>NC_138540.1:69829364-71029364 GCF_964234715.1 Podarcis melisellensis | reverse complement strand
TCTGCCAGACTAAGGGTCATCTTCAGTGGCTTGCCACCCTTCATGAAAACATTTAAACCACTTATACACTGTCTTTTGAGTTACAGCTTCATCTCTGTACACAATTGAGAGCATTTTGTGGGTTTCCAATGCCAATTGTACATTCAAATATTTCTCGCTTTCCAATTTCTGTGACCATTCACTAAACTTTCCGGTCACACCTTGTAGAATGAGCTTCATGTTCTAAAATATCCCATTTTACTTCAATGCAGTTTAATACTGGCCTCTTCCTCTTTTCCATTCTATTTTCCATTCTAATTTCTAGGATCCAACTCTAGTGATTAGCTCTGGTTTGACCATGGAAGAAATGATTTTTGAAGTTGCCGACACACACTTATTTTTCAATGACTTAGAGGTATGTGTTCTCTTCCAGATTCCAGTTTGAATGCATGAACTTTCCAAAGGTTACTGGACTACAGTTCCTATCATGCCCTGCTGCTAGCTATTCTGGCTAGGGCTGCTTGGAGTTGGATGTCTAGCAGCATTAGGAGAGTAGCAAGTTCCCTACTCACGAGGCAGACAATAACTGGGCTGGATGGACACATAGTCTGACTTAGAATCACAGAATTGTAGAGTTGGAAGGGACCCCAAGGGCCATCTAGTCCAGCCCCCTGCAACTTGGTATAAGGGAGCTTCCTAAACTTAATTTTCTCTCACTGCAGGAGTGTGACCAAGTTCACGTGGAAGACGTTGCATCAGATGACAACGGGCAAGATTTAAGGTGATACATTTGTATTGGTTGCTTCCAAGGTCTAAAATGTGGCAACAGAAAGGACCCCTTACAGTGTTTTTATGGGACTTTCAAACAGGTGACATTTTGTCCACCCTACCTAGGAAGCAGTCACAGTGACTTCCTGCCCCCCCTTCCTCCTCCTCCTCCACCTGCAACCTGAGATTTTTTTTAAAACTGGAGGAACCAAGTATTAGAACTGGAACTGCATGCATAACATCTGCTCTACCACTGAGCTGCTGTCTCTCCTTTATAGACCTCTCGAATAGGGGCATTTCTGAAAGCAGCTCAAGAAACAATACTTGCTAACAGAGGTTCCAGGGTAACTTGTCCATGAAGAACCCCATATTTCCCCCAGCTTTCAGGACTTAAGATTCAAGAGGAAACTGAGCCCAAGATACAGTGGTACCTCGGGTTACAGACACTTCAGGTTACAGACTCCGCTAACCCAGAAATAGTACCTCGGGTTAAGAACTTTGCTTCAGGATGAGAACAGAAATTATGCACTGGTGGCACAGTGGGAGCTAAAGTGGTGCTTCAGGTTAAAAACAGTTTCAGGTTAAGAACGGACCTCCGGAACGAATTAAGTTCTTAACCAGAGGTACCACTGTATTTATTTTTATTTCATTTTATTTATTAAATTTGTATACCGCCCTATGCCTGTAGATCTCAGGGCGGACCTGTCCTGATCTGGTGATAATGATAAGGTGATCAGACCCTCAGTACACAAAGTCTAAATTAGAACTGGTATTCAGGTTTCTGAGCAGCAGATCAGCAGGGAATGGAGCTGAGTATTTTCATGTGCAGGGAGATCTGCTGTGGGTTATGCGAGAGGACTTGAGTCATCCATCTAACAATGATCCAGGTAGAAGTTGCCAGTAGGTGTAATACAAATACAACATTTTCTGTCTCAGCAACTACAATTTTTCCACGGATGGCTTCAGTGGCTCAGGAAACAACGCCAATCATGGTTCAGCGGGAGTCCAGGGTGGAGTGGATTGGATGAGGAAGCTGGCTTTCCGCTATCGGAAGGTGCGCGAGGTCTATGACAAATACAAAAGCAACGTAGTAGGTGAGTGTGAGCAGCATCCATGCTCCTGCTGCAACCTGAGGGTATAGGCACCAGGCTGCAGGGGTAGGGTTCTTCTGACGTTATTAAGCTCTTTCGTGTTGGAGAGGTGGGGCCACAATCAGCCAACCAACCTTGAAAACGGGGGTGGGGCAGTTTCATTTTTCTGTCTTTAAAGACCATGCCAGCATTTTAGTAACTAGGTTGGTTCACATGTAATGCCAAGAGGGGTTTACTGTTATGAGGAAAAGTTGCACTGAGCCTGGGACTTGCATTCCACTCTTCCAGGGCTTCTGTTTTTTTATTGTTTTTTTAATGCAATTTATTAATTTTATAATAACAAAAAACAAACAAAAAAATCATAAACAAAAATTCAAACCATAATTTTTAGCTCATCCGTATATACAACCATAACATCACCATACTCTTGACTTCCCTTCGCTGTGATTAATCTTAAACATCAGGGAAAGATTCTAGATTTCTTGTAGCCATGCACAGCTCATCCTCATAATGCTAAACTGTGGCTTAGCATTTTGTCCAGACTGGATAAACTGGATTGTCTTAACAGTTTGACATCTGAATTGTCTGGAATTGAAAGACATATTGAAGGCAAAAGAGATAGCTAATCCATGTCTGTGAAATCCCCCGTTTTATAAAATAAATACCTATTCCCACATTGGTGAAATGCCTGAAGAGGTAAAACAGATTACTCGGAGATCTTTCACCTTTTTACAATAGGTTATTTATCACTGTATTTTAGCATAAATGTATCTGTGAGGGGCCAATTCAAAAATGAGTCCCATTAATGGAGAGCAAGATTGTTTTTGTGCAATGTGGAATGTTTTATATGTAACCATTTGCAAACCATCTTGAGTGCAGAAAAGCAACCTATAAATTCCAAAATGAATAAATGCTGGGGTTGAAAATGTTTCGCTTGACATTTTCATAATGTCATTTCTGTACTGAAACACTTCCAAATGAAATGAATCCAGAAATCACAAAGTTGGGCCCTTCCTCTGATTGCACTGATAATATAGGGTTGTATCCAATGTGAGTCATGCTCAGATCTATTTAAATTAATGGCTAACTTAGGTCCATTAATTTCAGTGGCTCTTCTCTGAGCAGAACTTAATTTGGATACAACCCATTACTTGCTTTACTTATGTTTCTGCTTTCTGACCAATGTAATTTGTGTGCATTTTGCAGCCCTTCTCAGCCCAGAAAAGAAGGAGGCTTTGCAGAGATTAAGGGAAGACATAGAAATGTTAACAGATTCCTGGTTGGGAACAGCGTTAAAGTCTCTGCTGCTCATCCAGTCAAGGTATGGAGAGAAGTGTCTGCTCTGCCAGCTGCCATATTTTACAGCTCTAGTGCAATGTGGTGCTTGCTATGCATTTTTTACAGTGATGTGTCTTATACACTATTGGGTAGAAATATACGGTCTGAATTGTGATGCAACTACAATGTTTCGGTGGAGATCCTTGTGCCTTGGTACCCAAACACACGGCTGCATTGCCTTTTATCCAGTCAAAGACTTAAAGGCCAGGGGAGGTGGGCAAGAGAAATGGGATAATTTGCATCTCATTAAGGTGTACAGGAAATATGCATTTGTCAGATCAGATTTTTTTTTATTGATCATAGTACATGCCACATGCACACAATATTATATTACATGCAGAAGGAGCTCACTGGGTAGAGCGGCAGTGCTACACTTGCTTCCTGATGGGTGGGTCATTATTGCTTACACAGGAGGAGAGGGGTGAGGTGTGTGTGGGGGGGTGGTGATGAGCGCAGTGCAAAAGCACCAGCAGGAGTACTAGATTGGCTCTGCTAGTGCATATGCACTGCTGGCCCCACCCAGCAATCTGCTTCCCATTACGTGTTTAATAATGTAATCTGCAGATACCTTTTGCCAGTTGCCCCATCATCAGAAGCGAAGGAGGGCAATTTCAGTGCCCTGCTTATGTCTTCTTCTTCAGCGATCACTCGTAGCTGAGTAAGATTGTCTTCCATAAACACGATTTTAACAATGAGTCCGTAGGTGACTGTGGAGGCCAATTCTGGATCCACATGTCCTTCCACAGTGGGGACATTGGTTTCTGGGTGGGAGTTGATCACGGTGAGGGTTTGCCAAGCATGCCTTCCTCTTAGCATGTTTCTCCCTTGAGTCCTAAGTTCAAGTGTCTTCAAAGCCCATGACACCTTTGGTAAAGGCTATTCTCCAGCTGGAGTGCCTGCAGGCCAGTGTTTCCCAGTTGTCAGTATTTATACTACATTTTTTTAGACTTGCCTTGAGACAGTCTTTAAACCTCTTTTGTTGACCACCAGCATTATGCTTTCCATTTTTAAGTTCGGAATAGAATAGTTGCTTTGGGAGATGATAATCAGGCATCCGCACAACATGACCAGTCCAACGAAGTTGATGTTGAAGGATCATTGCTTCAATACTTGTGATCTTTGCTTCTTCCAGTACACTGGTATTAGTTCACCTGCATGCACACACATATTTAGATTTAGCTAGATAGAGACACACACATATAGATATACCCAGTGCTTTTTAAATGAAAAATAGGTGCCTGTACTCACCTAGGAAGTTGTTATAGTAAGTACCACACTTTTTAACAACAACAAAAGAGGTACTGCATACCCTTAAGTACCCCCTGAAAAAAGCACTGGATATACCTATCTAGATATTAAACATGATTTTATCTCTTGCCTTTTTATGTGCTTAATTTAATTGTTTCAAATGGATCTGTAGTGCATTATCAGGCAAACTCTTTGCAATTAATTTGCTGCTTCACAATATCACCATTTGAATAACTGGAAGCCAAGTCCAGCCTTAACACTGAACCATTGCAAATGTCAGCCCCAGAGAGCTAGGGTCATTTGAAATATGGATGAGAGGTACAAAGAATAGCAAATACTGTAATGCATAAAAGGGGAGGATCCAGTCTTGAGTTTCATGTCATTTCTTGTTCCTTCCATTAGTGCTTGCAAATATGAGGCCGGCAGCATCCCACCTCTTTTTCGACTTTGTATAAGCAAGCTCCTCACCCTGACCCATTTCTCTTGCCATCTTCTAGAAAGAATTGTGTGAATGTTCTGATCACGACTACTCAGCTGGTGCCGGCTCTGGCCAAAGTTCTGCTGTATGGATTAGGTGACGTGTTCCCAATTGAAAATATTTATAGCGCAACAAAAATAGGTAGGTGGTGACATCAAATTCCAACTCTCTTTGGCAGTTGTCTTGGGTGGCAGTAGGGAGTCGGCCCTCTTGTACAACCTGGGTTTGTACAACCTCCCTGGAAAGAGGGGGAGACTTCAGTGCATCAAAGCAACCCCGACAGCACATGTTCCACTTTCTGCATGATTCCTTAAAAGACCTCTGTTGGCTCAAAGCCTTTTGGAGCAAAGCTGGGCTCTCAGATACTGTTGCAATCTCTATAGTGGGTGGATAAACTGGGCTTTAGTACTCCTATCAGCTACATAATTTTATTTATTTATTACTATTTCTTAAACAGGTTCTCTGTGTCTTACAATGTTGATCAATTTGCAAAGGTCATTAGTAGTAGTAGTAGTAGTAGTAGTAGTAGTAGTAGTAGTTTTGGCATTTTTATCCTGCCCTTCTACCAAAGAGGGCTTCCAGAATGGCTTACAAAAATCGGTGAGATGACAGCCCCTGCCCCAGTTCACTAAGAGACACAATGCAAAAAGAAAAAGAACTAGGAGGGAATAGGAAAAAAGCAAGCTCAGGCATTCTAAATTACAGAGATCTTGTAGTGAACAGTAGGAATGGAAACAATTTGGAGAAGAGCCAAAGGTTGCTGAGCCTTTCAACAAAGCTGTTGGAGAGGCCCTGCAGGCAAGGTTCAGGGTTCAAGGGAAGAGCGAGGCCTGCCATGGTGCTGGGGCCCAAACAGCTGCCCACAGGTACCACATACTGATGCCAGCCCCACTGGGGCCTGTACCTTTCCTTTGACCATAAGCTCCAGTGTGTTTGTAATCTCTTGACAGGTAAAGAGAGCTGTTTTGAAAGGATTATCTCTCGGTTTGGGAAGAAGGTGACATATGTGGTGATTGGAGATGGGCGTGATGAAGAGATGGCAGCCAAACAGGTGAGACTGTTGACTACATTTGTCTTGCAGCACCCTTCCTGAGAAGAGCGGGCTCCCTTTTTGCACCCCAGTAATAATCCATTGCCTCCCTTCCTCCTGCAGGCACTGCCAGATGGCCGGAGCCTGTTTGCCTTAGAGACAACACAGCCATAGCATCCTTGGGTGTCCTTTGCCCCCTTTTTTGTTGCGTATATTTCATTTCGCAGTGTGTTGGAGCTTGCCTGGGGTGTCTGTGGATGGCCCAGCATATCCAAATGGAGATCTTCACAAGGCGGAAGGATGGCTCCACAGATAATAACAACAACAATTAATAATAATATATATATATTTATACCCTCCCCATCTGGCTGGATTTCCCCAGCCACTCTGGGCAGCTCCCAACAATATATTAAAAACAGGATAAAACATAAAACATTTAAATCTTCCCTAAACAGGGCTGCCTTCAGATGTCTTCTAAAAGTCAGATAGTTGTTTATCTCTTTGACATCTGATGAGAGCACGTTCCACAGGGCAGGCGCCACTACCGAGAAGGCCCTGTGCCTGGTTCCCTGCAACCTCACTTTTCGCAGTGAGGGAACCACCAGAAGGCCCTCGGAGCTGGACCTCAATGTCAAAGGGGATTTTGAACATGCTCCCAGGGAAAGCCTCACCCTCGCTAGGTAGGGTGGCCTAGCTGTACTTTAGCAACTGCTGTCAACTGCGTGCTTCTTCTTCTTCTGAAAATAGCAACATTGGCTGGTTGCCTGTGAACCTTTCCTGACTCTTTTTTCATTTCCTCACGGGTGAGGCCTGTGTTCACTCATCTCCTGCAGAGCACTGACTTCCATTCCCGCCGCACAAGTTGCTTATGTGCTGTTTCTTAACACCCCTCCACCTCTTTTGTTTTGCAGCACAACATGCCCTTCTGGAGAATCACGAATCACGCCGATCTGGTGTCGCTCCACCAGGCCCTCGAACTGGACTTTCTGTGAGGAGCTGAGCAGCAGGCAGTCCGGCACAGCTCCCGACAGCCCCATCTTGGCAAGAGCAGACTTGGGGACTTCCTTTTTCATCCAGACAGAGCAATGTAGCTAACGGAAGTGTACAGTAGGAGGCGCCACAGCGTCGTTTTTCCCAGGAGAGCCACCCAAGCCTTTCACTGCTGTCTGCGTTTGGGCAAAGGGAATTTGAGGAGGAGACCCAAAACAGAGCATCCTGGCTAGGAATCTCCAGCAGTACAGACCTAACCCACTGTGCAACCTTTGGTGGTATAATATTATGCATTTTCTTAAAAAAAAAGGAAAGGAAAAAAAGCAGTGGGTTGTGGTTTTTGTTTTTTGTTTTTTTGTAGAGTACTTTGTCACCTCCAGGCCTCTCTCTCGAGCTTTCAGAACATAAAGAGAAGTGAACTGATTGTTTATTTTTTTACAGAAAAGGGTCCAGAAACATTTCCCTTCCTGCAAAGCCAGAAAGGGCTGTAGATTTTCATGGAAAGGCCACAAAACAATTCTGTGTGTTGAGAGGGCAGAAGAAGTTCTCCCAGTGTCTGCCGGGGTACTGATTATAGGCAGCCATCCCCTCAGTGCCTGGCTCCAAGAAGGGGTGGCTGGGACCAGTTCTTCTGAATAATCTGTCTCTCTGTCTCTCCACTCCCAAGCAGCAGCATGACATTTAGGTGCAGGTGAGGTCAGATTACCCAAGTGACAGAAAAGGGGAAAACACCATTTCTTCCTTCTTTTTGACAGCTGACTTGCATAAGTAGAAGCAGGATTTTTTAAGAGGCAGCACAGTGTGAAATGATAGGAGCTGCCCAGCTAGCAGAGAAAATCCAGCTAGGAAAACACCTCCTTTGCAAATACTTTAGTGTAATTTGCATTCAAATTTGCATTCAATATTCCAACTCGGCAGGAACTTATAGCTTTCTCGTTTTGCATCAAGAGTGCTGCCTCCTTGCAATTTTTTTGTGGTGGGGGGGAGTTGGGCAGAATGGAGTGTCTGGCAACTTGCAGGTCTGCGAATCTTCTCTTTAATTCAGAATAGGAGATGGTTACCATAGTGTCAAGGTCAAGCACTGGCTTAGTGAAAGGGAAGTAGGGACACCTGTACTCACTTGCAGAGCAGAAAATGCAAATTGCTAATGACTATAGGGGTGGAAACCCCCGAAAGTTTCAAGGAGGAACCTCCAACAATTTATTTCATTATTTTTATTTCAACTCTATGCCACTTAATATTCAGAATTCCAAAATGGGTTGCTGAAGCTAGGGACCCTGCCAAGTTCTTTGCATCTAGCTTTGACAGGTGCAGATGCATTTATTTTTTAGTCCCAGTCAAAGACTCTCATGTCCCAAGAAAAGTCCCCATTGCATTTGGTACCATGCAGTACCTACTGCTGATCACCCCCCCGACAGTGCTTTATCTGCATACTCCTTAAGTAGTAAGGCAGGAACTGTAGGGACTCATAGTTCCATTCATACCAGCAGGTGGAGAATACGTTCTTGCTAGGTAGGCAGAATTCTGTTTTCTTTCCCTGCGAGAACATAGTGTATAATAGATTCTGCAGAGGAACATACACCACAGAGAAAGCCGTACAGGGTGCCAGAAAGCTGCTGTTTCCTGACGTTTATTGCAAGCTCACAGAAGGCAACATAACAGTATTCTTTGGGATGAAAATGCATCCCACTCCCTCAGAAAGGAAACTCACTTCTAAAAGAGACCCTGTTATTGTAATTCCAGCTTTCTGTGAATTTTTAACTCCTTTGCGAAGGCCAGAAAGGTCACTAGCTGAGCAGCCACTCCTGAGTCATCTCCTACTGTATCGGTGTGGGCTGTGCTTGACTTTGAAATCAACTCTGTGCCTTAACTTCCATTGCAACTCTTGGATATGTCAGCAACTGTAGGGGAATACCTTGCCCGGCCCCCATTTAAATTAACCTAGTGTTTTGTTTTTGTTTTTTAAGTGTTTGCAGAAAGCGTAGCGGGCAGGGATTTGTTAAGCCACCAGGAAACTGACCGTTGTTGCCCTGAGTTTTGTTTTACTTGGCGAAACTGTTTCGAACGCCTTCAAGATTTCAGAAGACCTTTAGCTGACGTGTGTGAAGCTTTGTTTTTTGCATCAGATACCAATATTTATATAGTGTCCTCTCTGATGTTTCCTAACCCACTCAGGGGATGGTACATATTATGTGTTAACGTTAATAAAAATTGTCCTGGCTCTTGTTATCATTGATCTCACTGGCTGCGTTTCTCTTGGGTCTTCGTACAGTATTTGGAAACTGGCTCCTCGCCCCTTCCTACTCTTTCCCACTGTTTAGCGTTCAAGCACCAGCCAGTTCCCTTCTAATGCAATGGTGGGCTCTCCGCATCCTTTACGTCCCTGCAGTGAGCTTGGGAGTCTTGCGTTCTCAGCTCCAACTCTGCCTGTGTTTCCATTGCAGTCTGAATCCCACCAAGCACCAGCGGCAGCTGCATGCGCTGGTGTAGATTAGAAATGCTGATTCACCCTTGGAGTCCTGCAGGTGTCCAGAATTGGCATCAGCTGTGCTTATGGTTATGATTAGAAGGCATTAACGGCTGTAGGTTTCCTCAAGCATCATGTTCTGTGTAATGGGAACTGTCCTTGTGAACTGGAAAAATAAAGTCTTTATTTTCTGTATAAAAAAAACGTTGTTCTATTCCTGCTTTCTGAAAACTCGATCCAAGCTCACTCTCGGTGCAAGGAAAGTTGGTGTGTGTGGATTCGTATGTACAGTGGTACCTCGGGTTACATACGCTTCAGGTTACAGACTCCGCTAACCCAGAAATAGTGCTTCAGGTTAAGAACTTTGCTGCAGGATGAGAACAGAAATCGTGCTCCAGCGGCACGGCGGCAGCAGGAGTTCCCATTAGCTAAAGTGATCTTCAGGTTAAGAACAGTTTCAGGTTAAGAATGGACCTCTGGAACGAATTAAGTACTTAACCCGAGGTACCACTGTATTGAGACTTTATATCTCACATTCAAGCTGCAAGCCTTATTAATTATAAGCCACACTGTTTATATAGCCAGACGCCCAAGAGATTTTTGTGTGCCCTTCCAAAATTTTGTCATTCCTTTTTTAAAAAAAAAATCCCCTATGCTCCCCCCCCCATTTCCCCATACTGGTTTTATGGTTCCCCCCACTGTGATGCCGTGATCCTCCAAGGCCCACCAAACATTTTCCACTTGAAGGTTTAAAAACATTTTTCTCGACTCTGATAAGTTCCCTGCCCCAATATTTTCTTCCTATTTTTAAATTTTATTTAATTACCATAGGTAATTCTATGATGCCAAAGGATTGTTTGTGGGTCCCCAAAATTTGATATTTTCCTCTCGATTTTTTTTACTGACCATTCCCCTGCTGCGATTCCATAATAAGCTTTTTGTGTCACCAAACCCTCAACAACCTTTATTTTTAAAAGGCTAAGTTGGACATGCCCCCCATGCCCCCCTAGCTTATCCCTGGATCAATGTGGCCCTTAGCTCAAATGTTTGTGGCCTGTACTGCCTGCAATTTGCTCAAAACAGTGTACATCATGGATGGGTAGCATGTGGCCCTCCATATATTGCCAGACTACAGCTCCTATTATCCCTGACTATTGACCATCCTGGCTGGGGCTGATGAGAGTTCGAGTCCAAGAACAGCATCTGGAGGGCCACCAGTTCCCCACATCCCCTTGGTGAGACGTGGCTCCTGTTACATGCATATGCTCTGGGTAGTTTTAATGCAAGGGACAGCCCAAGGAAAGCTTGGCAGACAGCCAGAGCCTTTGGGTCAGAGTTCTTATCTGCTGTGATGCAGAGACCTGCGAGCCCAGAGAAACAGCTGCCACCAGTATAATGTGGAGGAGGCTGATAATCGCTTCCCTTCCCGAAATACGAAGCACAGCCAGACTTGTGGGGCTCACGATCAAAAGATAAGGAACTCCCAATGTGTCAGTCCATAGCCTCATAGCAAAGTTGGTATTGCTTTATTTTAGCGATTAGTCACGCCAAGCCAACATGTCTCCCCGCCTCTAAAATACCTAGAGCAGTGGTTTGAAATTCCTTTGAAGGAGAGCTGCTCCACCCTTAGAAATGAGCACAGGTGACCTGGCTTCAAAGGGAAAGGACTGTTCTCAGAAATGTCATGCGGATGCCATGTGTTGCACCCACTAACCCACATACATTATTTCAACATTGACGCTTTTCAGGGAGGAGCTTGGGAGTACTGTCTATCTCTGCATCACCCTGCCCTTTTCCTGAGATTGTTGGAGATTCTTCATCAGATGCCCTCACTGAACTGAGGTGCTGCAACTCTAGAATTGCCTGTCAAGAGTGGCATGTCCTGGGCCTACATTCCTCTTGGCACATGAATTTCTTAGTTTCCCAGGCCTTAAAAAAACTTTCAGACTCTCCCAGATTATATGAGTGGCTGCTGCTATTGGCATTTGGGGCTTCAAAGTTTGCAAAAGCGGCCCCATCTTTCAGGTCAAATTCATGACGTTAGTCACATGTTTATTCTGGATGTTTCATTTTAAAGCAGAAGCAAACAAATTTCTTTGGGGGGGGGAGGACAGGAAAAACAGCTGGGAGGGAAGGGGAGAGTTTCATCATAGAATCATAGAGTTGGAAGAGACCACAAGGGCCATCGAGTCCAACCCCCTGCCAAGGGTATTTGTTCAAGGTCCCAGTTCAGCTCAGGAATGTGTTCCAGACTTGGGCCCCGTGACTGCATTTGCTCCAAAACAAAAGTAGCCAGGTTAAGCATGCTTGCTGAAACACATGGAAAATAGCAACTGGAGTTTAGCCCATAAGTGTGCCAACCTATATGAGTTGTGCCACAGGCTCACAACATCATGCTAGGCTTTCAACTGTTTGATTGGCTTTTCTGTTAACTATTTATTTATAGGCCCCTGCTGTTCCATTCAGTGGTGTTCAGGACGCCAGCAGTAATGCATATTCAATCAAATAGAATACAAAGCCTTATCTTGCATGACCCAGTTGTGGGATACCATTTGCTGGCTGCATTGAAACAAATGGGCATTTGTCTATTTTCAAATGACTCATCTAAGGATTCTTTACTATCAGAGCAGATAAGGACCTCAATAACTCATCTGCCTGAGTACTGGGAGAAAAGGGCAAGTTCATTCTTCTCAGGATTAATAAATTTTCCTCGGTGTGTGTTCTTTGCAGCCGACAGCATCACCTACTGTTGATTTGCACAAAAAACTTGATAACTCAGGTGCACGTTCCATATTATATCACACTGCGGTTGGTTTCAAAAGCTGGAGAGAGGAAAGTAGAAGTCCTATTAAAAGGCTTCTTCCTCTTTTTGGAGACTACTTGGCTGTTAAGGAAACGTGAAACAAGGCATGATGTCCATAAAGCTCTCTACTTTATAATGGGTAGTGTGAAGCAAGCTTCCTGTCAGAAGTTTCCATTCTCTTTAGTATTTCAGATCTGTGGCAGCTTCACAGCAGAAGTGACAATGCTATTGGACTTGTGTCTGGCTGGTGGCCTTCCCTTCATGGAGATAGTGGACAGAAAGAAGTTTTTCTCCCTCTTGTGACACCAGAATTCATGGACATCCAAAGGTTAGAAGATTCAGGACAGATAAAGTACAGGGCAGCCTCAGCAAGGCCTCATCTGATGTTCTTATGATAGGAAGACCCCATGCTCTAGTATTCTGAAAGAAAATATTCTCTGCTCATTCCCTCCACATTCTGTGCAGACTAACGGTGAAGTCATTCTGCAAATATGGAGCCTTAACATAGCCAAAACAGCACTACCCACAAGAAAATGGCATCAGCAGATTTGTTGTTAGGCAAGCAGGGATTCAACAGTAAGTTGGATCCATGCTCATCAATATAGCCAATTTAATGCATGCTGTACGTGACTGAAAGCGGAGAGAATGAATGGGTAGCGGAAAATGCTTTAGTGGGGCTCCCGGTTAAAAAACAACTGTCATCACTGTGTGGTGGAAAATGTGTTGCTGTATTTATCCCTAGATAGCCTAAGGTGTACAGGCAGTAAAACAAAGCATGAAGACAATGTTGGGTGTTGTAAAAGAGCTGTGATGTCTGTGAAGAAGCTGTGGAGGAATTTGCTGACACAAATAGAGGAATCTATGGCCTTGTTCTTCCTCAAGCCTGTCCCTGTGAAGTTACTTTTGCTCTTCTGATAAAGTCGTTGCCTAGATACCTGGCTGCAACTCTGCTTATGTGGCTTCATTTCTGTGCATGTGCAAAGCTAAGGCAAGCAAATGCCTCTCTAGAAGCCTGCGTGATTTATAGGCTTGTGGACTCCACTTTTGTGGGCTGCTGCTGTTCTGCCCAAGTAAATCTCGTGTCAAACATTTCACAACTGGTGTGGCTAATTGAAGAAAATCCACTAAACCAGGCAGCTACCTAAGGAACAGAGGAAGATGGAAGCCTACTCAAACTGTGGTTCGTGGAAGCACTTCAAAATCCTGCAAATTAGCATGCTTTGGGATTGGGCTCCTCTCGCATAACTGCTGATAAAACAAGATTTGAACATGGAACTGAATCACTTTATTCTTCTAAACAACTTCAACAATGTCAATAAGTTAACACTAGCTTTAAACTGAAGGTCAAACTCAGCAGCTCTGCTCATGCGTTACTCATGTGTTGGGTATTCCAGTGGGTAAGGAATGGGGCTGTGCTGCTTGCCCCTGCTCCTGATGGCACACCTTCAGATTACCCCCACACACACACACACACACTCCCAACACATGGATGTCTTCAAACCAACCCACTAAACATGAGCAGATGCTCATGCATAAAAGTTCCTTTGTCAATCCATCAACTGTGTTGATTGCAAGGACATGGGAGTAGGGGGCTACCCCGGGGATGTTATGTTGAGGGTGGTGCCACAACACAGCCCTGCTCCAGCTTCAATATGTGAGTGCCCTTTATACCCAAATAACTTGGGAATATGGCTGAAGGTATGCAGGAAAGGCACATCCAATTTTTAATGAAAAACAGTTGCAGGAGGCTGTGAGTCAGGGGAAGGAATGTGAGAGGGAGGTTCAGTGCCACAATACCCATATCCTTTCCCCTATGAGTGAAAAAGCAGGTTGGGATAAAGTTTGAGAAGAAAAACGGCTGAGGAGGAAAGGATTAAGCAGCCTCTTTCTCTCTTTTTCACTATCCTTCCCCACATCCCTCCACTCAAACCTGCAGCCTCCCAAAGCTGCTTTTCGCTTGAAAAAGAAAATACAGGAGACAATTAATGTGCCAGCTGAATAAAAATCTGCTTGCACTTGAGCCCTAGATCAGTTTTTTAAAAAAATAATAATAACAATAATCAGGCTCAACAATTTGAACATCTGAAACACATTGATGTAACAACACTCGAAGCATTTTATCTTGAACTACATCAGGTGAGTGAGGAGGGAGAAGAATTCCACCTGGAAATGTAGGGCACATATTTGTGGCTCCTATAAAGAAAAACCTGGGACTGGTGTGCCAAGAAACTCAGTTTGTAGGACTGTTCATGGAACCGGCTCTTTGAGAATGGGCCATTTGGCTACATGAAGCCAGCAGCAAGTAGAAGCTTCATTGAAGCTAAGGGCTTAAGTCACTCAATGGGACAAGAACGTCAGAACCAAAGAGAGGAACCAGCAAGGGAAGGAAGGGAAGACTCCAAAAGTGCATTAGACACTAATTAACTACAACTTAACAAGATTCAAGTTCTAGGATCCTGAGTCAGTTGTCCAACAAGGGATGGCTAAGATGGTATTGCACAGATAGCACCTGACTCAATCAAGGGACAGCTAAAGCAATGAAGCTTACAATATTATTTGAGCTGTCTCCTGAAGAGACGAAATAAAGCCTATTGGCTACAGAGAGGAGGACAGCGCCAGTCTTCCCCTGTAGTTTCCTCTCCTTTAATGCTACAATGAAGAATGCACCAGGTATGCAGGCTGAGGGATGCCTTGCACACATACAACTCTTCCAAGCCAATATGGGGTGTCACAGGAGACTAACAAAACAGGATGGGGGTGTCTTTTTCTAAGAGTGGGCTGTAGCAACCATGACCTCTATCTGAAATGAACCTTTGCAAGGATGGATAACCTATACCAGTCGTGTTGTTGGTGGACTCCAACTCCCATCAGCCCCAGCCAGCACGGCCAAGGATGATGAGAGGTGTAATCCAGAAACATCTGGTGGGCCACAGGTTACCCGCCTCAGGCCAAGAAGCATGGAAGCCATGTTCCTGACTTCATCTTCTAGGCTTAGCCCATGCTGGTGATCCTGGAGGCAGCTTTACCAGGTATCCGTGCCCCCACCCCAGATGATGCACGAGTTGCAATGGGGCCAACAACAGTCCTGTGAAGGTCAGCATGTGATGACATGAATTCCTTAGAGCGGGGATAGCCAACGTAGTGCCCTTGAGATGTTGCTGGCTACCACTCCCATCACTCCTTCCGTTGGCCATGTTTGCTGGAATTAATAATATCTGGAGCACAACGTTTTGTCTACCCCAGGCGTAAGAGGGATACCACATGGGAAAAATAAATGATGGTGGTGGGATTGACCATCTCCCCCCAACCCCTCTGCCCTGTATGATGTCCCTGCGAAGCTAGAAAAAACACTTACATTAAAAAAAATAATGTTCAAAAACAGGCCTGGGATCATCTTGACAGGTACAGACCAAAATATGGGTACACACACCCCAGAACTCCTCTCGTCTCTTGACTTATTACTAGAAATAAGTCTTGGCCATATGGGACACAGTATATAGCTGGGCTCACAAACAGCTGTCCCCAAGAGTCCCATTTCCTTGACGCTGTGAAACCTCTGAAGCACCAGCAAAGAAGCTTTGAGCAAGTCCATATGCCCGACGGTTGATATGTCCTCGTGTAGCCTCTTGGTCACCGTGTCCTCGAACAACCAGCTGCCGAAAACCTGGCACGCCTTTGCCAGCTAGATCTCCATTGTCCATTTCATCACCAGTGACCGGGACTGCAGCCTGCAAAGTAGGGTGCAAACATTTGTAGTAGACGCTTCTCAAAAGGATCCCGGCTACGTAGCAGGGCAGGGCTGCGTAGAGCGCATGCGCCGCAAGGTGGGAGTCGTAGTTCAAGGGAAAGGTGTTCCAGAGCCATGAGACGGCAAGGATGGCGCTGTCAACCAAGAGGAACGTGTAGTAGATTGCAGAGCGGTAGCATGTCTTCCCCTCGGCCACATTGAACCAGCAGAAGTAGAGAATGACAGCCACCACAGCCCGATAAGGCCACTCAAAGGCGGAGTGTTCCATGAAGTCTGTACCTTGCAATGTAACCCAGAGAAACATGGCAGACCAGACTGCCAGGAAATGGAGGGAAACGTAGCTCGGAAAGACCACCGCGAAGAGCGCCAGGCACAGGATGCGAGGGCACACCAACAGGAAGTTCCACAGGAAGTAGATGGTGGAGGACCGGCGGCCCAGCTTGTGCTTCTCCCGCAGGAAGCTGCGCAGGGTTTGGTGATAGTCCAAGAGGGCCCAGGCGATACACAGGAAAGAGGTGCAAATCCCAAGCACTGAAATGAGAGGAGGAAGAGACCAATCAAATCCACACTACACAAAGACAGGCACTGGTGCTACTAGGAAGAACATGCAGCCTGCTGACACTCTCAAGTTGGGTGTAAAAATAATAAGAATTCAGTCCTTAAGACTGAAAGGATGCATTTGAAACTACATGGGCGATATCTGTCGAAATTTGAGATGCCAGGGTGGGTGGCAAAGTGTACAAAGGGCACTGATAGAACCACAGAATTGTAGAGTTGGAAGGGGACTTGTGGGTCATCTAGTTCACCCCCTGCAATGCAGGAATCTCAACGAAAGCATCCATGATAGACGGCCACTTCCATAACCTCCTGTAGTCTTGGGGCAGGTTTTTAGTGCCCTGAACCAAACTATGTGATGTTGGGTTGGTAACTGTCTGTCAGTCTCTCATCTTGCAGGGTGGTTGTGAGGATTAAAAAAAAATTAAGCAGGAAGAGAATAGAATATGCTGCCTTTATCTGATAAGAAGAAAGACAGTGTGAATTAGCAGAAGCAGCCAAAAATAATGGCCAACAAATGTATGTTTATGGCCTTTAAAATGGCCTTTGGGGGTGTATTAGTGAGGTGTTGTTGTTATGTTATGCATTTTGTGTTTTTTCCTCTGTAAACCACCCTTTGATCTTCTCATGAAGGGCGACATATAAATTTAATAAATAATAATAATTTTGCTATTAGTGAATGTGATGTATACGAGTCACCTGGGGTGGTTCTATTTTCTCTGTACCTTTTAAACTGGTCTGTTGCCCTCAGGTGTGAAGTATGCTTCAGCTACCCACCCACCCAGCTTCTCCACAAGGAATGGGAGATGCCATCTTGTCCTTTGTCTCAGCAAAATGCTTTGGTTGCGTCCAGCAGGGTGGGTTGGGGTGTTAAAGCAAGGTGGGTGGGGCGACCTCATTGGAATGTTTTTGTTTATTTGTTTATCTTTAAATAAATAATTTCTTAGGTTTAATACCTGCCCTTCACCATAGGGTCTCAGGGCATAAAATATAACAGTAAAAACAAATCAGTATCATGATTACAGTGGGTCCCAAAATATACATCTTGAGTGTCAAAAGTTGCATAATGAAGAGGTGTGCCAAACACACCTCTGCGGGGAGGGAATGCCACGACTCAGGGGCCACCACAGAAAATGCCCTTTCTTGCCACCAAGCCACCACAAACTCCAGAGGGTGGAGGAACTACCAAGAGGGCACTCACTCTCTGCTGATCTGAGAGGGAAGAACGCCGTCTTTCAGATATTTGGGGGCTGAGCCATTTAGGGCTTTAAATACTAGTCTGTTGCCCTCAGTTCGTTGTTTTCCTCCAGCTCGTTTGTATTCTGTACATGAAATGGGAGAGAGGCCCATCTTCTTCTTCTTCGCCTCAGGTAGCAAAATGTCTTGGACCTGCCCTGTTCTTAGCCATGGTTCGAGATAGGCAGCTGGTTGGCCAATGCGAGAACAGGACACTGGACCAGTGGGAACTTAATAGCCTTTTCTTGTCTTCTTATTGGATTTAAACTGAAACGAGCTACACAAACCACACAAGGAAACTTTTGGAACCAAACAAACCAGTCCTTTATCCTGCGCCCTTCTGGACGGACACTCACCCTGAAATATCTCTGCTTTTTTCGTGCATAGGATAATGTAGAGCCCCAGGACAAGCTGAGGGGCGCTTTCCAGGAAGGTCTCAAAGAGGCGCAAGAAGCTGATGTCATGGGACAGGAAAACAGCATAAGCAATATCTTTGTCTGCTTTCGTCCGGCACACGCGGAAGCCCACCTTCAGAACATAGAAACACCTGCGCAAAGGGAAGGTGACACAAAATTCTTAGGGTGGGTCATGAAGGAGAGCCAATGTGGGGGTGGCGGGTAGACTGCGGAGATCCAGCTCAAATCCTCACAAGGCCCCAAACCGTACAGTAGAATGACCTGGGGGTAGTTTCTCTTTCTCTCTGCCTCACCTACCTCATGAGGTTGTTGTGAGGCTAAAAAACAGGAAAGATCTTCGTGTGAAGGGCGGGTCATAAAAATGCAATAAATGTTGTTGCATCTCTGAGTGATGAGAGATTCAAGCAGTGAGTGGTGAGAGATTCAAGACGCTTACCTATGGTTCAGTTTCCTTGGAATGACACCACCCACATGAAAGAAAGAGCTGTCAGCAGACTCAAGGGAACCCCGAGGTTTCCAAAAGTACAAAACCCCCACAACCTTTGGCATAGGTGAAAACAACCCTCAGGGTTTTTGACCTGAGGCAATCCAGTCACATGAGTGGCATATAACAACAACTTCTTCTTCTTCTTCTTATTATTATTATTATTATTATTATTATTATTATTATTATTATCATCCAATTAAGTTAAATAAGGATGATCACACTCAGTGAACATGGAATGCTGATTGTTGGGGGAAAATGGAAACTGGGCAGAGAAGGGAAGGGAAGCTGATTGTCTGGAACATAGAACAGGGCACGCCACACTGCAGAATTTTGTTACAGGCCTCACCTGCCGATATTTTACTTGTCTGATTAACAGATACTATAATCACCCTACATTCTAGGAGGTAAGATCAATCCTCCTTGCGTAGCCCATTCTCCAAAGTTATGTTTGTATAGAATCACAGATTATTTTGCTGGGTTCCATAAACTAAAAACAGACCTAAATGAGGGGCTCCTAGGAAAAGAGGACTCTCACATCCTATCACAGAACTTCACGGTACTTGCTCCCCGAGTACCTTACAGCAAAGGGACACAGCATCCCTGATTGTCCTTACCTGTACAGGTAGCCCAGCTGTAGGATGTGTAACACAAGGAGGGTCCGCCGTGTGGGCAGCGCTTCCATCAAGTCTGGGGGGTCACTCCAGTACCAGGCGCAGCTGAAGAACTGCGTTACCAGCGAAGACAAGGCCAACAGCCCCAGCACCAGCCCACCCCAGTGGTAGTCCCCGGCCTTCAAGTAGCAGGCAGCCACCCACGCGTCAGCGCCCAGGTCCACCAAAAATGCAGCCGTGCCCATCAAGGCAAAGGCTAGGTCCCAATAACGGTACCGAGGAGGCCAAGGTGCGTTGCAGCTGGGACCACAGCCAGACCATGCCATGGTTTGGGGGCCAACAAGTCCAAAGCGGGTCTGCGGTCCCTAGTGCCAACTCCGAAGGGGGCGGTCTGCAACCTCGCTGCTGCTAGTCACTTAGAAAAGGGACAAAGGTCCCCCACCTCAATTGCATCAAAAAATTTCCTAAAATCAAGTGAGAGCAACTTAACTAAGGCGTGCCCTAATGTCGCCTTCTTTCACGTGGGTGGTCTCCCTCCCAGTCGTCTTTTGGGGAGGTATAGGGTCCAGGAAAGGGATCTTTCCAAGGACAACAACCCCCCCCTTTAAAAAAAAATCCCCTACAACTTCCAAGCAATCCTTCCTTCCTGGACTCTTCCGAGGGCGTCTCTCTGAGCCGCTATGTCCGGCTTGCTCCGCCTCCTCCGACGGCTTCCCCGCGGCTAGCTGACCCTACATGCTCCCCAGTTCTCCTCCTCCGCAGCCCTGGATCGCGCAGGATCCTTCCTTCCTCGACGACGGAAGGGGATTCGCTCTGGGTAGGTCGCCGGCCGATCGCCATGGCACCGTCAGCCCGCCTTTCTCCTCCTCCTCCTCCTCTTTTCGTCTCTTCCCGCGCTCCAGGCCTACCAGAAACTTTTGCAGACGGAGCGGGCTGCTGTCTCCACCTCCTACCGGCTTCCAAGTCCTCCTTGGGCCGGGCCGAGCCGAGCCTCTTTGGGCGGAGAGGCGGCATAGCAAGCGGGACGGAGCACGCCCATCACCCGCCCAGCAAGAGGGCAGGGCTTCTTCTCTCTCCAGGGCCCCACTCGCCGTCTAGTCTGGAACAGACGTGGTTGTTTTGCTGGTTCTTGTGCAACTGGCCTCGGGGAAATCACACACCAGGCTAAAAAAGGATAAGTCATGGCTCCGTTAGCTGAGATTCCGTTATGTGACGCATTCATGCCCATATCTTCATTTTTATTGCATTTTATTTTGTAGAGGTTGTAGAAAGATCATTGCTACAACCTCTAAAAAATAAAATGCAATAAAAATCAAGTTGGTTGTACTTGGAACGAAACGTCAATGGTTTTTTTCTCTTATTTTTTATAAGTGTATATTTTGATTTAACGGAGGGTAGTGTACATGGAAACTCAAAGAATTGTAGAGTTGGAAGGGACCACACATTTGAAACCTGAGTCTCTGGGGTCCTAATCCCAAAAGTTTAATTGCTACACTGCTCTGTAGGAAAAGCCCTTCCTTAGTCTTGTCTGGTTTGGAAATGGCTGAAGGCAAAAGCCTATGTGGTAAGATGTCGCAATACATACCCTTTGACTTGGACTTTAAACATGCAGACGAGAAAAAAAACAAGGTTTGGGTTTTAAAATGTACAAGTGGGACCTGCAACAAAATATTGCAGTGTATTCTCACCTTGCAGGAGTGCTTCACTCTCTTGCTTGTTCTCATACTTGCTCTCTAATTTTATTTAATTTACGCCCCATCCATGTGGTTCCAGGCCTATTTGCCAGCCAGCCATGTCCTCCAACATACTACATTCCATCCCTCTCTTCTGACACACCATTCCATGGTTACTGAGCATGCTCCATCCTCATTTTACTCTTAAGTTTGCTTCTTTTTTTAAAATTGTCCTTCTATTAACCTCAGAATTCACCCAAGCATTTGGGTTCCTCCCTCTTGTTCCTTCATGGTTCCAACTACTCCCGGGTTAGTTACATACACACCATTAGAATAAGATAACATAACATAATAAGAGTTTTTGGTTCAGACCAATGGCCCATCTAGTCCAGCATACTGGTCTTAACAGTGGCCAATTCAAAGCGCATCCCTTCCAAGAATCATGAGAACCATAGTTCACTATAATCCCCAGCACCCTTAGCAGATTACAATTCCCAGAATTCTTTGGGAGAAGTTGTGTGCTTGAAATGTTCTTTAAATGTATGGTGCAAATACAGCCTTAAAGCCTGGTGTTCTGCTGGTTGCCAGGGCTTCAAAGCACCACAAAAACAGGTCACCTGGAATCATGATGCCAGGTGATTTATGGGCAGTGCCACCCATATGCCAAACCTGGCCTGGGCAGGGAAAGATAAGAATCCGGCCCACCAGGCAGACGCAGTTCCCCACCCCTGTTGCATAGGCAGTGGTGCAATTAGGTTATTTTAGACTTTGGACTTAATGGCGTTATGGGCCTGCTAGGAGAGGATATCTCGTTATCCAGGAAAAACAAATAAATAGGGAGCAGGTGAATAGTTGTGCACAGCAGAATTTCAAGGCCGGAGGAATTGAAAGTATTCAGAAACTTCAATTGATAGTACAGGACACAGCAGCTCAAATTTTCTTAGGAGCTTCAGGACATATATTTGGTTATCATCTTGGGCTTAATGCACATAGCTTCCCAAATCCTGGGAACCATAGTATACTCCCCACAGGGTAAACAGGTGTCCCACGTAAGTTTTTAAGAATGTAAGAACCCTGCTAGATCGGCCAAGACTCATCTAATCCAGCAGACTGGCCAGCAGATTTGGCCAGCAACTCTTCTCACTTGTGTTTTCCAGCAGCTGGCATTCAGAGGTGTATTGCGCCAAACTGTGGAGGTAGATACTGGCTAGTAGACACTGATGGCCTTATCACCCACGAGTTCATCTAATCTTTCTTAAGTCAACCACATTAGTGGCCATCACTACATCTTCTGGGAGCGAATCCCACAACACACTATGTGTTGTGTGAAGAAGTTATTTCTGTTCTCTTCTAACATTCAGCATCACTGGGTGCTCCCCTCCCCCCCCCCACTATGCATAGTTTTATACACATCTGTCATGTCACCTCTTATTTCTTGTCTCTCTAAACCGAAAAGCCCCAAATGCTGTAACCGTTCATCATAGGAGTTGTTCCATTCCTGTGATCATTTCACTTCAACTTTTCTGAACTTTCCCCAGGCAGCATTCCAAGCGGCAGTCGCACCACAAGACTTGCATGACGACAGTATAATAATGGTAATTTTATTTCCTAATGACCGCTTGTGTGGAATTCACTCCCCCCCTCCACCAGCTGCCATACATTGGGTCAATGATGTCTTCATGGAGCTATCCGCTATGACCCAAGCACTCGTTCCTGGTCATTCAGTGCAATTTCAGAGCACAAAAGCATACATGTGAAATTAGACATTTTTGCCCCACTGTGCATCATTTTACACTTGATTTACATTGAATTCCACTTGCCATTTCACTGCCCATTCCCCCAGTTGGAGAAATCCTTTGGGAACTCCTTGCGAGAGGAGACCACGCGAAACTTTGTTTCTTATTCTGCTAAAATGATCTTGTCCAATAGCCCATGGAAGGAGGTGAGCTACAATAGTCACCCATCTGTATGCATACTTTCAAGCCTAGGTTTGCCAAAACAAATAAAACCCAAACCCTAAGAAGGGTGATCTCCTTAGGATGCTGAGGCCTGTGGCAGTGGTCGCATCCTGTGCTTTTTCTGTGTAGAAGCCAGGTGCCCATGCTGGTATCATGGTTCATTCAAGGCTCTCAAAGGCCTAGAGTAACAAGCCCCATCACGCAGCAGAAGAACAGAAGACCCAACTCTGGGACTGAAGGCACTGCTGCGTCACTTCTGGCTTGAATACACTGGTGGTATTTTGCAAAATCAACCTCCCTGATGGCACAGATGTGGTCGGTCTGGCAGGCATCATCACAGTCTGAAAGGTCGTATTGAACTGAATTATACTGGTAGTATTTCTGTAGGTAGCTTTGGTCTTTCTCAAGCTTCTCCACCAGCAGCTGCATGGAGTGGGCGGAACCATCTGGGATCTGGAAAGCTTCTGTCAGGCTGTACTCTTTCTCCCATTTAGGGGCCCCCATGTTAGCATGCGTGAGGTTTAAATAATAAGTTACCATATCCTGAAATGGAAGAGAAGACATTGGGTCAAAGGTGGGTATTTGGTTAAACTTATTTTGACCGACTAAATGCTGAACTCTTTAAAACAAAAGAGCGTACAAAATCAGCAGGCATCGTTTTAGAAAAGGTATTCCCCGCCCCAGACTCATGGAAACTTTTGGAAGGGCTTACTGGACTAGGGGCTATGGTTAGCCTTGCAAAAATAAAAATAAATCAACCACAACAAAAAAGCACCTTTATGTTATCAGTATTTATCCTAAGCTGCTTTGTATGTTCTTTGTGCTATAAGAAAAAAAGAAGCTGGCTGCCATTATTGTTTTAAAAGTTTTTACAGTGGTACCCTGGGTTACAAACGCTTCAGGTTACAGACTCTGCTAACCCAGAAATAGTACCTCGGGTTAAGAACTTTACCTCAGGATGAGAACAGAAATCACGCAGTGGCAGCAGGAGGCCCCATTAGCTAAAGTGTTACCTCAGGTTAAAAACAGTTTCAGGTTAAGAACAGACCTCCGGAACGAATTAAGTTCTTAACCAGAGGTACCACTGTACAATAAAATACAATAAAAAAATCTCCCTGTCTCTATCTCACTCAACAAACATATACACGCCAACAACCTTTTTCTAAGATGGTGTCTGTTGCAACATGCAGGTGCATTTTGAAAAAAAAAGTAATTAAAAATAATGGCTTAAGTATTTTAATGCAAGAAACAAGGTACCGTATTTTTCGCTCTATAGGACGTGTTGGACGATAAGACGCATCCTAGTTGGGGGGGAGGAAACAAGAAGAAAAAAATTCTGAACCCCAGAAGCCAGAACAGCAAGAGGGATCTGGCTTCTGGGGTAGCCTCTTGCTGTTCTGGCTTCGGGGACAGCCTTTGAAGCCTCCGCAGGGCAGCGGGGTGAAGGCACCCCGCTGCCCTGCGGAGACTTTGTTCAGTCATCCCCAAGCTAGAACAGTGAGACGGAGCGCTGCGTCTCGCTGTTCTGGCTTTGGGCTTAGCTGCGCAGCCTACATTCGCTCCATAAGACGCACACACATTTTCCCTTACTTTTTAGAAAGGAAAAAGTGCGTCCTATAGAGCGAAAAATACGGTAATTAAAAGCCCACATTAGCAGGACTGTGCCAGCTGCTGCTGTCTTCATGGCATCTACTGCCTTGCTGGCACTATGTAATGCAATCCAGGGCAAAAGATAGTCACAGCCAATCTCTGCAGAAGGCTGTTCCACTTCCTTCTCTGGTCTTTACTGGGCAGGATTAATAACTCTGCCAGAATGCTCTCCCTCCAGGGCCTCGTTGTCAGGTCACCCTTGACATGAGCGCTTGCTTTACTAGAGACAAACGCAAGCAAATGACGGTGCCCCCTACCTTCACCAGCAGAGTGTCACGGTCATATGTGAAGACCCGGATGCCAGGGTTGTTGGCCCCATTGTGCACGCCCGGTAAGGTTGTCTTCCATGGTGTTACTCCTGGAGCTAAAAACATGACGCTGGTGGGAGAACCTGGAAGAAAAGGCAATATTAAACTTAAATTAGACTGCTTCCCAACAACTGGGTATTTGGGGTGGAACAGGCATGTTCTGGTCACTCTTTTAATGAGGTATTGGCAGGATATGGTGATCAAAGCATCCTCCTCCCATGCATTTCCTGCTCAGAGCTCCAACTTCATTTTATTTTATTACATAATGGAAGAACTGCAACCATTTCTTCCAAGTGTAGACAACCCCTTTGTACAGCTGTTTCAGCCTATACAGGGGGTTAATTGCCTGTACTTTGGTACCTCGGGTTATAGAAGCTTCAAGTTACAGACTCCGCTAACCCAGAAATAGTACCTCGGGTTAAGAACTCTGTTTCAGGATGAGAACAGCGGGAGGCCCCATTAGCTAAAGTGGTACCTCAGGTTAAGAACAGTTTCAGGTTAATAACGGACCTCCAGAACGAATTAAGTTGTTAACCCGAGGTACCACTAGATAGTGCTGTAGGCATTTCCTTCTTTATGGTCTGCAACTCCTCTTTCCAAAACAACTCTATCACCTTAACCCTTGCATTCCAAACTAATACTGTCTTATATTCATTCTGCCCTCCCTGCCACGTGGGGCAATCATGGTTGAGACTGCAGCAAGGCGAAGTATTTAACCCTTTTCAGTCCCAAAGAAAAATGGCCCTCTCCAGGATTTGGGGCTGGAGTGACCAGTTCATTACAGTTTTTTTTTGTTTTTGTTTACATACGTCTGGAAGCAGAGTCGCTATTTCACTTCCAGCTTAAAACACAATAGCAATGTCCATGGAATGGCATTAAATTATTATTCTCATTTGTACTTTTAAACAGCTGGTTTTAATTATATTTTGAATTTTTTAAAACTTGCTTCAAACTTTGGCTGCTACTGATTATTCTGGTGTATATGTTATCATTTTTTTTGTAAACCGCTTCGAGGTTTCATTTGCAGTTAAGCGATATACAAATAAAATAAATGAAAAGAAAATGGTGAAAAGAAGGAGCAGATCCAAGGGGGCACAGCAGACTTTCACCAAAGCATGCTGGACCTTTGATGCAAACCATCCTGGTTCTATTGAAAAGCAGTGTAAAAACAACCTGATAGCCTACAATGGATTTCTGAACCTGTAGGCATAGGAAGCTGCTGTATACTGAGTCAGACCATTGGTCTATCTAGCTCAGTATTGCCGACACTGACTGGTAGTGGCCCACCAAGGTTTCATATGGGAGTCTCTCGAAGTCCTATATGGAGGTGCTGAGGAATGAACCTGGGACCCTCTGCAGGCAAGCCAGATGTTCTACCACTAAGCTATGGCATCAGTGGGAATGTACCTGTGTTACTGTAAAACATCCTAAAGCTATCAGTGTGATGATGCCCAAAGAACTGTGCCATGATCACTCCATGATGCTTCTGAATTATTTCAGTATATCTCTGGTTAAAGTGTTCTCGGAACCAAGGCTTGCCCCGTTTCTTCTCAAAGAAGCCAGGAGGGACGTGCCCAATAATATAGACCTGTAAAGAGGAGGAAAACATGCTAAGGTCTGAGTGGACAGAGCAGTAGGACCTGCTTGGCAATACGTTCCTGTACAGCCCAAACGCCCACCAGGTTGTTGTTGTTTAGTCATTTAGTCGTGTCTGACTCTTCGTGACCCCATGGACCAGAGCACGCTAGGCACTCCTGTCTTTCACTGCCTCCCACAGTTTGGTCAAACTCATGTTGGTAGCTTCGAGAACATTGTCCAACCATCTCGTCCTCTGTCGTCCCCTTCTCCTTATGCCCTCCATCTTTCACAACATCAGGGTCTTTTCCAGGGAGTCTTCTCTTCTCATGAGGTGGCCAAAGTATTGGAGCCTCAGCTTCAGGATCTGTCCTTCCAGTGAGCACTCAGGGCTGATTTCCTTCAGAATGGAGAGGTTTGATCTTCTTGGAGTCCATGGGACTCTCAAGAGTCTCCTCCAGCACCAGAACTCAAAAGCATCAATTCAAGGAGAAGGGGATGACAGAGGACGAGATGGTTGGACAGTGTTCTCGAAGCTATGAACATGAGTTTGACCAAACTGCGGGAGGCAGTGGAAGATAGGAGTGCCTGGTGTGCTCTGGTCCATGGGATCACGAAGAGTCGGACACGACTAAATGACTAAACAACAACAGTAGAAATCTCAAAGCAGTTTATCTAAAATACACCTGACATCCTTGGGGGGAGCTCTTGGCACTCCAAATAAGACCTGCTGCTAACACCTATCTTGGTCCTCTGTTATAAAAATGGCCACCTCAGCACAAGAAGCTCTGCTGATTGGCTGGGCCTAGCTATGATATTCATCTCCCACAATGCCCTGCAGTAGCACCACTCCAAGGCATTGTGGGAAATAATGATGAGACAAAACGCAACTACCTGGTCTTGCCTGTAGTATTGCTTCAAGTGTGGGCACCTGCCCTTGCCAGATAAGCCTGAGAGGGCCCACAAACAGACAAGAGGGCCCACTAAGAGGTCATTTTGCTGACAGATGCCTGAAACCTGGAGCCAGCCTTGCTACAGCAGACACATGCCACAGTCCTAAGTATCTGGGATGGAAATTTATATTTCACACAGATTTTACCGAATATATGTCACAGCCCAGTACAATGGTGCCTGCTTCATTTCACCTAATACTTTCCCTTGAGCCCAATCTATAATACTTGATATCATGCAACCTTGCCCCCTCCAAAAAAAACCTCTGATTGATACTGTTTCTGTGACCAATCTGTAGTAAGGCCTTCACCAGTCATGCAGCTTTCAACTGGGTAAGCTTAGTAATCCGTAAACAATAAGGCAAGTTTAAGGAACCTTTTCTCCTGCTTCTGCTGCCTTGGTCAACATGTCTTCCAGCCAAAGGAACTGGCCTCCTGGATCTTCTAGGCTGCTGGTTTGATTATTATTGTCATAGTACAAGTTTGTGTTGAGGACAATCATTCGCCTTGCCGGGCCAAGACCAGATAGCATCTGACTGTAGAAAGCACCTGCAAAAAAACCAATAACACAGTTCCATCTAGTTTTGTTGTGTTCCCCATGCCATCTCATTTGCTCCTTACATTTAAAGCAGTAACAGATCACTTTAATCAGCATTGGCTTTCCCTAAAGAAGGTTTGAACTCTCTTAGTTAATGCCTTTTCTATTTTTGCTGAAAAACCATCAAACTGTCTTTTGAAGAATGGGCAGATTAGCACATGTCTATGACAAGTGAACAGAAATTTTAACACCTTGCCTTACTAATCTGTCAAATAGATACTAACCAACTGGATCAATCACAAAACAAAGAGATGGAAGCTATACGGAACCGAAGATAAGCTACCCTCTAGATCAGGCATAGCCAAACTCGGCCCTCCAGATGTTTTGAGACTACAATTCCCATCATCCCTGATCACTGGTCCTGTTACCTAGGAATGATGGGCGTTGTAGTCCCAAAACATCTGGAGGGCTGAGTTTGCCTATGCCTGTTCTAGATCAGTGTTTCCCAAACTTGGGTCTCCAACTGTTTTTGGACTACAATTCCCATCATCCCTGGCCTAGCTAGGGATGATGGGAATTGTAGTCCAAAAACAGCTGGAGACCCAAATTTGGGAAACACTGCTCTAGATTCTCAGGGATAGAGAACCGGTGGTGCTCCGGATGTGGTGCTCCATGTCCAATTAACCCCAGTAAACATGGTCAATGCTCAAGGATGAAGGGAGTTGTAGTCCAACCTAGAAAAAGGTCCTGTTCCCACCAGGACAAAAAAATATGATAGAATAAAACTGTGATAGCTCAATGCCAGAGCACAGGCTTTTGCATGCAGAAGGTGTCGGGTTCAATCATACACATTATTTGAAATCAGTCTATTGGCACATCTGGCTCAGTATTTCTATACAGACTGGCAATGGCAATCTGGGATTTCAGAGCTGGAGTTTTTCCCATGAGGCCTACCTAGAGATGCTAGAAATTGAATTTGGGGGCCTCCTGTGTGCAAAGTAGGTCTGCTCTACCGTGGAGCTACAACACTTCTCTGACATCTTCAGTTAAAAGGATCAGGTAGCAGGTGAAGATAAGTATCATGCCAAACCATTTGCAATCAGAGTAGACCAGAGTTTCCCAAACTTGGGTCACCAGCTGTTTTGGATAGCTCTTATCTTGCTAGCAGGAACAGTGGTCAGGGATAGTGGGAACAGCAATCCAAAAACAGCTGGAGACCCAAGGAAGCCCTGGAGTAGACCATACTGAGCTAGACAGGCAATAATACAAAGCAGCTTCTGACATAAAGCAGCTTCTGACATCCCCCTGCTTGTGATCTTTTAGTTTTCTTCTCACCTGCATTTCATTTCAGCCTACTGGATCCCTCTTCAATTTCCCATGACCCTCATCAGTTCCTCAACTGGATCTAGCACGCACCTGCTCTGAATGTTTGCAGAGAGCTGTTGCTGAGCCAGGAGCGCCACAGGTCTGCAGTTACATCGTAGATCCTGTTCTCCTTAGCTGGAAATTGATTTTTGGGGTGGAAGTCATGGTTGCCCATTGCAGGATAGACCTGAGTTTCTGGAAGGGATACAAGAAAACAACAGTGCAGTGGGTTTAGAGGTAGAGGAAGAGAAGAGTTTGTGCATCCAAACAGGCTGGAGGTGACTGCAGAACAAACAACTCAAAGCTGGCACTATCTGGAACCTGCTTTGTTGTCGCTTGTGATAATTAACATTACAACATTGTCCTAAAATCATAATGTCAGGCAGAATGCAAGAGAGGCAAACACTATATCTACTTGATTCAGCTGGCAAATGGCAGCTTGTGTGAGGGCTGCCAAACCAGCATATCAAGCCATGGTTTGAAGCTGCTTACAAATCACAGTTTGGGCCAACCGTGGTTTGCAGGTCTGCCTGAATTCATGGTTAAGGGCCATTAAGAGCACCATGGACACAGGACTGCATTTATGAACTTCTGAAGCAGGGCGCTGAGCAGATGGAAGAAGAAAGCAGGCAAGCAGCTCTGAGCCTGCAGGCTCAGACCACGACATGGGTTCATAACAATGGTTAGCACAAACCATGGTTTAGCATGATGATTCAACTGAGCTACGGCTATGCTACAGGGAGTGAGGAAAGTGTATAGCAAGAAAGGCTTACGTAAATCCTGCTTGTCACTCCGATGTGGGAAGAAATTAATGGGAACAAGCTGGGATCTAAATATCATTATGTAAAACAGGGGTGGGCAAGGAGGAGCCCTGGGGCTGCAGGTGATCCTTGACTTACTCTGGTGCAAATGATAAGATGAAAAATGGGAGGGAAAGGAAGTGTCAGAAAGAGAAAGAAGAGGGTGGCTTGACTCACTTTTGGCTCTGCTAACCTGCAACAGATTACCTACAAGGGAATTGCAGGCCACTACAGAAAAAACGCAGGTGGGACGCAGGTGGCGCTGTGGGTTAAACCACAGAGCCTAGGACTTGCCAATCAGAAGGTTGGTGGTTCGAATCCCCGTGACGGGGTGAGCTCCCGGTGCTCGGTCCCTGCTCCTGCCCACCTAGCAGTTCGAAAGCATGTTAAAGTGCAAGTAGATAAATAGGTACCGCTCTGGCGGGAAGGTAAACGGCGTTTCCGTGTGCTGCTCTGGTTCTCCAGAAGCAACTTAGTCATGCTGGCCACATGACCCGGAAGCTGTACACCAGCTCCCTCGGCCAATAAAGCGAGATGAGTGCCGCAACCCCAGAATCTGTCATGACTGGACCAGAATCTGTCATGACTGGTCAGGGGTCCCTTTACCTTTACAGAAAAAATGCCCCCCCCCATAAAATAACTACCTGGATCATAGAATCGTTTGGTGTTGAATTTATTAATTTTACTAATACAGAATATACACAACCCTACCTACACTTATGGGTTCAGCCCTGCCTGTTCTTGACACTCTTCAAGGAACTACATTCCACAGTTTGGCTCCGTTGTTGAAACACATAGGAGACTGAAGACATTCGCCAGCCTTAACTCTTCCTTCCTGCAATTCAAAACCCATTGCTTCTGTTTCTGGATTACTATTTTTTTGGCACAGCCTTCTTACTGCCCAATTGTTCTGGCACACCCTACCTGGAAATACATGTTTGATCAGGTTGGTTAGGTTTTCAATTATCTCCAGCACAGTATCTTCACCTAGTTTCTCATCAGCTACATGAGGAGTGTCGTCTCTGGAAAACAGCACAAAGGCTATTTGGTTCAAGGACAGAGATACTGGGAAAAGTCAAGTCCCTGGATAGATGTAGAGGTGTTAACAAATTAAGAACATAAGAGGAACCAAAAGGCCCATCTGGTCCGACATTATTTTATTTTGTTTTTTAAATTTATTTTGTATATTCTGTTGCCAAACAGATGCCTACAGGAAACCCATAAGCAGGTGAAGAGGGCAATAGTCCCCTTCCACTCTTAGGCCCTAGCAACTGGTATTACCTGCAGGTAATATGTAGTCATCATAACTAGTAGGCCACATTCACACCATGCATTTAAAGCACAATGACACTACTTTAAACAGTCATGGATTCTTCCAAAGAATTCTGGGACCTGTAGTTTGTTAAGGGCCGACAAAGTTGTTGGGAGACCCCTAGTTCCCTCACAGAGCTACAATTCCCAGAGCGGCTTAAGAATCAATCCCTCTTCACAGGGAACTCTGACCATTGTAGCTCTGTGAGAGGAATATGGGCCTCCTAACAATTCTCAGCACCCTTAACGGCCTACAGTTCCCAGGATTTTTGTGTGTGGAAGCCATGCCTGTTTAAAGTGGGAGAGTTAAAGTGGTGGGAGTTGCAATTCAGCAACATCTGGAAGGGCAAAGGATCTCCACACCTGGCTGATACAAAGGTTGGCCAAACTTGAGTGAGCAATGAAATGGCAAAGAAGAAAGTCATACAGTTGTACCTCGGGTTAAGTACTTAATTTGTTCCGGAGGTCCGTTCTTAACCTGAAACTGTTCTGAACCTGAAGCACCACTTTAGCTAATGGGGGCCTCCTCCTGCTGCTGCTGCACAATTTCTGTTCTCATCCTGAAGCAAAGTTCTTAACCCGAGGTACCATTTCTGGGTTAGCGGAGTCTGTAACCTGAAGCGTATGTAACCTGAAGCGTATGTAACCCGAGGTACCACTGTATTTGTTTTGTTTACGGCAAAAAACAACAATGCACAAGCACTTCCTTACCCAGTCCAGAGAATGAAGTCTGGGTTCGGGAGGACCTGCTTCATAGCATAAACAGAAGAGTTGACAAGAATCCATGGAGCATCACACAAGTAATTTCCCCAAGCCCCTGGATTGGCCACCGGTTGGGCGCCAGCGGACGGGCACACCTTCAAGGGGTCTGGGCTCACTTTGTACTGTGGGTCCAGATGAAGGTCTGTGATGTGCCAAAAGTAACCTGCTAAGGACAAAAGGAAAAATTTTAAAAGGAACCTAAGAGCCTTGCAAGATCACGCCAGGGTCCCATCTAGTCCAGCATCTTGTTATCACGGGGCAACCAAGCACCTGTGGGACCTGAGAGCAACAGCCGAACCCTTGCACCATGGTTTCCAGAAACTAGTATTCAGGAGCCTACTGCCTCCAATAGTGGAGGCAGAATATTGTCATCAGGATTAGTAGCTAGCCATTGGACTCGGCTACACTCGTCAATTATATCGTTATAACCGTGTTATAAACATGTGGCACCAGATGGCACTGTAGAGCAGCTATCCATTGCCAATAGGATTTTGCATTGAGAGCTCGTATAGCGTTTTTTAATCAGTGTAGATCCAGCCATTGATAGTCTTATGAAATGGTTCTGCTTTGGCTTTAGGAAGTGCTTAGTGAAATCCAGAGCAGGAGTATGCACTCCTGGGCCATATAGAGCCCACAGCCAGATTTCATTCAGCCCACTAGATCCTTCCCCTCCCCACAAGACGTTCTGGGGAGGGGGAGGAGCTTTTGTGTTGCGCAAGGCGCACAGTTGTAGCTTCTTCCTCTGCAATAAGATCTGCTAAAAGAAGACCAAAGTACAAGCTGAGCTCCCTGACAGAGGGCAAACTATTATTATTTATCAATTCATATATCTTGCCATGATAGGCTTCTAACCATTGTTTTAAAAGCCCCATTACACATGCATTAAAACATAAACATCCATAATTAAAATACGCAATAAACCAATCCCTTAATAAAACAACACAGCAATTAAAAAACCCCAAAACCTAGCTGCTACACCAGGTGTGTGGGACCTGTCGCCCTTCTAGTTCTGTTAGGGATCCAGTGCCCATCAACTTTGGCTACAATAAATTATCTGCATTTTAATGCAATTTTCTCTTAATCTACACAGCGTTGATTCATATACAGATTTCTGCAAGCAATTTCCCCCAAACTAGTTTCCTCTCAAACTACCAACTTGTGAAGCCAAAAGGGTAAGTTACCTGAGGCAGCAGTTGTGGCTCTGCAGTGCATCAAGAGCAACAGGACTCCCAAAAGACCCATCTTCCGCTGCCAGCGATCGCTGGCTGAAGTTCCATGCCTGTAGTCGCAGCTCTGGGGAATGTTAGCAGGTTCCATTTCAGGCTTGCCTCTATCACATCTCTGACTCACAGGCGCCTTTTGCTGCAGCAGCAACTCTGCTCTGATTCAGAACTGTATCTTCCTGTTTAGCAGAGGGTTTGCAATACTTTTTTTAAAAAAAAAGGTGTGTGAGACTTGCAGGCTTTTACCAAAGGTGTATGCTAGGACGCTGAAGGAGGCAGCTAGCTAGCTGGAAGCCGGTCCTGCTGTCATCTTACAAAGGAACTCTCCAAAAGCGCTCAAGCTGCGTTGCTTTGGAATCTCCTACTCTGGGGCTTCAGTCGCTGAAATATATTGCTGACCCAGCAGGGCAGATTTGGCTCGTTTCTAATTTCTTGGCACAAAGGCCAGCTTGGCATGGCAGAGAGTGGAAGTTCAAGCTTTGTGGCCCTTCCTCTCTACGTCAAGAATATGCAAGTTCAGGTGAACTTTACTGGCAGGGAGGAGCCTGGGTTGCTGTTATTGTACCCGACCTATTTAATGCTTGCTTTTTATTGGGTGCACTCTTCCCACCTTCGATCACATCTATGCTTCCAGGTGTCATAAGAAAGCTGCAGAGATAGTGCAGGATAGTGCGCACCCCGGAAATGATCTCTTTCAGCTTCTGCCTTCTGGAAGAAGGTACAGGGTTATAAAGACTAGGACTAGCCGCCTGAGAAACAGTTTCTATCCAATTGTGATTTTGGTTTTAAACACAGTGTAAGCCTTAAGGTAGTCTCTATGGGAGTATATTGTATTTAATCATAGGGTATCAGAGTTTTTAGGGGGTTAACCAGGCTGGGATAGCAGGCTTGTTAGTTTTTGAATGTCTGATGTAGATTTTTTTCAATCTCATTGTTCTGTATGGGACAATGACAAGAAAGATTATTGTATCGTATCGTATTCCTTACATGATTGTTATGAAGACAACAATAAAAAGAAACAGGGAAAATAACAGAATTTGGCAAGTTTTTAAGGAGTCTATTGAAGCAGAAGTAGAAAGACATCTACTTCTGCTTCATTGACTATGCAAAAGCCTTTGACTGTGTCGACCACGGCAAACTATGGCAAGTTCTTGAAGAAATGGGAGTGCCAGATCACCTCATCTGTCTCCTGAGAAATCTCTATGTGGGACAAGAAGCTACAGTTAGAACTGGATATGGAACAACTGATTGGTTCAAAATTGGGAAAGGAGTACGACAAGGCTGTATTTTGTCTCCCTGCTTATTTAACTTATATGCAGAATTCATCATGCGAAAGGCTGGGCTGGATGAATCCCTAGCCGGAATTAAGATTGCCGGAAGAAATATCAACAACCTCAGATATGCAGATGACACAACCTTGATGGCAGAAAGTGAGGAGGAATTAAAGAACCTTTTAATGAGGGTGAAAGAGGAGAGCGCAAAATATGGTCTGAAGCTCAACATCAAAAAAACGAAGATCATGGCCACTGGTCCCATCACCTCCTGGCAAATAGAAGGGGAAGAAATGGAGGTAGTGAGAGATTTTACTTTATTGGGCTCAATGATCACTGCAGATGGTGACAGCAGCCACGAAATTAAAAGACGCCTGCTTCTTGGGAGAAGGGCAATGACAGGCCTAGACAGCATCTTGAGAAGTAGAGACATCACCTTGCCAACAAAGGTTCGTATAGTTAAAGCTATGGTTTTCCCAGTAGTGATGTATGGAAGTGAGAGCTGGACCATAAAGAAGGCTGATCGCCAAAGAATTGATGCTTTTGAATTATGGTGCTGGAGGAGACTCTTGAGAGTCCCATGGACTGCAAGAAGATCAAACCTCTCCATACTGAAGGAAATCAACCCTGAGTGCTCACTGGAAGGACAGATTGTGAAGCTGAGGCTCCAGTACTTTGGCCACCTCATGAGAAGAGAAGACTCCCTGGAGAAGACCCTGATGTTGGGAAAGATGGAGGGCACAAGGAGAAGGGGGCGACAGAGGACGAGATGGTTGGATAGTGTTTTCGAGGCTACCAGCATGAGTTTGACCAAACTGCGGGAGGCAGTAAAGGACAGAGGTGCCTGGCGTTCTCTGGTCCATGGGGTCACGAAGAGTCGGACACGACTAAACGACTAAACAACAACAACAACATTGAAGCAGCTCCTGTACATTGGAACTCCCTGCCTCTTGATATTAGGCGGGCATCATTACGGTATTCTTCTAGACACCTGCTGAAAACTTTTCTTTTGGCAGACCCAGACAGATGAGTTGGATGCATCTGTTCCTAAATTTGTATTAGATGTTTTATTGTGTTGTACTTAGATGTTTTAATATGTTTTTAATAGATTTTAGAAGTTTTAAATAGCTTTCAGGTGTTTAAAATATGCTTTCATTTCATGCATGTGTATGTGTAAGTGTAATTACAGAACTGTTTGCTGTCCTGGGCTTCTTTTGAGAAGCAGGGAGGGATATAAATTTATTAAATAAAAACATAAAGGGTAAAGGTACCCCTGCCCGTACGGGCCAGTCTTGCCAGACTCTGGGGTTGTGCGCCCATCTCACTTAAGAGGCCAGGGGCCAGCGCTGTCCGAAGACACTTCCGGGTCACGTGGCCAGCGTGACATCGCTGCTCTGGCGAGCCAGAGCTGCACACAGAAACGCCGTTTACCTTCCCGCTGGTAAGCGGTCCCTATTTATCTACTTGCACCCGGGGGTGCTTTCGAACTGCTAGGTTGGCAGGCGCTGGGACCGAACAACGGGAGCGCACCCCGCCGCGGGGATTCGAACCGCCGACCTTTCGATCGGCAAGCCCTAGGCGCTGAGGCTTTAACCCACAGCGCCACCCGCCTCCCTAAATAAAAACATATAATATCCAAAAAAGCAGCGTGGGAGACATTTCATTCTCCCAGGACACTCCGTAAGTGGTCTTAAAGTGGCGATTCTGGAACAAAGGAATTCCTAAAGGAGGCTGCAAAGTGAAGCTACTGAATCAGGAGGCTTGATGGATGTGTGGACTGTACCTAGACAAAGGAGTTTCAGCAGTTCATAGGTGTTACTTGGTTTGTCAACATCAGGAGGACCTCTAAGTAAGCCATTAACTATGTAATGATCACTATCTGTGCTTTTCTGAATTTTATTTCCCTCAGAACTCGCTGAGCTGTATTGCGAAGTCCTACTCACGAGTAGATCTATTGAAATGAACGGGCTTAAGCTAGCCATGTTGATTGATTTCAGTGGGTCTGCACTGAATAGGACAAACCCTGGAGACAGACAGCCTACTGATTACAATTCCACCTCATGCATCTGATGAGGTGGACTGTAGTAGCCCACAAAAGCCCATGCCATAATAGATTTTGTTAATTTTTAAAGTGCCACAAGACTCTATACAATGATTTCATATCCCCACTTGCTTGCCAGACGTTAACCGTAGTATCTAGGTGTGCAATGCAATGGAAACCTATAGCTAATAGCTGAATCCTGGCTTGTTCGAATGCAGAAGCAGAAGTGCTCCAAGGAACTCTACTCACATGCATTCCTTGAGTCATGAAGCCTCGAATCAATCATGCCGGACCAGTCCAAATGCAATCGCAGGGTGGAGTGCAGTTGTGCAAATGCAACTTTCTAACTCCCACCCACCCTTACATTGAAATTTGTGGTGAGTAATTAATAAGCAATGGTCTACTCTGAAGGCATATGATGCACCTGCCTTCCTGAAACGCTGTAGGCTTTGCATATTGCTTTAGCGTGCGCATAAGAGGCAGCCACCGATTTGGACAGCTTTAGCCCGCCGCCATCGAAAGCCCAACCAGCCAGCCTTGGCGTTCGCACGAGTACCTAGAGCGTCGCGCTTCTCTGCAAGACCCTTTCCTCTATACTCCCGGGGCTTCGCGCGCGGCGCGTCAACAGGACCCGCCCCTCCCGCGAGTACCTCCCCTTTGCCTTTCCTCGATTGGCCCGCTCGAGTGGGCTGGCCTATCCTGAGCGCTCGTTTGGCGCGCTCGGGATGGGGCGGGGCGAGAGAGGGGAAGAGCCTGGTGAGGAAGAAGAAGAGCTCGTGGCGCCGCTTTCCCGCAACGGTCCCTCTCTCGGCGCGCGCTGCTCCTCCTCCTCCTCCTCCTCGCGGCATGTGGCTCGGCGGTGCCGGTGAGCGGCTGCGCGCGGTGCCCGTGCTTGTGGGGACCCGCCGTTCCGTGAAGGCGGCTGGCCAGGGAACGCCGCGGAGCCTCTTCCCCGGGGTGGGGGTTTCGGGCTCCCCCTCCTCCCTCGGGCCCCGCTTCTCCAAGCCCAGAGTTTGGGAGTCAACCCAAGTCTCCTCGACGTGCCTCGCCTCAGGCCTGCAAAACCCCGGCGAGGGAGGGGGGGGGGCACGGGAGCAGGCAGGATTTACGTGGGGGGAGGGGCAGAACCTCATTGAGTTGTTTTTTTAAAAAATGATTTAGGGCCTGTCCTCCCCCCTTGGCTATGTCCATAGAGGGGGGGGCAGTTTGGGGGCGGCACCCCTGAGCCACGGCTGGCTACCATGGGTAAACTAGGCAGCGTCCCCACCTTTTAGGAAGCCTCTTCCCTCCCCCCACAAGCAAGAAACAACCATTTGTGCAGCAGCTTCGCGCCTCCTTTATGCAACCAGCCAGCCTACGTCTTCTTTGTATTTAACATTGCATTGCATTCATTTCATTGTTAATATTAATTGCATTATTAATCCTATAAGGAAAAAGCTGTTAAACGTTGAGCAACACAGATAACTAGTGATACTGAGTCACAAGGTTGCTGGAGGAACTAAGACTCTTTTATTGGGGAAGTCATTTAACAAAATAGGAAGAGTGGAAAGGTACACAGATATTGGCACAGGAGCACGTGCATTGGGGTAAGAGATTCAACATGGCTCGACCGAGTTGCCAAGGGGCTGCTTAAAGCAACCAGAAGTAGCTTTCGTTCCCTTCTGAGTTCGTTTGGCTATGCAGGGCTGCCCTAACCACTAGGCAGGGTTGCTTGGTTCATGCCCAGAGAAAGCACCAATGCGTGTCCTGCATTACAGAGAGCAGTGGTGGGGGCTGTACTGTTGGAGAAGCTGGCCACTGATACTGCTGCTGCAGCATGCTTAGTGCTGGTATGGTAGGGCCAAAGGGGCATTTTCGTTTCTGGTGGCGGCAGCTGGGTGGCTACGCCTGCAAGGAAGGGAGATGGCTTTGGGGGAAGGCTTTGCTGTGCAGAACGTCCCACATTCAGCTTCCAAGGTAGGGCTGGGAGAGGTCCTCTGCCTTGAAACCCAGGATAGCTGCTGCTACCAGTCAGTGTGGACTGTACTGAGTTAGGTGGCTTAATGCCATGACTCTGGATGAGGACTCTTCCTCGGTTGCCTTCTTCCATACACTTCTGAGGCTTCAGTTCCTGCACCTGATGGCTTGGCTTTGCCAGGCAAAGTTGGGGGAGGTGGGGAAGATAATAAACCACCCAATCACCACCCCATGTCTCAGTAGGATTCGCATAATCACTTGAATGAAATTGTATGGACTCTCCTTCCTTGGAGGTTTTTAAGCAGAGGTTGGATGGCCATCTGTCATGGATGCTTTAGCTAAGATTCCAGCATTGCGGAGGCTTGGACTAGATGAGCCTTGGGTCCCTTCCAGCTCTATGGTTTTATTGAATTTTAATGAATTGGCGAGGTGGAGGTAAAAGGTGTATCAAAGTGGGAAGAGGGCAGCTCTGTATGTAAAATATCTGGGTGTGGAAGAGAATGTTGCGGGTGATCCTCAAAGACAGGTGTGTGGGTTAAAATGACTGGTGGGTCGTGCCTTCAACTCTTTCCCTTCTGCTCAGGTGTTTTGTCACCTACCTCTGGCCATGCAGCTTAGCTTAACTTTGCATATGAACCAGTGCTGCTTTGTTTATAAGTAATAAGCCAAGAACAAACCTTAGCTTCCATGGTTTGTGGAAAGAAAATTGGGTGCTGGTTCACATGTAATGTGAAGCCAAGTTTTGTGAGTAAGCTGTGGTTTATTTCTGACCATGGCTATCAGTGAACCAGGGCAGTGTGGTGGGCTTCTTTGGGGTTTCTTGGCAGCTGCAACTAATGGCTTCTAGGATCCTTGTATCTATCAACTCTCTCTAAAGTGTTCTGTGACTTGTTTCATAGATTTTGCTCCATTCACTTGGATGTCTTTTGCTCTTTTTAAGTTCAGTGACCTAACAGTGTGAAAATAGCTTTGCAACTTATTTTTATTCTGATCTCATTCCCAGGTGGCTATGACAATAGTTATGGTGGTAGTGGATATACACAATCACCTGGAGGGTTTGCATCACCTTCAGCAACCCAAGGCGAAAGAAAATCGGTACGTAACTTGCCTGTAACAAGTGAGGACTGTTACACTTCTGAAATTTTATTATTATTATTTGCTTCACTTCTGAAAGAGTTGTCGTATCAGTTTCATAGAATGAAATGCACTTTGTTACAGAAATAATGTTTGGATCACAACTGTTCACCTCATCTGAGGACAGAGCTGAATTTGCTGCTCCTAGGCTTACCTATTGCCCTTGGATGTAGTGGTGCAGATATTGTTCCATCACTACTGTTGAAGTTAGAGTCAATTGCTAGTCTGATTGGTGTCTATATTTGGAATGGGCTAGGACAGTATCTTGTTCTTTGCCTCGGGCAGCAAAATGTCTTGTGTGGGCCAGTTGTGCTGTACTGGTCCTAATGACTCATTAGTATGTTTATTTTATGTGCAAGTTTTAATAGCTGGCTTCTTAGTGTATAACAGTTATAATAGTTAGCACCACAAAAATCCCGTTCTCTTGAAGCTAGAAATTGACATTTTAACATTTAAACTTGATAATGGCATTCTTAATTTATGTGGAAAGAGGTAAACCGTTATTTCTATTGGAGGCAGTTTATCTGTGGATCATATTTTAGGAAATTTTTTACAGGCTTTGTAGTTTGTTACGCATTCATTTTAATTGTTTGCAGTGATCCATAGCAGCACAATGATAATTAATTAGAACACTTTTACTACTCTTGCTTATTTTTATAAAAGTTTCTCATTTCTTCCTCTAAGTATTCTTGCTGTTATGTGTATATATTTTTTTAAAGCTGCAACAAAACTTGTTAATTTTCTTTTCAAAGAGCAAGTTCCTGAAGATGAAAATTTTAAAATATGTCTTTGCAGAGGTCAAGATCACAAAATATTGTTCCCTGCACAGTGTCCCAGTTACTTTCTGCTGAGCAGGTAGATGATGCTTTCAGGGTCCGAGATGTTGAGCTTTCACAGGTAAGCTGGCCAGCCACACTGCTGTATATTGTTCTGGGATTAAGGAAATCTGTCATGTTCCAACCTGGATTGTTTTACTAAAGTACTCCTCAGAATTTCCCTACCTGCTTCCTTAAATCGAGCATTCTTCTCAATCATGAGACATCTCTGCTGGTTGTGGCAAAGTATTATTCATTTGGGGTGGACAGATTTGTGGGCAGTAGTTAATAACATATAGAATGTTACATTATTTGACTAAATGCTCTTGAGATGCTCTTGAGATAGTTTCTAAGCTTGTGATACAACTTGAAGCTAGAGGTTGTGTCATTAAGAAATGTCATCTGTTTCTCTGTGCAGGTCATTGTTGTTGGCATAATCAGGCAAGCAGAAAAAGCCCCAACAAACATTCTCTACAAAGTGGATGACATGACCGCAGCCCCGATGGATGTCAGACAGTGGGTCGATGCAGATGTAAATATCAGTTTGTCTAAACTAAGAGAGCCAGCATAATGTTATAGTTAGACTAGAACTGGGGAGACTTGGTGGTAGGAGACTTGCCTGGCATCTTACCTTTCCCTCCTTTTCCTGTGCAGCAGAAGTAGAATACATAATTTAAAATAGCTAAGTAGTTCAGATTTGCTTGATTGAATTATTAATGCAAGTTGAATAGAATTTGACTTCATTTGGTGCAGAATTTTTTAATTTGGGCTAGTGTCTGCCCAGTCCCTGCCCATTATTATTCCACAGGTTTGTGATCAGGCAATGATATATTCTTGCTTGTACCCATTGCAGCAGAAAAACTTGTAGGGAAGCAGTCATAAAAACAAGAGGAGCCCTTCTGATTGGACTATGCAAACTATTGACATCTCTAACTGTGCCATAATTATGAAAAAGTGAAAAATTGTGTTTTGAATGGCTTTACTCATATTGTTGTATGGATTATATATGATGGTTGTTAAAGTTAAAACACTTTCTCAAATTTGATTACCAAATTGCTGGTAAAGGCCAATAAACCACTATCCTATTCTCAATTTTATTATACAGGAGGCAGGCAGTGAGAATGTTGTGGTGCCTCCTGGAACGTATGTGAAAGTTCTAGGCCATCTGCGATCTTTCCAGGTAAGAAGACAAGATTATCCATTACTAATATTACTCTTCCCTCCCACACACCAAAAGGACTAATCCTTGCTATACAGAGTCCTGTTCATTTTTTGTGTGAATTACTCAAGTAGGAAGGATCTGTGCTCCTGTGAAATCAGTCCTTGATACTTAATTCAAAATGTGTTCCTCCTTGGTTGGGAATTGTATTGTATTTAGTTTATTAGTAGATACACTCTAGCTTCGTTGCGATGGAAGACATGCTTCCAAGCCTAATATACTCCTCCCCATTTCATTCACCGCTATATAAAATATAGTGTCCGAACAAGTGGATTTGGCATATGTGAAAACAATATTCCTTCTAGAGAGAGAATATGATTTGTCAACTTCTGGTGTACCAAATTCATTATAATTCTTTGAAAATGTTGATTAGGAGTGGTTCATTTACCAATGTATTATTGGATGCAGAAGACTCTTTAAAATGTGGGGCTAGTCAGCCGAATGCTGAAAATTTGAGCTTTGGCTTTAAAAGGGAGGGTGAAAGTTTCTTAAGATCATGAACATAATTAGGAAAATGCACTCTGCCATTGTTTTTAGATGCCACTAAAATTAGCAGGGAGCACATTTACATTTTTTTTAAAAGTTTGTTTCCCCCTATCACTAATGTAAAAAATTTAGAAGCTAACATTTTATCTGTAAGTTGCCTTGAGTCCCTGCCAGGAAAAAGGCAGGGTATAAATAAATATATAATAGTAATACCTGGGCAATAACTGTTCAATGAGATGTCACTTGTTTCCTTTATCACAGAACAAGAAGAGCCTGGTTGCATTCAAGATCCTGCCGCTTGAAGATATGAACGAATTTACCACGCACCTGCTTGAAGTCGTAAATGCCCATATGATCCTCAGAAAAGGCAATATGGTACATGTAGAAACGAGGTGCACACTAACCCTTTCATGGAGGGCAGACAACTTTGAAACATTTGATTGAGCAGCACAGAAAGTGTTAGCAAGCAGGAGGTTTGCACTGGCACAGCCAGAGGTGCCTTGGGTCTTTTTCAGTGGCACAGACAACCTCCCAACAACCCTATCCTTTAGAACAGGGGTCTGCAACCCGCAGCTCCGGAGCTGCATGTGGCTCTTTTACAGCTTTGCCGCAGCTCCGGGGCAGATACTAGCGAGGGGAGGAGGCGCATTGTGTGCCCCGACACTCCCCATTGTGTCAGGCGCTGTACTGGCTGTGATGTCGCATGGGGGCGGTGCGTGCGTTAGTCATGCACCGTCCCGACGTCGCCCGCCCGCTACATTGTAAGGGGCATGTAAGCTGGTCACTGCATTGAAAGGGGGCATGTACCCTGGTCACTGTTTTGAAGGGGAGTGAAGAACACACACACACAAAAAGGTAACTTGTTAATTTAACGTTTATTTCTATGAGGAGGAGTAATTCTGAGGGGTCAAACAAAGAAATAATAAAAAAGTGACAAAAAAGTTATTTTTATAATGACGGGTTTTGCGGCTCCCAGGTTTTTTTTTTCTTCGGAAACGGGTCCAAGTGGCTCTTTTTGTCTTAAAGGTTGCAGACCCCTGCTTTGGAATCTTGTAGTTGCCTTTCAAATGTTTTTCCCCAGTTCTAAAACTTCTAATTTCACACCTGTAGTATTATATAATAACCAAAGTTGGTGGTTGTTCCTTTTCCATGTATCTTAGCCCATGTCAATGAAGATGCCGCAACCAGTTGGTTTGATGGGGATGGGCAACACGTCAAGCTATGGAGGAAATGGCGCCTTGCCAGTGAGTGGGCTCACAGCACACCAAACTCAGGTATGCATAAGGATGACAGGACAATTCTGGGCAGCGTGTCAGATTTCTTGTATCTCGGTCTTCCAGTGACTGCTTTGTCTGAGGTCTTGGCATCTGGGTCACTCCTGGCTTCGAACTCATTGCTTTCAGCCCCTATATCTACAGAGGCAGCAGTCTGACTGCTTCTTCTGAGTTTCTGTCATGCACACAATTTATTGTACTTCGGGAATTTGCCGTACAGTCTAGTCATAAATGTAGTGGGTGATAACCAATTCTAGTCATGCTAAGACTAGCCCTTTCAGTGGGTCTACTCATGAGTAAGACTAACATTAGATATCAAGCAACATAAAACACTAAAGCAGCCTTCTAGGAGTGACTGTTGGCTGTTTAGAAAGTGGGGAACTTCCCTGACTGGGAAAAACAAAACCCTAAGAATGTACTGAATTGCAACAGAGGAGATGCACATATGCTAGGGCCTTGCTTCTTCTTTTTCATGTAAACATTGCTTAGGGTAGAGTAAAAACACTTCTTGCTGTGTTCTTCCCCTGGGATCAAGTACAGAAAGCTGCATATGAATTATTAATTCTGTCAAAATGCCCCAATTACTTTTGCAAAATTATTGTTAAAAATACATATTATTTCCAACATTTATTTTTGATCGTTTCTATTTTGTCTTTTTGTTAATAATCAAGGCAGCTAAATAAAAAATGAATATGATCAGCTAAAATGTTATAATTTGATGTGACAGTGACAAACACACAGTAATAGTATGAAATACCAAACCATCCATCATAGTATAAAAAGAATAATATCAGAATAAAATCCTGTTTGGATCATAGCTTGCTAAAGACCTTCCTGAAGAGGAAGGCCTTGAATTGTTCTCTAAAAATGTGCAAGTAGTCTTTGTCAGTAGTAGTTTAACCTCTTTATTATCAGTTAAAGTTAGTATATTAATCCACTGCTGAACGTTGATTTGCTTTTGCTACACCTCTGTTTAGAATTTCAGCAGTTATGTTCATCATGACAACAGGAGGAATAACATTCTTAAAATTGTGATGTGCATTGAATGTATTTCTTAAAGCAGATCAAATATTAGTCTTGGAAGTCTATACTGCACTGCTATTTGTGTTTGGGTAACACTGTTTTATTTTGTGTTCAAGATTCTGAATTTGATTAAAAGCTCCACATCTGCTGAGGGGATAAGTCTTCAGGATCTGCAGTCCCAGTTGCGTAGTATTAATCTGCCAACACTGAAGTACGTATATATAGGCAGCCTAGGCTTTTGAAAGGAGAACTTACCCAGTGTTTATCTCAATTTTCCAACCGGATCTTTTATTTCTTGTTCTCTTTTCCAGGAAAGCTGTTGAATTTCTTAGCAGCGAGGGACATATCTATTCCACTATTGATGATGAACACTTTAAATCTACAGATGCCGATTAATGCTTTGTTTAGATATAATACCTTGGTCTAGTAAATTGTTAGACCAAGATCATCATATCTGAACTGAGCTGAAGTGTCCTTTGAATTTGACTGTTATGGAATAAGTGGTTTCTGCCCAGATCAACCATCAGATGATAATGCAGAAGTGACAACAAGCTGTACATTTATAGAAGGTAGTATCTTTATCTGTTGATGGTGAACTTAGTATTCTGGATAGACATAAGTAGTGCACAAATTTATAATAGTATTAAGGATACACAAGCAAGTGTATGTATTTCAGAAGAGAAAAATGGGCTTGATGGGAAGAACATACAAACTTATAAGTCTTTGAGCGTGTTATATTTTGGGCAATTTTGGAAGTGATCACTCCACCCAGCTGTGACCCTTGACTGGTTGCCATGGTTTGGAAATGGCATGTCAGATTTCTCTATAGGTAGAAGAAAAATGCTTAGAGTTGTATTTTTTTAAATTCTGAACACGTCTGTTCCCCACTGCACTTTGAATGCCAAGTAGCCTTTTTTCAAGAAATATTTCCTATCTCAATAAAGCTATTTTTATTTTGCATCAATGTTTCTTTGTCTTTTGTTGAGAATAGTTGATCATGCAATTACTATATATAGCTAACGCAAGGGTGGGGAACTTCTCGGTCTGGGGGACTCTGGAATCTAGCGTGGCATATATACTTTACTGCAGTACTGATAAGACCTAAAAGCTAGGCTTTTTTTAGTGTGGCATAAAAAGTAGTTCAGTGACATTAAAAAAGAAAGTCAGTCAAGCCTCAAAATTTAACCACCACTTGCATTTTAGTTACGCTAAAATAGACCGTTGTCAATACACAATGCAAATGCAACTGTGCAGTTTTGAAATAGGCAAAAGTCTTATGTTGAAACCCTTAACATATTTGTGTTCCCAGTACACTGGTAAAAAAACAGCTGCATTTGAATTGCAGGCCCATATCATTTTATGCTTTAGCACTTTTTTTTTAATGGTAGCTCTTAGGCCCCAGAAATGTCATCTCCAAGGGAGTCTGGCAGCCCAGATAGGAGGGACCCCTTATAGTTTCTATGTACTGCATTGTGTTTGGCATGGTTGCTTTTTGCCTAAGGTTACCACATTTTTTTTCGATGAATCTGGGGACTCTTTCCAACTTTAATGGATTTTGTATGGGGACTGATTGGTAAATCTGGGGACTGTCCCCGGGAAATGGGGACATCTGGTAACCTTATTCTAGCCTAACGTCAGGTCCTCATTTTACTGTAAGGGTGGGGACAGGCGACAGTACTCTTAAAAACCCTCTTTGTTGCCAAAGCTAAGTCTCCTGAAAGAAGGAGATTGCAGTTTCCTCACCCTGGGTGGTCTTTGGTAATGTTGATTCCTTGCAGTGCTGGTGACTTATTTTGGAACCAGACTTCCTTTAGGTAAAGCATAAGGACACATGTGAGGCTCCAAAGACCACATTTCATACGTTGTGCTTTCTTCAGAATGGAGAAAGTGGTCATGGTCTGCCAGTTTGGGGCTTGGAAGTTATAATTACAGTCACACACAGTCTCTCCTGGCACTGGGCTCAAAAGTGAGGCTGCTGCTGGGCAGAAATAATGGGAAAAGAACGAGCAGCTTGTTATAGTGGCCAGTGGCCTAGGGATGGACAAATCTGTTTCTGGTGTAATTTCACAAGTGTTCTTTCGCAAGTCCATTCTTAACACATTTCTACATCAACCTCTGAACACGAATGCACACGAAAGCTCATACTAATAACAAACTTAGTTGGCCTCTAAGGTGCTACTGGAAGGAATTTTTATTTTATTTTGTTTCGACTATGGCAGACCAACACGGCTACCTACCTGTAACTAGAACCTCTGAACCTGGTTATCTGAATATGTATTTGAGCTCAGGGTCCATAAATTCAGTGAAATGTGCAGTATGACATTCTGATTGGTGTATTAGTCCAGAAAGTGTAAAGTTGATCTGTTTGCTTAAAAATACAGAATTCCCCTCATTCCTGAACTGGCTCTGACCATAGAAGTGGGGAACGAAAGACCTAGCCTAGCACTGTGGCTTTGTAGACAGGTATCTCAGTGTTTAATAACAGCTCTTTGCAGTTTGGAAGTCATTTCATAAACCTCCTTAACTTCTTCATAGTCATGATCCGAATCATCACTGAAAGCTGTGCCTGAAAAATAATTCATGTAAAATATTTATTATATCCCACTATGGTACTAATGGCTGTGTCTTGCCTAGTCTAGCTAGTTGGCAGTTCAGACAGGAAATATAACACAGGACCTTGGATCATGATTTAAAGAGCATAGCTGTCAACCTTCCTTTTTTGCGGGAAATTCCCTTATTTCAGTGCCATTTCCCGCTGCTATCCCAGATTGTTAGATATCCCATAGACTCCCTGGGACAGGTGAGGCTGCTGATCCCTTATTTCAAATCTGAATGTTGACAGCGATGTTTAAAGAGGCATATAAGGATCACGTGCCATATGAGCCTAAAAAAATGAGTTTGACACCTGTACACCCAGCATGAACTTAGGCCTTCAGATTCCTGCAGCAGGAACTTCACTCACTATTCCCCACAAGCAGCCCTGGTCAGCATAAATGGGTAAATTATTTTATAACACTGAGGCAGGTGAAGAAGGATAATGTTGCCTCAGCAAGAATGTGAAGCCAGGTCTCTCTCAGGCTATGTCTAGTACTCTATCATCAATACACTGAAGGGAGTCATGCAATTAATACAAATAATTTTTATCTACTTATTCTGTTGTCCTAGTGTTGATATCCAGGGACTTGCAGGTGAAGACCTCTACTGTTGATTCCATTCATTTCTAAGATTGCTTGCTGCTAAACTACATTATAATTTAAAACTCCATTCTAATCTCTGATGCACAAGGTTTCCCCTTATTGAATACAGGTGCAATTGGAACAGTTTACTTGTTAAGGTGTGTCCATCCTTTTCATAATTTCTTGGGAGTACCGTATTTTTCGCTCTATAGGACGCACTTTTTCCCCTTCAAAAATGAAGGGGAAATGTGTGTGCGTCCTATGGAGCGAAGACACCATAGCCCCGCGACCCTCTCCCGGTTGGAGAGGTGATGCGCGGCTCAGGCAGGTGCCTCCATAGCCGCGCGTCACCTCTCCAGCCGGGAGAGCGCGCGCGGAGCTAAAGCAGCCCCCCCGCGACCCTCTCCCGGCTGGAGAGGCGACGCGCGGCTCTGGCAGGAGCCTCCATAACTGCGCCGTCACCTCTCCAGCCGGGAGAGCGCGCGCGGCGCTAAAACAGCCCCTCGCGACCCTCTCCCGGCTGGAGAGGCGACGCGCGGCTCTGGCAGGAGCCTCCATAGCCTCGCGTCACCTCTCCAGCCGGGAGAGCGCGCGCGGAGCTAAAGCAGCCCCCCCGCGACCCTCTCCCGGCTGGAGAGGCGACGCGCGGCTATGGCAGGAGCCTCAATAACCGCGCGTCACCTCTCCAGCCCGGAGAGCGCGCGCGGAGCTAAAGCAGCCCCTCGCGACCCTCTCCCGGCTGGAGAGGTGACGCGCGGCTCTGGCAGGAGCCTCCATAACCGCGCGTCACCTCTCCAGCCGGGAGAGCGCGCGCAGAGCTAAAGCAGCCCCTCGCGACCCTCTCCTGGCTGGAGAGGTGACACGCGGCTATGGCAGGAGCCTCCATAGCCGCGCATCACCTCTCCAGCCAGGAGAGCGCGCGTGGGACTAAAGCAGCCCCTCGCGACCCTCTCCCGGCTGGAGAAGTGACGCGTGACTATGGCAGCAGCCTCTCCGCTGCGCCTTTCCGCTGCTCCCAGACCTGCTCTTTGGGGCTGGTGGTGGGCTTCCCCCCGCCAGCCCCAAAGAGCAGGTCGAAAGGAACCTGAAGCCAGGAGAGCGAGAGGGGTCGGTGCGCACTGACCCCTCTAGCTCTCCAGGCTTCCAAGGTAGCCGCCTGAACGCGCCTTAAACGGCACCTTGTTTTAGAGCGGGAAAACAAGAGGGGGAAAATTCTCCCTCTCTCTGCGCAGCGCTTCCTGCCGCTTTGCTGAAGGGGCACTGGTCAGAGAGCGGAAGAATTTTTTTCCCTTGTTCTCCCCCCTCTAAAACAAGGTGCGTCCTATTGTCCGGTGCGTCCTATGGTGCGAAAAATACGGTAATCTGATTTCATAGGTTCAATTTCTAAACCATTTGCATTTCTAATTGATTCAGTCTTGCAATGATATTTATCATTAGAAGTACTAGCATTCAGCCTCTTCTTGGACTTTTATCCTCATTTTCTCAGCATCTGTGCTAGTCTGGCAAACTGCACCCCTGTGCTCCCAATCCATCTATTCTGACTAGGGTCTTTCACGTCATCTGCTATGTGATCTTTTAACTGCAGCTAACCGGAATTGACAAGAGCATATGCTCTTTTGAGTTATGGTCCCTTTCCCACTTAGCCTGTTTGCTCCCCTTTCCAGAGAATACTGAGCTAATGATTTGGGAGATCTAGGGAGAATTTGATTGGTTTGATATGTTCAGTGCCTTCACTGTAATTCAGAGCTGAGGAACCTCAGGCCCAGGGGCCAAATGCAGCCCTCTAAGCCTTACTGTCTGGCTCTGGGCAATCTACCCAGGCCAGAGCCCTCTCTAGGCTAGCTTCTTACTCAACAAAGTATTCACTGCTCCACCCACTTTTTCCTTTGGCCCTTGGGCTGAACAAGGTTCCCCACCCATGCTGTAGTTGTTCACAAGCAAAAAGTAATTATACCTGTGGTTTGTTTCCCGGGATTAGAACACTCCTGGAATCTTTGACATTCGCATTCCATGGTGTACTCATTAAGATTGTTCAGGACACTCCCACTTGCGCCTGTTTGCTTAGGTCCGGAGAAGGGAAGTTTTACAGGCTCTCTAGATGTGCTGCTTGACTTGCCAGAAGGTAACTGGTACAGGAAAACAGAACAAGTATTTTTTTCCCCTGAAGGCAATTTATATCTTAAGATGCTAAGACCAGTTTAGCAAACCTACTCAAAACCCAGCCCTTAACTTCTGTCTTTAAGAAGGAAACTTAATGATTGCTTCAGAAGCCAGTGGGATAAGCTAGGTAAAGGTAAAGGGACCCCTGAACATTAGGTCCAGTCGTGGCCGACTCTGGGGTTGCGGCGCTCATCTCGCTTTATTGGCCGAGGGAGCTGGCGTACAGCTTCCGGGTCATGTGGCCAGCATGACTAAGCCGCTTCTGGTGAACCAGAGCAGCACACGGAAACACCGTTTACCTTCCCGCCGGAGAGGTACCTATTTATCTACTTGCACTTTGACGTGCTTTTGAATTGCTAGGTTGGCAGGAGCAGGGACCAAGCAACAGAAACTCATCCCGTTGCGGGGATTCAAATCACCAACCTTCTGATCGGCAAGTCCTAGGTTCTGTGGTTTAACCCACAGCGCCACCCACGCCCCTGTGGGATAAGCTACTGCACAGTAAATAAGCAGAGGCTAGCAGGCTAAGAAGAATCTTTTAGCAGTGTGTTAATAGTTGAGGGCAGAGCTGGATTTTGTGGAAAGTGCCCTCCTAGAGTGCCAAAGTGGGAAGTGGGTGTCTGGCTCAGGAAGCAAGGTGGTGGGGTTGAGGTAGGGCTCCTGTGTAGTTAGTTAATTTTACACTTAACTGAATGGTCTTATCAGGGGTGGATGCTTAAGATAGTAATGTGTATTACAGTCATACCTCATGTTACGTTTGCTTCAGGTTGCACGTTTTCAGGTTGCGTCCCACAGTGACCCGGAAGTACCAGAAAGGGTTACTTCCAGGTTTCACCACTTGCGCATGCGCAGACGCACAAAATGATGTCACGCGCATTTGCTGAAACGGCGAGTTGTGACCTGCGCATACTCAGACGTCGGTTGCATTCTTTTCAGGTTGCGAACGGGCCTCCAGAACGGATCCCGTTCGCAACCAGAGGTACCACTGTACTTCCTGGACTTCAAATGGCCTTACAGGGGTTGAAGTTATTACTTTGCATAACTGTTGTTGGACCATTCCTGTTTATTGTGTTGAGCCATCTACCCTGCCATCCTCTGTACTGTCAGAAAGTCAGAACGAACTTTCTGAGCGTAAACACTGTTAGACAGTGGAACGGTTTCCCTTGAGAGGTTGTGGACTCTACTTCCTTGGAAGTTTTTAAGCAGAGGTTGGGTGAACATTGTCATGAATGCTTTAGTTGAGATTCCTGCATTGTGGGGGGTTGGGGACTAGACTATCCCCTTTGTCCCATCCAACTCTATGGTTCTATGATTGTATGATTCCATTATTCTAAGTCTTAACCAGATGTTGCTCTTGCTGGCCACCTTCTGTCTACTCAGCTATCCCCTCAACAGCTGAGATAAATAATACAAACATTTAATCTTATTTTGTCAAGTTGGCAACTCTGACCTGCATGGCCAATATTGTACTAACATTCCTTTTCTTTCTTTTTTAATTCACTGGAAAAATGATAAAAGGTAAAGATACCCCTGCCCATACGGGCCAGTCGTGTCCGACTCTAGGGTTGCGTGCTCATCTCGCTCTAGAGGCCGTGAGCCAGCGCTGTCCGAAGACACTTCCGGATCACGTGGCCAGCGTGACGAAGCTGCAGCTGGCGAGCCAGCACCAGGGCAGCACACGGAAACGCCGTTTATCTTCCTGCTATAAAGCGGTCCCTATTTATCTACTTGCACTTAAGAGTGCTTTCGAACTGCTAGGTGGGCAGGAGCAGAGACCGGATGACGGGAGCTCACCCCGCCGCGGGGATTCGAACCGCCGACCATACTATCTGCAAGTCCTAGGCATTGAGGTTTTACCCACAGCGCCACCAGCGTCCATGGATATCCATGATATCCATAACAAATCAGTGGGTGGCAGGGGGCGAGCACAATTGTGATTAGATCCATGCATGCAAAGTTAGTACCTTGTGTTAGGAATTAATCATTCATTCAACTCATGCATCCAAGTCATGAAATGGGCCACCTATACAATTTTTTTAAAGCTATTCAGAAGTTGAACAAATGGAAGAGGGGAATCAAAAGGCACAACTTGTTGGGAGACATAACTAGGTTTGGAGATGGTTCTGCCCTTACATCAGTATTATTTTGTCTGCTCCTAGGGACAGCACACAATTTGGCTTTCCCAATCTTTCAATATGATGAAACTGGTTCTGAACGAGTGAGGGTTATCTTTGTTCATTTTTAGATTATGTGTACCTGTGTTGTGGCAGACACAATTTTAGAAGAAGCATTCCCAAATGAAAGAATGCCTCTTCTGAGATACCTGCAATCTATAAACTTTTAAGGCCACAAAATACAAATAAGTATTATTTGTTTAAAAACTTGCTGGCTTATTAAGCAGTGGCAACAAGCTGTGCTATCATAATGATTAAGTAAATGATAATTTTAGGTTATATTTTAGTGGCCAAGTTTTAATTTATATATTTTTTAACTTGCTATATCTGTATTGTCCCTGCTATACCTAATTGCAAATTCAAATGTATCCCTATTGTGTTTTATGACTTCCTTGATACTGTGGGCTGGAACTGGTCTGTGACCGAAATAATAAATTCAATCAGTGGCACCTCTTTCATCAGTCAGTTTTTTGGAAATGCATTACAGTGGTACCTTGGTTTACGAACTTAATCTGTTCCGGAAGTCCGTTCTTAAACCAAAGCGTTCTTAAACCAAGGTGTGCTTTCTCATAGAAGCAGGGGACTCAATTTACAAATGGAACACACTCAACAAGAAGCAAAACATGTTCTTATTCCAAGTTAAAGTTCACAAACCAAAACACCCACTTCCGGGTTTGCAGTGTTCTTCATCCAAGTTGTTCATAAACTAAGCTGTTCTTAAGCCAAGGTACCACTATAGTTGACTAAATGGTTCCAGTTCTAGTATTTAATGCTTTGCACAAACACATCCTGCCCCTGCTGTATTTCTCTAATTCTCCCGTATTCCTTATTACCTTAGATGTTTCTGCTGCATTCTTCTCTCCTCCTTTGGCCTTTCTGAGGTCCATGTTGCACCTGGAGTCCTTTCGCTTTGGAGGTCTCGGAGGTGCTGATGCATTGCTGGGGAGTAACTTTAGCAAACGATAATAAAAGGCCTCTGTCAACTCTTCCACCGCCGGACTGGAAGTGGGAGGGGTGGCCTTTGCTGGTCCTCCAGTGAAGAAGAGAGACATGTCCAACCACTGTGGAGGAATGTCAAAGGTGAGAGCTGGCTCCTTAGCCAGGCTGATGGTGAGAAATTGCAAGTCGATCCTGGCCTCCAGGGTCAGGACAGAGGAGCAGCCTATAGGATCAGAGGCACAGTCAGTGCTAAGCACCTTGACCTCACAGGGCAGCTGCAGGTGCTCCACTGCCTCAGAGATGGTATATTTCCGGCTGTCACGGACATCCTCTACAAAGCCAGCTTCCAGGAACAGGGGCACATGGATTTGCTCTCTGTCCTCATCTCCATTGTCCCTGCAGCACACAAGCATGTCCATGGCTGAAGGCTTGTTGGCTCTCGTGACCCACAGCACCTCTAGCCGGTCTCCTACACTGAACAAAGGAAATTCCCCTTCGCTGGTCTCACAGTCCTTGGTGACAACGACCTGCAGTTTCTTGGCTGTGGCTAAACTGAGGGCCAGCTCTGAAGTGCAGCTAAATCGGCGTGGGCATCGGCGAAAGCGGCCTTGGTAGCTGCTGGAGAGAAGGAAGTAGCAGGTCCGGGTCTTGCCTTTGCGAGAAGAGGCCAGGACCCTCCATGCTGAGGACTTGCTGTGGATGTGAATCTGGCAGCCCTTCTGTAGGTGGGAGAACCAGTCGCTCTGGAAGACAGGTAGGCTCTCTGGGGCCTCAAGGATCTCTGCCTCCGCTGGCAGGGCTTCCTCCATTGCCAGAACCTCGCTGAGCATCAGCGGCTTAATAAAGTGGATGTGCCGTGACTCCTTGGTGACGTCGACCACCTCTACATCCAGGGTAGAGTTGATTTGCACAACGTCATTTCGAACTGGAGAAATAAGCACCACATGGTCATTAAGAGCCCTGGCAAAGATTCCCACAAACAGGAACCTGACCATCAGTTGAGACATCCTGTGGAAGCTATCTTTGGAACTTGGGTGGGAGGCTTAAGGGAGAGGGGACTTAACTTTATATATATATTTATTCTGCGTTTTTGTTTCTGCGGTTCTTTTCGTTTTGTTTTTGTGACTGTGTGGAACCCAGTTCAGCAACTGATTGATTGATTGATTGTGCAGTACATAATTTATTGCTTTCATTTTATGGATCAATGGTCTTGTTAGATAGTAAAATTCATATTAAATTGCTGTTTTAGGGGTTGTTTTTAAAAGTCTGGAACGGATTAATCCGTTTTGCATTACATTCTGTGGGAAAGCGTGCCTTGGTTTTGGAACGCTTTGGTTTTGGAACGGACTTCAGGAACGGATTATGTTTGAGAACCAAGGTACCACTGTACCATGAAACAGGCAGTAGATGCATACTACAATCCCAGTGGCAGAAATATATTGGCCATCAAACTCAGTTCCCAAAAGCCTCCCAGAAGAGCTGTGCTACAACCAGCTGGTAGAATGTATATGGCGATGGGTCCAGGGTGGTTTCCTTGGGGAGGGCATTCCAAAGCATCAGTGCCATGACTAAAATGGAGGCCTGCTTTTTGTACCCATCTGCCTCACAGCAGTCAGAAGGGTAAGGACCTTAGATCACCGAAGAGCATCTGCTTTGCATGCAGAATGTCTCTCGACTTCAGTCCCTGGTATCTCTTGCCTGAAATCCTGGAGAGCTGCTACCAGTCAGTGTGGACAGATGAATCAATAGCCTGATATGGGATAAGGAAACTTCCTGTGACATAGATTCATAGAAGCGTAGACTCATGAGTGCCCACACTCATTATCAGTGGCATTCCAGAGTCTACAGGGGAATCCCATCACCTGCTGCTATGGCTGTACTCGGATGGATCTGCAAATGGTATCAATATGCAAACCATCTCTGTATCTCTCTGTCTTTGTAGAACTCATCACATGCACCAAAATTCTTCAGCACTGGTGGCAAGAACAGCAAATCTGCTTCTTAATTTCTCTCTCTAATTTCAGCAGTGTTAAGGTCAGCTTTCCCTATCGCTGCATCAACTTTTGATTCCTTTTTAAAGAGTCCTCATGAAAATTTATCAGCATTGTAGTGTGATTTTCTCCTAATATACACATTTGTATTCACTAATATACGCATTTTTGCTAAACAGTTTCCCCCAAAAGAATGCATTTGTATGTGCTTTTCACTTGTCTACGAATATTTATGCAGACTTTACCCTAGTATATAAATTTTTGTATACATTTACTTAGCTGGAGAGCTGCACTGCAAAATTTGGAAACGTGAATTTTGAAGGATGGTTGTGTTTCGGTTTGCCTATTTCTTCAGAGAGTGTCCGTTAGGTTTGCCTTTCAGAGTGGAACTTAATTGAATTTCACACAGCTACCATTTTTGTAACCCCTAAATGGCCTGGGTTTTCCCATTGCCTGCTATCAGATTCTTTAAGCAGGGAGATATCAGGGTCTGAACCTGGAACTTCCCGTGTGCAAAGAAGATGCTCTATCAGGAAGGTATGTTCCCCAAGCAGACATTTTGGCAGATGTGTACACATGCACCTTGCCTTGCAAAGGCAAACCAAATCACGCTCTTCCCTCCACCACGCCTTCCCAGCCTAGAGGAAGCCGCAGCTCAGTCTATACTTACAATGCATTATCGCTTTCACTTTATACGTTGGGTAGAGCTGGACCTCACTCTTGCTAATTTCTGGGCAGGTTAGCCTCTTCTGCCGCAAGACTGCTGACCGCAGGACCTCCTGGATCGTGTAGCGCTGTGGCTGTTGGCAGTCCAAAAACTTGTCCTTGCGGAAGGGAGAGCCCCGAGAGAAAGATTTCCTCTTTGCTCCACGCGGCAGTTCTGAACTGGGCTGAAAAAGACCTGGGTGGGGTATGCAAAATTAGAGTTGTTATTTTAAGAGAAGGGTCCACCTGCAAATTGCCAGGGTGGCGGTGATGGAGAGGACACCGATTTGCATAGCAACTTCATGTGCTAATTTATATGTACAGACGCCAAATTATAAGTAATTCCTATTGCTTTGATAGGAATACAGTACGATCTCACCATAGCAGGAAAGACCAGGTGGCTCAGGCGACTGCTCAGTTCGTCTATGGGCAACTCCAAGTCTGCTGCGCTCTCTTCATAGGGCTCTTGATCTTTAAACTAGACTTGGACTGAACAGCCTTTCAGAGAGAGGAATGGCCAGTGTGGTGAGTTGTGGCCGCCTGCCTGACACCAGGTTACCTGGATGGGGCAGGACAATGGCGAGGTTGCAGGCAGGGCTGGTACAGCAGCAGAGACAGTCGGGTGCTTCCACTGGTGGTCTACACTGCCCCAACCTCACCATTGCCTTGCTGCATTAGGTAACAACAACAACAACAACAACTGGCTGGGTTTCCCCAGTCACTCCGGGCGGCTTTCAACAAAATATTAAAATACAGTGGTAACATTAAAAGCTTCCCTAAACAGGGCTGCCTTCAGATGTCTTCTGAAGGTAAGCAGCAGTAATGGCAGTGTCAGGAGGAGAGTCCTGCTCCACCTGTTCCTAGCACTGTTCCGTGTAAAGCAAAACATATGACAGCCCTATACACGCCACTTTCACTACAAGCTATTTCTAAAGCAATAAAATACAAGGCAAGAGCTGTGTTAATTCACATGGGCTTTTGTGCACCATCATCCACACACAAGCACTTTCGGTTGAACTCAAATCTCAGTGTTTCCCGTTCACAAACGTGGGTGGTACTTGATGGGATGCATTTTCACGCTGTGTTTTTGTCTCCTCCCGACAATTAGTACTGTACTTCTTCACTCTCCCTATTCCAGGAACCTAATGTCCATTGTGGCCATGCATGCAGGTAGACCATTTTTTAAATAGGGAACAGGTTTTCTGATATATCGAACCTGCACAAAACAGAGGGTTAAGAAACTAAAGTTGGAGGGGTGGGTGGGTGTCAGGCCCCAGCAACAGCCCACTAAATAGTGCCTCTCACCAGTGGAAGTAGGGCGTGTTGGCACCCTTGTCCAAGTATAAACTCTGTGCAAGTACATCACATTGAATGCTGAATAAACAGGTCATCAGGAGGGGCCCAATGTACATTTAAAGTACATTGCTTCCTCCAGAGAATTGTGGGAATTGTAGTTACTCCCAGTCCCAGCACCCTCAACAAATTACAGCTGCCAATATTATTTGCTTTAAATTTATGGTGTGTATACACAGTGTGAGCCTGGTCTACCTAACAAAGTGATTGTGTGCCAGGTCCTGCCTCGTCTTCTAAACCCCTGGCAAATCCTGCTCTTGCGGATGACATATTCACTCGCGAGAGAAAAAGCGTCAGGCTCTTCTGTTTCCTTGCCCTACGAGAGGGCTCATGTGATTCATATTGTTGTGAAGTTTGAAGAGGAGAGAGTTAATGTCGCCAGAAGTCCCGGTCCTTTGGCCTGGAGATGCCAGGAATGAAAACTGGGGCCTGAATGCAAAGCCCATGCTTTACCGCTGAACTATGGCCCAATGTATGGCAGAGTGCAACAGCTAGATCGGGGCAGATGGCTGACAGCATGCAACACCTCTGCTAAGACATCTGCACTGGCAACCCATAACAACAACAACAACAACAACACTTTTAAAAAATTTATATCGTGCCCATCTGGCTGGGATATAAATCCACTGAGGTAATCCAGAGCAGCAATGGCAGCTGTTGCCCACATTATAGAGCCACGGCTTGTCTTAACCAGTCGGGAATTTGGTGTCACTAGTCCCATGTCCCTCTTCCCTGTCTCGATACTGTTTCTGCTAAGCCACTTCCTGGTGTCTGTTCTCTTAATATGTGCCTTCCTTCTGAGTCACTAAATTTCTATCCTTGCCTTACTCTTTGAGGCGTCTCTTGAAAACTCCTTTTTCCTGCTGACAGGACTATGCCCTTGTTTAAGATTTTCTTGAGTAGCCAGTCATTTTCACGAATTGTTCCATACTGCTTTTATAAGGTGTTTTTGTATTGCTGTACACACCCTCAATATTCTACAAGAGGGTGGGTTTATAAATGCTGTTATAACTAACTAAACAAAATGCAATTTCAGCCAAACCATGCCTACCTGCCCAAAGCACCTGGCTTTATAACGTCATATATGTTACATTATGTAAGGTGAGACAGGAAGCAAAGTGGCTCACCAGTTGTGTGTTCCACACGGAAGTCCACTGTAAACGTAAACATAAAAAATCCACACCCCAGTCATGCAGGAAGGTGCTAGACCCACATTGGAGATATTTTCATCTCAGTGTGCAGGAGGCGATCTGTGAAAATTCCACTGTGGGCACTACTAAAAAGGGCAGAGGACACTTTTTTGTATTGTAAACTGCCTTGAGAGCATGGGAACCTTCAGCTGACGGATAGAGTACAAATTTAATCAAACAAGCAAACAGTGCACATACCTTTAAAATCCAGCGGCAGCTCATATATGTGCCCATTCTCCACATTCTTGCAGGAGATGTTCTGCAGCTGAATATCAATAATTTTCATCAGATCTCCTGTTGATAAGCAGCATTCATTGCCAGACACTTCATAAACAGATCCTGGAGAAAGTGGAGGTCTTAGTTAGTACCGGTATACAGGAAGACAAACTGCTAGCAGGGTGGTTAAAAAGACAATATGGTAAAAACTTACTTTTTATTTATTTATTTATAAATAAATAAATAGATAGATAGATAGATAGATAGATAGATAGATAGATAGATAGATAGATAGATAGAAAGACAATATGGTCTAGTGGGTAGAGCGTAGGACCAGAGCTGTGGTTCTCCTAGTTCAAATCCAGGGAGGGACTTTGATGAGCTGCTATCACAGTTTTAGGAGCCCCCTCTCTTTTCTCTAATGTTGGGAATAACAGTATTGTCCTACCTTTCAGGGATGCTGTAAAGATTTTAAAAAATTATGAAAAGCATTCTACAAATACTAAGTATTATTATTATAAGATCAGATTATTATTGTATTATTATTAGCCTTTCAATAAAGGACTCCTTTGAATTGAGGACTGTCCTCTCTAAAGTAGGGCACACAGCCACTCTAGGTGGGAGACTTAATGCAACTTTTCTTTACAGATTTGGGAGTGGGGGCGGGGGGGGGAACGAATCTGTTCAAATAGCATTCTTTGTTCCTCTTTTTAATGACCCTTGGAAAAGAGGTGGCCTACATCTGCTTCATCAAGTGCATGCAGAATCCTAATGAGTGAAGGGAAGGCACAGGTGTGTGTCTGACTCAGAGCCAGCCTCAAGATTCAGGACTGGATAGAAGTAAAAAGCCACACAGGTGGGCAATGCCTCAGGTCAGTGCTCCCTTGCCCTAACAGACCAGAATCAAGTGACTAAAACCAGCACAACACCTTCCCACTCTTTCTCAGATCTCTTTTCCCCCATTCTTCCTTACCTGCCCCATCTAACCCCATTTTGCTCAATATCCTTTTTCCCAGCCACCAATCACGGGCCCCATCACCTTGAAGCAGATTTCCCTAACTCAGTACTATGGAAATGATCCCTGAAAGCATGAGACCATGGGTAGGCAAACTAAGGCCTGGGGGCCGGATCTGGCCCAGTCGCCTTCTCAATCCGGCCCGCAGATGGTCCGGGAATCAGCATTATTTTTACATAAGTAGAATGTGACCTTTTATTTAAAATGCATCTCTGGGTTATTTGTGGGGCATAGGAATTGGTTCAACCCCCCCATATAGTCCTGACCCCCACAAGGTCTGAGGGACAGTGGACCGGCCCCCTGCTGAAAAAGTTTGCTGACCCCTGCATGAGACCAATGAAATCTGAGTCCTTTGCAGATATTAAACCTTGATTCACATCTTCCTCTCTCTCTCTCTCTCTCTCTCTCTCTCTCTCTCTCTCTCTCTCTCTCTCTCTCTCTCTCTCTCTTTCATAAAATTTGTACTGTTACGGAAGGGGGGGCATGTCTTCTTCACCTTCTTCGCTACAATATATCCATTTATTCCCAATTGTCAATGTCAACAGGGACTAAAATCTATAAAATCCATAGAAAATCAACGTGCCAATTTGCTCAATTTCTCTAGGACTCCATCACCCCTCCCCTGTCCTCCATAATCCCTCAAGTAAGGTGCCAAGACCCTAATCCTGTCAAATCACTCTGCCAAGCCTTTCCTCCGGGCAATGCCAGGTGGCAGACTATGCATACATGGACCATTGTCTTCCCATCACCAGCACTCAGGAAGCGCTTATCTGCGCATATCTCCAGCTCTGCATATTCCCCCCTCCCTCCTCCATATGTTAATCCGGTGTAACCCAACCTCTCCTTAATGTATTCATGATGTAATCTGTGTAACCCAACCTTTCCTTAATGTATTCATGATGTAACTGGGATGTATTTTGCACTGTATTCTGGGACATGGAGGGAAGTTTCAAAAGTTTATGTTACCCCTTTCTCGCTGTTCAATCTCGTCTTGAACCTGTCTCCACATTTTGCTCCTGTCTCCGGCTGAGCTCATTTTCTTCCGCTAGGACCCGTGGACCTAGTCCGACGAGCTGGGTGGCTGAGCAATCTCGCACCCGGAATTTACCGTAGCAGTATGCTGCTTGTTTTTTAAAAAACCAACCCTCCAAGTTATTTATGATGCTTTTAGCCTTTCCAATTTGCATGTTCCTAATTTGTATACATGCCATCCTCAAGTTGGTATTCTCTATTCTGAGCATTCGTCAATGCACACAACTCTATGCCACTTTCTGCTGTCTGTTTAGTAGGGGAGAGAAAGGGGAAAGCCCACCGGGCCTGAAATAAACCAGCCCCCTGCTGTTCCCACGCCCATACAAGCTACTCCGAAGGGTAGCTTAGCTTTGCTCTCCTTTAACCCAAGGCTCTGCAATCTGTCACATGAACTTCCTGATTTCACATACCCAATCTATTTTGTCTTCCCGGTAACATCGCCAGTTCCTACTTTTCAACTCCTCTGACGCAATATGTGTAGTTTCGCCCTTCTGCTTTATAGCTTCCCTCAATATCTTCCATGCTCAGCCCAAAGAAAGAAAAAGCCCAATGTAATTAGGGATGGGGGAGAAATAATCTGAAATGCATACTGCCAATTTTCAGTGTCCAAAACAATACACAAACTGAAACAGCCCTTTTTCAAAATTCATACTTCACAGAATGTTGCAATGCAGTTCTTCAACCGTGCAATGTTTGCAAAAATGCATATGGGTGGTTGTCAGAATCTGTCTCGAAATACAATGGAGTGTTGCCTCCAGGGGCGAAGTCAAATCAGTGGAGAATCGCAGCGCTTGCTGTAGCTGCAGAGACCAGTAATGTCTGCCTCTCACTTTGTTTTTGTTGCATTAGCAGAACCAAAGTGAACTCTGCAAGGCACACATATAGGCAGTGTATACAGTGGTACCTCAGGTTAAGTACTTAATTCGTTCCAGAGGTCCGTACTTAACCTGAAACTGTTCTTAACCTGAAGCACTTTAGTTAATGGGGCCTCCTGCTGCCGCCGCCGTGCCGCCAGAACACGATTTCTGTTCTCATCCTGAAGCAAAGTTCTTAACCTGAAGCACTATTTCTGGGTTAGCGGAGTCTGTAACCTGAAGTGTGTGTAACCTGAAGCATATGTAACCTGAGGTACCACTGTATGGAGGTCCTGGGCTGCCTTGACAACATGATCCACCCCCCTCAGCCTTGCTGATGTGGTACCAACTTGGCTGCAGGAGTTGCTGGAAGGAGGCGGACAGACGCCATCCAGCCATCTTAGAGACACCATTTTGGATTTGAGTAGGTTTTACTCCTTAGGCTTTTCTTTTCCCGAAGAGGTCCCGCAAGGCAGCATATGGGTGAAGTGTGCATATTAGTGACGATTACATCCAAAAATGCATTATATAAGGAGAAATTGCTTTGCAAAAATGTGCATACAGTGGTACCTCAGGTTAAGAACTTAATTCATTCTGGAGGTCCATTCTTAACCTGAAACTGTTTTTAACATGAGGTACCACTTTAGCTAATGGGGCCTCCCGCTGCCGCTGTGCTGTCGCTGCACAATTTCTGTTCTCATCCTGAAGCAAAATTCTTAGCCTGAGGTATTATTTCTGGGTTAGCAGAGTCTGTAACCTGAAATTTCTGTAACCTGAAGCGTCTGCAAATAAGGACTTAAATAAGTTAAATTCTCAAACCAATTTGGATCTTTGAAGGACTGAACTTAAGAATGAAAAGAGAGAGAGAGAGAGAGAGAGAGAGAGAGAGAGAGAGCACTTCCGGAGGCGGCGCGAACGGCAATGGCTGCCAGCTCCTGAACGGGAGAGGGTAGCTCCGTTGAAACGGGTCGCCCGCTACGGCGAAGCGGGGACCCATCCAGAAAAACCACAGGCAGCAGAAGCCTGTGGTCCTGAGACCCGGCGGGCGCCAAAAGCAGCCCCTAAAACGACGAAGGGACCCCGTAAGGGGCTCCGGACCGCGGAGGGGGTAGCGGCGCTGTGGGTCGTTGCGCGATCAACGGAGCGAAGCCGCGTCGCTGTTGCCGGTGAGCGCTGACCTTTCTTCTTGAAACTGCTAACTTTGGAAAGCAGCAACCCGTGAGTAATTTGGACACTATACTTCTAAAGCCTCTAAAAATTGTGAATTTGGCTGAAAGCGGAGTGACGAAAAACAGGAAGTCCGTCTTCCGCTGACACTGAACTTGAAAGTAAAGAGCAGGAGGAGTGGAGACAAAGAGTAATTTTTTGCATTGACTGATCTGGCATCTATTTAAACTGTTGTTTCTGGCTGATTTAAAGACTTTAAGTGGCTGTTTTTTGGACCTTCATTGAGACAAGGGTACCTGTCTTCTGTTGATTTATTGGATTACAAATAAAAGTAAGAAACCCAGGTACTGGAGCTGCCTGAGTAACTGAGCAGTCAGCCTGCAAGCTTTGGATACTTTGAATCTGAACTTTGGAACATACTGAGTTTGAATTTGTTACTTTGAAACACTTGTGGTCTAAGCACTTTTGGAAACAATGTCTGGCTTTAAGTTTTAACTCTGCTAAAACTTATCTTTGTGAAGATCTTTGGAGATCAATTCAGACTTACTAACTTTAATTGGATTGGACTTCCTCCCCAAAGACATTCTAAGCTCCACCTAGAGGATTTTTGGATTTACAGCAGTGACTTTGTTTTACTTTCTCTTTCCCGGCCTCCTGTTTGAGTGTTACCATCTGGGCTCTTACTTTCTCATGGGAACAATTCAGTTTGACCTTGGCTTTTAGATAACTTTGGAATGAGTGGAACAAGAAAAAGGGGAAGAACCAGACAAACAACGTTAACTTTACCGACAGTCTCACAGCGTAGATCATCTGTGCCTGCTTTGCCTACTACTTTGCCTCCTGAGGCAGAAGCGGCCTCCCTGCTACAATCAGGGGAGGGAGAAACTGAGGAATTACAACTGGAAGATATGGCCTCAGGAGCAAGTGGCACTATTTTGGAGAAAATTTTTGAAAAATTGGAGGCTCTGGACAGAAAGGCTGACCAGCAATCAGCTAAAATTGACTTAAACACAGAAAGTTTAAATAGACTAACTGGACAAGTTGCACAGAATGTTCAATCTATTGGAGAATTGAAGGAGGCTGTAGGTGAAAATCGGAAACTGGCGGAAGACACTAGCCAAAGATTGGGACAGCTTGAAAAAGAAGTAAGACCACTCAGCAAACAAGTAGGAGAACACCAGATCTACTTTTCCATGACAGAACTTCGGAACAGGGAGGCCAATTTAAGGATACGCTCAATTCCAGAAGTGGAAGAAGGTAACTTAACTGAGTTCCTTACCAAGGAATTTTCCAAGTTTTGGAACTTAGAAGAAAAAGACTTTAAAATACTATCTGCTTTTAGGCTTGGAAGACTTATAAAGAAGGAGAAGCCCAGAGACTGTTTGATAATATTGAGATCAAAGGAGGAAAGGGACAAGATTCTAGGCCTGCACTACGGAAAGTCACTGGATATTTTGGACAAAAGAATTGAAATTTATAAGGATATTCCTAAACAGCTGTTGGATCTTCGAGCAGACTACTCGGAATTAGTAAAACTGCTAAGGAGCAACTCAATCATCTTCAGGTGGGAGTTTCCCCAAGGTTTGTCGTTTACTTTCAGAGGGAGGAAGATTAAAATTAGAACGCCGGAGGATAGAGACAAGTTTTTGGTGGCACACGGAGAAGATCTTCATAAGGGACTTGGATTACCCCCAGGGCCTGAACCTCCGGGGGTTCCTGCACCCTCGGACCCCCAAAAATCTGACAATAAGGTACCCCCACAGCAAGAATAACCAGATATATTCAGGATGTCTCTGCAACTTTTGAGCTGGAACATAAATGGCTGTAACATTCCAGGAAAAAGGAGAAAAATCTTTCACATTTTAAAAAAGGAACATTTGGACATTATTTGCTTACAGGAAACACATGTGACCAGGCTCCACAGAAAAGTGTTAATAAATAAAAGACTTGGTCAGGAATTTATATCTTCGGATACAGTTAAAAAGAGAGGTGTGGTAATTTATGCAAAAGAGAGCCTTTCACCTAAATTTCTGTTTAAAGATGAGCATGGAAGAATTTTGGCGATAGAAATACAACATCAAGGGGAAAAAATACTGATATTAGGAATTTATGCTCCAAATGAAGGAAAATCGGAATTCTATAAGAAGTTGCATGAGACCATGCTGGACTATCTGGACTACAACAACATCATTATGATGGGAGATATGAATGGAGTTGTATCAACCAATATGGATAAGTCACAGAGCCAAAAAATTTCTAAAGATGGGAGACTACCAAAGACCTTCTTTGAAATGACAGACAATATGGACTGGATTGACATTTGGAGAGTGAGAAACCCCTTGGGAAGGGAAGGAACATTTTTCTCTGAAGCCCAACTGACTTGGACAAGAATCGACCAGATATGGATAACTAGAGGTCTGGCACCTAAGATCAGAAAGGTGGAAATCTGCCCAAAGACATGCTCCGACCATAACGCACTGAGAATGGACATGACATTGATTCCAACCGGTTCCTTCAGATGGAAGATGAATGATGGCCTGTTTAGAGATCAGGAGATCACTAAGAAGGCCCAAAAAGCCCTAAAGGATTATTTTGAGATCAATATGAACACCACAGTGGAAAAAAGAACTATCTGGGACGCAAGTAAGGCCGTGATGAGGGGGTTCCTGATACAACAGAACACAGTAAAGAAAAGGAAACAAAACGAAAGGAAAGATAAAATTTTGGAAAAAATCAAGGAGTTGGAGAAGAAGTTAAGACTTAATCCGAAGTCCCAGCCGATTCTGAGAGAAATCAAACTTTACCAAGCACAGTATTGTAAACTGATAAATCAGGAAATAGAATGGAAAATCAAACTAATGAAACAAAAAACTTTTGAGTCGGCTAATAAATGTGGAAAACTGCTAGCTTGGCAGTTGAAGAGGAGACAAAAGTTAAACACAGTGACAAACTTAGAGATTGAAGGAAGATGTATCCAGAACCCCAGAGAGATTAGAAAGTGTTTCCAGAGATATTTCAAAAAATTATACACTCAAGGGCCACAAGATGAAGCAGCGATTAAACAATTTCTAAAGACAAATGGACTGGCAAAGTTGTCAGAAGAAAATAGATCAATTCTGAATGGCAAAATAACACGACAAGAGATCGAGCAGGCCATCCAAAATATGAAACAGGGCAAATCACCAGGACCAGATGGGCTGACCTCCAAGTATTATAAGACATTGAAAGACTATTTGATACAACCACTGATGGAGGTCAGCAATGAAATTTTAGAGGGGAAGAAGGCGCCAGAATCGTGGAAAGAAGCCTTCATCACATTGATACCAAAATCGGAAACTGAAAAGACACAGCTTAAGAACTACCGTCCCATCTCCCTTTTAAATGTGGATTATAAAATATTCGCAGACGTTTTGGCAAGTAGATTCAAGAGGGTTTTAAACAAAGTAATCCATAAAGACCAGGCAGGCTTTCTCCCAGGTAGACATATGTCTGCCAATACAAGGAACATTATAGATATATTGGAGCTTTTACAAACAGACATAAATACTAAAGCTGTTTTAATTTTTATAGACGCGGAGAAGGCCTTTGATAACATATCCTGGAAGTTTATGAAAGGGAATCTAAAAGAAATGGGAGTGGGCCGGGGGTTTGAGAATGGGATTGATGCAATATATTCAGAACAAAAGGCTAAACTGATAGTTAACAATGTGGTTACAGAAGAGTTTAAAATTGAAAAAGGAACACGACAAGGCTGTCCGATTTCCCCGTTACTATTTATCTCGGTCCTGGAGGTGCTCTTGAACACGATTAGAGGGGACAGGTTGGTGGAAGGGATACAGGTCGGAGCGAAACAATACAAACTTAAAGCGTTTGCAGATGACTTAGTTCTGACATTACAGGAGCCAGAATCTAGTACGAAAAGAGTACTACAACTAATCCAGGATTTTGGTCGGGTGGCGGGATTTAAACTAAATAAGCAAAAAACCAAGGTGTTGGGAAAAAACTTGACAGATATTGAGTCGGAACGGTTTCAGAGAGAGACAGAGTTAACTGTGGTTAAGAAAGTTAAATACCTAGGGGTAAACATAACAGCAAAGAATTTGAGTCTGTTTAAAGATAATTATGAAAAATGTTGGTCTGAAATTAAGAGAGACTTGGATAGCTGGTCAAAACTGAAACTTTCATTGTTAGGTCGAATAGCTGCTATTAAGATGAATGTATTGCCAAAAATGTTATTTTTGTTTCAGACATTGCAGATTGTAGATAAAACGGAGTGCTTCCGGAAGTGGCAGAAAGATATCTCCAAATTTGTCTGGCAGGGCAAAAAGCCCAGAATTAAGTTTAAGATATTAACGGACGCAAAAGAAAGAGGGGGCTTTGCCCTGCCAGACTTAAAGTTGTACTATGAAGCCGCAGCTTTCTGCTGGCTAAAAGACTGGCTACTTCTGGAGGACACGGATGTGTTGGATTTGGAAGGTTTTAACAATGCATTTGGATGGCATGCATATTTATGGTATGACAAGGTTAAGATCAACAAGGTCTTTAAGAACCATATTGTCAGAAAAGCAATATTTAATGTCTGGACAAGATACAAAGACTTATTAGAAAACAAAACACCGAGGTGGCTGTCACCTTTGGAGGCCAAGGCCCGAAAAAGACCCAATATGGAGGCCAATTGGCCAAAATATTGGGAAATACTAGAAAGGGATGGAGACAATTGGAAACTGCAGAGTTTAGAGAAAATGAAAGATAAAGTGCGAGACTGGTTACACTATGCTCAGATTAAGGAAGTGTTTAAGATTGATAAAAAGTTAGGATTCCAGGTGGAGAAATCGAAACTGGAGACAGAACTGCTAGAACCTAAGACTAAGGTACTTTCAAAAATGTATAACTTGCTGCTGAAATGGAACACACAAGACGAATTGGTTAAATCGGCTATGATAAAGTGGGCCCAGGATATTGGGCACAACATTATGTTTGAGGACTGGGAAAGGTTATGGACTACCGGGCTGAACTTCACAGCATGTAATGCTCTGAAGGAAAATGTAATGAAAATGATATATAGATGGTACATGACCCCAGTGAAATTGGCTAAAATATACCATTCGTCTGATAACAAATGTTGGAAATGTAAGGAAAATGAAGGAACATTCTTTCACCTCTGGTGGACCTGCCCTAAAGTGAAGGCCTTTTGGGAAATGATATATAATGAGTTAAAAAAGGTATTTAAGTATACCTTCACCAAGAAACCAGAGGCCTTCCTTCTGGGCATGGTCGGCCAGAACGTGTTAAAGAAGGATAGAACATTTTTTATGTACGCTACAACGGCGGCAAGGATACTTATTGCTAAGAGCTGGAAAACACAAGATCTACCAACACTGGAAGAATGGCAGATGCAGCTGATGGACTATATGCAACTGGCTGAGATGACTGGCAGAATCCGCGACCTGGGAGAGGAGAGGGTTGAAGAAGACTGGAAGAAATTTAAGATTTATTTACAAAAGTATTGTAATTTGGTTGAATCCTAACAAGGAAGCCAGAGCAGAAATAACTGTCTACCATTAAATTATAATTTTTTATTTGAGTTTAACCTAAACATTGCACTTAAGAGTATAAACAAGATGATAATTTGCTTGGAAAAATTCGTTTTTAATGATGAGAGTGGAAGCGGGAGACGTGAGGGAGTCCGCAATAGAATGAAAAGATGTTATGAAACCTATTTTGTTTGTTAAATATGTATCTGTAAAAAATCTTAATAAAAATTTTTATAAAAAAAAAAAAAAGAGAGAGAGAGAGAGAGAGAGAGAGAGAGAGAGAGAGAGAGAGAACGAACGAACTGAGGGAAACCAAAATTGACAGATTTACCCACCCATACAGATAAAACAGGATTCAGTACAGGAGACAACACAGAAGCCCTGGCTGGATCAGTGTGTGAGAGAATGAAGTGAGAAAGCAAAGCCCTGGTCTCAAGGTCTCCGCACATGAGTACCACTTTAGAGCAGGGATAATCAATGACGTGCCCTCCAGAGAGATTGTTGGACTACAGCTCCCATCATCCACAACCAGCATGGCCAGTGGTCTGGGATGATGGGAGTTGTAGTCCAGCAACATCAGGAAGGCAATCATGGGCAATCTCTGCTTTAGCCCTATCCACATTCAGCACAAAGGTCTGGAGGATCGGATAAAGGCTCTGATAAAAAAGCGGGCAAAGTAAACAAGTCAGCAGGAAACAACAAAGCGGAACCCTGAGCAGCAGTTTCAGATAGCATGCATGCCACAAACGCACACCATTTAAAAATAAAATAAAATCTAAGATACACTTGGAATCCCCACACACTCTAGACTCACACATATTTGCTGAAAACACGTTTCTTTCTTCAAACTTTTATTTTTCTTACTTTCTCCAAAACACTGATGTAATTGCACACGTGATTGTTGCGACACAGACACTTCCATTTTTCAAAATTGTGTCAATTATAAAGGTGTCTTAACAACATTGGTCATAATAGCAAAACTTTTATTCCGTCAAAACAGTCTCTTAACACCATCTTAGCCATCTCTTAATGTTTTATTTCACTTTCCAAATTTACTCCAATAAAACTTTGAGGCTAAGAAGATTATCATTACATATATATTTTTAAAAGCTTGCATGTTCTCCTCTTCCCAAATTGTGGCATCAGAATGCAATGTTCAGGCAGAAGCTCATTGGATGCTTTTGGTGTCTTAACACCATTTTTCTACTTAGTATACATATATAGCCTGAAATGTGGAGGAGAAAGACTTTGTGCTGGTCATCGGGCAATGGGCTTTTCCACCTGTCTTGCCCACCAACCAACCCTAGGAGCATTATCTGCAGATGTCTTTTCACGAACTGAACAGAGTGGAAGATTATTAGTCATGGGGGTGGGGAGTGTGGGGGTGTGAATTTAACAAAACTTAAGCTTAATTTTTAGTTGCTATTTTGTTAATGTTAATATTGTTTTATAGATTATCAATGCTGTAGTGCATTGTGAATGCTGTAATTATGTTGTTTAGCTTATTTTTTTTAGTTGTTTTGTTAATAGTATTTTATAGACGGTAATGGTTTTACTGATGGTTTGTTAATTATTTTATATGATTTGTGTTGTGTTTGTGATGTTCTATTATGTTATTCATTGTAAGCCACTTTGAAGTTTATGTGAATGAAAAGCGGCATAGAAATAAAATAAAATAAATCAAATCAAGTCAAGTCAAGTCATGCCACTTGAAGATCCAGCTTCTTAACCAGCCTGACTCATTGCTGCCCCTAGGCCCCCCTCCTCTCCAGCCTCCACTTCCGTCTCCGATTCTGAACTGCTCTCTGTCACAGACTCTTCCTGTTCACTAAACCCTGTTACCTCTTCAGCTTCCAACACCTCCTCCTCCCAGTCTGCTCCCTCTTGTCCCTCTGGCCACTCATGGTCATCCCACCGCCAATCCCTGGGCTCTGAGCCTTCTTCCCTTGGGGGTTCCCCACAGCTGCTGCCTCCCACCACCTCCTCTGCATTCAGCCAGCCCATGGCAAGTGGTCCATGGAAGGAAAAGGCTTGGGGACCACTGTTCTATAGTGCTAGCAATGGAGCTCTATTAATTAACCTTGACCTTCCATCCTCCCAAGTAAATTTGTTGCATAAATGCTGCACCATGGCTCCTGATCACATCCAGGAACAGCCTTGCTCAAGTCACCTCAGAAGACAGAAAAAAAGGTTGACCTAGTCCACCATTCTGTTCTTCACAATGGCCAACTAAATGCCTCTGGCAAGCCTACAAACAGGCCTACATGAAAGTAACAGCCCTCTCCCATTTTCGCTTGCCAGCAACAAACATTTCAAGGTATACTTTCCCTGAACATGGCAGTCCCCTTTTGCTGCTATTGGCTAGCAGTCACTGATTGACATATACCGTAAATTTGTTGATAAGAACAGGGGGAAAAACATGCCAATGTCTTCTTCAAGGAGCTCGGGTCAATCAGAACTGAGGTTTCCATTTCCCATACAGTGGTGCCCCGCAAGACGAATGCGTCGCAAAAAGAAAAACGCGCAAGACGAAAGGGTTTTTCGTTTTTTGCGTCACTTCGCTAGACAAATTTCCCTAGTGGGCAAGCAGATACCTTTGGCAAGTCCAAAAGCAGGGTGGGAGATCAGTGACGCCTCCTGTTCCCACTTCCCCACTTGGACATAGTTGTGGAAGGAGTCCTCACGCACAACTCTTTCACAGTGAGCAACACAGTCATTGCTTCCCCAAACACTGCACACTGGCCATCTCACCCGTAATGGCTGCGCAAATCAATCCTGGCATATCTTAACAGCTTTGGGCAGGTCTGGGCAGAGGGGAAGCAGCCAGAGACACTTGCACTGGACCTCGGAGGGCTAGGCTTGGAAGGGGCTTGCTGGCCTTATGCCGTCCTGCATAAGACTCTCATCCCAGGCCAATCTTGGCTTTGGGTTAAGATTGCAGCTGAAGCTTTGTCTTAATTACAACCAGCATGCTCAAAAAGCTCCATTACTTGTCTTCTCCTGCCTCCCAACTTTAGGATGAATCTGCTGGCGGCAAAGACAGAAGCAGTCAGTGTTGCTCACCTTGGAAATAGACTCCAGAGCAGATCTTCACCACTCTAGGCAAGGAGCAAAGATCCAGATCGCAGATGTACTGGTGGAAGGAAACAGAATCCATAACTCCTGTTGCAGGCAGCGCTGCTGAAGTGTGTGGGAGGTTCTGCTGCTCTGCAGGACAGCTGTGCTGCGTCTGTGGATGTTCAGCTGTGATTTTCACTTCCTCTTTTAAGGGTTGTCTTAAAGGGGTAGGCTTCCCAAGATTGGGTTTAATGCTTGGCACTTAACAAGAAGTGCAACGCAGACAAGAGGTACTGGCTTATTGTGGTGACAGTGCACCGCATAAATGGGCTGTGTCACCTGAGCTTATCCTACTGGTGGCCAAATTGCCATTTAAAGTACTGTAGTCGAGTTTGACAGGAAACCATAATGCAGTCCCTGGGTGATTTGGGACATGTTCACAGCCTACAGTTAAAGCACTCTTATATCATGTTAGCAGTCATGAGGAATCCTGGGAACTGTTTGTTAAGCATGCTGGAAATGGTAGATATGTGAGGTTAGCACCTTTTGCAAAGTTCCCAGGATTATTTTTTTGGGGGGGGAGGGAACCATGACTGTAGAAGTGTGCTTTAAATGTATGCCATGGATGCGAGCGGTGTCACCCACCAAAACCGCCCCGTTGGCAGTGGCAGAAGAGTGCTTTTGCATCTTTTTGAAGCAGGCCTGCAGGAAATGTACAGTTTCGCACAAGGAAGTTCTCAGGTTCAGGGAGGGATCATGATGTAGTGGTAGAGCACATGCCTGCTTTGGATGCAGAAAGTTCAATATTCAGACCCTGGTATCGCCAGTTAAAAGAATCAGGTAGCAGCTGATGGAGAAGACTTTTTCTGCCTGACCTTGGAAAACCACAGAGGAGCAGGGATAGGGGAGAAATTTGATTCAGTTCACTTTTAAAGGCAGGTCTATGAAACTCATGCCTTACAAAAACAACCAGAGAACTGAAACACAGCCAGCCACCTTTCAGAATCCACACCCATCCAAATTTTGCAATGCGGTTCTTCCAACCAACCATTGCTTACAAACAGGCATATTATTAGGGGACAGTATGTATACAAATGAATATACTGTGGTGGAGAGTAACACACAAGAATGCAATCTATCAGGAGGAGAAATTGCTTGCAAAACTGTGTGCATTAATCAAAGCAGCATGCAAAAATGTGTTGATCAGGAGAAATCTGCATTAACGTGCTGGAGAATTTACATGATTATTATTTTTTTAATTGCTGCAGAAATGTGGAGAACTGAATTTAACATTCCTAAAAATGAGAAATTAAGAGAACTGAAATTGACAGATCATTCCACCCCTATAGAGGAGACAGTCTTCATCTGGGTGGCCCAATGCCTTGACCTGATATAAGGCAGTTTCCTATGTTCACACTGGCTGCAAACCAACTTTTGCACATCTAGCAAGGGTTTAATGCTGATATACAGTTACTAGGGGCTGCTTCCCTCTACACATGACCAACCCCCTCCCCTTTACAGGTCATCCCCCCTCACCCCAAGCCTTCTCCCCCCTCCACAATGCTTCTCCCCCTTGCACTGGGGTGGGGGTGGGGAGATGTGCTTTATATGTATGGTGCATATGCAGCCCAAGTCATGTTTAGAAATGCACTCAAGGCACCTTTTCAAACAACAAATACACCCTAGAGGATGAAGTGATATGCAGGTTCAGAACAATAGATACTTAACCTGAAGGAAATACAGTATTAAGGAAAAACCATCTTCCGCAGAAACAGCTGCTTGCCTTCTATCACTGTGCCATTGAGAGCGTGCTCACTTATGGCTTATGTGTGTGGTACGGAAGCTGTACTACCCAGGACAGGATGGGGTTGTGCAGTTGTTAAGGCAGCAGAGAGCATTGTTGGCTGCCCACTCTCCACCTTAGAGCAGATTTATGCCACAAGGTGCCATAGGAAGGCACTGGACATAGTAAAAGATCCATCGCATCCTGGTCACTGTCTCTCTGAGCTCCTGCCGTCGGGACGGAGATACAGGACGATGAAGACAAGAACGAGCCGTCTTAAGAACAGCTTCTTCTCCAGAGCGATCTCAGCCCTGAATGGGAAGCCTGGACTTTGAAAGTCATCTAATCTTCCTTGCTGTATTATACTGTATTGTTTTAATTAGTGTTTCTATAGTTGTTTTGATTTTGTGTGGAGTGCCCTACCTGGGTGGATGGAGCAGCCAAGTAATTTCGTGGTCCCCGAGAGGGGGCAATGACAATAAATATATTATTATTATTATTAATCAGTTGGAATCTTTAACTTTAAAATCAAAACACAATACTGATACAATATGCAGTCAAGCAAGTAGCATCTCATAGATACACCCACTGAAGTTGGATAGAGAAACGATAAACAGAGGTGGTTTTTTTAATGGAAAAAAATGATGAGTTGATTTAAAAACCCCCACTGATGTGCAATTTTTAAAGTTTCAGCTTCAGTTTCTCTTTCAAAGAATAGCCTGGTTGAAAATGAAAGCTAAATTTGATGCAAATGCATAATTTGTTGGAATTTCTCTATGAACCTCTTATGAAGTGATGAAGCTTTTGCTTCCATTCTTTTATTCATTTATTTTTTAAAGAGAACTTTGTGGAAAATGCTATTCCGACAATGCCTTGGCCCCCAACATCAATTATCTGCTGAAAATTCAGCAGGATCCTAGCTTTAAATGTTTGTTTAAAGAAGGTATTCCCTGAAGTGCGGCCTACTCGTTTATTAATTTATTAATTGTACATCTATAGAATTGGTTTTATTGCTTTTAGAGTTTGTATGAATGGTTTCAATTGTTTCTAGAACTTTTCCGGGGGTATTTTATCTCGTTTTTATCTTGCTGGGCACAGCTTTGATGGCTTCTGGCTGCGAGTCAGTTTCTAAATTTCTAAGTAACTAGAAGAATACATTACATACGGGAAGCCTGTTCTTCTCCAGAGTCCAGTCACTGATGACTATTGACATCTATTTCCTGGAAGTCTCACTTTACACATGTACGCATTTCAGATCTTCTTTTTGAAACTCGTTTTCCCCTCCCCCCCCCAACACACCTATTTTCATGCATCACCAGGCAGAATCACACACATTCATGACCAACCTTTGTAAACTCAATATTGGCTTTAAAACAAACAAAAAAAGTTAGTCTGTTTTGGTCACCATAGTTACAAGATAGAGGTTCAGTGGTATGACTGGCTATCCATGGTACTTGGGGCTATAATTTTGCTGTGGTCTAAACCACAGAGCCTAGGACATGCCCATCAGAAGGTCGGCGGTTCGAATCCCCGCAAAGGGGTGAGCTCCCATTGCTCGGTCCATGCTCCTGCCAACCTAGCAGTTCGAAAGCCCATCAAAGTGCATGTAGATAAATAGGTACCACTCTGGCGGGAAGGTAAACGGCATTTCTGTGTGCTGCTCTGGTTTGCCAGAAGTGGCTTAGTCATGCTGGCCACATGACCCGGAGGCTGTCTGCAGACAAACACCAGCTCCCTCGGCCAGTAAAGCGAGATGAACACCACAACCCCAGAGTATTCTGCGACTGGACCTAACGGTCAGGGGTCCCTTTACCTAAAGCAGTGATATAGGGTAGTTTGCTGGCGTCCACAAGGTGGGGGCTAGTATTCCCCCCCCAGTGGACTGGGCAGCCCACATGGAGGGTGAACAGAGTAGTGGCCTAACACATTTATTTGCAACCACCAAAGGGGTTAATTAGGAAGCTTATTGCACTTATTCACAACACCAGCTCAATGTGCTTTATGCCACGGCCAGAGTTCTAAAGACCCCGCAAAACTCAGAATACAGTGGTACCTCGGGCTACAGACGCTTCAGGTTACAGACTCCGCTAAGCCAGAAATAGTACCTCGGGTTAAGAACTTTACCTCAGGATGAGAACAGAAATCGTGCTCTGGCGGCCCCATTAGCTAAAGTGGTGCTTCAGGTTAAGAACAGTTTCAGGTTAAGAATGGACCTCCAGAACGAATAAAATTATTAACCCGAGGTACCACTGTAATAGAATTGTGCAGTTGGAAGGGACCCCAAGGATAGTCTTAGTTCAATCCCCTGCAATTCAGGGAATTCTTAACATACTTGGCTTTACAAATGTGCTAGCAGTTTTCTTTCACTATGTATCAAGAGCCAGTGTACTATAGTGGCTAGAGTGCTGGACACCCCCCCCCCAACTTGACCACAAAGCTCGCTGGGTGACCTTGGGCCACTCACTATCTCTCAGCCTAACCTATTTCACAAGGTTGTTGTGAGGATAAAATGGGGAGAACCATGTTCACCATCTTGAGCTCTTTGGAGAAGATGTGGTATAAAATGTATAATAATAATAATAATAATAATAATAATAATAATAATAATAATAATAAAAACAACTTGGAAGTCCCAATTAATACAGGAGCATACATATACAGTGCAGGATGTAAAATTAAGGTTTCTTTCTGAAATGCTATAGTTTGTATACAAAGTGTGTGTTGGTTTTTTCCTTTAATTTCCTGTAAGATTCTCAATTTACCAATCAGGAGGTAGTACCTTTTCAGTTCCTGATAAAAGATCAGGAATCATTTCTTTTGCAGGGGTAGGGAGTAGAAATCTATTAAAAACTTGCACAACAAAATATAGTACAAAAATAAATAGCCCTCAGCCACCCTTTAAATCAGGTTTAGCCACAATCACAAATCCCCTCCCAAAAAAACCCACCCCAATTTGTTTTCAGCATCACCCTATGCATCAAGTTCAGTGGTGCTTACTCCCAGGTAAAAAGGAGATTGCAGCCCCATTTGGCTTTATAATGAAATATGCAACCTGACTATGCGCCTTTATTTTCAGAGATGGAAAACTCTACATTTGAGTAAGGCTTCTGAGGGGAAGCAAGCAAGGAGGACCAGGGGCTGGAAAATTTCAAAAGATAGGTGGTTTTCAGACCTTTATCCATAGGGGCTGAAGCTCTGGCTCTCTCCTTCAGCAGGGTGTGATGGAGCCGCAAAACCTGAGCACCCCTTCTTTACTTGTGAAACAAAATGTACTAGATTTGCCCCCTGCATCATCAACAGCCTTATAACAGGCTGAAATTCTACAGATGAAGAGTTCCTACCATTGCACCTCCATAGTGGGAAAGGCTGCACACACCTGTTTAATTTCATCCTGCCACCCAGTTTTTAACGCACCAACATCCTGCAGTTTCCTGCACTTTGGTGGTCATAGAGTATAGTCTTCCAAGGCATGTAGAGTGGCCTTGGTGCAAGCATGGTGGCCAAAAACACAGCAAACCAAGAGTCAGGTTTCAAGGAATGAGTGGGAATTAAAGCAGCCTGCTTCTAGAGGCCCACTCTCATAAAAGAAAAAACAGGGTTTCCTGGTTCTCCTTTCCATTGAAGCTACACAGCCCCAGCAGGAACCCGGACCATCTGATACATCAGTCATGCAAGCCCAGCAATATGGCAGTTCACCATTCTAACTGGAATTTGTCAGAATGAACATGCTCTGCTTGTGCGGAAAGAGCTATACAGGTTTTCAGTATGTTTCTGGATGCACTTTAAAGTGCTGGGTTTGATCCATGAAGTGTTGAAACAGCCTGGGTCCACTGTATTCATATATTGTATTCTATGAACCTGCCTGCTTACTTAGATCAGGAGAAGGGAAACTGTTGTCCTCCAGATGCGTCTGGGCTCCCAACTTCCATCATTCCTGACCACTGGTTATGCTGGCTGGACCTGATGGGAGCTCGACATCTGGGTGGCCCCAGCTTGCTTGCTTCCAATTTTGATCCTGGCTGGTGGACCTGATCTGGGTACCCCTCCCCTTCCAAGGTCAGATGGATGACAACATGAGAAAGGACTTCTTCTGCAAGCACATGTTTAGAACACCATGCTTTGTGCCAAAGCTTCTGTCATTTAGGTGCCATTTTATATTCCTAGGCTTTTTAAAAATTTCTTTATTGGACTCTTGCTTATTGCTGTTTTTATTATTTTCTGTTAGCTTGTTCACGGATTGATGTTCTTCCTGATTTTCTAAATACACGATAAGCTGCTTCAGAAAATACTGTATGCTGGTTTGGGAAAAGAAATATTTAAAACAAATAGACCAGAAATGGCAAAGGATCATTTCCTGGCCGACTGCGCTGTTAAGATTTGGGACACACATTGAACTCTCAATTTGGCAAAACAGTCATTTAATTTACAGTGTAGTAAAGGTTACAGGTAAAAAGCTCAACAGAGTGTGAAAAGGCCTATTACACAAATGTACAAACTTCTGTACAGAGCCCCACACCTTTCACTCATCCTCCCCCATGCTCAACGTTGGCCAGAACTGGCTTCCAAGAAATTTAAATTTTGAAATTAAAAGTCTGCACCATCCCATGGAGGTGAGGGGCCAAGACCAGCAATCAGTAAAATCCCAAGGGACACATCTTGCAAAACAAGTCACTTTAAAAAAAAATCATTTAAAATCCAGCAAGGGAAACCTTAACTGCTTTAAACTGGTCACATATCCTGAAGAGCTGCCTTCCATACCAGAAGACTGCTTACTAGCCGGGTAAAAGTTAACTAAAAATATCCCAGAGATGAGAGGTTGCAAGTGAGGCTACAGAAGATTTGGAGTATGGAATCCTACAGCTCACAAGCCATTTCATCACAACCTAGATTATGATGTTATATAACTACACAATATAGACACAACTTCATCTTCACAAAAGGGTCCTATGTACACCGTCAGATGAAACAGAGAAAAGCAGATTGTGTAGAAGTGAAGTGACTTCAAGACATTCCATTCAGACTCCCCCCATGATAGAATACGTTGTCTCATTTTTTAAAGCAGCAGCAGATATTCTGAATTATTTGGCCCCAAATCTCTGTCCTGCTCAATACTTTAGGTGGTAAATGGAACCTTGGATAGTTGTAATGTTTCTGCAATAACAGACACTATCTAGCTTTTTAAAATCTCACTTGGTTCACTTGGAGGACTTAAGAATGTGGTTAACTCCCCACCCCTCTGGGGAAAAACAAAACCAAACAGGATGTGCCTGACTCTGGCTGAGCTTTGACCACTGTTCTGCCATGTTGTACTACAGGGAACAGTAAACCCCTGGAGATGCTAACCATCTAAGTACACAGAACCAAGAAGAGACCCATCAAGCAGTGTGATTAAGAGCCTGCCCAGTGCCAAGAGCCTGGATAATAAGACTCTCAAACAAAGACAATACAACTCTGCTTCCATAGTTACTTTAGTGTGTAGAATATACACATCTCAATCATGTCTTTTGATTCCAAACATCTGGAACTAGAGCCTTAGAGCTACTTTTGGTTCAACGAAAAACTGAAGTCAATAGGTCAAACTGCACAATGGTGGAGCTGAGATCTGGAAACTATTTTAGCTCACGCAATATCCCCATTTGACAGAACTGCAGTCATTATGCACTTAAGAAACTGGATAACCTTTCATGGGCTTTGGAATTAGTTAAAAAAAAAAGAGAACTGTGTGACAAATTCTGCTTGTGTATAGGAAACCAACCCACACGGAGTGTTATGCAAGTACACTGCGTTTTCTCTGGAAGGGCCGCTGTTAAAAGTACCTTAAGAGCTCTCATTTGATATTCCTTTCCTTCTTGGTGCATTCAATCTAGAATGCTAAGCAGCAAACAATCTGCTTGATTTTTATTTCTTACCATTTCCCTGTGCTTCCAGCCTTCAAGATGATATTCACTTACAAGGCAAGCACAACGGGGTGTACCTAGACTAAAGCACTTCATGATCCGCATGTTTAAAAGCAAGCTATGGTTATCTGACTTACATGAGTACTACTTATACCCAAAGCAGGTGCTTCTTTAGAAAACTGATCAGGTCCACGAACACTTCTGAGGATGAATATTCACCTGAGACCAGCTGGTTAAGCTGAACTCTGCAAGACAGAGTTGTTAATTTTGACTCTGCATTACCTGACAGTGCCCCTTAAATTCATGAATAACCTTAGGATAAAAATAACCATTGTGCCCCTTAAATTTGTGCCCCTTAAATTCATGAATAACCTTAGGATAAAAATAACCAGGGTTGAGTAAAAGAAGAAAAGGCTGTTAGGCAGTGTGGTTCCGCAGATGGGGGGGGGAGAACACCTCTCTTTTCTAGATGCCTGTAGAGTTCTTCCAGAGGTTGGTTTTGTAGGGGAGCTTACCCCTGTAACCTGGCTATGACACACAGTTAGGACCCGATTCTGAAAGCTGTGGGTGCTGCACTTGGAAGAGTTTTTTGTCCACTCTGGCTGGTTGTGCTCCTGTCTCCCAGGACAGATCAAGCTCTGCTCCTCAGATCAAGAGAGAAGGGGTAGGCTTCTTGCCCGGCCAAGCTTCTTTTGCATACTTCTTCTTCTTGGGCTCATTCACAACTTCGGGATTAAAGACAGCAGGGTTTGGAGCTGGGTTCATGGTGACCGTTGAGGGTGCAACCGGAGTCAAGTCCACATCCGGGGCAAGATTAGGATAGGGCATTGGCAGGCCTCCAATGAGCGCAGTGCCGTGAATGCTATGGGCCTGGGCGCCTGTCTCGTTGTGAGTGGGAGGCAAGCCGCCGTACAATCCTCCGCTATAGGGAAAGTTCTGCATGCGCCGCGTGGCTGACTCATCCGCGCTCAGGGAACCGGAGTTGTCCATCCGCTTTTTCTGCAGTAGAAAAGACAACTATTTAATTTTTGAAACAACCTCCCAATGCAAACCACTGCAGAGGAATCTGTGCTTCCCTCTTTCCAAATATTCATCGGTATATATTAAATCTTCATAATTTATATGGTGTATGAAGAATTAAGTGTTTGAACCGGCTTGGTTTTCATGTTCGATGTGGCCCTCAGGTGGATGCAATGAGTTGCTTAATGCAACTACTTTGTAGCATCAAGCCCATTCCTGTCAGTTCCAGGCTGGAGGCCCAGCCAAATGGGCGGGGTATAAATAATAAATTATTATTATTATTATTATTATTATTATTATTATTATTATTATCATCATCATCATCATCATCATCATCATCACTTTCATTAAGTACTTGCTGGAATGAACCTGGCAAGGAGTAATACCCTCAGGGAATTGGTTGCTTAGTCACAGCACAGTAAGAGGTTCCAAGGATGTTATCTGTTTTATCTGGTTTAACCTAACAAATCTCCTTCCTACCAAAACATAATGTCACTTGGCATGGACAAAAAGCAGAGAACAGTGGGAAACATATTATAGCCACCTAGGAAGCTGCACAGAATACAACTGCATTATAGAGCAGCAGGAAGTGGTATTAACAACATATTACTTTTTTGACAATCCAAATCTTTCCTGAGTTCATGAATTCCAAGGCACAAGCCTAGGTATACCTGAAGGAGCGTCTCCACCCCATCATTCTGCCCGGACGCTGAGGTCCAGTGCCGAGGGCCTTCTGGTGGTTCCCTCATTGTGAGAAGAAAAGCTACAGGGAACCAGGCAGAGGGCCTTCTTGGTAGTGGAGCCTGCCCTGTGGAACGCCCTCCCATCAGATGTCAAAGTGAGAAACAACTACCTGACATTCAGAGGACATCTTAAGGCAGCCCTGTTCAGGGAAGTTTTTAATGTGTGACATTTTAGTGTATTTTTGGTCTCTGTGGAAGCCGCCCAGAATGGCTGGGGAAACCCAGCCAGATGGGTGGGGTACAAATAATAAATTATTATTATTATTATTATTATTATTATTATTATTATTATTATTATTATTAAGTAAGGCTGTCACTTGCAACTGTGACTGGCTTGAGGTGGCTGCCTTTTGTGTTTTCTTTTTAAGTACAGTGGTCCCTTGGGTTATACACGGGTCAGGTTACAGACTCTACTAACCCAGAAATTAGTACCTCAGGTTAAAAACTTTGCTTCAGGATGAGAACAGAAATTGTGCAGCGGTGGCGCAGCAGCAGCAGGAGGCCCCATTAGCTAAAGTGGTGCTTCAGGTTAAGAACAGTTTCAGATTAAGAACGGACCTCTGGAACGAATTAAGTACTTAACCCGAGGTACCACTGTAATGGAAACAACTCATTGATCGAGGAAGGAGCACTGCACGAGCTTGCCATAAGCCTTTTCGTTGCATTAAAAAAAATGACTACTTATAACTTAATCATGTCTTTCCAAATAAAAATTAAATAAAAAAGGTTAAACGGCAATCCACAGTACAATGCAAAGGTACTTAACTTAAGTGTAAAATGTCATTAGGACACGGCTGCAAGTCTTATTTACACGTCTTACCTATAAACATATTTCTACTGGTCTAGCAATAAAAACAACCGAACATCTGGATCTAATATCATCCTGGCTACAACTATCCCTATCTAAGACAGCAGTTTTCACAGGCTATGTTAACAGGCTGTTTTCTGATTTAGAAGCATACCTTCACTGGGACAACTGCAGTCTGTACCATGTTTCTGAAGCGTCCAACAGAAGGGTCCACATCCTCTGTATGGGTGAATCAGATTGAAATACCGTGGTTAGTTTTAAAATGGATTTTGAAGAGTGTATTCAGCACCAAAGGGGGTTTAATGCCAGCTTTTGCAAAGTGAAAGGTTATCACCAGCAAAACCTCTATACACTAATGCTCACGGAACAGACAGCAATATGCAGCGAGGCCTACATAGAACACATCCACAGTGCTCACCTGGATTGATGATTTCGTCGTCATCACTGAATGTTACTCTGGAATTCTTTCGTTTTCTTTTTGGTCTCTGGATATCCAAATTTCCTTCTTCTATAGTTAACGTGGAGATCCTCTTATTATGGGCTGTGTTGAATTCTGTCAGGTTCTAAAAAACCAACAAAGAATAAAGATTAAACTCCCCATCTCCTGCCCCCATGAGCATTTAGGACTGGACAGGCTTCAAGGTGCCCACAATATTATAGGAGCAAGCCAACAGCAAGTCAGCTGGTAGCCTGCCTGAACAGTCACCTGTTTTAGCTGGGGGAGAATGGGAATTTGGTCTAATGGTCTGAAATAGCACAAGACTCACGGTTGTGGGTTGGAGCCCCACTTTGTGCAAAATGTTCCTGCCTTGCAAGGGGTTGGACTAGATGACATTCACAGACCCTCCAACTCTACAATTCTACGAAAAGGTTTGGCCATACTTGACAGACCATGGGGGGCTGCAAAAGTAGGTATGTCACACACAAGCACAGACTAACATTTGCAAGGTCAGAAGACTTTTGTTCTGGTCCTGTTGCTTATGCCATGCTTCCAGCCAAGGAACCCCGTGCTCCCTCCACAAGGAAAAAAGGGTGTCATGCTGTGGGTGAACTCACATCTAATTCTGTCTCCTCTTCTGGAAGTCCAAGCAAACCCTTGAGCTCGTCGTCCTCACTGGTCATCTTCTCATCTCCTTTTACTGCAGAGGGCAACGTCTGAGGTTTTTCCCTCAGAGTATAGGCCCTTGTGGAGGCACCAAAGGAAACCGTAGAGTCAATGGGAATCTGCTGTGGCTTATGAGGCTCCAAACGAATATGACCCAAAAACGTGCCATGTGCTGGGAATATTGGAATAAAAAAAGAAGAAACTGTCCATTAGCTGTCAGTTTATTCAAAGCTAGATGTGGGGCCCCACTGAAAGTATATGAAATTATTTCACTGGAAAATTATTTCCAGGAAAATCTGAATTAGTTGATTAAATGAAACATTTGCAACCCAATTCTCCAAGGCTTTTGAAACAGCTTCCAAGAGACAAGCAGCACTAAACAGCCAGTGTTCTGCAATTTTGCTCGCTATGGCAAACGATCCATTGGCCTCTGGTATGAATCAGAAGGAATTTGGGTGGTTAGAGTAATTCTTCAGCTTGAAGACGTTAGTTTTGTGATTTTCGTGGACGCGGAGAAAGCCTTTGACAACATTTGCTGGAGTTTTATGAAGAAGAATCTCCAAGGGATGGGGGTAGGCCAAGGTTTTGAAAACGGTATAGGTGCAATATACTCTAAACAAAAAGCTAAGTTAATAGTAAACAACAGGGATGCCCAATATCCCCTCTGCTTTTTATATCAGTCCTGGAGGTTTTGTTAAATATGGTTAGAAGGGACCAGTTGGTTAAAGGTATTCAGGTCGGAGTCAAAAATTACAAGTTAAGAGCATTTGCAGATGACCTAGTGTTAACTTTGCAACAGCCAGACACTAGTACCAAAAGAGTATTAGAACTAATTGAGATATTTGGTCAAGTAGCAGGATTTAAACTGAACAAACAGAAAACGAAAGTGTTGGAAAAAAACTTAACAATGGAAGAAAGAGAGAGATTTCAGAGTGAAACAGGGTTGGAATTAACAAAAAAAGTGAAATAACCTGGGGTGAACTTAACATCTAAGAATGTGAATTTATTTAAAGACAATTATGAAAAGTGCTGGACAGAAGTTAAGAAAGATTTAGAAATATGGTCTAGACTGAGACTTTCCTTGTTAGGCCGAATTGCTGTTATTAAGATGAATGTATTGCCTAGAATGTTATTTTTGTTTCAGACGTTACAGATTTTAGACAAGATGGACTGTTTCAAGAAGTGGCAGAAAGACATATCCAAATTTGTCTGGCAGGGCAAAAAGCCCAGAATAAAATTTAAGATTTTAACTGATGCAAAAGACAGAGGGGGCTTTGCCCTGCCGGACTTAAGACTCTATTATGAATCAGCAGCTTTTTGCTGGTTGAAACATTGGCTGCTTCTTGAAGATACAGACATTTTGGATTTGGAAGGGTATGATAATAACTTCGGTTGGCATGCATATTTATGGTATGACAAGGCAAAGGTGTATAAAAGTTTCAAAAACCATATTGTTAGGAAAGCACTATATAATGTTTGGATACGATATAAAGACTTGTTGGAAAGTAAAACTCCCAGGTGGTTGTCACCAATGGAAGCTAAGGCGGTGAAAAAACTTAATATGGATTCTAAATGGCCAAAATACTGTGAAATCCTAGAACAAGATGGTGAGAAGTTTAAACTTCAGAGTTTTGAGAGACTAAAGTTTAAAGTTCGAGACTGGTTACATTACCGTCAGATAAACGAGACATTTAAGCAGGACAGGAAAATAGGATTTCAGAAGGAGAGATCAAAGTTAGAAACAGAACTGTTAGAACCCAATACTAAGAACTTGTCTAGAATGTACAATTTGCTGTTAAAATGGAATACACAGGATGAAACGGTGAAATCAGCTATGATTAAATGGGCACAGGATATCGGCCATGACATTATGTTTGCTGATTGGGAACAGTTATGGACCACTGGTGTTAAATTTACGGCATGTAATGCCTTAAAAGAAAACATAATGAAAATGATCTACAGGTGGTACATGACCCCAGTCAAGCTTGCAAAAATTTACCATTTGCCCAATAACAAATGCTGGAAATGTAATGAGTCTGAAGGTACCTTTTACCACCTTTGGTGGACCTGCCCAAAGATTAAAGCCTTTTGGGAGATGATTTATAATGAAATTAAGAAGGTCCTTAAGTGGACTTTTCCTAAGAAACCTGAGACTTTTCTCCTGGGCATGGTTGGCCAACTGGTGCCAAAGAAGGATAGGACTTTTTTCATGTATGCTACTACAGCAGCAAGAATTCTTCTGGCAAAGTATTGGAAGATGCAAGAACTACCTACTCTGGAAGAATGGCAGACAAAGGTGACAGACTTCATGGGACTAGCAGAGATGACCGGCAGAATCCGAGATCAGGGGAAAGAGACAGTGGAAGAGGACTGGAAGAAGTTTAAACTATATCTTAAAAACTGTTGTAAAATTGAGGAGTGTTGAGATGTCAAGGGGAAAGAAGTAGAGAAATACAGCTGTAATTATTAAGTCTAAAAAATTTTTTTAATGAAAGGGAATCAATAGATAAACTGATCAAAGGGTTGCTAAAGAACTTTGGAATAAGGATGCAGCGAAAGGGAGGTATGGGGAAGTCGGTATATGTTTAATGTTGTGTATGTTTTTGTTTTGTGATGTGTTTGTCTTTTATTATGTGTTTGAAAAATCAATAAAAAATTTATATAAAAAAAAGCTTGAAGACGTTAGTTTTGTTTGTTTGTTTTCATACATTTCTGTTCTACCTTTCTTCCGTTACAGAACTCAATGTGGTGTATTGGCATGGCGTTTTTTCCCTTACAATCAAGCGGTATATACATATGAAATAAAGTACATAGGTGTTCCCTGGTGTTCACCCATCCAGACACTGATCAGACTAAATCTGCTTAGTTCAGTAAAGTGGCAGGCTCATGTGCCTTCAGACCACAGCTGAGCTATGCTTCCAGGAAGAGCTGCAGTTCTAGGGCTGGCTGTGTTGGCACATGTCGTGGCAGCAGCAGCACTTTGCTGCCTGCCCAGTGCTCCCAAAGCAAAGGATGAGGCTGGCTGTTTTGGTGCTGAAGACATTCAAAAGGGCCTCAGCATCGCATTACCAAAATACTCTCCTCCTCCCAACTCCAAATTCGGAGTTAGGGAAGGGGCTGGAGATTGTTCCTGAAGTTGCTCTTGGTTTCCACAACTATGGGGTTGGCCCCAACCGCTCCAGCTCCAAACGTAAGAGCTGGGGAGGAGGGGAAGTGAATGTCCTTGACAAACATGTAAGCTTGTAATTGGGGGAGGATTCTGGCACCCTCAAATTTTGGCTTTGGGACGAAGGCCAGCTAAAATCTGTGAACCCTTAAAACAGCAATGAACACAAGTCAATAAAATACAAATTGACAGTGGCAACACAAGACCACGGCGTCCCTTTCTGAGTGTGAGCTGAGTGCAGCAACTTATCTGAAAAAGCCACAAGAACAGACTAGGGATAAACCTCACTAGGGAGGCCATTCTAAAGCCTTGGAGCAATTGCAGTGAAGGCCCTGTAATGATAGTAATAATAATATAGCTATGGGGAAGAAAGATGACTTGAGAATGTTGCTCAGAGAAGTACTGTTTCAACAGCACCTTCTCCAATTTCCAGCACCCACTGCCATGGGAATCTTAAAACTATAGTGGAAACCACTAAGGCATCCTTTTTGGAAATGACACCATCAGGGTTTGAAATTAGCAGGGCACCAGGTGCATTTTGCACCTAAAGATTCTCTATTTGCGAGCACCTCAAAAAGCCCAGGTGCCATTTTTTGCACCTGGCTGACACTCAAGGATTACTGAAATGTAAGTGCTTTGAAGCCTCGAAGTATTTAAGGACAGACAATATGTTAAGGAGTTTAACAATAAAGAGTAGAGTGTTTTGAAAACTGTAGTATGGTACCAATATTTTTATTGTAAACACCAAATTAAACATGTATTAACAATTTCTGCTAAAAATGTGATATTAACAATGTGTCACTTATATGAATTGCGTATTAGTTCATGCTTTTCAAAATAATAAATAAAAAGTTTTGCCAACCCCCCCTCCCCAGTGGGGACTAGGCATTCTGTTTTGGTGCCCACAACCCAGGTCCCAGAAGCCATTTGGCTCCTAGCTTTTCTATCCCAGTTTCTAACACTGGCCACCATGGTTCCTATAATGAAGCCTTATTCTACTTCAGCTAAATGTAAGGATAAACAAATCCAGATCTCTTGAAAGTTCACCCCAAGCATTCCTTCTGCACCATCCACCCCTGTATATTACTTGATTAAATATCAATCAACTTACTGCTGTTGAGATCTATAAGAAAAACCCTCTTCAGATGTTTGTGGTAGACTAAGGCAGCATGGACCCGAGAGCATGACTGGTGATCAATGGTGAAGTCGCACAGGTCAGGGTTTCTCCCAAAGAGATAGTATTTCTTTTCATCAATGATCAGTTTCTATGATAAGACATCAGACAGACAGCAACATAAGGTCACCAAAAGAAGACATTTCCATCATGACTGCTGCTGCTACAGAAGACTATGAGCTATCAGCAACAGAGGGAAGGGCTTATCCATTTTTTATCAGTGCTGCTAGACCAGGCACTCCCAAACTCAGCCCTCCAGCTGTTTTCGGACTACAATTCCCATCATCCCTGACCACTGGTCCTGTTAGCTAGGGATGATGGGAGTTGTAGTCCCAAAACCAGGTTTGGGGATGCCTGTGCCAGGGGAGTGGCCACATTCAGTTACAAATTAAAAATGATGTTCCATGCAGCAATTATGTTTCTTGGTATTGCTATTGGTAAAGATAGAAACAGCTTTTACAAGCTGAAATGGGAACAAAGGATCAGCTTCACTGCTGCTGAAGCCACAAGATGGTTAAAAACTCATTTGTGCCTCTGAGTTATAACCCAGTGTGATCCTCCACACACTGAGCTTGATTACTTCATGGCTTGTTTTGATGTTGCACTTTTTAGACCTAGCCGATCACTAGTTATACCTTTGAACTCGAAACGAGAACAAAGGTAAAGATGGCTTGGTTAGTATCAAGTGCTTAAAAAACCTGTGTGAATTGAACAACATGTGTACATTGCAACTGACAATTTACAGTGTTGCTGCTTTCAGCTTTGTGGGGCTTGAAAGGTATTCCATCCTAGGGGATGCTTACAGTTCAAACAGACAGGAGCTTAGTTTGGAGGTAAATAGCTCATGTTAATAAGCAGAGATATGGGCAATTCTTGTGTCAACACAGTCCATTCCATCCTTGGCATGCTACAACAGAACTTGGACCTGGGAGCCCTCCAGCATATCACTTCGTCATACTTGTCTGTAAAATGGAAATATCTGGGATTCAGTTACTGTGAAAACTAACACAACCACCTCAGAACAGCAAAAAATAGGTTTGCCCTTCTAGTTCTGAACTGTCACTGTTAAAAGGTGATGCCAGAAGGAAGCACTGGGTACCAACACCTGCTTCTAAGGTATTTTGGAATACTTGGATGCATAGTGGGTATTCAAGCAAAATGGGAAGCAACTCGGGGAGCTTGCTGAAAGTGCTCATCAGACATTGCAGGAGTGAAAGGGGAAAGGATGCAAGAGATTTTATTGCTGTGCTTGATGCTTGGGATTATTTCTATAGCTACCCAGTACTAGGAGTGTATTCCTGGTCCAGGATAATTTGTTTTCATACCTCAATAAGTTTGTCTCCTTTGACTACATCCAGGTGCAACCCGGGTGGAGGCTTTCCTGCCCTAGGAAACAAAAACAGAAATATGTTTTGTTTTGGAATAAAGTCACATTTAGAACCCCTATAGCTACCCATTGATCTGAAGTCACCATAAAAACAAAATCCAACTCTCATACTTTCTTTCTTAAGCAATACAGTGGTACCTCGGGTTAAGTATTTAATTTGTTCCAGAGGTCCATTCTTAACCTGAAACTGTTCTTAACCTGAAGCACCACTTTAGCTAATGAGGCCTCCTGCTGCCGCCATGCCACTGGAGCACGATTTCTGTTCTCATCCTGAAGCAAAGTTCTTAACCCGAGGTACTATTTTTGGGTTAGCGGAGTCTGTAACCTGAAGTGCATGTAACCTGAAGTGCATGTAACCTGAGGTACCACTGTACGTTAACCATAAATGCTGCAACACATTGAAATTAGATAGATGGAAAACCTGGACTTTAACACAGGAAATTGGTGCAAAAAGTATGAGCTGAAGTGAAATTAATAGTCAGGACCTTTAGGACACTGCCATGTACATGGGTCTTCAGACAATGTATAGTATGGCACCACCATAAGATGAGATGCTGGTCACTAGCTTACATGGCTCTAAAGTGGAATAGATTGGGCCAGGCCTACTCATGACTATTGGCAACAATAGTGACCAGAATCTGCATTAAGAGAAGAGCCATAGCTCAGTGGCAGAGCACACACATTGCATGCAAAAGGGCCCAGGCTCAATTCCCAGCATCTCCAGGTAGGGCTGGAAAAACTCCTGTCTGAAAGCATGGAGAGCTAAAGCCGGTGAAAGCAAACCAGGGATGGGGAACCAGTGCACTCTAGGCATTGTTGAACCTAAATTCTCATCATTCTGGATCACTGGCCATGGTAGGTGGGGCTGATGGGTATCCAACCGTATCTGGTGGTTCTCTATCCCTGAGGTGGGTGGAGCACTGGTCTCAGTGTAAGGCAGCTTGCTTTGATATTGCATACTAGCTGGCCTTTTGCCTGATCCAGTTGGGCTTTGCGCAGACCTTCAGTGAAGTAAGACCTACGGGCACACCCCTTTTGATAAGAACTCCTCTACAGTAATGGATATCTCATTTAAGCAATTTAGTATGGAGGAAAACAAAAACAGTGTTTGCAAACACTTAAGGTTTTCTGTGTTATTCAGAAGTCATTATACTTCATTTAGAGGGGCTTGTTTGTAATATAGTGGTACCTCAGGTTAAGAACTTAATTTGTTCTGGAGGTCTGTTCTTAACCTGAATAACCACTTTAGCTAATGGGGCCTCCTGCTGCCGCTGCACGATTTCTGTTCTTATCCTGAAGCAAAGTTCTTAACCTGAAGCGAATGTAACCCGAGGTACCACTGTAGTGGCCTAAGAGAGTGAGCTACAAATTGCGAGTTCCCCATTCAAATATGCTATGAAGTCACTAGGTGCTTCCGCCTAGTGTCTCACACCATCTACAACATAGGGATAATATTCACTTTAAAACAGGAGTGAGGAATTGGGTCTGGCCAGTGGGCCGAATTCTTATTTCTTCCAAACATTGCCAGCAGACTTTGGCAGGTGGGTGCAGCTGCCCACCTGCCAAAGTTCAAAGGGGCTCACTTTGACCACCATTACAGTGGAGCCCTTTTGAAGTCCATTTGTGGGCATCGTATGAATTCAAATGGCACCTGCACTTGGACAAAGTGGGGCTCGCGGATCAAGGAGCCCCATTTGCATGGCAACAACTGGGAGCTCACATCAAGTTCTCAACTGTTCCTTGGTAGCCACATCTTTACCTGTCTCACACTTGACATCACACACATTGACAGGTGTGGGGCAGGTGGATGTAGTTTGGGGGAAACGGCTTTGTTAGGCTTACCGTAATTAGTTCCATGAGCTGGAGGTTCTTTGCCCCTTGCTTTATAGGGTATTTGTAAGGATAACAAGATAATGTATATGAAGTGCTTTGAACACTCAAAACAATACAAGGTCTTATTAATTTAATTTTTTCAGAGTCCATTACTTAGGTTTTCTCCATTAGAAAGATGAAGCTCACTTAGTGCATGTCACAATGCCTTAGGAACACCAGGGGTTGTCTTATACTGAGTCAAACTATTGGTCCATTTAGCTCAATATTGTTAACACTGGCTGGCAGTGATTCTCCAGCTTCAGGCAGGGGGTTCTCCCAGTGTATTTGGAGATTCCAGGGATTGCACCTGGGACATTCTGCATTCAAAGCATTTCTTGCCCAATCTGTGCCAAATATGTACAAGAACTCACTGCTAAATAGTTAACTGCTGGAGAACAATACCCAGGGGCACTGTTCCTCTGTGTGGCCGAGAGAAGCAACCATATGAACTTACCTGAGCCCCAAGGTTAGCATCAGAGGCCCTCCTGTCATTAGTTAAAATTCAGGTTGGTGGGTAGAGAAAGGTCCTTCTTGGTGGTGGTGACATGATTGTGCAGCTCTCTTCCTAGGGAAATCCTACAAGCCCACTCCCTTCCCATTTTTAGATGGTCTTTTAGAATTTGTTTTTATTGTCAGGCTTTTTAGGACTGGTTGGTTTTTTGCTGATTAGATTTTTATACTGCTGTTTTTGCTGTGTGAAACTGTAATTTTTATTTATTTATATTTCCTGTTTTGTGAGCTGCTTTGGAAAAATAGTTTTTAAAGACAGAAGAAAAAGCATCTAACAACAAGGGTGGGGAAATATTACAATATCCTTCCACAGAAAAAGATAAATTGGAACTTGATTATATTTAAAATATGTCATCTATCTTCCACTCACTATAATTCTTCCTTCTGTCATTAAAAAAGAGTGACACAGTGGATAGCTCCAGCTATAATTAGCACAGAAGGTAAAACTTTGCTAAGTCACAACCCAAAGAGCTCTTCTGATGATTTAGCAGCCCCGTCATCATAAAGGAAGATGTGTTCATTAGACTCTCAAAGGATATTAATTATATAATTCATTGTTTAACCAAAAGCTGAAACATGACATCTGTACCAAAAGATAAACCTTTGTGGGCAGTTACCAAAATCCTTTCACTGTGAACATATATGACATACTTCCAGTCCTGTCATCAAAACCTGTCCTTCCAAGACCAGTTTTGGCAAAGTGGGTTGCAGACCACATTACACTACACCTTCTGTTTTGGAGGGAGGAAGAAACTTAACCTCTAAGTCACTTTTGTATGTATGTATATATTAGGATGAAAAGGGCATATTCTATAACTCAAATGCATTCCAATGTGTTATACTACAAAAACTCATCCTTTCCCTTCAGTCCTTCAGCATAGTTTCAGACAGCTGGGGCAAGCACATGGGTAGACTTGGGGGTAATCTGTAGCAACTGCTCCAAGTGAAGGGTCATCAGTTTGGCCAGAGGGGCTCATTATGACCATAGTGACCACTGCTTTTTGTCATAAAAATTCTTACTCAAAAACAAATTCCCAGAAAACACAAGTGCAGTAACTCCTAGAATTGGCACAGAAGAAAATTGTTTCTGTATGAAGAAGAAACTGCAGGACACACACGCTTAGTAGGCTCAACACCCATTGAAGCAGAATACCGAACAAGCAAAATGAATGATCCATTTCCAGCAGGGAGTAATCCCCCAAAGACACATTTTCTTTTGCTTCTCCATCCCACAATACTAACACTTTTTTAAAAAAAGTTTTATGAATTTTAGACATACTTGCATGACCTAGTTCTCAAATAAAACAAAGAATTTTCCTAGACACCTAGGTGCAATTAGCATGTAAACACCTCAACAAAGACAGAATTCACAGTGCTGGCCAGTACCTGACAGCGAAAAGCACACATAGGCAATACTGAGAATATATCCCTTAGATGCAGGTCACTGTGTACATCTTTCAACACAACTCCAGAGAGCCCCAGGTTTCAAGTTTTGCTTAACTGCCCCAGCCATAAACATGACCTGCTACTCAGACCTTAACAAACCGTCATTCCTCTTTGCAATAAGGTTCTCTCCTCCAAAGCATCGCAGCTACGGGATTAAAATGTGCCTCTGCGCAGGGGCACACAGCCACAAATGCTTAACGTGCAGATCAAACATGACTAGAAGCACTCACTCCCATATTTCCGAGTTTAGCAGTACTGAATGAAATTGTTTTAGTAGACAGCCACGCTCAGTGATAAAACGGGTCGTTTCCCCCTTGCCTTCCAGGCGCAGAAATACCCTCCCTTCACTGAGAGACAGGCACTCTGCTCATGTTCAGAGACGCCCTTTTAACTCCACACAGCAGTGTAAGAAATACGTTCTCTGTCCATGCTCAGAAGCACCCTCCGTGGGTTTTAAAAAATTGATTTTTTTAATATATATTAAATATATATAGGTGCATAACATTCCAGGGCTCGTAGTACTTTCGGGGTCCTTCCCCCGCTTGCAGGGGCTGCTGCACCCAGGCCCACTCCCCGCTTCATGATGCCGCTCCCGTCTCCCCGGGGGAAATATAGGCCCTTCTGCACGGCGGGACCCTTTCCCGCTCTCCAGCGCCACAGACCCCCGCCCTCACCAGGTCGGGCAGTCAAAAAGTGGGATGATCCCGCCACCGCCACTGCCGCCGCCGCCGCCACCACCGGCAGAGTTCGCGTTCGCCGCCATCTTGTGACTGCCCCCATTCAGCTGGGCGCGGGGCACGCCGGGAAGCTGGAAGACCCGGCGGGCGGGAGGCGATCCCGGGATGCACCGCGGCGAGGCGGGGGTGTGTAGGAAGGAGAAGCGCTGGTCCCGTCTGGTCTGGCTCGAGCGCGGCGTTGCGTAGCGACGTCAAGGCGGCGGTACGAAAAGCGCGGGAACCTGGCTGCGCCTTTAGGCTTCGGCTCCGATGTCTGTCAGTCGCGTGGGATGCCGCGGCGGCAGCGGCCATGTTGACGGCAGAAGTCCAAACGGCCCAATGCGGAGCGCTGAGCTTCGTCTCATTTCCCCACTCGGCCCGCTCCTTAACTGCAATGTGCAGGCTTCACTCTCATTTTCCTCCCCTTCACCTATTTTTTGATGTGTAATTCATTTCTTACTGTATTACAAATGGTATAAGCACATTACACATTAAAGAAGCGTCGTGATGCACGTTATCAATCATTGTATTAAATTATCTAACTTTTTGTAACACTGGCATCTCCTGAGCAAGATTTTGATAAAACTATTAGCTCTAATCCATTGGTTCCCAATTGCTGATGACCCTGTGCATATTATCCACTTTCACTTTTTTTTTAAAAAAAAAACCCTCACAGAAAAATCCCATACACTATATTTATCATATGATGCAAACTTCCAGACACAAATTCACGTCAGAAGCATTAACTATAAAATTTATTAAATTATATTATGTGCTTCCTCCCAAAGGAGTCCAGTATAGCAAAAACTAGCAGCTTAATAAATTATCGGAATGTCAAAGACTTTACCCAAAGACAGTTGTTTTCTCCAGGCATTGAAAGTGATTTGAACCTTGCATTTAGGTCTGAGCTGAAGAAAATACACAATGTCAAAACACTTTTAAAAAATGTTTATTGACAGTTAAATGGATGTAATGATGGAGCAATAGTGCAAAGAAAGATGTGCAACTGAGGGCATCAATCTTCTCCAGCGCCAACTTTCACAGTTTAGTAATTTCAATAAGTAAAATGTGAAAAAGAATAAATAGTGAGTGTGTCAATAAAAAGATTTACAATTCTACCCAAGAAATTGCTACAAGTCTATAAACAAGTCAACTTTTCAGCCTTTTTTTACATCAGTTATCCTGCAGGAGTGGAATAGACCTAAGAGCTCTACCCAGCAATTCAGAGCAGACAAAAGTCTAGGTCAGATCACTCAGCCAAAGAAGATAAGTAACATTCCTAGCCTGCAAAGGTGAAAATCTTCTCTTGGAAAGACAGATTTGCCTTAGTTGCTCACAAAATGTATAACTGTTTTTCTATGCCCCCTCCATTGTTTACCCATAACAGACTCTGTGCTGTATTTTTTACGTGCTGCAAATGTATAATATATGGGCTTAGAGGTACAAGTTGGGAAGACAAGAGTAAAGCAGCCCACCATCAAATACAGCTTCATTAGGCAACAATATATTTGGACACACTGCTAAATGATTCATTGTCACCACAAAAATGGATCAAGGAGAAAACTTCTTACTGAATACTAGATATCTCTAGCTCAGAAAAGTAATCACGGAGTACATTCTCGGTTCCAAATGCAAGTGACCAAAACATTTTTCATGGTATACCATTAAAAAAGATGGGAGATGTTTAAAGTTCTCTTGAGAAGTTTAAAACAAAGGCTACTGTGTAGCTTGGACTTTTAATCACAAGACTACCATGCTGCAATGATGAGCAACTTCTGGAAGTTTCAGAAGTGGTATAACAAGGCAGCAGAGGAACTGAAAAAGAGTTGCAGCTCACCGCACACTCTTAAAGCAAATCTCTGGATCACAGCAACAAATTCATTGGAGAGTTGCTTAGTTAGTGAAATTCTGGCGTTCTCAGAAGTTATTCCTATGCAAGTTGCTTATAAAAGCAGTATGTATTTTTTAAAAGTTAAATTTGTAGTGTATGTTGTCAATTAACAGGTTACCAATCACACTCTCCAACACTTTATATTCAGGACAGCAATAGTATAGTAAACAAAAAAAACCCCACAAGTTTTATTACATAAAATAATTTTACATTAACTGATAAATACTGTCTTCATGGTTCACTAAATCCAATAACTAGTTATCTTCATGTTAGTTTCTATATATTATAATTACTAGAGGAAAACCAGTTTGTGTTTCATCTCCTCTCAATTCATTCCACAGGGTTTGTCTACTTGTTTTCCCTTTGGGGAGGAAAACAACAACTCTGCAATTAATTCAGTTCCACATAAGGGCTTCATTTTGATGCCTGCCAGATAATAAGTCCCAGGATTAGAACAGCCACAGACAGACCAAGAATCAGGATACAGATCTTCTTACGAGATTTCTTCTGTTAAAAGAAAACAAATAGGGAAAAATCCATTTACCCCGGGAAGATGGTAAGAAAACAACATTCAGATCAGGGAAATTTTCTGAAATGATGTAAATGGCTACCAGAGCCTTTTCAGTCTTGGTGCTTCAGTTATGAAATGCTTGCTAGACACCACTCTTTCATAACTCCAGTGCCAAGCAAAGATATCATTTTCTTAAGTCTTTTAAACTCAAGTGTCCCATGGCAGGCTTCCCCCCTTGTTTTATTCTACTTGAGATTTATAGTTTAGTTGTTTTTATAGTTATTTCTGTCATTTTAATTACGGAATATTATGCTAAACCACATGCAAAATTTTATTAAAGCGCGGTGCATAGCTACCTGTAATAAATATGTCATTGGCCCATGTATCATTTGCACTTTTCATGTAGCTTTAACATTAATATTTTAAGATTGTGCCACACAGTCCAGGAGACAGAAATAGAATGTGTTAGAAATTCAAGAGAAGAAAGGACACAGCCAATTGGGTAGGATGCTGATGTACACAAGGTCCTGGGTTCAACAATGGGCAATTCTAGCTTTCCACCACTCTGTTACAGGTCCTCATATATAGACTTCAGTTGTGCTTACTGCTTCTAGATTGTGCAAAGGGTAAATTCACTGGGACGAATCTCTCCATTAAAAGCTATGCATTTTTCCATCAGTTTGAATTTCAAAGTGTCACAAGGAATTGAAAAAGAAAAGTATGTAGATACCATTTTCCTTTCGTTTTAGAAGAACCATGGGTGGTATCCAATATTAAAGCCAGCTCACTGAAATTAATGGGCAAGACTAACTTAGATCCATTAATTTCAAAGGGTCTGCTCTGAACAGAACTTGGCTGGAATCCAATCCGTCGGCTTCAAGAGGCTTTGCTTTCTCTTTTCTGAAGAAACCTAGCAAGACTGATTCCGCTCCTACCTCCCTTCCTTTTAAAGTGGTTGTGCACACATTGTTACCTGATAATAAGCGGCTCTTTGTAACTGGTCATTGGCACTTTCCACGTGGACTTCTGCATTTTCTACATTTGCTTCTATACTATCTATAGGGAAGAAGAGCACACACAGATGTACAATTCTCTTACAACAGCCTGTATATATAACAACAACAGCCTGTATATCAATGATTGGGAATCTTGTTCTGTCGAGGGCTCCATTCCTGCAGGAGTAACCTATGAAGTGGTGGTGGGTGGGGCCAGAGCTAAACTCTGAATCTTATGAAATAAAATTTATTAATTAACTAACTTGGATGGGGTCACTTGCTTCTCTTCCCATCACCCTTCCTGCCTGCTTGGTGGGCTGGGGGGGGGGGCAGGGAATGATCACTTTTGCCAGAGGTCAGGCAATGCTGGCAAAGAACTCCTCACCCGACCCTTCCATTTGCTCCATCTGTTTTCAATTTTTTTTTGCACCATTTTGATCTTCCCCACCTTTCTATTCTCCCTCCACCCACATGAAATAAGACCAAGGAACACAGCTTTCCCACCCCTTAACATTGCTATAATTAGGGTTTCCATACGTCCAGAATTTCCTGGACATACCGCAGTCAGAAGCAGTGTCCAGGTGGAAATTGGGGAAATTTCGGGAAAATACGGATGTATGGCAACCCCAACAACTTTTGTGTCCTGGTTTTCACATTTTGTAATAAAGCCTGCTTAGTCAGTATATAAAATGGTTTTATCATAAAAATCACAGGTGCTGTGAGCCCTGATATACTGTGTCTCATAATCCACTGACAAACTACTACCAGCTCATTTTCAAAAGGTATAGTGTGAACAAGTACTTACGGCCCCACCTTCTGAAGTGGTAAAAAATGCCTCTATTTTGCCCAGTTTTAAAAATATATATATATTTGATAAAAAAATGATATATTTAGAGCACACTGCCTGGCACAAAGAACACTCAATTTGTTTCAAAGATCTCCAATATGAATTCTCAGCTAGTAACACACCATAGGCTGAACGTATAACCATAAGCATCCATAAAAAGTTGCACAATCAGCAATTTGGAGGGAAACTGTCATAGCAAACACAGGTATCATCTTACCAATCATGTCTCCCTGATCATGGATCATCATAGCCAAATCTTTAAATATCTGGTTCACATCCAGGATATCTGCCTGAAAGGAAGAAGGTCATGCATGTTTACAGAACCCATTTGAAAAAGTAACACAAATGGACATCCACTCTACCATGGTTTAGATCTAAATAGCAATACCCACATGATGAGGCTTTCCTGCCCACTTTTCTGCTATAGTAGTTTGATCCCCTGAAAAGTGAACCCTGGGAAACTGTCTTAGTATTATTTACAAACCTTTGAGATGACATAGTTTATAGGGTGTATAAAAATGCCAAAAATTAAAATTACATTTTTATTTTTGGATCAGAGTCCTCACATCCCTTTGAAATGAAACATTTACAAGCACATTTTCCAGAATTTATGAAGAGGTCTCTGTCTTCAAAACTTGGATGAGTTTCTACAACTTATCCCCCGTTCAACACCAAAGAAACATCATTGGCTCCATCTGTCTGGTTCCTATATTCCAAAGTGTGGCTTCTTGTCCACCTGACCTGCTTATACCTCCTTCAAGCAGATCTCCTTCATTTTCCTAATAGCTCCTACATTTGTTTCCAGCCTGGGATAGCCACATCCTTCACTCCTCCCTTTCAGCAACTTCAAGAGAGTCACAGTCTATGTTTTCTGAACACTTGCCCCAATCTTTGATTGTGTTTATACTAGGGGTGTGTGATAAATTTGTGATAAGTATTTCTACAAGGCAATACTGTATACCGGTGAAGAAAAGGTTGAGACTTGACAGCTTCCCAGGGGGTAGCTCAGCTAAACTGATAATTTACAGATACTTTGCCCCAACTGTCAGGACAGTGCAGTACAGGGTTGTTTGAAAAGCAGCGGGGGACTGCTTGCAAAGGGGCTTTCAAAGCTCACCCCACCCAATTGATCTTTAAACCTGTAGCTTTCAGAGGTTCAAAAAGCAGCATGGAACTCTTCTGCTTTGGTTGTATTCACCCATTCCCAACGGGGTACTGGAGCATACAGTTAATGCAGAATCAAACACCACCACGCCGCATATCCGATGATTGGCATGTGGGCATGGTTTCCAAAAAAATGGCCCCATGAGCCAAATTTTACCCCCTGGCAGGTCAAGATTCCTGTGGGTCAGAGGTTCCCCACTGCTGAGTTACAGCATATCCCAGTATACAATTAAACAAAATACAGATGGGACCAGTGTGGTTCAAAAGAACCTTGAAGTCCTCGCTCAGACCTATTTAAATACAACAAAGCGATTTTTAAAACTTTGCATCTGGTTCAAGTCCTAATCCACTCACCTCCAACTGCCTAATGGCAGTTTCTCTCTCCTTAATTAGTTCAAGATCTTGTTCTGTTATTGCTACGTCTTCCTCTTGAGACTGCATCTGATTCCACTCTTCATTGCTGCAGGGAGAATGCTACATTACAGTCTGCTATTCCAATTATTACTGAATACGCACTTGGATTTTCACCTAAATACCTGATTTGTATTAAAGGAGGGAGAGTGCTCTCCAAATAATGAATCACTTACCTATTTCACAATTTATTGCAAAAATATTTGTCTGTTTTTATTCGTTTCTCCAATGAAAATTCCTATGCTCAGATCATGAGTCTGCTACTCCAGAAAAATCTGAAGCTGTTTTTATAGGTATTTTATTGATGTATTTTTGCCACCTAGGTTTCAAAAGCTTGCAGACATCATCCAAAAGTGAATTAAAATACATATACTGGCAACCGTATGCATGCTAATAGTTCATTGGGACTGAAAGTACCAAGTAAATAATTTGAAATGTCCTATGACATAGAGAGTCAGAGTTTTCTTGCAACTCTGCCCCCAACAGTCAAATGTAAAAATAATGTTGGTAAAAGTCAGGATCTGTATTTATACTTAAGTGCAACAGGTCTGACTGAGATGTTACAGCTCAGTCATAGTTTGACAATCAGAGCTGTGTCCAAGACTGGCATACTCCCTCCTAACCCTCCCAAATTACCTCTCTCTCCTCCTGGTTTGCGTTAACAATTACTTGCTCAAACCAGATGCCACGAACAAGTGCTCACAAACCAGTTTGCTTCTAAGCCAGAATTCAAGCCATGGTTCAAACTCAATTTCCAAAGCCTGGATACGAACCATGGTTCAGGTCTTGGCCGTCATTGATGCAAACTGGGGAGTAACTGAGGGAATCAGAGAGCATATCAAGGGAGCACACCGGCCTGACATCTGAAATGGGCCATTTTTGTTCTGATTCAAGAGTAAGAAGCTTATGTACTATTGGAACACAATGTTAATTCACCAATGCCTGCGTTTTCTTCCTTTTCCCCACCCATTTTCCCCCAAGTCAAGAGATATGATTGCATTTGAAGAGATAAAAATGATTTGTCACTTTAAAGAAGGAAACATTACCTGTCAAATGAGACCAGCTGTTCTTCCCTGGACCTGTCATCTCCCTGGAAAAAAGAATTTAGTTCTCATCAGTCAACAGGGTAAGGTTTGTACTAAGTAGGCTGGAGGATGTGATGAAACACTGAAGCATTATAATGCCTGATCACTATCAGTATTGTCTTCATGTCCTGCTGATTTCAATGGGCAGGACAAAGAACGATAGATTAAAACGCTTTGTGATAGTCAAGAGAAGATAACTTATTTTTAACTAAAAGATTTTAAGGTTGCCTTTCAAACTAAGCTTCCAAGGTGGCTAATAAAACAGTACAGGAAGTTGGGTGTTTTTTGTTTCTAAAAAACACCAATAACTTAAACAGAGCAAAACTAAATAGGAAGGGATAATGATCTCATCAGTCAAGCTCTCTGTTGCATGGCATGATCACTCACTCGCCCAACTCCTATAATTAATCCTCTTAATCCTGTGTGTGCCACAAGTGTGTGCAAGGGAAACATATGCAATCCAGGGTCACTACTCACATGACTAGGAGTATTGCTTCCTGTCCTTAAATATGGGAATTAGTCAGACTCCTATCTACTCACCCAACTTGGCCAATGCTGTCCTCAATGCTGAAGGAGGGAGAAACTCCCCAATGCAGGGGAGAAACCATTTTAATGCAGTGTTTCGGAAGAGTTTTAGTGGGAGCAGGAACCTTACTCAACATTAAAAAAATACAGATAGGAGAATTCGCCTAATTACTGTGGTCCATGGGGTGGCTTTGACTCACAGTCCCAGGAAGTAACTGTCTCTCAGCAAAGCACTTACCCTGGTAGGCTTCCCAGATCAATACAACACATCAGAAGTCTGTTCTTGGTAGGATGACCTACCAAGGTAAGATGCCCTTGGCTGATTAAACAATCTCTGACCTTTAAAATTTGTTTGTGGCAGGGGGTGTTGTTGTTGTTGTTATATGTATTGCCTCCAAGTGGGAATCATGGTGTATTCTGAACACACTTCAACTATATTTTGGTACTGTGTTTGCTGAAAGAGTAATCTCAACCTCACAGAATAGGCAGAGTATAGGATCTGTTATGAACCCTAGCTAAAACCAGGGTCAAGAACTGTCATGTTTACAGGATACAATGCAAAACATTTAAATGCTTAAAAAGAAACATTTGAACGGAGCCTGTAACAGCCTTCTTCTTTAGGAGAGGCTTGGCTGACAAACTTACAGAAAGACGAGAACCAGCTCTTGCCCGGGCAACAGTCTCCTTTTCTTTTTCAGACACTCTTCTTTGCACTGCTTGAAAGTTATTTAAGGCTGCGGAAAAGTCATTCATTAAACGTTCCTTCTGAAGTTTCTGCTGGCGCTAGAAAACATAAATTATGTCCATGGCTTATTGTGTAGAACAGCAAAAAGGAGCATCCAATAACAAAGAGAATGTATATGCCTTATTTCTACCTTTTATGGATTCTGTTTGTAACAGTAATCCAACAGGATTCCCAAGGTGGAAATAACACCTTGTTCCACAGATCAAAGTACAGCTTCACAAACTGTGAGGGAGGAGACACACAAACCACAGCATTTCCAGTACATGTTTCTGGGTCTATACTGTAGTTTATAGGTATCTGACAACAGAAGTGCAACTGAGCAAAGTGGATTAAGGCTACAATCCTAACCTCTGGCTTAATCAGCCCGATTGCTCATACCAGCTCAATAGCTCTGGTCTAACGTTTGGGCAGATGTGTGCATTGAGGTGCTCCTCACCAAGAGAACTCCCTTGCTGATGTTGGAGCTTCTCTCCTAGACAAAGCTGGTGAAGCCCAGCAGGGCAGGGTGGAAGGAGACCTCCGCTTCATCCAAACCCCCTCCAGCACAGCACATCAAGGGCTTGGATTCCTTTGCCCAGCCTCCATTCCATCTTCCTTTGAAGTTAATGGGAAACATATTTATTTAACTTTTTTTGCCGCTCCATAGACAACTTGTCTTTTGTTTGCTGGTGCAGCAGTGAGCAAAAAGGCAAACTACTTAAGAAGGTTCTACAGAAGCTGTAGGCAGGAATGGGGCAGGGAAGTGAAAGAGGAGTTTCAGCTGACCATCATCGCAATGCTACTTGGGCAAGAATCTCTCTTATTGTTTATTGGCATTACACACTGAAATAGAAGCCCCTCACTTTCAGCTGTGCTACCATTTGATATGACATGGGGAAGTTCATCAATAGGTCATAGTTAAGGAGAAGTGATTCCCCCCCCCATTTAACCTCTTCCTCCCTTCCTCCAGGGTTTGCAAAGCAAAATAATACAGAAGTGGATAAAGCCTTGTTACACACAAGCAGAGGTACACAGGCAATGCACAGGCAGTCTTAAAAGCTGGCCTCTTAACTTTAGTATTAGCCCATGTGCTGAATCTTCCTATTATCATTTCAAACACTTCTCTGCACTGTGTCTTGCCCACAGCTAGTCACCTCATCTGCTTGTCAGGTGTTGAGGAGAGCGGCAGATCTTGCTAGTTATTAGATACCCAGAGCATCTCATATCTGCTGTAGGCAAATAAAAGGTAAAGGTAAAGGTACCCCTGCCTGTACGGGCCAGTCTTGACAGACTCTGGGGTTGTGCGCCCATCTCACTTAAGAGGCCAGGGGCCAGCGCTGTCCAGAGACACTTCTGGGTCACATGGCCAGTGTGACATCGCTGCTCTGGCGAGCCAGAGCCGCACACGGAAACGCCGTTTACCTTCCCGCTGGTAAGCGGTCCCTATTTATCTACTTGCACCCGGAGGTGCTTTCGAACTGCTAGGTTGGCAGGCGCTGGGACCGAGCAGCGGGAGCGCACCCCGCCGCAGGGATTCGAACCGCCGACCTTTCGATCAGCAAGTCCTAGGCGCTGAGGCTTTAACCCACAGCGCCACCTGTGTCCCTGCTGTAGGCAAATACCAGTCTGCATTTATGGCTCGATATATGAGCATTAGCAGCCTGGGAAGGGAAAAGAACTGGCCTAGATAACATCCAGCTTTAGATTAACATTTAGAGTCCTAAAATTGAGTGTTTACATCCATTTCATGCACTAGCAGATACTGAAAGATTCCCTTGCCTCCAACCATCTGTTGTTTCCTCACTCACTACAGCAGATGGAAATGAGGGATTAACCCTCTTCCCCAGAATACTAATTAAATTCCAATGGAAAAACCACCATGTGCCAGTAAATTGCAGATATAAAGAGTTCAGCCTTTAAATTAGGGATGGGAAACCTGTGGGCCTCCCCATGTTGGTGCATTACAATCTCCATCATTCCTGACCGTTGCCTATGCTGGTGGCTGAGATCCACAGGTTCACCATCCCTGCTCTAAATGGACCTCACTCACCTTTTCACAGTATCCTACACATCCCATCAAAACAATGATGTTGGTATTCCATTAAAAACATCACTAATATCGCCATTATTAAGAAAGAAGCTTTCCTTCCAATCTATCAGCACAGGACTCAGATACCTGTTCCGATGCAGATAAGGGGAGTGGCAGGGAGCCCAGCTCCTTCAGGTATTCATTGGTCTCTTTGGCAAGCCGGTTTGCTGTGTTCTGCAACTGCTGTCTATGAAAAAAGAATGCATTCTTCAGCTTTCATTTCTAAACTCTTCAAAACGGAAGCTTGAGCACATAAACAGGAACTATGATACCCACAAATCTAATTTTTCATTCACTTGGTTATGTAGCAATTTAGGACAGCCACATGATTCTTGTTGGGTGCCCCCCAATATTAAAATTTCATTTCCCCCAGAAGTGAATAGACATTCCTTCCACATAAGCATTTCTAGTCTCTTTGGTACTGTATTAACAAGTTGTACAGCAGTTTGTTACTGTGTCCAATGGCCTACAAATCTCGATGTAGAATGGGCATTTTTTTAGACTGCAGGTGGAGAATCACATTCATGAATGTTCTGCTACATTAGCCATGCTGGCAGAAGCTGATGGGACTAACAGTCCAACAGCATCTGTAGATTCCCCATCCCTGCCCTATATGAACTTACCCAAAGTAGTGTACTAGCACAACAGGCAGCAGTCTGGGCTAGAACCCCTCTCCTTAAAATACTATAGCTATTTTATTTTGTGGGATACATGAGCAGGAGAGAGTATTAAAAAATGCTATGCCTCCCCTTGCAGACTTAAGTGGCATTATCTCTTCAACCAACCACATTCTACTGCCCATGCAGGATATTCAAAATTTATCCAGGTATTTGGGTTTGCCATTGTAATGTGCACTTTAAGAACTGCTCAGGTCATACGTACAGGTTTTCCTGCAGTTTGCTGGAGTCCTGCTTAGTTCCCAGCTGACTCATCAAGTTCTTTATCTGAGAAGCTGTGGAAGCAAAGTTGATTGTGCGTTATCATTGAGCATAAAAGTTCTCCTCTAAGGAGGTATTGCCAGGGGAAAAAACCATTGCTCAAATCATAGCCTGATCCTAACTATAATTACTTAAGGATAGGTTACATCCATTTCAGTGGTGTGTTTAGCCTAAAGCTTCAAAAGGAATTTAAAGGGGATTTCACTATTTTCAGAAGGAGACATTCTTTGGGGCAACACAAAGTTGTCTTTCAATGAATTAATTAAAAAAACTAACAGACTCTTGTTATGACTGTAGAGAGTACTGGAAGAAAACTTCAATCGATTAAAAAATTACTTCTGAAATCACTACATGTCAGCAATAAGTGACAAAGTGCAAAGCAGCGATAAGGCAAGTAAGTGACAGTGCAAAGGTTAAATCTAAAATACAAAGGGAGGGAGGTTGGGGAGAAGAAGACAGGCGCACTTACTTGGGAGGCCCCATTGTAGCCTTCACTGACCTAGTGCTCTCTAGGTACCCTGGGGTACAACTCATATCAGCCCCAACCAGCACAGCCAACAACCATGTTCAGCCAACATGGCCAATGGGTGTTGTAGACCCAAATAACTGGTGAGCATCGGATTAATAAATGATATCCCATTGAATTCAATGGACTGACTTCTCGTAAATTTCCGTAGGAATGGGCAGGAAGTCTTTCTTTGGAACTTAATATTAATATATATTTCAGTGACTTCCTTCCTTTTTTATTGTACAAATTAGCAACTTTTTGAAAGACGAATTGAGATGAGGTAGAGACAGGTCCAAAGACAGAGACAGGAAGAGAACTATTCTGCATTCACATTTCAAAACTGTTCAGTCCCAGGTTGATGCTTATTTTGGCCATATGTCGGTAAACCACAGAACAGATAATTAAATCAGACATAATAAACACCTTCTGAGAGTTATAAGCAAAACAGTATATATAGTCCTAACACTCACGGCTTGCTTGTGCTAGGTTGTGAACATGATGAGATAAAGCTAGTCTGTAACAATGCTCAAATAAAGCCCGAAAATATCAAAAATCTTGCAATTGTGAATTACTTGTGCAGAATCACAGAACAATTGTCTTGAATATTAGTCTGGCAGAGCATGCACATTTGACTGTGTTTCAGCATAACACTAAATCCTGGTTTAGTGTTAGGTGGACAAATCTCTATGAACCCAAGAAAGTGTCATGCTCGCATGCTGCTGCTCCTCATCTTGTGGCTACATGGGGTGAGAAGCATGCAAGCCTAACACTTTCTTTGTGCTCACAGAGGCTCATCAAACCACAGTTTAGCATTATGTGCAAACTGGGCCACAGCTTCCTAATCAATCAATTAGCTTCAGAGTGTGGCTGCAGTTCAGCTACAAGTCTGCTCAGAAGATGTGGATTATCTAGGCCCATTTCATTCCAGCTTCGAGTCCAGCTATAACACCTAAAGTGCACTGGACACCTAGGTGGCAGAGGGGCAGGAGGACGACAACCCCGCTGGTTCTCTTACTCTCAGCAGCTTTTGATACCATCAACCACAGTAAACTCCATGAGTGATTCGGTGAGTGGGAAGTAGACAATACCATGTTACAGTGGGTCTGCTCCTAGTACTGGGACTGTTTCCTGGGAACAGCATCAGGCAATTGTTGCTCAATGCCATAGAAGTTGACCTGTGGTTTCCTACAGGGTTCAGTTTTGTGCCCCTTGCTGTTTGACACCAAATGGAGCCACCCAGTGTTCGAAACTCCCATTGTTCTAGGCACATTTTGCGCCAGGGAATTTCATTAGCCTGGGTAGTTTCTGAGCTCTGGGCGCAATACTGCGCCTAAGATTTCAGATTAAAAATGCAGAGTGGAAGGAAAGGAGGACCTTTTTCTGCCTAACGCTGAACACCTTAACCTGATCTTATATAGTTTTGTTGTGATATATTGCTTGGTTTTTGTGTGCCTTGGTAATAGCTGCTTCGGGCATTTTTTGATAGAAAGATGAGAAACATATGTAACAAATAAGTTATTTACTAAAATATTTATACACCATTATTTATATTAAAAACTCAGAGTGGTTTACAATATTAAAAAATAAAACATGGGACGCATCTGGGGAAAGGGCGTTTGCCTTTTTTTAGCATACTTCTCATGCTCCCAGTCACGAACTACAGAGGCAAAACGTAACCTCTGAAGGTTGTTTTATATATATACCTACCAATATCAAAGCAGACACAAATGTTACTAAGGGTAGCTAATTCTTGAAACTAACTGCTTATGCAAATTGTCTACTCCCCCCAGCCTTTATTTAGCTCCACAGCACCTGAGATTAGGACTAGTGGAAAGGCTGCAGTGCAGTAGAGTGGGAGCTGCAAGATTTTTTTCCCCAGCCACAAAAGTAGTACAGTGGACGCTCGGGTTGTGAATGTGATCCGTGCGAGATGCATGTTCGCAACCCGCAGCATTTGCAACCTGCGTCTGCGCATGTTGCGATTTGGCGCTTCTGCGCATAGCACGATTTAGTGCTTCTGCGCATGCGCGACTGCCGAAACCCGGAAGTAATCCGTTCCGGTACTTCCAGGTTTCGGCAGTCCGCAACCCGAAAAAACGCAATCTGAAGTGGCTGTAACCCGAGGTATGACTGTACAGTAGCTGTGTTCCTCTTTACATTTGCACTTCAGATGTTAATTTATACATAAAAATTGGAAAGTCTGTCAAAGCTCAAGAAGTCTGTCCTTTCTTCCTTCTGTAGCATTTGTAAACGGGAGCAGAAGAATGGGAACAGACAGGTAACTATGTATATTTTCTAGGCACTGTTGTCAGACTTAAGACTGGGTGAGTTCTAGGCGTAAATAAAAGTCAAAGAGACGACATGGCAAATAGGTCTCTTAAGGCCCATCCTGATTTGCCCACAAAATCCTTGTTTTACATAAGGGCTTTATCCTCTTGCAATCTATACTTGAGCAGTTTATATTCTGATGTGATTTTAAACCCAGAGTTTTGGCATCCATTCTCCCTGTTTTCCACTATATACTGTTTCAAGCAACCCCACCTCTGAAGAAGTTGCTTCACACTAAAAAAAAAAGAAAAGAGAGAGAGAGAACCAAAGATGCCCCAAGCTGACAGGGACACTTTTAAAAGGAAGCATATGTCCTTTTTGGATTTTTGAAGGAGAGGGAAACTTCAGATTTAGGAAGGAGAAAGTTTGGGACAGCAGCTCTCTCTGGTGATGATTGTATAGATGAGGGGGAATTAAAGGGTACATATTCCATATTAAGATGAGGTTGGATGGGCCCTTACTAACTAGACTCAAGACAATTTCAGAGACTGTTCTTGCCTTCCTCAAAAGCACTTTTGTGTAGCTGGAAACAATATATAGAGACTGTTACGCAGTGATCACATGCAAGTGTATTTTGCTACATGTACACATAGGGAAACCAGAAGAGATGTCAATGGTTTGGTAGAATTAAGAAACACAATGAAATACATAACCACAGGGCCATTATATTCTATATGCAGGTCACACCTCTTGACTACAATGAAGTGATTGCCTTTTAGTCAACAAAGAACACATGAAGTGGCCTCAGTAATACTTATAATTGTTAGGAAGCTATTAGGTGAAGCATGGGCAAGGTAGCAATGAGTAGAGATTGACTCATCCCTTTGCAATAATTCTCCCACTCATAAAGAATATGAATAATGAGACTGCCTGTGGCTTTAACTTCTTTTTTTATAAATACAGATTTGGCTTCCTCTTGTTTGTTGGTCTATTTTACTGTATTTTTTGAAAGCAATACTTTATGATGCAGACCAAACCAAATAAATAAAATAATCCTTAGGACAGAAACACGGAGGAAAGGCGGGGTGTGGGTTGTAGATAAGGGGGGACGGACCTATTGGGGGAAAAGTGGGCCTTTAAAAAAAAAGAGAAAGCCATGGGGGTGAGGGATTATAATGGCTTTCTATCGGTTTAAAATATTGTCTTTAATAGACCATCGGGGTAGAGAGCGGGCAGTCCCTGCGGATTAAAGTTCGCTAAATGGGGGCCCTTGGAACTGCCTGCCACTGCAGCTAAAGGAATCAAGTGTACAGAAGGTCGAAAAATTGCCTTAGGGAGCTGTGAGCCGCCTTGAACGTATTGTAAACGGAAAGGCGGGATCTTAAAAGAAAAAAAAAGACGAATCTAAGGAGGATAAGGCGGTGTTGGGAGGTGGAACACATGACAGGGGGGCGGTAACAGAGATTGTTTAGGCGGTCGGGGGACAGAATTCAGGAGGCCTGAGGGGACAAGACTTAAGACACAGTGGGTCGTGTGGGGAAGGGGAGGAAGCGGTTTTCACTCACTGCATTGTGCCAGGCGCTGTACATTGGTGCTGCAGGTCTGGATAATGGCGCTGAAGTCCCGGGGCGGAAGCCCCCCGGGCCGGTACGTCTCTAACGGGCCGTACGACATGGCCGAGCCTGAAACCCGGACAGAAAACGAAAGAAGGGGAAACACACGATAAACAACACAGGATCTGTGTCACGGTCAGCCGAATCTGACTAGCGCCGCTTCCGCCGCCTTCACGAAGACGCACGCGCAAAGGACAAGGCCCTGCCTTCTTTTCCCCTGCTCCGCGCAGGCGCGGGGAAGAAATGCGCGCACCCGCCCCGCAAGTGACAGCCTGCGACGTGACCTGCCCTCGGCTTCCCCTTTCCTAGGCGGGTTCTGCGCGTGCGTCGCGTCCCCCTCCTCGCCCCGCCCACCGAGACGCGCGCGGCCTGAAAAAATGGAGGCTGGGCGTCATGGCAACGGGATGCGGCTCGGAGATGTCGCTGCTTTGGGGCAGGCCGCAACCGCGGGCGACGCCTTTGTAGTGAATGTACTGTACGTCCAAGGGCGGATGTAGCACGTCCAGCACCCGTTAATATGCAGAAATACACATTGCCCCTTCTGCGCCCCGTCGTTCACTATTTTTTCTGGTACCCTTACAGATTATGCGGGCGGCCCTTGGCTACAGCTGCGCCTTGCCAGGCATCTTGTGATAAGGTTCCTCTCCCGGTCAAAAGCACGATTATCCGTATGGTATATTTTCCTGGGGGTAACTGTCGGTGTATGCAGTGAGCCTTGCTTCCAGATCAACGTGCACCGGATTGCATCTCTGCCACGAAATTCTGTGCATGCTCCTTGAGAGGCAAGTTTCACTGTGCTCAGAGGAATTTGCTCCCAGGTAAATGTACATAGGATTGCATCGGCGCAAGAATCCTCTGCAAATTTACTGAGAAACAAGATTGTTTATTCCAAGAACTGACATGCGTTAGCAGCGAGTTCAGCAAGACTCCATCGGAAGCAGGCTTGGGCAGGATAGCAGCCCATTCAACACATTTCATTATAAGTTTAATTAATTGGAAATCCCACTGTATTCAGGATGGTGTGCATTGGATTGCTGCCTTGGGTGTAATATTGCACTATTAGTTGTTGCTGTAGAAGCAATAGTCCATAGTACCTTTAATAGACTTACTGTGGCATCAGAAGTTTTTGTAAGCTAGTGTCAAATCATATTCATGAAGTGGCAGATATATGCTTCCATGGGGAGTTGTAAAACTGAGCCAAAAAGGTCATAAAATGTGAGAGGTGCAGTCATTACTCATGCAAATTGGAAGGCATAGAAGTCCTCGTTTCCATTTGGCTCCACCTGTTCATCATTTATGTATTTATATATCTGTCAACTGACTGCATCTGGTGTGGTGGACTCTGGTCCATGAAAGCTTATGCTGCAATAAATCTGTTGAGTCTTTAAAATGCCCCCAAATTCCTTGTTAACTGGTTGTATCGCAAGGCTTAATTTATAGCAGCACTTAGCCCTAGAATCTCTTCTTAGGGATCACGTCTATGATAAGTGATATAATAAAAAAATGAGAGTATAGAGATGGGAAACCTGCTGGATTCCAAATCCCATCAGCCACAGCCAGCGTGGTCAACTGTCAGGGAAAATGAGAATTGTACTCCAGCAACATCTGGATTGCCACAGTAACTGCACTGGCCCGACAGCACTGGCTGCCAATTAGTTTCTGGGCCCAATTTAAAGTGCTGGTTTTGACCTATAAAGCCATAACCGACTCAGGACTCTAATACCTCAAGGACCGCCTCTCCGCATATGAACCAGCCCTGCAAGCCTCATCTGTGTCTCCTCCAGGAGAGGTCCAGAGGGTGGCAACATGAGAACAGGCCTTTTCTGCAGTGGGTGCCCCTTTGTGGAGACTCATCTGGAACCTTCGTTATATATTTTTCAGCATCAAGCAAAAACACTTTTTCTCCCAGGCCTTTGGCCAATTAAGCAATCTGGGCTTTTAAATAGGTGTATGTTTGTTACTCTGTTATGTATTTTTGTGTTTTTTATGTTATAACTGCTCTGTGATCCTTGGATGAAGGACGGTATAGAAATTTAATACATAGTAAAGTAATAATTCAATTGAGTACTTTTCTTTCATCAGACTGGGATTCTCAAGCACTGGCAGACCTGATTTATAAACACACAATGAAGTTGTGTTCAAACAATCACATCTCAGCGTAATTAGCCAAGAGGATCTGCTTGATTCTGAGCTGGTCTCAGTGCTGTCATGTGGTGGCATCAGCACCCATTTTGAGCTGTATACCAATTTGGTACAAATTGAGCTTAGTCATTCTGCTACCACCACCCCCACCCCCGTGAAGAAGCAGCCACAGCTGTGTCACTCTCCAGCGTGTGGGATGGGTTGGGTAGGATTGCATGCTAACTGTGCAAGCCTTATTTTGAACTGTTTGTATGATTCCTTTTAATTGATTTTATCCACTCTATGCTTTTTTGTAATCTTTATGTGCACCACTTATAAACATTGGTGACTAAGCAGTATATAAACAGCTTAAATTAATAAACTGGGTCCAGCTTTAAAAGCCTGAATGTTTTTGAGGGCCAGGCAGCATGGGTTTGCACACATCACTAGAAATCACAGCAAGATATGAAAATGACATTGAAGTTGTTTGATTGAAGGACACATCCAGTCTTCTGAAAGGGCTTCATTTCAGCATTGTATATTATTGATGAAATTCAACTTCCTTTCCTTTTCCTGAAGCTTAATGACTTGACAAAAAAAGGATCTTTTTGTTGCCTTCTGCTTTGCATACTGAGGGATTTGATGAGGTGACAATCAGAAAGCCCCCTGTGAGACTAGCCTGCTTTATTGTGCAAATTTTCCAGCCTTGATAATTTTCTGCATTGTTGTCTGACTTGGAAGAAGGAGCCTTGTGTCTGGATGCCTCTGTAGTCCTTGTGAGTTCACAGTGAGGGATGCTGTGCTGTGACTGGATCTCCTGAGGCAATTTTCATCTTCTAAAAGTAGATACAAGGGGCTCAGTTTAGATCAGGGCCACAGCATAGGCAGGAGAGGGGATTGAATTCATATCCTTCCCAGCCAGGCGGACAGGTGCAGTACAGGTGCCTGTATATATATTTTCTCTTCACAGATAACAGCAGCTTTGATGTATGTGTGTGTGCTTTGGATCTGGGTCACGGCATGGGAGAAAGTATTAGATCTCTTTCCTCTCATCATGGAACATCTAGTTTGACACTCAGAAACATAACTCACATACGTTCTGCATATGATAATTCAAAATAGCATTATTTGCTATTGTTAGCTGTTCTAATTAATGGGCCACACTTGTCAGATTGAATATAATCTTCAATTATATTCAAGCCAATAAGTCTTTCTGTAGTAACATCCTTTTTAACAAAGACTAAAAGTGCAACCCTATTATTATTATTATTATTATTATTATTATTATTATTAAAATTTATATTCTACCCTTCCTTCCAAAGGAGTCCAGGGTGGCAAACATCAAAATGTTAAAATAATGCAATTTAAAGAACATTACAAACATTTGAAAGTGATCACGTGCCCCACTGTTACTAATGTTAAGGTATCTTTTAGACATCAAATGCCTCAGTAGACATTTTAGAACATTTTAAAATTTATCCTGAAATTTCCTTGGGGTAGGGGAGCACCTGCTTTGCATTTTAAAATTCTCAGGTTCAATCCTCAGCATCTCCATTTAGGGCTGGGAGAGACCCCAGTCTGAAATGCTAGAAGAGATCTGCTGCCAGTTTACTGTAGACAATATTTAGCTAGATGAACCAATGGTCTGGCTCAGTATAAGGCAGCTTCCTATATACCTAATAATGAGTGAGACAGATGCACCTATACGTTTCTACTCAGAATTCAGTCCCTGTTAAGTTTAACAAGGTGGACTCACAGGTTAGCAGCAACCTACAACAAATTCTGAACAGAAGGAACTCTGTTTTGAGCAATTTGCTATGCATCAATAAGGCTGCCTGGATAGGGGTATTGTTAGGTGGTCGCCCAGGTCCTATGGGCTTAGCTATCCTGCCCCCTTCCTTCCCTTTTGAAACACTGAGCACACTGCAAAATGCAGTGCTGAGACCCCAGCCTCCTACCCCAGCTCTATACATACCATACATTTAAAGCACATGACTTCCTCCAGAGAATCCTGGGAACTGTAGTTTATACCTCACTTAGCAAGTACAGTTGCAAGGATTCTTTGTCATGTACTTAAAACATATGATGTGTGCACAGCTTATTTTTATTGACCCCAAATATTTGTGCAAATTTGTGGCAGGCCTGAGTGCTCTGAGCACCTGGTGACACTCCTGTGCATGCTGCAGCTGCTTTAAATTTCATTTTTTAACAAATAAACTTGGGAAGGTGGGAGTTTCCAGTTGTGTTTGTTTGGGTCCATGGGTGCATTTGCTGAGGATCACCATGTTAACAAAGCACAATGGCTTTAGGGCAATTCCCTTCAACTCTCTGTCAGATCCCAGAAGGAAAATAATTGTTAGCCTTGATAACAGAGAGGACAACAATAGAAACAGGTCACACAGGATAAGTATTAACCTTTGGACACAGTATAGTCAATGCACTAAAAGTTGGGGTGGGGTGTACGGACAAACCTTTGAAATATTCTTTGGCTGACTTGGCTTTTATGATAAGTAAAATATTGATACCTAGAAAGAAAGTTTTGGGGGAGCTGTTTCAGATCATACGCAGGAAGTCTAGTTGGCACAAACCCTCTGGGAAAGGGGTCTCTGCTCTTTCGGTGCCTGTGGACGCATTTGCAAGCCAGAGAAACTGCAGTGATGACTACACACATACCGCAACCTGTTTTATTGGCTACAGAGGAATGCTTTTTACAAGCCTTATTTCAGCAGGGGGATGGGCACATTCTGCGAGTGCCAGGGAAGACTCCTCCCTGTAGGAGCATGCTGGTGACCCATGATCTGGAATTGCTGCCAGAGAATTGCATTTTGGAAGAAAACAGGCAGCAGGGGGCAGCAGCATCCCGTGAAAGCTTTTCAGTGGCGCACATACGACTTGATAAGCGGAGCTCAGAACTGCTAAGTGTTATGATGAAACGGCAAGCTTCCTTTCTTTGTTTATTTGCTTTTGCTGGCTAAGTTTCAGAATAGCAGGAGCTGGTTCTCAGGGCATGTGTCAGTGACACATTTGCTCTTGAAAGCCACTACGCTCCCCACCACAAGAGAGACCTTCAAAGTAAGCAGGGCTTGTTGTTATCCTGCAAAGCTTTTAATAACACAGATGCCAGAGACCACTGCCTCCTTTATGCCCCATTGCGGTGTTCATTCTCAGCCTGAAATATCTTCTGCTTAGGATCCATCTTGTCTGTGTGCAGAGTTCATATAGGGAAGACACTTTCTAAATATATAAATAGACAAGGTATCTTCTGGGCCTTTAACAGTTATACAGTTATAACTTGCTACATGAAGCTTTCCCCAGCAGGGACTGAAAAAAGCTTCACCTGTTGATTTCAGCCCAGTGGCGTAGCGTGGGTTGTCAGCACCCGGGGCAAGGCAAGTAAATTGCGCCCCCTAACCCGTGGATTTGCGCCCCCTAACCCTAACCCTCAGATGTTGCGCCCGGTGCGGCCCCCCCCTGCACCCCCACGCTACGCCACTGTTTCAGCCTACCCTTCAGCTGTTAAAATCACATGGTCTCTGTCCATAAAACAATGTGACAACCCTAGAGAGATGTGGCCTCTTGATAGCTGTCTCACCTGTAGAACTTGCTTCTCCTAGCTAGATGCTTACTAAAGTCTGCAATTGCTATTGAGCTCTCTGAGTGGGCTGGCTTTGGAAAGATGAGGTTGAACATCAAGCTGTCTTAAGTTGTGCACTCGTATTTTAACCATGTCTTATTTATCTGGGCTCTCAGGGTGGTTAGAAAGGTAACGAGATCAGGGCTGCCACCTGAATAAAGGCATCTTAGTCAATTCATCCTATGAGCTGGATCAAGAAATCCTATAGTCTAGTTACATCTGTGTGAGGGGATATGCTGCCATATCCTACGGCTGGCATAACTTGAGCATAGGATTGCACCCTCAGCTAATTAAATTTGCAAATTAAAAAAATTCTGCAATACTTCATTCGTCTTTTAAGTGCTACACATGTGTGTTGTAGCAGTTATCATCTCCAGCGTGTGGCAAGAGGGTGCCTGCCACCTGCATTTTTTATGAGTATTAAAAATGATAGGCATGTTTTTTAAAAAAAATTGCCACCAAATTAGGGATACCTTTGAAGCCTTAAAAAAAAAAGATCTCTGATTGCTTGCTTTAAAAGTTGCTGTGCTAAAATTAGTATGTAACACCAGCAATGTTAGAGAAGTAGCATATTTCTATTTATTTGTTGGCATTATTTTGGCACTCAGGTGTCTCACAGTGACACATTAAAAATAGAATTAGCAAAGACATTAAAATCAGATATAAAAACAACAGTAAACGAAAGCTAAAATACCCATCTGAAAATATACTTAAAAGGAACAAGTCCTATATACCCCACTTCAGAGATGAGCAGAACTAAGACCACTGACCTATCTAACTACCCTCCCAATTAAAAACCCAAAGAGTAGGTAAATAAGTACATTTTTCTCTGGCACCTAAAGACAAACAACAATAGTGCCAGGCATGCTTCCTTGTGGAGAGCATTCCAGAAGTGTCAGTCATTAAAAAGGTCCATTCTTGTGGCGCCACCTTCCACTCTTCCCACAGAGAGACGGCACATGAAGAAGGGCCTCAGATGACAAATGTAGTGTCCAGATTAGTTCATGTGGGGAGAGGCAGTCCTCAAAATACAGGGGGTCCAGAGCTGCAGAAGATTTATAGCTCAAAACCAGTACTTTGTATTAAGCCCAGAAACTAAGCATACCTTAATAAAAGATCAACAAATTGGACACTTCATATTGAGAAGTAGCACTCATCCACTCCTTCCTTCCTTCCTTCCTTCCTTCCTTCCTTCCTTCCTTCCTTCCTTCCTTCCTTCCTTCTTTCTTTCCCTCCCTCCCTCCCTCGCTCCCTTCCTTCCTTCCTTCCCCTCTCCCCCTTTGCTCTTTTCTGAGAGCCTAGTCGTTACAATGCCCAGGACCTGGGAGACCCGGGTTCAAATTCCCACTCAGCTTTGAAGCTCACAGGATGGCCTTGGGCCAGTCACTATCTCTCAGCCTAACCTACCTCACAGGACTGCTGTGAGACTAAAATACAGGGTAAATGGTGGGGGGCGGGCACACACGACAACCATTGAGGAAAAGTGGGACATAAATATAATAAATTTTAAAAATTATTTCCAGAGGAGTAGCTGTGTTACTCTGTTGCTGCAAGAGCAAAGAATCATGTGATACCTTAAAGACACATTTAGGCCCCCTCCAGATGTTTCTTTATTTCATTCATACAAATTTGTGCTTTTGATGGCGTTGGGGTGGTAATACATGCTTTCAAAGCTGCTTGTGGCTGCAACATTTTTGGGGGGCAGGAATACTGCTTTGTTTTCAAACAGTGCTTGTCCTTTGGTTTCCTGATGAAACCCCGTAACTTTTCATACTGCAAATATTCTTGGTTTTTGTTCCACTTTTGTTGCATTATAGGTCTGGAGTGCCACTCTAGACTACAGTGATGCCATAACATTGATAATAATAATAATAATAATAATAATAATAATAATAATAATAATAATAATAATACATAATTTATTTATACCCCGCCCATCTGGCTGGGTTTCCCCAGCCACTCTGGGAAGCATTGCAGAACGACTAATAAAGAAGAATGATGTATGATGGTCCAGTATAGTATAAAGGTAAAGGTGACCATTAGGTCCAGTCACGGCTGACTCTGGGGTTGCGGCGCTCATCTCACTTTATTGGCCAAGGGAGCCAGCGTACAGCTTCCGGGTCATGTGGCCAGCATGACTAAGCCGCTTCTGGCAAACCAGAGCAGGGCATGGAAATGCCATTTACCTTCCTGCTGGAGTGGTACCTATTTATCTACTTGCACTTTGACGTGCTTTCGAACTGCTAGGTTGGCAGGAACAGGGACTGAGAAACGGGAGCTCACCCTGTCGCGGGGATTCAAACCGCCGACCTTCAGATAATGCATCTGTAAAAACAAAACAACAAAACCAGGCTGGAGGGGCTCTTAATATGAGTTTCTGGGCACCAGAGTCCACTTCATCACATGCATGGAATGCTATTATCAGCTGGCCGTAGGGTGGCAGTAAGGTCAGAAAGAAACCAAATGCAGAATATGCAGATTGTGATAATTGCATTGAAGCTTACATGTGAAAAATAAAAAAATCAGTGACCATTCAGAAGCTGTGCTAATGATAACATCCTGGCATTTGTAAGCCAGGTTTGTTGCTATTGCTGAATAAATGGCACCACTTGTTCCTCATACCTGGTTTATATTCAACTGTTGTGATCCACACATCTGTGACTATGAACTTTGACAAGTGCTAGTGCCAAAACAAATGTTTGAAGAACTGCTGAGAGCACGACATGTGTGAGTATTTAACCTCTGGGGAAGATTGCATCTGATTTGCACATCTCAGTCCCCTGTGCCTCTACTCAGATGTAAGCCCTGTCGAGTTCAGTGGTGTTTTCTCCCACATAAGTGATCACAGAATTGCAGACACAGTGTTGGGTTTATAACCAGCTACCCAAAGAAAGCTATTTTCCATCTTTTAGGCTGCAAATGGCTAAGACAGGTGTACATGCATCAGACAAGCCAATACTTTTTTTCCCTTGGGAGAGGATGGAGTAGCATTGGGACTTTCATGGCCTTACCTGCAAGGGTAGCTTATAAAACCAGTCCAGAATGGGATCAGAACCAATGGAAGAAAAATGCAAACAGGGGAGTAGGGAGCTAAGTTCAGCCCACCTCCCAATGTTCTGGCAGCAGAACATTGAAAGTGGTGGATAATCACACTTAGGACTGCATCATAGTTGTATTTTCCAAGGATTGTGTCCAGTGCTAGTCCTCCTCACAGCATCAGACCCACTGAAATAAATGAACATGAGTAAGTTAGGTCCGTTAATTCCAACTGTACCACTCTGAGTAAAGCTTAGATTCTCAAATGTCTAAACAAACATTGATACCTTTTTGAAGCAAGAACAGGTTTGCAACATTTGGGAAGCATGGAAGGTAGTAGAAAATTCCCTTAGGTACACTCATCAAGAAGGTGCAGATCAGATCAGTCAGCACCACGATTTGCAGAGGTAAAATTCCTCAAGCATCTCTGGGTTGAACTAAGAATCATTGCTTCTCTTCAATACTTGAATTAAAGTGGGAGGGGGTCTGTTTCTGTGATGGCCCCTGTAGCTGCTGTCTTCAGAAGGCTTTTGAGGGAGGAAGGCATGGAGTGACTAAAATAATAATAATAATAATAATAATAATAATAATAATAATTTATTTATACCCCACCCATCTCTCGGACAGCTCTACCTATCTTTGAACAATTTCTATAACAATTGGTCATTATTAGAACTACTCTGTATCTTTAACAATTGGTGTCCAAGTTGCCTCCCTCGGCTTCCATCTCCAATCCTTTTTCCTTTTGTGTCCTGTCTTTTTAGATTGTCAGCCCCTGAGCAGAGGCTGGGGGTGGGAAAGACTTCTGTGACCAGAGCTTCATCTCCTCTCCACCCTGAGACCAAACTTAGGTAAAGGTAAACGTACCCGTGACCATTAGGTCCAGTCGTGGACGACTTTGGGGTTGCACGCTCATCTCGCTCTATAGGCCGAGGGAGCCGGCGTTTGTCCGCAGACAGCTTCCGGGTCATGTGGCCAGCATGACTAAGCCGCTTCTGGTGAACCTGAGCAGCGCACAGAAATGCTGTTTACCTTCTCGCCACAGCGGTACCTATTTATCTACTTGCACATGCTTTCGAACTGCTAGGTTGGCAGGAGCTGGGACTGAGCAATGGGAGCTCACTCCATTGCTGGGATTCGAACTCCGACCTTCTGATCAGCAAGCCCTAGGCTTTGTGGTTTAGACTACAGTGCTACGCGCGTCCCCAGAGACCAACTTTAACCCACCTGCAAATCACATGCCATCAGGTGATTGAGAGGTGGCTGGCCTTCCGCATCTGTCAAAGTTGGTCTGCAAGGCGGGGCGAAAAAGATAGTGAAAAAAGCAGGATTGAACTCCCCATCCATCAGCTGATAGGTGGGGAATTCAACACTGCTTTTTGCCCAGACCAGCTGCATTAGCATTTCTATCTGACATCTCATATATGACATCAGGTATGGGGCTGGAGGGTGTGGTTTGGGAGGGAGCAGCCTGGTGTGACAAATGCAGATGGCTGGTGGGCCAAATTTGACCCATGGGTCAGATGTTTCCCACCTCTGCTTTAACTGATCGGTGTAAGCTGTTCAGGGAGCCATTTGTCCTGAGAAGGGGATTAGAAATGCTCTTAAGAAATTAGGGGAGTCAGAAGTTGTGAAATTCAGTAAGGGCTCCTCTACCTTTCCTTCCATAATTTGAGCACTGCTGCTTCCCTGAAAGAAACCAGGCATCCCCTTCAGCTGTGTGTGTGTGTGTGTGTGTGTGTGTGTGTGTGTGTGAAGAACAGACTGGCATCTGAAATGGGTGAAGCCAGGTGGGTATGAATGAAGTCCAGCCATTGTCAAAGTGCACCAGATGCAATGCTTTCAAACCGAAAGGATAAGGCGGCCCTTTTTCAGCTCAAAAAGCTGTTGATTCACACTGTGTTCTTCTGACAGCCAAGCGGAAAGTGCCTTTTCCTGAACCTGGTTATTTATATACAAGAACTTGCTGGTGCTCATGCTAGGGGCCAGCATGCTTGCTTGCAAAGTTATTCTCTCTCCCTGCTTTCTATTCACTCAAGGATGTTTCAGATCTGGGTGGAAGAAAATAGAGCTTGATTATGATCTACTGCAGGCATTCAACAGAACAAAGGCATTCATGTCCTTGTTTGGGAGTTTAATAAAGTCCAATGAATATCTAATTAAGTTTCAAATATCTCTGCCTCGCAGTCAGCATGGTTTCCAAAAACACAAACATTTGTGCAGGGCTTGTGTGTGTGCATGTGTTTTCCTCTCTGCTGTGATGACTGATTGCCTCTTAGCTATTCCCCCCCTTAAAATGGTACTGAAACGTATCAACGCTGAATTTCAAAAAAATGGAGATGGGGAAGCTGGGACCAATTGGATGTTGTGTTCCCTGCCTGTTGGCTGCACTGGCTGCCTGGGGCTGATGGGAGCTGAAATCCAACAACATCTGGAGGACCTTCGCTCAGGTCGTGCTGGCCACTGTGAGAACAGGGTGCTGGACTAGGTGAGCCACTGGCTTGATCCAGTAGGCTCTTCTTATGTTATTATGTCACTGCTTCCCTATCCCTCTTCTTGCAGGGAGTCCACAGCAGCCACACCCTCTGACCCCCAGCTATGTGAGTACTTTGGTCATTTGCTTTTTCATCACATTTATATCCCACCTTTCCTCCACAGAGCTCAAGTTGGCAGCTGTGGAGATTCACTACAGTGGTACCTCTGGTTAAGAACTTAATTCGTTCCGGAGGTCCGGTCTTAACCTGAAACTGTTCTTAACCTGAGGTACCTCTTTAGCTAATGGGGCCTCCTGCTGCCGCCGCACGATTTCTGTTCTCACCCTGAAGCAAAGTTCTTAACCCGAGGTACTATTTCTGTGTTAGCAGAGTCTGTAACCTAAAGCGTCTGTAACCCGAGGTACCACTGTACTTTTATCCTCACGACAATCCTGTGAGGTAGGTGCGACCGAGATGTAGAGACTGGCCCAAGGTCACCCAGCTTCTTGCCTGGGTGAGGAGTTATACCTGTATCTCCCCTGTCTTCATATTTAACCATTTACACTATTTGTGATTACTTTGATTGTTTATGCACATGGCACTTTGCAAGGAACAGTTCCGATAAGTCACTATCTCCCAAGGGACTCACACCTGAGTGCTGGCAATTACATATGTTCCATTTGGCCCTATTTACTAGGGCTGGTCCCTATTTTGTGGACATTACAGCCCCTGTTTTTGCGATGGTCATCTAATCTAGCCTCCAACCTAGTGCACTGACAGATGTCTATCCAGTCTCTGCTTAAATGCTGCCAGGGAAGGACAGCCTACCTCCAGTGACAGAAGGCTGGTAAAAATGTTGTTGGTTTGAGTTCCTAGAGATGCCATTCTCCTGCGTCCGGCTCTTACCCTGCCTTTTGAACTGTTGATAGCAGATTGTCAGACAGGGCTTGTGTAACCTGTTGCACTCCAGATGTTCTTGCACTCCAAATCCCATCAGCTCTAGCCAGCATTGCCAATGGTCAGAGTTCCCTATCCTTGCTGTAGGACAAACCCAGGGGTCAGCAATTTTTTTCAGCAGGGGTCCGGTCCAATGTCCCTCAGACCTTGTGGGGGGCTGGACTATATTTTGAAGGGAAAAAAAGAACAAATTCCTATGCCCTACAAATAACACAGAAATGCATTTTAAATACAAGGACACATTCTACTCATGTAAAAACATGCTGATTCCCGGACCATCTGCGGGCAGGATTTAGAAGGCGATTGCGCTGGATCTGCCCCCCCCCCCGGGCCTCAGTTTGCCTACCCCTGGACAAACCTCTCCCCTCTCCAACACATATTTAACCAAAGGACTGCACACTTTATTGACTTTTAAAATAGCACAGGACCTGCTGTTGCAGAGTAAATGATCACATCATGAAAGCAGATGTGTAAATGGCCCTGGAGAGGCTTGGGCAAGTAGCCCTTGGTGTAGGTGTTGAGGGTGTTAAAAGCTTGTTTCTATCTTTAGCTGTGAAATGTTGGAAGGGATGTAGTTGTTTGGTGAAAAGGGGAAAGTTCTCTGCACTCGGAGGCGTTCTCTCTTTATGCCTGCGTTTTCAGGCTAAACCCAGCACTGAAAACAGGGTCTATGGTTGAACCCTGTTTTGCCCAGGCTCAAAATGAAGCTCATTCCTTGGAATCCAACAATTTGGTTGGAAGAGGCAGGGGTTGGTGGTTACCATCTGTTATTGCATTGTGATATTTGAAGCCGTCTGTTTAACGGTCTGCGGCGTTAGTCTTCAGCTGCATTTGATGTTGCAACTAATATGTGCAATAAGGTGGGGGGGGGAGGTCAGGGTGGTGGTGGAGAGAGTCTATTGACTGTGGCACAACAGTGAGCTTTTACTTCCACCTCACTCCCCCGTGCGTTGCAGATCTGTGATCTCTCCCCCACTTTCCCTGTCTGTTATGCCCATTGTTGACTGCAAGCCTTCTGGGAAGGTGTTGTGGCACTTTGTCACATTCTCCTGCACAGTGCCTAGCAAGTTGTTAGCACTATAGGAATATAGCAGAACAGGTGAGCACCAAGGTAGCACTCTTGGGCACAACCTGAGGGTGTGGTGCCCCCACAGCATCAGCTCAAAAATCCAATTTATTTTGGCCCACAAGTCTACAAAGGTTGGCACAGTCTTGGGTGCAAGATCTGTATCACTGGAGGGCTGCAAAGTGCATACACAGCAATATATCGTGCCTTGAAATGGTCTGGTGTTCCATCTGAGCTTATAGATGAGTGCCTGAGGGCTTCTTCAAACACCTTTGCAAAATTGATTGCAAACTCCGGAATGGAGATGCTAAGGTTGTAAATTAATTCTAATTAAAATACACTGCCTGACTCTTTTTCAATGATTATAGGGCTCTTCCCTCAACACACACACCAGATGGATATTCTCTGCCTATCCTCCACATTTAGATGGAGCGAATGTCTGCAGCTACCACCAGTGTGGATTTGATGCATTTGTAATGCGCATCTGATTTGCATCTTATCTCTGTTGTCTGCTCTGAGAAGATATGGGAGCCGGCATGCCTGCAATACAGTGATGTGTGGCTGTGTTGAAAACTGCTACCTTGAAGAGGTCACCTTGCCAGACTGCAAAAACCAAGGTGACAAGGATCTTGTGAATCAAGATCTTCTGTAGTTTGCTGTACTTTGAAGTGTTTTAATTGTTTTGCATACTGTGCATCGCCTAGAAGTTTATCGCCAGGAGTAACCTATAAAGATAATAAATAAATAAATGTCAGTTTTTCTTCCTTTATCCATCTTGTCTGGTACAAGAAATGTCTGATGATGATGTATTTCATTATCCTGGTCTTTTCACAGTTGCACCAGTTCAGCATTAGTGGTCTCCTTTGATGAAGAACGAAAGAGAAGCATGTATGATTGCTACTGTGCCAAGGCACAGGAACCAGTATTTGAAATTGGCACCCATGAATCTGGGTGGGAAAAGGCACTGCTGCTCCCCACTTGTATTAGCTGTTTCCAGTTCATACTGTGGTCCCTGTGAGATAACCAGCTTCATATAACTAATGTGCTTAAGTCTAAGTATAGAATCATAGAATCATAGAGTTGGAAGAGACCACAAGGGCCATCGAGTCCAACCCCCTGCCAAGCAGGAAACACCATCAGAGCACTCCTGACATATGGTTGTCAAGCCTCTGCTTAAAGACCTCCAAAGAAGGAGACTCCACCACACTCCTTGGCAGCAAATTCATGAAGTAATGCATGAAGTAATGCATGAAGGGGTTAATACCATAGAGTAAGCTGTCCTACCAGGCTTAGCTATGTCCCCCTGCACCTTGGGAGGAACTAGATAGTCAAGCATTTGTTTTCCTCCAGTCTACCTGAGAAGCTCCCTGTGTCAACAGGTTTGAGTTGTTTGCTCCTGCTCAGACTGCATGGCTATCACCAGCCACCAATAATTTAGGAACTTTGATCACTTTGTAACATCTAAGTTTTACTGCTAACACAACTTTTTTTTTACTGATGTATGGAAAAACACATGAACCAGACCTTTGAAGAGTTTGTAAGTGAACCAATTTCAACTTACCAAATGTGTGAATTTTTTCTGTGCTTTGGGAATTGGGAAACTAAGGAAAGAGAACTTTTAAAGTACTATTATTGTCTTAATACATTGTCAGTGAAGCTCAGATGCTGACAGGAGAAGAAGGAGTAGGTATAGGGAGAGAACAGTTAGCAGCAGAAAGCAGAGAGGAGAGCAGCTATGATCTGAGCTCTGACCAAAGGGACAGACAGATGTGTGAGAACTACGATAGTGGGCAAGATGTTGGAATGCAGGAAATACGCTCTGCCAAATCTCGTAGGATTTCAAAAGTGGCAGAGATGTGTGAAAGATACCGGAAGAGAAGGTGGGGGCTTCTGTGCTGGGGAAGGAGCTCAGTCCGGACAACTCCATCTTCTGGGGAGGATAGATGAGTAGAGGAGCTCCATCTTAGTTTGTTGTTTTAGCGATAAATCTGAAATAATTAACAGCCAGAGTCGTCTCACGTTTGTGGGAGAGACCAAGCTGTAACATAATAATAAATTAATAATAATAATAATAATAATAATAATAATAATAATAATAATAATAATTTATATCCCGTCCATCTGGCTGGGCTTCCCTAGCTACTCTGGGTGGTTTCCAACAAAATATTAAAATACAGTAATGCATCAAACATTAAAAGCTTCCATAAACAGAGCTGCCTTCAGATGTCTTCTAAAAGTCTGGTAGTTGTTGTTCTCTTTGACATCTGATGGGAGGGCGTTCCACAGGGCGGGCGCCACTACCAAGAAGGCCCTCTGCCTGGTTCCCTGTAACTTGGCTTCTCGCAGGGAGGGAACCGCCAGAAGGCCCTTGGCTTTGGACCTCAGTGTCCGGGGAGAATGATGGGGGTGGAGACACTCCTTCAGGTATACTGGACCGAGGCTGTTTAGGGCTTTAAAGGTCAACACCAACACTTTGAATTAGGCTCAGAAATGTAGTGGGAGCAAATATACATATATGATTATCAATAACATACTATATTCTGTATAAACTCATTCCAATTGCACGGGTTGTTTTGGACCTGGAAGAGGGAGGAATGGGGGCGGAATGGGGCAGGGCAGGCTTAAGCATGTTCTGCTAATGTGTGCTTTAACCCAGAACGCAACCCCTGCAGAAATGGGGAGTTGCCTGGTACTAAATTAGATGTGGCAATGGTCTGGCTTAGTATAAGAGCAGATTCCTATTTTCCCTATGTTCCTATGTTGAACAGCTTTTAAAGAAGATTAGAGAAATTCATAGACTCATAGAGTTGGAAGGGACCTTGAGAATCATCTAGTCCAAAACCCTGCAGTGCAGGAATGCTTTGGATTTCCTGGATGATGAGCCTATCAGTGGCTACTACTCATGAGAGTTATCTATTGGAGTCTAGTATCAGAGGGCAGGATGACAGAGGCAGGTGCAAGAAGCTGGGGCTCAGTAACAGGAGTGCTGTTTTGCTCATGCCCTGGTTAGCCTGCATGAGAATACAAGACTAGATGGGTGTATGCTACAACAGCAGCAAGAATACTCATCGCAAAGTACTGGAAGACACAGGATCTACCCACTCTGGAAGAATGGCAGATGAAGGTTATGGACTATATGGGACTGGCAGAAATGACTGGCAGAATCCGAGACCAGGGAGAAGAGTCGGCGGAAGAAGATTGGAAGAAATTCAAAGACTATTTACAGAAATATTGCAAAATCAATGAATGTTAGAACGATGTTGGATAGAAATTAAGTGGTTTCCAGCTGTAATGTTTAAGAGAATATGGAAAAAAGGTTTAGAAGTAGGTTAAAGCTTATTGATAAGGATTTGCTGAACTAACAATTTGAATTGGAATACAAAAAAGGGAGGTACAGTATGAGGAAGTCTGGGAAATAAGTTAAAGGAAAATAAGTTATGGGAAATTTGTGTGTTTTTAATTATTTTTATTTTTATTTTGTATTTTTGTTATCTTTTTCTTTTTTCTTTTTGACTTTTATTGTATTAAAATTGAAAACTCTAATAAATATCTTTTTTTAAAAAAAGAGAATACAAGACTAGATGGGTCCCTGGCTTGAGCGAACAGATATTCTTGACTATATTGCAAATCCTGGCTGCGCAATGTGCTACCACAGGGAAGATGACAAAAGACCTTTGGATTTTGTCATCCAAGCCAAACAGTCAAGTCAAACAAACACACCCACCCATGCAGCAGATCCACAAAGCTGCATTCATCTTTCGGAACAGAAAACAGAGCAATGCCTTTTACACAAAGGGTACTCAATTCAGAGTTGAGTTGCCGCATTCATACAGTAAGAAACACTGGAGTACCAAAGCGCAACTCTGTGAAGAAGCCCATCCTGGCCCTTTGAGGGGAGGACCAGGGCCAAGGTCAAATTTAATTTTTTTGCTGCACCTTGAGTGAAGTGCAAAAGCGCTACTGATTTAAGCTGCTTACACTAATCCTCTCCTTCCTGGGTCACTTCCAAGCTCTACTTTGCACCCTCCTTGGTGCTTTTGCCTGGCTAGAAATGTGTCCTTGCCTGGGTGGAGGACCGAGATGTGTGTGTCAGTGTGTGAAGAAACTAACCTGCTGTAAAATGCACACAGGGCCGTCTTAAGCATATGTGGCGCCGGGGTGCAAAGATCCGCCCAGCACCCCTAGGTTGCCCAGAGTTGTTGACCATTTTTTAGGGGGGGACACCCCAAAGTTGTTGTCCTTTTGACCTTTTTTAGGGATAGAACCCCAAAGTTGTTGACCTTTTAAAAGTAAATAGTTATTTACCTTTAGGGACTCACAGTGCCAACCAACGGGGGTGCCAGCACCCCCCACACAGGGGCTTATGAAGGTGGGTGTGGGTTCCATGCTGGGGGGGGCACAGCTGCCCGCTGCCTCACCCCACAGCTCGGCCCCTGACTCTCAGCCTGGTGCCCTTGAGAGCCTGGCGCCCTGGTGGCATGCACCCCTAGCGTCAATGGTTAAGACGGCCCTGAATGCACATGTATTGTCCTGTCCACCATTGCCTCTTTCCCTGCCACCAATCACATGTGGCTCTCAGAACATTGCCCAGAAGAGAATGTGGCCCTCAGGCTGGAAAAGTTCCCCCACCCCTGACTGACAAGGATCCCTTCCCCTGAGTACGTAAAGACTCCTGGTAGGATCAGCAAGCCCTCCTGCCCCCAGCCACTCAGAGAGCTGAGCTCAGCAGCCCAATGCCCTTTCTGGCTGCACAATTGACCCTTGTGCTGTGGAAACTCTGCTGTCCACCCACCTCCAGGTTTAACCCCTCTCACCCCCCACTGGCTTCTGAGTAGCGTGTGCCCTCAGAGTCCCTTGCCATCCAAGGTCTCTCCCTTTGGATGATGAAGCATGGCATGGAGAAAGTAGACAGAGGAAAGTTTTCTCCCTCTCTCCTAACACTGGATATCTGATGAAGCTGAATGTTGGGAGATTCAGGACAGATAATAAAAGAAAGTACTTTTTCACACAGAGCGTAGCAGCTTCTCCAAGTGTCCCTATTTTCCAGGGATGTCCCTGATTTAGAGACGCCGTTGCGGTTTCTGGATTTCTTCCCACTTTTCCTTAGGATGTCCCAGTTTTTATTGGAAAAATGTTGGAGGGTATGAAGTTATCCAACCCCTGAGCCATCCGAAGGCAAACCTGTATAGGGAAGTGTAATGGTTCTAGGGGTTGCTCGTGTGTAAATCGACGCCACACCTGGCTGGGTTACCTGGATGAACCCTTTCTGTCCGGACAGCCACTCACCTGTGGCTGTCTCAATCGCTGGCAAAATCCGTCAGTGGGCGTTTCTTTAACATCTTCCAGCAAAGAAGCTCTTTGACGCCTAGTCGCCGCCTACTCTCCCTGCGCGGAAGCCTTCTGCGCAGGGAGGGTGTGGGCAGCGGAGGACCCGTGTTCTCCCCGCTGGTCTCCGGCGAGGAGTCATGGAGCCACCTCGCCGATTCCCCCATCTGCCCCCCTTCTCCACTGGTGCTACGCTGAATTCCTTCCCCAGAAGATGGGCTGCTTCTCTCCCTCCCGGGACGCTCTCCGGAACCCCTCTGGAGCCCTCCCTCTCCCTCTGGCTCCGATGGCAGTTCCCTGACAGGAAGGTTTGTTTTTTTTAAAAAAAGTCTAATGTTTTATGTTTTCATAAGCTGCCCAGAGTGGCTGCAGCAACCCAGTAAGATGTGTGGGGTACAAATAGTAAAATTATCATTATGGAATGGGACGTCCCTATTTTCATCGGAGGTTATGGCATAGTTAAAACTATGGAACTTGTGCTGATAGGAGGCAGTGATGGCCACCAACTTGGATGCTTTTAAAAAAGATGGAAGTGAGGTCTCTCGAAGGCTGCTAGCCGCAGTGGCTACGCTCTGCCCTCCACAGTTGGAGGCAGCAGTGCTTTTGAATATCACTTGCTGGAAACTGCAAGAGGGGAGAGTGCTCTTCTGCACGAAACCTGATCACAAGTTTCCCACAGTGATCTGCTGGGCCACCGTGAAAGCAGGACACTGATCCAGCAAGCTCTCCCTATGCTCTTATGGATACCGACAAGCTGTTTTGGGCTCGATTTAACGGCTTGCAACTCCGCTTGGATTTTGCAACAGAGACAGGAAATGAAGAGCTGTCAGTTTTTTCTTGCTGGCTTGCCTGTGAGGCAACCCAACGGAGAACCATTCACAACATTTCTGTGTTTTGAAACGCATCTTCCTCCATTTTGCAGTAGTGGCATCAAAACAAAACCAAGCCAACTTTGTGGGATGAAGAAGGCAGCATGTGGGGTTTGAGTAGTCCAATTATGCACAGCTATTCCATCCTCTTCTATAGGTACTTTATGGGGGAAATGCCCTATGTGTAGCCTTTCCTGACCTGTTGTAGCCTCCAGCATTTGGGGTCAAAAGAAAGTGATTTAAAACAACTGTTTTTGAGATATTTCATTCCAAATCTGCTGGACAGATCCAGACAGAGGATGATGACAGGTGGGCTGGCTGCCCCCCACAACATAAATCCTGGCTACACCCATGGCAGAGAAAGTAGCCTACCATAACAAAGTACAGTGGTACCTCGGGTTACATACGCTTCAGGTTACATACGCTTCAGGTTACAGACTCCAGAAATAATGCTTCAGGTTAAGAACTTTGCTTCAGGATAAGAACAGAAATCTTGCTCCGGCGGCGTGGCAGCAGCAGGAGGCCCCATTAGCTAAAATGGTGCTTCAGGTTAAGGACAGTTTCAGGTTAAGAACGGACCTCTGGAACGAATTAAGTACTTAACCCGAGGTACCACTGTATAACAGTCATGCATTGTTCCTCCTATTTTTGCCTGCAGCCTCACCCACCACCGGGATGCTGCTCTCAGAAGATTCTCCAGAAGAACCTTAATATCTGATGAAAAGGGAATGAAATAGGTCCCCGCCCCTGCCCTAGGGCATTGTGGGGAATAAATACGGTGGCTCCCAGCACTTTTTAAAGCAACCACCCAAGAATGCTGCCTGTTCCCCTTACAGAGATTGCAGGACATTCAAGTAGGCGACCATATCACTTCCATTCTGTAAGCCGCTCAGCACGCAGCTGTATCGACATATGTTCGTTTATTTTGTTATACGTTAATTTGTATAGTCACCCATCAGTAAATATTCCCTGGATGGCTTCCATAAAAAGGAAGGGAAGGAGGGGAAAGAAAATATTGACAATATAAGATACAATAATTAAAATTAACAATAAACAATAAAATACAACTGTATGAGAGTGTGTAAACCTTTGCTGCAGCAAGGACAGTGCTATACACAGTTTACAACTTGGGTTAGGGGAACAACAAACGAAGTTTCCTACAAGCAACAGAGTTTCCTACAAAGTTTAAAAGCCTGGGTCTTTGCCTCAAATTGAAACCACTGCAAAGTCATCAGATGAACCTCTCTGAGGAGTCTTTTCTGCAGCTGGGGTGCCACTACCAAAAAGGCTCTCTCCTTGGGAGGCCCCTTTTTCACTTCACTTGGCAGTGGCAGCAGAGGGTGTGGTTTGACCGACAAGCATCTGAGGGCATGGAGCTTAGCAGTGCGTACCTTTAACTCGAGACATTTCCCTCCCCTTTCATGTCATCCTGAACAACAACATAGCATAGCTGCATGGGAAGGAGCTGAGCTTTAATATGGCACCTGAACCAATTGCCTCTGAAAAACACTGCTTGCACTCTGCTGCCCCATTCTTACCCTGGCACATTACTCGACTGCAGTGGTAGATGGTGCCCATTGGAACTGGAAGGGCAGAAAGCAAGGAGTCTGTTATGTACTGAGTTGAATAGGATCCAAAATGCAGCAGTCTGATTGGTCCTAGAACAATAGGATCCAAAATGCAGAAGTCTGATTGGTCCTAGAACAATAGGATTGGTCCTAGAACAATGCAGCAGTATGATTGGTCTGCAGGAGCCACCCAATCCGGCTCCAGATGGAAGTGAATCCACAACCTGATTGGCCTACAGGAGAATTCCGGAATTAGCCAATCATGTGCAACCCATTGTGTAAATAATGTATATAAAGCAGATACTTTGAGGGGACTTTCATTCTTCCTCACCACTATGAGCTGAATAAAGAGCATGAAATCCACTCTCGACTTTGAGTATATTTCAGAGTCCAATCGCAGGGGGAGCCAGAGCCAATTGCAGGCAGAGGCAACAAATTTTAATTTCGACCCCATCCTCCTCCCTGCTGTGTTCTACAAAGGCAAGGCTGAGTCTACGGAGGGGGAAGGTGGCAGCCAGGACAAACCCCATGGACTGGTTCTAAGGCAGGCAGGTGGGTAAAGGCTGACTGAAGGCAGGCCATGGCTTTTGGGACAATGGCCCCTTGGCCCTACGGAACAACTTCCATTGCTCAAATGTACTGTGAAAACTGCAGACCTACTTTCTAGCTAAAGCTGTCAGGATTCTGTTCCAAAGGACCAAGGAAATCTGAAATCTGGGTCACCTATTAAAAATGCAAATGAATCCAAAGTGCATATATCTTATTACTTTGCCTAATACGTTCATCATAGGGAGGGGTAAGGAGCTCAGGAGGAGTATCCCCTGGTCTCTGGAAGTCCTCTTTCTGGTTCTGAAACCTCACCAGGTATTTACTCACGCGTTTCCAAGCAGAAGGGGCTAGGAGCTTGCTTTTTAAAAGCAAACAAATTAAAAACAGCGTTCTCAGCATGCTAAGTTTCGTGCCCGCTGCTGAAGCCTGTACAAACAATACAAAACAACAATAACAATAGCAGCGTTGTGTATTTGAGCGCTGCCTAGGGTTGTGCAGCTGTGGCTTGTGTCATAAGAATTTTAAGGTATCAAACATAGAATAATGGAGATGGCCACTTAACCTACAGACAGTTGTTTTTGGCAATGCAGTTCCTATTATCGCCCTGCGTTTCCTAGTTTAGGGATGATTTCTGGGCTTGCCACTTTGCAGCTTGTTAAACCCCCGTTTGAGAGAACCTAATGCACTTTGATGGCTCTAGCCTGAAACATAGCTGACAATCAGTGTAGCTCCTTTAGTGACTATCTGAACAAATTGCCCAGCTCCATTGTTCATTCAGAACCTTGCCACCCTGTTCAGGAACCAGCTGTATCCCTGCTGATCCCCCGTTCAATTTGTATAGTAATCGGTTCTTGTTTTATTACGGATGTTAAGCACTTTCATTGACGTGTTGATTTGCACTTTCTGTTTTATTTCTGTGCTGTATTGTCTGTAAACCGCTTTGAGAGTTACCGTACTGAGTGGGAAAGAAGAAGAGGAGGAGGAAGAGTTTTGACTTGATATCCCACCTTTCACTCCCCTTAAAGGTAAAGGTAAAGGGACCCCTGACCATTAGGTCCAGTCGTGACAGACTCTGGGGTTGTGGCACTCATCTTGCTTTATTGGCCAAGGGAGCCAGCGTACAGCTTTCTGGTCATGTGGCCAGCATGACTAAGCTGCTTCTGGCGAACCAGAGCAGCGCACAGAAACGCCGTTTACCTTCCCACCTATTTACTTGCACTTTGCCATGCTTTTGAACTGCTAGGTTGGCAGGAGCAGGTACTGAGCAATGGGAGCTCACCCCGTTGCGGGGATTTGAACCGCCAACCTTCTGATCGGCAAGCCCTAGGCTCTGAGGTTTAACCCATAGCACCACCCGCATCCCTTTACTCCCCTTAAGGAGTCTCAAAGCGGCTAACAATCTCCTTTTCCCTTCCTCCCTCACAACAAACACTCTGTGAGGTGAGTGAGGCTGAGAGACCTCAGAGAAGTGTGACTGGCCCAAGGTCACCCAGCAGCTGCATGTGGAGGAGCGGGGAAGCGAACCCAGTTCACCAGATTACGAGTCCACCGCTCTTTACCACTACACCACGCTGCCAGAGTGCTGGACTAGAATGTGGGAGACCCGTGTTCAAATCCCCACTCAGCCAGGAAGCTTGTTAGTAACTTTGGGCTAGACACCTCCCTTGCAGGGTTGTTGTGATGTGAAAATAGGAAGGGGAAAACTATGGGTGCCACTTTCAGCTCCTTGGAGAAAACACGGGATATAAATGTGAATAAATAGTTTAATTTATCATTATTATGAATATTACGGCCATACTCCCAGTCTCCTTTCTCTGCATCCCTGTCCTGTCAGAAGATTATGCATGGATCTGAGCAGAATGACAATTTCCAATTTCCAAAAGTGTAGCTATGAAGGTCTGTTGCACCAAAATTAACAAAAAGCCTTTTAGCATCTTAAGGACTTGAAGGACTTTCTGCGCTGAGGCAGCATATCAAAGCTCTAGCAACAAAACAAAAGGAAGCATGCCCCAAGATGGCAGCATAGTCTTAAAACAACAACACACAATGTCTAATGCTAATTATGCAACTCACGAGACTTAAAAAAAAATGTTTAGTGGTATGACAAGCAAGTTAATTCCTGGCAGTCCAATTATTCTGTTTACTCCAGGCACTGTGTGTCAATATGCACATGCAGCTAGGTGTGTGCATGCATGTGAACACATGTGCCACACATGAGCCTTGGAGCAAAAGGAAGAAAGCAAAAGAAAACAGGGCACAAGAACAGGCTGGTAGTGCACACAGGCTGTACACAGTGTAAAAATAATATAAAATTGTGCAATCTTGCAGAGCGGACAGAACCCTAGCCCTCTGGATTTATTTTTCAATAGGGTAGAAGCTCTTTTTTCCTGTCCCTGTGGATTGGCATTAAGAGTTCTCTGGAGATGTTCAGCTTTGCTGGCTCTTGGAGATCAGGGAAGAAATCGGGATAGCATGACTTAAGAACCCTGTAAGAGGCAAAAGGTCCATGTTGCTCAGTTTCATGTTTCACTCAAGTACCAACGAGAGGCTTCCAGGAAACAATATATAGCCCTCCCCTCTTGTTCTCAGAATAAATACACTGGGTCATACCTGTCTCCCCCTATGTCATATCCAGAACTGTAGCCACATTTTTTGCCTGGGGTGAAGCCTCCAGAGGAGCGCCATTGAGGCTCCCAGCCTGTGTGTGCGCACAAATGTGCATGGGGTGTGCCAAACTGGGTCTTTGACCGAGGTGAAATAAAGCCTAGTTTTGCCCCTGCCATATCAGGCTGTCAGTCTTGGCCAACAGCGTCTGCTCTGGCTGCCCCCATCATTTGCTGCCTGGTCCTTTGAACTAGAGATGCTAGGCAGGGACTGAACCTGGGACCTTTTGCATGTGCTGTATTGTGATCCGCCACTCAAACGCACAAGTTGGATTGCTGATATCCTGCCCTACTCTGATTTGCTTCAGTTCTCGAATCTCCCCACTGGCAAAGAACGTGGGTTTCACACCTTCGTAGAAGCCTCTTCTTGGACCCTGATAGTCTGTCACAGGACTAGCCTAGATAGTACCAGCATAGCTGGATATTACCAGCATAGCAGAGATCCAGACAAGAGGAGGAATTAATCCACCTCCTTCCTCAGCATATGATGAGCTGTTGTGGTTAAACTGTTAAACTGCTGTTGCTGTTAAACTATGTTAAACTGGGGGGCAGGGGATGTGTCTCATCTCTGCAGACGTTTGGGAGGGATGTCAGTGGAAGAAGTGGGATACAGGTTGCATACACACCATACATTGATATCATGTTTTTTTTATTATTGTTATTATTATTACTAGTGCTTTTTTCTAAAAAAATGTTCAGGGGTACTCTCATTTTCCTACTCATATTGAAATACTGCCCCTCAATGAGGCCAAACGTAGATTCACAAAATGTTTAGGGGTATGCGTCCCCCCAGAAAAAGCACTGATTGTTGTTAATAATAATAACAACAATAATAACAATAATATACCGCTCTATACCCAGGGGTCTCAGAGTGGTTCACATAATAAAATCAAGATATAAAACCACAAAATACATAATAAAAATTAAAACAAGTTGTAGCATAAAGCTTCTCCCCATTAATCCTGAGAACTGTACTTTCCCCTTCACAACGCTATAGTTCCCAGCACCCTTAAGTAACCATAGTTCCCCAGATTCTTTGGGGAAGTCATGTGCTTTAAATGTGTGCTGAGCGCCCAGTCACAGAGATCATGGCAACAAGCTGAGAGCAAGCTGTTAAGAGCTGGAGAGAAGCTCCAGTTCACAATACCTGGCAATAACTAGAGCAAGCCAAATGCTGTTTGGAGAAGTAGTCTCTTCATGTGAGAGGAGCAGAGAATAATCCCATCAATGAACAATTGTTCCAGGCCAAGAAGCGCATGAAGTGGCCCTTTGTCATGAGCGTTTCCTGTTGTTGCGCAGCAGGCTGGGGGTTTGTGTATGTTGACCGCTAGTCAGCCGCAGAGAGAAGGTGACCGGCTCAGAACGATCCATGATGCAATTGAAAGGAGGAGGCAGCTCGGGAGTCATAACATTTGTTCACAGCTCTGCCAGGGGTGTTAATAAGCCAGGATTCAGTGCTGGCATCTGTTCTGTGATGCTATGGCTTCTTAAAACATGCCAAGACACAACATCGGAAACTGCCTTCTAGCAAGTCAGGTCATCATCATCTGAGTACAGAAGGGCCTTGCGAAATCAGGCCCATCTAGTCTCACAATGGGTCTCCAGATGCTTATGAGAAGCCCCCCAAGAAGGACCCATGAGCAAAAGCACCCTCCCTTCCTGTGGTTTCTAGCTCCTAGCATTTGGAAGCATACAGACCCCAACCATGGAGGCAGAGCACAGCCATCATAGCTAGTAACCATGGGTAGCCCTATCCCACCCCCTAATTTGTCGAATTCTCTTTTAAAGGCAACCCAATTGGCGGCCATTGCTGCCTCTCGTGGGAGTTAATTCCATAGTCTAACTATGTGCTGTGTGAATACTTTGTAAAATCTGCCCTGAACGTTTCCACGTTCAGCTTCATCGGAAACCCACGGGTTCTAAAGTTACAAGCAGTGCTATTTTTCTAGAAAAAGAGGTGCTCCGGAACTCACCATGAACGCCTCCCTCGTTCTCTTGGAATGGCGCCCACCTGAGAGGAGCCAGAACTGGGTTTTATTCTTTTGTTTAAAGAATCAGTTTTGCAAGCCATTTGAAACTCCTCCCTCCCTCCTTCCCTGGAGTTGGCTAGATAGAGAAATGGTCTCATCTGACAGAGGGAAGATGCCATATATCAAAGTAAAATATGACAAAAATTGGAAGTTACAGTGGTACCTCGGGTTAAGTACTTAATTCGTTCCAGAGGTCCGTTCTTAACATGAAACTGTTCTTAACCTGAAGCACTTTAGCTATTGGGCCTCCTGCTGCCGCCACGCCGCCGGAGCACGATTTCTGTTCTTATCTTGAAGCGAAGTTCTTAACCTGAAGCACTATTTCTGGGTTAGTGGAGACTGTAACCTGAAATGTATGTAACCCGAGGTACCACTGTATTTCTCTCTCTCTCTCTCTCTCTCTCTCTCTCTCTCTCTCTCTCTCTCACACACACACACACACACACACACACAAAAATAAAAAACAGTGTCTCCTCTACAACAACTGTAGATTTCCTGAAAATGTGAATATATCCCTTTGGTGGTCGTTTTCCAATTCCTCTTTCAGGTGTTGTTCATCTGTAGGTATTAAGAGGTCCAACTGCTCATTACCAGAGACCCTTGCTACTTCTTCTTGACAGCCCATTTTCCACTTTTCGCTGTGCCGTGTACACAGGATCACGTAATACTTTACATCTAGGAACCAAGAATTATTTCTTTGTTGCCTCCTATCCAAACCCTGAGCCGTCCCAGAGCTGATTACTTTCAAGAACTTCGCATCACATTCCTGCAGACCATCCTTCCCCTATTGGTGCCCTCCAGAAGTTTTGGATGGCATCGGGTTGGAGAAAGTTGCTTCAGTCATAGCCTGAGACCAAGCTGTTGTTTTACAGCTCCAGTGCAAGCATGTAATAGGGTAACTGCATCTGAACAATAATTATTGATTGCATTTATATGCGATCAGGCAGAATGCCTTCTTGGTAGTGGCACCCTCCCTGTGGAACGCCCTCCCATGAGATGTCAAGGAGATAAAGAACCACACAACTTTTAGAATACATTTGAAAGCAGCAGAAAGTATCGTGAAGTTTTTAATATTTTACATTCTATTAAGCTTTTATGTGTGTTGGAAGCCGCCCAGAGTGGCTGGGACAACCCAGCAGATGGGCTGGTTACAAATAATAATAATAGAAGTAATTTTATTATTACCCCACCTTTTCCTCTAAGGAGCTCAAGGTGGCGTACATCGTTTTCACCCCCCTCATTTAATCCCCACAACAACCTTGTGAGGTAGGTTAGGCTGGGAGGTGATGTCTGACCCGAAGCGGGAATTTAAACACTGGTCTCCCAGGTCCTAGGCCTGACACTCTAACCGCTACATAAAGGTAAAGGTACCCCTGACAGCTATGTCCAGTCGCGGACGACTCTGGGGTTGCGGCGCTTATTTCGCTTTACTGGCCGAGGGAGTCGGCGTACAGCTTCCGGGTCATGTGGCCAGCATGACTAAGCCGCTTCTGGCGAACCAGAGCAGCGCACGGAAACAGTACATAACACTGGCCAATATCAGGAGCCAATAGCATTTTTTACTGGAACTTCCAGGAAAACTTGTTTTATCTCCTGCTTGACCGCAGACCTATCCACTTTTAAAGAAACACAAACTTGTATTGTTTAATCACAGGTACACTGCGTAAAATCAGCAGTTTTGGACTATACATTAGAAGCTGTGTTCATTTTCATATGTTGCTTCATCTTTTTAGCACAGCTGTTTTTATTTTAATAAATGCTAGGCTTTTTAACATCTGCTTTCATTGGTTATTTTATGCAACCACTTGGAGGTTTTCATCAATAAATTAAATACATTTCACACACGCACAAAATATAGCTGTGCTGGCCCACAAGAGAGGGGGATGAATCCAAAATCTGAGTTTTGTGAGGATAATGTGGAGAGGGGCAGAGAGCCACCTTAAGTACCTCAGAGGGAAGGAGGGATATAAATGGAATTAAAACTATGCTCCTAGGAAAATACTTCATCAGAGGTCACCACTAGAGACACATGGAGTGTCCAGTTTTTGAGAAGTTGCAATAAGATCAAATTTTACAAGCATGGCAAAATGGCAGCACAGACAGGGGTACAGACAGGTCAGGATAAATTTTTAATTTGCAGTTCAATGTGAACGACCTAAAATCTACCCTGTTTCGCTCTGCTCTGAATTCTACATCTCTGCCCCATCTGCTTCTCCAGAAACTCTTCACCACAAAGTATTAAGGCAGCCATTTAACAAGGGCTTTGTAATCCAGGGCATATAGACACACAGGAATCAGCAAACCTGCTGAGGTAAGCAAGTCAACTCCTCACTAAACCATTATCACAGGAAGAAACTAAAATGCTAAATTTAATCAACAATTAGGTGGGTTTTATGGAGGGGCAGGTGGTACAACAGTAGGAATAAAGAACCGGCGCTGGATCGAGTTACTAGTTGTGTACATTGGCAAACCATGCAGGAACGCAGTTAACTGCTAGTTTATCTCCGTTTCCCTTTTACTCGAGGCACACCAACAAAACCTAAATTTAGTCTGGCCGCAAACGCCAAAATGTTGTTGACTCATCTTATTTAGATCAGAGAGACTACCCTGCCAGTTCTATATAGAAGACACACATTTGAAGCTGACAGCGGGAGGTATAAAGGTAATTTCAAAAGGCATCTTTAATATAACCCCCCGCCTTGCAACTCATGTGAAGTCATTGAATGTACTGGAAGCTGTCTTATACAAAGCCAGGACATTAGTCCACTGAGCCCAGCATTGTGTACACGGACTGGCAGCAGCTCTCCAGGCCAGCAGGCAGAGGTTCTTCCCAGCACCTGCTCCTTAGAGATCCTTCTTTAATGGGATCTGCCGTAACTGAACCTAGGATTTTCTGTGTATGCAAGTGAGGTGCTGAGCACACAGCCCCTCCTCTCGTTTCCAGACAAGAAACTCTCGCTTAGCTTTGCACATGTGCTGGTTGTCCGTTTCGTAGAGAAAATGGGACGACCCGGGGTTGTCCAAGAGACACATAAGCTCACCCAAGTCACTTTTTAGAAAAAAAGGCAGGAAACCCAGAGACTTTCAACCACTTCCAGGACCCACGCTGCATTTTCTAAACAGGGAGGTTTAAAAAGCAAGAGGCACGACCCAAACAAAACAGGTTGCATGTTGAGGTTTTAGCTTTTATTTTGGAAAAAAAAATCACCTGTACATTCTCACTTCATCGATCAACAATGATGTGCTACCATGTGCTTGCGACAAGAGGGGACAGTAGAAGCTCCAGAGGCCTGCCAACCTGAGCAGCAAACTTTCCAAAAGCCTTTGGAAACGAGACCGAGAAAGGAAACAAGCTGCTCAGCCGCAAACTTATTTTCCTCTTTTCCGAGAAACACAATTAAGAACTAAGAATTTACATTTGAGCCCCAGGAGGGAGGGAGATAGATAGATAGGGTGCTGGTTTTTGTTTTTTTTTCAGCCTTGCTCTCAGTTACTGATAGCAGAACAAAAACCCCATGGAAGTGTTGGAGGGGCGTGCATTCCCCAGCCTTTATTGTTAGCCCTTCCCAATAATCTCAGAAGGCAAATAAATCCGAGCCCTTCCAAATAAATAGGGACTAGAAACACACAAGTGATAAATAAGATTTTTTTTTTAAAAAAAGAATCAGTAATATACACAATTACAAGGATTTTATTTGGTTTCAGAGGCAGAGAAAGAAGAGCTCCGATGGCATCTTAAAAGCCCATGTTTGTAGTAGCTGGAAAAGGAAGTCAAAGGATCTTATAACCGATTGGTTAATCCCACTCTCCCCTGCACCGAACCCCAAAATGTCATCCGCTGAAGTTTCGCTTTCAAAACAAAACCAAAACAAGATGGAAGTAAAAAAGAACACAGAACAAAACACAACCTGAGGGCACTGATCTCTTCAAGTCAAGGAGAGAGACTGGTTGCTAATTCCACAGTACTGAGGAGCAATATAGAGATTGAGGCTTACAAGGAAGAGCAAGCCATTTAATTTTTAATTTTTTTACCTCCTGCCCACTCTTTCAGCGAAAGAATCGCTTAAAAATAAAAACCAGACACTGAATGTAGAGGGGCTTGCTAGACTTTCTTGACAAAGCCAAGAGCGGAGTGGATTCTCAGCAACTTGCCCCCCTTTGTAGTCCAAACTCAAGACGGTAGTTTTTTTTTTTGTTTTTGTTTTTTGCAGGGTGGGGGGAGAGAGAAGGCCAAGCAGGTGAAAAAAAAAGGCCATTTTGTTTTTCTTGAAATTCTGTAGCTGCCATAGGCACAACCCGAGGACACGACTCCATCTCTGCGCCTGCCGTCTCGTCTGCAAAAAACAACAACACAGACACCTTTCCGATTCCTCCCCCCTCCCCCTACACAAGAGGAGCACAACAGTGCAAAGCAAAAAAGAGGGGGGGGGAGGGGAAGCCTCCAAATGATTGTCCATTGTTACTTCCAGGAGGTGGGGGCAAGGGCAACCTGGGAAAGCCTGTAGATCTGTGCAGGGGGAAGATCAGGAAGTAGGGGTGTGTGGTGGTGGTGGTGGTGGAGATCAAGCCACAAAGAGAAGCGCCAGCTCCCACAGCAGAGCCACCTCAACAGCTGATGGCGCTGGTCTGCTGTTTGCTGACAAAGTCCGAGATGAAGTCAAACTCGTTCTGTCCCAGAAAGAGTTCGGGCAGCTCCTGAACCCGGTCCAAGCCGAGCTCCATGACCAGAGACGTCAAGACCTCTTCGTCGATGGGATCTGTGTCCATAACATTCAAGGTCAGGGCCGGAGAGGGCAGGTGCTGCATCCCCAGGTGCTGCCCGGGTCCCATCCTGTATTGCGGCACCCCTGCCCCAATGGGCCCGTTGCTCATGCCCATGAGGGGGTGGCCCTGGTATTGCGTGTTCAGTTTCTGCAAGTGCATGCTAGCCATGAGCTGCTGAGTGCCCACCGGTCCCAAATATTGTTGCTGTTGCTGCTGCTGCTGTTGTTGCTGCTGCTGCTGGTGTTGTTGTTGTTGTTGTTGCTGCTGCTGGCTCGGATTGCTGAACATCATGGCGCCTGGGACCTGGTGGTGCCCCATCTGTCCATTGATGCTGGGCCTCTGCCTCATGCCTCCGTCCAGGGCAGGGCCTCCGTACTGCATCATCTGGTGGTTGGCTGGGAGTGTCCTTAGCACGTGCTGCTGCTGCTGCGGAGGGCCTTGCATCCCGTTCATGCCTATCCGGTAGCCCTGCATCCCGTTCACCCCGTGGCTCATCGACATCATCATGTGGTCAGCCATCGTAAGCTGGGCACTGGAAGACAAAAGGAGGAGGGTCATGTACAAGGCAGCACAGGGTCCCGCCCCCCCCCAAAAACCATGCAGTGTTTGAAATTAGCCAGGCACATTTTGCAGCCTGGCCAACATCCGCTTGCAACCAAGTAAAGATGCTTGGAGCCAGGGCAGAGTCTGATATCTCTGCCACCTGGAAAGGTGCGTGCCCAGGGATCATACGACCACACGCTAACACGACATTCTGTAGGATTCTCTCAGTTGTTATCTTTTAAACCTGCCCAACTGGAATGAATTTCAGGAACCCCAAATGCTTTTTCTGTGCAGCCTGAGCAACAGCAATCACCGTTAAGAAAAAGAGGTCGGAATAGGCCGATATATGTGGACTGTCCCTGGATCAAGTGACTTTTCTTCTTCAAGTTCTCCAAATTATTAACCTAGCTCAAGGTTGTCCTCTGAACTAGCCAGATGTTCAACTGAGAATCAATCGCAGTCAGCCAGCCCATCATTTGAAAATTAAGACTTTAGAGCCGCCTCCCCAAAAATGGCGACTAGACATTCTGTTTTGGCGACTGTAACTGTGGTTTAAGGGGCCATTTGGCACCTAGCTTATATACCTGAATTTCTAACACTGCTGCCACGACATATGCAAGCCTGCTCCTGGGATAACAACACATAAGTCCAGAGTGGGATGGTCAAGGGCTTTTTTTGGCAGCCCCCAGCCTTGGTGCTTCCTTCCCAAAGCTGGTAAGCAAGGAAGTGGGCTTTGGAAAGGCGGTGTGAGGCTCTGACAGAGTCCCAGAGTATTCCCACCTCCTTCCCAAAGCCTCCTTAGCACTTTCCCACATTTGGGAAGGAGAGGGACCTTGCCAGAGCCTCGCACCGTACTCTTGCAGCCACTTGGTGTGAAAAGTTGGGCTGCCCCATTCTAGAGGGTATGGGGCTCCCAAGTGCTCCCTTCCCCTGCTCCAGAAGATATATTTTGTATACATCTTTTCGACAAGGTGTTTCATAGTGACACACACACACGGCTTCTGCACCATTCATCCTCTCAACCACCTTGCAAGGTAGGCTAGGCCAAGAACTCAGCGGAGAGGCAAACCTGGTTTGCGAGTTAACAGGTGCACATTGTTTCTCTAAAACAGTGTTTCCTAAACTTGGGTCGCTAGCCGTTTTCCCCCAAACTACAATTCCCATAATCCAGATTCACTGGTCTTACTAGCTCGGGATGATGGGAGTTGTAGTCCAAAAACAGATGGAGACTCAAGTTTGGGAAACACTGTTCTAAAGCCAGGGTGGAAAATGTGTGGCCCTCCCTGTATTCCTGCCCCCAAATTCTAAATCAGCCTCAGTCAGTATGGCCCAATGTCTAGGGCGATGGGAGCATTAAGTGTGGCAACATCCAGCTGGACGCAGGTTGTGCCCATCATGGCTAGGGCAACGGCCTAGAGCCAATGCACTGAAGGAAACTGTGCTTTGTGTGTGCGCGCATGCACATATAGAATTACAACCTCTCTCTTATCTACAGTGGCAGATGGCAGGGACTCCCCCTTCCCTAACAGGTCATGTGGTAGAGAGGCTTTGGGGGTGGAGGAAAAGTTTATAATGGGAGGCAGCTATAGTGTCCACTAAGGCAGAACTGTCCAACAGCCATGGCCAGCTGAGAAGGGGACACACATCCAAGGACACAAGAGACCACAAAGCCCTTCCTGGGCCAGGACAAATGCAACAGCCCATTTGTCACAACAGCCAACCAAATGCCTCCAAAAAGGCTGTTAAACACAGCCTGTTTAACACAACCCTCTCCTTGCTGCTGCTGCTCCCAAGGAACTGGCAGTTCTGAGATTCTGAACATGGAGGTTCCATATGGGTTGGAGTGGGGAACTGCAACATGATGTTGCAGCGTACGGTCCCCACCCAGCAAATAGTCACTGGGCACCACAGTCACCCTGGAGCAAAGGTTATGTAGTTCTGCCTAGGCCTCCCAGGGGGAGGAAAAGGAAAAGAAAGGTGTGGGGGGGGGGGGAACTCTTCTTCCCATGGCTTTTCCCCGCAAGGCTATCTAGTGCTTCAGGGACAATGGTGCTTAATAATGGGTGCTTAAGCTCACAGCATGCATCCCTTCTCCTTTCAATCCACAACTCTTAGGCTGAGGTTTTAAAATTCTGTTCTTCAAGTATGTAGAAACAAGTATCTTTATCTCTCTCCACCGATGCCCCCCCTTTACTTCCCAGCTGACATGCACTCAGCCAACAGGATCTGATTATCAGGATGCACTGCCCTATCCTAACAGACTGGCCAGGCATGCACTCATCCAACCCCCTTTTAAAAACAGATCTAAGCTGGTGGCCCTCTTAACCCAAGCCGAGGCTCCACGGCGCCCCCTAGAGGAGCGACAGGGGAACGACAATACTGCCCCCTAGCGCACGGGAGGATGAAGATCCGCCTAAGGACGCAGTAGGCAATGAAATCGAGGTTGGTTACCTCGCCACCTTCCCTAAGTCACCGATTTGTCATTCCTGCCCAACCCCGGGACACCTTAAGCAGCTTGCAAATACGAAAGCAGGCCGCTGGCAGCGAACAGAGCATTTATGCAGTGGGTTTTACATCCCGGATAAACGAAGGCGACCTTGTGCATGGAAATAAGAAGTCTGTTGCAACCTCCCCAACGCCGTCGGATCGCAGAACCCGGCGCTGGTAATACGCCCCGCAGAATGCAAGCAGCAGCGCGCCCGTTCCCTAACCCGCTTCCCACGGCCAACCCCCCTCCCCGCTTCCCTCTCTTTTTCTCTCCCTCCTCCTCCTCCCCTTTGCCGGCTCCAGGCAGCTCCCGCCCCGGCACATTCCGCCAGCACAAAGATCAGCACTTTGAACACAGAAGTTTAACCCTTCCCTGCCTGCTCCCGAGCAAAAGACAATGCCGCCGAAGGAGCGCTCCGCGCAAATGAGGACTCGGGCTGGTGCTGGGCTGGAAAGGAGAAGGAAAAAGCCCGTTTTCCTGGCTACCCCGACGAACGGCAGGCAATGCAAAATAAATAACAATAATAGTTTTCAGATCGTGGCCGTCTCTGCGGAGCCTCTCGAAGCCCAATGTCACCCTCCTTTCCCCGCCGTGGTTTCCTCGACTCCCTCCTCGGCTACATACCCCAAAGGCGGCGATCCGAAGGGAAGGCTGCAAACTCGCAAATGGCCCGGCTGAGAAAGTCAGCTCGGCAGGAGGAGGAAAGCGGCGGCGGCGGCGGCGGCTCCTCTTTCTTCCCTTCCTTACACGCGGCTGCTATTCCCACGAGCGAGCTGGCCAGCCTGCCCGCCGCGCTTGCAAAGGCACCTCCAGCCCGGCCGCATCAATTCCAAGCGGCGGGTCCTTCCTCCGGCGGCGGCGGCTGCTGCGGCTGCTCCTCCGCCTCCTCTTTCTCCGGCTCCCAGCCGAACCCTCGCAGGCGCCGCTGTGTGTATTTGCAAGTAGGTTAAACTTCAGCGTTTTTTAATATATATACATACACACAGAGAGAGGGAGAAGCCGGAGGGGGGCGGAGCCAAAGTCCCCGCCCCTGTGCCTCTGATTGGTCCAGCTCTCCCAAATGGCTCTTCTCCCCCCTCCCCAGCCTGGATGCTTTTTCCAAAGCGGCGAAGAGGGGGCCGAGGTGAAGAATCGCAGGGTCCCGCCTACCTGTTTTTGTTTCATCTCCGAAGAAGGAGGGATTGCAACACAATGGCGGGAGTTTGCAGCATATGCAAAGGCAGGAGGAGGAAAGGACGGGTGGGGGGGAAGCGTTGCCTGCCTGCCTGCCTGCCTGATTGCTTGCTTCCATCTGTCCATCTCTCCTCCTTCCCTCTCCAAACCGGCTCGCCTAACAACCCTCTTTGCCGGCGCTCATCTTGCACACGATGGCGTGCGCGCACGTAACGTGTGTATGCATGCAAACAAACACGAGGACAGAGGGAGAGAGTGGAAAGCGGGGGGTGGCAAGGAGAGAATCCTTGCAGCCTTTGCTCTCCCCTGGCGATTGGCGAAGCGTGAGCGGGTGAGAGGGCGCAGAGGATGGCTGCCGGCCAAGATATTGCGAGGCGCATTGTTTATTATCAACTCCCGGGCCCCGGTGGGGAGCGCATTCCTCGCCCTGACCTGCCTTTTGTTATGCAAATACAGAGGGGATGTTAATCGGCTGCCACGCGGTTGGAAAGAGGTGGCCCTCGCGAATGGCTCAATTAACCACAGGGCGCTGGACGGGGAGGAGAGGGTGGCGCAATACGGCGCGTTCCCGCTGGTCGCGCGCGCGGTGCCTTCCTCCTCCTCCTGCTGCTGCTAATTTCCCAAGCGTTTTCCAAGAAAAGCGAGGGAACTTTTTTGTTTTTAATGGCATCTGAGTGACTCGTCCCCTGAATTGCTGTTTGGGGTTTTTTTGCGCACCCCACTTTGCTTTTCATTCTTACGCGTCAACTCTGTTAACACCTGAAAGGATAACAAAGGAACTTCAAAGGGAATCTGCAGTGAGAAGCTGCTGCCCGAGAACTTATCAAGAAATTCAATTCCTTTCGTTTGGGCCTGAATACAGACAATGGTTTCCCACCTTAGATGCTGATTGACTCAGCATTTCTGAAGGTGTAAAGGGCCATTGCATATTTTGCATACATTCAAACTCTAATTGAATTGTTCCAGCTTGCCCCCCCCCCATTCCAATTGCCATATAACTTCTACCATTTCCTCCTTATATTGCTCTTGTTGTGCCTATCACCAGGGCCTGCTTGTTAGAAGTGGGTCACGCCCCTACTGGTTGCCTTATGCATTCGTTCGATTGGACATAGTGGAAAGACACACCTACTCCTTATCTGTTCCATTGCTTGACCTTTTGGCTTCACTTTCCAAAGCCCGCCTCCAGTTTTGTGTCTCTTTGCTCAGGGCATATGTACCTGACACACTTAATCGACTACTTACTGAAGCAACAAATGAGACTTTGGCCTACATGTTTGTGTGATGAAAACAGCCTAATCTCAGAATGGTTGCAGTATCAATTTGCTAGATCTCGAAGAGTAGGATTTCTCTCTCTTACCTAGGGTTGGAATATCTGGAGGGGGTTTCCCTTTGGGGCAAAATCCAGGACAAAATTCACCTTTCAAAAACTAGGCTAAAACCAAGGATTCTTATGGTATCACTGTACATTTGTTTGGTTGGAGTTTGTATTCATTTTACCTTTTCATATTGCTAAGACAAAGCTAATCCTACGAATTGCATTACTAGAACATCTAGGACCAGGGTAAAACTGTTCAAAATTATTATTTTTGCTGCTGCTACTGCCAGAAGTGCGATGTTTACATTAACAATATTGAAGTGTACATTTACAATATTGAAATGTTGTTTTCTACACTGTGTTGTTTGTTGCTTTTTTGCTGCTACTACTATTTTGCTACCACTGTTACGAAATAGTGCTTTACAAAATATTTCTATTGAGAAATATAGTGTAACTGAACCACTGCATTGTTGTAAGGCTCTTTAAACTGCTCCCAGATTTTGGAATTCCCTTCCTAGAGAGGCTAGACCGGCTCCTTCCTTGCTGTCCTTCTGCTGGCAGGTGAAGACTATTTTATTCTGAAAAGCTTTTGGGAACTTTTTTTTTAAAGGAAAATGCTTTGAATAGTGCTTTGCTGTTTTTACTGTCTGTATTTTAATAGATTTGGTTTTATAATTTTTATATAGTTTAATTACTATTACCTTACAAGAAAGGAGATTCTGACTAAACACAAGAAATAACTTTCTGAGTGTAAGAGCTGTTTGACAGTGGCATGGACTCTCTCCGAAGGTGGGGACTCCCCCTTTATTGGGGGATTTTAAGCAGCGGTTGGGTAGCCATCAGTCATGGATGCTTTAGTTCAGTGGTGTCCAAACTTTTTTCAAAGACGGCCAGATTTGATGACGTGAAGAGCTGTGGGGGCCGACCAAAGGGCCAACCAAAGTTGTTGACCTATTTTAGGGTTGGAGTTGTTGAGCATCTTTTAGGATTGAAGTTATTGAGGGTTTTTTAAAGGGTTTTACCTCAGGAAATAAACTGCCACAGGGGCCGGATTAAATCGACCGGCGAGCCGGATTAGGCCCCCGAAACAGACTTTAGATATGCCTGCTTTAGCTGAAATCCCTGCATTGTTGTCCCTCAGTGTCCCTCTCTCAACTCTACAATTCTAAGATTCTATGATCCTGTATATGGTTTTTAGCTTTCTGTATGTTATCCGTGTTGTTTTTATTTCTGTAAGCTGCCTTGAGTCCTGGTGTGAGAAAAAGGCTGGTTATAAATAAACACAATAATAATGATACTTTCTTGAGGAAAGGCTGCATACAAATAAACACAATGATGATGCTATGGTTGGGAAGCACTGAGAAGTATGCCTTTCCCATCCTTGTGCAAAAGACCTCCACTTTTAGACGTGAGGCCTCTGCTTTTGGGTAGCAGGGAAATGGAGCAGATGAGAATCTTCTGTTCCTCTTTCTCAGGTATACAAAAATAGCATGTGATGCGGACCTGCTGCCACTTCCTTGGAGTTAAGTGGCTTGGGAAAGCACACACCAAAGATTGACTTCAATTCTGCTCTGTTTGGCCCAGGAACTTTGTTCTAGCAGTTGGCCTCTTCCTCCTGCTGTTTTCAGGCCTGGTGCCACACAGCACAGCATCCTTGAGCAGCTACCAGCTCCAGCGCTGTGGCACGGCCCAATGCTGATGTCTGATTGGTGCTGGCTGGGTGGCCGGCTCCACTTCCCACAATGCACCATTGTTCTGGGGGCATTGTGGGAAATTAAAATGGCTGCCCACCACCCATTGTGGGGTTGGCAGTTATCATTTATGTTTCCCATAATGCCCCTGATGTGGCATGGCTCCAGGGCATTATGGGAAATTTAGATAGCCCCTTGCTGTCTGCCATTGATGAGAATGCTGTCACCGCAAGGTGAACCCACTGATGTAGAAGAGGACCCACTTTTCCAAAGGTCTACTTCAAACTTGGAGCCAGCCTGGATTATACTTCTTATTGGGTCTCTTTTACCTACCTCACAAGGTTGTTGTGAGGATAAAATGGAGGGGAACCATCTTGAGGTCCATAGTGATAGGCTCAGTGAAAAATACATCAATAAATACACCATGCCCCCCCCAATCCTGGGATTTGAAGTTTACCCCTCACAGAGCTACAGTTCCCAGGAGTCTTAGCAAATTGGAGTTATTGGGGGACGCGTCACTTGATTTAAATATGCTTTAAATGTATTGTATGGATGTAACCATAGATGGTGCTTGAATTCCCCCAAAGAATCCTGGGAACTGTCATTTGTTAAGGGTGCAGGGAATTGTAACTTTGTGGGTGGCAAATCGTAGTTCCCAGGGCTTTTTGAGAGAAGCCGTGTGCTTTCTTTCGGTGTATGATGTGAACGCAGCCAATAACTGATGGATAAAAGTGGTATGTCCCTGGAAAAACAAACCACACATCTCCACCTTTACTTGACAGAACAGAGGGATTGGACCCACCCTTTAAAACAAAAATGGTTAAAACAAAATTGATAGGGGATCATGGGAGAATTTCATAGGGGCTGGTGAAAATGAGAAGTCTTGATTTGATCCCTGTTCATGTTGCATACAAATAACCTTGTGAGCAATGAGGGGTCTTATCCAACTCAGCCAAAAGTGGGTGCTTTATATCCAAAATACAAAATGTTTCATTTTATTTACACCTCTTCTTTGCATTGTGGATTTATTCGTGGGGCAGAACAAGTTTGACTTCATCTCAGATTTTGGCACCAGGACGGCTGGCAAAGGAAAGGGAATTTGCGCAATGCAATTAGAAATGAGACGCGGGCTCTGTTGTGATGAGGCAATGTGCAGAAGTGATGAAGGTTGGGAAAAATAATCCCAACTTCCCCTGTGGATGCAGAGATTGCTGGAGTCTTAATGGCTGCTACCACTCAGGGAATAGATTCTGGAGTCATTGTGGATTCACTCACTGGAAAACAAACAGCAGTGCAACGTAAACAGAAGGTTAGGAATGATTCATAGTTCAGTATGCTGTTGTCTGATGATTTCAGTGAATGAGGGCCCTTTCGGACGCAATGCTTCTCATATCTGGAAGCCTTCAGTCCAGGGATGGGAATTCTGTAGCTCTCCAGATATTCTTCAACTCCATCTCCCATTAGCCCCGGCCAGCATGGTCAACAGTCCAGGATGATGGGAGTTGTAGTCCAGCAACACCTTCGTTGCCACAGATTCCCCCACCCCTGCTTTAGCCAGTTTATTGCAATACGTTGAATGTTGGACTTAGAGCAGGGAGACATGGGTTCAAGTCCCCACTTATCCTAGAAGTGCCCTCGATAAACTTGGGTCTGTCAGTATCGTTCAACATATCCTACTAATAATATGTAATCATACCTGATTGCTCATTCATGTGTAGATAAATAAGTTGAAGCGCAGGGCTGGAAGATTCTTGCTTTCACTAACTAACTAACTCAGAGGAGCTGAGTTCCAGATGGAGGTATGTCTGATCACAATATGCCAGTCAGCCATGTAGCTCACTGGGTGATCTTGGGCCAGCCTAACCTACCTCCCAGGGTTGTTGGGAGCATAAAATGGGGGGGGGGATGTAATAATCAATTTATTAATCAGGCAGTTTCTGTTCCATTGCAAATAGCTCTTACTGTTAGGATGTTTTGCCTAATGTTTAGCAGAAACCCGCTTCCCTGGAATTTCCTCTCATCAGTACTTTGCCTTCTGGAAAAACAGGGAACAAATCTCCTTCATCAGCCTTCTGTGTGTAGCAGGCATGCATGGGGGAAGGAACATATGGTAGCTTAGTGGCAGAGTAGCTGCCTTGCAAGCGGAAAGTCTCAGTTTCAATCCTGGTATCTCCAGGTTGGGTCAGGAATTCACCTGCCTGAAACCCTGGAAAACCCCATCCGCTCCACTCCCCATCACGGAGCACTTGAAAATTGCTGACAGTCTTGGAGGACCACCAAATGGTTTTCTTGCCTGTTGTCGCAATTGTTCTGTGCTGTGTTAGATGCTACATGGTTTCTAAGAATATTTGTATTGTTTCTTCCGTTGCACATATAACACTACAACTGAATTTTAGGGAACATAAATTGTAATGCAATAAAGCACGCTATCTAGCTCAAATATTTCTTTATTGTGATTGAATAAAATGCATGCACCCCTTTTAAATCTCGGTACGCCAAAGAGCAAGAGATTTACTATTCCAAAAGGTGAACATTCCACAAAAGTGGCCCAGTATTTTCCTACAGGCAGTGGGGATGGGCAGCTACAGCTACAGCCCCTGCCCTGACCTCACAATATTTCAGCCCTTGCCATTTTTCTAAAACAGTGTTGCTGCTCTCATGGCCAGGGATTTTTTTTACAAGGCATCCCTTCATGGCCTCAGCCCTCCATCGTTCTTCTACCCTCTTATTTACCCCTCATTTCCTTGTGTTTACAGTGTGTGATATATTTCAACACTCCCTGTGGACCAGTTACAATGCTACTTTCCCCATGTTTCACCCACAGGGAACGTGGTTGCATGAGTAGAGTATGAGGTCACATTCCACCCCCAGGGGATATATATTTATAGATTAGTTTCTGGGCCATGTGGTTTCCTCCCCTCTCTCTCCCCCCCCCCCCAGCTCCAAAATCAGCAGGTTCTTGCTTCAGCCTTTCTTCTTCACCGCCAAGGCAAACTCTCTTTCTTCTCTACATCCCTAGTACTGTTTAACACAGGATCTCTTTCCTGAACGAGTACAAGGGGGAAAAGCCACACTCATGCAGCCTTCTTACTTGTGAACATCACGCATGGGTCCATTCAGCCATGTCTTCGTAGAAACTGATTTAATAACAAACAAGAGCTGATACCTACCCCTTTGCTAGCATTGCTGGGGATACGGAGTGGGACAAATGAAGATGGATGGGATAAAGTATTGATTCTGTATTTATCGTTAGCTGCCGGGTGCCAATTGTTAAGAAGGTGGAAATATTTATGGGGACAAATAAGGATTTATGGTATAGTCAAAATGGCCTATAACTGTTGCTCAGAAATCAAGGTGTAGTAAGTCACACTTAGAAAAAAACCCCCACTGAAATCCATGGGAAATTACCATGATTAACTCAGTCAACTGATTTCGCCAGGTCTACTGTTTTTTGTAGGGTTTTGCTGCGGCAGAAAGTTCCCCTGAAGAATTCATTGGCAGGATTGAACTCCCTGCCCATCAGCTGGTGGGTGGCAGGTTCAATCCTGCATTTTGCAGGGTTTGGCTGCACCAGTGACTTCCCCACAGGGAACAAAGGGAGCCAAACAGGATTGAACCCCCCAGCCAAATGCTGATGGACACAGAGTTTATTCCTGTTTTCTCACTGATTGGCTGTGCAACTCACATCTCTATCTGCTCCTAAAGCTAATATCAGGTGTGGGGAAGGTGGGCATGGGGTTCCTCACCCCTGCTCTGCTCTACACTTGGCCTGGATCCAATTTTATGTGCTACAACATGCTAGATTTTGGCGAATTTCCTTAAAAATAGCTCCAAAACTGTAAGAAAAGCTCAACAACTTTGGTATAAAAATACCAAAACACCACCCAATTTTGAGGCAACTGATGAACACAGCTATGTTACCATATATTTATTTAAAATATTTGTAGGCTATGTTTAGGAGCATACCCTTTCAAGATGGCTTCCAATAAAAATCACCGATGTACACTATATTCACAAATAAAATGATAACAAACTAGGATCTAATAAGACAGACAGCTGCCCCAAGGATGCCTGGCCAAAAGTCCCTTCAGAATGTGACCAAGCTCAATAGCAGCAGAGTCCAAATAAAGAAATGCTTTTAGGAAAAAGCTAGTGGAAACAGGAGAGTTTTCAGATCTTTCCCCCCCGAATGCAATAAGTAACAAAATAAAATAAAGATTGGGGATCCAGTACTGAGCAGGAGGTTGGACCAGGTGTCATCCAGAGTATGCTTCCAAGCAGGCAGCTGCCATTTCTCCATAGTCAATTAACAATTAACTTCTTTAAAACCATTCCGCTTGGAATGTAAACATGTCAGGTGATTTATACTTAGGTTTTTACTGTTTTGTGCATTGACTTAATGATCGCCCTGCAGTGTATTTTTGCGTGTTTACTCAGAGGTAAGACAACTCCCTGACAAGTATGCTTTGAATTGTAGGCTCCATCATCCTAGTGTTTTTGACTGTAGGCCTAAGTCAAGAGACAGTTTGGGGGAACGGACTCCATAGTAGCCGCCCATTATCAGCCACAAGAAAAGGGCAGTGGGGATGTCTTTCCACTTGGATTAGATCCTGCACAACTCTCAGGAGCTAGAGACTGCTGACCTTCAACACATTTGGGAGGATTCCTTCTGTTTACACAGGGCCTGCCCCAGCAGGCGGTTGGGTTGGGTGCTCAGGGGCTGTGCTCAGAAGGAGGGGTTTTGGCTTTTCAAACAGGCGATGACTAAGTCAATTAATTGTTTAATTATGTAATGATTGTTTGTAACTTTGGAACTGTCAGCGTGCACTTGCCAAATCCAGCGTGTGCAGCTCTGTTATGTATACTGCGGAGGGAGTACATGTGCGCACACACCCATGGATGCAAATCCATGCACGCCCCTGACCATGGAAGTGATAGAGATTGCGCAGCTGAGCTTACTTCTGCACATTGAATCGGCCCCATAGGCGCCGACTCCATGGGGCCTGAGGGGGCCCGAGCCCCCTCAAAAATTCGTTTGGGGAGGCTCCGCCCCCCCCAATAATTTAAGAAAATTATTAGTTATATTATGCTTTGTAAAATCACAAAATTATGTTGGTATTTTTTATTTTCCTTGTTTGACGATAGTTACCTTTTAAAATACATTCAGTAATGAGTTAAAACAAAGCCACTCCCGAGCTAGAGAGGGGGTGGGGTTGCGGGCTCTCGACCCATCAACAATCTCGCGGGGCTGGCGTCAACCCCGCAAGAAGCGGGGATTCCCCCTAGCTCATTAATATTCACCGCCCATCGGCTGCCGCAAAGGGCGGGCCCTCACAGGTTCACTTAAGGTCGGGGCAGCCCGGGGCTCGCCCCTTTCGTTCCCCCAGCAGCAGCGGTTTGGAGGTCTTGGGCCCCCCAATATTTTTTATAAGTCGGTATGGGCCCCCGCCCCCCCAATATTTTTTATAAGTCGGCGCCCCTGATCGGCCCTGCAAAGCTGTGTCTTTGGCCCCATTTGCACTATGTATTTAAAACAGTAACATACTACTTTAAACAACTATAGCAGGGGTCAGCAAACTTTTTCAGCAGGGGGCCGGTCCACTGTCCCTCAGACCTTGTGGGGGGGGGCTGGACTATATTTTGAAAAATTAAATAAATAAATGAACAAATTCCTATGCCCCACAAATAACCCAGAGATGCATTTTAAATAAAAGCACAAATTCTACTCATGTAAATACATGCTGATTCCTGGACCGTTCATGGGCTGGATTTAAAAGGTGATTGGGCAGGATCCGGCCCCTGGGCCTTAATTTGCCTCCCCATGAACTATACTATAGCATCTCTCAAAGAATATAATCCTGGGAACTGCTGTTTGTTAAGGGTGCTGAGAGCTGTTGGGAGAACCCTATTCCCCCCAAGGAACGGTTTAACAGCCAATCTTTCTTCCCAGGGAACTCTGGGAATCGCAGCTCTATGAGAAGGATAGAGTTCTCTCAATAACTCTCAAGATACAGTGCCCAGGATTCTTTGGGGGAAAGCCAAGTGGTATGGTGCCATTTTAAATGTGTAGTGTAGATGGGGTCTTAACAAGAGACTTACTTCTTTTGCAAGAGATGCTTAAAAGTCAAAATGAGTGTGCCGTGTTGCATCTGTCCTGGAAGAGTATTCCACGGCATGGGACTGGCATGATATTAGGTGCCTGACTTGTAGTTGAGGCCAGCTGGGCCTCTGTAACTGGTGGCAGTTCCTCCTCAGACTGAGCTGGAAGGTATCCTGGACCCAAGTGATTCAGGGAATTGTGAACAAAAACAAGAGCTGTGAACCTAGCCAGTTCAGATGCTCTAGCAGAGGCAGAGCCATAGCTAGGTGATCTTGCGCCCCTGGCAGAACCGTCCAGATTGCGCCCCCTTGCCACGGACAAATTAGCTCTTCTTTCCACCTCTCCTCCAACCCCTCCTCCACCCATTCAATTCACCCTCTATTTAAAACCATTTCCCATGAGGCAATAATCAATATTTATATTTATGGACATATTTTTAGCTGATTTTGTGCCTGATTTTTGATTTTTGGCAGGGGGCTGATTTTTGGCAGGGGCCCACCTCATCACCCCCTAACTATGGCCCTGAGCAGAGGTGTCATATGCTATATGTTTCCGAGTACAATTCAAAGTATTGGTGCTGACCCTTAAAGCACTAAACGGCCTCGGCCCAGTATACTTGAAGGAGCGTCTCCACCCCCATTGTTCTGCCCGTACACTGAGGTCCAGCGCCGAGGGCCTTCTGGCGGTTCCCTCATTGCAAGAAGCAAAGCTACAGAGAACCAGTCAGAGGGCCTTCTCGGTAGTGGCGCCCGCCCTGTGGAACGCCCTCCCATCAGATGCCAAAGCGATCAACAACTACCTGACATTCAGAAGACATCTTAAGGCAGCCCTGTTCCGGGAAGTTTTTAATGTGTGATTTTAGTGTATTTTTGGTTTCTGTGGAAGCCACCCAGAGTGGCTGGGGAAACCCAGCCAGATGGGCGGGGTACAAATAAATTATTATTATTATTATTATTATTATTATTATTATTATTATTATTAACAACTGTACCCAGCACCAGTCTAGCTGCTACTTTCTGCTCACGCTAGAGCTTCCAGACGAGGCCCAAGGGCAGCCTCACATAATAATCCAGTCCTGAGGTGACCAGTAGCTGGACTATGGTGGGCAAGTAACCTTATACAGTGCTACCTTGGGTTAAGTACTTAATTCGTCCTGGAGGTCCGTTTGTAACCTGAAACTGTTCTTAATCTGAAGCACCACTTTAGCTAATGGAACCTCCTGCTGTTGCCGCGCCGCCAGAGCACGATTTCTGTTCTCATCCTGAAGCAAAGATCTTAACCCGAGGTACTATTTCTGGGTTAGCGGAGTCTGTAACTTGAAGCGTATGTAATCTGAAGTGTATGTAACCTGAGGGACCACTGTACAGATATGCCCATAGCTGACATACCAGGCCAAGTTGGTAAAAGGCACTCATAGCCACAGAGACCACATTTTGATGCTAACAGTGTTGTTCGGATGCTGCGAAAAACTTGCAGGCCTAAGGAGCACCTAGCCAGTAAAAAGTTTGTGAACCAAGAGGCCTCCTCTTTCTTGCTGCTGCTGCCTGCTCACCTGTCCTCTTTGAGCATGCAAGCAGTGAATAGCATGAGGAGATGAAGGAGCACGGACCATTTCCCTGTCTGGAGGTTGGCCGTGGGCTCCCTTGCTGAGGTGTGGGCCTGCTCGAGCCGAATCACGGAGCACACATAGCCCTAGTCATAGCACAAACAAACGATCTATCTAGGCAGTTCTGAGAGAGCCATATAATCATGACAGGAACAAGCTCCACACTTTCATGGGCGGGTAGGATGTCCTTGGCTTGCCCTGAACCAAAGTCACCTTGTCTGTACTGAGTCACAATGAAATGAGCGACTTGCCCCAAGAAGTCACATGTGAGAAAGTTGGTGGAGAGGACCAGCTTCATTGCTCTTGCTGCTCAGCAAATGGCCTTTGCTAGAAGCTGTTCCTAAAATAATGTTATGAGTTTTCTATCAGATTTCTGTGAATGCCCACCCCCCCGTCAATGTAGGTTACCTGAGGCATGCTTGGCCAGAGATTTAGATTTATTAATAGTTCTGGCAAAGTTGCCAAGTGCCTTGTATTTTTGTTTCAGGAAGATTGGATGATTATAACTGATGGTTGGGAAAGGCTGGAGAATCTTTCTACCCTCCCAGCTGAGGAATGTTGAAATCTAATCAGTGGATGGATGAATGGTTAAGAAAGAATCGAGATATCTTTACTTTTATTCATTGCTTACATTTTAATCCCACCCTTCTTTCAAAATAGCTCAGGGTGTTGTTGTTCATATCCCACCACCAGTTTTATCTCCACAAAAATCCGGTGAGGTAGTTGATATATAACGACTGACCTAAGGTTACCTATTCTGAGAGGGGTTGTGGTGTTGGTCTGTTGCAACAAAAAACCAACCAAGCAAACAAACAAAACAAAGAATCCCGAAAGACCAACATATTAACACATAAACGTAAGGCAGCTTCTAGACTGTCTTGACCGTCAAATTCAAAGTACGCAGTAGAAGTCACTTTGGCATTCTTTGCACAACAAACCCACTTCCAAATGGAGCTTTTCTGTGAGCAAGAAAATGGTAGGAAAACGTACAACAATTGCTTGGCGTCACTTGAGGCCCCCACTTGCATTATACATTTTTATGTTATTTCATTTAATTTATTTAATAAAATTTATACCCTGCTTCGCTGTAAAAAACAAACAAAACCGAAGCAGTTTACAATACATTTAAAGCAGTATCATACTACTTTAAACAGTCATGGCTTCCCCCAAGGATTCTTGGGAGTGCTAACAGTTGTTAGAAGACCCCTATTTCCATCAGAGAGCTAAAATTTCCAGAGTTTCCTGGGAGGAGGGAATGACTGTTAAACCGCTCTGAGATTATCAATAGAAGTCGAAATTAAAAACAATGGTTTTTTTGTTTTGTTTTTAAACAGAATATAAAGAAAATTGTCAAAATGCATTATAAGCTAAAATTACAGATTAAAACACATTTCAGCTTTACATGTCTGGGTAGGTTTGCCTAAACAATAAAGTTTTTAGCAGGTGATGAAAAAGAGTACAGTGAAGGTACCTTCCTAATGTCAAGAGGCAGGGAGTTCCACAGTGTAGAAGCTGCCGCACTAAAAGATCAATTCCTTACAAATACGTAAAAGGCACCATGCTCCACTTTTAAAAGTGCAAGTTCTGCAGACTGAAGCACTTCAGTAGGCATACGTGAAGCAAATATGAATCCATTTTGTAAAAATGAACGAAAAGTGATGCCAGCCACACACCGTGCAAATTCCCCTCTATACATTTATGAAACATTTATGTTTGAGTTGTTGCCGAGGGCGTAGGAAAAGCACTCCGTGGCCTCATCCCACTTGTTCCAGACTTAAAAGTAGCAAAATAAAAGTGCAAACTTCCTGAATTGTTCTCTTGTATTTACTTTTCCTCTTGGCCTTTGGAGGCTGGCTTTCCTGCTACGCTTCCCACTCTCTTGCCTTGGTGTTTGCTTTTAATTAAAAGCAAAAGAGGCAGCTGAGGGGAGACCCGAGTCAATTTAGCTCCGTTTATTGGAGAGCAGCCATTTTGGAGGCTTGCTCCACTTCCCCCAACATTGCTCACAACTTAGAGCGCTATTCGTAATTAGCTGGTCTTTGCTCATCATCCTTGGTCTTTGCTTTGACATAAACATGCACAGCAAGTTCCTACATGGTCTAATTAAACACCTCTCCCCCATGAGGAGGATGTGAAAGGCTTGTAATACCTGCTGGAATAAGAGAGCGCGGACAGGGTGCAGCTGAGGTCTACTCCTGTTGGTAGTTTCAACAGGAGCCGAGCCAGAAGATGGGCTCGTTTCACCTCTCCTGCCCTCAGCAAAGGGCTTCAGAACCAGCTCTTCACAGGGCTTGGCATCTGAAGCCTGTTTTAAGTGCCAGGGATCTGGCCTGGGAGCATGTGGTGCACTGTGTCAATACGAGAGAGAGAGAGAGAGTGTTTGTGGGCATGTGAAGACTACAGTGGTACCTTGGGTTAAGTACTTAATTCATTCTGGAGGTCCGTTCTTAACCTGAAACAGGTATGTATCCTGAAGCATATGTAACCCAAGGTACCACTGTGTGGTACCTCGGGTTACATACCCTTCAGGTTACATATGCTTCAGGTTACAGACTCCGCTAACCCAGAAATAGTACCTCAGGTTAAGAACTTTGCTTCAGGATGAGAACAGAAATCGTGCTCTGGCAGCGCAGTGGCAGCAGGAGGCCCCATTAGCTAAAGTGGTGCTTCAGGTTAAGAACAGTTTCAGGTTAAGAACAGACCTCCGGAACGAATTAAGTACTTAACCCAAGGTACCACTGTATGTTTTTTTCTTTTAAAATCATGCTAAAAAGTGGGGGTCGTCTTATACTGTACATGTGTAGTGCATAGGGTAGACGTTTGATTGGTTGCCCAACAACTCTGTGCCATCTCCCCGCATTTTGTTAAATTTGAGTCCCCCAAAATAGGGGGCGTCCTATACATGTCTTATAAACAGAAAAGTATGGTATTTGTTTTTTTAAAAATGAAAAGTGAAAATCTCTAACCATTTTAATTGTGCAGGGCAAGCATCGACATAGGTTACTGAGCACCATTCACTAAGAACCAAACTTGACCCCCCCCCAGGGCTGCTTCTAGGTTGCATCCACACACAACTCCCGTCATGGTTGGTCATGCTTGTTGGGCTGATACGAGTTCTAGTTCTGCGACATCTGGAGACAAAACCAAAGGTTCTCCACACCTGGCCTATGTGATGCAGTTAAATAATTTTTAAATACAGTGGTGCCTCAGTTGTCAAACGTAATCTTTTCTGGAAGACCGTTTGGCTTCCAAAACGTTCGAAAACCGAGGTGCGGCTTCCCATTGGTTGCAAGAGCTTCTTGCAGTCAGCGGAAGCTGCGTCGCACAATTGAGTTCCAAAGAGCGTTCGAAAATGGAAAAATTTACTTCCAGGTTTTCGGCGTTTGAGAACCGAAACGTTTGACAATGGAGGCATTTGGGAACTGAGGTACCACAGTATATGACTCTGCCTATTTCTGCGTTCTGGATTTTTGGTAAAGATTCGAAGCACTGAGCTTTGTGAACTCAGGCTGGCATCATCTTTGATTATATTTTGGCGCTTCCTTAAAACACGTTTATTTAAGAAGGCCTTTGCAGCTGTGCCATTCCGTTTCTGCTTCTTCGCCGCTGCAGCTGCGTTTTATTCTGAATATTGTTCGCGCTTTTTCTTTTTTGTACATTGTTGTGTCTTTATTATAGCGGCTTCAGTGAAGAGGCAGCATATGTTTGAAATATTACAGCTAAGGAGGTTCCTCATCCCCTTTAGGCCCCAGACAACAAAATTTACAGCTACAGGCCTGCCAGGAAGTACCACTGTGGGAAGGAGCATTTGTCAAGTTAAGCCGAGATTAACTTTACATGGTTAACCTTATTCTGGAAGGGAAAGCTCTGCAGCCCCACCCAGTGAACTGCCTGCCTTCAATCCATGTGTGGAGTGGGATGCAACTGCATGCTTCAGCTGAATCTGTGAACAGAAACCTCCCAACTTGTTTCATGCGCTCGCTCTGTTCATCTGGGGACCCTGCTTTTTGCAGTGTTCCTGATCATGTATTCAGATGCGGGTGGCGCTGTGGTCTAAACCAGTAAGCCTCTTAGACATGCCAATCAAAAGGTTGGCGGTTCGAATCCCCGCAACTGTTGCTCTGTCCCATCTCCTGCCAACCTAGCAGTTCAAAAGCATGCCAGTGCAAGTAGATAAATAGGTACCACTGCAGCGGGAAGGTAAATAGTGTAAATAGGTAAATAGTGTTTCCGTGTGCTCTGGCACTCCTCACGGTGTCCCGCTGCACCAGAAGTGGTTTAGTCCTCCTGGCCACATGACCCGGAAAGCTGTCTGTGGACAAACAACAGCTCCCTTGGCCTGAAAGCGAGATGAGCGCCGCAACCCCATAGTTGCCTTTGACTGGACTTAACTGTCCACGGGTCCTTTACCTTTTACCTATTCAGAATTTATGTGGGTGCGGCAATATCTGAAAAACCACCTCCATCTCGACAGACTGGTTTTAAGACTGGCAGAGGAGTCTCTCTGGATAGTTCCACCACTTTCAATAATGTGAGGAATGGGAACTGTTTTTATGGAAGCTCCTAAATTGTGTTACTCCCTCCTCACAGATCTAGCACCACCATTATTCAATTTCTGCCATATGCTGAAGGCACACCTCTTTATCCTGACCTACCAGCAGTGAAAGTTTTTTTGCTGGGACCCATCTCTTTTGCTGAATCGATATCCTTCTAATCTGGTTTTACTTGTTTTAATGATTGCAACTGTTTTATTTGTTTTTATAACTATATATTATGTTGTAGCTTGCCCTTGGGCCTTATGGCGAAAGGCGGGTGAGAAATCTTATAAATAAATAAAAATCAACACCAGTGGTTCCCAAACTTTCCCCCCTCACAGACCACTTGAAAATTGCTTGGCAGACCACTTAAGGGTTGTTGTTTTTTGCCTGCTCTAGTAATTTTAATGTGCTGTGCTAGACGCTGTATGATTTGTTACTGTATTTTTGTCAAACACACTGTGGAACACAGGAACAAAGCTAAGGAAAAACACTTAGAATCATTGTGTTGGAGGGTCCTTGCGGGTCATGCCATCTTCTGTGCAGTGCTATGTATGATATTTTAGATTTTATTGAGCAAAAGCTCAATATCCTTAAGAACAAAGGGACTTGCATCTCTGAAATGCCAGGTAATGTACACGTGTCGTATCTATTTATCTGTTCCTAATTTTTAGACAAAACAACATTGTGGAAGAGATTTTGCTGGCGTCAATGGACTCTTAGAGTTCTGCATTTTGGCAGCTGTTGTCAAAAGGAGTTCTGCTTCTATTACGACCCTGGCATAATTAGTCACACTCACTACTACACATTCACTGTTGTGTCATGGGCAGAATCCTTTTTCCTTCTCCCATTCACCCCTTGGGAACAGGCGGGTGGCCAACCACCGATGTTCTAGCAGGCCATTATTATTGTTTATTATATAGACCTGATTTATGCCACCCCTCACTGGGTGGAGATGTCCGCTTTGGGTGAGACATATAACATGTGAGCCAGTGTGAGCTCATGGATGCTGGGCACAGGTCATTTGGGCTTGTCTTGGGCTGGGTTGCTCCCTTGGTTCATCTGGTTTGGCTTTGGTGTGGCGGGAGGGGAATGTGGAAGAGGACAGTGTCAAGACTCCCCCATGCCCCCACCCTGGCAGCAGCAGGAGCAAATGACATTATCTGTTGGAGCACCTCAACTCAAGGTGGCATCTATGAGTGTGAGGCGCCCTGATTTAGCCTCATAATCATCTCATAATAAGGTGGGCACAGGTCGTAACAGCAACGGGCCCAGTGAACTTCGTGGCTGGTCAGGGATGTGGATCCCAGGCTTACCAGTCAATATGATGGGGGAAGGGCTACAGCGCTTTTTGCTTTTGCATGCAGAAGATCTCAATTTCCCAGTCCATCTCCAGATTAGGGCTGTGAACATCAACAGCTTGAAACCAGGGAGGGCTTCTGCTAGTCAGCACTGATCGTATTCTGCCAGAGGGACCCTTGCTACTTTACTATTCTACAACTGTCAGCTGATCCCAATAAATTTGGCTATTATGCTATGAACTATAATGCTCTTTGGGATATATGCATGTATACAATACATCAACACAGGGGCCTGCATTTTTGGTCTGCACTTGTGGGTGTGGCTTTGAGGACCACTACGACAAGCTTCTACTGCACTTTACCACCACCACTCTGTGATCTCGCATGGGTCACATGACTCACACCAGAGCATGGCCGGGAAGATTTGTGGCCTGGTTTTGGGAGTTAATATGTTGCAGAGTATACCAGGCTGCTTTTTTGTTTACAACAAGGAGCCCAAGGGCTTGCACTGCCTGTCAGCTTCCTCCTTCTTGGTCTGGCCTTGCAGAACTCAGCAGGGAGCAGGGATAAGGACAAATCTACACAGAGTTGGCTCTGCCGGTTATGGTCTGTGACTCTACCTACTACGGGGCTCGCTGCCCTCCACCCCACCAGCCCCAGTGGTCACCCACCACCCCGGCTATCTTTACAAATTTACAAGGGGGTGGGGCAGAGCCTAAACACAGTGTGTGAATCGGCTTTTGTTTGCACTGCAGAACCTCCCCTGTTTCACAAGACCTAGCCTTTAGCTTCTTTCACAATTGGCTGTGAACTAAGCAGCAGTGCAATTGTTCTCCATAATTGGCAACACTGGAAATCAAAGCTCATTGCAGGAACTTCCAAAGAATACAAACAGCACCAGCAGACACATCTTCCACTAGCATGGATGCAAACGTGTGTGCATGTGCTTGAGGGATTTGGCAGCGTTCCCATTCCCCACAGTGCTCTGCTTAAGGCTAGTCTCTCTAGATCAGCATTTCACAGTGTTCCGAACTGGAGGGGCTCCCACATCTGTGTTTATTGTTGGATTGGTGTTCCTCGTGCACAAACATTTTTGCAACACCCACCAGTGCTGGATTAACCAATAATAAGACTAAGCATGTGCTTAGGGCGCTAACAAAGCAGGGACAAAAAAAGAGAGGTTCTTGATGTTGTTAAAAGCATTTGAGATTTGATTTTTCAAAGGAGGCATCTCCAAAGGTCTTATTCTGGCCTTGAAGTCCACACAGTGTTGTTGGCGGCGGAGGAAGACATGTCAGTCCATGCTTTTTCTCAAGTTAAGGATTTACCCTGTCCAGGAGAAACCCAATAAGAGTAAAAACAAAATATCCCAATGGCCCATTTGCAAATTATGCCCCCTTTTGGAAGCACCCTCTGCCTCTCAGCATAAGAAGAAGAAGAAGAGTTTGGATTTGATATCCCGCTTTATCACTACCCCAAGGAATCTCAAAGTGGCTAACAAACTCCTTTCCCTTCCTCCCCGAGGCTGAGAGACTTCAGAGAAGTGTGACTAGCCCAAGGTCACCCAGCAGCTGCATGTGGAGGAGCGGAGACGCGAACCCCGTTCACTAGATTACGAGTCCACTGCTCTTAACCACTAGGAGTAAACCCTACACAAATCTGCAGTGGACTCCCTAAGATGGTTGGATGGCACCATGTACGCCTACAGTCCTCCTGGCACTCCTGAAGCCAAGCTGGTGCCAAATGTGTGGCTCTGCTTTCCTTTGGACCACAACAGCACGGCCAAGAGGAGGGTTTTGTTGTCTGAGCAGCCAAAGACCTCCATGCGCACTGCCCAGTCGTGCGCCCCGGGGGAGGTCATTTTGGTGCTGCTAATGCAGCGATTTGACTTCAATCCATTGTCTCTCGAGACAGTCAGATGCCAACAAAATAGATATATAAAGGCTACGCCTCTGATCACTCCTGGTCATTGGCCATGCTGGCAGAGTCTGATGGGAGCTGGAGTCCAGCAATGTCTCCCACATTGGTTACCCCCAACCCAGGCCACTTAGGAGTTTCAAGGTGATTACCAAGTCTTTGAATTGCTCTGGAAACTGGTGGAGGTACTGCAGGATAGGCATGATATTGTCTCACGAGGCCAGCACACATCACATTCCTTGCTACTGCCTTCTGGGCCAGCTGAAGGTTCCAAAGGCAGCCCCCCCCCATGCAGGGTGCAATGCAGTAATCCAGTCTAGACGTCACTAAGGCATGAGTTGCCGTCGCCCCACCTGACCTCAGGAGCAGGAGCAGCTGGTGCACCCATCTAAATTGGATAAAAGATGCACATAGCTGCTACATGGGCATGAAGGTACAAGGCCAAATCAAGAAGAAAACCAGACGCCTGATTCTTCAAGTACCACCCCACCCCAAACAGGGCTGAATTCTTTTCTTTGCCATTTGTGACCCTGGCAGTCCTCCTCTCCTGGGGCAGGTTTTTAAGCCCGCCTGGTAGCGCCTGCTAGACCTGGAGTGGGTAAGTTGTATATGTGACTCACGGCCAGCTGGAGCTGTTCCATCAAGAGGTCACAGAGACCTGTTTTACAGGTTCCTCTTTTCTTTTTTTAGTTATTCCTAAGCACCCGAGAAACGACTGAGGTGTATGAAATCTGCTGTCATTGAAGGGAAAAGCAACAACAAGCCCGCTGAGTTGATAAAAGTCCTTGTGCCCTAAGCAAGGTGATTCCCTCACCTTTACACCTTTACATTTTGGCCTTGAATGGGCAGCAGCTGCCTCCATGTTCCACCCCTGCTTTGTGGCATGTGGCAAGCATACCTGGCTTCACCCGTCTGCCACGTGCGCACACACCTTGTTGCTAGAAACCTCTTGCGCTGAGCACAAGGGCAGGAGAGCAGAGTCCACCGTTCTTGTTTAACCATTTGCTACGCAAGAACACATGGAGATGACGCGTTAAGCCCAGGTCTTCCCAATCGTGTGTTTTTCCTGCTTTTAAAAGGCCAACCATGCCTTTCCTTGTCGAACCAGATGAATAAGATACTTTTGTCCCCTTCCTGTCCTGCACAGGCCGATGGTGCAAATCTGCATAAAATTTGTATATGCTGATAGACATACATAGATGCAAGATTAGGCTGAATTTTTGGGTTGGGGAAAAGAGGGACACAAACTCCAGCTGCCAGCTTATTTTGAGCTATGGGGTGCTAACAGGGTTTCCTGGGCCCAGTGTACAGTACAGTGGTACCTCGGGTTACATACGCTTCAGGTTACAGACTCCGCTAACCCAGAAATAATACCTCAGGTTAAGAACTTTGCTTCAGGATGAGAACAGAAATTGTGCGGCTGCGGCACAGCAGCAGTGGGAGGCCCCATTAACTAAAGTGGTGTTTCAGGTTAAGAACAGTTTCAGGTTAAGAACAGACCTGTGGAACGAATTAAGTACGTAACCAGAGGTACCACTGTATGTGGATTGGGCCCTCTTTTGCCTCACGCGCAGTTTATTAGCAAGAACGGTTGCTTATGTACATATGAATGCCAGAGTTTAGAAAGTTCATTTTAAAAAGGAACGAGTCCTGGTTCAAGTTCCACTAACTGCAGTTCACATTAACTTGCGGTGCTGGGTTCAAATCATGCAGTACTATGGGAAGTTTCCCTAAGTATCCAAGCTGGGAAATTAGTCACCTTCTTTGGTCTTATACGTTCTACTGTATAATCACGAGATCCGGAAATCTGCGTGGATGTGGTTGCCCAGAAGCAGGCAGCTGTCTTTCCCCCATACACAAATAACAGAATCTGAAAATATATGCCCAGCGTCTGCTAAACTAGAAACTAGAAAGGGTCTGCACAGACTTTCTAAGGCTATTTGTTAAATTTGCTGCTGTTCGCTGGGTTCCTCTGCCTCTGCGTACTTAATTCAACCAGCTGTCCTCCTCACTGAAATCAGTGGGGGCAGCCCCTCTTCCCTCAGGGTATTTGAAGCGCCAAGGAGCCGTGACTCAGTAATAATAACTAAAAAGCCTTCTTCCTGCACTTTTACATGTGCCAGCTCTATTCTAAGCGCAGCTCCAGCCAGCATGGCTAATGGTCAGGGACGGAGGGAGCCCAACAGCACCGAGTGTGCTGCTCTGGTTCTGTGATTACTGGCTTTGGGGACCAGGCCCGTTGGCAAGCCAACTCTCATACCCTGCAATATGAAGCGGCCCCAAACTGGAACACCATCTTCTGGGTGAGTCACATGTGTGAGTCACATGGCCTGCATGAGATTGCGGACTCCCAAAAACGCTTTTGGGGCACAGTGCCCCAAAATGCATGTTTTGGGGCACTGCATAATATCACCGCCTTGATAAAAGACCCTTCTGGGGGCGAGAGTGCGACAAGAGATTGCAGTGGCCATTGGGACCACTGTTCTCTCACAAGAAAATACAGGACTGTTCCATTTCCCCCCTGGGACAGTTGACGGATATGAGCTCTGTGTTACAAATATGTCTGCGAATGTGACGTGAATGCTGGCAACATTAAACCTGCCGTGTCGTGTGGGAATCCCTCACAGACAACCGCAGGGCCTGGAGACAGACAATCAGGTTGTGTATCCATAGCAGTGGCCAGAGGAGAAATGACCACTGGGTGGAGCGCAGAGCGGAGAAACGCCATGGTGCATCTGTAGCAACGCAACCAAACGCCTGCATCTGCCCCAGCTGCAACAAAACATGTCCTTCCTGCATCAATCTCTACAGCCACAGCTGGCGTTGCAACTGTCCAACACTTGGACTTCACTTGCGAAGGCATACTCCTCCATTGTTTCCAGAGACAGACGGATGCCAACAATAACAATCTCTCAACCATACACTCACACTCATTTTGTTGTTGTTGTGAACAATTCCTTATTGTTCTTCAGCCAACATGATTCCCAGAGTGCTTTGCAGAGAAAATATAGAAGCAATCAGATCAGTGCAATGAAATAGAATACATAATCCTTTATTTATTTATTTATTTATTTATTTATTTATTTATTTGCTTGCTTGCTTGCTTGCTTGCTTGCTTGCTTGCTTGCTTGCTTGTTTCAAAAGACGCAGTTATATAACAAGGTCAAAGCCTGGAGATAAAAATGTACAAAGCCTCTGGGAATAACAAAGAAAGGTCTTTGTTTGGCATCGAAGGCTGTGTACACACGATATATTTAAAGCACAATGGGGCAGTGGCGTAGCGTGGGTTGTCAGCACCCAGGCAAGGCAAGTAATTTGCGCCCCCTAACCTGTGGATTTGCGCCCCCTAACCCTAACCCCCAGATGTTGCGCCCAGTGCGGCCGGCCCCCCTGCACCCCCCACGCTACGCCACTGCAATGGGGTCATTCCATATCAAGTGATCCAGCTTTTTTTACTTAATGTCATCCAATTTTCTTAACATTTTGTACACTTGTTGAATGATCAAAACTAAGTTGAAATCTATTTTTTTTAATCTCATCCCGTTTTTGAGTTATGAGGGTTTGGAATTAAAAAAACACAGACAATTTTGGCCTTGCCGGACTACACAAAAACCTTAAAAGCTCAGCCCAGAACTGAGATACATCAAAACTAAAAATACAAATCTCTTTAGAACTTCATGGGCTTCAATATGATATGTCACATGATAGAGTTACTTTGAATTTTAAATTTAAGTTACAAAATTTAAAATTTTAAAATAATAATGTGATACAACATTTTTTTAAAAAATGCATTGATTATTTAATATTTCTAAGAGCTACCTGCAAAATTTCATCTTGGGATCTCAATGGGATCACATTAAAACTATATATATACCTGTATATATTGTACATACAAAATATACAAAAGAATTATGGCCGCTGTGGTTTATCCTTCACAAGACAGAATTTCTGGCAATCCTTAACAAGCCACAGTTCCAGTGTTCCCTGAGAAGAAGGATTGATTGTTAAACCACAGGGAATTGTAGCTCTGTGACGAAAATAGGGGTCTCTCAGCCCCCTTAAAAAACGACCACGTCCAGGATTCTTTAGGGGAAGCCATGACTGTTTAAAATAGTATGATACTGTTTTAAATACATACCCTCTAGTCTAGTATAAAGCAGCCCCAAACTGGGGTGCCATCTGCTGGGGCCTGTGTGAGTCATGTGACCCATGTGAGATCGCACCCCCCACAAACGCACTTTTTCAGACATGGCGCCAAAAAATGTGCGTTTTGGGATGCCATGCAAGGTCACTTCCCTGAAAAAGTGCTTCCCTCCCCCAGGGCGAGAGTATGGCCTGAAATTGCACAAAATTGCGGTGGCCATTTTGGCCGCCATCTTCTCACAAGAATAAATAGGATGCCATTTTTTCCCCCAGGACAGTTGGCAGATATGTAAATATATAATGTAGATGGGGCCTTAAAAGTTCAGGTCTGGCAGGTGGGTCAACAGGAAAAAACCTCTTTTTGCAGTGGTGGCATGCTGAATTTGGAATGCCCTCCCCAGAGAAGTGCACCCGCTACCAAAAACAACGTCGTTTTATCACTTTGTGAAAACTTTTCATTCAGCATCTTTTATGGTGGGGTTTACCAAAATGGCTGCCCCAATTTTCCACCTTCATTTGGAGGTGAAGATTTGAGCATCGGTTTCAGTATATTTGGGGGACCCTCAGTACTGAAACCCTGCAATGGCTTGAGGATGTGGGCAGATAATGGTTTTTGTTTTGTTTCATAGCTTTGCTGGATTATTTTAGTATTGTTGGGGTTTTTTGGGCTGTGGTTTCCAAGGGTAGTTTTGTTTTCATTTTTGTGCTTTTTATTAAGCTGTGTGCTACCTAAGAGTCCTGTTACTGGTTTACAGCAAAGTCCCAGATTCAATCCCAGGCATCTCCAAGTTGAGCGGGACAAAGACTTCTGCATGAAACCCCAGAGAGTCGCTGCCAATCAGTGTTGACAATATGGAGCTATTTATCCATTTATCAAAATTTATATAAGGCTTGATTGCAATAAAACCTTAAGTGGATTGCAATGAATTAAAATGAGCAATAAAATGGGCAAAAACAAGTAGTTTAAACACTTAAAGACAATTTAAATTAGCAGTAAACTCAAAAGAGATTAAAAAAGCTGGATGGACCAATGGTAGGAATTGCTCCAAGGCATATTCCTAAGCTCTTAAACTTTGTGTGTGTGCATGTGTGTAAATCAACATATCAAAATATGAAATGTGAAATATGAGGATGAACTAGTTATTGTTGCATCATACTATAGGGACGCCTGAGACTCCCTTTGGAAACTTACATGATCTCTGGGGTGGGCAGAGCTCCTGCCCTTTAGTAGTTGTATAGAAGTGGGAATGTTTGCTGAATTATTTATTTTACATACCAGTCAAAAGTGTAGGAGCCCTGTCCTCTTTTGCTTCTGGTCATCCTAGTGGTCGCCCTAAAAACAAAATTGTTCTCCTTCTTCTGCCAGTCCACCGCTTTGAAATAAAAGGAAGTAAATGAAGACAGGGGAGCCTTTGAGATGTAGCTGGGACCTAGGCTAGCTCTGCCTCACAGCTGACAACGTCACCATTCGCAGAACTTCTGGCCACATTTCGTTTTTGAAATGTGGGAAGTAGAAATTTGCCTTTCAGTACAACAACCTTGTTATCTAGACACTGACACTTGCCTACACAGCAGTGATATCACGGTGCTTGTGGCACGTTTGTGGTGTAGGCTGTGTGAGTTTTATCAGGGAAGAGGAGGGTCCTGTCGTTAGACTGAGGAGGACAGAGCAGACGGCATTTGAAAAATAGAACAAAAAATTCTGTTCAGACAATATCTCTGTAAGATAGTGTGGTCCTTTACAGGAAAGGTGGAGCTCACATCATCAAAATGTGAGCGGCAGGTGGGCTGATTTGCTAATGAGACAGGGTGTTTGTAACACAAGAGGAACCACGTTTCACGTGGGCAATCACAACAGCAACAAGTGTGGAACCTTGAGAGAAGAGCCGCGTATTCCAAGAGCAAAATATTATGGTTTGAGTACTGGGGAACTGTGACATCCTCACAACAGTGCTAGCTAATGTGGCAGACTACAGTTTCTTCATCCCTGACCATTGGCCATGCTGGTTGAGACTGATGGGAATTGGAGGGCACCAAGTTGCTCATCCCTTGGATATAAGCAGAGCCTCAAGGACAAGCTATGCAAAACAAATGCCACGTGGATTGTTGAAAAATGCAGAAGGAAACCCTTGCACACAGAGCTAGCTGCCGGTTTTGCAGGTCCTTTGGGCAAGTTGCTCTCAGTGGGATCCTTGTCCTATTGAGAGAGCCTCCGCCACCATCCCATTTGCCCTGGCTTCTGCCTAGACCATGAGAACAGAGGCTCTTATCTGAGAGTAAGGAATCAATCTTTATTGAGGCAAAGAAGGGATACACATTGCATCTTGGCTATGGAGGAAGGACTAGAAGGCTAGAAGCCATTGATAGCTTGATCCTCCATGAGTTGGCCTAAACTTCTTTTGAATACATCCAAGTTGGCACCAATCACTTTGTCTTGAGATTTATAGCAGGGTTGGATAACCTGCAAACCTCCAGAGGTTCAGGATTATAACTCCCATCATCCTTGACCTTTGGCCATGCTGCCTGAAACTAATGAGAGTTGGAGCCTGACAACATTTGTAGGGCTGCAGAAACCTACCATATTTTTCGCTCTATAAGATGCACTTTTCCCCTCCTAAAAAGTAAGGGGAAATGTGTGTGCATCTTATGGAGCGAATGCAGGCGGGAGGCTCTGCTCAGCGCTCCCTTTAAAGAGCCGCGTGGAGCGCACCAAGTTGCTTATCCCAAGAGCCCCCAAGAGCCGCATACACACTCCATGTGCTCTTTAAAGGGAGCGCGGCTCTCCCGGGCAAGGGGAGCCTTCATCCTGCTACCCAGGAGAGGCTGTGCGTGGCTATCCCATAAGCCAGGACAGCTAGCAGGATCGCTGTGCAGTGATCCTGGTTGCTGTCCTGGCTTCTGGGATTCAGAATATATTTTTTCTTGTTTTCCTTTTCCAAAAACTAGGTGCATCTTATGGTCTGGTGTGTCTTACAGAGTGAAAAATACGGTATGTCCCCACTGTGGAAGGATGTGTGGATCCATAATTGGCCTCCACAGTCACTTCCAGACTCGTTGTTAAAACTGTGTTTATGGAAGACTCAATCTTACCAGAAGAGTCCTGGTTTATGGAACAGAAACAGATCAAATGCATCTTACATGTGCCTCAAAGTAGTAGTGAGCCTCCTTTGAACTGTCAAGGCATGGAACCCACTCACAGATGCTTCTCCACCATGTTGCCCCTGGCCTTCCTCCTTCCTGCTCCTTTCCTTTCTTGTAGACACCTCCAGGACTTGGTACGTACAGGGTTAAGCCACTCAACAGTCACGGTGACTCAGGGCTGGGAAATATGATAAAACGAGCCACAGCTACTGCTGCTAATAGATATTGCACTTGTCACCACAAAGAAACCAGAGGACTCGTTTAATGTGGTTCATGCCATCACAACAGCAAGAGGCTGCGATGCGATGGAGCTAGACAGAAGGGGAAGGAAGCGGAGGGTGACTCTCATGGAAACAATCCTGGCTGAGATCCGGGGGGGTGGGGGTGGCGTGCCCATTCACTGAAGAGGGCAGGGGCCAGGGGGCTGGGCTGCAGTCCTGATAGGAGCCAACATTGCAGCAACGATGCACTACTGCACTCTCTATGCAGCGGCTGCCCACGGGGACAGTCTGGGAAATGAAATTGGCCAAGAATGCCAAGCCCAGATTATAGGACCATTGGAAGATGCCTTAGGCCAAGTCTGGTCATTGGCCCACCTAGCTCAGTACTGTCCTTGCGGACTGGCAGTGGTTCTCCAGGGTTTCAGACAGTGGTCTTTCTCAACCCTATCTGGTGATCCCAGGGATCAAACCTGGGAACTTCTGCAGATGGTCTGCAACTGAGCAATTACCCTTCCTCAGATTGTCGTCTGGGGCTGGCAGGAGGCACCATGGCCACATTCATACCATGCTTTTAAAGCGTTGTGATACCACTTTAAACAGCCATGGCTTCCCCCAAAGAATTCTGGGAGCTGTAGTTAAGGGTGCTGAGAGTTGTTAGGAGTTGCCCTGTTGCCCTGGAAGAGCTACAGTCCTACGCTATACTGCTGCTTGCTTTTGTGACTTTGAAACTCTGCTGGGGGCTGTCTCTTGCTGGAGGGTGTGTTTAGCCCCATGCTTTGGGTCTAGGGATCAAGCCAATTCTTTTATCAATTACTCCACACATTGGTGATCTATATATTTCCCTCCCACAAAACCACTCTGTAAATTGTAGCTCCCAGAACAACTCCCAAATTGTAACAACTCCCAGAACAAAACTACAGCTCCCAGGATTCTTTGAGGGAAGCCATGACTGTTTAAAGTGGTATAAAAGGTAAAGGGACCCTTGACCATTAGGTCCAGTTGTGACCAACTCTGGGGTTGCAGCGCTCATCTCGCTTTATTGGCCAAGGGAGCCGGCGTACAGCTTCTGGGTCATGTGGCCAGCATGACTAAGCTGCTTCTGGAGAACCAGAGCAGCGCACGGAAATGCCGTTTACCTTCCCGCTGGAGTGGTACCTATTTATCTACTTGCACTTTGAAGTGCTTTCAAACTGCTAGGTTGGCAGGAGCGGGGACCGAGCAATGGGAGCTCACCCCACCGCGGGCATTCGAACCGCTGACCTTCTGATCAGCAAGTCCTAGGCTCTGTGGTTTAACCCACAGCGCCACCCACGTCCCTTCAAGTGGTATAAGAGTGCTTTAAACGTAAGGTGTAGATGTGGCCTAAATTATGCTGGTTTTAGGCCACCTTCCTTGGCTTCCAGATTGCTTCTGGGTATTCATTTTGGCTGAAATGACCTGGGGGATTCCAGTCCCAGTGACTACTTCACTTTTGTATTCTACCTAATACAAATCTTGAACTTTGTATCGGTTTTGCACCACCAGAGCCCTGTGCCATTAGGAAAGGCACGTTTTTGCTTCCGATTACATGTTATGCTGAAAAAGAAACATACTCATCTTAAAACTGAAAATACCCCGCAAGGAAGTTAAGTGAAACCAGCAGCCAAGTTTCTAGCTCCTTGCTGTCTTCTCTTTAGGCTGCTGTTTGCTCTAGAAAGTGCTGCAGAATGAGACACAGAGGCACGTGGCCCGCAGCCTGAAACCTCAAACGGCTGCAACAAAACTAGAAAAGCAACAATGCTGCATTAGATATGTTGTTGTTGTTTAGTTGTTTAGTCGTGTCCGACTCTTCATGATCCCATGGACCAGAGCACACCAGGCACTCCTGTCTTCCACTGCCTCCCACAGCTTGGTCAAACTCATGTCAAACTCATGTTTGACCTTCGAGAACACTGTCCAGCCATTTCGTCCTCTGTTGTCCCCTTCTCCTTGTGCCCTCAATCTTTCCCAGCATCAGGGTCTTTTCCAGGGAGTCTTCTCTTCTCATGAGGTGGCCAAAGTATTGGAGCCTCAGCTTCAGGATCTGTTCTTCCAGTGAGCACTCAGGGCTGATTTCCTTCAGAATGGATAGGTTTGACCTTCTTGCAGTCCATGAGACTCTCAAGAGTCTCCTCCAGCACCATAATTCAAAAGCAGGCTGCAAGAAAACTAGAAAAGCAACAACGCTGCATTAGATATAGATGGGTCATTTTGGAAGGAACAAGGGGAACATGTGGTTGTTGGCGACTGCAGAGGAGGGATGGGAAACCTGTGGCCCTCCAGATGTTGCTGTGGTACAACTTTCACCAGCCACAGCCAGCATGGTCAAGGCTGAGGGATGATGGGCGTTGTAGTTTAGCAACATCTGAAGGGCCGCAGCTTCCCCATCCCAAATATAGAGCCTGGTCTAACGCCATGCTAACTTTTGCAACTCTGCTAGGCTCTAGCACGGTTTAAAAATAAATCAATCATGAAGTTGTCACATTTTGGGAGCGAGCGAGGCATTGTGTGGCAAGGAAAATGCAGTCAGCGCTCTACATGTGAAAACGTAACTTCTCTGTCATAATGATTTGACATTTCAGCAAAGATATGGTATGGCTTCATTGGAATAGCTTGTTCCTTTGGTAGGGGTTACAGTGCCAGACTAGGACCTTGGGAGATGTGTGTTCAAATCTCTACTCAGCTGTGAATCTCAGTGGGCGACCTTGAGCCAGCCAGCTACTAGTTGAGTGACTAGTTACGCATTGCCAAAAAAAAAAAAAAATCACTTTTAAAAGAAGGCGAAAGATCCCACCAATTTGCATATGGAAATGTATGTGCACATATGCAGATTCAGAAATAATGGCTATCATGTAAAGAGAAATACAAAACAATCCATCTCACCATAATAGAGGCTGGTGCGAAGCGACTTGCATGCCCTCTCCGACTGCTGACTGGGTGATCCTGACTCTTAAGGGGCAACTTCAAGGCTCCACCTCCTGCTCTCCATTTTTATGCATGCTTATCTTTAAACCAGACCTGAATCAGAGAGCCCTCACAGAGCTATGATCCCCCAAATCCTTATCAAACCACAGTTTCCAGGATTATTGGGCTGGGGCTGGAGAGTGATGTGTGTTGGGTGTACAGTGGTACCTCGGGTTAAGTACTTAATTCGTTCCGGAGGTCCGTTCTTAACCTGAAACTGTTCTTAACCCGAAGCACCACTTTAGCTAATGGGGCCTCCTGCTGCCGCTGCACCGCTAGGGCACGATTTCTGCTCTCATCCTGAAGCAAAGTTCCTAACCCGAGGTACTATTTCTGGGTTAGCGGAGTCTGTAACCAAAAGCGTATGTAACCCGAGGTACCACTGTACTTTGTATTATGTAGTTCTATCCCTGGTCCCCAACCCTGATTTAATTCAGGGAACCAATTTTCCTCTGACAAAAGCGAGCCTGGGACAAGGAGACTGTCCCCACATTTTAAGACGCCTTGACCATTTTCAGTGAAATCTTACACATGTTCACCTGAGAGTTTTACACATGTTCATCTGAGAAGCCCCATTTGAGTTTAATGGGGCTTACTCCCAGCTAAGAGAGTGTAGGATTGCAGCAAGGTCTGCCATTATAACTAAGCTTCTAGTCTGGCCAGTACTTCATGTTCGGGTCTGCTGAGAGGCTGCTAGATTCTCTGGGCAGATTTCGTAGTTTCTGATGTCTCCATTTCCCCCTCTGTGTCTGTGCTCCATCCTGAAAACAGAAACCACGATGGGTTTCTCAACTTCTCTGTTTGTATCATAAAACAACTAACACCAGCGCCTTCTGAATCTTACTGATTTTTCCCCCCTCACAAAGTTGTTATTCTTTCTGAGTAGCTCTGCTCCCATTTTGCAATTGGAATTCAGTTGCGTCAGATCTTAAAGCTCAACGTGGAGTTGCTCATGAAGACGACTCAGAAACTGCAATTGGTCCAAAATGTGGCAGCCAGATTTTGGGGTAGGGTTCCCTTTAGACCTCATATAACCACTGCTTTAAAAAGAGTTCAATTGGTTGCCGTTCATTTCTGGGCCCAATTCAAGGTGCTTACATAAGTGTTTAAAACCCTAAATAACTTGGGTCCCAAGTATCCGAAATACCATCTATATGCCCACTTTGTTGCTAAGATTGGCAGAGGAAGCCCTCTTTCTAGTACCTGCCCCCCAGAGGCTCAGGTGGCGGCAGCCCCAAAGATGTCAAATTCTCTCCCCACAGAGGTATGTCTGGCACCTTCATACAACTTCCACTGAAGACGCACCTCTGTACCCTGGCTTTTGACACTTGAGGTGTACATATTTCAGACCTGATTTATTTTTGTGATTGTAAGTTATTTTAAACTGTTTTTAATATTGTGTTTTAATGTTGTAAGCTGCCCTGGGACCTTTGGCTGAAGGGTGGTAATATAATAATAATAATAATAATAATAATAATAATAATAATAATAATAGTGGTCTATCAGCAGAAAAACGAAGATAATGGTTGCTAGGAATTTGCACGTACCACTAAACCATGGTTTATCGGACTATCGTTGACTGAACAATAGCTTACTGCTATGTGTGAACCCTGCTCAGTGTCTTAACTTTGATTTGCTTACTCCCAATAAACCATAATCACCTGAAGCCATGGTTTGTTGTTGACTTACCAATAAAGCATAATCACCTGAAGCCATGGTTTGTTGTTGACTTATAAATCCTGCTTTGTTTTAAGTATAGCATGGTGTTATGTATGAACCCAGCAGCCTTCCTTAACTGTGGTTTGTTCCTGGACAACTCCACCCCAGACTCTCACCAAGCTACAAAAACACAAGGCAGGAGCAGTTGGCAGACAAACCTCCTACAGAACTTGGGAGCAGGGGCTGCCATATGGATAATTACTGCTATAATTGCCCAGTCTCCCTGCCAGACAACCAGTTATGTATTGGGGACCTTGCCAGAGTGTTATGTGGGCTGTCCACTTCTAGGAAATGGATGTTGAGTGAACCGTAGTTTTTTAAAAAAGAGATAGACTGGGTGGGTAGGCCAGAACCATACCATTGCACCATTTCCCATGTTAATATTCCACATTGCCCATCCTGCGGCTGCAGTAAAATTAGGTGCTGCAATAGCAGCCAGTAGACTTTACCGTTGTACCTTGGATCCCAGAGGCCTTGTGAGTCGAATGTTTTGGCTCCCAAAGCCCGCAAAATGAGTGTTCTGGTTTGCGAACGTTCTTTGGAACCCGAACATCCGTCATGACTTCCACAGCTTCCGAATGGCTGCAGGAGAATGGCTTGGTTTCCGAATGTTTTGGAAGTCGAACGGACTTCTGAGGTACCACTGTCTTGTCTTGCATTGATCCTGCCTCCCTTCTGTTGTAGAACCCATAGTGGCATAGGAACTGACCAGACCCAGACCTGCTTAGCTGCAACAAGATGTTGGCTTCATGACCCTTCAGACCAATCCCTTCAAAAACCTCTTCCCCTGCTCCCTGTGCAGGTAGGTCACAGGCACAAGCAAATCTGTGCATTAAATCACTGTGCAATTTATTTTCTTCTTCTTTTTGAACAAACATCTCTGCACACAAATGCAGCAAGAACATCTCCCCCACCAACATGAATTCTGCCACTCTGCTTTATTTATTTGTTCATTTATTTACTTAAAGGAGATTGTACACCTCACTTCTCCCCTACAGAACAGATGTCCAAAGCAACTAACAACAAATATGCTATCATATTTGCTTAGTTTCTACATGAACTGAGGCTTTGTCATAGTTTCTGTGCGACGCTGTTCCAAATCAGATAGACACCTACAATTCTTTATCGCCTGGTTATTATTTTTTCTTGTTTTGCCTAGTAGGGAATTAATTTTATCCAGTGTTGGTCATTTGTTCTGTATTGTATGATATCCTAATGATTTGTTCCCTGCTATGCTTTTTTTTTAACCAATTGGTTTCTAAATATACTTATAAATCAGAGATGAGGAATCTGTGGCCCTCAAGATGTTGCTGGACTACAACTCCCATCATCCTTGAGCACTGACCATGCTGGCTAGGGGTGATGGGAGTTGCAGTCCAGGAACATCTGGAGGGTCACAAGTTCCTTATCCCTATTATAAAAGAATAAAATATAAAGTGCTATCTGACGTCAATCAGAATAGACCCATTAAAATAGAGTTTCCACCCAATATAGTTGGATATCATCCATAATCATCAAATATTTTTGATTAAGAATGAGATTATCAAAAAACAGAAATACACAGAAGAATCAATAAAATATGATGGCCAGATTAAAACAATAAAAGCTAAGCAGCCAAGAAATCAAAAGTTGGAGTGGACAGTTTCATCAGAATGCCGGCAACAAAAGAGATACTCTAACCTTCCATGGCATGGATTCCCCAACTTTGGGGATTTCTTGAAAGACCCACAATCTCCTGGTGCCTTCTGGGTGCTGTAGAACCATTACAACTGCAGCTCTTGTTCCAAGCTACAGTATAGTGTTTGTAAAAAAACCTGGAGCATTATTTTCCTTTTTCTGCTCATGCACTTAAGTGCACTAAAAAAGGAAATTTAAATTATCTACTTTCTGCTAGGGATTGGTGTAGTAGTAGTAGTGCATATAGCATTTTTTTGAAGGTGTTGAGTAAGCAACAGCATAAGAGGACACCTTGCAGAACAGGTCATGGCAGTGTACAGGCGGGCAATTCAGACAGGCAGGGCATCACAGCATTACTGAGCGCGTCACCAACCACGTCGCAGATCACTCTTTACCGGGTGACACAATTGCTCTTTGCTAGTCTATGCATGCAGGGCTTGGGCTGCGGGGTTTTTGTTGGAAGCCAAAGGCATCAGTGAAAACCTGCACATGAAAGAGAGGGAAAGGAGGGGGCAAGTGGGGGGGGGGAACGAACAACTGGGAAAACACTTCAGTGAAACAGCTGGGGGTGCGTGAGAACAAATGGTGTCAATAACAGAGGAAAAGGCTAGTTGTGGAGGGCAGCCAGTGGGATACTTCAAGCTCAGGTTCCTAATTCTTTTTAATGGTATAACGATGTGCTCAGAATAGATCAACCGGCTACATAGCTATGATGCCTATGACAACGATGTCTCATGCTGAATGTAACTGACATGTAGAACAGACTCTGTCAATTGAAAGGTTAAGGTAAAGGGACCCCTGACGGTTAGGTCCAGTCGCGGACGACTCTGGGGTTGCGGTGCTCATCTCGCTTTACTGGCCGAGGGAGCCGGCGTCATGTGGCCAGCATGACTAAGCTGCTTCTGGCTAACCAGAGCAGCGCACAGAAACACCGTTTACCTTCCCGCCAGAGCGGTAGCTATTTATCTATTTGCACTTTGACGTGCTTTCGAATTGCTAGGTTGGCAAGAGCTGGGACCAAGCAACGGGAGCTCACCCTGTCGCAGGGATTCGAACCGCCGACCTTCTGATCGTTTAACCGACAGTGCCACCCGCGTCCCATTAATTGAAAACAAAGACATTATATGCACCTTTCGTGGAAATATAACCATCACCACCACCAACTTCATAGCTTTGAATCTGCAAGTACAATGGGTGATTTTCTTTCCTGTATTTTCAGAAGCTTAACCTGGCCAAGATCCATTTGCATTTTCTTTGATGAATTTCTTCATCATCATTATTAATATTAAAATTAATATTGTTGTTGCTCTTGCTGCTATCTATTAATGCCAAAATGGTGTTCTCATGCCCTCCAATGGTGTTCTCGTACCTCACCCATCTGACTGGTTGCCACTCTGGGCAGATTCAAACATATATAAACACGCAACAAAATATTAAACATCAAAAAAGCTTCCCTACATAGGGCTGCCTTCAGATGGCTCGGGGTGGGTGGGTTTGGATAACTCCATATCCTCCAACATTTCCCCCATGAAAATAGGGACATCCTACCATACCCTCCAACATTTCTCTGAAGAAAATTGAGACGTCCTAAGGAAAAGAGGGACATTCTGAGATCAAATTGGAAAGTAAGATGGCTTCTGTAAGTCCAGGACTGTCCCTGGAAAATAGAAACACTTGGAGGGTCTGTGTTCTATAAGTTTACAAAGTATAAAACCCAAGTTACACTCATCATTAAAATATAAACAGTTAAAATCACCACTTGGAGACTGTATACCATTGAGAGATTTTTAAAATATTAAGTAGTAGATACATCTTTTAACATAAACAAACATCCCCAATTAAAATACAAATAAAACAGTACCATTAAAACAATACAGCACTTAAAAGCAGGGGACAGAATCAAGAAAGTGCCTGTGTAAATGCGCCTCATGGTCATAGACTTCCAGCAGCTGGTTCTTGGCCTGCAAAGACTCTCCCACCCCTGGTCAAATGTGACATTTCCTCTCCTTTCCTCATCCTTTGGTGAAGTCTCCCCCCCCCCCCCAAGCTTCTCTGGCTCTGGGATTTCCTCCTTCCCTAAGCACAGCAGAAAGGTAGATTGGCACTGCAGACTGCCACCTGCTCAATTTAGTAATTGGAAGAACTATTAAAAAATGTTTTTATTTTGGCTCCAGTTCTATTGCACCTAATCCAGGTGGCCAACAATTAAGGCAAGAGCGGACTGCGCTCAGTTAAAATGCTTTTTTAAAAAAAAAATGCTACTATGCCTACTGAGCCTTTTCCTGCTCTGTGCTTTATGGAATTGGATGATACCCAACTCTGGAAAGCAGCTTGTCAAGATGTTGTAGACTATTATTATTTTCCAGAACTAAGCTCTGCTTTGACCTTGAATAAATGTCAACTAAGGGATGGACTCTTCTGGATAGAATTCAGAAGGGACTTGCAACTGATTAGAAACAACAAATTCCCCCCTTGGTAGCCACTTTTGAGAACAGAGCATTTTAGAGCTCGTTATCTGACCAAACTCTCACCAGCTGCCTTAAGAAATGCCTTTACTGAGCTGTGTTTCCAAGCGATGCCCACTGCAGTTTCGGACGGCTGCAACAAGAGACTTTGTATTTGTGGTCAAGCTCAGGTAGAAGTCATCACTCATTATCTATTAGCCCGCCCATTATAGAGACCCAAGAGATTGCTTTCTGAAACCTTTGTTCACACAAGCAAGTACAGTGGTACCTCGGGTTACATACGCTTCAGGTTACAGACTCCGCTAATTGAGAAATAGTGCTTCAGGTTAAGAACTTTGCTTCAGGATGAGAACAGAAATTGTGCTCCGGTGGTGTGGCGGCAGCGGGAGGCCCCATTAGCTGAAGTGGTGCTTCAGGTTAAGAACAGTTTCAGGTTAAGAACGGACCTCCGGAACGAATTAAGTACTTAACCCGAGGTACCACTGTAGGTACACCCTAGCAGAAATGGTTTAGTTTCTTTTAAGTGACAATAATAGGTGGTTGGAATACCTCTGGAGGGGCCAGGGCCTGGTTTGTTTCCCTGGTTTGAGAAACATTTCCTCCACTCCCCAGCAAAAGCAGGTCTAGCACTGTTTCTATCAATGAGAATGATCCAAAAAAAGCTGTAGACCAACCCTTTGCTATTTCAAGTCCTGACAGCTCTAAATCCTCCCGTATCAGTTGGGAGGAAGGGAAGCACACAGCAAAGTCATGTACAGGGCGGAGCAGCAGCTGCTGACTCAACAAATTCCCTGCTAAATTATCTTTTTTTTTAAAAAAACACCCATATACACATGTTGAAACAGTGCAGCGTGAGTAACAACTTGGCTGAAGCCCAAAGAGTTGTGCTTTGTTCCCACCAATTCCCTTGGTAAGAACTTGTGATTCCTAGTTGCCAGTATACTAGATGGCATTCTGTCTCCAATAGTGGAGGCAGAACTCTCTGCACATACATAATTTTACTTGCATGCCACCTTTCTACGCTTCAAAGCATGCTCGAGGCGGCTTGCAATATGGGAAAGATACATAACTACAACATAACAAAAGTAGTTGTAAACTTCCCCACCCTTCAAAAATATATATGCATGAGTTTTTACATGCATGAGTTTTACAAGGAAGAGGTGGAAATGGTTAAGTCGAACTTTGCTTACCAGCGCTCTCACCCAGCGGTATCGATCTGAGCAATGATGTTCCTGTTGCCAGTTGTGCAAGGCAGATATGAAAGATCATGCAAAGGAAAGTCAGTGTGAAAATGGGGTTGATGGAGACATTAGGTGAAGCCATTAATGCAATGCAAACGGCCTTTATGAATCCCATTCATTCTCATTTCTTTTTGAACCTGGTGTACATCTGCATCAGAGGGAGCTGGCAAGATCTTGAGGTGGTAGAATGAACTATATTCTTTTGGACTTGGGTGATAATGTTTTTTAATGTCCCATCTTTTTCTTTAATTGAAAAAAATTCCCTGGGTTTTTTTTTTTTAAGCTAGCACATCAGGAAGGAAAAAAACAGCAGCCTTATGCCTGTTGTGCTGATTTTCGACCTGCAAGGATTAAATATATACAGTATATATATATATATATTAAGGGAAACATTTCTAAAAGAGTGGCTGGGGAAACCCAGCCAGATGGGCGGAGTATAAATAATAAATTATTATTATTATTATTATTATTATTATTATTATTATTATTATTATTATTACAGTCATACCTTGGGTTAAATATGCTTCGAGTTGAGCGCATTCGAGTTATGCTCCTCGGCAACCTGGAAGTAATGGAGTGTGTTACTTCCGGGTTTTGCCGCTTGCGCAGACGCTCAAAATGACATCATGCGCATGCACAGAAGCAGCGAAAAGCAGATGTGCCGTCGCTAGTTATGTTTACCTCTAGGTGTGAATGGGGCTCCGGAATGGATCCCATTCGTATCTAGAGGTACCACATTATTATTATTATTATTATTATTATTATTATTAATGTGATTCCAAACCTGCAGTCTGAAGTGGCACAGTCCATTCTATCACTTGAGGGCTTTGCCAAATCATTTTGATTCCTTTGTAGAGCAGTCCATTGCTATACTTGCAGGCATGAGGAATATTCACAGCTTGGGACACAGCAATGTTCTTGCTGCTGCTTTGACAGGCACCACAGCAGAACCACTGCTGGTCAGCGTAGACAATATTGATGGGCCAAAGGGAGCTTCATGTGTCCCTGCTCCTGTGACTACCTTGGCCGCCTTGCCATTGACGTCCTTGACTTCCATGAATTTGCCTAATCCCCTTCTAAGGCCATCCAAGTTGGTGGCCATCACTGACTCCTGTGGGATCGAATGCCATAGCTTTAACGATGAGCTGTGGTACTTCTTCAAGTCATAAATAAAGTCCAACCAGTCAGCCAGGAAGTGGCATGGAAGTGGAAAGAATCCGCATGCCAGTCTGCATGAACTAAAGCCCCAGGCATGCCACTGCCGGCTTTCAGCCAAATGCTACCTCTCTTCTCATGCTAATAAATCTTGTGTTTTAAGAAGTTTTAAGAAGTGGCTCTGCCACAGTCAACTTGCAAATGAAATAAATATGAATGTCTGGAGGCGGTTGGAGGATGGATGGTGGCTAACAGATTGAGGTTGAATCCTGACAAGACAGAAGTACTGTTTTTGGGGACAGGAGGTGGGCAGGTGTGGAGGACTCCCTGGTCCTGAATGGGGTAACTGTGCCCCCTGAAGGATCAGGTGCGCAGCCTGGGAGTCATTTTGGACTCACATCTGTCCATGGAGGCACAGGTCAATTCTGTGTCTAGGGCAGCTGTTTACCAGCTCCATCTGGTACGTAGGCTGAGACCCTATCTGCCCACAGACTGTCTCGCCAGAGTGGTGCATGCTCTGGTTATCTCCCGCTTAGACTACTGCAATGCTACCTTTGAAGGTGACCCGGAATGCGGCAGCTAGACTGGTGACTAATCCAGAATGCGGCAGCTAGACTGGTGACTGGGAGCGGCCGCTGAGACCATATAACACCGGTCTTGAAAGACCTACACTGGCTCCCAGTACGTTTCTGAGCACAATTCAAGGTGTTGGTGCTGACCTTTGAAGCCCTAAACGGCCTCGGCCCAGTATACCTGAAGGAGCATCTCCACCCCCATTGTTCTGCCCGGACACTGAGGTCCAGTGCTGAGGGCCTTCTGGTGGTTCCCTCGCTGCGAGAAGCCAAGTTACAGGGAACCAGGCAGAGGGCCTTCTCGGTAGTGGCGCCCGCCCTGTGGAACGCCCTCCCACCAGATGTCAAAGAGAACAACAACTACCAGACTTTTAGAAGACATCTGAAGGCATCTCTGTTTAGGGAAGCTTTTAATGTTTAATAGGTTATTGTATCTTAATATTCTGTTGGAAGCTGCCCAGAGTGGGTATAAATCATTATCATCATCATCATCATCCTGCCTTTCCTCCAAAAAATCTCAAGGTGGGGTGCATGGTTTTCCCTCCCTCCCTCCCCAAATTTTATCCTCCAACAATCCTGAGGTTAGGCAGATGGGCCCAAAGTTGTCCAAAGAGACCTTCAAGGCTGAATGATGATTTGAACTGTCTGGCACTCCAACCCAGGTAAGGGAAACCTTTGGACTGCCAGACATTTGCTGAACGAACTACAAATTCCCTCACCCCTGGCCATTGGCCATGCTAGCTGGGGCTGATGGGAGTTGTAGTTCAGCAATTTCTCAAGGGCCAAAGGGTCTCCACACCTGTTCTTACCAGGCGCAGAACACCAGATCTTGCAGAATTCCTTCTTTGTGGTATCTTTGTCCTAGCCTACATATGTGATCTGAGTCACTTCAGACTGCAGGTGGGTGATACAGCTCGCAGCTACACCACAATGTACATTTAAAGCAGTGCTACACTACATGGAAACAGTATACATGGAAATATACTTTGCGAGGGGTGCTGGGAAGTGTAGCTCTGTGAGCTCAGCACACACGACAAACTAAGGTTCCCAGGATTCTTTGTGGGAAGTCATAGTGTTAGTTGTTGAAGAGTGCTTTAAATCTATGGTATGGATGCTCCCATAATTTTTCAATATTCTCCCATTTTTAAAAAAGAACAACAACAAAAAAACCCTACAGGTAAAAAAGCACACCAAGCGAGCATATCAGAACAAACAGTCCCAGCTTTCACCTTGTGCATTTTTTCTCCTTGCAGTGAGTTTTCCCACAGGCAAGCATTTAAAATACAAGAAAACAATCCTCCATCTGCAATCTGAATCGGCACAATCTATTCTGCCTTCTCATCACTCTGCTGCACGGGTAGATGCAAGCTTTGAGTAGACACATTCCTCCATCCTTGCTAGAAGTATTCCAGTTTAATTGCAGGCCAGCCCATCCCAGGCTTTATACTGGACTAACAGGACAGAAGACATTCTGGGGAGGAGAGCTAGGCAAGAGTAGTTTCGCTATATGCACGTGTAGGACTGAGCCACAACACTGCTTGTGTCCATTGCCCTTTGTAAGAACCAATTTCCTACCTCCTTCCTGCCCTAACAAGGAACTCCAAGGTAGTTTACAAAACAGGAAAGAAAAAGAAAGCACAAAAAATCAATTTAAACCAGACTTCTCCAAGCTGGTGCTGCCCAGATACTTTGGACTACAACACCCATCAGTCTTAGCCGGCATGCCCAATGACCAGGGACAATGATTCAGAACATTTAGAGGGTGCTGGGTTAGGGAAGGCTGGTTTTAACCTGTAACAGAACGCAAAGCATTAAAAGTCAATAAGGGTGGAGTTCAAAACCTTCAATGTCAACTTTATTATTTACTGAAACATTCTTATAACCCACTTTTCCAAATGTGATCAAGCTTTAAAGACATATATCAGGCTTGTGCAATTGTGATCTACTCCAGCTATAAAAAAGCTGGCAGTGATCCACCCACTGGATTGACCAAAGTTGTTGGGCTTTTTTTTTGAAAGTTAAAGTTGTTGAGCTTTTATTTTGGGAAATCAAAGTTGTTGAGCTTTGAGAGGAAAGTCAGATTTGTTGAGCTTTTTCGGAGAAGTCAAAGCTGTTGAACTTTTTTTGGGAGCTCAAAGTTGTTTTCTGGGGGTGGTGGAAGGGGTCCCACAATCTACCACAATCTACCACAGGCACCCCACAATCTACCAGTAGATCGCGATCTACCTGTTGGCCATCCCTGACATATACTTCCCCCACATTCATTCTCCCTCACCACCTTTCCCTCCTTCTTTTCCTCCCTCCCACTCCCATTCCCTTTTTGTTGCGGGTGGAAACTGAAAGCTAGTTTGGTGTGGTGGTTAAGGTGTGAGATTAGGACTTGGGAGACCTTCAAATCCCTACTTGGCCAAGAAGCTAGGGTTGCCATATTTCATAAAGTGAAAATGTGGTCAGAAAATTTCAGAAAGTGAAAATGTGGTCAGAAAACATACGCCCAAATTTGACTGACAAATCAAGGACATTTTCAGGAAATTCCGGACATATAGCAGCCCTGAAGAGGCTCACAGGGTGATCTTGGGCAGATGATCGCCTCTCAGCCTAAGCTGAGGATATTGAGGAGCGGGAGAGCCCTTCACATCGCCTGGAGCACCTTAGAGGAAAAGGTGGTGTATAAATGTAAGAAACTGGTCAATAAGAAATCAGCTGTGGGGAAGCAGATTTTGGCTAAATGTTAGGACAGGGCTGAGGAATCTTTGGCCCTCCAGATGCTGCTGAACTACATCATCCCACACCATTCACCGTTCGGCCTGCAGCTGATGGGAATTGTAGTCCAACAACATCCAGAGGTTTCCCATCCTTGCTGTAGCTGGAAGCTCCCTGCATTTTACTGGGAGTCAGATTAGAAGACCGCCAAGGCCCCAACTCTAAAATGTGATGATCTTAAGATTTGTTTGATCATTGTGGCAGGGACCTATCTGTCTTACCCATGGAACTCTGTCATGTATCCTATGCCAATGGTGACTGGATGGATGGTTAAATAGGCAAATAGATTTATGGGCACTGGCTAAGAAAGAGATGGTGTGATGTACTGCTTTTCACAGAGGGTCCCATCATCTGAAAAGGGTGTCACATTGGGAGGCTGTAATGGGAAGGTGATCTTGGTGGAAGGAATGTGCTTCGGAAAACACACAGCTGGAGATCTTAGCTGAGCATCCAAGCACATTCCTGTTGCCTTCAGCAGCCCTCTGTTATTTTGCAAATCACTAGGAAATGCAATCACCCAGGGCCCCAACATAGCTGAGAATGTTAAGTGTTTGAAAGGCTGCCTTGTCTTCTGCATTGAGATTTCAAAACAATGTATTCCCCAATAACTTTTCTATTCTGGGCACACCTTGGTAGCTCTAACATTTTTGTGGGTACGTGCCAGAGATTCTGATCCCAAAGCTTGCCAGTCCATGCTAAAGTCTGCAAACTCCACACTGACTTCCTATGGTGTGTTCGCTGGTATATCAAGGCAAAAGGTCGCTTTCTTGTAATGAGCACTTGGTTGTGTGATGCAGTGCCCAGCTGAGATCACAGGAAGCTGCCATTGGGATGTGTACACACACAGCAATTTGTTATAAAGCTGCCTTCGTTCTGAGTCAGACCACTGATGGCATCTCCTGTGCCTTGCAATACAGATCTGTAGAAAGTAAATCAGCAAACCCGCTGCTGGAGTTGGACATAGGGACAGAATTTCTCCACCTGGGTCACTATTGTCTGCTCTGACTGCCAGGTACTCTGCAAAGTTTCAGGCATGGCTCCATCCCTGTGGTACTGCTGGAAATAATTTAACTGGAGATATGTGATTTGACTCTGCGAGTTTCTGCAATGTGTTGTCATGGGTTCTGAGGTGTGGGGAGCTGGCCGGGATAGGACAGAGGAGTGCCTGACAGATAACAACAGCAGCAGCAGCAGCAGCAGCAACAACAACAGCAACAACAGCAGCAGCAGCAGCAGCAGCAGCAGCAACAACAACAACAACTTTATTATTTATACCCCGCCCATCTGGCTGAGTTTCCCTAACCACTCTGGGCAGCTCCCAACAGAATATTAAAAACACGGTAAAACATCAAACATTAAAAACTTCCCTAAACAGGGCTGCCTTCAGATGTCTTCTAAAAGTCAGACAGTTGTTTATTTCCTTGACTTCTGATGGGAGGGTGTTCCACAGGGTGGGTGCCACTACCGAGAAGGCCCTCTGCCTGGTTCCCTGTAACCTCACTTCTTGCAGTGAGGGAACAGCCAGAAGGCCCTCGGCGTTGGACCTCAGTGTCCGGGCAGAACGATGGGGGTGAAGACGCTCCTTCAGGTATATTGGGCCAAGGTTGTAGTTTCCAAGTCACCTTCAAAGGCAGCCCCATGTAGATGACTCTGAGGAGAGATCCAGTGGGCTGCCACCTCTAGAGGGGTCAGAAACCACGTCCAGTCCTGCCTCTCCAGGGTGTGTGTTGTTACCCTGCCTTCCTCCATTGCCTAGGTCATGCAGATGCCAATGAAGGCATGAACAGACAAGGCTGGTCCAGCCTTCTCAGAGAAGTGCTAGGTTGGTTTCCCAGGCTCAGGATGAGAACCACTTGCCATCTTAAGCTGTGCCAGCTCCTTTCCCTATTTTATAATGGGTTTGTAGGGTTGTTGTTGTTATATCATTGTTTTTGCTTGCATAGCCATATGTAGCACCTGCTGTGCCTTTGAACTGTGTTTTGCCTATGTATTGCACTGATCTGATTGAGCATTAAATATATGGGAGGAAACTGCAATCCAAGTTCTTCGTCTAGTGCAGGGACGTCCAACTCCCAATAGACTGCAATCTATTCACAGTATAAAAAACTGGCAGTGATCTACCCACTGTCGTAAAAAGACTGCCAGTGATCTACACAAAATTGTTGAGCTTTTTTTAGGAAAACCAAAGTTGGTTGTTTTTATTTATTTATTGTAAGGGGATCGCTGAGGGACCAGACATCTACCAGGATCACCCCCAATCTACCAGTAGATCGCAATCTACCTGTTGGACATGCCTGGTCTAGTGGGAGCCAGGACAAGCATGCGCTCAGGCACTTTGCCACTCTCCATGCATCTCCCTGAGACACGCATACATCCAGAAATTTGTATATGAAAACAAATTAATAAGTTTGGTTCAGGCAGGTTGGGCTCAAATGACAATAACAGTCTCCTGTTCCAAAACAAGTGTTAATGACTATAGTAAAACTGAGATGACTGTGTTATGGCTGCTTGCCAGGTCAAAACCCATTTATCCACCAAGGCATTTTAAAGTTGATTAGTATTTAGACTGTTCTGCTGGTTTGACCTGTCTCCTTTTGTTCTTCACTATGATAATGTTGTTTTTATTGCTAATTGTATTGTGCTTTGATTGTTTTCGTTTCAGTTTTTGTTCACCGCCCTGGTACCTTTGTGGAGGAAGGGTGGTTTACAAATGGTTTTGCAGCACAACCCTAGACATGTCTACACAGAACTAAGTCCCATTGTGTTCGATGGGGCTTCTCAGGTGAGTGTATATAGGATTGAAGCCTCAATGCAGAATTAAAATAAATAAATACATCAATAATCAATCACTGCTGTTGTGAATAGTTGGATTATATTAACATACACAGAGCTGTTATTGACTGTACTACTGTACTTGCATTTCATTGCCACTAGATTACATCCTAACCCCCAAACCCCTATAATATATCCTGCCAATTAAGGATTAAAACTTCATGCATCTATCTAGTGAACTGGGCTGCAGTCAAGGAAAGAATATGCTACAATTAACCTATTATTTGTTATTAAAGCAATGCAAACCCTGCTGTTGTTTTTGTATGTGAAGGCAAACATAATTCTACTTCTACCTATGTTAGCTTCTCTGAAGCACAGTGAATGCTTACGCCAGTGAACACTGCAACAGTCTCCCAACATTTTACTAGTGGTAGTTAGAGAGCTTGACCACCATAGCTCTCTGTTAGTGACATATTTTATGCTGCCGGGTATTTTCTCCAGAGATGGAGCTGACCTAGCAGACTGAACTTTTGGTTATTTATTCTTGTCTTTGTCAATGAAATCTGATTGTTTGAAATGGCTGTACGCTGCTTTGATACGTGGAACTATAGAATTGTAGAGTTGGAACGGACATCTGGTCCAAGCCCTTGCAATGCAGGAATCTTGGCTAAATCAGTGTTTCCCAACCGGTGTTCCGCGGCACACTAGTGTGCCGCCGGACGTTGCCTAGTGTGCCGTGGGAGGGAGGCGGGCGAGTCGGGCTAATCCTCCGACGAGCTCCACCTCCAGACCCATTGCTCAAATCCTTTAACCCAGGAGGGCGGGGAGGGGGGGGGGAGAAAGAGAAAAAAGAAAGGGTGGGAAAAAAGAAGGGGAAGAGAAAATATTTTTTTAAAAAAAGGAAAGAGAGGGAAAAAAGCGAGGGATGGAGGAAGGGGAATAAACAGAAGGGGAGGACAATGAAGAGGGGCGGGGCTTGGCAGGCAGCAGATAACTGGGGAGGGGGGCGCGGCTGGCGGCGGCTCAAGGCAGGAAGGGAGGAGCTGCCTCGCGGAGAGTCTTGGGCTGCAGAGATTTCCCGTTCAGGAGCGCGGGAGGCCACGCCGTGGATGGGAATCTCCTCCTCCTCCAGGAGAGAGGGTGGTCCGCCCCACCGAGTCGGGCGTGCTCAAGCGTGGGAGCCTATAGTTAGAGCTCAGCTCCTTTTCTTGCCTTCCCCGCCCCCCCCCACGGAGCACATTTTCCTCGCCCCCCCAACCCCCGCATGTAGAATAGAAGCCCTCCAGCCTCCACGGTGCACAAACTCTCCCCTCTGCAACGAAGCGCTTTGTTGCATATCTTTGGTGAGGTTTTTAGGCAGTCTTGGTGCACCTTAAATCAGCGCTAATTGCGCCTGGACGCAGTATTTACTTCCGAGTAGGTCCCCTCCCCTCCCCCCGGTAGCACCTGACGTTGCTATTCGTATCATCAGGTTTGTTTGTTGATAATTTAATTGTTTTAAAAGCATCATGCTAAAGAGCTCTCTCCCACCCCCAGACCCTTGGGCAAAACAGAAACACACACATACACAAACACAGAGATTGAGCCCTGCAGGTTTTATGAAATGAATGGATTCTGAATGCCTGTTTCAGTGGCTTGTCTGCCTTAGGCTGCTGGGCCAGACACCTGTTACACGGTGCAGTCCGTAAGCTGTGAGCGCTGCTACCTGCCGCCGAGACCACGTAACGACAGTCTTGAAAGACCTACATTGGCTCCCAGTACCTTTCCGAGCACAATTCAAAGTGTTGGTGCTGACCTTTAAAGCCCTAAGCGGTTTCGGCCCAGTATACCTGAAGTAGCGTCTCCGCCACCATCGTTCAGCCCAGACACTGAGATCCAGTGCCAAGGGCCTTCTGGCAATTCCCTCACTGTGAAAAGTGAGGTTACAGGGAACCAGGCAGAGGGCCTTCTCAGTAGTGGCGCCCGCCCTGTGGAATGCCCTCCCATCAGACATCAAAGAGATAACCATTACCTTCTATGCTGTTACTATTTTTTTATTTTTTTTTACATAAGTAAAAAGTGACCTTTCCCCATCTGGCATGGTGGTGTGCCTCGAGATTTTTTTCATGAAACAAGTGTGCCTTTGCCCAAAAAAGGTTGGGAAACACTGGGCTAAATCATCCATGACTGATGGCCATCCAACCTCTGCTTAAAAACTTCCAATGAAGGAGAGTCCACAACCGCCCAAGAGAGACCGTTCGACTGTTGAAGACTGTTGAAAGTTCTTCCTGAGGTTTAGTCAAAATCTCCTTTCTTGTAACTAGGATCCAGTGGTACGGGTCCTACCCTGATTTGTCGTGCCTAGTTGTTAGCGAGGACAACAAAATACAGTGGTACCTCTGGTTGCGAACAGGATCCATTCCGGAGGCCCGTTTGTAACATGAAAAGAGCGCAACATGCAGTGGCACGTCTGCGCACGCGCGGGTTGCGATTTGCCACTTCTGCACATGCGCATGACATCATTTTGCACTTCTGTGCATGCGCGAGCAGTGAAACCCGGAAGTAACCCTTTCCAGTAATTCTGGGTCGCCGTGGGACGTAACCTGAAAGAACGTAACATGAGGTATGACTGTAGCCTGTTTTTTTGTTGGAGGGCTGATAAAGGGACGGTGACCTCTGGGCACGTTCTTCAGGTGAACTATTGGCAAGTTGCAAGAATGAATCAGGATTCCATTGACTGGGTTTCCTGTCCAAATTCCCCTCCTTTCCTTCAAAAAGCCTCTGCCCTACCAGGAAAATGCTCTTAACTCACGCTAGAAACAAGTTAGAGATTAAGCAACGCAAGCCAGTGAAGGTGACACCATCGCCTTTTCACTATTTAAGTCATACTTTTGACCCTGACATCCTGTACCTTTGCTCCACCACGAGCTCTCATTTTGCAAGGCCTAACATGGCTATAATAAACACTCCAGGGTTAAGATCCCTGGCTCAGCCATGAAGCTTACTCGGAGGCCATGGATCAGTCACCATCTCTTGGCCCTCACAGGGTTGTTGTGAACATAAAAGGGAGAAGAGCATATGTCCTGCCATGAGCTCTTTGGAGGAAGGGTAGGATAAAAAAAGCACAACAAAGCAGATGAAACATTCAGACAGGTCTCTTCCATCACTAGGAACATCAGATTAAGGTTTCAGAATTAAGGCTTGTTTCACAAGCATAGCTTCTTCAAGCAATTGTTGCATTTATATATCCAACCTTTTCTTCCATTGTGGAACCCAAGGCAGCATATGTGTGATTTCCACATAGCTATTCATTCCATCCCTGACCAGATCCATTCCAGGTGAGCTTTAACAAGGTGCCTTTAGACCAGGTGTGGGTAACCTTTGGCTCTCCAAATGTTGTTGAACTACATGCAATACATGGCCCATGGCGCTCAGATGCCAGGTTGCAGTAGAAAGATTTGTTCTACGTTTTAAATTCTGTGTTGCAGCTGAAGATGAAGCAGCCACAGAGGGGCAATTAATCATAGAAGTTGCCTACCTGTTGTCTAATGTACTGCAGCCCACTTGTTTTACCCCCCCTGACATCCTTTTCTTTGTGCATTCATGATGATTTATGCTCATGATGCTATTGGGGTGGTCCTGCACGGTCCTGCTTTCAATACTGTTGGTGCTGCAAAAGTTTTGGGCTGGTCACACTACTTTCAATCAGTGCGTAACCTGTAACTCCTTGCTGAAATCCTGTAACTTTTAATACCGCAAACATTCTAGTTTATTTTTGTCCTGCTTTCATTGTTCTCTATCCCCTCCAGACAGCAATTATGCGGTAGCATTGGGGGAGCGTCACAGAGCAAACTAAAGCAGAATAAATCTGCCACTAATGTACAGTGGTACCTCAGGTTAAGTACTTAATTCGTTCCGGAAGTCCGTACTTAACCTGAAACTGTTCTTAACCCGAAGCACCACTTTAGCTAATGGGGCATCCAGCTGCTGCTGTGCCACTGGAGCCCAATTTCTGTTCTCATCCTGAAGCAAAGTTCTTAACCTGAAGCACTATTTCTGGGTTAGCGGAGTCTGTAACCTGAAGCGTATGTAACCTGAGGTACCACTGTACTAGCATTGTGTCAGGCAGAACTTTTTGCAGAGCACACATGCAATAAAACGGCAGTCTGGAGGGACCCCAAATCAGCCTTCCCTCAAGTGGTGTCCTCTAGATGTTTTATGTTGAAATCCCATCAGCTCCACCCAGCTTGCCTAATGGTTAGGGCTGCTGGGAGTTGTAGTCTGACAACATTAGGAGGGCACCAGGTAAGGGAAGCTTGGTGTCAATTGTAGACTGATACCTTTCCAGAAACCTATCAGTTTCCAGATTATAACCTAACAGTCCGAGTGAGATCTTGCTAGAGTCCTTAGCACAGGCATCACCAAACTCGGCCCTCCAGATGTTTTGGGACTACAACTCCTATCATCCCTGACCACTGGTCTTGTTAGCTAGGGATGGTGGGAGTTGTAGTCCCAAAACATCTGGAGGGCCAAGTTTGGGGGTGCCTGCCTTAGCATATCAGACCACAAACATATGGGATGTGGGAGATCTGTGATTGAACCTCCCACAATTTCTTTGCATTTTAAAGTAGCTACTGAACAGGTGAAGCCTGTCCAAACAACAGAGAAACTCCATTGAAATATACTCAGAGTCCTGTAGTGATTTCATGCTCTTTATTGCAGCTTGTAAAACAGTGACTGAATTGCCCCCCCCCCCAAACCTCAGGCTTTTATATACATTATTTACACAATGAGTCCCATCTGATTGACTGATTCTGCTTCCCTCCTGAAGCCTGATTAGTCTTTTCCTGCAGGCCAGTCAGTTGTTGCATTCTACAATCCTACCAGCCTAATAGGCTGATTAACTTCTTCCTGGAGCCTGATTGATTTTCTCCTGCAAGCCAATCAGTTGTTGCATTCTAGGATCCTACTTGCTTATTGTTCTAGGATCCAAGGTTAGTACCTAACATCCGCCAATGTGACCAAAGCAAAGAAGTATAAATTTACAATCTTTGCACATATAATGTAGGGGGAGATTTGAGCAAATAATTGGGGTACATTACTAATTGGCCTTCTGAGCATCCCATCAACAGCAGATGCATGGCTAACTGGGATGGAAGAGGTCAAATTAGTTGCAAATAAAACACACACAATAGTACTGTTTCAGGTACCTAAAAGTGCTATATTGGAAAGTATGAGCTGTCCCTGATATGATTAAAAATTGAGTGTGAATTCAGTTCACTACACTGAGGCTTTTTGTGAGAAAAGTGGTGGCTGAGGCATAAGAAGGTAAGAAGAGCTCAGCTGGATCAGATCAAAGATCCATGTAATCCAGGATCTTCTTTCCCACAGCAGCTAATCAGATGCCTCTGGGAAGCCCATAAGTGGGGCACAAAGGCAACAGACTGCACTTGCTCCTGTTCCCCAACAACTGGCCTAGAATGAAGTTCTGCCTCTGAAAATGAAGGTCGCATTTAGCTTTTGTGGGTCATGGCGTGTGATGCACACTGACCTGAGGTGCCCAGCCAACATTCTGTTTCTATTGGTGGGGGTTTCCCTCCAGTTCGTGGGAATTTTTTTTAGGGATGCCTCAGGAATGGGGTCTTTGCAAATTCCGATGTGAAATGTCCCACTCCACACCTTTGGAGCCAGGGTGAGGACTGAAATTTAGGTTACATGCACACCATAGATTTAAAACAACCTAGTTCCGCTTGAACAGACGTGGCTTCCCACCAAAATATCTTGGGAACTGTGGCTTGCTAAGGATGCTAGGAACTGTAGCTCTGTGAGAGGTAAACTGCATTTCCCAGGAAATCATGGCACTTAAAGGGTATAAATGTCATTTAAATGTAAAGGACTCCTGGATGGTTAAGTCCAGTCAAAGGTGACTATGGGGTTGTGGTGCTCGTCTCGCTTCAGGCCGAGGAAGGTGGCGTTTGTCCACACACAGCTTTCTGGGTCATGTGGCCAGCATGACTAAACAGCTTCTGGCTCAACAGGACATTGTGATGAATGCCAAAGCGCACGGAAACACCATTTATGGAAGCTTTTAATGTCTGATGTATTACAGTATTTTAATATTTTTTTGGAAGCCACCCAGAGTGGCTGGGGAAGCCCAGCCAGATGGGCGGGGTATAAATAAATAAATAATTATTATTATTATTTACCTTCCCGCCACAGCAGTACCTATTTATCTACTTGCATTGGTATGCTTTCAAACTGCTAGGTTGGCAGGAGCAGGGACCGAGTAATGGGAGCTCACCCCGTCAGGTGGATTTGAACCGCCAACCTTCCGATTGGCAAGCCCAAGAGGCTCAGTGGTTTAGAGCCACCCACTCCTGCATTTTACAGTGTGGAGAAGGACTTGCTTATCTCCTAGTTTTCACATTCCCTGTATCACTGCCTGGAGGAGCATCACTTCTCTCAAAGTTGTGGCACAGTTCCTGGTGGTTTGAATGCATCAAAGGCAAAGAACACTCGTTTCAATATGTAATTTGAGATAAGATATGCATAAAAAAAATGATTCATGCAGAAATGGAACAGGATTGTGGGTGAAATTATTGTGGAAATAAACTGGTTTATCCATCTGTAGACAAAGATATAAACAGTGCCCATTCCACAAAAACCTGCCTGTGTGTGTGATTGCTATCGGATCCATGCCCTCAAATGTATCATCTTCTCTGACATAAACAAACTGCACATGCCAATCATGTATCCAAGGTGTGAAATGGATTACGATTGCAACATTTAAAAAGGTAATCAAAGATTAAAATAGTGGAGGGGTGACCATTGAAGATTCTTCATGCCCAGGACAACAGAGTGACCAGAGGGGGTGGCATCAGGGCAAGGCTTTGGGGCAGGCACCTGGGGGGTCCACTCAGCAGAATGAGCAGGAAGCCCCCCTCTAATAAAACAGGGCTGGCTTAGCACCTCTTCAGGTGAAGTAATACACTTCATTGTCTAACCCTGTGCCTTGCCCATCACTCCTCGCTCCTATCCTTAAATCTAGAGAGTCAAACATTACCTAACAGCACCTCTGGGTATTTGAAGAAGACCATGGTGTAAAAGGGCCTGTCTGAACAGCTTTCCTAAGAAAGCTGCCGATCCTCACCTTCTTGTTTAGGTCCAAAGGTTGAATTCGGCTCTGTCATGCCACAAATATTTCAGGCCTCAGGGAGACAGGCAGGCATCATTACTGGGATGGCGTTGAGCAAAGGCGGCGGTTTGGATCCCTGACAGAAAGTCATACGGACCCTGCAATTACAGTCAAACGCGCCCATCCTGTGAGAAATATTCTTCCCAATCCTGTCTCTCCACAAATCACCTTGAAGAAAAACGGGAAGGGAAGGCCCACGTTCAGCGATTGCACACGTTCTCTCTCATGATAAACGTGAGGGTCAGAAAGTGGTTTGACCACACGTGTTTTCGTTACGAGTGGGATGAGTTTGATGGCTATTCCAGAAAGTATCCACTTCTGATTTCATTCAAAGGAAACTTCTATGAGACTCTGTATCGTCACCCGATGGCAGTCTGTCAGGCCAGTTGCCTCGGTGTGGATCAGCGGAAGGGATTCTTAATAAGAACTCTCTGGTACTTTGGGCTCTAGCAGTGTAGACAGGGGTGGCCTGTCCTATTTCACTGCCTGAGGCAAAATGGGAAGGTGCTGTCCTATACATGGTTACTGACGTCTTGGGAAGGTCATGCAAGGCCTCTGTGTAATTTCGGGGCTCTCACAAGATATTGCCTGAACCTGCCACTGCTGCTTCTCTGTAGGCCACCTGCAGGAGCATCCCTTGGATTTCACCACTGGAAACAGCTGCCTCAGTCTGCCTCATGCACAGGCCGGCCCTGCCTCTACCAGACCCTCCAAGTGTCCCTATTCTCCAGGGACGTCCCTGATTTAGAGAAGCCATCCCAGTTTCTGATTTGATCCCGGAATGTCCCACTTTTCCTTAGAATGTCCCTATTTTCATTGGAGAGATGTTGGATGGTAGGGAGTTATCTGACCACCGTGCTGTCTGAAGGCAATCCTGTACAGTGGAACCTCGTGTTACTAGCAGTTTTGGCTTACAAATGGACCTCTGGAACGGATTAAGTTCGTAACCGGAGATATCACTATATAGGGAAGGTTTTTTTTTTTTTAAAAAAAAATGTTTAATGTTTTATTATGTATTTATATATGTTGGAAGCAGCCCAGAGTGGCTGGGGCAACCCAGTAAGATGTACGGAGTATAAATAGTAAACTTATCATTATGGAAATGGACATCCCTATTAATAAAATTTGAGGGTGGTTTGAGGTGGGCAGAGTATACAGTTAAGAACAGCACAGGTGGGAATGCCACAGTTGTGAACCTCCAGAGCATTGCTGGAGCAGAAGTGGAGCTCTAGGTTGGGTGTTTGTGTAATAAGAATTTTAATCTCTTGGGTATATAATAAATGTTCATAAATGTACCAAGCAAACATGTACATAAATATATAATCCACATGTCTGAAGCAGCACAGGAAGACAGTCCTGAAACCATTTTGACTCCCAAGCTGACCTAATATTTCTCTGCAAGGAGGGAGGAGGTGAAAAAAACCTTCCTTGTTACTGGCATTTAGTAATCACCATTTCAAAGGAATGGCCAGACTACCAGGAAAGGCAATCAGATAAGGCATTATCAGAAAACCTGGCAGACAGGAAAAACAACAACATTCAAATTTCTGTTGTAGACCACCTTTTCTGTGAAGTAAGTATGATGTTTGTGGGGGGTGGTCTTGGGTTACACCCCTTCTGTGATGTATGTATGGAGGGGTGGTCTTGAGCTCCAGGGCAGGGAATTTAAAATGTCTCTATAAGGGCAGGCACACCTTTGTTCTGGGTCCGACTCCATCCTCCTGCGTGTCAGGGGAGCACCCTGTTGCAACTGCTTTAATAAAGATCAGGCTTACTAGCTGCTTTGCTTCTCAATATTCTCTGGTTGGCCTCTGTTATTTTCTCCTACCAATAGGGAGCCCACGTAAGGACTCTATACGGGCTCTTGGATAAGGGGAAAAGGGCAGATTTTGTTTACAACATTTGACAGTTGCAAAATGAATTCTGCAACACTTTTCTCTGTGAGATTTCTTTTTTTAAAGTACAGGCATACCTCGGTTGCAAACATGATCCGTGTGGGAGGCACGTTCGCAACCCGCAGTGGCATGTTTGTGCACGCGCGTGACGCGATTCGGTGCTTCTGTGCATGCATGCGACATCATTTTGTATTTCTGCGCATGCGCGAGCGCCAAAACCCAGAAGTAACCTGTTCCAGTACTTCCAGGTTTGGTGTGGCCCATAACCCAAAAACATGCAACCCGCAGTGTTCGCAACCTGAGGTATGACTGTATGAGCTAGGAAGGTAGGATGGGGTGGGGGTGGGGAATTGCATTCAAAGTTTTGTGGACACCGAATAGCTTTCCTCTCTGCTGTGCAAACAGAGGGTTTGTTCAGCAGAGCAGATAGCCAGATTCAAAGGTGGTTTATTGTAGCCTGTGGAAATCAGCAACACATAACCAGCCTGGACAAAAGCAAACTGGTGTGTGTAAGTGTGGACGACTCAAAAGAGTCTGTTTGTCAATTCCTGTCCCACTGTTGTACTGAGTCATCTGAACAAGATCAGCATGGGTCTTGGTCAATTATTCTGTGTGTTTAATGGCAGGTTTTCTCTTACGTACGTAATGTATAGAAGAGAGACCCCCATACCCTCCAACATTTCTCCGATGAAAATAGGGACTTCCTATTCAATAATAATAATAATAATAACAATATTTATACCCTGTACATCTGACTGGGTTGCCCCAGCCATTGTGGGTGGCTTCCAACATATATGAAAATATAATAAAACACTGAAAACTTCCCAATACAGGGGTGCCTTCAGATGTCCTCCAAAAGTTGTATAGTTACTTATCTCCTTGGCTCGGGGCTTGCATCACTCCATGCCCTCCCAACATTTCTCTGGTGAAAATAGGGACGTCCCAAGGAAAAGCAGGACATTACAGGATTAAATCAGACTCCGGGACGGCTTCTGTAAATCCAGGGCTGTCTCTGGAAATTAGGGGCACTTGGAGGGTCTGGACCCTTCCTGCAGACTGCGGAATGTTCTCTGCTGCCTATTTTATTACTGTAATGCCCGTCTGCACCATGTATTTATAGAAATATCATGCCACTTAAAAAAGTCATGGATTCTCCCAAAGAATCCTGGGGAATGTTGTTTGTTAAGAGTGCCAACATTGGCTTGGAGACCCCTGTTCTCTTCCCAGTAGCAGGACTGTGTGGTTTCACCCAGTTGTTGATTGGGTCACAGATAATGGTATCCACATAAGATTGACTGCATTGCTGCCCACTCAAAAGTGGTCTTGCCCTTTTAAAACCAAAAAATAAAATAAAAAATGGAAGTCAGTGATATCAAGTTTGGCCACACCTCAGAAATCCTGGTGAACCCCAGACCAGGTTCATCCCCAAATAATGATAAGCCAGAGGTTCCAGCTGGTGTGCTATAGCGGTTAGAATGTTGGACTAGGATTTGGGAGGCCAGTGTTCAAATCTCCACTCGGCTTTGAAACTCAGAGAGTGACCTTGGGCCAGTCACTGTCTCTGATCTACCTCACAGGGTTGTGGTGAGGATAAAACGAAGGGGAGAACCTTGAGGTCCTCAGAGGAAAGGCAAGAGAGAAATGTAATAAGTCCATAAGCTTCATTGAACTGTCTGCTCCCTTCGATGACGTTTCGTGGAGGCTGATTTGACTCACAGCTGAGAGCTAATTGCAGTTCATTCTGGAAGCTGTGATATGACTAGAAGCAGCGCGATCTACGGACAGATGAACTTCTCCAAAGCAGTGAATCACCTCCAGGAAGCAGCAGCTTCCCCTTTCACCGCTCCAATTCATCTTATTCATTCTCAGGCACCAAAATGTCTTTGACTAGCCCTGCCTGAATCAGCCTCCCATTATTATGAAACTAAAATTAGATTAAAGCTTCTTGCCTTGTCCTCAGTAGATTGGGTGATCTATTGTTCCAGCTCTTTCACTCTTTCCTGTATTCAATGTTCTTCTAATATTGTCGTTAGGATTTATTTGGTGTGGGGTTTTTTGTTTGTTTGTTTTCATTGTACTGGTCTTTGTTTTTGGCCTTTAGGATAGGAGAAGATAAAAATAAGATGAGCAGAAAATCTTACATGCTAGCTTTTCCCAACCTGGTGCCCTCCAGGTGTTTTTGACTACAACTCCCATCAGCCACTGCCAACATGATTATCATAATTACCGGTATGTTTCTTTCTTCACAAAAGTGACCAAAAGCCACTTACAAAAACAGTGAGACACTAAAACAAAGTATAAAGCAACCAATCACAATTTAAAAACAGCTATACAGTTAAAAGGCAGCTTTTTACAGATCATGCCACATTAAAAGAGGCTACAAATACCTGAAACCCTCCAAATTGAGGGCCAAAAGCCCAAGGGGAAAGGGAAGTTTTTGCTTCACATTTTAAAATAGATAAAGATGGTGCCTAGTTTGCTTCCATGGAGAGAGCATTCCACGAGTGGAGAGCCACCATTGAAAAACTCTGTTCTTGTGTTGCCACTTTCCAGAACTTCCATGGAAGGGGCACATGGACAAGAGCCTCAGATGACAATTGCATGGCCACCTGGAGTCCAAATTGTCTGGGGTGTGTTAGGTTGGCCTAAGCTCCTCTACACTGAATCTGATACGCCACATTTGTAAGAATTCAAATGTGGCAGCACCCAGTGCCGGATTTACATATAAGCTAAACAAGCTATAATTTAGGGCCCCACTCTCTTGGGGGCCCAAAAAAAATTGAAAACAAAACAAAACTGGATCTACATTTCCAAAATATAAGATAAAAAACACACAAATAAAATAAAACCGACATACAGCAACACTGGCAAATGGCTTTAGATACCTATTAGGTCCATAAATTACCATATAGCATATATTCAACACACAAAAAAGTGACAAATTGTTGTTGTCAAAGGACAGCTGGACATATAAAGGGCCCCATTACCTTCAGTAGCTTAGGGCCTCATCAAACCTAAATCTGGCCCTGGCAGCACCCACATTTTGGAATTCCCTTCAGACTGGTGTCTTCACTGTGTACTTTTCGGAGCCAGCTAAAAACGTTTCTGTTTAAACAAGCCTCTCCAGATGTGTAGAATGTTTAAATATATTTTTAGCTTAGCAATGGTTTTTTTTTTAATTTTTTAATAACTGTTTTAAATGGTTTTTACTGATAATAATAAATATGAATGTTAATCAATGAAAAATATAATATAATTACATCGGTTGGGCATGGGTGGGGGAGATAAGCAGTTGGAATGACGGTTGCATCCAATGTGTGATTAACCTGGAAAGGGGAGAAGGAAAACCCCAAACAGAACATATAAAAGCTGCATACATGTCCACAGCATCCCTGAAAAGACCACCAAGCCGATCAATCACGTATTTGGCCAGTGAAGCCACATGCTGCCTATACACAGAGGGAGCCAATGAACTACTGAGGACAGGACTCTTGATAATAATGAAGACTCTCAGGGTTAAGAACAACCATTCATAGCATAGTACAGCAGGGAGGCTGTGTGTCCGTTACATAGGACAGTCCTCTTTTTGAAGGCATCCTTTATTTAAGGCCAGCTGAAACTTTAAAAACCCCAAGAAGGCAAAGTGGGGGCCTAAAATGTGCCTGTCAGCAATGAGCACATGGACAGCAGATTCAGCAGGTATATGGGTCACAATTTCCCCTAATATAGTGAGATGCCTTGGATTTCTATTTAAAGCACAGTACGGTAATGATTTCTAAATTTATATCTATGCATACGGATTGGCATACTGTATGCAACTTCTATGCAGATCGCCGTCCTCCTTTTTGACAATGTGTAAGCGGTCTCCTTACCTTGAGGCGCAACTAATTTTACTCTAGGAAGTCTCTTTAGCGATGGAGCAAAGGACTAGATGAAAGCATGGCAAGCGAGCCCTCTTAAAAGCTAGGGAAGGAAACACTGCAGCAAGTCCCCACGAATATATATTAACATGAAGCTGGGTCATTTGATGTTTGCCCGGCTAGGAAATCCACTTCTACTTATGCAAAGTTTAAAACAATATTTGCCTATCCTTTCCAAGGCCTCCCAAAGGGCTTGCAAGAAAGGCGCCGAGATGAATGTATTCATTTATCCAGAAGCACAGAGCGCCTTGCTGGCAGCACCGGGATGGGGGGAAAGGAGTGAAGTCCTTTGTAGCTGCCTCCTTGAGCTGAAATAGGCATTGCTTTAGAGTCGCTGCCAGGCACTTAGAGCACAGGAGGTTATGGAAAACCTTTAGAACAATAGCTTCCTCGCTTCATTTCTCTTCGTTCTCAGGCAAGAAGGCACACAGCTGAATGTACTATGTACACTACAAACACTTCAGGGATGGGAAAACTGTTTCTCAGTTGAGGGCGGTATTCCATTGAAGCTAATCTTTTGGGGTCCCACATATTGGCGGTGGGCAGGGCCTAAGTCAAAAGTGGGTGGAGACAGAACCGAAGGTGGGTGGGGCCAACTCCTCTTCGCTCTTTCTGCCACCCCTTCGCTCTTTCTGCCTACGCCAGTGTGCTGTAGTGGTTAAGAGCGGTGGACTCGTAATCTGGTGAACCGGGTTCAATTCCCCGCTCCTCCACATGCAGCTGCTGGGTGACCTTGGGCTAGTCATACTTCGTAGAAGTCTCTCAGCCCCACTCACCTCACAGTGTGTTTGTTGTGGGGAAGGAAGGGAAAGGAGATTGTTAGCCGCTTTGAGACTCCTCAGGGTAGTCATAAAGCGGGATATCAAATCCAAACTACTACTACTACTACTACTACTACTACTACTACTACTACTCCTCTTCTTCTTCTTCTTCTTCTTCTTCTTCTTCTTCTTCTTCTTCTTCTTCTTCTTCTTCTTCTTCTTCTTCTTCTTCTTCTTCTCTTCCTCCTCCTCCTCCTCCTCCTCCTCCTCCTCCTCCTCCTTCTCTCTCTCTCTCTCTCTCTCTCTCTCTCTCTCTCTCTCTCTCTCTCTCTTTCTCTTTCTCTCTCCCTCTCTCCCTCCTTTTCAGCCACCCCTTCCATCTGGTCCCCCCCTTTTCCAATCACATGAAATATTATTACATTTGTATCTTTTCTCTAGGCTGAGAGTTGGTGACTGGCCCAAGGTGACCCAATGAGTTTCATGGCCGAGTAGTATTTTAAACCCTGGTCTCCCAGGTCCTAGTCTGACATTCTAACTAACCACTACACCCCACAGTATGGAACCACTGAGCCTCTTGGGCTTGCCAATCAGAAGATCGGCAGTTCGAATCTGTGCAACGGGATGAGCTCCTATTGCTTTGTTCTAACTTCTGTCAACCTAGCAATTTGAAAGCATACCAGTGCAAGCAGATAAATAGGTATCACTGCAGTGGGAAGGTAAATGGCATTTCTCTGTGCTCTGGCTTCCGTCACGGTGTTCCGTTGCTCCAGAAGCGACGGACACACAACCCGGAAAGCTGTCTGTGGACAAACGCTGGCTTCCTCGGCCTGAAAGCGAGGTGAGCGCCAGAACCCCATAGTTGCCTTTGACTAGACTTAGCCAACCAGGGGTCCTTTACCTTTTTTTTACCTAGAACTGCACAGAATTCTTCTGCAGATCCATTGGTCTTTAAGATACCACAATACACCTTTTTTGGTTTGTGTTACAAATCAGGGCCAGTGGAAACTGCGGGCTATATTTTACTAAATATTCTCTTTCCATACTCATGCATGCCCACATCTCTGTACAATGCATTCAGACTTCCCTTCCTACAGGGATTACTGAGCAAAATCTTGGATGTCTAAAAACAAAATCCAGGCTTACAAGCAACATCTTGAAGGCCTAAAACATACACACACACCCAGATGCATCCCCCAAGCTGTGAAACACACGTTCTTTAAAGAATCAATAAGTGTGTATGCAGATTCCCAGCACATGAATATTTCATGGTTCTCAGTACAAAGACACAGCATAGGTCTGATTATGCTGTTGTTTTAAATAAGCAAACTTAGTTGTTAATGAGACCCCTATGCATATTTAGGGAAGCTGAATAATTTATGAAGAGTCAAGAAAGGCAGGCTGGGTAAAGAAGATGAAGACCAATCAGTTTGGGTGAGATTTTATATCATAATTGAGCATGGGTGCGGAGGGTGAGCAGATCATCCCCTCAGTGACCAAAACAAACCTTCTAGGAGGCAGGAACATAGGAGGTGGTCTTAAACGGAGCGAGACCATTGGTCCATTTAACTCAGGATTGTCAATGTATTGTCAAATTAAGCTGCAGGCTTCACTCCTGGCGGTGCCCTTCTGTCCTTTACTGCAACACGTCATATGCACAGCTGCTTGTGAAGACTGTTTGGAAACTTCAGCTGCTGCAGAATTTGGTGACCAGGTTGCTCAATGGGGCCAAAGAGTGTGAGCACATTAACACTAATCCTGGCCCAACTGCACTGGCTACTAATTAGTTTCCAGGCCCAATTCAAAGTGCTGGTTTTAATTTATAAAGTCTTAAAATGACACAGGACAGCAATACCCCAAGGACCACCTTTTCCCTAATGACCCGGACCCTGCAATCAATATCTGAGCGCTTCTTAGTGTGTCTCCTCCACAAGAGGTCTGGAGGGCAGCAACATGAGAACAGGGCCTTTTCTGCAGTGGCTCCCCATTTGTGGAATGCTCTCCCCAGGGAGGCTTGCCTGGCACCTTCGTTACATATCTTCAGGCACAAGGCAAAAACATTCCTTTTCTCCCAGGCCTTTGGCTAATTAAACAATCTATGGCCTTTTAAACTGGGGGTAGGGGAATTGTTTTTGCTTGTTACTATGGTATGTAATAATAATATAATATAATATAATATAATATAATATAATATAATATAAATAACATATTTTACATTTGTTTTACAATATGAAAACAAACTGCCTTGTGATTCTCGGCTAAAGGGTGGTATAGAAATTTAATTAATAATCCAAATACAAATACTGACTGGCGGGACCTCGGACCTTCTGCATGCAAAGCAATTGCCTTTCCCCTTTTCAAATTAAGAAAAAAATGACATGCATGAAACAGGGTTCTGGTAAAATCAGCTTGTGTACACACTATACATTTAAACACACGGGTTCCCCCAAAGAATACTGGGAACTGTAATTTACCCTTCACACAGTTACAGTTCCTAGTACTTGTTACAATCTACAGTTCCCAGGGCTGTCCCAAGACATTTTGGTGCTTGAGGCAAACCAAATGTCACCCCCTCCCTCCCATCAGGGAAGAAGGAGTGAGTGAAGATCTACATCAGGAACGGGGTGGGGTGGGGATAAAGATCTACGTGGGGAACAATGGTGGAAGGAGACCAGCAGCACCCCCTATTCGCCATGGGGGGAGCTGCCAAGGAGGTGGCAAAACCAGACTCCCAAAGAGTGTGTCACAATTGCTGCTATCACCTTTCCTGACACCTTGGAGGCCAGATCTGCTGCACCTGTGGACCCTGCCGCCTGAGGCAGCCATCTCACCACGCCTCATGGGTGGGCCGGTCCTGGGTCCCAGGATTGCTTGGGAGAATATATGGTGCATACACAGCCTTGGACTCAGAGTCCAGTTGAATTAAGGTTGTTGAACTGAGCCAATTTAGTTCTGTTGAGGGAGTGCAACAGCAATTAGCAATGCAACTCCCAGGATGATATTTGACAACAAAGGATATTTCATTAAGGCGGGTGTGTGTGTGTGTGTTCCACAGCATGTGATCCTCCTATGTGATCCCCGTTAATATCATGTGATGGTAAAGAGCTGCAGTCCTACACACAACTCATTAAGAAGCAAGTCTTATTAGCATCAGCAGGGCTTAACATCTGTGTCAACATGAGCAAGGCTACACTGTAAACAGTGAAGTCTTGATAGAGGGAAAGATTTATTTCCCATTGGATGAAAGGGCGGTTGTGCATGTTACACTCTCCACAGGGAGGAAGAGTGAGGGGGAAAAGAGCCTTTCTGTCCTAAGTCCATGCATGTAACTAAAACCACAGACCAAGTCAATGGGACATGTGCACAAGCGAGGAAATAACAGATGTTACATGAATTGCAATAGCAATAAAATATGTAGTCACATATAGGGAAGTTTATAATGTTTGGTGTTTTATTGCATTTTTAATCTTTTATTGGGAGCTCCCCAGAGTGGCTGGGGCAAGTCAGATGGGTGGCTAATAATAATAATAATAATAATAATAATAATAATAATAATAATAATAATAATAGACTAAGGCATCTTGAGGGCTTTTGTTGTGATCTATGCTCTGCTTGTTTTATTGATCAGGGGTGGCATCCGACAACATCAGCCCAACTCATCCATTGAAATTAATGGGCTAACCATTACTTTCAATGTCCTTACTCTGAGAACTTTCGTCGTTGTTTAGTCGTTTAGTCGTGTCTGACTCTTCGTGACCCCATGGACCAGAGCACGCCAGGCACTCCTGTTTTCCTGAGAACTTTAGGCTGTGACAAAAAACCCCCACAAAACTCTTTTGGGTCATGCTAAATGTAGCTGGCCACTTTTACGCTTCGCACGGGGGGAAGGAAAAGTGCAGTATAAACTGGGGAGAAAAACACACAAAACACGGGGCGAGTTGTAAAACAGCCGAAAGGTGTGTTGCGGCGAGGGGGCATGTGTCCCTAGTGATATCTGTATCGATATCTCTTATCTGTGGGAAGAGGGTGATCTCTTGGGATAACTGGCGCCCGCAGATGTCCGAACAAACGTCTGCCAGGAGACAAGAGGCCCTGTTATTGCGAAGGCCCTGTTATCTCTGAGGATGCTGGGCTAAGCTTGCAGGCCAAGTGGGACAAATGCTGGTCTGTTCTGTTCCAAGGCGGGTTGGCAGAGAAGGGTGTTAGGTGTCTCTGATGGGCTCAAGATGCAGAAGGAGGGCGGGGGGGGGGGAGAGACATGGTGTTGTTTCAGAGAGGAGGAATGAAAGACCGGGGACGAAATTGATTTCCATAAATATTTGAGCAAGGCTGAATTATTTATGACCCTTCAGTGATACAATGGAGGTGGCAGCGGCAATGGGGGGGGGGTGAATTGGGCAGGGGTGGCGGCTGCGAAGACACCCAGGGGAGACAGCTGAGGATTTTTGCCTGGATTTCATTTCTAAATGTTGCTGGTGGTTCTTTATGTTGCCTGGCCCCCATCACTAGCCTGGGCTGGTCCTGGGCATGAATTTACCCCAGCACAGAGCCAAGGGGACTCTTGCACAGATCTCCCCCTGGTGCCCCCACCCTTTCCCTCTCTCTCTCTCTCTCTCTTCACCCCCTCTTTTTATCTGTCTTAATCTGCCAGCCGCCTAAGTGAGCGGCAGGCCTTGCCGTTTGATTCCCCGGGAGGACTGTAATTGGAAGCCTTTGTCATTCAGATGAAGGCAAAAGAAAGGAAAGAGGGAGAAAGAAAAGGGAGAAAGGAGACGGAACAAGATCTCTTTGTCTGGGGTGCAGCTTACAGCACATGGCGGAGCGAGATGATGCCCCTGATGATCCGAGCCGCTCCCGTTGCAAGGGAGGGTTGTGAGGGCTTTGCACGCTGCCACCGAAGAAATCTAGGAAACAAGGGGGGGGGGCTATAACAAAATGTTGCAGCATGGAGTGACCCCTGTTCAGGATTCCAGCCATTCCACTCTGTTGCCGCACAACAACAAAAAAGCCCAGCATTCAGCATTCCATCCCCTCCAACATTTCCCCGATGAAAATAGGCACGTACCTTTCCATGACGATCATTTTACTATTTATACCCTACACATCTGGGCAGCTTCCAACATATATAAAAACATAATAAAACATTAAACTTTTTTTTCAAAGAAACTTCCCTATACAGGATTGCCTTCACACAGCTTGGCGGGTCGGATAACTCCATGCCCTCCAACATATCTCCAAGGAAAATAGGGGTATCTTAAGGAAAAGCGGGAGGGACGCAGATGGCGCTGTGGGTTAAACCACAGAGCCTAGGACTTGCCGATCAGAAGGTCAGCGGTTCAAATCCCCGCGACGGGGTGAGCTCCCGTTGCTTAGTTCCTGCTCCTGCCAACCTAGCAGTTCAAAAGCACGTCAAAGTGCAAGTAGATAAATAGGTACCGCTCCGGCGGGAAGGTAAACGGCGTTTCCGTGCCCTGCTCTGGATCGCCAGAAGTGGCTTAGTCATGCTGGCCACGTGACCCGGAAGCTGTACGCCGGCTCCCTCGGCCAATAAAGCGAGATGAGCGCCGCAACCCCAGAGTCGGCCACGACTGGACCTAATGGTCAGGGGTCCCTTTACCTTTTACTTTAACAATCAATCCCTCCTTCTGTGCAAGAGGGAAATGCAGCAGAGAAGGAAGAGATCTGGGCTAGAAATTTTCTCCCTGCCAGGCCAATTTCTTTAGCTGCAGGGAGAAGTTTTTTTTAAAAAAATAAAAATAAGGGGAAACCATCAAATTAGGGTCCATTACTAGCAGTTTTGTAGGCAACAACCTCTGGTACAGAAAGCATACCCAAGAGGTGGCAGATTAATATAAAGACGCTGGCTTGAAGTACAGGGGGAGGGAGGGAATAAGTTTACAAGGCGAGATAGCAGAGAATGCATCTGGATGGAGCACATCTCGATAGCATGAGACATGGATGCATTGCGCAATTTGAGCACAATTGGCATTTGAAAGAGCATGAAAACAGTTCACGTTGCACAGTTCCTGGTGCTTGGGAAAGGGAGGAGACTTCTGTTACTGAACTGCCATCATCCTTATTTGACCTGTAAGATACAATTACCAGTTACAGACGGGCATCGATGTAGGGAAGGAAAACAAGAGGGAAGCCAGTTGGTGCTGTCAGGGCAGGACTTTGGAGTAGCAGCCAGAGGTTCAAGCACCAGAAAGAATAGGAGGAAGCCCAGACGCAGCACAGCTGGCTTGTCACATGCTGGTCAGGTGACCACGGCCACATCCACACCCTACTTTTAAAGCACTCTCGTTCCACGTTAACAGTCACAGCTTCCCTCCCAACAAGCCAGGGAACTGCAGTTTGTTATGGGTGCTGAGAGTTTTCAGGGGGCCTCTATTCCCCACACCAAGCTACAATTTTCAGAGTCAGTCCCTCCTTCCAGGGAACTATGGAAACTGCAGCTCCCTAAGGGGAAAAAGAGTTCTCCTAACAACTCTCAGCACCCTTAACAAACGACAGCTCCCAGAATTCTTTGGGGGAAGCTATGACCGCTTAAAGTGGAATAAGAGTGCTTTTCATGTATGGCACAGATGCGCCCTGCTCATGTGCCCTGCTCTACAGACGGAAATCCTCTATTGGAATGTCAGTCAGAGAGCAATCCTCTGTTTCTAGTTCTGAGAAAATATGTTTAGTGGGCTGGGTTTTGTGGCTTGCATAGCTCTGTGCCCTGCAAAAAGCAGCAAAAATGAATAAATTATAGAAAATAAGGGCAGGCATGAAGAATTACCATATTTTCCCGTGTATAAGACTATGTTCCCCCCATATTTTTTATGTTTAAAATTGGGGGTCGTTTTATACACGGAATGTTTAAAATATTTATTTCTTAATTTTAGGCTCAGAAAATAGAGGTTATCTTGTACATGGGGCGGGGAGGCAGGTGGTGCTTTGGGTTAAACCACAGAGCCTAGGGCTTGCCGATCAGAAGGTCGGTGGTTTGAATCCCCACGATGGGGTGAGCTCCCATTGCTCGGTCCCTGCTCTTGCCAACCTAGCAGTTTGAATGTACGTCAAAAGTGCAAGTAGATAAATAGGTACCGCTCCAGCGGGAAGGTAAAATGGCGTTGCTGTGCGTTGCTCTGGTTTGCCAGAAGCAGCTTAGTCATGCTGGCCACATGACCAGGAAGCTGTACGCTGGCTCCCTTGGCCAATAAAGCGAGATGAGTGCCGCAACCCCAGAGTCGGCCACGATTGGACCTAATGGTCAGGGGTCCCTTTACCTTTACTTTATACATGGGGGCATCTTATAGATGGAAAAATATGGCATTTGATTGGCATTATTTATCTGGGACATAGAATTCAGCTTCCTTTGGTACACATTTTGACAGAGCTGTCCATCCTACAGCAAACTTTCTCAGTCTGTGGCCTCTGGTGGTCCATAAAGTCTGGGCAGGTGGTCTGTGAGTCTAGCACCATCCTTGTTCAGTTTTCTACATATGCTGAAGACACACCTTTTTACCCTGACCTTTGACACCCGAGGCATATATTTTTAAGACCCACCCTATTCTTGTGATTGTCATTTGTGATGTTGTGATGCTCCAGCTGTATGCAAGTAGTCTGTGGAAAGGTTGCAGAACAGTTGAGCATATTTGTTTTTGGCCCTCCATCTGAGTTTTTTTTCCTTCTTCAAAAGATGGATATCAAGGCTGTTTTGACCAGGGCTGCTTTTTATCAACAAAACAACCAAGCTCTGGTATGGGGCCTAATGCAGTTTGGTGCAGGCTGCTATTTTTCCCTTTTAAAAGTACCAGTCAAAGAGGCCCTTCTCAGCAGCTGGTCCAAGGCCTGTGATTTTCACAATACTGGGCTTCTTGATCACGCTGAGTGGGAAGCATATTAAAATATGAGACATGTATGTGCTTTGATTTGCAGAACAAAAATTAAGTTTATTAAATGATCTGCAGAGAACTCCGAAAGGGGTCCGTGAAAAAAGGAAGTTTGCAAACGACTGCTATGGAAGATTAGCCCCAGGGTTTTTGGCTACCCTTGGCGACTTAAAATATACTCTGCCTCCACCTTAGTGCATGCTGAGCAGCGTAACAATAGCTTATGAAGTGATCAGGATTTGACAACATGTTTACCGCAGTGCATAACGTTTTGGGGTGGGGGTGGGGCAATTGACCTTATTAATGGAGCCATTCAATCCTTTCAGATTTATTTCCCAAGGATCAAGCTAATCTTCGCCAAAAAGACCTTATCATTCCCTTCCTTGCAGCTTGCCAGAGCAGTGATAGGATTGTCCTGGAAAGAACAGTTGCAGCCCATTTAATGAATTGTAGAGCCTTCCCATCATCACCGGGGACGCAGGTGGCGCTGTGGGTTAAAGCCTCAGCGCCTAGGACTTGCCGATCGAAAGGTCGGCGGTTCGAATCCCTGCGGCGGGGTGCGCTCCCGCTGCTCGGTCCCAGCGCCTGCCAACCTAGCAGTTCGAAAGCACCTCCGGGTGCAAGTAGATAAATAGGGACCGCTTACCAGCGGGAAGGTAAACGGCGTTTCCGTGTGCAGCTCTGGCTCGCCAGAGCAGCGATGTCACACTGGCCATGTGACCCGGAAGTGTCTCCGGACAGCGGTGGCCCCTGGCCTCTTAAGTGAGATGGGCGCACAACCCCAGAGTCTGTCAAGACTGGCCCGTACGGGCAGGGGTACCTTTACCTTTACCTTTACCCATCATCACCACTGCCTCCTTCAATATAGCCCCCTCTCCAGTGTTGAGATCAGCAGAAAGGACTTTATTGGTAGTTCCACTGCCCTTCTCTGTGGCAGCCCCTAAGTCATGGAATTCCCTCTCTGCAGAGGAGCATCTGGCACCACCATATGTTGAAGACACATCTTTTGATCCTGGCTTTTGACACGGGGGGTGTACATATTTTAGGACCCACCCTGTTCTTGAGATCGTAATTTGTTTTAAAATGGGTTTTAATACTTGCTTGTTTTCCTAAATATTGTGGCCTGTCCCGAGAGGCAGGTAACAAGTCAAAATAATAAAACTAGGGTGGTCATGTGTCCTCCTTTGTAGGGCTGGCAGGGGACAGTGCTCTGTTTGAAAGAGTCCTCGATCCGAAGGGCTGTCTGGTCCAAATTTCTTTTTAAAGTTAAAGTGCGATAATTAGGGAGGGCAGGAGGATGGTGGCTGTGGAGTTGCCTGGACAGGAGGCAGAGCAGACACAACAGGTCACTTGTTCACAGTCACCCCTGCCATAGTTAGATAGGTCATATTTCTTTTTTATTGGACAGTAATTATTTCTGTGAGAGATTTTACTTTCTTGGGCTCAATGATCACTGCAGATGGTGACAGCAGCCACGAAATTAAAAGACGCCTGCTTCTTGGGAGAAGGGCAATGACAGGTCTAGACAGCATCTTGAGAAGTAGAGACATCACCTTGCCAACAAAGGTTTGTATAGTTAAAGCTATGGTTTTCCCAGTAGTGATGTATGGAAGTGGGAGCTGGACCATAAAGAATTGATGCTTTTGAATTATGGTGCTGGAGGACTCTTGAGAGTCCCATGGACTGCAAGAAGATCAAACCTCTCCATACTGAAGGAAATCAACCCTGAGTGCTCACTGGAAAGACAGATTGTGAAGCTGAGGCTCCAGTACTTTGGCCAGCTCATGAGATGAGAAGACTCCCTGGAGAAGACCCTGATGTTGGGAAAGATGGAGGGCACAAGGAGAAGGGGGCGACAGAGGACGAGATGGTTGGATAGTGTTTTCGAGGCTACCAGCATGAGTTTGACCAAACTGCGGGAGGCAGTGGAGGACAGAGGTGCCTGGCGTTCTCTGGTCCATGGGGTCACGAAGAGTCGGACACGACTAAACAACAACAACAACAACAACAATTATTTCTCAATGTGCATCTATACCTGCAAATCACCACATGTGAATTTGATGCAAATCTGTGTCCTCTTCTTTACTGATGCATTTCTTCTTCTTCTTCTTCTTCTTCTTCTTCTTCTTCTTCTTCTTCTTCTTCTTCTTCTTCTTCTTCTTCTTCTTCTTTGAAATTGTCATGCAAAATGAAAACGACCAAGTGGCTGAAAAAATAGAAGCTGTTTGCAACCTTTGTGGAAGGTGCAGAGTTCAAGCTACATCCATGTTATGTTAAATATGTTTGGCATCGAGTGATTCTCAAAACTTTAAATAGTAGCTGTGTCTGTCTGTGACCAGATTGGAACCACGGCAAGGCTTTCTTCATTGTGACACCCCATTAGTTAATTAATTAATTCTTACATATTATATATCAATTTTATAACACTCTGCCTACCCCAAATATAGTTGATTGGTACCTACTTTATTGTCCTTTCAGCAAAGACCTTTAATTTTCATGAGCTTTTAAGCTTTTAAGATGCGGTTTTATGCTGCTTTTACAATGTTGTGGCTTTTAGCTCTATCATTTTAATAATACTAATACTAATAACAATTTTTAATGATTTCATTATTTATGTAAACCTGCCTGGTGTTATGAAGAGAGGTAGATGAATACTAGTAACAAACAAACACACACAACAAAGAGTAGAGACTAGATGCCGTGATATGGTCTTCTCATAGGTTAGTTTGGTTTAAGATCTCTTTGAATCAGCAGAAGTTGGTGCCATCCCATAATATTCTGACTTCCAGTTGAACTGGAATGCTCTGTGTGTTGTCAGGAGTGCTGCTCTCGAGAAGTTAAAAAAAGCAGTATTTTCTCAGTTCCCAGACCTGTGAGTTGTTATCCTAAGAAGGTGAGATTAGACTGCTGGTGACATGGAAGGTAAAAATAAACCACAGACATGCCAGTTTGGGAAATGAAGGCATTTGGCACTCACTGGTAATAAAGATTTAAAACAGAAGACAAATATTTTTGGGGAAAATGTGACAATGAATTTGGATGAACGAAGGAAGTAAAGGAAGTAATGGTATACCTCCATCTTGCTCAGATGATTGGAAGATACACATACAGCTCTCACTATGGTTTTCGCTTTTTAACTTCAAACTGCCTGTGAATTTTGACTGGACCAGGAGATGGGTGGGTTTTCTGGATTTAAACAATCATTTGAAGCTGCTATGAGGTAGCCAAAGTATTGGAGCCTCAGCTTCATGATCTGTGCTTCCAGTGAGCACTCAGGGCTGATTTCCTTAAGAATGGAGAGGTTTGATCTTCTTGCAGTCCATGGGACTCTCAAGAGTCTCCTCCAGCACCATAATTCAAAAGCATCAATTCTTTGGCGATCAGCCTTCTTTATGGTCCAGCTCTCAGTTCCATACATCACTACTGGGCAAACCATAGCTTGAACTATACGGACCTTTGTCGGCAAGGTGATGTCTCTACTTTTTAAGACGCTGTCTAGGTTTGTCATTGCTTTTCTCCCAAGAAGCAGGCGTCTTTTAATTTCGTGCAAGAGTATAAAAAGGAAAGGGGGGGAAGGCTCCCCTTTTCACTTACTCAGTGCTTCTTGCCTGCTGGGACCAACCTGGCTACAACAAAGCCTTTAATCTGAAAAGCATTTGAGCAGCTCAGTGCAAAACACACAAAACATGCTTGTGTCATCCTGGGTGAATGCATTACAAAGCTCTTCCATAAGGTGTTAAAACTCAGCTGGGCATTTCCTTCCCTGCAGATTATGCAACAGGGTTAAACCTCATTTCAAACTGCCTGCAGTGTGAAGGCGCTGTGAGAGGTTTGTCCTTTTCCCTCCACAATAAAACACAACACAACACACCATGAATTGTGTTACATGTGGAATCCAGCTTCTTGGTCTAGAGCAGGGGTGGGGAAACCTCCTGCCCGCGAGCCAAATTAGGCTGTCAAGTGGTGAATACCAACAAGATGTTTAATTTTGTAGACCTTTTATTATTTTAGGACAGTGCTTTGAAGGCTACCCATCTCTATTTCAAAAACATGCACAGATTTTGTCTGAAAGAATGAACTGGAACACAGCAAGGCTAGCTCACCATTTATGCAGCAAGAGAAATGAATGCTACTGGTGGCAAATCTACACTCATAAGGTGCAGAGCCGGCCCTAACATTAGGCAGTGACACAAGGCAGACCTGCAAAATACATTTAAAGCACATACAACACAGATTTAAAGCACGTGACTCCCCCCAAAGAATCCCATTGTTGGCTAGGGTGTGGGTGAGGGGAGGTGCCATTTGCCTCATCGCCTCAGGCAGCAAAATGTCTTAGGCTGGCCCGGACCATGAGATCACACAAACAGTAGGTTGGCTTCCAGAAAGGTCCTTGAGGTGCAAACCGCACCTGTGTAAGCAATGCAGGGAAGGTTGTTTTGACGACGAGTCCTTGAACAACAAGTTTTGCACGGGCTAATCATTACCCTGGTGAATTGTATTGGAGGCTGACTACTATTGCACAGGCCACCTGCCTGACTTTAGGGCACTCCCCCAGCCGAAGAGCTGTCCAGTCCAAGGGTCTGCTTTAAAGATAAAGAACCCTAGGAAAGGAAGAACAGCACGGGCCTTGAAGCTGCCCATATACTGCAGTTGGTACTTGAACAGCAGATTGAGCAGCCACCCAGGAAACCTGCTCACAGTCTTTCTCACCATGGTGAAATGTGTTGCATATAAACCTAAGTTGTTGTTATTATGGATACTGTTTTGGGGATTTTGGAAATTTACAGCAACCTGCATAGCGGGGGCGGGGCAGGGGGAAGTAAGATTGCATGAACATAGTGATAGTAACAGCTTCCCTAATGCAGGGCTTCCCAAACGGAGGTCCAGTGGTCTGTGACTTCTTCCCATTCAACCGTCCTGATTTAAGCGGGACATTCCAGAATTACAGAAGCCACCCGGCTTCTGAAAAGATCCCAGAATGCCCCACTTTTCGGTCCACCACTGTGGGGCGAGTTAGCTGGCCACCAAGAGAGCGTGGGACAAAACAAACAAACAAACACAAAAACAAACAAGCGTCCTGATTTGGATCACACGGATGTCTGAGTGCATGTGAGCTTCATTCAGCTGGTCCATGGCATGTCAAAGTCTAATGATACTCGGTCTCTCTCCATGTTCCTTGGCCTTATTCTGTGGGTAGACACCACCCAATCGGCTCCTCCAGATATATATGGTTTTTGTGCCAGCAGATAGGTTGGAGGTTCAGATGTCATTGTGTTAAAAAAACAAACACCTACCCCATCTTCTGGAAAGGCACGACTCAGCTTTCTACAGAATTCAAGGAGATAGTATGACTAAGATGTTAGCTGAGGCCTATAAGATGTTAGCTGAGGCCTTCATAAAAAACCAACCAACCATTTGGTGGTATCAGGAGAGCCAACTTGGGCACCAGTTTATGGGTGCCCAATGCACGTGATGTCCTCACGTCACGTTGCCACATGTCATCATGACGTCACACGTGCCCCTCCAGCCTTGGAACCTGACTTCCAGTGCCAACAGAAGTCAGGTTCCGAGGTCTTGAAAGGCCTCAGACAGCGTCTCCAAGGCCTTGTGAGGCCTCAGACATGACCTCTGGTGCTTTGTGAGGCACTGGAAGTTGCATCGGGGCTCCTGCAGTGTGGGTGCTAAGCACCCACCACAAAAGTTTTGTGGGTCCTCAGGCACCCAGATCCCCCTATAGTTGGCACCCCTGGGTGGTATGTTGTTTCTTTCCTGATCTTTTTATCCCAGCTCTCCTTTTGATGGTTTCGTACTGCAAGACTTGAGCTTTGATGCCAGTTATAATAAACGGGTGCATCTTGTCGGTATTTTAAGCAAAACGGCCTGATGCTGGCGTGTAAGTGACCCCTGGCGATATTAACTCACTACTCAGCAGCACAGTCCTGAGATTATTAGCAGGCCTAGTTGTAGTTATAATCAACAATGGCACATTGAGTTCAGGAGGGAGGCCATCCAGAGGGCAGTGCCAGGGATTATGCGGTGCCTTGGCAAGACTCAGGTTCAAGGCCCTATGCCAGACAACAGGCTATTCCTCCTGCAAACTGTAGTGGCTGAATTTTGCAGGTGTATTTAGTCATCCCATCCCTTCAAGCAAGGTCCCAATGCCTTCTTTGTTAATTACAGTTTTGCCTTACCCGCTATAAGCTAATCATATTTCTGGAAGAAGAAGAAAAGCCTCTGGAGAAAGGGAGATATTGAGCAAAAGGTTGCAAAGCCAACTTTTTAATATAACATGATCAGACTGATTAAAGCAGGCGGGGGGGGGGGGGAGGCAATCTGGCACTTTTAAATCCTTTTGATTTCAATGGGGGGGGGGGAGTTAAGTATAGGCAGGTGTCCTCTTGCTAAATCCAACCCTATGCCCCTCCCCAAAGTGATGTGCTTTAATTTTCCCCATGGGCTGAATGGCAGCTGTTCACTGACTTTTATACAAGAGAAAGGAAACGGATGTACTCAGGGACACCAGAGGGGTAAGAGATAAAACTACATTTTTTATTGGACACCCGCATCTCCTGGGTACCGCAGATTTTGTCCAACAGTCGGGCCCACTGCAAGATCTTTGCTCTGTGCTATAGGACTCAGGCTGCGTACTTGCAGCATTATATTCCAGAACAGTGGCGTAGCATGGTTTGCCAGTGCCCGGGGTGTGTGCAAGCTCCGGGGGATGGGACGCAGAGGATGAATGGAGCCTCCCCCCCCATGCCAGCTCAGCCCTTGCCATTGACGGAGCGACACCAGCCCCAAGCCACTTTACAAGGCTGGGATCATCCTAGCCTTGCAAAGTGGTGCAGGGCTTGCAGTGTGGCGTGAGCAGCACCCCCCCCCCACCCCATGGACCCGGGCGCTTGTCCTGGCAGCCCTCCGTGCTACACCTCTGTTCCAGAATAAATGGCAACCACACACTTGTTTTTTCTACATGTTCTGCACACAATCTGTTGCCTCTTTCTTGCCCCTGAAAAACACTTATTGGGAAATGGGTTTCATCCTGAAAACAAAAGCTCATCGCAAATTGATTTTTGCATTACTCTGCAGTGTGTCCACTTGAAAACGGATGAAAACAGTTGTAGGTAGTCCCAGCAGTGTGTTTGTGTGTGTGTATCCATACCTGTCCAACAGTGTTGTGGGTGATCATATACCAATATCACATTCACCACTTCCTTCTTCCCTCACCCGGGGCATGTGCAGGGATGAAGATATGTGGATAATACATCTACCCTCTGGGATTTGAACCACTAAGCAGCATTATAATTCCTACTGATAAAAAGGATTCTCCATCTCTAATCAATGGAAGGGTTTTCAAATGCATCTCAAGTAACCATACCTACTTTGTGAATCTTATATGACTTTTGTTGTTATAGTGCAGTTTAGATTTTTCTTAGTTGTTTAGTGTTGTATAGATCGTAATTTTTTTTTACTGATTATTTGTTAATTATTCTATATGATGCTATATTTGTGATGTTCTGTTATGTTCTTGTTATTTATTGTTTGTAAACCACTTTGTGATTTATGTGGATGAAAAGCAGCATAGAATTACTGTACAATACAATACAATACAATATGGCAGTGGGAGATGGGTTGGGGGACTAGGTATTGTTCTATCCAGCAAGACTCTTCTTAGATTATTGTGTATGAGAGGGAGATGTATGTCCTATTCCCATTATGTGCGCATATTCTCCATTTCATGATATGAAACCACTTAGTGTGATTATACATTTTGTTCAGTAACTGGACCCCATTTTAAGCCATTTCTCCATGTTTCTCCATATAATGCAATTCTTACAAATTGCAGCATGTTGACAGAGGTTCATGTCTATTTTCTGAAAAGGAGACCCCGATCTCTCCACTTAATGCAGCTGATTTGAAAAGGTTATTCAGCAAACATACACCAACCCTGTGAGATTACTTGTTCTGAGAGGTGGTGACTGATGCAAGGTCACCCAGTAGAGATTTGAACCCAGATCTCTCCAATTCTAGTCTTTGGTGTAAGCCGGGCAGGTTAGACGATGTCAAAGCAAGTTTCATCCAGTACTTTCCAGGGCATTTCCTCAGTCCAATCTTTTGGGAAGAAGCTAGTTTGTTGCCCCAGATCTTCTGGTCAACTATAATTGCGCAACCTGAATTTGCCGATATGCGATTGCATCACACCCAGCGCAGTGGCAGGCTGGAAGTGCAGCAAGGCTAAACCAAGTTATTACCGATGAAGTTCTCATAGGACAGGAAAGCCTGCTACGTTCTGTAAACAGAATAAAGTTCACAAAGCCCACTGCTCCCTGGGAAAAGAAACAAGGCAATAAGAAGCAAAATGTGGAACAAGGCCATAGAGATCTTGTGGTGTGTACACAGCATCAGGGAAGGGTGTTTATGAAACTGATTCTTATAGTTGTTTGTGCCTACATCAAGTTGTTTCTACAACAGGACCCTTTTGTGCTGGTGTGGGCAGCCACATACACATCTCCCCCTGCCCCCCAAAGGACATTGATTTGCATAAATTTTGCACCTGCTTAATTATACTGATAGGTACGGATTTGGAGAGAATTATTATCCAACCCCATGGGACACGGGTGGCGCTGTGGGTTAAACCACAGAGCCTAGGACTTGCCAATCAGAAGGTCGGCGGCTCGAATCCCCGCAACAGAGTGAGCTCCCGTTGTTTGGTCCCAGTTCCTGCCAACCTAGCAGTTCGAAAGCACGTCAAAGTGCAAGTAGATAAATAGGTACCGCTCCGGCGGGAAGGTAAACGGCGTTTCCGTGCACTGCTCTGGTTTACCAGAAGCGGCTTAGTCATGCTGGCCACATGACCCGGAAGCTGTACGCTGGCTCCCTCAGCCAATAAAGCGAGATGAGCGCCGCAACCCCAGAGTCGGTCACGACTGGACCTAATGGTCAGGGGTCCCTTTACTTTTACTATTATCCAACCCCAGGGCATCTCACCACAGTGAGGAAGACTGTGACAAGAGGATTCTCCCTTCTTAGGGTTCTTCAGTCTGACTTGACTGGGCAGCCCTTCAGATAGAAGACCGTCCTGCATAAAATACAGGCCCAAAGGCAGGAAGTTTACATTCCAAATATAGGTCTGTGAAATGCCCCCCACCCCATATTTAACTACTACTTGTGAAAACGGCCCCTGAGATACCCCTTTCCATCTCCTGCCTTGGGAAAAGAAAAGGCTGCGCAAATCTTGAGTGAAGTCCCCAAGATGGTTGGGTGGTGTCTTGTATACTTCCTTCCAACAACTCCTACAGCCAAGCTAGTGTATTGCTCTGCTCTGCTTTCCTTGTCATCTGGCCAGCCCAGGACCTCCATACGCACTGCCTAGGCTTTTATCCCAGAGAGGTCACTTTGTTGCTACTAACGCAGGAAAAACAACGTGAGAGGCAGCAGTTATGAGTTACCAGTCTCTGCAGCCACAGCGGGCGCTGTGATTCTCCAGCAGTTTGATTTTGCCCTCCAGAAGCTCACTCCAATGTCTCTTGAGAGACAGACGGCTAACCAACAAAGACATCCCTTTCAAGAAGCATTTTAAAGAGCGGGAGTAAAAGAAGGAGACAATGGGAACCTTGTTGGCCAATTTCTCCTCTGATTTCTAGGATGGCTTTTCAGTCCAAGGTGCTGGCTTTGAGCCTTAATAGTTTGGCGTCAGGATACCGGAAAGATCACCTTCTTTCACATATACATATCCTGAGACCCTCTTCAGAGGCCCTGCTCTGGGCACCCCTGCCAATCAAAACGAGATGGGTGGAGATCAGTTGGAAGTGGCACCATGGCTATGGAAGGCCTTTCCTAGACAGACTCGCTGATTGTAATGCCAGCTTCCGGGCCTTTAACAAATCTGTGGCTTTAGTGTTTTGAGCCACAGACGACGATAATATAGCAGTAATATTTCAGCCGCAGTTCTCAGGGTGGTATACAAAAAGTGCAGTAAAATACAATGTAAAACCCACAACAAAATTATCCAACTCAGAACTCGGTTACTAAATAGCAACAAAACAAGAAAATAGCCTGTGTACTTTTAGTAATATGGTAAAATTGGCTTTATTTTTTCTCTCCGGTGAGTTTCGCTCTACCGCCTCCCATGCTGACATTTATTTTTGTCCTGCAATTTGGTTTTGTTTGTTTGTTTGAAACAAAACAGTATCATATTTTTATTACTTGAAGTTGCGAGCCACTCAAGAGACTAACCATGTCATCGGGCGGCCTGGAGAGATTCTGCAAGCAAATACGTAAATAGAGAAATAAAAGCTAAGGAGGAAACAGGTGGGTTGGCGGGGATTCCCCGCTAATGAAAAGTCACAGTATTGCACAATCAGCCTCCTGTACAAAGTCCAGTATTGTTGGCCTCAGCAGTTTAGCATCTCCCGTCTGCTAGAGCCCTGGGGGTGTAACTCTGCACAAGAGGGAGGGGGTGGGTAGCAGAGGGGGACGCTTCAGATATGAACTACATCTCTATCCAAAACATTTTTTTTATTTTAAAAAATCCAATTTTTTAATCCTTTCTTATCATAGGCATACATCGAATAACACCAAACATTAGCATGTATATATTCCAATGTAAAATTTTTCCAATTATTTTGTGTGTCGTAACTGTAAGCTGTAAAATATAGCATCTGTGGTTATCAAGAAGTTGCCGTGAGTCAGTGGTGGTCCTTTTATGCCTTATTTTCTTTGCTATTGCTATTGTTATTGTTATTTTATTATTTATTTATAAAATAATATTCATATGTCACAAAAATAAAAAAGTGGTTTATATACCTAAAACATATAATAAAGACCATATTAAAAAAAAGGTAAAAGCAGACGTCAGTGGAAAGATGTATTCATAATTGCCTGCGAAGTTCTGGCCGAAACAGAAAAGCTTTCAGCGAGTGTTTAAAAGTTGACACAGAAGATATACTATTTGTCTACAAAGTCATCTTTGCTTGTTTCTTTTCTGGACCCTCTAAACTGTTTTGCTAACTTTTTTTCTGATCGTGACATGTTTCAACCAAAAACTTATTTTTTTAAAAAAAATAAAATCCTCTGAGCTGGGAAAAATGTTTTGGAATAAGACCCCCCCCCCCCGTTTTCTCCTCCCCCATGTTCCCCTTGAAAGGGCTGCAGAGGAGCAGACAGAATTCAATTGCTGAACTGTCTGCTTGCCATGTGCTTGCTCCATCTCTAATGTTAAAGAGAGGTCTGTCTGCGAGACATGGGACCCCCAGCAGGGAGACAGATGGCATTTTACTGCCTGGCTGGAAGTCAGATTTCTTTTCTGTTTCCTTCCTTTTCATTTTCTAGGAGACTGTTAGCAAGCAGTTGGGGGTTGTTGTTGTTTTGACCCGCTACCCAATGAGAGCAAAACCAACTCCTTACCTGGTCACCTGTGGTGACTGAAAGCATCCTCCTGGTGACCAACCAAGAAGGTGTTTGTGAATTAGAAAAGAGATAGCTATCTATTCTTACAGACCCTCCAAGTGTCCCTATTTTCCAGGGACATCCCTGATTTAGAGATGCTGTCCTGGTTTCTCATTTCATCCTGGACATCCCTATTTTCATTGGAGAAATACTGGAGGGTATGCTGGGTGTCCCTATTTTCTTTGCAGAAATGTTGAAGGATATGGAGTTATCTAGCCCTCCCCCTTGAGCTGTCCGAAGGCAATCCTGTACAGGGAAGTTTTTAAAATGTTTAATATTTTAATATGTTTTCATATATTTTGGAAGCTGCCCAGAGTGGCTGGGGCAACCCTGTAAGATGTGTGGGACATCTCTATTTTCATTGGAGAAATGTTGGAAGGTATGTTCTTAACCTTCCCTCCAGGCTGAGGATGTGCCACAAATTATTAAGAAGTAGCTGGGCTGCTGCAGAATCGGGCCACGATCTCTCCTTTAATGAAAGCTGCCTTGAAGAAGAAACATTGCATGGCCTTTTGCTGCATCCAGACAGGACTTGGCTACAAATAGGGCAACGAGCTGAAATCGATCAGGGATGGTTCACAGGGAAGAAGAGAACCAAGTTCTGTACAGAGAACTGATATAGCTAAGTACCTGAGTGAACCGCAATCCAGGAAGTCACTGAATCTTGCCTCTGCCAATTTAACTGAGTAGGTGACTTTTGGCGAGCTGCAAGCTTTCAGCCTCAGTCATTTCATCCTGGACATCTGTAATATGGGGATAAGGGGTACATAAGAAGCACCCTGCCAACTCAGGACAGAAATCCAGCATCCTGTTTCCACAGTGGCCAGCCATCTGCTTCAGACACTGCTAACCTTTTTGGCTGGCCAAAAACCCTCTACAGCTCTGCTTCCCTCAGTGAGTCTGCCTCCTCACCATCATTGCCACCAACCAAGGCCGGATTAAGGGCTCACCCATCTTGTCGTTTAATATAGATCTCCTGCATCTCCATTAATTCTCCGTTGTCCACATGATGTTCTCCAAATCACTGTCTTCCCCCACCCAAATCTTGATTTTCCTCACATCAGGGATACTCTGAAAAGTAGAGGGTGAGCCCTAAGAGGCCATAAACCGCGTCTCAGAGACACCATAATATTCTGGAGGTGGGGAAACGCATATCATTTTAACAGAAAGGCCAATGAAAACAGAAATAACAAACTCTTAAATTTGCATATATCCTGGTACGTAGGCAAGGATGCAACTAAAGCAATCCAACAATTTAACCAAAATGTGTATCTTGGAATAAGTCTATTTGTCTAGGAAATGCCTTTAAATGAAAACATTTATGATTTCTTACTTAGCATCTATGAAAACTGTTTGTGTACAGCGAAACAAGGGAAGTTGCCCAATTTAGCACTTACTAAACGGAAAAGACAACTCGCCTGCCACTAGTGCTGTTTGACAGCTTAGTTATAAACGGTAAATGAGTGATATGTCATTTCGATAGAAATTATAGCTATTGCTGCACAGGTATGAAAAACGATGGTTTAGCCATTAAGTGCATCCGTAAGATAATGTCTGTTTCTGGGTCTGTTTCCCTCCCTCCCCTGTGCTTTTTAAATTCAATCGGCATTTAATTACTTTTAATTATGATCTTTTCTCTGTTTATAGCTTTTTCTGTTTTATCTGGAGTTTTTTGTATTTTTATTTGTGAGCCACCTTGAGTCCTTGTCTGGGAAAAAGGCCGGATAATAATAATAATAATAATAATAATAATAATAATAATAATAATAAACCTCAGCAACTGATATTCAGAGGCTTTCTGTCACTGAACATGGAACATCTGTTTGGGCATCATGTGTACTCATCATGGATAGCCTTATCCTCCCATGAATTTGTATTTTAAAGCCGTCCAAAGCCAGTGGCCATCGCTGTATTTTGCAGCAGGAAATCCCGTTCAGTTAATTATGCTCTGGTGAAGAAGATGGCCTGCAGGGTTCTTCCCAGCCCTAACTCTCTATGATTCTGCAACTTCCATCAGGTTGACAGTCGAGCAAGAATTTCAACTTGGCTATCCCACCTCTTAGCTCCTTCAACAATCTATCCAGCAGCTACTCTTTCTTCTGAACAATTAATCCAATATTCAGTGCTTCTTTCTGGGGGATGCAGGGGTACGCATACCCCTAAACATTTTGTGAATCTAAGTTTGGCTTCACTGAGGGGCAGTATTTCAATATGAGCAGGAAAATGAGAATACCTCTAAACATTTTTTTAAAGAAAAAAAAGCACTGCCAATATTGATTCTAAATCTGCTGACTCTAGGTTTGTTCATGACCTGTGGGGCTTACCAGAATACTGATGAGAGTGAAACACACTATCTAACCCACCCACCCACACAGACAGACATCCTGCTTTTACTGTGGCTACTACAACCCAATCTTGTCTTGGGGCTAGTCTGAGTGGCACTTGATTCCTTTAATCTGAGATACCAGCATTTTAAGACACATAAACTCTCGCCAGATGTTCTTCCATAGGGCTCATTCTGAGTTCAGATGTGAGTTCCTATCCTGCCTATACAGTGGTACCTCGGGTTAAGTACTTAATTCATTCCGGAGGTCCATTCTTAACCTGAAACTGTTCTTAACCTGAAGCACCACTTTAGCTAATGGGGCCTCCTGCTGCTGCCGCGCCGCCGGAGCACGATTTCCGTTCTCCTCCTGAAGCAAAGTTCTTAACCTGAGGTAATATTTCTGGGTTAGCGGAATGTAACCTGAAGCGTATGTAACCCGAGGTGCCACTGTATCTCACTTTGTCTTGCTGCAGATGGCTGCCAGAGTCAAAGCTATGGTCACCACAGAATTATAGAATCACAGAATTGTAGAGGTGGAAGGGTTCCCGAGGGTCATCTAGTCCAACCCCCTGCAACACAGGAATCTCAGCTTGTGCATTCTTAGGCTGCATATGCACCATACATTTAAAGCACATGACTTCCCCTAGAGGCTCATGGGAGTTGTAGTTCATTAAGAGGGCTGGGAATTCTGGGAAAGTCATAATGACCTGATGCAGGGTTCTAGCAGTTCCAAGGGGCAAGGATATCACTATTTAAGCCACTTTAAGTCTACTTTGCACACGGCACCGACTTCCCTGACACCTCACCCCTCCTTGTAAGCAGCCGTGATTCCCCTGCCAGAAAGCCAGGACCTTCCGCACTAGCTGTTCTTGCCGATTTCATATATGTACAATGGGAATATTTATAGGGCCACTACACAGAGTTGTTAAAGAAGAAAATAAAATACAAAATAAAGTAAAATAATAAAATAAAATAATAAAAACTAGAGGGTGCTCCAGATAGGAGGGCTGCCCTTCCGGAATTGCTTATCCCAACCTAACCGCTATGCAGCTGAACTGACCCTAATGCAGGAAGCAGATTTAGAAGCTCCACCCATTGGCACGTACTGCAGGAAACGCCCCTTCATGGGCTGATTCCAGAGCAAAGGTGTATTGGAATCTGAGCAGAGCCACAAAAACATACTGACTCCGGACTTTGCTCTTTCTGCCTGCTTAAAAAAGAACAATAATGGTAGAAGTTAAACAAATAATGTTGTTCTTCTTGTCCATGCTCATGGCTTAGATACTTTGGGATGGCCCTTGCAAGCACGTCCCAGGAGGCTGTGCACCACAGCTGTGTGGCAGGCAGCAATCCAACAGGGGAATCCAATTCCAAGAGAGAAAGAGGCAGTAATCAGGAAGCCTCCATCTTTCACACGAGAGCCCTTCAGAGATGTGAAGGTATAGCTTTAGACACTTCTGTCGTGTCTCCAGCTCTCATCCTCCTCCCCTAAACTTAAAAATCCCCAAACATTACAACCTTTCATTATAGCCTAATTACTCCAGCCCCTCTGTAAGGGATTATTTCATACGGCTCTTCCATTGAATCTGATGCTCAGCCTCTCGGAGGCCTGGATATCATGGGCAGCCTTTGAGGACAGGGAATCTGATTTGCCTCTGTTGTTAAAAAACAACAACAGCCAGCCCCTTCCTTCAGCCCTCCTTTCTGCCTCTCCCAAATCTCTTCGGTTCACAATTACCATATCTCTTTGTTTGGAGCCACACTTCTGTCTGTCTGCCTGAGCAGCTGAGGCAGGATCCATGTGTTGTCCCTATTCAGGCTCTTAGTCTGGGCTTGCTTTGTGCCTCCTGAAAAGAATGCCAGCGTCGTTTGCATAAAAATGTGCTTAAAACCGATAATGTGCCCTGCGCATGGAGTGTGTGTGTGTGTGCATGTGTGAGAGAGGGCCGGCTGGGCAGGGGGTAAGGAGGGCCTTCCTTTGCACTCATTAATCAGGGACAGAGTAGCAGGTGCCTGCTCTGACAGCAGCGGGCTCTGACTTCCTGGCTTCTCCGCATTCAGAAACAAAAAAACGACAGCCAGCCGGCGGCCCTGAGGCCTGGACTTGCTCTTGGCACAGAGATTTGATGTCCTAATCTGTGAATTCCAAGGTTTGCTCCCAAGAGGATGATGGTTCGTGCAGCACCATCCATGCACAGAGCATCCACAGAACTCTAGAATTGGAGGGACACCCAGGGTCATCTAGCAATGCAGGAATCACTTGGAGAGGCAGGTCCTTGAGGAGGTCACCATCTGAAACGGGCAATTCAAACAACAGGTGGAGTTGACATGGGCAGGAAAGGAAGAAATCGAGCAAGCATACTCTACTTACAGGGATGCGGGTGGCGCTGTGATCTAAACCACAGAGCCTAGGGCTTGCCGATCAGGAGGTCAGCGGTTCGAATCCCCGTGACGGGGTGAGCTCCTGTTGCTCAGTCCGTGCTCCTGCCAACCTAGCAGTTCGAAAGCACGTCCAAGTGCAAGTAGATAAATAGGTACCACTGTGGTGGGAAGGTAAATGGCGCTTCTGTGCGCTGTTCTGGTTTCAGAAGCGGCTTAGTCATGCTGGCCACATGACCCGGAAGCTGTACACCGGCTCTCTCGGCCAGTAAAGTAAGATGAGCGCTGCAACCCCAGAGTTGTTCGTGACTGGGCCTAACAGTCAGGGGTCCCTTTACCTTTACTCCACTTACATGTAGTGGTGGTGGGTGGAGAGGCACGACATTTGACATTGAGCAACACCCAGGGGAGTTGGTTCCCACATTTAGTCAAACACAGAGTAGATCCACTGGAAGGACTAACTTGGGTCCATTGGTTTCAATCAGTTTACTCTGAGTGGACCTCAGCTGGGCCTTCTGCAACTCAGCAGTGTTCAGAGGCAGTCCACCCATTTATCAACAATTCCAGAACTGGCAATCAGTAGACGCTGTTGCTTGAGCTGCCACGAGGGTTTGTCGGGCTGGCACTGACCCTTGGGAGGGATTTCTTGGTAGGTGCCCCCCATTTGTGGAATACCCTCTTTATTGGCTTTTAGGAGGAATTTAAAAACCTAGCAATCTTTACCCAAACCTTCTCCTTGCCACTCATTTCCACCCCCTCACCCTGTTTTTCTGTCTACTCCACTCCAAGAGTCACGCAGCATGTCATGACTGCTGAGCAAGCTCACTGGGCTGTTTTGGGAGCCCTCCCCCTTGAGTTCAAATATTAATATAATTTTATTTGATTCTAGAACAAATCAGCTTCACTGTTATAAAATCTCCTTCCAAACTGTCTTAGGGGTTTTCCCCTAAGTATTGTTTTTGTACTTCTGCAAGTGTTGGGGTTTCCCAGAACATGCTGATACCTTCTTCCTGTGTACGGTTGTTGCCCTCTTGGCTACACAAGCATTGACACTCACACTTGAACATCAGGAATAGAAGAAATGAAAGCACTTTGGTGGCCAAGGAATGAGGAGCCCCTGTTTGCATCCACATTCAACCTTGAAACTAACTGGGTGTCTTTGGACTTCTTCTTCTTCTTCTTCTTCTTCTTCTTCTTCTTCTTCTTCTTCTTCTTCTCCTTCTCCTCCTCCTCCTCCTCCTCCTCCTCCTCCTCCTCCTCCTCCTCCTCCTCCTCCTCCTCCTCCTCTGCCTAACCTACCTCACAGGATTGTTTTGAGGACAATGTAAGTAGCTAAGTAAATTTTTATTTATACCCTCCCCTCCCCGGCCAAGACCAGGCTCAGGGCGGCTAACATCAAATATCAAATACACAATCAAACAACTGATTAAAATACAGCTTAAAAATTAGAATCAGGATAAAATGCCTATGAATTACAACCATGGGGGTCAGGAACCTCAAGTATTCACCATGGCCAGCTATCTATGTTGGTCCCACATGAGCCGATAAAAGGACCAAAGAGGTAACTTACTGGGTCCCATAAAGGTAAAAGGACCCCCTGACCATTAGGTCCAGTCGTGGCCGACTCTGGGGTTGCGGCGCTCATCTCGCTTTATTGGCCAAGGGAGCCAGCATACAGCTTCCGGGTCATGCGGCCAGCATGACTAAGCCGCTTCTAGCGAACCAGAGCGGTCACGGAAATGCCATTTACCTTCCCGCTGGAGCAGTACCTATTTATCTACTTGCACTGTGACGTGCTTTCGAACTGCTAGGTTGGCAGGAGGAGGGACCGAGCAACGGGATTCAAACTGCCGACCTTCTGATCGGCAACTCCTAGGTTCTGTGGTTTATCCCACAGTGCCACCCGCATCCTATAGAGGGGGGTCAAACTGTGCCCAGACCAAAGGCCAAGCAGAACAGCTCCATCTTGCAGGACCTGTGGAAGGATGTCAAGTCCCGCAGGGCCCTGGTCTCCTGCGATAGAGTGTTCCACCGGGTTGGGGCCAAAGCCGAAAAGGCCTTGGCCCTGGTTGAGGGGAGGGAGAAGAACTCATTGGAGTAAGGGTAGGAATAAAATGCAACAAATAACAGAAGATTCCAAATTTGCAGCTCCATATATGTGCAACTTTCCCCCTGGCATCACACCTTTTGGGGTGTCTTAGTTTTGACTTTTGAAGTGGGGCAACCCTATCACAGCTGTGCAACATTGTCAAAAAAAGAGAGAAAATACATCAGCAAAAAAAAGGGGTGGTGGTGATGATGATGCAGATTTGAATAACATTTGCATGTGCTTGTTTATGCGTACCAGTGCAGATTTGGCGAAACTTATGATTTAGATAAAAATACAATACAGCATAGTGAGGTAAACTTGAGACCAAGGTAGCCATGAATGTCTGGAGGATCTTTCCACTGAGGGGGAAGGTAAAGTAAATACTATAAAAAGGTGGGAGCAGTCTGGCTTCTTACAAAAGAAATGCACATTTTGCCTCATATCTCATGTTCTACAAATGCGAGAAACTTGCTTTCTCTTTTAAAATGAAACCTAGGAATCGGGGTTATGGCTCATGGGTGAGGGGAAATGTCCCTTTGTCCCCCACGCCCTGTGGATGCCAATATTTGGCTCTGCAAACTCTGCTGTCCAGGGGCTGGGAATGAGGCGGGATAATAATAATAGATGGGCAATGACTGAGAAAGCTGTGCAAAGTAAGGCATATGACCCTCTCATGAGCTGTTTGCTCCGTCTTTAAATTGTTCTAACCTTCTGGAAGCTGTCTGGTTAAATTATTTTTAATGCTGGTCTGTATTTTTTGTTGTTTTCAAAAAAATCTCTTCAGTTTCAGTATAGTTTCACTGTTATTTTATTATGGTTAAAATAGCCTTCCTTTAGTGTTGACAGTTGCCTCAGCCGAGGAAAGGTGCGGTATCAATGCTTTAAATAACAGCAGCAGACGGAGCAACAACAACAACGAGAAATGCGCAGGCCTCTGCCCAAGATCGCCTGGCACTTCCGATATAAACAGCTCCAGTCTTTGCTTCCTTAGAGTTGGCTGTGGGTCACGTTGCCACATCACGAGTTCGGGACGCTACACACTATCTGCTTAATCCTGCACACTGTTTACTTGGAAGTCCATCCCACTGAAACCGGTAGGAATCTGGAGCAAACATGGGCTAGGTTAGAAAAGCTGGACTCGTAGTTCCTCTTTGTGCGGCTTCGGCTTCGCTAGTTCCCTTCGCTGCCAGCCTCAGGCATTTCCTGCTGTTTTGTTCCTGGGAACTCATTTACATTCAATGTAGCCAGAGTGGGGAGAGCACACATTTGCATGCGGAAGATCCTAAATTCAGTCCCTGGGATCTCCAAGGATCCTTGCGGGGAAAGCTCCCTGTGTTGACAGACACTGTTAGCCGGTGTATACAAACATGAGCTAGATGGACTAATGGCCAGATTCAGTACAGTGGTACCTTGGGTTAAGAACTTAATTCATTCTGGAGGTCTGTTCTTAACCTGAAACTGTTTTTAACCAGAAGCACCACTTTAGCTAATGGGGCCTCCTGCTGCTGCCACCACGCGATTTCTATTCTTATCCTGAAGCAAAGTTCTTAACCCGAGGTACTATTTCTGGGTTAGCGGAGTCTGTAACCTGAAGCATCTGTAACCTGAAGTGTATGTAACCTGAAGCATCTGTAACCCAAGGTACCACTGTATAAAGCAGCTTCTTATGCATTGGCACAGGTCCTTCTCAGAGCTTTTGAGGACCCTACCCATAATAATCTGGGTTGCTAGATCCCCAGGTTTGGCCTGAAGTTTCCAGGTTTGCCTGGTCCTCTACAGGCGGCACGCAGAGGGCTTGAATCTCCAGGTGAGTGAGAGTGTCAATTGTCCATCATCATCATCATCATCATCATCATCATCATCATCATCCGTGCATGTAGCTTACAAGTTTCAGCTCAGCAAGAGCTGCCTGCAAAATACAGTGGTACCTCAGGTTAAGAACTTAATTCGTTCTGGAGGTCCATTCTTAACCTGAGGTACCACTTTAGCTAATGGGGCTTCCTGCTGCCACCGCCGCCGTACAATTTCTGTTCTCATCCTGAAGCAAAGTTCTTAACCCGAGGTACTATTTCTGGGTTAGCCGAGTCTGTAACCTGAAGCGTCTGTAACCTGAAGCGTCTGTTACCCGAGGTACCACTGTATAGCATAGACTGGGGGGAAGGGCAGCTTTTTCCACTACCCTCTACCAATTAACCTCAATCTCCAGGGTCTGCCGGTGTGACAATGCCAGGGCTCTGAAATCTCAGGGTCTGGGATGCTTCTGACCTCAGAAACAACAATAGTAATAGTAAGAGCAACAACAATGCCACAAAATAAAATAAGGCACCAAAAAGAAAAAGAGTTACACTTAAAACAACAATAACACATAAAAAACAAACCCACAAAAACAAAATAAAGCACCGAAAAAGAAAGAGGAATATATAATTTGAATATTTTTGTATTTAACAAATAATTTTCTAGCCCTTTTCTGCGCAAATTCACTAATTATCAAGGGTGAAGGTATGTATTTTACCAAATCACATCTCTTGTTTGCTTAGATTTACAGCTTTAAGCTGAGAGAGAGTGTCGCACTTTGATCCGACGCATATGAAAACAAGGTGTGAAACTTTTCAAATGTCAAAAAACGAACAAGTGTCTAAATCTGAGGTTCCAGTTGAGCTTGGGTTCCAGGCCAATTAGCCCTCATGCACCCTCCCCCTCTTAAAAAATGGCCTTAAATGTTACTTGATGGAGATAAGTGGTGTGCATGCTTGAATGCGGTGCATGACAAACCCATAATTTGTTGATTTATTACATTCAAAGTGTTGGTGTTGACCTTTAAAGCCCTAAACGGCCTCAGCCCAGTATACCTGAAGGAGCGTCTCCACCCCCATTGTTCTGCCCGGACGCTGAGGTCCAGTGCCGAGGGCCTTCTGGCGGTTCCCTCATTGCGAGAAGCAAAGCTACAGGGAACTAGGCAGAGGGCCTTTTCGGTAGTGGCGCCCGCCCTGTGGAACGCCCTCCCATCAGATGTCAAAACGATAAACAACTACTTGACATTCAGTTGACATCTTAAGGCAGCCCTGTTCAGGGAAGTTTTTAATGTATGATATTTTAGTGTTTTCTGGTTTCTATGGAAGCCGCCCAGAGTGGCTGGGGAAACCCAGCCAGATGGGCGGGGTACAAATAATAAATTATTATTATATATTATTATTCATATTCCACTTTTCCCTCCAAGGAGCTCATAGTGGTGTATATGATTCTCCCCTCCCTATTTTATCCTCAAAACAGTCCCATGATATAGGTTAGGCTGAGAGATAATGACTGGCCAAAGGTCACCTAGTGAGCTTCATGGCTTCGTGGGGATTCGAACCCTGGTCTCCCAGGTCATAGTCCAACATTTAACCATTACACCACACAGACTCTCCTAGGTAAATTTGATTTGTAGTCTGTTCTGACGGATGCCCATTCACATAGAATGTGTTTGGACAAAAGTTATCGGCTCCATGAAGAATCTCATCTTCCAAAAGTGTTTTATGTGTCCTAAAAGACTTAGACAACTCAGGAAGTCAGACAAGAACTTTATTGACCTTCTCCTACAAGAACACAACAGACACAGGAAATGCTAGACTCCACCCAGATGCAATTAAGGTCAATGCCACCTGGTGACGAAAGCTATTGCACTATATAATTTAGATGATATACTTTCTCCATGCCATGTGAAAGTAAATCAACCCAGACGAATGAAGCTATGGCTCCCTTCAGCTGGTTCTTCCCTAAAATATTCTCTTGACTGCCTCTAGTGATCCTTTACATCTTGCTAGCCCAAATTGTGTGTGTATATATTGAGCCTATTGCAATTGTACGATTAAATCATTTCTTAACGAGCAATTGGGTAGAATGCTTCCTGTATACTTGCCCTTATTTATCCATGGTTGCCAAAGATTCCTCTTTCTCTTCTTTTTTAAAACAAAAGCTGAACTTTTGGGGAGGGCCCTGGAATGCACACGAGGGGAGCAAGTCTTCACAGCCCATCCCCAAATACTGATCCTTCTTGAAACCACTGACTTTCCTAGGTTGTTCCAAACCCACACACTCATAGGAATTCTAGCCTGGGATTTATTAATGACACAGTAATGCCCATTACTTGTGTCCCCATAGGGATGCAGGTGGCGCTGTGGATTAAACCACAGAGCCTAGGACTTGCTGATCAGAAGGTCGGCGGTTCGAATCCCCACGACGGGGTGAGCTCCCGTTGCTCGGTCCCTGCTCCTGCCAACCTAGCAGCTCGAAAGCACATCCAAGTGCAAGTAGATAAATAGGTACCACTCCAGCGGGAAGGTAAACGGCATTTCCGTGCGCTGCTCTGGTTCACCAGAAGCGGCTTAGTCATGCTGGCCACATGACCCGGAAGCTGTACGCCGGCTCCCTCGGCCATTAAAGCGAGATGAGTGCTGCAACCCCAGAGTCGGCCACAACTGGACCTAATGGTCAGGGGCCCCTTTACCTTTACCTAATGCTCATTAATGCAGGTCCCATTCACTTCACTGGGGCTTGCGAACTTAGGCAGCTGCCTGCCGCCGACTCAGACTACTGTTCCTTCTTGCTCAGTACTGTAAACAGTGATTGGCAGTGGCTTGCCAGGGTTTCAGATGACTTTCTCCCAGTCCTACCTGGAGAAGCTGGGGATTAAACTTGGGTGGACCTTGTGCACGCAAATACTCCACCACTGAGCCACAGCCCTTCCCCGAGTGTTGCAGCCGCAACCTATTTATTTCATTATGCATTTGATGTTCTCATTTTGTATTTTTCTGTTGTGAACTGCCCTGGGATCTTCGAATGAAGGACAGTGTATTTGATTTTAATAATAATAATAATAATAATATAATAATAATAATAATAATTTGATGCTGACCCAGCAAATAAAAAATGCAGGAGCAGAAGGTGCCCTCTGCACCAGCCTAATGGAAACAAAGAGACCAGGGGCGTGTAACCAATAAGGATCCATAGGATTCTCTGGTTAATTCCCTGATCGCCTGATTAAGATGTGCAACATGCATGTGGGGCCTTTGCCTTCAGTTGTGAAAGCTTTGGAAAGAGCAGCTCAGAAGTTTGCACAACCTTGCTGAGTGGTGGGCGGCCGTGTGTGCTTGCGCAGAAGGGTGATGCATGCAGCTAGATAAGGAATTCAACCCCAAAACAATTGCACAACTCCGCATTGCTCAAACCGAAGCTTTGTTTTTAGCCTGGTGTTTCCTATTCATCATCAACGTGATTAATTTCTCTCTCTATTCCTTGTCCCCCCATCCCAGTAAAAAAACCCCCCACACACTGAACCCATCAGTCACTTCGTTGACGTGCCTCATGATGAAATTTTGTCTAGCAGAATTTCCACGTTCAAAACAGAGGCCACAGTCCTAAATGCAGTAGCAAGGCCACGTACCCTACTTCAGTGTTTCCCAACCTTGTGCCTCCAGCTGTTTTTGAACTACAACTCCCATCATCCCTGACTAGCAAGACCAGTGGCAAGGGATGATGGGAATTGTAGTCCAAAAACAGCTGGAGGCACAAGGTTGGGAAACACTGCGCCTACTTTACAGAGAACAGCCCTCTGTTTCAAAGAGCTGTCAGAGTAGAGTCCTTTTTGAGTACCGTCCAAGTCTGATTTAAAGATAAGGAATCATAAGAAAGTACGTGAAGGAGCCCTGAGTTTGCTCAGCAACTCCTGGTCACTTCCAGATTACCCGTTTATTGAGAATTCATCCAGATTTGTTTGCAGGGAGATTAGACAATGTTGCATCAAGGAAGTGTTATCCCCAACTTTCTAGTGTGTCATCCTATCACTTTGTCTGTGTTACTTCCATCAATTTATTAAATTTTTATGCACATCCCCCCCAATATATACATTGGTTGCTGTACTGCCCAGCAAAATTGGGATAAGTGTGAATTCTGAAGGATATCTGTGAATGGTTCGCACAGTGCTTTGGTTCTGGAGATTGTGAATTTGATAGATTCAGCTTCAAATGAAATCTGGATCCAATTTCTATTCCATCCCTAGTGATAACCAGTAGCTGTTGCTGCTGTAATCGTTTTTGCGCTGTACAAATTGTTGTATGTTGCTGCTGTTATTAATCATTTCATTATTAAGTCATGGACGCTACCAAAAAGCCAGCACTGAAACAACAACAGAGATGTACCATCAGTGCTTAGAGGTTTACAAGGTAATGCCTAGCAATAGTTTCTGTATTCATTCTTTGTTTCTCTTCCTATGCTGAGCATCACCTCTGTACCGTTCAGGTCTGCGGTGCACAGATAGGCAGCTACTCTTCAAGATTGATGACCACAGCTATTCATAATTTAGCCTTTCTTCCACAGCTGAAGAGAGGGGTCAGAAAGGTGTCGGTAGTCCTCCTTTTCATTTGTGCAGGTTATGAAGTCATGCCATATAGTGTGGGAATCTCAATTGCCTGCCACTCCCTTGACTGGGCGAATCTTGGATGTCAATTCCCCTTGCAATTGCTCCTTGCCACAATTCCTGATCCCAGCCAGCCAGGGTTAAGCAGTTGACAGCATTCCAATTATGCTAAGGATAATGCTAATAATAATAAGATGTCAATATGTCCTATATTACTGAAGCCAGTCCACTATATGAAGAGGGCTGTCAGAGGACAAAAAAACCCCAACAAACCCCTGGGATAAGCCTAGAGCTCTTGGAACATCTCATTGCTTGGAGAAGTGGACAAATTGACCATGTGCCCTACATTAACGGAGGCTAGTTCTTTATTTGAATGGCTAGCAGAGACATCACCTTGCCAACAAAGCTATGGTTTTCCCAGTAGTGATGTATGGAAGTGAGAGCTGGACCATAAAGAAGGCTGATTGCTGAAGAATCAATGCTTTTGAATTATGGTGCGGGAGGAGACGCTTGAGAGTCCCATGGACTGCAAGAAGATCAAACCTTTCCATTCTTAAGGAAATCAGCCCTGAGTGCTCACTGGAAGGACAGATCCTGAAGGTGAGGCTCCAATACTTTGGCCACCTCATGAGAAGAGAAGACTCCCTGGAAAAGACCCTGATGTTGGGAAAGATTGAGGGCACAAAGAGAAGGGGACGACCGAGGACGAGATGGTTGGACAGTGCTGTCGAAGCTACCAGTCAACTAAACGACTAAACAACAACATCTGGTTTAAAGATCATCATAGGAAGGGAGAGGAAGGGGGCCTTGAAGTTAGCACATCTTCCCCATTCCCCATTCCACCGTCTTCCCCATTCAGGTGTGATGCACTGTATTTCTGTTTAGTTTTTAGTCATTATTTCCAAGGTTTGCAGATTTTCGGCCAATCCGTGTCCTCATTTGCCCTCATTTTTTGTGATGCATTTCCCCTTTTGGGCAAGGTGGAAGTCACCACCTTGTCCAAAAATGTAAGTAATAATAATCAACAGGATCTCCATTGGGTGCCTGTGCACAAAAAATCCTTTGTCCAACACACACATTCCGACTCTCCTAAGAACTGGCATTTTGCTGGTGTAGATATGATGCAGAGGATTAAACAGGCACAATCTCCCCTCTTCTTGGTAGACCACCCCATCCCTTTTCCTCCCTTCCCTCCCCACCCCACCCCCAAAAAAGAAATATGTGTTTGCGCAACGAGAATAGTCTGAAATCCCTGGTTTAAAATTCTACCTTAGAACCGAGTGAATAATTCCCAATGAATAATGTAATCATTCACAATGAATCTGACATGTTTCTTTTGCTGTTTGAGAGCCTTCAACAACAGATGCCAATTTCACATTAACATGGTTTTTTTTTTTGAGGGGGCTGTTCCTTCCTGCACTTGTATAGAGTGCTGTTCACTATACTATGTGTTTATGGGATGCTTGTCATTCAAGTTGGGTTCCTGGGCATGATTGGCTAGCTGTGACATGCCCGTTGTCGCCGTTGGATGATTGGACGGGCAGGTGAGCGCTTCTATCACAAATACCTGCGCGTGTGCGCTTAAAATTCCGTTTCCATGGCTACTCATTCATGCCGCTTTGAAATTCACTTTCCATCAACGCCGGTGCCAATAAAACTCAATCACTTCAGTGTTTGTAGAAAGCAGGCAGAAAAAGGGACAGGAGGGTACATTTGCAAGCTCTGATACGTTTGTGACTTCTGAGTTTTGCTTGGCAAAATCCGGCGTGGTTCCCATTTGCGGGCTTTCTGCCCACTTCTCTTATGAACAGTACTGGCAGGTTTATTTTCCTCAGAGCTATTAGCCTGCCTGTACAGGGACGCAATGGCGCTGTGGGTTAAACCACAGAGCCTAGGGCTTGCTGATCAGAAGGTTGGCGGTTCGAATCCCCGCGACGGGGTGAGCTCCTGTTGCTTGGTCCCAGCTCCTGCCCACCTAGCAGTTTGAAAGCACGTCAAGTGCAAGTAGATAAATAGGTACTGCTCAAGCGGGAAGGTAAACGGTGTTTCCGTGTGCTGCTCTGGTTCGCCAGAAGCGGCTTAGTCATGCTGGCCATATGACCCGGAAGCTGTACGCCGGCTCCCAGGGCCAATAAAGTGAGATGAGCGCTGCAACCCCAGAGTCAGTCACGACTGGACCTAATGGTCAAGGGTCCCTTTACCTTTACTTTACAGCTGGAGTTGATAGGTTGCAGGGCTTACAGAAGAATCACCTCCTTCCTTTTTGTTACATGCATTCCAAGGTCCACCAACTGGAGCAAGATGCAAAATTTTGTCAGTGAAGCAAAATGGCCGCTTGTGGGTGGAGTCAATTATTAATTAATTACATTTGTATCCCACCCTTCCTCCCAAATGAGCCCAGGAAACAAACAAACAAAAGACAAAACAATTAAAAAATACTTTAAAAATAATTTCAGTACGGATGCAGACTGGGGAAAATCTCTAGGCTTGTTGAAAGAGGAAGGTCTTCAGTAAGTGCCAAAAAGGCAACAGAGAGAGTGGAGTATAAATAATAAAATTATTATTATTAATAATAATATTCAAGAGGAGGGAATTCCAAAGAGTAGTACCACAACACTAGAGGCCCAAGTCCACTATTGTGCAGAATGGAATTATTATTATAGTAACTATTACTATTATTATTTAGATTTATATATTGTGCTTCATCAAAAGATCTCAGGGCAGTTCAGCTGATAGTGTCTCCATGAGGCTCTCACCTGTCATCAGTTGGGTATATAAGAGGTAAGACAATTTTAAAAAAGATATTCTGGTCCCAAGCTGTTTAAGAGTTTCCACGCCAGAACCAGCACCTTGAATTTAGCCTGGTAGCTAATTGGAAGCCAGTGCCATTCTTTCAGCAGTGGGACAACATATCGGCGCTATCCTGCCCCAATGAGCCGTTGAGGCGTCACATTTTGCACCAGCGGCAGCTTCTGGACCAACCACATAGAGTGCATTGCAGCCATCCAGCTTGGGGGTTACTAATGCATGGATGACAGTGGTCAGTCTACCCTGGTCCAGAAATGGCTGTAGCTGTGTTACCAGCTGAAGCTGGTAGGAGCTAGCCGCCGAGGTCACCAGGACCTCTATTGACAAAGATGGATCCAGGTGGACCTCCAGACTACAAACCTGCTCTTTCAGGGGGAGAATGAGCCCAAGGCAGACAGTTGTCCAATTGTCTAAAATAGGACACACCGCCACTCTACTGGCCAGAGGAACAATGGCTGCTCGGTCAGTTTCAGCTCCTTTGTCCAAGCAAGACCAGCAACAAGAGAAGATCAGCATTGTCAGACTAGACCTTCCCCTTCTACTCTCCCCTCCCCTCCTATTTTGTCTCTTGACTTTTGACATAGTAAGTCATAGGGCCTGAGGGCCTACGTCTCATTTTTTGACTGACGTGAGATGCACTGGGAACGTCTGAAAAAGTGGATTTTTAATCTATCTATCTCTTATCTATCTATGCAGTTACAACAGTGTGCGGGAAGTGCAACAGCAGGGATCATTCAGTTTGCAACTGAAGGGTTAATTTCATTAACATCCGCTAGACAAAAGGGGGGTGGGTGGAGGTGCTGCTTAGCAACCAAGCAGAGTGACCTGTTGTTTGCTGAGGTAGCAGATGCCTTGATAAGCTGCGTAGTTCTGAGGGAGTTTTTCTCCTGTATGTTTGGTTATAATATGATGAGAACAAGGATTGACAAGAAAGACAAAATGTTGCTGTTCATTCCTCCTCTGACTATACCGTTTCCCTTCAGTTTTGTTCAGTAGAGTGTTGTCAAGACTTTTCTCTCTGGACTTTGTGTATTTAAGGGACTTTGCTAAACATGTCACAAATACCTTCGTTTTTATTCAACCCCACCCTGTTTTTCTATTGTCTCTTTCTCTCTTCCACCTGACTAGGGTTACTGGGCATTCTCAGTCCTCATCGGACTGGGCTTTTTTGCCAAATTGGGTTGCATTTTTAATTTTTTGGGGTACATCTGCAAATTTCAGGGGTATGGTTTTCAGTACTGTAGCTTGGTATTGTTGGCACCCAAATACTTGGCGTTTGCTTTTAGGAGGAGCTAGGCTGGCACTGAGAAGGGAAGCTGGTTCTTTTTTTCCATTTCTTTGCATCTGCATGATTAAAAGAAAGGTTTGTGTGTGTGTTTTTGTGTGTGTGTAGTCCTTTTGTTCTTAGTGGAGCAGGGAAAGTGGCAAAAAAGGATTAGTAAGAGTGGGAGACCGTAACTTATTTAGAGGCGCAGCAAACAGGAATAACAAAGTTGATTCTGTTTGGAAAGTGAGCAAACAAGCTGCCCTAGTCAGAAAGCGAAGCCAGCTGGGCTTGAGGTCATGATCCAGGACTGTTCGCCTGCACAGAAACATGTAGCTACTGATAACAACACTTAACTGATTACAGTTACCTAAATATATCTCCTTATCGTGGAACTGGTTTAACAGTGCAAATATTTTTAAGCTGTTTTTAAAAATTGTTTGTAGGTATATTCAGTTTTGTTTTATTTTGTTTCCTTAATTCTGGGTCAAACAGGTGCCTAGCAGAATGCTTGTTTTGACAACAGACATAGAGAAGAAGAAAGTGCCACAGTAGATTATTTTTTTAAAAAGATAAATGTCTGCCAACAAAATTAGTGTTATGCTCCATCTGCACTATATATTTAAACCAGTATCATACCACTTTAAACAGTCATGGCTTCCCCCAAAGAATCCTGGGAGATGTAGTTTGTTAAGGGGGCTGAGAGCCATTAAGAGACCCCTATTGCCTCCCCAGAGTTACAATTCCTTGAGTGGTTTAGCAATCAGGTCTTCTACTTAGGAAACTCTGGGAACTGCAGCTCCACGAGGGGGGAGTGATCTGGAGACACTCAATGCAATTGTGGGCAGCATCTCTCCCTGTTCCTGGCACTAAAACAGCAACAATAAATTAAATAACTAACAATTTGCTGCTGTCCTTTCATGACACTCCAGACCAGCTGCCTGAGGTGATTTCTTCCCTGTGCCTAACAGTAGGGCCAGCATTGTCTGAATAACCTAATGCAGGGGTCAGCAAACTTTTTCAGCAGGGGTTGATCCACTGTCCCTCAGACCTTGTGGGGGCCGGACTATATTGTGAAGGGAAAAAAGAACAAATTCCTATGCCCCACAAATAACCCAGAGATGCATTTTAACTAAAAGGACACATTCTTCTCATGTAAAAACATGCTAATTCCCAGACTGTCCGTGGGCCGGATTGAGAAGGCAATTGGGCTGCATCCAGCCCCCAGGCCTTAGGTTGCCTACCCATGACCTAATGTGTCATTTGGCCATCTCTGGGAGCTGTGGCCTAGTGGGCAGAGGCTGAGAGTTAGCACCAAGGAAGAGCAAGAAGAATTTCTGGAAACCATGATTCTGGCACCACATGAATACCACATCCTTTCCGTCCCTGATCGGACTTGAAGGAGATTTGATTGTGAGGCTCCTTATATTGCAGTGCAACAACTAGAGCACAGCATTGCATTGTAGTCACTGGAGCGCAAGTGGGGAACCTGTGGCTAATGGTCAGGGATAGCAGAAGCTTTCTCTCTACCCCCTTTTCAGCCTGAGGGCCAAATTCCTTCCTAGGCATCCTTCTGTGGGCCACATGCAAGTGGTAGGCGGAGCCAGAAGGAAAAGTGGGTGGGGCAAAGTCTGCTCACTTGCAGAGTAGGGCTGTAAAACCGGATGGAGGTATCCTAAGGAACTCTGAAATACATATCAGCCACTCGCTACCCTGGGATCTGCCTGCTGAGGGGCAGATGCCTCACTCCACCTCGCGCAAAGGCTAAGCAACATCTCTGCCTGCATCTGGGGTTCCCTGCCCTGCCCTGGATGACTTGGAGGAGGCGGGAGAGGAGGGAGGTTGAGAAACAATAGCTGCAAAGTGCTCCCTTTGTCTGGCGCAGTCCCTGGCAGGCTGTGTGTGCTTCTTTTTGTCCTTCATTCCTTTGTCTGGGAGGGGAGGACAGAGGAGGATGGCTGCCCTTTGAGCAGATGGCTGCTTGCCGCTCTTTGATGATTTTCTTTTTTTTGTGGGGGGAACTCCAGACATTCCTAGAAGGGCCTGTTATGGAGAGGGGTAGAATTGACAGTGTGTGTATGTAATGTGCATCAATGGCTGTTCCTTCTCTTGTTCTTTTGTGTCAATACTGGTCTCCTGGCTGAGAGAAGGAGGGCTGGCTTTTCTTTCTTTCTTACTCTGCACATGTTCAGTTTCTAAATGAGCTGCACTGGGGAATTGCATAGACCAGGGGTAGGCAACCTGAGGCCCGTGGGCCCGATGCGGCCCAATCACCTTCTCAATCCGGCCCACGGACGGTCCGGGAATCAGTGTGTTTTTACATGAGTAGAACGTGTCATTTCCGTCAACATTTTTTTCTTAACGCTGAATTCTAATGTTTGAATTTGTTTGCTGGTTTTTCTTGCACTCTAATTTTTATTGAATTTTAATGCTTTGCCATTTTGGAAGCCACCCAGAGGACACTACCATTGGGTGGCATAGAGATGCTATTAATCAAAATCAAGAAATTAATAATAATAATAATAATAATAATAATAATAATAATAGTAGTAGTAGTAAATGCATAGAGTTGCATCTTTGGATAATCTGCACACAACTGCGTTTTGTCTTTGAAAGTGAGAGAACTTGTGCTCATGAAATACAGCCCTGTTTTAATTCCAACATTACTGAGAACAGTATACCCCACTGCAGCCCGGCTATATGACTGCAACTAGAGACCAATTATCCCTTCTCACCCAGGAAAGTCAAGAAGGCTTGTTGTTGTTGTTGTTTGGTCACAAAGTGACTAATCTACTCCTCCCTCTCTTTTTAAGTATTCAGTTGCCTATGCTAAGAGTCAGTTGGCCCTCCAAGAATGCCTGGTTTCTGGGGGCAAGAATGCGGCTAATCTTCTGATAGATAATAGGGTTCTTAGTAGGAGCAGAAAATAGCTTCAGGCTGGGAAACTTGGCTTCCTTTGTTAGCAAGGCTGGGCACTTCAGTGTATCTGATACCACACACTCCCAGAGGGGTCACTGAATTGGTCTATTTTGCAGCAGAACTAGCAAGGTGGCACCTTAAAAGACCTAACGAATTCAATACAGCGCAAGCTTTCATGTACGAGAGACCGTGTCATTCAACGTACCCTCCGACATTTCTCCAATGAAAATAGGGACGTTCCATTCCATAATGATAATTGTACTCTTTATATCCCACACATCTTATTGGGTTGCCCCAGGACTCTGAGCAGCTTCCATCATATGTAAAAACATAATAAAACATTAAACATTAAAAAAAAAAACACCTTCCCCATATGGAATTGCCTTTGGACGGCTCGGGGATTGGATCCATAGCCTCCAACAATTCTTCAATGAAAATAGGGACATCCTAAGGAAAAATGGAAGGACAGTTCCTGAAGCTGAGGCTCCAATACTCTGGCCACCTCATGAGAAGAGAAGACTCCCTGGAAAAGACCCTGATGTTGGGAAAGATGGAGGGCACAAGGAGAAGGGGGCGACAGAGGACGAAATGGTTGGACAGTGTTCTCGAAGCTACCAACATGAGTTTGACCAAGCTGCGGGAGGCAGTGGAAGACAGGAGTGCCTGGCGTGCTCTGGTCCATGGGGTCACGAAGAGTCGGACACGACTAAACGACTAAACAACAACAGCAAGCGAAAATGGGGCATTCTGGGATCAAAGCAGAAACCGGCACATCTTCTCTAAATCAGGGATGTCTGGAAAATAGGGACAGTTGGAGGGTTTGCATCAAGTGCTGCAAGACTCCTTGTAGATTTTGGAATCAGGCCTTCTCCACTTCACGCAAACCTCCCAGGTGCTTTTTATAGGGATCACAGAATTGTAGAGCTGGAACCTGCAATCCTAGCTAAAGCATTCATGGCCGACAGCCATCCAACCTCTGCTTAAAAACCTCCCAAGGAATGAGGAAGGATAAGCTATAAATGACACAAGCAGCAACACCTGCACTCCTCTGGTGAGGAAACTCCAAGGGATATTTTGGATTCCTCCCTTCAAGTTCAAAACAAATATTTGGGTAGGTATTTTGCATTGCTGTTGCAGCTCCAATGGTTGTTAATGGTTAAAAGAAAATAACAGGGAAATAGTCTCCTGCACACACATGGATTAAGTATATTTTAGATAGCCAGTCCTGATGAGGAGGTTTTTTCTACACTCATTTGTACGTTGTTGCCGTCCATCAGCCTTGGGAGACAATGGAGGAGTGTGCCTTTGGGTGTAAAGTCAAACCGTTGGAAGTTTACAGCGCTTGCTGCGGCTGTAGAGACTGATATGAGAGAGACATATTTTGTCGCAGTCCGAGTGATATCTCGCCGATTGCAGGCACCGATTTTGGGTGAGATCTCACCGATTTGGGGTGCGATCTCATGCGCTCAGCAAGATCTCACCTTATTTGGTGAAATCTTGCCGGAAATCTCCTCCACTGGCAGTGGAGGTGACCGGGCAAGAGGAACACCTAATGGTTGGGCTGGCCCTGTTCCTCTGTGAAGTATGTTACAGGCCTATCTGATCCACTTGTCTTAGCAGTGCTTTAACAATCAATCCTTCTTCACAGGGGATTCTGGCAACGGTAGCTCTGTGAGGGGAATAGGGGTCACCTAACAACCCCCAGCCCCCTTAACAAACAACAGCTTTCAGAATTCTTGGGGGGGATTCTGAATTCATGACTGTTTGAAGTGGACGGTGCGAATGTGGCCTAAGTCAGATTTTCGGTCCATCTAGCTCAGTATTTTCTTTTGACGGTGGCTCTCCAGGATTTCAGACAGGAGCCTTTCACAGTCCCACCTGGAGATGCTGTGGATTTCACCTGGGACGTTATGCATGCAAAACTAGGGTTGCCATATTTCAAAAAGCAAAAACCCAGACACCCCGAAACTCCACCCCTCCCGCAATTTTCCAGTTGACTTGCCTAAGATCCAGGACAAAGCGTCACCTTTTGGAAATTTCCCCTGGACATCAATTCTGCCTTTGAAATGCCAGCAATAACTGGGGAAGTCCAGGCATATGGCGACTGTATGTAAAACTGCTGCTCTGCCACTGAGCTCCACTGTTTCATGTCCCTTCCAGCTACACCCCGGGTCAAGTTTAGCTGCAGGAGTCGATTTGCAGGCCTGGCAGGGCCTTGATCTTTGAGGTTGTTTGTGTCAATGATGTTGATAAGACTGCTATTGGCTTCTTGTTTCATGGGGCAAAATTTCCAGGAAACCGGTATCTGGGTTTCTGATGGACTGTATCTCACCAGGGGAGATATAAATAGCTCTCTTCCTGGTTTGAGTGTTGTTTTGCAGTTTAAGATGTACCAGAAAAAGAGAGAGAGAGACGCAAATTGACTCACACAGCTGGGATTTTCACAGAAACATTTCTAGGTAGTGCAAAGGAACTTAAGACTGTACTGGCATGCACCCAAAACAGATCTACGAACAGAAAAACATAATAGAAACCTTGTGACCAAGGAGCCATCTGTCTCAGCGTGACAAGGTGTCCTGTTTTGCAGGGGACGGTCCTCTGTTTGAGTGGCCACCTGGTCCTATTCCAGCCTAGATATAACAAAGCATAAGTGAAGTCAGATCAAGATGGTTAAGGGCTCTGGTGCAGTTCTTAGAATTGCTCCCCTTCTCCTCCAGAAAGGACTAGAAAATAAATATTTTGGTATATTAAAGACTGATATATTTACAGTATTATGGCGTAAGTTCTCTTGGTCTGCAAAAATACTGTGGAGACTGTGGGGTTTCATAACTCTCAGCAAAGCACACATATTTTTTTTCTTTTTTGCCAACCTTGATAAATGAAAGAAACTACTCTGATAGCTAACATGATTTTTACATGTTTATAGAAATTTATAGAATAATTTTTGTTTTATTAAGAATAATTTAATTGTGTTAAATTTATTATTTGACTTTGCATTCCTGTACCCACTTACCTGGGAGCAAGCCCCCTTCACTGCGGACCCTTTTGTCTAAGCAGACATGTATACTTTTCTACTGTCAGTTATACAGTGAAATCTTAATGACTACCTGAACTTCAGCTGTGCAACAAAGGAGACATGCCTAAGCTGCCTCTACAAGTTTTCAGATTTTTCACTTGCCATTTTGGGTGGAGTGGGTGGAATCTCTAACATCTCTTTGCCCTTGTTCTGTAGTGGCAGAAAATAGCTTGTAGAGAGTACAGTACCCGGTCTCTGATAAGCCCACAACAGGAAAGATGCTAGAAAGATAGGAAGAGGAAAGTATAGAAATTCCAAGGGCTAGAAAATCAGTGAGAAGCAGGAAGGCATTCAAGGGGAAGGAGAAAACAGAAGCTGTTTATGATCCCAGGGATTCCTAATGTCTGGTGCCCAAGCACCTTACTCATCAGTCACAGCTCTGACTTCACTCATTAGCTAAAACCACTGAAAGACATGAGCAGCAAGGATGGCCTGTGTCACACTTAGAAGGTTGCCTGCACATTTTGCTTCATAACTTTCTGCACAGGATGGCTAGAGACCCCTATCTCCTTCCTTCACTCTCCTTTTAAAATTAAAACTCAATAGTCTAGGCCCCTGCTAGTAGGGTTCCTAGTGCAGTTGCTCCAGTTGCACCACTATAGAAGGGACGCGGGTGGCGATGTGGGTTAAACCACAGAGCCTAGGACTTGCCAATCAGAAGATTGGCAGTTCGAATCCCCACGATGGGGTGAGCTCCCGTTGCTCGGTCCCAGCTCCTGCCAATCTAGCAGTTTGAAAGCACATCAAAGTGCAAGTAGATAAATAGGTACCGCTCTGGCTGGAAGGTAAACGGCGTTTCCGTGCACTGCTCTGGTTCACCAGAAGTGGCTTAGTCATGCTGGCCACATGACCCGGAAGCTGTACGCCGGCTCCCTTGGCCAATAAAGCGAGCTTAGCGCTGCAACCCCAGAGTCGGCCATGATTGGACCTAATGGTTAGGGGTCCCTTTACCTTTACCTTTTTATGGCCCTAAGAAGGAAGGACAGGGACCCTGAAGTTGCCACCAGTACTTTGTACCTGGTAGGAAGAAAGACTAATTTGGGACTTTCCCTAATACTAGGCAGTTGTATCAGTCTGCCCACCTCGATTTGTCATCAGAACCTAACCAACAAGTTCCACGTGCAGCAGATATTTTTCTGAAAGCAAGGGAGGGTTGTATCCATTGCATAATACACCATGATCCACAACCGTCACGTTTCTTCTTTTCTCAACCAGGATTACGTAAGCATGGCAAGGGATTTGGTGGCTGCTGTCGAAAGAAATCTTCTAAAGGATGCTTCCAGGTGTTGGCTTTCTCCGGTGACTGGAATGCTCGTGTGACTAACCAGCAATGCTCGCATGTCGACGTGCTGGACACCCACAAGGAAGATGCCATTGGTGCCGTTTCCGGTGGTGACAGCTGTCTGCAAGCACAATCACCAGAGGAGTGGCAAACCAGCTATGGTAGCTTCGTCCCTCCCAGCCCCATTCCATGGGGTACCTGCTGGATTTGTTGGGGTGACTGCCGAGTGCAAATATTTTAAACAAACAAATAAAACAACCACATCAGATTGGAGAAGTTCCCTGACAGAGTTGTGCAAGAAGTGGCAGACCTAGCTTTTGGGGCCCCCGAAGCTTGAACTGTGATGGAGGCCCCTTCACAACCAGCAATGAGGTCTTCAATAGGGTTGTTCCACAACAAGTCACCACATATTTTTTTATAAATCAACTACCATGTCTCAGATTTTGATTAAATTTGCTGTACAGTGGTACCTCAGGTTAAGTACTTAATTCGTTCCGGAGGTCCGTACTTAACCTGAAACTTTTCTTAACCTGAGGCACCACTTTAGCTAATGGGGTCTCCTGCTGCCACCGCGCCGCCGGACCCCGATTTCTGTTCTTATCCTGAAGCAAAGTTCTTAACCTGAAGCACTATTTCTAGGTTAGCAGAGTGTGTAACCTGAAGCGTATGTAACCTGAAACGTATGTAACCCGAGGTACCACTGTACTGAGTTATCTCACATGTCAAAGTCACTGGTCTGAATAAAAAAATCCTATGCCTTATAGTGTTCAAGTTATGAGTGAAGGATGAGAATTAGGGAATTGCTGTATAGATGCATGACTTCTAGGGCTCCTCTGGGATTAGGAGCCCTGCAGCTTAAGCTTCCTTGGTTTCATAGTAGATCTGCCCCTGCATGCAAGTAAACATAAGACGGGTGTACAAGTAGCTAACTTTAATGGGAACTTAAATCCTAAGGTGCTCCCAGGTGACCTGTTTACTGAGCATTCATCCTGATTTCTTTGCGGGGAGATCAGATGATGTTGGCTGTTGAACTAGCATCCGTTCTGGTTTGTCTGCAGGGAGGTTAGATGATGTTGCATCATGCAAGTGTTATCCCATACTTGCCAGTGCACTTTCATGCCACTTATTGCAAAAAGCTGTTTTTTTGTGTTTTTTTTGCAGAAGTGGGCTTCTTGTGCAATAGCTCCGCATACAGTATGATTGCACACCCTGAATTTACCTGTATGTGATTGTATCCTACCTGCAAATAGCAATGGCCTGAAGTACTCCTAAGGAAATCTCCAGGATTTTGAAATAGTTTTTGTTCCCCCCTGTGGCGTTTGCCTCCTAGGTGGGTCATAAGGAAAGGCTTAAAATGAATGTGATGTGATTGGCCAGTGGAAACTGATAGGAGGAGTTAGAATTAGAGTGGGAGCTGTGTGGAAGTCAGTTCAGCGTTGGGAGTTGGAGAAGGAAGAGGGAGGAATAGTCTGTGGGTTGGTCGAGTTGTGTTGTGAGAGAGTGAGAGGAATTGTTAGGTGGAGTCAGATAGTTGCAATAATCAGTTTGAAGTTGTTAGGAACGAATAGGACAGTTAAGGAAATAAGATTAAGAAACTGACTAGAAAAATTAACTGAAACCATAAGCTTGTTTATGCCTATAAATAAACTTGATTATTTGTTAATGTTAACAACTGACTGGACTCCGTGTGTACCCGTGAGAAACAGGTTGGTGGCAGCGAAGAAAGCAATCACAGTGGTGGCACAGGGTCAATAAACTGTCAAACGTCTGGGCAACCTGTGTGATCGCCACACCCCCCCTCCCAATTTGAACAACCCTCCCCACTAATTTCAGTTCCTGGGGAAAACACTGATGGCTACATAGTTGTAGCGCAGGAATAGAGGGCATTTTTCAGCTCAATAGGCACATTCCCTCATGTATGGTGTCAATGTGATGTAAATCAGTTAACGTTAGCATAAACTTGCGTGTGAGCAGAAAGAATTCTGAAAAAAAAACAAAAACAAAAAATCTTTGTTTTTAGATGACACATTTGTGTTTCGCAACAGAAATGATCTCAGAAGAGGTGTTTAGCGTTTCCAGACTATCTTCAGGTGGGATTCAACCACAGACAGGCAAATCCAGGTTGTGTCATTATAGCCTATTGGGAAGTCTTGTGGAACAAACCTGCTTCACCCCCAAAAGATTGATTTTTTTGCAGTAAGGAAAGTGGCAAGAAATTGCACTGGAAGCTGTGGGACAACACATGCTTTGATACGTCATCTAACCTCCAAATCAGAATGAATGCTCATTCTGGATGAATTCTCTGAAGCATTTCAACTAGAATTAACTGTTGACTTGTGTGTGAGAGCAAACCAACAATCATGCTTCTTCGAAGACGATGCAGCCCTTTTTTAAACAAATCCAGTATTTTGGCTGAAAAGAAATCTGCCTCTATTTATTTTTTTTGAACCATGCTAGCATTGGCTTTAAAATATAGGTGGTCATTTTCTTTAATTTCCTTAAATAAGACACACCCCCAGAAGTAAATATATAGCACTCCTCCTTAAACCCCTGAAACTTTCCACAAAAGTATTTTTGTGGCACTGTCGTGTGGTAGATTGAATTAGTGGATTTCCAAGCACAGGGAAGAAATTTTGCAGCCAGTTCATCGTGAAATTCTCTTGCAGTTAACCACCAATTGTTTTTTCTCTCACACACCCATGCTGTTTTGACGGAATGGTTTGTTTTTTCACGTCTGTCAGCTGGGAAATCCGCACCCTCCTTTTCTTCAAAAAGAGAACTTTTCCTCAGAATTTTCAAATGGAAGAAGCTCGCTTGTTTTCAGGATGTCACGATGAATGACTCATGGGCTTTGGACTGATACTTCGGTGCGATGAGGAAATTCGAGAGTTGACAAGAGGAAAGAGGCAGCTTTGGATTTGCTAGGGCATATTTCCTTGTCTAATTGGAATGCTTATTACAATTTGCTGTTCCTCCAATGGGGATTTCTCCCGACTCTCTGATTTCAGTATCGGCTTCATAATTGCATTCAGTTGCATTCTCCGGAGGTAAACAAGAACTGATACCGTTTTCAAGAAAATGTAATGCAAAGTTAGACTAGCGACTGCAGAGTTTGAACCAACCCCCCAACCACCATTAGCTGACGTGATTATTACATCAGCACTCCTTTTCCTCAGCTGCTGTTCGGGAGAAATCCCCATTGGGACGCTGGTGGGCGGAGGACTTTAATGTGTGGAGGGGATGTGTTTCAGCACTCGAAGGCTCCTGTCTCACTGCCTCCACTTTCAGTTTTTAGTCCTAAGAGGTCAGTAGTGATGGGAGGAAAACAGAGGCCCACCAAAAATGATATATGAAGCCATCCTTAGATCACAAGTGACTCAAAATGCATCAGTGACCCTAATGGGACTTCTGAATGTTACACGTGTCCTTCCAAAGTCAGGAGCATCCGAAGTAAGAATTTGTGTACCTCTCCAAACCACAGAGCCCAGGGCTTGCCAATCAGAAGGTCAGCGGTTCGAATCCCCGTGATGGGGTGAGCTCCCATTGTTCGGTCCCAGCTCCTGCCAACCTAGCGGTTTGAAAGCATTTCAAAGTGCAAGTAGATGAATAGGTACCACTCTGGCGGGAAGGTAAACAGCGTTTCCGTGTGCTGCTCTGGTTCACCAGAAGCGGCTTGGTCATGCTGGCCACATGACCCGGAAGCTGTCTGCGGACAAACACCAGCTCCCTTGGCCTATAGAGTGAGATGAGTGCCGCAACCCCAGAGTTGTCTGCGACTGGACCTAATGGTCAGGGGTACCTTTACCTTTACCAAACCTTTGAGGATGAGATACCCCAGCACTTGGGGTTTTGACTCTGTATCAGAGAATCTGCTTTGCATGCAGAAGGCCCCGGGTTCAATCCCTGGCATCTCCAGGTAGGGCTGGGAATACCTCCTCTCTGAAAATCCAGAGAGCATCTGCCTGTCAGTGTTGTCAGTGCTGAGCTAGATGGATCAATGGTCTGAGTCAGCAGCTTCCTGTGCAAAACACAAACGAGCGGTGTGTGGCTGCCCCGTGTGGTGAACCACTGAACTGCAGTTGGCAGTGTTCTTCATGCACTGGGACTATGTGGTCCACCCAGGCTGGTCATTGGATATCCCTGGGAAGGAAGTACACTGATCTGCTCACTGAGTGAAACCAAAATCAACACATTAGCCTGCCTCAACCACAAGAGCTGCCTAACTTAGCACTCCTCAAGTTAGCCCTCAAGGGCAGTGGAAGACGTTGCTCATTGTCAGTGTCAAAGTGAGATTCAGCTGCAAGTCTGCTTGGCTTTTGTACACACAAGGGGAGAGAGGTTCATTTTGTCTTTTGCCTCAGGTTGCAAAAGGTCTTGAGTCGGCCAGGGCAAACAACAACCAAAATGATCAAGGGGATGGGGCAAGTCACCTGTGAAGAAATATTTCAGTGCTGGGGACTTTTAGGTTTAGAGAAAAGGCGAATAAGAGGTTGTCAGTTTTCATTTCTTAGTACAGTGGTGCCCCGCTAGACGAATGCCTCGCAAGACGAAAAACCCGCAAGACGAAAGGGTTTTTCGGTTTTTGCGACGCTTCGCTAGACGATTTTCCCTATGGGCTTGCATCGCAAGACGAAAGCCCATAGGGAAATCTCGGGGACCTTTTTTTAAATGCTGGCGGTGGGGAGCAAAGCCTTCCCCCCCCTCCGGACTTCAGAAGAGGTCCAGGAAGGCCGGCGGGGGCGAAAGGCTTTGCTCCCCACCGCCAGCATTTTAAAAGCGGTCCGGGATAGCAGGGAAGCGCTTCCCGCTATCCCGGACGGCTTTTGAAGGCAGGCAGGGGGGGCAAAGACTTTTGCCCCCCCTGCCTGCCTAACCGGGGGCTTTTAAATCGCCCCGGGACTGTCCGGGGCGATTTAAAAGCCCCCGGACAGCTTTTGAAGCCTCCCCCCGCCGCCCGGCTTCGGGGCATCGTCCCGATGCCGGGCGGTGGGGCAGGAACGCCTCCCCCAGCCGCCCGGCATCGGAACGATGTCCCGAAGCCGGGCGGCCGGGCGGGAAAGCCTCCCCCCGCCGCCCGGCTTCGGGGCATCGTCCCGATGCCGGGAAGTGGGGCAGGAACGCCTCCCCCAGCCGCCCGGCTTCGGGGCATCGTCCCGATGCCGGGCGGTGGGGCAGGAACGCCTCCCCCCGCCGCCCGGCATCGGGGCATCGTCCCGATGCCGGGCGGTGGGGCAGGAACGCCTCCCCCAGCCGCCCGGCTTGGGGCATCGTCCCGATGCCGGGCGGTGGGGCAGGAACGCCTCCCCCAGCCGCCCGGCATCGGAACGATGTCCCGAAGCCGGGCGGCCGGGCGGGAAAGCCTCCCCCAGCCGCCCGGCTTCGGGGCATCGTCCCGATGCCGGGCGGTGGGGCAGGAACGCCTCCCCCCGCCGCCCGGCATCGGGGCATCGTCCCGATGCCGGGCAGTGGGGCAGGAACGCCTCCCCCAGCCGCCCGGCTTCGGGGCATCGTCCCGATGCAGGGCGGTGGGGCAGGAACGCCTCCCCCAGCCGCCCGGCTTCGGGGCATCGTCCCGATGCCGGGCAGTGGGGCAGGAACGCCTCCCCCAGCCGCCCGGCATCGGAACGATGTCCCGAAGCCGGGCGGCCGGGCGAGAAAGCCTCCCCCCGCCGCCCGGCATCGGAACGATGTCCCGAAGCCGAGCGGCGGGGCGAGAAAGCCTTTGTCCCCCCTGCCTGCCTTCCCAGGGGCTTTTAAATCGCCCCGGACAGCGGAGAAGTCCTCCGCTGTCCCGGGCGATTTTAAAATGCCGCCCGCCAGAAGAGGTCGGGGGAAGGCGTTTTCCATAGGAACGCATTAATTGATTTTCAATGCATTCCTATGGAAAACCGTGCATCGCAAGACGAAAAACTCGCAAGACGAAGAGACGTGCGGAACGAATTAATTTCGTCTTGCGAGGCACCACTGTACAGAAAGTATTGATCTGATGTGTAGAGATATTTCCTATTCTAATTAATTCATGAGGGTTCTGGAAGCTTCTCTGTGTGAAAGAAATGAGCAGAAGGTTCATGATGGTTATTATTATGGTGCCTCTCCCAATATGTAACCCAAAGTAAAAACAATATTAAACCATAAAATGAAAATTTTAAAACAAAACATAACATAGATTTATTGCGACACATGACAGGATCTGATTTTCCTTACATTATTAATATAGTGTCCAGATCAAGGAAAGTAATATTGCCACTCTGTTCTGCCTTGGTCACCAGCCCAGTGAGGACTGAGCATGCTGAATGACTGTTGAGGGTGGGGGAATGGAATATCCTGGAAAAGGGTAAAGCGGGATGGAACCTTGAGCAAGGCAACAGAATATCCCAGAAAAGGTCATGGCTGACTGGAACCCTGAGCAACGCTTTCTTTTGCAGGTATGACTTGTTTTATTTTCAACAAAATTTATCACCCACATTCCCCTCTCTGAACAGAGATGTTCAAAGCTGCTTGGAAAAGCACACAAAAGAAGAAAAAAGCTCGGTTCATTTAAAATGCAGTAAATATAACAAAATTGCACCTTTTGTGTTGAAGTGCTGCCTGTCATGACTCAAATGTTTCGGTACAGGGTAATTTATGCGCTAAATCAAGGAAGGCTTCCCAATGGGAGGAGCCGGTGTTTCACTTTTGCGAGCTGCTGTTTAAGCAGGAGGCAGAGAATGGGAGAAGGGGATGCTGGGAGAAGCCAAGGGTGATAGCGGCACATGCATTTTGTATGCTGCTTCTGTGGCGAAAAAATCTATACCTCTGTAAAGAACAGTATGAGAGCACTGCCCAGCAACTGTACGTGTTTTTCACAATACATTTGTACCATCTGTTAGAGCCAGCATGGTGTAGGGGTTAAGAGCGGTGGACTCGTAATCTGGTGAACCGGGTTCGCTTCCCCGCTCCTCCACATGCAGCTGCTGGGTGACCTTGGGCTAGTCACACTTCTCTGAAGTCTCTCAGCCTCACTCACCTCACAGAGTGTTTGTTGTGAGGGAGGAGGGGAAAGGAGATTGTTAGCCGCTTTGAGACTCCTTAGGTAGTGATAAAGCGAGATATCAAGTCCAAACTCCTCCTCCTTTTCTTCTTCTTCTTCTTCTTCTTCTTCTTCTTCTTCTTCTTCTTCTTCTTCTTCTTCTTCTTCTTCTTCCCCTCAGAAAAGGAGGGGCAATCAGCCCGCCATAGAAATCATCGAACTCTAAAAAGGAATATACTTCCCACCCACTCCACCAAATAAAATCTGGGCAAGTCATAAGAGAAATTATGTTAGCAAGTTTTTTTTATTGCTACTATGAGGTCTAACAACTTTATATACAGTGGTACCTCGGGATGCGAATGGGATCTGTTCCAGAGCCCCGTTCACATCCTGAAGATGACGTAAGACGCGACAGCGCATCTGCACGTGTGTGAGTTGCGTTTCATCGCTTCCACACATGCGCATGATGTCAATTTGACCGTCTGTGCATGCGCGAGTGGCAAAACCCGCTGCGTTACTTCCGGGTCGCCGCGGAGCGCAACCCGAACACGCTCAACTTGAAGCGTATTTATCCCGAGGTATGACTGGATATATAAATACCCACACGCTGAATTCTGAAATGCTACAGGGCACTTTGTTTATGTAAGGATTGGCACTCAAAATTGAACTCAGAATCAGTTTGTTATTAGTTGTTGGCATCCGTCTGCCTCAAGAGGAAATGGAGCGTGCTTCCGGGGGTGAAGTCAAACTGCTGTGTTAGAAGCACTGCAGTGACCTCCCTGGGGCACATGCCAGGGCAGTTTGTAAGGAGGTCCTGGGCTGCCCAGATAACAAGACCCCCTCTCAGCCTCGCTGATGTGGCCCAAAGGAAAGCAGAGCAATATGTTTGACACCAGCTGGACTGCAAGATTTGCCAGAAGCAGGCATGCAAGGTGCCATCCAACCATCTTCAAGACTCCACTCTGGATTTGTGTAGGCTGTCCTTCTTAGCCTTTTCTTTTCCCGAAGATGTCACACAAGGCCGCAGAGGTTTAGGATCAGAGTTTTCCTTCTCCTGGATGGGCTACTTCCCAGATTGACAAGCTCCATCTGCTGTTCGTAGGGCTGGGGAACTGTGGTGCTCTAGATATTGACAGACTCCAACTCCCAACAGTCTCAGCCATAATGGCCAATGGTCAGAGATAATGGGAGTTGGGAGTCCCTCAGCGTCTGGTGGGCTACAGGTTCCTTGCCCATGGCTTATAGTATAAATAAATGTGCAGGCCAAAAGCAAGGTACCAATGTGTACGTGCTGTTGTCTAGGGCCACGTTACTCATATACAACAAACTTATTTTTATTGCAGGGCAATAAGTACACTGGTTTATTGCTGGAAAGTACACTGAACAGAAACTGAAAGAAAATGAGAAGGGAAAGTTCAAGGGTAGAGTTGGAGCTCAGCCCATTATACCACGAGGTTATAGTTAACTCTATAATGTTCAGTATAGTTAAAGCTATGGTTTTCCCAGTAGTGATGTATGGAAGTGAGAGCTGGACCATAAAGAAGGCTGATCACCGAAGAATCAATGCTTTTGAATTATGGTGCTGGAGAAGACTCTTGAGAGTCCCATGGACTGCAAGAAGATCAAACGTCTCCATTCTGAAGGAAATCAGCCCTGAGTGCTCCCTGGAAGGACAGATCCTGAAGCTGAGGCTCCAATACTTTGGCCACCTCATGAGTAGAGAAGACTCCCTGGAAAAGACCCTGATGTTGGGAAAGATGGAGGGCACAAGGAGAAGTGGACGACAGAGGACGAGATGGTTGGACAGTGTTCTCGAAGCTACCAGCATGAGTTTGACCAAACTGCAGGAGGCAGTGGAAGACAGGAGTGCCTGGCGTGCTCTGGTCCATGGGGTCACGAAGAGTCAGACACGACTAAACAACTAAACAACAACAACAACAAAGTGTTGTCACATTGCAGGTTCACTCTAAATTCGAAAGTTTGGGCCTGTATGAAGTTTTAATTCCAGCCAAACAGAACAACTTTTCTTGTATCAGAGAATCCAGACTGCAGACATTCTGACATGTGTATTCGCTGACAACTTGGAATGTTCATGAACATTCTGTGGCTCAGCCAACCAGTGTGAAAGGTTTCAAGACCACATGTGCAGTACAGTCTAGTGTTCATGCTTCAGAGCACTACCATAGCCGTTCAAGCTTCTATTCTCAGCCCAGCCTATGTTCCTGCTATTCTTAGCATAGTAAGAATGCAGTAAGCACACAGAGCTTTTTCACATCTTGCTCCAATAGTTTAAACAGAGGTGAGAGTTTTGACTTGGCCAAAGCATTACTAGGGGAATTAGGGGCACAGCATCTCAACCTTCTTCCGAAATGTTAGCGCCAAGAAGCCAGAGGGCCTGTCATGTGACTGGGAGAATTGTTGGAGAATTCTGGCAAAAAAGTGTTTGCTGTTGCTGCTTTTGGTCTGCAAAAGATACGTAACTGATTATGTTTTTCTTATCATGGAGGCCTAATTAGGGACTGTTTCTGCCCTGAACCCCAACACAGCAATCAGAAAGTGAAGGACGAGGTGGCTTCTCCCTCCAATGTGCCAGCGTGGTGTAGTGGTTAAGAGCAGAAGACTCGTAATCTGGTGAACCGGGTTCGCTTCCCCGCTCCTCCACATGCAGCTGCTAGGTGACCTTGGGTTAGTCACACTTCTCTGAAGTCTCTCAGCCCCACTCACCTCACAGAGTGTTTGTTGTGGGCGAGGAAGGGAAAGGTGAATGTTAGTCGCTTTGAGACTCCTTCGGGTAATGATAAAGCAGGATATCAAATCCAAACTCTTCTTCCTCTTCTTCTTCTCCATTCCAGGATTATCTGGAGGGGAGGCACAGCAATATGCACCTGACCGCCTGGCTGTGGCGTTGTTGCTGCTTACTGGGAGGGAAAGTCAAGGCAGGAGGTCCGTTGACATAGTGTGGGTCACCAGCAGAGTCAATCTGGGCTTCTTCTAGTATGCCCATAGAATGGCTACTTCTCCACTGCTTTGACCCTGATTCCAAGCTGGGAAGCAGCAGTGCTATCACAGACAGGAGACTAGATGTGTGACGTTGCCCTTCCTTCCGGCTGCTCCTGCTCTTTCTGCAAAAGCCAACTGGACGGGTGGATCCTCAATCGCACCTGAAGGCTAGCTTACGGAGGCACAAAGCAGATGGTGTGGCACACACAGCTCTGTTCATAATCACCTGCCCCATCTGCCGCCTGAGGCAGCTGTCCCATCTGCCTAACGGTAGGGTCAGACCTGCTTCAGATCTTTCCATATTCAGTCATATGAAAGACTTGGTGGACTCACACACAGCTTCGGCGCCATACTCTGCTTGTGGTGTTTGCTCGGGTCCCACAACGGGGAAGGAAGGTCTGGCTTAGGGCCTCCCTCCACTGCAATTTACCTGGGGACCGTCAACTGCTTGGTGTCTCTGTCTCTGTGGCAACAGCCACCTCTTCCTCTGTTCGTGCTAAAACTGAATTCTAGGAATGAACAGAAAGCCCCGTCGCACTTCTGCTTTGCAGACATTCTCTCTCACATTTTCCATTGCACGGAGAAAGCAGAACTAGACTCGCAGCACCATTCCCAAGATGATATCGCATAGCCTTCAGAAGAAAAGGTTGTTCCCAACGTCACTCATTGTTGCTTTTCTTTTTAGGGCAGGAAATTCTCATAGCTGGCCTCTTTCACCCACCTAATTCCACACACATATCTTTTTTCTTGGAAGGGGAGGTAAGTAGTTCCCGCTTCAGATTTTGCAGGGCCTTCTCTGAGTGGCCCCCCTTCATCACCACTCTCCATCTGCTTACCAGCAACCAGGTGAGGCGCCTCTCTGCTCTTTTGCCTTACTCTGGTCACTGGTCACACAAGAACCCTACTTTATGTAAACCGAGTTTGCGCAATTGCCAGGAGTGTCTGGGAAAAACAAAACAAAACAAAGCATGGTGTATAAACGTGAGCGGAATGGCTTGCTAGAGGAGGGCATGGCTGGATCCTTTCAGGCCTTTTGGGAAGTGAAAACACACTGCAAACTTTTCATTCCAGGTTCCAATTAAATGACCTTTATTAGGGTTTTTTTTTGCCCTGGGGCACATTAGGAAATCTAAGCAACCAAGAAATAGTCAGGGACACCACCAAACACCCATTTCACAGAATCTCCCCCCCCAGCAATGCTCAGAATTCTACCACAGAGAAACAACAGGCAGAACATCTATATCCCCACTAACAAAACACAGAATAAAAGCAGGCCACCCCACAAAAAAGAGCAGGTAGAAAAAACAAAACGAAACCCGAACCCTCTCAATTATTAAAAAAAATATATATGAGAATTTGGATGGGCGAAGGACCTTTGTGGGTGTCTAAGGGCATTACGGACATCACATTGGGGACCCCAGATTTATACAGACATACAGTGGAACCTAAGGGACACGGGAGGCACTGTGGTCTAAACCACAGAGCCTAGGGCTTGCCAATCGGAAGGTCAGCAGTTTGACTTCCCGCGACGGGGTGAGCTCCCGTTGCTTGGTCCCTGCTCCTGCCCACCTAGCAGTTCAAAAGCATGTCAAGTGCAAGTAGATAAATAGGTACCGCTCCGGCGGGAAGGTAAACGACGTTTCCCTGTGCTGCTCTGGTTCACCAGAAGCGGCTTAGTCATGCTGGCCACATGACCCGGAAGCTGTCTGCGGACAAACACTGGCTCCCTCGGCCTATAGAGCGAGATGAGCGCGCAACCCCAGAGTCATCCACGACTGGACCTAACGGTCAGGGATACCTTTACCTTTACAGTGGAACCTCTACTTGGCACCATAATCTGTTCCAGTGGCCCGTCCTTTAGGCAAAACAGGTTGCTGGTAGAAGCGTTGTTGTGTGCTTGTGCAGATGGTGGCAGCTGCTTCTGTGCGTGCGCGGATCGCGGCAAACCTGGTATTTACTTCTGGGTTTGCCACGTTTGTGACCAAGTAGAGGCGGTCGTAAGTAGAGGTTCTACTGTATTTCTAATGCCTGACCTCAAGTTGCACCTTTTAGTGCTTCTAGTTTGTTCTAAATGTAACTTAATGGCCACAGGTTCAGTCCTTGGCTCGGTTAGGTCTGGGAGAGAACCCCGATGAAATCCTGGCAAGCCACTGAGTGGACAATATTGAGCAAGTTACAGATAGGTAGCCGTGTTGGTCTGCCATAGTCAAAACAAAAAAAAAATTCTTTCCAGTAGCACCTTAAAGACCAACTAAGTTAGTTCTTGGTATGAGCTTTCACACGAAAGCTCATACCAAGAACTAACTTAGTTGGTCTTTAAGGTGCTACTGGAAAGAATTTTTTTTTGTTTTGAATATTGAGCAAGTTGGACCAATGGTGCGATTCGGTCTAAGGCAGCTTCCTGTGTTAATTTGATGCTGTCGTCCCACTCCTGATGTTCTGACCACCCCTCTGAGGACCGCTTTGTCTTCCGTGCCATGTCATGTTTGTACGAGAGAAAAGCACAGGGGCAGCAGACACAACTACTACATGGTGCACTCAGCAGGGGAAAGCTCTGCAACACTGCAATACCTTAATCTCCACCCGGTTTTGATTTTAGCCCCATCCACTTTTGCTGCTGGCTATTGCTGGCATGCATCCCTCAATGGGATGACCTGCAAGGGAATGTGACCATCAGCAGGACAAAGGAACGACTCCTTAAAAAAACAACCCACTGTATTTGGCAGAGAATGATGGATTTAGTTTTTAAGAGATTAGGAGTGCTGACTTTCATATGGTTGTTTAAATAAATGGCATTTTAAATCAAGGACCACCACCTGGTTTAAGAAATCTTTGCTGATTAGTTGTATGAGTTTTAATCAATTCATCATGAATAATTTTGCAAATGAATGTTAATTCTGAAGGGAAAATGTACTTTGGTTTTTGATGCTAGGTGCTTCACAGCAAACATTATTTTAGATGAAATGTTCTTTTTAATGCCTGCCAACTCGGTTTTTGCAAGTGCGCTTTTTTTTTTAAGGAACATTTTTCTTTTAGACATCTGCTGCCTGATTTATCAGAAGCACCTTTTTAATCCATCAAATGCTTGAAGTTGATTGATCAAAAGGTTTTAAGTTGATTAATCTGATTCTTCAGTTAAACTTTGCAGCCTTATTTTTTTTTAACCAGTTCCCTTTACGACCATCCAAATAGTTTGTTAGAGTGAGATATGATAAATACGATTTCTTTTTAAAATCTAATGTAAAATAAAAAAATCTGTTTTTCATTTTTAACGCCCCCTCCATCAGTTTTGTTCATCCTGGTGAAGTTGCTCTCATCCCTCTTTTCTGGTAGGTCCTCTCTGTTGATTACAGGCATAAAGGAATGTAATAACAACCAATAATATTAGTAGAAAGAATGCCTAGTTTAAAGTTTTCTACTTCACTACCTCTCCGGGCTTTACATGTTGAATTGCTACCTGCCTTGCAGTTGTAGAGCCCTCCCATATAAAAGCTGGCTTCCTGATTTGTCTTGAAAGATCTGAATGTGGAGAAAAAAAATAAAGAAATAGGGAAGAGTGTGTTGCAACATTGCTACTAGTTTCCCTCTGCTAGCATCTCTCCCACTCTCATTGGAACCTCCTCCCCACCCTCTACTAATTTCCATCTCCTCTATAATTCTCTTTCATTCATAACCAGCTGCTGTTTATGACCGCTGGTTGTGTTATTTTTAGCTGCAGAGACAGGCTAAACACAAAGGAAGCACATGCAGATTAATAAGCAGGATGGGACTGAGGCCCAGCTAGCACCTAACACAGCAGATTGCAAGGCCTGCTTAGCACCCAGTATTTGAGCCTTCCCTTGGGTTGCCAATGGTTCTCACTGGCCCAGCTTCCTTGCCTTTTAACTGCAGTCTGACACGCAGATAGGTTAGCAAGTTAGAAGCTTCTCTTGGCATGGAGATGAAGTAAGGAGCAAGGCGTGTGTCAGGGAACTGCCATCGGAGCCAGAGGTGGAGGGAAGGCTCCAGAGTGATGCCGGAGAGGGTCCCAGCAGGGAGAGAGGCAGCCCATCTGCTGGGGAAGGAAATCAGCGTGACACCAGGGGTGAAGGGGGGCAGATGGGGGAATCGGAGAGAAGGCTCCAGGACTCTTCACCAGAGACCAGTGGGGAGAGCACGGGTACTCCGCTGCCCACACCCTCCCTGCGCAGAAGACTTCCGCGCAGGGAGAGTAGGAGGAGACTTGGCGTCAAAGAACTTCTTTGCTGGAAGAAGTTCAAGAAACGCCTACTGACGGATTCTGCCAGCGACTGAGACAGCCATGAAGTGAAAGGCTGTCCAGTCAGAAAGGGTTCAACCAGGTAATCTAGCCAGGAGTGGCGGCAACTTACGCACGAGCAACCCCTAGAACCATTACAGCGTGGATCTGCCAAACTTCTCTGACTGTGCAGTTGCTAAAAGCACAGGAGCAGGACCAAAAAGAAGTTGGCAACCCAAGCTTTTATTCTAACGTATCCTCTAACAGTCTCAAAAATTTGGAGATGCTCGTAACATCTCAATGTTCAGACCAGCGGCCACTGCCTGAACATCCCCTCTCACTATTACCACACACTGCTGAAGTTTGCCTTCTGAGGATGACTGATCCAAGATGTAATTTATAAAGCAAGCATGGGCAAACTCCAGTCTTGTGGGATGTATTATGGTGATTTTACTAGAACTCTGCCATCCATCAACCAAAGTCAAGTTCAAAATGGTGGTTTGGGGTCTGAGCCAATCCCTTACTTCACCTGGTGGGCTATATACTGGGATAGTCTGCGTATACAAGTACAAATCCCCATCTCCACCACTGCACAGCAGGGATTCCAACACAAGCCCTCAGACTAGTCAGCAAAGATGCCCAAAGACCTGGAGAAAGGCAGCCAGTTGGGTGGACAGTGTCATTATACAGTTTCGTCACCAGGTGGCAGTGGACCTAGTTCTAGGTCAGTCGTTTCCTGTTCCGTTTTTCTTGGAAAGAGACAATAAAGTTTTTGACTTGCTTCCTGATTAGTGTGTCCTGTAAGTATTCCAGAAAAATTGCTTATAATATTTAACACCTGAAGAATATAGTGAAGTTAAACGCACTTAGCATGATTTTTTTTTAAAAAAAGAATGACTATTGTTAATAACATGAAATCCTTGACTGACTTAATAAAAAACACCAGTAGTTATTAACTAAACTTTATTCCTTCACAGTTCTGCAGACTCTGGAGAGGGAAGTCCGTCAGGGTTTTTCTTTCTTGAAAGAATTCAATAATTTAAATTTAGACATCTACACAAATATATGAATACACATACATATCTTACTATATAATATTTTTTGTAAGTCATCATGCTGCAGTTCTCCTGGCTGCCAATAGGTGGCCAAGCCAACTGCAGCATGAAGATAGAACAGCAGGCAGGGATATGCAGGCAGGCAGGAGAGAGAGCCACTTGGATGGCAAGTGACCCAGATGAGCCACAGAGGAACAGTCAGGACAGGCAAGCAACTGTCTTACACTACTGCTACTGTGCACTTGACACTTAGGTTGCCATTTTGGCCTCAGCAGCATCAGAGACCAAGGTGGAAGAAAATGGCAGGAAAGCAGGACAGCTGCTGGAGAGCAACCTCCTCTTCTTTCCCCTCTCCCCCATGAGCAGCAGTGGCCCATCTCCATCTCCCACAGCTCGCCCCAACTCCACCCTCCTTCACAGTTTGCCCCTATCCCAATATGCCCCTTCTCTCTCCCCTGAGGGCGGAGGCAGCAACTGGGATCCTGGGATTGGGACAAACTGTAAGGGAGGGAGAGGGGAGTTTGGGGCATGAGGTGGAATTTGGAAAAGGTGTAGGTAGGTTCAGATGGGGAGGTTGAAGGAACTGCGAGGGGACAGGGAGTTTGAAGGGGATGGGGTGTAAATGGAAGGGGTTGGCAAGGGGGTGAAGTGGGGGTTTGGCAGGTAGGCAGGGTTGACGAGTGATGTGAGCACGGGTAGCAGCTCCTAGTAATAGTATATGATCTTTTTTTAAAAAAAAAGGTATGACAAGTCTATCATTATCAATGTTAACAAGTGTTAACTATTTGTTAAATCACATGGGGGGAATTGCACTCCTCAATATTTACCTTGTAATTGTTTTTAACAGATTAAATTAATGAAGCAATTTGCCTCTTTAAAAAGCCTACCCTATCTTGATTGGACGAAACGTGTAAGATGATGCTTCTCGCCTACCTTCCAAATTTTACTTAGCTGTCGGTGGTGGTAACCTATTCTTTCTGTGCCACTAACACGAAGCGGCCAGAGAATATTAAAGCCCACAAAAACTCTTTACACTAGATTTGTTCCCTCAAATGTCCTCAGAATATCAGTGGGGCATCATCTAAAGGTGTAGGATAATGGTTTGTCCAAGGAGTTACAGTCGTACCTCGGAAGTCGAACGGAATCTGCTCCGGAAGTCCGTTCTACTTCCAAAACATTCGGAAACCAAGGTGCGGCTTCCGATTGGCTGCAGGTAGCCCCTGCAGCCAATCAGAAGTCGCGGAAGCCCTGTCGGACGTTCAGGTTCCAAAGAAAGTTTGCAAACTGGAACACACACTGCCGGGGTTGCTGTGTTCGATGTGGAGCACTCCCATGCCATGGATACACCTGTGGCTTGCCAAACAGAAGAGGTTTTAACTGCTGTTTTTCCATTGTATAGAATTCAGATGCGGAAGCCGAGCTGCCTCTCTTCAGATCTTCCTCGCACAGTTGACAGTAATGAGCCGCACTGAAACAGTTTCCTCGCAACTGTGCAAATAGAATTAGTGCATCTAAACAGGAAATGGTGGTGCAGTCGGTTGGCTGAAACAACATCCTGGAGCTTCACCAAACTGCCACATACTAGTTACAGCTTTCGTTGTAGGGACTAAAGAAAGCCCATGGGGGAGAGAGAGGGAGGGAGGGAGGGAGGGAGGGAGAGAGAGAGAGAGAGAGAGAGAGAGTGTCGTCGCTGCTGAAATGGATTTTTTTTTTGCGGGTGAGTGGGTAAAGGAAAGGGGTTTCAATTCGGAGAAAATTCGTACCAAGGAAATGTGGGCACAATTCGCTTTGCTGACTTTCTGCTTGAGTCAGGTTCCCTGACAGGACTGGCTTGCCACGCTAATCCTAAAATGGCGATAGGGTTCGCCCTTGTGCATTGCCAAAAATGGGGCAAAAGAGGATGCAGATTTGCCTAAACTTTGCATATGATGATTTGTATCAAAAGAGGCAATCATAGAAATAAATACCATGATTTAAAAACATCTCACGGGAATGGTGACCAGGGAGCCATAAACAAACTTTTGGCATCATAGTGGGGTACTTATGGGAGAAGTGGGGGTGCAGGGTTTTTAAAAAGGGCAACAGAATCACACCAAACTGCACCCTTCATGTTTTGTAAATTATTCCAGAAGGGGGCTGAATGTTGCAAATGGGTCATTCATATAGCTTAAACAGGTAATTGGCAACAGCTTTAAAAATGTCTTGGATTTTCCCCTGAAATGACAAATCTAGATTGAAAGGGGGGTGTTGGCATTGGATTATGAAACAATATGCAAACCGAAACGTAGTAAGCCTTTCCTGAATTTCATAATGCAGTACTGCAAACACATAACATACACAAAGGCTTATATTAGAGAAAAGTGTGCATAGGAATGCACTTATTAGTGATAACATTTAAAATGCACTGTGTTAGAGGAAATTGCTCGCAAAAAATGAGTTTTCAGGTGGACTTACTTTTTTCGGAAAAAATTGCATGCTGATGCATGAAACACAGAGAACTGAACTTTAGAGTGGAAGACCGAGAAACCAGAATTGACAGGTGTGCCCATCCCTAGCAGATGCTGCAAAAAACTGTGCATGCACGAGGAGCATAGTTCCTGCAGTAAACACCTGTCTGGAGGAAGCACCTTCAGAACTGATCAAACAACAGCCTGAAACTAAACAAGCAGCAGCCTTTAAAAACAAAACCAAACCACCACAGTGAGAGCAAGCAGGAGATGTTGTTGGAGAGTAGCTGAATTCTACATAAGATAAATAGTTACAGGAAAGAGAACCCAGGCGCTAAAAGGTAGAAAGATTTTTGTTTTGTTTACAAGTCTCAGCATAATATGACTCCTCCTCTCCCCTCCCTCTCTCTGGGTCTGGGCATGGCATCTTGCTTAGAATGACCTGGCATGTACTTTCTGGCACTCATTTACACATAAGACACATATTGCTGGGATATGAATCAGAGGTCGCTTCCAGGTGACCTGTCAATTGAGCATCCATCCTGATCAATTTGCACAAAGTTTGCAGGGTGATGCCGGCGATTTGTTGAGCATGGATTCCGATTAGTTTTCCCATCAAGCAGTTGTTATCCCACACTTTACAGCACATTTTCCTGTTACTTCCCTTTCTGGAAAAAAGTCTGGTTTTGCAGGTTGTTGAACCTGCACAACATGATTGTATGGAAGCATTGGTCTCCCAAGATCATTGAACACAACACACCTTTCCCCAACCTAATGTTTTCCAGATGTTTCTGACTGCAACTCTATGACATGTTGGTTGTGGTTGATGAGAATTGCAGTACTCCTGCAGACAACCTGTTTATGGAGCAGTCATCCTGATTTGCTTGCACAGAGTTGGCAATGAGGTTATACAATGTCCAGCCTTTGCTTGGCATTTGTTCCAATTTGCTTGCATGTAGGTTACACATGGGGACGTGGGTGGCACTGTGGGTTAAACCACAGAACCTAGGACTTGCCGATCAGAAGGTCGGCGGTTCGAATCCCCGTTGCTCGGTCCCTGCTCTTGCCAACCTAGCAGTTTAAATGCACGTCAAAAGTGCAAGTAGATAAATAGGTACCGCTCCGGCGGGAAGGTAAACAGCATTTCCATGTGCTGCTCTGGTTCCCCAGAAGCGGCTTGGTCATGCTGGCCACATGACCCGGAAGCTGTACGCCGGCTCCCTCAGCCAATAAAGCGAGATGAGCACCGCAACCCCAGAGTCGGTCACGACTGGACCTAATGGTCAGGGGTCCCTTTGCCTTTACCTTTACTTAGGTTACACATCTTCCAATCAATCTATAATTATCCACACATTTGAGTGCATTTTCCCCATCACTTTCCTAACTGCAAAAAGCCCTTTAAAAAATCTGTTGCACCAGAGTCCCAGAGCACTTTAATCCACTTTAATTGTGCCAACATAATTTCCCTGCATGTGATCAGATCCCTCCTGTAGGTAATCTGTAATTCAAAACATCTGGATGACATCAGATTAGAAAATGGTAGAGATGGAGGAGAAACTCAACTCCATTCTCATTTAAAGGCAGGTCTATTCAGCTCACACTTTCCAAATCATTAGAGAGCCAGTGTGGTGTAGTGGTTAAGAGTGGTGGACTTGTAATCTGGTGAACCGGGTTCGATTCCCCACTCCTCCACATGCAGCTGCTGGGTGACCTTGGGCCAGTCACACTTCTCTGAAGTCTCTCAGCCCCACTCACCTCACAGAGTGTTTGTTGTGAGGGAGGAAGGGAAAGGAGAATGTTAGCCGCTTTGAGACTCCTTTGGGTAGTGATAAAGCGGGGTATCAAATCCAAACTCTTCTTCTTCTTCTTCTTACACAGACCAGAACATAGTCATCTTTTGAAATCTGCATTTCTCTGAATTTTCCCTTGCAGTTCTTCTGTCAAGTAATGTTTGCAAAAATGCATATACTAGTGGCATAAAAATGCATATGCTAGAGAAAATGGCATTGCATTATAGGACAATGTTTTGCAAAAAGGTGTACATTAAGGGAAATTGCATGCAAACATATTGATATTAGGGAAAAATTCACACTCAAGGCTGATGAATTTTCGTGAGGACTTCGAACAAACAAAATTGCAAGCTGATGTGGAAATGCAGAGAACCAGATTTAAGACTGAAAAGAAAATGAGAAAAAGAGAGAAATGGAAATGGATGGATTCGCCCGTCCCTAGGGAATGGCGCCGTGACTGCATGGAGAAATCTGTGTCAGCACAAGCATACCCGACCTGCAAATAGTGAGAACCTGCTCTCCCAAGAGCAGCGGCTCAATAAATCCCTGCCCTCCTGTTCTCTCGCTTTCACTCAGGAAAGGTTGTGTTTGGCTTGGGGGCAGTGCTTAACACCGATGTCCCTTTCGTGTTCCCTAATAACAAACAGAGCAGCATTCCGCGCAGCAGGCAGGCAGAATTCTGTGAATCCCAGGGAGCCTGGGGTGCTGTTGCAGCTTCCCAAGCAGCTGGGGAAGGAGGAGGCCATTCTGCTGTCAGCTTTTATTAAGAACGTGCACTTTGACTTTGCCCTTTTCATTTAATGCCAGCATTATCCTGCCTCCCTCTCTTATTTTGCATCCTGCCCAGGAAGATTTCTAAAGGACAACATGGAGTGTACAATCAATGTACAGAGAGTGGCCGGGGCGGGGGGAAGGGGGAACAGAATTGAACCACTGGGCCTGCTCCTGATCTCTGCACATGCACCAGAACTCCTGAATGACGCCTGCGTATGAACACACATAGTTATGGGATCTGCACCCTGCGAAGGTATAGCTTATGTGTTGCAAAGGGATAGAGGTTATGCACTCAAAGGGATTGGTGCTCCTCATGCATGCAAGTTTTGTGCAGTGTCCAAATGCCAGCAAGTCTCCTTGCTCAATTTAATTTGGATCTGTCTTTTCTGCAGAAAATCTGATTAGTTTTTTTAAAAAAACCACACAAAAACACTGTTGACAAAGAGGTATTTGTGATACTGAATGACCTGTTTGCAATATTAAACCCCTTCTGGAAGCAATCACAAAAACGTCAGGGCTGCACTGTGGACTTCTGCTGTCCCTTTTAAAAAGGTGTATTCACACATATGCCTTTTGAAGATGACTTCTTTCGAGTCAAACCATTGGTGCATCAAGCCTAAAGGTAAAGGTAAAGGTAAAGGGACCCCTGACCATTAGGTCCAGTCTTGGCTGACTCTGGGGTTGCGGCGCTCATCTCACTTTACTGGCCGAGGGAGCCGCGTACAGCTTCCGGGTCATGTGGCCAGCATGACTAAGCCACTTCTGGCGAACCAGAGCAGCGCACAGAAACGCCGTTTGCCTTCCCACTGTAGTGGTACCTATTTATCTACTTGCACTTTGACGTGCTTTCGAACTGCTAGGTTGGCAGGAGCAGGGGCTGAGCAACGGGAGCTCACCCCATCGTGGGGATTCGAACTGCCAACCTTCTGATCGGCAAGCCCTAGGCTCTGTGGTTTAACCCACAGCGCCACCCGTGTCCCTGTCACATCTAGCCTAGTAGATGCTAATTGCAGCTCTCCAGGACTTCATACAGGGCCTTTCCCAGCTCTATCTAGAGATATAGCACTCAGAAAATGTTTAATTTGGGAATCTGTCACTTGGAACACTGTTCATGGGAAACCATTGACCATGGTCTCTTTCTGGGTCACCTTGCTGGTTTGGAATACAGAGCAGAGATGGGGAAGGTTTTTTGTTTTAGATCACATATAAAGGTAAATATTTCTAACTTGCACTTTGCAAAACATGAACAGGAACACGGCAATCCTTTGAAATTTCTTTTCTCTGAATTTTGAAACGCCATTCTCCAGCCAAGTAGCTAAAACAGGGATAGAGCTTGCATAAAATGCATATATCAGTGAAAATAACATACAAATGTGCAATTTAGGAAGACTACTTTGCAAAATGTATTTTTGGTAAAAATGCATACAAACACAACCAAATGCTGAAGGATTTTCATGAGATTTTTAAAACAATAATAAAAATAAAAAGCACACTGCTGTGGAACTATGGAGAACTTAAGGCTGGAAATATGAGAAATGGAAAGAAATGGAAATTGTCCATCCCCAGAATCAAAGAATCATATAATTGTAGAGTTGGAAGGGACCTCGAGGGTCATCTGGTCCAACCCTCTGCAATGCAGGAGTCTTTTGCCCAATGAGGGACTCCAACCCATGACCCTGGTGCAGAAACATTGTCTTGCTGTGATCCCAGCCCTTCCACTAGTGTGCAAAAAATGGCCGGCTGGTAGGAATCAGGATCTGGAGAGCCACAGATTCCTCATCCCTGCTCGTTCATGTTTTGGATGACTATTCATAAGTCTTTCCTAGATATCAGCAGATCTCTGGATTTGCTGAACACCCACAACTTTCTGAAGGGTGGCAGAGAGGTGCATGGCACCCTGTCACATTTTTGAGTTTTGAGTTTTGGATTTGATATCCCGCTTTATCACTACCCGAAGGAGTCTCAAAGCGGCTAACATTCTCCTTTCCCTTCCTCCCCCACAACAAACACTCTGTGAGGTGAGTGGGGCTGAGAGACTTCAAAGAAGTGTGACTAGCCCAAGGTCACCCAGTAGCTGCATGTGGAGGAGCGGGGAAGCGAACCCCATTCACCAGATTACGAGTCCACCGCTCTTAACCACTACACCACACTGGCTCTCCAGTGTGGAGTAGTGGTTATTTGTTGCAATTAATAACAAATAACACTGTGTCGTGAAAACCTGCTCATCAGACCTGTAATAGCTCTAATGCAGAATAGCATGAACTAAATAGATGCTGGAGTTACTGCCCCAGACAGGGGTATCTGTCTTTTCCTCTTTTCAAGGCTGCTTTCACGATCACAATGAACGGTTAGCTAGTGTTCTGTTGAAAAAAGGTGGGCAATTGTCCAAGGCACCAGAAAGCGATGCCAACCTCCCAAATACACCTGGGAACATGGTGAGAGTTTGTTTCCTTCTGCTCTGATATGCTGGGACACTTTGTTCTTTCATTGTGACACAAGGGTTGGGTGGCTTAGGAAAAATATCATAATTGATGCCATCCTTCTCCCTGGACAGCAACCTGGAGCACATTGCTGAAATAAAGCGTTATATGCATTGCTGGGATGGTGGTTCCTTTCTGCTGAAAAGGGGAAACACTGTTCCCTAAAAGTAAGGGAATGGAGTTGTAGAGATGGAAGGGGCACTAACAGTTCAAACTCCTTCAATGCAGGAATCACACCTACACAATCCCCAACAGATGGACACCCCCAACCTCTGTTTGCAAACCTCTGATGAAGGAGATCCCTGATGAAGGGGCATCTGTTCCACGGTCAAATAGCTCAGAAACTTCTTCCTATTATTTAGTCGGATTTCACGAAATTAAAAGATACCTGCTTCTTGGGAGAAAAGCAATGACAAACCTAGACAGCATCTTAAAAAGCAGAGACATCACTTTGCCAACAAAGGTCTGTATAGTTAAAGCTATGGTTTGCCCAGTAGTAATGTATGGAAGTGAGAGCTGGACCATAAAGAAGGCTGATCGCCGAAGAATCAATGCTTTTGAATTATGGTGCTGGAGGAGACTCTTGAGAGTCCCATGGACTGCAAGAAGATCAAACCTATCCATTCTTAAGGAAATCAGCCCTGAGTGCTCACCGGAAGGACAGATCCTGAAGCTGAGGCTCCAATACTTTGGCCACCTCATGAGAAGAGAAGACTCCCTGGAAAGACCCTGATGTTGGGAAAGATGGAGGGCACAAGGAGAAGGGGACGACAGAGGACGAGATGGTTGGACAGTGTTCTCGAAGCTACCAGTATGAGTTTGACCAAACTGCGGGAGGCAGTGGAAGACAGGAGTGCCTGGTGTGCTCTGGTCCATGGGGTCACGAAGAGTCGGACATGACTAAACGACTAAACAACAACAACAACAACAACAATTTGAATTCATCGGTTCGGGTCCTACCATCTGGAGCAGCAGAAATCAAGCTTGCTCCATCTTCCATGTGGCAGTCCTTCAAATATATGATGATGGCCGCCTGATCATCTCAGAGTCTTCTCCAAGCTAAACATACTCAATTCCCTCAACTGTTCCTCATAGTTTCCGGCCCCTTTATCACCTTGGTTGCCCTCCTCTGCACATGCTGCATCTTGTCAATATCCTTCTTAAATATGGCACTATTTAGGTCTGTAATCTAACTTGAAGCCTCAAGAAGTAAGGTTTATAAACAAATCCTAAATTATAGGATTATAGCCCTAATAAGTGGCGGTGACATTTCTGTCAGGAGGGTGGCGGTGAAAGCCCCATTGAACTCAGACTTCCTTCTGAGTCAAACTGCCTAAAATAGTACTGTAGATCAGGCTAGGGCAGAGATAGCCAGCACAGTGCCCTCAAGATGCTGTTAGGCTCCCATCAGCCCTAGCCAGCATGGCCCATGCTTAGGGATTATGGGAAATGTAGTCCAACACGATCTAGAAGGCACCATGTTAGCTATGCCTGCACAGTGCCATCTGCCTCTGACTAGTTCTTAACAGGAAGGTGTTTGCTGCCCATCCTTTAAAAGGAAGCTGGTCTGCCAGCAGTTTCTGCAGGCCCTCCTGCCGTTGATAGAAAAACCAGTCATAAATCAAGCATTTGTTTTGTTCATAGCAATCCATTCCCACCAAAAACTGTACTAAGAGGATCTAATTACACATAATCCCAGTGGTGTGCAATTGTTAAAACACATCCTGACATTAATTTGTGGTTTCAGTTTAAATTCAGCCGTATGGGCAAGGCCTGAAACTGAAGCTGTTGTTGTGAACAGTAACACAATTCTTTGATTAAAAGAATTATTATTGAACTGTTCGGGATACTCATTTCCAGGCCAAGCCCAACCTGCAGGAAAATGGAACCCATCCGCCTTGAGCTCCAGTTCCTTTCATGGTCTAGTAGAAGCCAAATATGCGCAACTCTGCCCACTGGATACCAGATCATAGCATGATCTTGGGACCATGTGGACCACACAGCCTCACTTCACTGTCAGGAAATGTGGTGATAGGTGTGCAGCTGCCTCATGTGGTGATTCACAGAACTGCAGTTGGTGCAGCCCCACCATCCCATCTGCTCACCTGACAACCCCCTCCAGCTCCCTCCAGCAGATAATAATAGAATCATAGAATTGTAGAGTTGGAAGGGACCCCAAGGGTCATCTAGTCCAACCCCCTGCCATGCAGGATCTCAACTAAAGCATCCATGACCAATAGCCATCCCAACTTCTGCTTAAACTCCTCCACCAATGAAGGAGAGTCCACCACTTCCTGAGGGAGACTTTTCCACTGTCAGACAGCTCTTACCATCAGAGGTTCTTCCTGATGTTTTAGTCAGAGTCTCCTTTCTTGTAACTTGAAGCCATTGGTTCTGGTCCTACCCTCCAGAGCAGGAGAAAATAAACTTGCTCCATCTTCCATGGGATTGCCCTTTAGATATTTGAAGATGGCTATCATGTCTCTTCTTATCCAGGCTCAACATACTCAACTCCCAAACCTGTTCCTCATAAGGCATGGTTTCCAGACCCTTGATCATCTTGGTTGCCCTCCTCTGCACACATTTCAGCTTGTCAACATCCTTCTTAAATTGTGGTGCCCAGAACTGGACATAATATTCCAGGTGTGTAGTCCAAGTTCCACTATCATGTAGGTTTCATAATTTGGGGAAGCATGCTTGTATTTTTACTTGTCCTTGTGAATGCACTTAGGCATATTAATGAGGCTGAGGCTCTTTGAAGGGGGTATATAGTTTGAGCCATCTGGTATTGCCCTTACTTTTGCTCCCCTAATCTGTTCGGGGCAGAGATTTTCACCTGTCAATTAAACCTGCCTTACCATATTGATCATGATCACATGTTATTATTCGATCAGTGCATTGTTGTTCTATTAGGACAAGACATTTGCTCCACAAAGCACATGTTGGTTCAAATATATACAGTGGTACCTCAGGTTAAGTACTTAATTCGTTCCGGAGGTCCGTTCTTAACCTGAAACTGTTCTTAACCTGAAGCACCATTTTAGCTAATGGGGCCTCCCGCTGCCGCTGCGCCGCTGCAGCCCGGTTTCTGTTCTTATCCCGAAGCAAAGTTCTTAACCTGAAGCACTATTTCTGGGTTAGCAGAGTGTGTAACCTGAAGCGTATGTAACCTGAAGCATATGTAACCTGAGGTACCACTGTATAGCTTTTGATTGCTTTATCAGATTAAATAAAAAAAAAACTAATAGCACACTCCGTTCTCTGAGTGTTTTTGTTTATGTAGCCCAAACAGCACCATCCATGGGCAGGTGGGAATTATCAGCGCAGCAGGGGAAATTTGCAGATTTCTTTCTACACGAGGAAAAGTCCCGAAAAGATTCCATTTAAGACTGAGCTAGGCATTGGTCCATGACTAAAAATTGCACCAATATAGGGAATGTGTCTGGATGAATTAAGATGTAGTAATTAATTTTCATTTATATTCCACTTTGTCTCTCAGGGGCTCAAGGTGGCAAACATGCTTCTTCCCCTTCCCTCATTTTATCTTCACAACTGGAGATGGGGGGGGGGGAGAGAAATTCGATTCAGTTCACATTGAAAGGTGAACCTACTTCATCCACACTTTCCCAAAGCAATATGCAAAACGCAACTTAACCACTCTTTGAAATTCGCTCGTATTCTCCAGGGCACTTCTCTAGCCATTTGGACAAAAATGCACACATTAGAGTCAAGTGTGCATAAAAATGCTTATAGCAGTGATGAAAAATAACATTTAAAATGATTTTGGAGAAATTGGTTTGCAAAGTAGTGCATATTTGGGACAATTGCATATAAAAACTTTTGTGACTAAAATGGTGGTGAATTTTCATGGGGATTTTATTTTTTTATAATCAGAAACTGATGTGGAAATGTGGGGAACTGTAGGCCAGAAAAATGAGAAACGGAAAGAAACATAAATTGACAGACTTCCTCTTCACAATAAACCTGTGAAGTAGGTTAGGCTGGGAGATGGTGACTGGCCCAAAGTCACCGCGTGAGCTTCATGGCAGAGTACGAACCTGCTCCTGGAATGAAATTGGAGTAACTGGAAACCAGACCGAAAGCACTCTAATGCTGCAACATTACAGTGGTACCTCGGGTTAAGTACGTAATTCGTTCTGGAGGTCCGTTCTTAACCTGAAACTGTTCTTAACCTGAAGCACCACTTTAGCTAATGGGGCCTCCTGCTGCCGCCGCGCTGCCGGAGCACGATTTCTGTTCTTATCCTGAAGCAAAGTTCTTAACCCGAGGTACTATTTCTGGGTCAGCGGAGTCTGTAACCTGAAGCATATGTAACCTGAAGCGTATGTAACCTGAAGCGTATGTAACCCGAGGTACCACTGTATTATTTTTTTGCAGGTCCAACTTCTCATCAAATAAAATTCATTTCCACAGATTCTTCTACTGCCACATTTCATTCTGCTTGCGGAGAATTTGCAGGAATTAAGACCCCCTCCACACACTCCCTTCCAGGAAGCAACAAAAATTCTTAACCCTCTCCTCCCTGATGAAACAAGACCCCCTACTCATTGTGAAACTAAAGGGCATGATGATACATACAAGGGAATAAAGCTGGCTGCCTTTTTGCTGCCGAGCCAAAAATGTGCGATGTGTTCTGCTGAGCTGGCAGAAATAGCCGGGCTCCCTGAATGAGCAGCTAATGAGAAATGTTTCGAGCAAGAATCAGCACTCTTGGAGATTAAGCCTCGGAGAATGAAAGGGACTGATTCCCACTGAAGTGTAGGTGGGTTCAGGCATGACCCAAGACCGAGATTCAGTTCAAAAAGGATTTATTGGAACATCAGGAACAAGAATGACAAACAGGGGCGCATGGCCCAGTATATATACACCTAAAGCCGGCCCAGGCAAAACAAACACACCACCTGTGATAGGTCGGCTTAATGCTCCAATTAGCGAATCACAACACTAGCCCTATCTCAGCAGGGATTGGCTGCCTGCCAGCTACTAACAAGGTCATTGGAGGGTATTAGAATCCTCTCTGTCTTTTGTTATGCAGGTGAAGCTCCTGAGCTCCAGGAGGAAGGCCAAATGCCTTGGCTTCCTGAGTCAAGTGCATTGCATATTCCATCAGAACATATAAAGAGCTCTGCTGGATCAAGCCAATGGCCCATCTAGACCACCATTCTGTGAGCAAGGGATCGTTTACACTTCCACTGGCCCTGTGACTTGAAGGATGAGTTTGAGTGGTTTTCCCAATCCTTTAGTGCTAAATCGGAGCAAACATCAATCTAGAGAAGACTCAAATTGCCATTTGCTCCCGAATTACCATTTCCTTTGACTGAGTCCTAAAGAGCATGGATAAGCCCTAAGATTCAGCTGTCCTGTAGGGATAGGTGCACCTGTCCATTTCAGTTTCTTTTAGTATCTCCTTTCTCCAGTTTTAAGTTCAGTCTTCCACGTTACTACACCAGTTTCGGAATTATTATTTTTCTTTCATGTCCTCATGAAAATTCACCAGCATTTTAGGGCAAATCCCTCCTCGTATGCACATAAATAATAAATTGTTATTATTATTTGTGTATGCAATTATTGCTCAATCTACGCATTTATGCAAAGCTGTTTCCCCTAATGCATACTATTTCCACTAACATGCACACATCACCCCAGTATATGCATTTTCGTGCACGTCGCTTGGCTGCAGAACAAGGGCGAAAGTCAAAGGATTCCCGTCTTTCCATTTGTGCATTGTTCTGGAAAGTGCAAATCAGATTGGTTCGCCTTTAAATGCAAAACCGACTCAAATTTCTCCTGATCCCTAACTGCCAGTTTAGGAATATTCTGCACAGGTGGATACGGAGGAGGTGCCATCTTGCCCTTTGCCTCAGGCAGCAAAATGTCCAGGACTGGCCCTGTCTGGGTCAAATCCTCTTCACAGGAACCGAAAAAGAGTCCTGCCAGATCAGACCAGTGGCCTATCTAGTCCAGCGTCCTGTTCTCACGGTGGCCAACCAAGATATCCGTGGGAAACCTGTGTGCTACAGCTGTGATTCCTAGCACTGACTATTCAAATGCTTGCTTCCTCCAACAGTGGCGACAACAACATAGCCATTCCCCCACAAAGTTTGCATAGATTCTTGTATTACCAAATCCTGTGTGTGCACAAACAAGTTTAGCTGCGTTGGGCTCCACCTCTGCTTCCCTTTTCCTGGAGGGCAGGAGACATAACTTATCCCTGTCAGCTAAATCTCATTACGCCCGGGAGCATGCTGTTCAGCTTTTGCCGAAGATGGGCAAGAATAAATAAATACCTCCCTCCACCCCACCTTCACCAGCTGAGTGTTGGCAGGGAGTCTTCTGCCGCCTTGCCTCTCTTAGTCGTCTCACCCTTCTCTGGAAGGAGGGCAAGAGCAGGCATGACTGCTCATCCTGACAGCAGAAATTATATACCAGTTTACAAAGCAAGGCTAATGAATGGGAAACGAAACTCCTTTGGTTGCCTGCACTGACATCACTAATGAGGCAGAAGGAAACACACAAACTCATGCACTTCGTGAATGCCAGCGAAAGGCCAATACTCTGGAAACTGCTTGTTTTCATAATATGTCAGAGCAGGGCAATCCTAGACGGATTGATTTGTCAGTCATCGGCACCCCTCTTACGCTCTGCGATGTTGAGTCCATCGCCACCTGCAAACCCTACAAGCGTCATGGTATCTGACAGCTTAAACATTTTAAAAGAAAAAACCTATAACATGCATAATGGCATGTGTTGGAAAAGTGGCTTACAACCAGCAATTTTTAAGCCTATCACACTGGTTGTGCCCAAATATTTAAGTGTCCTGGAAACAGGTCGGAAGAGATATTCAGAGAATAAGTAGGTGTGATTTAACTTTTCACCCTAAAACAATGTACCGTTGGAAGCATTTCATTATTGTGTGTAAAACGATCATGATAAATCAGCCAATGATCTCTCTAACCTACGAACAGCAGCAAAGTCTGATCATCGCAAAGAACTGGGAAATGCCAAGGTTATTACATGTAGATAAATAAGGCTTGATGCTTAGCACAAGTCTTAACAAATGAGGCAGTAAGAACCCCAGATTTGTAGTCTTCTTTGTTGACGATTGGGAAATACCGTATTTTTTGCTCTATAAGACTCACTTTTTCTCTCCTAAAAAGTAAGGGGAAATGTGTGTGCATCTTATGGAGCGAATGCAGGCTGCACAGCTATCCTAGAAGCCAGAACAGCAAGAGGGATTGCTTCTTTCACTGCGCAGTGATCCCTCTTGCTGTTCTGGCTTCTGAGATTCAGAATATTTTTTTTCTTGTTTTCCTCCTCCAAAAACTAGGTGCGTCTTGTGGTCAGGTGCGTCTTATAGAGCGAAAAATACGGGTAAGCAGTGATGGGGAGATTAATGTTATTCATCTTGCAATATTGCAGAGTTAACAATTTTATAAGGGACTTTGATATTGATATAAAATTATTAAAATGAATTGTATAATCTGCTGTATATTTTCTTCGCTATGAATTGGACACCAAATTGCAACCAAATATTGTAACCAAATTTTGCATGATGGTTCTTGAGATCAAGGAACAGGTTTTTGTCTGTTTGGACACAATTAGACACCACTTTGAATCAAGAAGGCAAACTGAACCTTTCAAAACTACACTGATTTTAACAACTGATTTCAAAATACTGGAGTAATTGGGTGAACAATGTTTCTGTAGGCTCATTCATACTTCTGCTTGACGCATATTTTATCATATTGTGTATGGATTAATTCCCTCTGGTCCAAGATCCTTTCTTGTTGTGCCGCTGCTGTGCCTTGCGAAATTCCGATCTTACCTGCTGAACTGAACCTCAGTTAAGCAAAATCTCTCTTTGGATCTTCCACACATTTGATAAGATCTGATTCAGCAGGTAAGATCAGATTTTCACAAGGCACAGCTGTGGAACACTGAGAAAAGCTCTCAGACCTGGGGAAATTAATCAGAACAAAATACGAACAAAATATGTGTGAAGCGAAAGTGTGTATGAGCTTACAGACACATCATCCACCCAATTATGCCACTATTTTGAAATTAGTTGTTTTGAAAGGTTTGCTTTGCCATGACGAGAAAAGCCTGTTGGACCTCACAAATCCAGAGCCTGCCTCTCCTGGAAGGGACAAGGTGCACAAATGGCCAGTGGTACCTGTGACTTTGGGCATCTCTGCAAAGTAAGGCGGAGTGTGTGTGATGTGGCATCAGTGGCATAGCGTGGGGGGTGCAGGGGGGGCCGGCCGCGCAACATCTGGGGGCGCGCGCTCGCACTCGCAGCTCTCTATCCCTACCTGGCTCACTCACTCTCTCTCACTGCAGTGCTGGGTGTGCGAATCCGATCCGAGCCACCGGGTCGTCGCCCACTGTGGAGGGGGTGGGTGCCAGGCGTGCGGTGCAGAGAGAGAGCGAGGGACTATCTGGGGAAGGGACTGTGCAGCGGCCGCCCAGTGCAGCACTGAGCGCGGGAGAGAACCACACCAGACCAGACCAGGCAGCAGCAAGAAGAAGCTGGCAGCGGCGGCAGGTTAGGGGTTAGGGGGCGCAAATTACTTGCCTTGCCCCGGGTGCTGACAACCCACGCTACGCCGCTGTGTGGCATCATTGGGGCAGTGTATCCTTCCCTGGCTTTGGGACTCAACAAATACTCAACTTTGCTGCTTTTTGCAGGTGGTGATGATGGTTGCATGCACACTACACATTCAAAGCACGTGGCTTCCCCGAAAGAATCCTGGCTATTCTGCAGTTTACAAAACTACAATTCCATGCACCCTTAACAAACTAGTTTCTAGGATTTCTTGGGGACAGCTACGTGTTTTAACAGTCTCACTGAAGAGCCACTGTGGTGTAGTGGTTAAGAGTGGTGGACTCGTAATCTGGGGAACCGGGTTCGCTTCCCCGCTCCTCCACATGCAGCTGCTGGGTGACCTTGGGCCAGTCACTCTTCTTTGAAGTCTGTCAGCCTCACTCACCTCACAGAGTGTTTGTTGTGGGGGAGGAAGGGAAAGGAGACCAGGGGAAAGAGACAGTGGAAGAGGACTGGAAGAAGTTTAAATTATATCTTAAAAACTGTTGTAAAATAGAGGAGTGTTGAGATGTCAAGGGGTAAGAAGTAGAGAAATACAGCGGTAATTATTAAGTTTAAAGAAATTTAATGAAAGGGAAACAGTAGATAAACTGATTAAAGGGTTGCTAAAGAACTTCGGAATAAGGATGCAGCGAAAGGGAGGTATGGGGAAGTCGGTATATGTTTAATGTTGGGTATGTTTTTGTTTTGTAATGTGTATGTCTTTTACTATGTGTTTGGAAAATCAATAAAAAAATTTATAAAAAAAAAGAAAGGAGATTGGGAGATTGTTAGCCGCTTTGAGACTTCTTAGGGTAGTGATAAAGCGGGATATCAAATCCAAACTCCTCCTCCTCCTCTTCTTCTTCTTCTTCTTCTTCTTCTTCTTCTTCTTCTTCTTCTTCTTCTTCTTCTTCTATGTGTCATGTGTAGGCAGCCAGTGACATTCACACCCTTCTGTTCCTCCAAGAATCTCAAGGTTCTCCCTCTCTCAATGTTATCTTTACAACAACCCTGTGCTAGGCAGGAAAACAGCGACTGGCCCTAGGTTTCCAAGTGTGCTTCATGGCTGAGCGGGGATCTGAACCCTTGGTCTTCAAGGTCCTCATCCAGCACTCTAAGCACTGCATCACAATGGGTGTGCTTCTTCCTGCCTTTGCAGTATATTATTAACTTGCACATCCAACAGTACAGGATGCCCTGGGAGCGCCCTACTCTGGCAGAGTTGAAGAGAATTTTCTGGAAAGGAAGACGTCTCCAGGAGCAACACTTGTGGCTTTTTTCTCACCACGACTTGGGAAAGTCAGATTTCTGTATTAGGAGTCAGCCTCAATGCAGAGGTCATTTGATGAATCACCGGAACATAGGAATACTTATCACTAGTCAGAAAATGGGTCCATCTCTCTAGCTCAGCATTTTCTACTCTGACTGGCTGCAACTCTCCAAAGTTTCAGGCAAGGGAATTCCCAGCCCTACCAGGAGATGCTGGGGGTTGAATCAAGAACTTCCTGCATTATTATTATTATTCATTAAATTTGTTTATAACCTTTCATCTGAAGATCCCAATAATAAATGAGCTATTTCATTTTTGTAACTCATGTGATTTGGCGGTTATGTGCCAGCCAGATGCTCTACTACTGAGCTATGATGCTTCCACACAAGACATAGAATTATAAAATCATAGAATCTGTTATGTACTGAGTTGAATAGGATCCAAATTGCAGCAGTCTGATTGGTCCTAGAACAATAGGATTCAGAATGCAGCAGTTTGATTGGTCCTAGAACAATAGGATTCAGAATGCAGCAGTCAGATTGGTCCTAGAACAATAGGACCCAGAACGCAGCAGTCTGATTGGTCTGCAGAAGCCACCCAATCCAACTCGAGGTGGAAGTGAATCCGCAACTTGATTGGCCTACAGGAGAATCCCGGAATTAGCCAATCACATGGGGCCCATTGTGTAAATAATGTATATAAAGCAGACATTTCGGGGGAACTTCCATTCCTCCTCACTACTATGAGCCGAATAAAGAGCATAAAATCCACACTTGACTCTGAGTATATTTCAGAATCATTCCTGCACTACAGGAATCTCAGCTAATGCATCCATGACCAATAGCCATCCAACTTTTGCTTTAAAACCTCCAAGGATGGAGAGTTCACAATCTCCTGAGGGAGACTGTTTCACTGTCAAACAGCTTTCACTGTTTTTCTGAATGTTTTGTCGGAAACCCCTTTCTTGTAACTTGAAACCTGTTTCCACCACATATATGGTTAAATGGCTGCAACTGTTTACATTAAGTCCTGTAGTCAGAATAGTGTCTTGGTCCTCCACAAGTCATAGAGATTACAAATATTTCCCCCTTTTTTACCATTTTATTTTGCAGGGAATTCTTATTATAGCAAGCGGGAGTGGGGTTTTTTTTGGCCAGTGGTGGCTGGTTCCGTAAGTCACGGGTGTGTCTGCTGAGGTCAAATTACATGTGACTTAAGAATATAAGAACCACCTTGCTGGGTCAGAACAAACAGGATGCTGGAGCCAGTCCAGTATCCTGTTTCTCACAGGAGCCAACTAGACTCACATTTACGCATTATAATTTATTAACAGCCTTTCTGTGTGTCACCCAAGAAGAGGGTTCTCAGTGCAGCCAAGATGACTGCAGAATCAAAAACAATAAAATTCCAGCGTTAAATAATGTCAGAAGCCACAGAGAGGAAAAGAACACAGAGTAATTGAGGGTGCCACGAAAACTATTCAGCAGATCTTAAAATTGAAAACTTCATGGTTCAAAAGCCTAGGCAAAGGAAAAAGGATTTTCACTGGGTATCAAAAATTTCTGTTCTGGATGGGCTTGCATTCTCTCTCTCTCTGAAGTTTGGGGTTGCTCCGGGATCCATCTTTGTTGCTGTGGCTATGAGTGCTGTTTAATTGGCTAAGGCAGGTGTGCTAACTGCGGCTGTGTTTAGACAGTGGGTGGATCTACACACAGGAAAACAAACGCTACAAATAAGTCAGAAATCAAATCGTTATAAACAAAAGGAGGGAAAACACTATGGAAAATCACACAGATTTTTTTTTTGCTCTCCAGCGCCATCTGATGTGGATTCGAAAAACTGTTTTTTGACTAATGTAGCTGAATCCAGGGACAGTCTGACCATGGTAATTCATGCATTGATAATTGCAATACTTGTTTAATGCAATGCACTCTATGTGGAGCTGCCCTTGGGCCTGGTCTGGAAGCTCCAGCTGGTGCAAAACAGTCCCCTGGACCTGTGCACATTTAAAAAAAAGAAATTCCCATTTAGTCCAGTGGGGCACATGCTTATAGCACCTTTGTAAAAGCTTGCCTCTAAAACCAGGGCCCCTTTTTACCCATTTGTAAAATGTGGCAGGGAACTTTATTTAAATACACTCACTTTTCTTTAGAGAAATAATCCCACAATGTTGCATTGCTCTTTGACCAGAACCTTCCATTACTGTCCATTATGAGACAATTTATGGAATTTGATATCTGCTTCTTTCTCTGAAGAGTGCCTAGAAATGAGGTGGAACAATCCCTTATCACACACTAGGTCTTCTTTACTAATGGCTATTGGAAGAAGAATTTTCAATTTTGTTGTTCTGTATAATAATAATAATAATATCTTTATTGTCATTGCCCCCTCTCAGGGACAACGAAATTACTTGGCTGCTCCATCCACCCAGGTAGGGCACTCCACACAAAATCAAAACAACTATAAAAATCCTAATTAAAACAATACAGTATAATACAGCAAGGAAGATTAGATGACTTTCAAAGTCCAGGTTTCCCATTCAGGGCCGAGATCGCTCTGGAGAAGAAGCTGTTCTTGAGACGGCTCGTTCTTGTCATCATCGTCCTGTATCTCCGTCCCGACGGCAGGAGCTCAAAGAGACAGTGACCAGGATGCGATGGATCTTTTACTATGTCCAGTGCCTTCCTATGGCACCTTGTGGCATAAATCTGTTCTAAGGTGGGACAATGACAATAAAGAGTATCGTATCCTAAGAAGTACACCATGTTAAGTCTAGTTTTTGAGTAGGTCATCTTCCTCTTCAAATGACAAGTCATTTACTTTTTGGGGGCAGGCATTATATTATTATTATTATTTTATTTATTAAATTTGTATACCGCCCTATACCCACAGGTCTTGGGGCGGTCACAACATAAACTCACAATAAATAACACTAAATGCACAATAAAAATAAAAACAAAACAATTCAATAACCCTGCCCTCCCCAACACATTTTAAAAGGGCATTGGATGCCAGTCAGCCAAAGGCCTGGTTAAAAAGGAACCATTTTGCCTGGTGCCTATAGGCGGATAATGAAGGCATCATACAAACCTCTCAGGGGACAGCATTCCACAAATGGGGAGCCACTGCAGAAAAGGCCGCTTCTCGTGTTGCCACCCTCCAGACCTCTTGTGGAGGAGACACATGAAGAAGAGCCTCAGACGGTGATCTCAGGGTTCAGGTAAGTAATAATTCTGGGTGGCTTCCAGCAAAACATTAAAATACAATAATTCATCAAATATTAAAAGCTTCCCTAAACATGGCTGCCTTCAGATGTCTTCTAAAAGTCAGATAGTTGTTTATTTCCTTGACATCGGATGGGAGGGCGTTCCACAGGGAGGGTGCCACCACCAAGAAGGCCCTCTGCCTGGTTCCCTGTAACTTCACTTCTCGCAGGGAAGGAACCACCAGAAGACCCTTGGTGCTGGACCTCAGTGTCCGGGCTGAATGATGGGGGTGGAGACGCTCCTTCAGGTATACTGGGCTAAGGCCGTTTAGGGCTTTAAAGGTCAGCACCAACACTTTGAATTGTGCTTGGAAACATACTGGGAGCCAAGGCAGATCTCTCAGGACCGGTTATATGGTCTCGGCGGCCACTCCCAGTCACCAATCTAGCTGCTGCATTCTGGATTAATTGCAGTTTCTGGGTCACCTTCAAAGGTAGTCCCATGTAGAGCGCGTTGCAGTAGTTAATGGAGTCAAGTTCATATGGAGAGAGGCCGTATTGCAGTCCTGAGCCGTTTAAGGCTTTATAGGTCAAAACCAGCACTTATACAGATCATGTTTGTGTAACTGGAGGTGCTGGTGACAATTTAAGCTGCAAAGATGTGCTTTCAGATGGCTACGATGGCACTCATCCCATTAGCAGCTTTAACACAAAATAGGGATGCCGGATTGAGCATTCCAGAATGAGAGTTCATTTATCTGTGTGGAAGCAATTTGTTGCATATATTTGCATGCCATCAACTTCCTTTCATTCAAGCTATTTCCCCCCTCTCCCCCCTCCCCATTTTTAATTGCAGTGTGCTAAAACCTACAAGGATGGCTGCATAGGCAAAGCTGTGGCCACAAAAGGCTTCCTATGTACAGCATCTGGAAATGCCGCTCGTGCAAAGTTCTTTGCAGATCAAAAATAGAAGGGAGAGAGCAGCTTTTCCTAGGGAGCAAGGCGAATCTCAGCTTTAGCACTATTTGAATGAGTGCCGCACCGCCACTTTAATTTGCTTTTGAAGTACGTGGCAAGGACAAAGCCCAATTAATTGCGTGTCTTGTTCTTGCGAAAACAATGCAGACAAGAGAGAGCTTGCATGTGTGTGAATAGAAATCATGTTCCATTCACGTGCTCTATGGGCTGCAAACAGGGATCTCAGCAGGTCTTGCTTCAGGCTGAGATGCTCCATTTCAGCCAATGAAGAGTTAACGCCACTCTAATTCTGTTCATAGGAGAGAAAACAAAGCAGCTAATCATCTAGAGGACATACACACAGTATATGGAAGCTCAAATCACGAGACGGATAAGTGTTCTTTAACCCTTCCCCTTTCTAGTGTGGTGTAGTGGTTAAGAGCAGTGGACTCGTAATCTGGTGAACCGGGTTTGAGTCCCCGCTCCTCCACATGCAGCTGCTGGGTGACCTTGGGCCAGTCACACTTCTCTGAAGTCTCTCAGCCTCACTCTCCTCACAGAGTGTTTGTTGTGGGGGAGGAAGGGAAAAGGAGATTGTTAGCCGCTTTGAGACTCCTGAAGGGGAGTGAAAGGCGGGATATCAAATCCAAACTACTCTTCTTCTTCTTCTTCTTCTTCTTCTTCTTGAAGAAAAGGGCAAACCTTGAAAAGGTTTGCCCATCCTGAGTGAGAGCAATATTTCCTGCCATTGCTCTGAATAGGCTATGTAATACGATCATAAAGGTAGAAGTACCCCTGACTGTTAGGTCCAGTTGTGGACGACCCTGGGGTTGCGGCGCTCATCTCGCTCTATAGGCCGAGGGAGCGGGCGTTTGTCCACAGACAGCTTCCGGGTCATGTGGCCAGCATGACTAAGCTGCTTCTGGTGAACCAGAGCATGATCATGTCATACGATTATGTCAATGCTCAAATCATGGTGTGTATGTGGGAAGGAAGGGAAAATGTACAATCCCCACCCCTGATTCTTCTAAAAATTCTAGCCAAATTATGGCCACCGTAGCCGTCTCAAAATAATAACTAGGAAGAAAAGCATGGGGGGGCGGCGTGTGGACCTTCTGTGGCCTTCTGGTAATTCAAGGAATGATGTGTCACGGCGACATCTACCACATTTGCAGTAGGATCCCTAATCACATCCCTAGCAAGAAGTTTGCAGGAGGTTTCAGTGAAGCAGAAACCAGGAAGGGTATGGTAAATATGTGTTTAAAAAGTGACCATGGGGAAACGGAGGAATGTTTTGGGTTCCTTGGAAAACCCATCTCCCACAAAAAGGTTAGCTTTTGAACTTGCAATACACCTGCTTCTTAGACCATTTTTGTGCATGATGCTCAAAAACACACAGGCATTTCTCTCACATGACTTGAGCCATGCATCAACATGGTTAACGTGGAATTCACACCACGTTGCATTTCCTCCTCCTCCTGTGTTTGGCTTCCTTTCATAGCCCGATCTCTCCATATAATTTTCTTTCGCTGTTAAGCTTCCCTCCCTCCATATGTGTTCTCCCTCCGCTGGATTTTGGTTTCTCAATTGCAAAACGCAAACACTTCAGTGAAAAGCGTGAAGTGCAACTGAGAACAGGAGGAGAGCGATTCTGAACGAGCGTGTACACATTGTAGAGAATGTAGGTTTCACATTTGCATTGCCAACTGATTTAAGCATAGAAATTCACAAAATCCAGTGTGTGTGTGTGTGTGTGTGTGTGTGTGTGTGTGTGTGATGTCTGGTTTAGAAAAAATTAACAACAGGAGTCAGATCTGTCTGGGGGAGCTGTGAAGATCTACTAAATATTTTGGAAAGTTGTTTGTCTGTTTGCTAGACATTCGGAAACAAATTTTGCACAATACAGTGGTACCTTGGGTTAAGTACTTAATTCGTTCCGGAGGTTCGTACTTAACCTGAAACTGTTCTTAACCTGAAGCATCACTTTAGCTAATGGGGCCTCCTGCTGCCGCCGTGCTGCCGGAGCACAATTTCCGTTCTCATCCTGAAGCAAAGTTCTTAACCTGAAGCACTATTTCTGGGTTAGTGGAGTCTGTAACCTGAAGCGTATGTAACCCGAGGTACCACTGTAGTTCCTGAGATCGAGGAGCAGGTTTTCATCTATGTTTGGGTACAATTGAATTTGATGCACCATTTGGGGTTTCCAGTCTGGGGAAAAGGTGGGATTTAATAATAATAATAATAATAATAATAATAATAATAATAATAATAATAATTAAAAAAAAAAATAATAATATTGAATCAAGATGGTGGACCAAACTTATCAAAACTACACTGATTTTAATCACTAACTTTTGGTTTTTTTTAAATTCCTGAGCAGCTCCAGACTCCAGGCTGTGAGCTATTCAATAAAGGGAGGCTGAGGAAAGGGCAATCTTTTCTTCCTGGGAAGACCCTTTCACAGCCCGTGCAAGCGGTGGCTTTTGCATTCAGCTGAATTCCTGCCTGGGAACAATGAGAGAACAGATAAGGGCTGCAAATGATACAAAGTGAAAGCCTCCAGCAGAGCAACTGTCCTTGTGTTTGAAAAAGCTGCAGCCAGATCGTGACCCCTGGGAGATGTTCCCTTCTTTGCAGCCAGAGTTTTCTCTTGTTCTGCGTTTACTAAGCGGCAGCTGCTGGAAGCCATGACACCAAACGCCTCTCTTTCAACTGACTTGCATTGTAGGGAGAAAAGAATGAACTGAGAGAGCCCCCGGCGATGCATTTCAATCTTTTGAAAATTATCTTCTACGTATAGATTTTGGGAAGTGGTTTGTTCATCTATCTGCCTGTCCATCTGTCTGTCTGTCTGTCTGTCTGTCTGTCTGTCTGTGCTCTATAGGTTCGGATGCCTCTCAAGATATTCTTGCCATGAGGGTTCCTGAGGTGGGGGGTGGCAGCATTTGCTGACGTTGGAATGCCAAGCAGGAATTTGGTGTGAACTTGGCTGTTTTGTGCATGTGAGGGTCTTGGGAGGTCGCTGCATGATTCAGGGGCGCCTAATGCTGTGGGTCCCGGGGACAGTCCAAGTGTGTGTGTGTGTGTGTGTGTGTGTGTGTGTGTGTGTGTGAGGGGGTTTCTCTCCACCTGCTCTCACACCTCTCCGGTCACCATGGCGAGAGCTGAGAACCCCACCTTCCTCTCCATGGTTGTCGGAGGCCATCTCTGATGCTTCCAGTGTGGAAGAGAGCCAGTGTGGTGTAGTGGTTAAAAGCAGTAGTCTTGTAATCTGGGGAACCGGGTTCGTGTCTCTGCTCCTCCACATGCAGCTGCTGGGTGACCTTGGGCTAGTCACACTTCTCTGAAGTCTCTCAGCCTCAACTTTGCTGCTTTTTGCAGGTGGTGATGATGGTTGCATGCACACCACACATTCAAACCCCATTTCCTTATAGCAGAATTGTATGGGCATGCCATTGTTGGATCAACATCTTCACTTGAATAGCCAGTGAGCCTTTGCACATCTGGGTTTACTTTGAGTTGAACGTAGGTGGCTACAACCCTGAGGCTTAGAGAACACTGTGTGGCTTACGTCAATGTAGAAAATGACCCAGAGTTGGTAGGGCTTACACCCCACAAAATAAATAAGCTTAAGTGCATCTAATGGAATTAGCCGCACCATGATCACAATTTAGGCATGCGTAACATGTGCGATTTGAACTTCATGCAATTGAAGACTGGCCAGTTGAAATCACACAAATTAAAATCACAGGAGGTAGAGAGCTTAATAATAATAATAATAATAATAATAATAATAATTTTTTATTACTTATACCCCACCTATCTGGCCAGGCTTCCGCAGCCATTCTGCGTGGCTTCCAACAGAATATTTTTTATAAAAAAAACAATAAAACACCAAACATTAAAAACTTCCCTAAACAGGGCTGCCTTCAGATGTCTTCTAAAAGTCAGGTAGTTGTTTATTTCCTTGACATCTGATGGGAGGGCGTTTCACAGGGCGGGTGCCACTACCGAGAAGGCTCTCTGCCTGCTTCCCTGTAACCTCACTTCCTGCGGTGAGGGAACTGCCAGGGTTTTCCTGGCATGGAAAGAGCTTTTAAGCTCTCCACCTTTCTTAGCGATCACGAGATCATGCAGGAACTCGGACAGCGCCATGAGATCGAATGGAAACATCCCAACGCCCTGTGGGAGAGCTGATTCATTGCTTACCTGGGAATTAACTGGGGCTTTCTGGCTCATGGTTTGCCCTGTTCAGGACAAGAACATAAGAAAAGCCCCATAGCAGTTACGAAGCTGCTTTATTGGCCCATCTAGCTCAGTATTGTTTCTACAGGATTACAGGTCGGGTTCTTTCCCAACCCTACCTGGAGATGCTGGGGATTGAACCTAGGACCTTGTGCAGGCAAGGCAGATGTGCTACCGCTGAGCTATGACTCTTCCTTGTTGGAATGTTGCCTTCAGCTGACTGTAGCATAGCAGTGTCTGAGTGGCACTGAAGGGTCACAGTATGGAGGGAACCTCCCTAACCTTTTGGCTGTCATATTGTATGTGGAAGGCATGCATTGGGCAAAAACTGTATCTTTTCAGGGAAGGAGGGTGGTAACGGAATGGGATGTCAAAGTTCACCAGCAACAGAACAATGGAACGTGAAAAAATGCAAATTAATCTCTGATTGCACCAACTTTCTGATTGTGTCCCGATAGTGTTTTTGTTTTATTTCCCCCCTCTCTTGTGTGTCTCTCAAGTAAAACAAGAACAATTTGAATCAGGTCTTTTTCCTGAAGTGCTGATGCCTCCAATAATTAAAACAATCGCTTGGTTAATCTGAAACTGACAAAAGCCAGATTGTCTGGTGCTTGCGAATAAAGTCTGTAAAGGAAATGTCACAGATTTAGCAAATCTCATTTTAAGCAAGCGAAAGAAAGAGGTGGCACTGTTTATGAAACCGGAGCCAGGAAAATACAATAATCAAGGGTGGGGGAGGGGGTTAGTGGAGAAACAGGTCATATGGAAAACCATATCTAAGTTGACAATCTTTCACGAAGATATGAGTTCACATTCATTATGCATTATATTTTCATACAAAAGCTTTCTTGTTAGCCTTTGTGCATCATCATTAAAAAAAATTAAAGAGAGATGGGAATGCTTTCAAAAGGAGTATTTCATGTAAAAAAAAAAAGTCAACCAGGAGAACACAGATGTATTTCATCAGACTCTGTTTGATATAAAGGTTGAATGGCGCTGCAGGGAAGGGAAACTACATTTAATTATTTTATAATTTTGCCATAAATGGGAATCCTTGAAAGCCACTGGCTGGAAGGTTTGCAGAGCGAGAAGGCGTAGGGGCTGATCATGCAACTCGGAGCGGCCGTTTATTATTGTTTAAAAGCCACCACAGCTCTATCCAAGCACACGTGTGTTTGGAGGACAGGGCTTTAGATAAGTTGTGGCTTGGAGGGCATCATATTAAAGGATGGGTTCGCCTACTTTTCAAACAAGTATTTGAAAATATAGTGTACACTGTGGTACATATAGCACGCAGAGTTTATTAGCAGCAGTGATTGTGGCAGCAGTAATTTTTTATTGCAGACTTTGTGCAAACAAATCAGGAAGAGTGCCGAGTAAACATGTGGTCTGGAAGTGACCTTCCCTCAATCCTGCCTTCTCGTTTGCCCTTTAGTCTTGGGGAAGAGCTATAGCTCAGTGAGAGAACACCTGCTTTGCATGCAGAAGGTCCCAAGTTTGAGCCCCAGAATCTCCTGGGTGGGCTGAGAATGTCCCTACCTAAAATACTGGAGAGTGTAGACAATACTACATTGGCCAATGGTCTGACTCAGTATAAGACAGCTTCCTATGTTCCTATGTTTATATGAACACTTTATTGCCCAGGGGTAGGGATGAGCGAGTCTGTCAATTTTGGTTTCTCTGAGTTTCTCATTTTTCCAGTCCTAAGTTCAGTTTCCCACATTTCTACATCAGTTTCTGATTTCTAATTAAAAGTTCCTCATTAAAAACCAGCATTTTGCTTTAATTCCTCCTATGTGTTTTTTCTATGCAGGATTGTCTAATATACAGATTTTGGCAAAGCAATTTCCTGCAATATAATGCGTTATTGTATGTTATTTTCACAAATGTATGCATTCATATGCAGACTTTAGCATATTGTATGTATTTTTGCACCTGCTGGAGAACCGCATTGCAAAATTCAGAGAAGCGTGAATTTTCAAGGTATGGCAAATGCGAATTGGGTAACTTTCAAATGCAAATTGAATGTAATTTCTCCCCTGTCCCTCACCAGGGGTCACTCTGACTTGTAACTCTGATGACCTGCCACTAGGGGCAACAGTGGCAGACAAATCCAGTGGTTCCCAATGCACATATTCTATGCCCCAACCCTGGATTCCCAGGCTGACTTTGGAACCATGAGGCCAGGACTGGAGCACCTTGAGTCTGCCTCAGATGGGAGAGTCTGTGACTGCTGTCTTGCAAAGGGAACTTTCCAAAGGAAGATGTGCATTCATGCTGCTCGTTGGGGGGGCAAGTAAAAATAACTTGGTGCGGAATGGCTGGTTCCTCCAAGTTCCTTTCCTCCTTGCATGTAAATGATTAATGGAGGATATTGTGGAAGCAGATGTACTGTTGCCACAGTAACCGAGGTGAATAGCGAGAAAGGCACAAGCTGAATACTGAGGTGGTGTTCCTACCGTGCGGCACAGCTATTTTAGCCATCCCGAGATCCTGGTTAATTATTAACACCTAGCAAGTCCTTGCCTAGAAAAGCATCGATAAGCAAGGCCAATTATATAAACACCACAACAGTATCTTTTGCAGTTTGGTTCTCAGATCCTCCCGCACCACTATGGAATCGGATACGGTCCTTTAATCCCATCTAGTCCGCACTCACCTCACGGTTAGTTGCGGTAACCTGCCCATGCCTTTGCTGTTTCAAAGAATGATAACAAAAGGTAGAAGACAGGGTGCTTTGTCATTCTTCACTGTCTAAATGGGGAGGGCCAGCCCCAGTGAGCAGGAGATGCCTGTAACAACAACAACAGCAACAACAACAACAACAACGCCCTGCCCATCTGGCTGGGTTGCCGCAGCCACTCTGAGCAGCTTCCAACACACATAAAAACTTAATAAAATGTCAAACATTAAAAACTTCCCAATACAGGGCTGCCTTCAGTTGTCTTCTAAAAGTTGTGGAGTTCTGTATCTCCTTGACATCTGATGGGAAGGCGTTCCACAGGGCGGGCACCACTGCCGAGAAGGCCCTCTGCCTGTAATTCCCTGTAATTTCGCTTCTCGCAGTGAGGGAACTGTCAGAAGGCCCTCGGAGCTGGACCTCAGTGTCTGGACTGAATAAATTCTGAGTTAAATTCTTTCAAGAGGTGACTGGTGCATGAAGCAGGTATTAAGTGAGTCGAGCCAAGAATCATTGGGTTGAAAGGACAGCTTACTCTGCTGAGAGGTGAACTTTTGTCAAGCAGATGCTTTGCCCTGATTTAGTTCTTCTTGACAGAGATTTTAAAAAAGGTCTTGGTCTTCTTAAATCCATTGAGTGGGCGGGGAAGAAGTGTAGCTTATTTGATTTTCTCATCAGCCACCCAGCTTTCTTCTGGTCTACCACTGGAGAATTGCAGGGTAATCTGCTATTCCTGAGACTTTTTGCTTTGAATTGGCCCTGCTGTTTTAAATTAAAAGTAAAGGGACCTCTGACCATTAGGTCCAGTCGTGGATGACTCTGGGGTTGCAGCGCTCATCTCGCTGTATAGGCCAAGGGAGCCGACGTACAGCTTCTGGGTCATGTGGCCAGCATGACTAAGCCACTTCTGGCAAACCAGAGCAGCGCATGGAAACACCGTTTACCTTCCCGCCGGAGTGGTACCTATTTATCTACTTGCACTTTGACGTGCTTTCAAACTGCTAGGTTGGCAGGAGCAGGGACTGAGCAACGGGAGCTCACCCTGTTGCAGGGATTCGAACCGCCGACCTTCTGATCAGCAAGTCCTAGATTATTTGTATGCTTTATTTGTGATATTTCTATCCTGCTTTTCAACCCCATGTGGGTTCACAGAGCGTCTTACAGGAATAAAAACCTACAATTGGGAATGAGCCGTATTAGAATGAAAAATTTCTAAGCCCAGGAATTTATTTTGTGTACCAGAACCAAACTGATTTCACAGCCTTCCCACACTAAAACCCACATTGAGTTGACTATCACCACTACATCTTTTCAACATTGTGTGTGTATGTGTGTGTTGGGAGGGGGAAAATCATTTTATCATTGAAACTGTTAAGTAATTAGCAATCACAAATTCTTGATGATATACCTGAAAAATTCAGAGATCTACCAGAAGACACTCATCAGCTTTCTGCCCACCCCGGCCTATGTTCCTAATCATATCCACAAAACTCAATAAAGTCTAAGCTATAGCAAAAAAAAGGTAAACAGTCACAAATTCATGCAGAACCAGTGCTATTGTTAGGCATTGTGAGGTTGCTGCCTCAGGCGGTAGATGCTGGGGGCAGACAATGACACTGAGGTGTGGAAAGACAGAGATGTGAATGTCACACAGGGTGTCTTGTGCCCCTTAAATTAGCCTGTTGCTCTCAATGCTGGGTGGAGAACTTTGTGGATGCATTCAATAGGTTCCTTCCTTCCTTTCTAGTTTATAACCCCATCAATCCTCTTACTGGGCCCATCAGTGGTGTAGAGATATCCACTAGCCATAGGCTCCTGTATAAAGGCAGAAGGGAGCCAATTACTCTATTTTGTCCTGTTGCTACTGCAAGGTAATCCCTGTCAGTGACTTACAAGGAACTGCTTTGCCTCAGGGCTGCTGCAGGTGAGATCTTACAGCCTGCAGCTGAGTCGTCAGATTCTTTTTATTATTATTAAAAAGCCATTCTCTGTAAACTCTGCTAATGAAGCTCCAGGTACCCCTCTACCTGCCAATCCAATGTCCCAGCATACCGTATCCAGACGGCAACACTGTTTTTTGAGCCACAAAGGGAACACAATAGCACAGCAGGTGCAAATGTTTATTGCTAATGAATTCTTGGGGTGTTCATATTCACCTTGCGGCAGACTGGACACGATGTGTTACTGGCACATGTCCCTGGAAACCTTCTGGGTGTTGACCTAGTATTCTGTCCTGCCTGAGATTCAGGGCAAGAAGCTGCCATGTACATACAAACATAGAATCGTAAAGTTGAAAGGTACCCAAGGGCCAACTAGTCCAACCCCCTGCAATGCAGGAATCTCAGCTAAAGCATCCAAGACAGATGGCCATCCAACCTCTGCTTCGAAACCTCCAAGGACTGGACTGGCAGCTGAATTTTATTCCACCTGAAGCTTTGGGAGAGCAGGCCAGCTTCCAGAGTTGTATGCAGAACTTGAGGGGGCTCAGAAGGACCAGTTGGGCGGCTGATGTTTGTGTCCTCCAGCATCTGCCACCTGAGGCAGTTGCCTCACTCTGGCATTGCTTGCTTGCTTGTTTATTTAATTAGCTGGTATACTGCTGTTTGTCAGAAGTGAGCTCAAAGTGGCTCACACTTACAGTGGTGGTGCAGTACTTAGAGGGTTGGACTAGGACCTGGGAGACCAGGGTTTGATTCCCCACTCGGCCATGAAGCTCATTGGGTGACCTTGGGCCAGTCACTGCCTCTCAGCCTAACCTTCCTCACAGGAGATTAAATGAGGAGCAGGAGAACAATGTGAGACACCTTTGAGATGCATGGAGGAAAAGCTGAGATATAACTGCAACAAATACAAAGGAATTAATAAATACAAGTTAGCAAATCACATCATTTCAAATGGTAGAATGTAGTTGCAATATCAGTAAAATACAAGCAATGTCAGCATCAATCATAAAATAACAAAAACAGACTCAAGCATAGGCGCTAAGTCTATAGGGCTTCAGCCCCCCCCCGAAGTCTCTTGGGATGGGGCTGAGTCCCTCTAGTCTTGAGGGGTTGGGCCTCATGGCGGTGGGCCTCACAGGGCCTTGTGATGCGTGTCGCGATGTGCGTGATGTCAAATGTGTGCCTCTTGTATGTGATGTCATGTGCGTGTGATGCCCTCCCCATGTTGGTTGGAACTTCGTGCCTATGGACTCAAGGGTCAAAAAAGCTAAGAAGCAGCACACATAGAGACAAGGAAATATCCATTAAACTCCCAAAAAACTCATGGCCTTCTGTGCCTCCAGAAGGAAGGTATTCCGTCGCTATCATTCTAGAGGCAATTGGTCCCTCCTCTCCTCCATCTCCATTCACACCATGTCTGGATTGATGCTCTGCTAATGTCCTCTCCAATCTTATTTTCCAATTGCATGTCTTTGGCTCATGCCCTTGCCAAGCACCAGCTTTATGTAATACCTTTACTTCTTTCACAAATATGAGGGAATAACAGGTCTCACCCTGGCAAAATTAAGAAACACTGGAACAGCTAAGGCAACGGACAAGTCATCTTCTACAGTGCCAGAAAGTTGGAACGGTGTCCAGGTAGCTAATGGTAGGTTGGCCCTGTACACCTGTTGTCTTAACTTATAGCATACCTGAAAGAGCGTCTCCACCCCCATCGTTCAGCCCAGACACTGAGGTCCAGCACTGAGGGCCTTCTGGCGGTTCCCTCCCTGCGAGAAGCGAAGTTACAGGGAACCAGGCAGAGGGCCTTCTCTGTGGTGGCACCCACCCTGTGGAATGCCCTCCCATCAGATGTCAAGGAAATAAACAAGTACCTGACTTTTAGAAGACATTTGAAGGCAGCCCTGTTTAGGGAAGTTTTTAATGTTTGATGTTTTATCATGGTTTTAATATTCTGGTGGGAGCAACCCATGGTGGCTGGGGAAACCCAGCCAGATAGGCAGTGTATAAATAATAAATTGTTGTTGTTGTTGTTGTTGTATAGAACTGGGCTAGCCCATTTGGCACCCTCCCGATTTTGTGAACTTCATTTCCCATCATCCCTGTCTGTTGGCCATGCTGGCTGGTGCTGATGGGAATTGTCCTCAACAATACCTGGAGGGCATCATGCTGGCCAGTCCCATTGTAGAAGATGGCTCCTAGTGGTACCTATCGGAACAATCAAGAAGCTTCAAAGTCCAACTTGTTACAAACCATCTGGAGAATGTACTTGCACCTCCCACCCCAATTCATGTGTTTTTGTAAATATTGTTTGGTTGGAGAACTGCATAGCAAGATTCAGATACGTGTGGATTTCAAAGGATAGCCACGTTCTGGTTCTCGCATTGTTTTGGAAAGCGTGGATTTGAGAGAGAAATGCAAACAGAATCGAATTTCACCCCCATCCCTAGTGACTCAAAAAGGAAGCCATCATTGAGCTGTGATGCTGGTGGTGGAATATACCACAGTCCGCCTTTTTTCAAAACAGTACTATTATGACTCCAGAAAACTCTTGGAGCTGCCAGCGAAAAGAAGGTCAGTGAAGAGAAAACAACGGTAGGGAAATGGCAAAGTTCAAGAGTGTGTTTGAGCCAGAGTTCCTTCCCAAAAGAAGGAAGCGAATTGTAGCAACATTAGCACAAGGAAGTGCATCAGGCGTGATTTATTGTAAAGGGGAATTATGATGGCATCGAAAGAACAAACATACAGCAGCATAAAATTCACCAGAACTGCTATATTATCAAAGTCAGGAAGGCACCAGTGGGTGGGGGCTGAAGGCTAGCCTGCTTTTAACAATGGAAGAGAAAAAGGCACTGCTGACAAAGCAACCCATTTCTTGGCATCATCTTCAGCTGGGGAAATGTATCCACCAAGCCTGCTGTTTTCTAGCAGCAAGACTGCATTTCTATCAGAAACGGAGGTTCCCAATGAGGCATTATGGAACAAGAGTATCACTGCAGTGGGATAGGTCTCTGCTGGGACTAGCCAGATGCAGAGTGTGAAAGCAGATGAATCGCAGAATGGGGAATCGGGATAGGCATCCCTTCTATTTCCAGTGTTCAGAATTGAGTGTCAGTGCTTGTGGAACCAAAACAGCAGCATCCACAGAGACCGCAGCAGAGATTGGGGAAACCCACAATTTGCAGAAGCACACCCTGTCCCCATATAGATAAAGAGATGGAGAGATAGCTATAGATATACATCCTTTAAAAAGCCCTCATTGAAAAGTTAACACACAATTTATGACAGGCAAGAGAAACAAAACATAAGGACACTTTTCTGGAGAGTGGCGGAACTTGATTGTCTTTACAAGTACACCAGAAGATGAATCCCTAGGATTTATACTTACTTATGGATTTCATGGACTTTAAAGAGGCCAGCCCCATACCATCCAACATTTCTCCTCCGAAAATAAGGGACATCCTAAAGAAAAGCGGGACATTCCGCGTTAAAATCAGAAACCAAGATTGCTTCTATAAATCTGGGATTGTCCCTTAAAAATAGGGACCTTGGAGAGTCTGCAGTCTTCTATTTGACAGAGCCTTCTGTTTGGAGGGCTGTCTGGTCCAGACCCAGTTTAAAGACAAAGACTCCTAAGAAAGCAGAGGGGGAGCCTTGAAGTTACCCATCCGCAGTTAGCACCAGTACAAACCGGCACAGAAGCTAGGGTTGCCATACGTCTGGGTTTTCCCAGACATGTCCTCTTTTGGGAGCCAGCATGCCACAGCAGTCAGATTTCAGTTCCACTGAAATGAGGCTGCATTTTAATGCATTTTAATGTTTTATTGTTGTATTTTAATTTTGTTTTTAAGCTGTATTCTAATCAATTGTTTTTATATTTGGTATTAGCCTGTTGGTTTCTGCTTTCTTCTCTGTGCAGCGAAGTGCTTGTCACGAGACAGGTTGTTTACATTCCACAGTAAATGCACTGTTGGGTTTCTCACGGGAACGGAGACTGGATGTGACGTACACTGGTTTCCTGTTTATCACTGTTCTTTGCAGTTTCAGTTTGAGATTCTCTCCGTGCTTTAGAGGAGAGAGGATGCCTTTCTCTGCTCCGGCAGAGGGAAGATGTTTTTCTGTAACTTACCAGCTTTGAAATGTAAATAAAGCAATATAGAGTATGTTGGCACGTACTCCTCATCATTCCGCTGTGCACGGGACACTGCTTATCTCCAACATTTGGTTATGGGCCCAGAAAAACGCAGTGTTTTGAGAATGGACTCCAGAAGTCGGGCTCCTGGCAAAGGAACAAAGGAGCAAAGAAACGGAGTGCCGGCAGAGGATTGGAACAGCGGCAGAGGGACGGATCGCACGGTATCTGCTCTGCGCGTCAAAATGATTGATGTGAGGTATGTGCTACTGCTCCGGGCAGCCTGCCAGCTTCTAATTAATGGCTTTATGGCTGGACTTTGAACTTTTATAGCCGGTTTTGCCGAGGCACAGGCAAATGGCTAAAAGCAACACTTTCCTATGCTGGGGGAAATCGAAAGTAACTTTTAGAAATGCTATTGGAGTAAAGCAGCTGCAGAGAGTAGTGACGCAGCGGAATTAAGGCAGCATAGACAAAGCACTTGAGAACTTTCGCTTATGAACTTGCCTTTGGAATGAGGTTTCAAGCAGCTGCAGATAAGCAAGTGGCTCAGGCTCACAAGCAGAGGCTGTTTTGAATTTGCCTTTGGATTAAAGCAGCTTGATTTAAAGCAGCAGAGATGACGCAGGAGGCTAATGCCAGAGTCATGATGGCTAGCTGCAGAAGGCTGGATGAGGCAGGTGGGGAATTTGATACCACTGATCAGCCAAATGCTCAACTCACAGTAGCCTGTGATACTGCCATGATTCAGAATGAAGCAGATCGCCGGGGTGCTGGCTGCATGGGAAAGGGGGAGTCTTCACAGACGTCATCCCATAGTGCAGTGGAACCACCAGATGGCGCCAAAGCTTTGAAGGCAGTGAAATGCTACTCGTGTGGACGTCTAGGCCATATGAAGAGGGAATGCAAATATCCCAGGGCCAAAACAGAGCAGCGCAGCGAAAGCTCATCGCGTGGAAAAGGCCAGAGCAAAGGCAAAGGTCCGGTGTCCAGGACAACGCAGCACAAGGCAATGGTCTCACGCTACACTCCAAAGGTTGCAGAGGTCCAGAAGACGTCTAGATCTTTCTTCGTTGTTGATTCAGCGGCAACGCATCACATGTGCAACGATAAGCGACTGTTCGTGTCTTTTACACCGCAGGAAGGTGCGATTCACCAGGCGGATGACCACACAATTCCCAGTAAAGGCTACGGAACTGTTGTTCTTCACAGTTTGGACTTATCGATACAGAATGTTCTTTATGTGCCGGATGCCAAACATAATCTGCTCAGCGTTGGACAGCTGAATGAGCGGAACATTGACGTTTCCTTCAAGAACAAGAAGTGCACCATCACAAAGAAAAACGATTATGTATTGCATGCCGAATATGTTGATCGTTTGTATGTTTTGTATTATGATGATGTTGTGCAGGATGACACTTGTTGCATTGCAGGTTCTAACAAAAGTTTGCATGCAGAATGTATTCATGATTTTCATCAAAAATTTGGTCATTTGCATTTTGAAGCAGTATCTAAAATGCCTGCCTTGGTTCAAGGTATGACTATTAAACCCTGCAGGTACCACATGAAGTGCAAGGCATGCGCAGCAAACAAGGTGAAAATGGCTGCGAAAGGTAAGGTGTCTAGTAGGCAAGCTACAGAACCATACCAAGTTATGCATGCTGATTTGGTTGGACCACTAGCGCTCTCTTTGGGTGGAAATAGGTACTTCATGGTTCTCATTGATGCATTTTCCAGGTATATTTATGTGTACAATCTCAAGCAGAAATCAGAGGCTTTTCCTAGGTTCAAGGAATTCTGTGCTTGGTTGGAAAATGTGCATGGTAAGAAGATAAAGACTCTTTTCTCTGATCGCGGGGGAGAATTCACTTCTCAGCAGTTTGAAGCTTTTCTGACTGAGAAAGGAATTCAACACGATTTGTCTAGTCCTCGCTCGCCATGGCAGAATGGACTTGCGGAACGAGCAAATCAGACATTGCTTCAAGGGTTAAAAACCTTGCTGCATGATGCAAATCTTCCAGAGAGTTATTGGGCCGAAGCTCTCTCATGTTTCATTTACAGTTATAATCGCAGGTTATCTTCAGCGATTGGTTGTACCCCCTATGAGAAGATGTTTGGCAAGAAGCCATACATCAAACACATGAAAATTTTTGGTTCTGACATGTGGGTTCACTCACCACAAAGCTCCAAATTAGACAAGCGTGGATTGCATGGTATCTTTCTAGGTTATCAGAAAGGGTCTTACAGAATAATGATGACTGACTCTAAGACAATTAAGCTCACAAGAAGTGTTGAGTACAATGCCAAGTGGGGGGAGAATGTGGGAATTTTCCAATGTTATCCTGATGACAGTGATGAGACTGAGGATAGTCAAAAGCAACCGCAACAACCCACACCCACTGATGAAGGTTCTAATTCTGAGTCTGAAACTGAATCGGGTGATTCAGAGGATTTCAAGAGTGCGAAAGCCTCTATGCGACCCTCTGAAAGCTCTGATCAAGAATTGGAAGAACCATTGTTCACAATAGGTCATTTTTCTCCTAAGAAGGAAGAGGAAAGTGTTGAAGACTTAAGGCTAATTCGTAGGTCACAGAGAGCCACAAAAGGTAGACCTCCAAAGAGATTTGCTGATGAGTTTGCTAAGATAGCAGTAACAGCTGTCAAAAGCTCCAAGAAGGTTTTTGAACCTTCAAGTTTCCAAGAAATCCAGGATTTGGAATCAAAGGAAGCTGAGCCATGGTTAAATGCCATGAAGGCTGAGCTTGATTCCTTGGAAAGGAACAAAACATGGGACCTAGTTCCAGTAGTTCCAGGAATGAAACTGCTTGGAAGCAAATGGGTCTTCAAAGCCAAGACTGATCAAAATGGTAAGATAGTCAGACACAAAGCCAGATTGGTAGCCAGAGGTTTTGCACAGGTACCAGGTGAAGATTATCACGAGACCTACTCACCCACAGTGAGGTATGAAAGCATTAGGCTGATGCTCAAGCTAGCTGCAGAGGAGAATCTACACATTAGTCACCATGATGTGAATACAGCTTTTCTGTACGGATCTCTAGATGAATCACTTTATATGCTTCCACCTGATGGCGTACAGGTAAAACAGGGATTTGTTTGTGCTCTGAAGAAGTCCCTTTATGGTCTCAAACAAAGTGCACGGTGTTGGCACACAAAACTCACTGAAGTATTGTTTTCTCTAGGTTTTCAGCAAGGGAAAGCTGATCCATGTGTGTTTGTCAAAGAGGAGGGGCAAAAGAAACTGTATTGTTTGTTTTATGTTGATGATCTTTTATTCTTTTGGAAAGATGTCACAGTGTACAATAACGCCCTAGCTCAACTGAAAGAGCACTTTGACATGAAAGATCTTGGTGAGGTAAACAACTACCTATCTCTGGAAATAGAGAGAGATCAAGATGGTAACATTCTAGTACACCAGTCACGGAAAATTGCTGATGTGTTAAGCAAACTAAACCTGATGGATGCTAACCCTGTGGACACACCGATGATAACAGGTTATCAGGTAGATGACACTGAAGAAGCATTTTCTGACACTACACTGTACAGAAGTGTGCTAGGCAAACTAAACTTCATTGCCAGATGTTCAAGACCAGACATTGCTGTTAGCTGTAATTTGCTAAGCAGACAAGTCAACAATCCTACTGTTAAGGATTGGAAAGCTCTGAAACGCATAGCGCGGTATTTGAAAGGCACTATGCATTACAGACTGAGATTTAACAATCAGAAGTCTGGTGGTCTTGAGATATTTGCAGATGCAAGTTTTGGAAGTGACACTACAGACAGGAAAAGTACGTCTGGAGTTTGCTATAAGTACAATCAGGGTCTATTTGATTGGTCATGCAAGAAGCAAACAACAGTTAGCTTAAGTACTTGTGAAGCTGAACTGAATGCACTGTCTTATTCACTTAAGGATTGTGAATGGTTGTTACAATTGTGCAAAGACATGAAAATTCCTGTCAAATGTCCAATCCAGGTTTACCAGGACAACAAAGCATGTTTGGCTTTGCTGAATTCTGAAGGTAGTAAGCAAAGCACGAAGCACTTGCAATTGAAGTTGCAACATGCTAGGGAATGTATTCAGAAGGGACTCGTAACGGTGTCCTATATGCCAGGTAATGAAATTCCTGCTGATGTATTGTCCAAGATTGTATCAAGGGATCAACACTGTACCTATGTGCAGAAGTTGGGTTTGTACTGATATTGTACGAACACGCTGCCCAGAGATGTTCACAGAAAGGGGGAGGATGTTGGTTTCTGCTTTCTTCTCTGTGCAGCGAAGTGCTTGTCACGAGACAGGTTGTTTACATTCCACAGTAAATGCACTGTTGGGTTTCTCACGGGAACGGAGACTGGATGTGACGTACACTGGTTTCCTGTTTATCACTGTTCTTTGCAGTTTCAGTTTGAGATTCTCTCCGTGCTTTAGAGGAGAGAGGATGCCTTTCTCTGCTCCGGCAGAGGGAAGATGTTTTTCTGTAACTTACCAGCTTTGAAATGTAAATAAAGCAATATAGAGTATGTTGGCACGTACTCCTCATCATTCCGCTGTGCACGGGACACTGCTTATCTCCAACATAGCCACCCTGAGCCTGGTCTTGGCTGGGGAGGGCGGGGTATAAATATTATAATAATAATAATAATAATAATAATAATAATAATAATAATAATAATAATAATAATATTTATACCCCGCCCATCTGGCTGAGTCTCCCCAGCCACTCTGGGCGGCTCCCAATCAAATGTTATGATTATGATTATTATGCATTTTACATTAAATGTTTGGGTTTGGGGTTTTTTGGGGGGGGCATGCTAGAGCCGTGCTCGGCCTTGTGCTGTTTCCAGTGGCTGCCAGGTCTTCCACGGCCCTCTCTGGGCCACTTGGCCTCGCATCATCCGGAGAGGCAGCGTCTCATAAGAAGGAAGCCAAAGACAGCAAAGGTAAGAGAGAGGGGGGAAGGAGAGGGTGAGAAAGGGTCAGCGGCAGGGAGGGGGCAAGTGACAGAAATGTGGGGTGTTGTGTGTGTGTGTGTGTCCAGGTTTTGCGCTTTGGAATATGGCAACCCTACCGAAGCCACCTGGCCAAAGACTTCCCTAGTACAGTGGTACCTCGGTTTACAGATGCTTTAGGTTACAGACGCTTCGGGTTGCAAACTCCACTAACCTGGTTGCTCCAGGTTAAGAACTTTCCCCCAGAATAAGAACGGAAATTGAGCGCCAGCGGTGCAGCGGCAGCAGGAGGTCCCATTTGCAAAAGCACACTTCAGGTTAAGAACCATTTCAGGTTAAGAACGGACCTCTCGAACGAATTAAGTTCTTAACCCGAGGTACCACTGTACAGGTGAGATGCATTTCTATTGAAATGATAGTGATTATTTTTAAATTTGCATCTATACATACAAAATCAGCAGATGCACATTTCATGCAAATCTGCGTTCCCTTTTGTCCTTCTTTCTGGCAATGCAGAAGTGACTACCCCACCTGCCATTGGAGAACAAAAGCCAGTTTGGGGTGGGCGGGCTTTATTTTGCTTTGTCTTGCAGCTTAGATCATACATTAGAAACAGTCTTACACCACTTAAACAGTCATGGGGAATCCTGGGAACTATAGCTTGCCAATGGTGCTGGGAACTGCAGGTGTGTGAGGCCACCGTCCTTAACAAACTGCAGTTCCCAAGAGTCTCTGGGGGGAAGACATGGCTGTTAGAGTGGTCAAGTGAGCTTTAAGTATATGGCCTGAGAGAGCAGCCCCTGACTTTCTGTAAGCTTAAGAAGGTGCAAGTCATGGCATTCTGGAAAGATATGATGAACCCAGAATGTCAACATCTGAAACAGGATACTTTTTGCCCTAAGAATGTAAGAGGCCTCCTTAGATGAAACTGAAAGTAAGGATGGGCGAATCTTTCAGCTTCAGTTTCTCTCAGTTTATCATTTTCCCACTCTTCAATTGAGTTCTCCGTTTCTACATCAGTTTATGATTTAAAAATAAAAAAGGCCTTTGTGAAAATTCACCAGCGTTTTAGTGCAAAATTCTCTTAATGTACCTCAAGTTTATATGCAATGTTGCCTAATGTACAAGCTGTTTGTGAAGAACACGACTTAGGCATCACCGTAAATAAGCAAATGCACCAGCCCAAAAGAGGACAAAAACACAGCATGGATTTGCACAAAATTGGCACAGATGCAAATGGGGAAATTGCCTCTATCGTTTAAATAGAAATACATCTCACTGTAGCGGGGATACTGTGACCACGTGGGCTATGGACCTGCTCAGTCTACTCTCTCATGGACATCTTCAAGGCACTTCAAGAAAAGACAATCCTTCAAATAGATGCCAATCAACTGTACATAAGGATCTGTGGATGCTCTATGTGCATCAGAATGAAGTGGGAATGAATTGATGGAATCTTGAGTGATTATTTTTGCTGGGTGGGGTCCTCCCCCAAACCTAACTTGGTACCTTATCTTAACAAGAACCTAGTCTGATCGCTTGGTTAAAAAAATGCCATTGCATTTAATTTTGATTACTGATTCCAGTAGAATTGGGAGTGGGTGTGCGAATGTTGAAGCGCATTCGCCTAGAGAGCCAGTGTGGTGTAGTGGTTAAGAGCGGTAGTCTCGTAATCTGGGGAACCGGGTTCGCGTCTCCGCTCCTCCACATGCAGCTCCTAGGTGACCTTGGGCCAGTCACACTTCGCTGAAGTCTCTCAGCCCCACTCACCTCACAGAGTGTTTGTTGTGGGGGAGAAAGGGAAAGGAGAATGTTAGCCGCTTTGAGACTCCTTAAGGGGAGTGAAAGGCGGGATATCAAATCCAAACTCTTCTTCTTCTCTTCTAGATGTTACAGTGGTCACACACAATAAACATTCCAAATCACCAAGTTGATCACGGAAGTGCTTATTTGATTATGAAAATATGGCTTGGAGGCAGTAAACAAACGAGATTATGCAAATGCCCTTGAAAACCCACCGCTCCCAGGATAGGAATTCATCTTGCAAAGGTGCTTGGTAATATCATCTGCCTGTTCAAAATACACCTTCGCAAGGCTCCTGATAGTTCTTGAATCTGTTTTTAATCACCTGTTGGCTTGCTATAATACAACAAGGTTTTCAAAGGGATTTATAAAATCCTTTTCAACAAGGATTTATAAAATGGATGCGCTGTGTGAAGAAGGCAGATAGAGAGGTTTTCTCCCCTCTCAGCACCCGGAACAAGCACCCGGAACAAGTTACAATTTATTTTATGACAGAGGTAGGGAACTTCTAGCACAGTGTTCCCCAAACTTGGGTCTTCAGCTGTTTTTATTAGAATAATATTAGAGTGTCGGACAGTGAACTGGGAGGCCAGGGTTCAAATCCCCACTCACTGGGTGACCTGGGGCCAGTCACCATCTCTTAGCCTAACCTACCTCACAGGGTTGCTGTGAGCATAAAATGGGGAGAAGGGAGAAACATGAACACCACCTTGAGGTCCTTGGAATATAAAGGTGGTCTATAAGCATAATAAGTAAGTATATGCCTTATAAAGTAAGTAAAAGGAGGATTTACAGCAGGCAACAAAGGGGGATTTTGTGAGCCCTTATTGTTGCAGGGACACGGGTGGCGCTGTGGGTTAAACCACAGAGCCTAGGGTTTGCCGATCAGAAGGTCAGCGGTTCGAATCCCCGTGACAGGGTGAGCTCCCGTTGCTCGGTCCCTGCTCCTGCCAACCTAGCAGTTCGAAAGCACGCAGTGCAAGTAGATAAATAGGTACCGCTCCGGGAAGGTAAACGGCGTTTCTGTGTGCTGCTCCGATTCACCAGAAGCGGCTTAGTCATGCTGACCGCATGACCTGGAAGCTGTACGCCGGCTCCCTCGGCCAGTAAAGTGAGATGAGTGCCGCAACCCCAGAGTCGTCCGTGACTGGACCTAATGGTCAGGGGTCCCCTTTACCTTTATCTTTTATTGTTGCTAACCGCCTTATAAAGGCCTATAGTTCAATGGTCTTTGGACCTCGCTGCCCTAGCTGCATTTGAACACATTTCTTATAAATGTTTCTTAAATTACAGTGGGTGTCTTGACGGTTATTGTGTCCTCAAAGTAACCTGATGTCCCTCCCCCTTTCCCCCCTTTCCCCCATTTTTCTTTCTTTGCAACGTTTATTACAAAACAATTAATTTTAAAAAATTACAAGAGATGGAAAATGTTTCCTCGGCCCTGCAAACAGTAAGCGGCCTCTTTGTAAAAGCAGGCAAATGAAGTTCGTAAAACTGACAGATGAGTAAAGATGTCATGATAAAACGGCAGGGAGTCAGATGCAAGAGTTTATAATGGCAGCTGGTGGCTCACACTGGCTTCCTGACAGTGGGTATAAATTTGATTTGCTGCTCGGCATAATTGAAAGCATGATGAGGCTCCCATTCATTTTAATGGATTGGTGTCGAGAGCATTGAGATGGATATTTCCAACGTGTCGTTACTCCAAGGGCAGGGGTGGAGCAGAGGCAGCCATGCTGAATCCAAAGCTGCTCCATTCCCCCTGAGAGGAAAAGAAAGCTCCACCTTCCACCCTGGCTGGCGTGAGTGACAGCGCTTAGGATACAGTGGTCAATCTACCGCTCTGCCCCACTTTGCGCCAATGCTCCCTGGCCAGGTTAGGAATGCTGTGAAAGTAAAAGGTAAGGGTAAAATGACCCCTGACCATTAGGTCCAGTTGTGACCGACTCTGGGGTTGCGGCGCTCATCTCACTTTATTGGCCAAGGGAGTCAGCGTACAGCTTCTGGGTCATGTGGCCAGCATGACTAAGCCGCTTCTGGCGAACCAGAGCAGCGCACGGAAACGCCATTTACCTTCCTGCTGGAGCGGTACCTATTTATCTACTTGCACTTTTACGTGCTTTCGAACTGCTAGGTTGGCAGAAGCTGGGGCCGAGCAATGGGAACTCACTCCGTCACGGGGATTCGAACTGCTGACCTTCTGATCGGCAAGTCCTAGCCTCTGTGGTTTAACCCACAGCGCCACCTGCATCCGTCGCTGTGAAAGTATCCCAGAGTAAATTCACACACGAACTTTAGGCCTCAAATATCCCAAAGACTGCTTCCATCCTTGAAAACACCTTCTCAAGATTGGCAGAGAGGTTCCCAACTGGTGCAGTAAGCCCCCCCCATTTTTTTTTTGCTATTGGGTGGCTTATAAGTATGGAAGCCAGACAGACAGGTTGTAAGTACCTCTTCTTTTAAAGAGCCTGTGGAAGTACAGTGAGGGGGGAAAGTATTTGATCCCCTGCTAAATTTGCCCGTTTGCCCTCTGGCGAAGAAATGACCAGTCCATAATTTTAATGGTACATTTATTTCCTGTTCAGGGGATCAAATACTTTCCCCCCCACTGTAAGTGGCATCCCTCTCCTTTCCCAAACCACAATGACAGTGGCTCTTACTTGAGAGTAAGAAAGAGAACTTTGTTCAGGATAATAACAGTGCAGGCTCAGTAACAAGCACTGGGCCCAGAAGTCATGGTTCCAAGGTACACGTGTAAGGCAAAGGATGCCAGATTGAATGCAGTGAAGATGTCCCAATGGTGGTCAACCCCCTCCCACCGAGCTTTTAAAGATAAGACCATTCAAATGTGTGTCCCTCCTGGGCAAGTGGGTCTGATCCCACCTATGGAGTCAGCACCTGGTTCTCAGCAACAAGACTTGTGTCCTGTCCTTCTGACTCTTCAGCTCCTCCCACTTGCTGGTTGAAGTCCTCCCTCCTCCCTGGGTCTGAATTTAAACCTTTTGAGGCCCTTAGCACTGAAAAGATTATTCTGCTCCCCATATGGAATTCAAAATATAAACAATACTAAACCATATAATTAAATTATTTTTTGAAGTGATACCATATTTCAAAAATGTGACAATCTGGACACAAGAGTTGGGCTTCTTCTTCTTCTTCTTCTTCTTCTTCTTCTTCTTCTTCTTCTTCTTCTTCTAAAAAAACAAAGTCTTCTGCAAATTCTCAACAACAACAAAAAGAGTTTTGAGCTTTTTTAAAAAATGAAAATGCCAAAATCTGCACTACCGATGTGGGCTGAAATGTTATCATACCCAGACACTGCTTAAGGGGGCTATGTCCAGAAAAATCTGGACGTATGGCAACCCTAATGCTGAGATGTGCATGCATGAATTTCATGCATAACACAGGAAAAGATCTGATTTCCTTGCATTATTTTGATCCGTGGCAGTAGGATGCCCCCTGGTTTACGTGGGATTGGGTAATAAAAAGAGAACAAAAAATGGGGGAAGAGAGTGGAGTGGAAGAATGTCTAACAAAGTACTGATTTCCCTCTACCATCTACTTTGATGCAGCCATGCTTTTTTGGAACATCAAGCATGAAATTCTTTCAAAAATTTATCTCTCTCTTTTTTTATGCCCCTGCTCTGCTTAGTCTGCCTGTTGGATAATCCAGCATTGCCTCTCCCCAATGAGGCTTTGTGCTCTGCAGAAAGGGCGATGGTGAGAGAGCCAGTGGATCTGCTTCCCTCTCTCAGATATTTGGAGTCACAAGTGGAGGGCCTCCATCCTTCAGCCTTCAAAGTGTTAGAATTCCTGCTCCATGATTGCAGTCCTGGGATTGTTGTCTTTCACATGACGTGGTATGTTTGACTCCACAGAGTGGAAAATGATGGAGACAGGATGTTTGTGTTACTGTGTTCCGTGAAGTGGGACTATTGTCCTTTGTTCTTTTTCTCTTTGCTGTCTGAGAAAGAGAGAGCCATGTTGCCGCGCTCCGTGTGTGTTTATATGTAAATAAACAAAATGCTGAGTTGCTGAGGTCTGTCACGCGAATTGCGCAGACTCTGCGGATTCCTAAGTGTGCCAATATCTGTTGGCATCGGTCGTTGTGATGTTTGGGCTGAAGAAAGCTTTAGAAGCTCCCAAATGATCGACCAGGAGGGAGAGAACATTCCAGTCGGGCATGTGTCTCTGCCATGGTCCTACTCGAGTGTAGGACGAGCTCCTGACACAAAGCCCTCCATCCTCCATTCTCCTTCCTCATCCTCCTCTTCTCTCTGGGGTTGCCAAATCAAGCCAGATCCTGATGGAACCAACCAAGCAGTCCAGGACAAATGGTTTCTTACAAGTCTGATCAGAAGTCTGGACCTGTTGCATCTTCTCTGGGCACAGAGGCCTTGGCATTTGTCTGATTTCCTTCACGCGTGGCAGATCATGATTATTAAGTAGCAGACAGCTTTGTTAGCAGCATATTGTCAGCTGGCAGGGGCTTTTTCTCCAGGAGCAGAGATATTGACTCTGTTTCTTAGCCTCCTGGGATGCGCTATCAAAAGTTTGCTGAAATAATATAGATCATTGTTAGTGCAGTCCTTCCAAACAGAGATAAAGCTGCCTTCAAAGGAGCGGCTGTCAGAGCTATCTCAACAGCCCGGGATATATAGGAATGAATGAATGAATGAGAGAGAAAGATAAATGCTAATATAAAAATACTTGGGCATGCAGCAGTCTATTGCTCAGGCTCCTTACTGAGCCTGCTCTGTGACACAGCGTGAAATAAAGATGGCATTTTTAAATAAGTAATGTGGCCTTTCGAAGCAAATTCCCTTTCTTGGGAGCGGGGAGATAAAGGTCTGCCCCAAAGGGGCTTCCCTTTCAGTTTTGTATATAAAATTTCCAAAATTTGCACTCTGCGCCTTCAACACCATTTGCTGTTCCCAGGGTGGCATATGAGAAGATTTGATAAAACTGCAACAGTGTATTGCTATGCAAGATTCTCATCTGTAAATGACAGCAATAAAACAACAGTGCAACACAGATTTTTTTAATTTTATTTTTAATCCTCTTGTGGCTATTGAACTTCTGGCTCTGGACAAAGACTCTTCCATTTCAGGAGGTGTTTAAAAGAAATCATTTATGAGTTATTTCAATTGATCTTATTCACATGGGCGTAACCAGGATTTAGTTTTTTTGGGGGGTAGGCTTTATGTTATTGAGTTATTTGTGACACAATTGGTCAAGTATTTTTATTTCATTTTATTTTACTGCCCCCCTGGCTACGCCCATGCTTGTTCGTTGAATTAAAAAAAGCCATACACTTTTGATATACACTCCTTAGAAACTTTGGCAATTAGGTTGTATATGAGTAGTTTAAATAAAAATTAGAAATAAATATTGGAAGCATGCATGTCTACTTAGAAAGAAAGTCCCACAGAGTAAAATGAGGCTTTACTCCCAAGCAAGCATGCCTATGATTGCACCATTAAGTTCTAAGGTTGCAAGTCCTATGTGGGCCGACTTGGGAGTGAACTCAATGGGACGTTAGTGGTTGGGGAAACCTAGCCAGATGTGTGGGGTATAAATATTATTATTATTATTATTATTATTATTATTATTATTATTATTATTAAGTTATCCACAAGGTAACACTGTCAATAGGTAAAAAAATCCTGAGGAAAGGCCTACTTCTGTAATGATAGGATTCTGTAAACTAAAACCAGCCTCAATGTTTTACTCAACCAGCAAACTCAGACGTTCAGTGAAGGACGGTCCCAGTGTCCCTATTTTCCAGGGACAGTCCCAGATTTACAGAAACCATCCCAATTTGATCCCGAAATGTCCTGCTTTTCCTTAGGACATCCCTATTTCCTTTGGGAAAATACTGGAGGGTATGCGGTTCACTTTTTCTCTTGATACTGTTTCATGATACAAGCAATACTTAGTGCTTTGGAAGAAGAATTTTCCATTGTCCACCCGGAACCTAACGTGTGATGGCTATCTGCAAAATACCCTCTTATTTGCTTCCTCCCCACCCTTTATGCTTCATCCTAAACAAGGCTCAATCCCTCTCACCTTTTCTCAGATGTCTCCTGATGGATTGGCTGCCATGGGCCTTGCTTTCTTCCAAATATACCCACTGACTCATGTTGATAAACACTAGCAGAGGAAGACAAGCTTCGGGGTGTGAATTACAGCTCTTCTTTTTTTCACAGCGCAGTGAGTGATAGCAGAGCCTTGTCAGCATTTTATAAACAGAGGATTTCGATACACATCCTCCTGGGTTGGAACTTGGGGGCCGAGATGTTCCATTATCCTGGGAAAGTGCAGATATCCCCGGTAATGCGCTAACAGTTTAACTTTTGGCAATGGTTTGCCCGGAACCAATCCCAAACATTCTGCATTGTGTCCTCATACTTTATTACCTCTCTACCGGCAGCAGGATCCAATCTCAAGAACATGGAGCTTTTAATATTACTCTTCCCCCGGAGAAGATGAGAGCTGCCTTGTGTATTTATGAATTTATTTATAAGGGAAGAATTTGACATTTGGCATTCAGGATGCTCCCCAGATTCTCTTCCTCTCAACTTCTCCCTGTATTTTGGAATTACGCTGTCTTGTTTCCAAAGCACAACCAACCCATTAATAATCTTTCATTGCTCCATTAAAAAAAAAAAAATACAGAGCATTGAGCATGCAAAGCTCACAGCAGTCTCTTCAGCATATCTCCTTTTTTCCTCTACATTTCTGACATGTGCACTGATGAAACACAAGGGAAATCTGCCACTTAGTTCTATTTTTTAGTGTTATGGTTAGCTGTACCCTTCTGCCTGATACTCTGAAATATACTTGGAGTCAAGTGTGGTTTTTATGCTCTTTATTCAACTCATAGTACAGTAGTGAGGAATGAAAGTTCCCCCCAAATATCTGTTTTATATACATTATTTACACAATGGGCCGGACGTGATTGGCTAATTCCTGGATTCTCCTGTAGGCCAATCAGGTTGCGGATTCACTTCCACCTGGAGCTGGATTGGGGGGGCTCCTGCGGACCAATCATACTGCTGCATTGTTCTAGGACCAATCAGACCGCTGCATTTTAGATCCTATTGTTCTAGGACCAATCAGACTGCTGCATTTGGATCCTATTCAACTCAGTACATAACATACTCCATTCCATTCCATTTCCCCCACCTGGTTTTCCATTTCACTCTACCAGTAGTCAGTTAACATTCTGTGGCCACTGAGCATGCCCAATTGTTTGACATTATTTTGGGTCAATCCCTCTTTAAAAAAAGGTACTGTATGCCTGCAAACCTCAGGGTTCCCCGAGTTTTGCTGATACCTTCCTCCTGTGTGTAGGTGGTGTTGTTTTAGCTGCATTACGCACCTGAAAACTGGAAATAGAATGGTGCAAAAAAAAAAAAAAAGCAATCTTGATATGATTGTGCATAATGTTATGTTATTTTAATTTATTTAATTCCTATCCCTCTCTTCCCCACAAAGGGGCCCATCAAGATGTCTTTTGTATTCAGTTTTATCAATGCCTTTTCCTCCCTACACTTGCCCCAGCTGAATGAAGAAGAAAGTGGTGATTGTGATATTGGTATTTGCCCACCCACAATATGATGGGTGGGCATTTGTGAACACACCCACCCATCGCTAGGACCACTTCGATCTGTTTTCAAATAGATGCACCGTGGGGTAATGCAGAATCCATCTACAATGAGCTTTTATTTTCAGAACGAAACTGGTTTTTCAAGAAGCTCTTTTCAGAGGTAAAAAAAATTATGCAACAAATTCAGCTTTTGCAGAAACAAAATAAAAAAATTCCTTCCAGTAGCACCTTAGAGACCAACTAAGTTCGTTATTGGTATGAGCTTTCGTGTGCATGCACACTTCTTCAGATACAGTGGTACCTCGGCTTAAGTACTTAATTTGTTCCGGAGGTCCGTACTTAACCTGAAACTGTTCTTAACCTGAAGCACCACTTTAGCTAATGGGGCTTCCTGCTGCCGCTGTGCCGCCGGAGCATGATTTCTGTGCTCATCCTGAAGCAAAGTTCTTAACCTGAAGCACTATTTTGGGGTTAGCAGAGTCTGTAAACTGAAGCGTATTTAACCTGAGGTACCACTGTACACTGAAACAGAAGTCACCAGTGAGAGAATGGGGAGGGGTATTACTTGTGTAGAGACTTTGTAAAAAACAACAACACCCACAAGTAGTCAGTGAGCCTAGAACACAATAATTCTAGAATAAAATGCTGTGTGTCTATTCAGCTACATAACTCTAGTATAGGATTGCACTGTTAAATAATAATCATTAGACCATCCTATTTTGTTCAGTTTTCTGAGATGCCCCTGATTTGATGGTCAGCTGTTCAAAAGTCCCCCTGTGTTCTGCCCCCTTCCACTATCTGTTGTTATGTTTTCCCCATTCTCCACCAGTGATTATTCAGCTTTGTGGCTGGCGAAGGAATGTCCTCAGAACAAATTCCTGTAGACAGTTTTGTGCAGCAATTAGCATACTGACAGACTTGGAGCATGCAGGAAAAAGCAACCCAAAGGGAAAGCTAATGAAGTCAGAAGACCGCATGTTGCCACCCCATGAACTGGAGAGGAGAGGAAGGAGAGAGCCACCTGCCTTGAACATGTCCCGGGGGCCACTGCATCAAATGCAGAGAGAGCAAATTTGTTTAAGAAGCCAGAGACTCCAGATATTTTGCCCTATTTGTTGTCAGAGAGGCTAATTAAGTCAATGTAGGCCTCGTCAAATGGGGATGGTGCTTGCCTTTGTTCTGTTTACCATACTATAGATATCCTGCCAGACAGCAAAAGATGGAGCTCAGCATAACCACAGACTGTGTTCATTGTACCTGGCTCTTCCCTCCCTCCGACATTTCCCTGATTAAATGGCTTCTATCTTAAATTATAAAAAGGGACACAGGTGGCGCTGTGGGTTAAACCACAGAGCCTAGGACTTGCTGATCAGAAGGTTGGCGGTTCAAATCCCTGTGACGGGGTGAGCTCCCTTTGCTCGGTCCCTGCTCCTGCCAACCTAGCAGTTTGAAAGTACGTCAAAGTGCAAGTAGATAAATAGGTACCGCTCCGGCGGGAAGGTAAACAGCGTTTTCGTATGCTGCTCTGGTTCTCCAGAAGCGGCTTAGTCATGCTGGCCACATGACCCGGAAGCTGTACGCCGGCTCCCTCAGCCAATAAAGCGAGATGAGCGCCGCAACCCCAGAGTCGGCCACGACTGGACCTAATGGTCAGGGGTCCCTTTACCTTTACCTATCTTAAGTTATAAGAATTTAAGAAGAGCCCGACTGGATCAAGCCAAAGTCCTGTTTAGTCCAGCACCCGGTTCTCACTGTTGCCAAACAGGTGCCTATGGAAAGCTCAACATCAGGACCTGAATGGAAGACCAGCTCTTCACACTTTCTCCACAACATGTATATTTTTATACCTTTCTATCATGTGCTTGCAGGGATTCCCAAACGTGGGTCTCCAGCTGTTTTCAGACTACAGTTCCCATAATCCCTGACCACTGCCTTGCTAGCTAGGGATGATGGGAGTTGTAGTCTAAAAACAGCTGAAGACCCAAGTTTGGGAAACACTGCTTTTACAGGCTGAGAGTCAGTGCCGTGTCATCCTATGAAGGCAACATCAAAAGTCACACACCTTATGGGAGATTCCCATACTGTAGCTGCTCGCCATGTGACCATTTCCCCTCCTTAAAGCTAAGCTCCTCCCAGATGGCCTGAGGCTTTTGATATTTACATCTGGAAGATGAGTTGGAGCCATTCAGCAGCTCCCACCATGAAGATACCACTAGTGGAAGGTCCTTTGTTGTTGTTTAGTCGTGTCCGACTCTTCGTGACCCCATGGACCAGAGCACTCCAGGCACTTCCACTGCCTCCCGCAGTTTGGTCAGACTCATGTTGGTAGCTTCAAGAACACTGTCCAACCATCTCGTCCTCTGTCCTCCCCTTCTCCTGTCCCCTCAATCTTTCCCAACACCACGGTCTTTTCCAGGGAGTCTTTTCTTCTCATGAGGTGGCCAAAGTATTGGAGCCTCAGCTTCATGATCTATCCTTCCAGTGAGCACTCAGGACTGATTTCCTTAAAAATGGATAGGTTTGATCTTCTTGCAGTCCATGGGACTCTCAAGAGTCTCCTCCAACACCATAATTCAAAAGGATCAATTCTTCGGCGATCAGCCTTCTTTATGGTCCAGCTCTCACTTCCATACATCATGACTGGGAAAACCATAGCTTTAACTATACGGGCCTTTGTTAGCAAGGTGATGTCTCTGCTTTTTAAGATGCTGTCTAGGTTTGTCATCGCTTTTCTCCCAAGAAGCAGGCGTCTTTTAATTTCGTGAATGCTGTCACCATCTGCAGTGATCATGCAGCCCAAGAAAGTAAAATCTCTCCCTGCCTCCATTTCTTCCCCTTCTATTTGCCAGGAGGTGATGGGACCAGTGACGGGAGGTGAAGGTCCTAATGATGCACAAAGCACCATTGTTTACAGAAGACTTTGTTAGCAAAGTCACTAAAAACATAGATGGAGTCCAGAGAGAAATGTCACAATAGCTGTTTACTGAGCAAACTGAATGAAAACAGTGTATAATTTGAGGATAAAGGAACTTTCGACTGTCAGTACAGGCCTTGTATATGGCAGGGAAACATACAATCAAACACATCAAGGAAAAACCTCCTCTATCCCTTATTGACTAGTTGACTTTAACATTAACAGAATTAACCCTTAAGTTACAAAATGAAGGATCCCTGCTGTTGCCTTTGTAACAGACTTAGCATTCTTCATTTCTCCTCTATTTTCAGAAGCAGAAATTGGGTGTTTTCTGCCTGTTTCTGATTCGCTCTTGTTTTGGAGACCGAGGGCTGAGCAATGTGCTAGCAAAAGCCATTCCAGCCAGGGATTTATCTCCCTCTTAAGAATGAGGCATCGTGCCACTCCACATTTTCAGTTCAGCATGGACAGAATTGTTCCAGGACAAATTATGGATGGCAGCCCGGTGCCTGCTCACGCTTTTCTTCTTATGCAGGAGGAGGCACAGCCTCAATCCCATATTATAGCTCGATAATGAGCATGATTTTATTTCCATTTCATTTTCTTCCCCATCACCAGATTTGCCTTTGTCTTCTGTCCTCTTTACAAATGTTAATTCTAGCTAATATCTCAACTGTAGTCATTTCCCTGCATTGTCATTTGCAAGAGAACCGCTCTGTTATTTTTTGCAAAAAAGAAGAAGTAGGAATTAACAATGTGCTGAAGCAGCTGCAATGTGCCGAGAAAGCTACAAATAAATGACTGATGAAGACGACCAGGATAATAATCATCTATTCTGGGGGAGGAAAAAAAAGTTGCCTGAACTAGTTGCCAGCTAAGTCCTGACTTGATATGTTCCCCAAGTAAACTTATTTGAGGGCTTCTGGAAATTTCAAGTTAAAAATAATATGACAAGAGCTGTCATATTAACCCTCAGGGTGATTTCACACTAGGTATTTTGCGGGGAGCTGCCATGCTTAATTCACTCCCATTTTATGGGGCAGCTACATGACACTGGGTGCCACACAACTGTCAGTATTTTGCAGAGTGGGGTTTCAATGGCATATTATGGGTTTGCACACTTAAATTGGACTCCTCCAGAGGTTCTTTTTATTGTGCATTCATGACGATTTGTACTCATGATGGTATCTGGGGTGGTTATAGATGACCCCCAACTTTCAATACTATTTGTGCCCGTAAATGTTTTGGGGCAGACGTACTGCTTGGTTTCCAGTCGGAGCGTGTCCCATAGCTTCCTGCTGAAATCTCGTCACTTTGCATTCCACAAATGTTCCGACTTCTTCTGTCCCGCTTTGTTGCCGTGTAGCCCAAGTGTGCCCCTGCTCCTGCCAAGGCAATAATGCAGTAACACTGGGGTAGCATCGCAGAACAACTAATCAAATTGAATGATGTGAGGAAGGTGTACTAAAAATTGGTGGGGGAAATCTGCAGCTCTGATGACAATTTATGTTCACTGTACAAGTATGTCAAGGGGTTAAGACTCACAGAGAGCTGAATTCCTAGAGAGAACACCTCTTTGATGTCATTTCACTTGAATCCTGTGGCGGGAAACTTAAAGGATTTTAATTCTTCGTATTTCCTCCTTGTCTCAGATCGTCCTTTTTCATTTGTCTGCTGATGGAGATGGATGTGTAGTTTGCCCTCTTTGAGAGCAAACACCAACTCCGCACATTTTAGAATGTAGAAAGTAACTTTAAAAAAATCGCTGCTTGCCTCATATTCTTCCATGTGCTTTGCTGAATCCAGGCAAGACTTAAATGTGAGGAAATGTTGTATTCTCTTATTACAGAGTCTGTTGCTTGAATGCTTTTGTAGGAGGGAAAGAATGGGAGGGAAATCCAGTCCTTATTTAAAGGCATACCTATCTAATTATTAGTTTCAGAAACACTATGCAAAGCAAACACATCCAGCCTTGAAAATCTGAATTTTGCAATGCACTTCTTCAGCCAAGGAATGTACATGAAAAGGCATATACTGGGGTCAAATGTGCATCAAAACGCATCTATTCATGAAAATAACATGCACAATGCACTATATATAGGTAGTGTTTTTTTCCCCCTGAGGGTACTCAATGGTACGGCGTACCAGAACCTTAAAAATATTAAAAGTGTGGCACTTACTGTGTCAACTTCATGTTATATAAATATTAGGGAACGCATACTTCATAAAATGTGTATAAAAGGCAAAACTGCATGCAAAAAAACCCCTGCATGCTAGGGGGAAAATTGCACTAAAATGCTGATGAATTTTCGTAATTTATTTTTTTAAAATGCAAGCTGATTTGGAAATATGGAGAACAGAGCCTAAGATTGGCAAGGTGAGGGGATGTACTTGACAGGTTTGCCCACCCTTGGTTGCCTGGAGAGCGGCTCTTGACCCACTCACCCCCCCTTGGGTCACTTATACCTGTAGCTCAGCTGCCAGCCTCTTTGTTACATGGTGCCTCAGGCTTCCTCCTAACTATGTTGTGCTCAGGTAAACTTGGATAAAGCAGTCATATGAATTGCTTGTCACCGAAAGTACCGTATTTTTCGTTCTATAAGACGAACCAGACCACAAGACGCACCTAGTTTTTGGAGGAGGAAAACAAGAAAAAATATATTCTGAATTTCAGAAGCCAGAACAACAAGAGGGATCGCTGCGCAGCGAAAGCAGCAATCCCTCTTGCTGTTCTGGCTTCTGGGATAGCTGCGCAGCCTGCATTCGCTCCATAAGATGCACACACATTTCCCCTTACTTTTTTTAGGAGGGAAAAAGTGAGTCTTATAGAGCAAAAAATACGGTAAGTAACAGGGGACGCTCCAACTTGCAGCCTATGAGCTTTGCGAATTTGTCAGATGGTACCCTCCCCAAATGCCCCATCCATGTCTAGGTGTGTGCAAAATAGAAATGAAAGAGAGATGGTCTTCCTGTTGCTCTCTGGGTTTGCAAAGAAGGAAGTGTACAGGGAGAAACATTTCAAAGAAAGAAAGACGTGGCCTTTTAGAATATGCACATTCTTCCTAGAAACACAAATGCATCTCAGGGGGACATTTGGCGATCTTTACTGAGCTATTGGATTAGCCGCCACTGTGACACGCAGAAGGGACACATTGCCTTCCAGCTAATTCAATCATGGGCTCATTTGGCTTGCTAGTTAATTTGATCAAGACCCCCCTGGAAGTAGCCATTTGCATTCAGGGTATTGAATGGCTTCACTCCCATCTTGTGATCCATTCGGGCATAATTCACTTTTCGATAACATCTAGGGCACAAAAGCAGGCATTGGATTTAGAGCACTTTTTTTTTTACCAGTGGAGTCTGATCAATTACTGTGCCACCAACCTCAGTCTCCCTCAGCCAACTCCCACCTGCCTGCTTTCTTACTTACAACCAGTCCAGGTGGTGGCACTGCTTGTCAGCTTCCTCCTCCTCCTCCTCCTCTGGCCCTTGTAGATCTCAGCAGGGAGAAGGATGGGGGAAAAACTAGAATTAGTTGGCTCTACCTGTCACTGGATCTGGCGCCCCCTAATGTTGGACCTCCTGCATTCTGCCCTATCAGTCCCAGTGGGCACCAGCCACCAATGGGGAAGAAATACGAGCGCCCCACAAGCAAATCAGGACAAATGCTCAATAAAGATAGGATCTCATCTAACTTCTGTGTAAGCTTTGTGTAAGCACTTGAGGCTGGGTGCTGAATAAATAGGTCATTTGGAGGAGCCTGCAACCCACAACAGCAAACAACTGCAGCTGGAAGCTCACCATTCAGGACCAGCTTTCTCTGGCGAAGTGTGAATGATAATCACAGTCAATAAGGCATCTCCATTTTCTTTTCTTAGTGCAAAAAAAAAAAAAAAAAGCCTCGGTGTGAATGTACTCTTTGTCCTCTAAGTCATGCCAGATCTGGGCTACTTTCTGACTGGTTTCTAGAACAATTGGAGGGGCCTGAATCTCTCTACAGTCCTTCTGGAACAGCAAAAGATGCTGCTGAGGCATCATTGCCTCGGGCTGGCTGGGATTGTTCTGCAGTGGAAGATGGAAAGCAGGATAAATAGTAGGTCAGCTCAAGTTAAAGCACAAAGCTGGCTTGGTTTGCTGTAATGTCATCATTCAGCCGCCGGGACTGAGAGCCGTCTCTCCCGCTCACCCCCCCCCACCCGGCCAATGAATGGCATCGGATCTCACTAATATTACTTCAGTTCCAGTGAGTCAATATTCTCTTCGTTGATAGCTCTCTGCACTCGTTTCTTATGGAGCTGTCATGTTGTGCTGCATCTGTTATGCTGGAGAAAGTTCACTTCCAAAGTGGAACTGCTATAGCAGCCGCAACCAGATTGACTTAGAATAAGCTCTGGGGTTTCTTTTCTTTTCTTTTACTTTTGTGCAGAATCAAGATGTTTATCTGTTGTTTCCTGGATGCATTGCAGGCGCCACTGCATTTTTAGAACAAATATCTGTATTGTGTTTTTAAAAAGAGAGAGGAAAAGGAAAAGAAATGGCATTTGGTATAGATGGCATTTGGGCAGCCTCCCACCCAGCTGACTTGAGTTGTCGTCATCATCATCAACATCATCATCATCATTTATTAAATTTCAATACCACCCTTCACCTGAGGCAGGCATAGGCAAACTCGGCCCTCCAGATGTTTTGGGACTACAATTCCCATCATCCCTGACCACTGGTCCTGTTAGCTAGGGATCATGGGAGTTGTAGTCCCAAAACGTCTGGAGGGCCGAGTTTGCCTATGCATACCAAAGTAACAAATAATAACCAGGCAGATCAATGGAAAGCTTAACTTTGACTTCAGCAGGGTCACCACAAGGATCAATGAGAGACAAGAAGGCTGTAGCCCTGTTCAAGCAACATGACGTGTACATGAGGGAGGAGAAGAAACGGAGGGGAGAGATGTGAGCACACCTTCTGGGGTCACCCCTTATCTTCGCATAATTCAATGGTCCATGTGAACAGCCCCCTATTGTATATAGGTAATCAGGGATCCTGTTTTATTGTTGGTCACATACTGTAGTCTATATGGCTACTATTTTGTACACGGCTAGGATCTGTTCACACAGCCTAGTGAATCTGCACAGGTCTGGGGCAGGGCCAGCTGACCCTATTGTAACCATGCATTTATTGTCCTATCCAGTTTTTATTTTTAATTAGTTAATTTCCCATTAACTCACCTTTTAGGTTGTTTACAATGTTAATTGTATTAACAGAAACAGTGAATTAAAATTCTACATTATTAAAACAGTCAAACTGCACTATCGTTATGCCATATGAAACAGTGCTAGTTATTATTTTATTTTCATTATTCAATATGCATATATCACCCTTCATCCGAAGATCACAAGGAGGTTCACAACAGAAAAATACAAAACAGATACAAAATAACACAAATACAAAAAGAAAACTAATAAATCCCTCCTCTCCCACAAACACATGTAACAGGCTATAGAATGTTAATCAGCCAAAGGTCTGGTTATAGAGAAACATTTCCGCTTGGCTCCTAAAGACATGTAATGAAGGTACCAGGCAAGTCTCCCTGGGGAGAGCATTCCACAAACGGGGAGCCACTGCAGAAAAGGCCCGTTCTTGTGTCGCCACCCTCCAGACCTCTATGGAAGAGGAAGACAAAGAAGGACCTCAGATCATGACAACAGGGTCCGCGTTGTTTCAGTCTGCGTTGTTTCAGTCATTGAGGCAGTCTTTGCCCTGCTTTACAGTACTGTAAAACCATGGCCTTAGGTGATTTCCTTCTACTTTTACAGCTCTATAGCCATGCCGGTGTCATCATTACAGTTGATAAGCTCCTGCTACGAGTTTCCAGTCCATAATCTCTAAATATCGCAGGGGGGAGGGCTTGAGCATTTGCAGACAAATGTTTCTTTAAACCTGCTAATAATCCTCCTAGCTGCAGAATGTGCATCTGCACCACTGTTGCCTAATGTTTTAGGCGTTATTGCTGGACAACTTCTTTGTTCGGTTGTTTCCCTTGTGATGTTGTATGGTCTAATTCCGCCATCTAGTGAGCAGAGCCCCTAATGCACACTAGTGCCTTTTATATACAAGACAAAGAGGCCTTGTGTTACTTGAATAATGGATACCTCCTAGACAAGTGTTCCTCTTTGGTTTGCGCCTCTGTGTAACAGGGCTGGCCTTTCTATGTTTCTGTACGTGCACCATTCTGATTCCTCCTATTATGACACTTGCACTTTCTGTATGAAAACCAGTCTTCCTATTACGATAAATTGAACTCTGTTCTCTGGGTCAATCTGAAGGTTTTCACTTTTACGCCCTACTAAATGTTAATTCAAACACAGTGGTGTGACCTTGCAGCTATCACTTCCCCTATCCATAATACCTCCATCTGATTTGCATCTGTTATGGACCTATTTGCCCTCATCCACCCTAAAGCCACCATCCGACACTAGGGGTTGTGTGTGTGTTGTTGTTGTGGAGTTTTTATGTTCATCTGCTAGGAAGTAGATGGGGCCATTGCTTTGTTTATTCTCTGCATATTGCTGGTGTTTTTCTTACTGTTATGTGAGGATGGGCTGTTGTATTGATTTTTTGTTCCCAATACGTTGTATGGAATATTAATGTATTGTACGATTCCCCCCTGTTCTGTGGTATATTTATGCATGTATATAGGGCAGAAGGGGTTTGTCAACCTGCGAAGGTAGCCCATCTGGGAGAAGGGAAACTCTGATCCTAAACCTCTGCTGCCTTGTGGCCATGCTCATTTGTGAGAAAGGCTTCAGGAGCAAACCCGGAGGAACAATTGGTACGGACTGGCTTTTGGGACATCTTCAGGAGAAGCAAAGGCTAAGGACAGTTGGATGGCAGGTCCTCCAAGTGTCCCTATTCTCCAGGAACATCCCTCATTTAGAGAAGCCGTCCCAGTTTCTGATTTGATCCCGGAATGTCCCACTTTTCCTTAGGATGTCCCTATTTTCATTGAAGAGATGTTGGAGGGTATGGAGTTATCTGACCCCAGAGCTGCCTCAAGGCAATCCTGTATAGGCAAGTTTTTTAGAAATGTTTTATTATGTTCTTATATATGTTGGAAGCTGCCTAGAGTGGTTGAGGCAACCCAGTAAGATGTGTGGGCTATAAATAGTAAAATTATTGTCATGGAATAGGATGTCCTATTTTCATTGGAGAAATGTTGGAGGGCATAGGATGGCGCCTTGTACGCCTCCTTCCACCAACTCCTGCTGCCAAACTGGTGCCAAATGTATTGCTCTGCTTTCCTTTGGACATCAGTGAGGCCAAGTGGGGGTCTTGTTGTCTGGGCAGCCCAGGATCTCCATACACACTGCCTGTGCCCTGGAGAGGTCACTTTGGTGCTGCTAACACAGCAGCAGCTACAAGTTACTGATCTCTACAGCCACAGCAGGTGCTGTGATTCTCCAGGAGTTGGAGTTCACCCCTGGCCTGGAGACGCACTCCATTGTCTTTCAAGACAGATGGATTCCAACAATAGCACCACAACCAGAAACAGTGGGTAACCACTGTGATGTTCTTCAATGGGGTTTTTCCAGGACAGATCACCACACCTTTATAACATCTGTGCTGCTGCTAAACTCTGGGATACAGTGGTTAAGTACTTATTTCGTTCCGGAGGTCCGTACTTAACCTGAAACTGTTCTTAACCTGAAGCACCACTTTAGCTAATGGGGCCTCCCGCTGCCACCGTGCTGCTGGAGCACGATTTCTGTTCTCATCCTGAAGCAAAGTTCTTAACCTGAAGCACTATTTCTGGGTTAGCAGAGTCTGTAACAAGCGTATGTAACCTGAAGCGTATGTAACCTGAGGTACTACTGTAGTTGAAATATCTAAAACAACAAAATAATCAAATGGAGTTGTGTGACTCAAATTCGGTGTACTAGACCTAATTTATTTTAAGCAATGTTGGCTAAATTTGCTTCTGGGGCTCCTCTGGGATTAGGGGCCCTGAAGCTTGAGCTTCATTTCCTTCAAAGTAATTTCATAGCCCCATTAGTCTCATAGCTCCCAGGTGGAGGGAGATAAAGATCTGTCTTGCTGGCCCAAAAGGATTCTCCACCTCTGCTTTAGGACAGTATCAGGAGTCTGGTGTCAGCACCTTCGGGCAGTTGCCAGGGTCCCAGTGCTTCTTTCCATCATTTTGGAATTATGCTTTTTTAAAAAAACAACAACACATGAAAGCACCAATACATCTTGATGTTCTCCTCTAAAATTGATAATTAAGTAATTTCAAGCTGTATGTCGAATGTTCGTACTGGTCTTGAGTGTCTCCAGGCACACATCAGTTTAATGGGGTTGTGTGTGTGTCAATTATTCTCTTGTTATATTGGGAAATGAAATTAAATATATTTTAAAAGACCCTGCAGTCCTCCCTCCCATATGCACACATAGTTATTATTTATTCGTTTATTGATACTCTTTCTTATGTGCATTGTGTTTTACCAAGAACGAGAGGGCAGGTCCCTGCAGCAAAAGACTTCACAGTCTGAAAATAGACACTAGGCAGACAACGGAGGGAGGGAAGGAAATGATGGCAGTGGTAAAACAATGAAAGAAATACGTTATTATTTCTGTCAACAAGGCTGCAGTGCTAAGCACCATTGGATACAGTGGAACTGATTTCTGAGTAAATATGCACGGGATTACACTGGTTATAGGAAACATGGCTGGACTACAACTCCCATCACCCAGTGGCGGAGCTTCAAGCTCTGTCCGGGGTGTGTGTGCGGAGAGCTGGCAGGGGCGTGGCTGGTGCGTGTCCCGGGGGCGTGGCACCTAGCGTGGGGGGTGCAACCGCGATGGCATCCCTTACCATTGGCTATGCTGGCTGGGACTTATGGGGGTTGGAGTCTGGCAAATTTCTAGAGGACCATAGGTCCCCCACCACAGCAGTACAGTATTGAGACTGCAGGGTTTGTGTATTTAGATAGTATACACAGTGCTGACAATATCAGCAGCAAAGTAGGAGCAATAGCGATAGAGACATGTTCTTCTACATGAAGGTCCCAGGCTCAAACCATTATTTTTTCAGCTAAAAGCAACTGATGAGTAACACGCTTCTCTGCCTGAGACCCTGCAGAGCTGCTGCCAGTCAGAGTTGACAATACTGGCTTAGAGGGACCAATGGTTTTACTAGATATAAGGCAGCTTCCTATGTTCTTAATAATCTAGTTTATGAAAGTCAGCTGCTTCAACTGTCCATATTTCCTGTTATCTGTACAATCTCCAGTTAAAGATTCGCCATGACTGGAAACAAACTGACAGCTGCACTTTTGCAGATCTGATGTCAGGGTGGACAATACTGGGCTAGATTCCCCCCCTTTCCTATTATGAACATGTTTTATATATTTACTGTTTGTTATTTTGTTGTACACTGTTCTCAGGGGCTTTACTGATGGGCAGCATAGAAACTTAGCAAAACCAAATACTTGGTAATTTGTTTTATATGTAATGCATGTTTACTGCATGAGCTTAACGAAACAGCCCTCGTGTACAGGCTAACAATGGCAACAAAAAGCTACAACACAAAAGGAAAAGGGGAGGGAAGAGGAAAGACTGCTGCAAAGGACCAGTGTGAATGATCAGGAGCCCAATGAAGCTTGTCACTCAGCCATGTCAATGGATTGGGCCCTGTTTCCCATGCCTCCCTCTGCTGTACCTACCCTCTCTGATGCCTGGCCACACCTGAAGGTTGGAGGTGGCTGCGCTACAGTTGCACGGCCAAATATGCAGTGAGCAAGGGTTGCTCAGGAGGATTTCAGACAACCAAAGAAGCAGCAAGCCTGTGCCAGCTTACTGGGAAGCAAGCCTTTGCACAACGCAGTAGAACACACGTCTCTGTAGACAGGGGTGCCAACTTGAATAAAAAATTGGGGTGGGGGGAGCCCACATAAGTGTCATCCTGCAGAACTGATCATAATACGCGACACACGCACAGCAATGCCCATTAACTTGGGGGTGGGCGGCAGCCCCCTCAAATATTTTATTGTTGTTTAGTCGTGTCCGACTCTTCGTGACCCCATGGACCAGAGCACGCCAGGCACTCCTGTCTTCCACTGCCTCCCGCAGTTTGGTCAAACTTCAAACTCATGCTGGTAGCTTCGAGAACACTATCCAACCATCTCGTCCTCTGCCGTCCCCTTCTCCTTGTGCCCTCCATCTTTCCCAACATCAGGGTCTTTTCCAGGGAGTCTTCTCTTCTCATGAGGTGGGCCAAAGTATTGGAGTCTCAGCTTCACGATCTGTCCTTCCAGTGAGCACTCAGGGCTGATTTCCTTCAGAATGGAGAGGTTTGATCTTCTTGCAGTCTGTGGGACTCTCAAGAGTCTCCTCCAGCACCAGTATTCAAAAGCATTGATTCTTCGGCGATCAGCCTTCTTTATGGTCCAGCTCTCACTTCCGTACATCACTACTGGGAAAAATATAAAAATATTTTATTGGGAGCCCCTAAAGGACCTCGTCCCCTAGGATCCGGCTCCTACGTCCACAGACCTGCATACGATCACGAGCCTGTGGCTCATCCTCGGCGCCCATCGAACGCACATGCAATTCATTCATTCACGCACTCACTCCATTCATTCTCGGCCCGCCCGCCCTTCTCCCCGCCCCTTGTCAAGCCCCAGCTAATCAGAAGCGGGCCCAGAGAAGAAGGCGGGCGGACAGCTCGCGCCAAGCTCTGCGCAGGCGCACTTCCTCATGAAAAATATGCCTATGTATACATGTTCTGGAGCCCGCCGGCGCCTGGCTCCTCCTCTTCCTCCCTGCTCTTTTCCCCATCCCCATCCCATGTGTTCTAACCGCGCGGTGCCGGCTTCACGCGCTCGTGGCGCTGCTTCCCCCTCCTCCGGTTCCGGCCTCGAGAGATTCGGCGCAGGCGAGGCGGGCGGGCCGTTTTTCCTCCTCGGCTTCGCGGGTGAGGGGAGCGCGAGGGGGAAACGGCCGTTAAAAGGGGCGGGGGCAAAGCGCGCGCGCCTGTCGTGACTGGGGAGGGGTCGCGGGGCGCGAGCTTCGAGGCTTCCGCGTGAGGAGGCGGCCAAACTGTCGGGGTCCCCCCCCCCGCCAGAAAGGAGAGTCGAGGGGGGAAGGCGGTTAGACTGAGCTGAGGAGAAGGGCGAGCGAAAGGGGTCGCCTCTTTCCCTCGGCCAAACCCTCCCATAGGCTGCCTCGTCTGTGGGGTCGTCCCTCTCTTTCAAGGGGGCTGCCTTTGCGTACCACAGATGCTCAGCGATGCTGGATTTTTTTTGGGGGGGGGGAAGGGTGGGCGTTGGAGTCCAGAGACGACCCCCTCCAAAAAAAAACAAAAAACAAACAAACAAACAAACAAACAAAAACCTCAGCAGACGGATCAGGAGAGGCAGAAGAGGTGGCTTTGCCCCGTATTTAGATGCATGTCAGGGAAGGAGCTGAAGCATCATGAAGCCCAGTTGTGTCAGATTATCTAACTGCCCCACAGTTGGTGCTGGTTTTTGGTCAGCATGGCCTAGAGAGGTGGAAGTGTTGGCTCTAGGAATGGCAGAGACCCAGGTTCAAATTCTCGGACCTCCCCCCTCCCATGAAGGTTTACTTTCTCTGACAACCTGATATGCCTCGCAGGGTTGTTGAGAGGATAAAAGGTGTGCTTGCTTGGAGGAAAGGTAAAAAAAAATATATAGTACGCCCCCTTCCTTCATTTTTCTTCTTCTTGTTTCCCCTCTCTTGTAAAGAAAGGCCTCTGATCCCATCCTCAGTTGAATTCTGTGCCTCAAGAGGTTCCTATTAATGATGTGCGTTCCAGCCATACTCTAAATTGGGGTGACATGGCTGGTAATATCTCAAAACTTAAATGAAGATTATATTTTTTACCCTTTTATCTGATTGAGATTTTTTTGGTTCTTATTGATCTTCTCTTTCCCTGGTCTCTTTCCTTCCACCCTCCCCTGCCCCAATTAATTTTTTTCCTACAATTCTTGCAATATTTATGTGTGTGGGGCAAAAACAATGGAATGTGCCAGGAGAGGCATCAAATGTGCTGGATATGACATGCATTCCAACTAAATGTACCCTAGTAGCTTTTCCAAAACTTTTTATTTCTTATGAACAGATGAAGTAATCTTTAGACTTCCCACATCCCTGTGTTTGCTGCAATAGACAAACAGAATTGCTATGTTGTAAGTTTCATCAAATGCAAGTAGGCTGTGGACTGTATAAGCTGATACGTTTGTTTATGGCACTTTTACTATATAGTACTGTCCTTCCAAGGACTCTGGGATAATGCAAGTGGTTCATCTCTTTTCATTTTATCCTTGCAATGGATTAGTGACCAATGCAGGATCATCCAGAGGAACCATATCTCTCCATTCTAGTCTAAGAAGCTAACCACTGTGCCACACTGGAACTTTCTTTTCCCACAGGAGTAGCCACGTCTCTTACAGCAGTTGTCAAGGTATCTGGCTCTTAAAAGATTGAACACATTTATTATGGCATAAGCTGTTGTGGACTAATGTTAATTTCATCAGATGCAATGTAGTCCATAGAAACTTGTGCCATGATACATTTATTAGTTTTTAAGGCTATTCATTCCGTTTGCTGTTGCTTGTGACTTAAGACACAATTAATATGCTGGATTTTATGGTAATGCGAGAATCCTTTTGGCCCCACTCAGTCACATTACCACTATCATACATTTATATTCTTCTCCCTAATTCCATGCTGGAGGACACTGAACTGGCAGCAGTGGAGGAATTATGTCTACCAGAATGCCTCTTCAGAGATCTTACCGAGGTCAACCCCAAACTCTGCAAAATCATGCTGTTTGCCAGGGCTTTTAATTTGTGAAGATTTTCCTTTTTTGAAAGCACTGCTGGATGTTCCTGCTAGTTTATACACTATTGTTTTATTATTTTTGTTTTTATTCAGATTCTAAATTTTATTTTGTAAGCAACCTTAATTTTTAAATATATATCAAAGGTGGATTAGAAATTAATAGCATAAATAAATGACCGCTGTCTGTCTTTCCTTTATGATTTGTTCTCCTGCTTACGCAGAACAAGACATATTTATGATTTGCTGTCTCACTGTTCCTTTAATCAAGGCATACACTATAAATATGAGTAGTGGATTTTATGAGGTTAATTATAGGTAAAAAAATGTGTTACATTAACTTTTAAATGGAGTTAGAAGTTTTGCATACAGTTGTTCCTGTTATGCACTGTGAAGAGTCAATGTAGTTTATATCAAATTTGTCTCTAAAATTCTGGGAACTTGGAAGTCAATATCCTATTTTTAGATGGACTGCCGATTTGCTTTGGCTGTTGCAAGTTATTCTACTTTTCACTGGTAGCTACATTATTATATTTATAGACTGCTATCAATATGCCGGGTGCGTTGTGGTTTAATTTTTACTCTGCCTGCCAAAAAAGTACACAAAGCTTACGTAAAACCAATACAAAACAAAGTAAGTTTCAAAATATATTAAATGTCGTGAAAATGCAGAAATACAATCTAAAATGGAAACAAAATGACCAGTGAAACCATACAACAGTTTAAAGCAAAAAGTGGTTTTAAAAGCAGCAGAATACACAGTACAATCAACATTATAAGAAAACCTTCTTCATTACAGAATACTCAGATGTAAATCCTGTTGACTTCAATGGGGCTTACTATATAGGAAGGTGTGTCAAGAATTGCTCCCTAAGGCAATAAGGGGATGGAATTAAATGTATAAATTAAGCCTAGAGTGTAACAACAACATCCAAATGGAAAATAAAGTTTAAAGTATAATTGTTCTGTCTTTATTAGTTTTAATTGGACAAAGTTCACAGAAATAAATTGGTTAAAAGATCTTTCACATACCATTGACAGTTTTGTGCAAGTGGTGTTAGTGTATTTATTCTGTAAAAACTTAAAACATTTTCTGTTTCATTTTCATGTTTTCATGTTTGGATTTAAGTACAACACTATTGTTCCAGTATCTAGGCAGAGATTATTATTATTACTGTGTTGTCAAATTATTTTTTCTTTTCTTTTCCAGGTATTAAAACAAATGAAGTACATTCTGGTAACAGGTGGTGTTATCTCTGGGATTGGGAAAGGAATAATTGCTAGCAGCGTTGGGACAATCCTCAAATCATGTGGCTTGCACGTAACTTCAATTAAAATTGACCCATACATTAACATTGATGCAGGCACCTTTTCTCCTTATGAGCATGGTAAGATGGAGAGAAAGAGCAAACTTTTAAACATTAAGAATAAAATAATGCTGAAGATGTTTTGAGGGATGGTGGTGTATAATTGCACTCTGACTGTTGCATTGGGGTGAGGGTTTGGAATTGCCAGTGCTATAGATGGAGTTGGTGACAACTTTTTTAGGGTACAATATAGAAATAGGTAAAGGTAAAGGTACCCCTGCCCGTACGGGCCAGTCTTGACAGACTCTGGGGTTGTGCGCCCATCTCACTTAAGAGGCCAGGGGCCAGCACTGTCCGGAGACACTTCCGGGTCACGTGGCCAGCGTGACATCGCTGCTCTGGCGAGCCAGAGCCGCACACGGAAACGCCGTTTACCTTCCCGCTGGTAAGCGGTCCCTATTTATCTACTTGCACCCGGAGGTGCTTTCGAACTGCTAGGTTGGCAGGCGCTGGGACCGAGCAGCGCGAGCGCACCCCGCCGCAGGGATTCGAACCGCCGACCTTTCGATCGGCAAGTCCTAGGCGCTGAGGCTTTAACCCACAGCACCACCTGCGTTCCCACAATATAGAAATACTGGTTAGTATTTGTAGGGAAGAAGGTAGTTACTGCTTCAAGCAAGTCTAACTTATGCATGTCACTTGGTTTTAGGTGAAGTGTTTGTGTTGGATGACGGAGGGGAAGTGGATTTGGATCTGGGCAACTATGAACGCTTTCTTGATATTCGACTCACGAAAGACAATAATCTGACCACAGGGAAGATATATCAGTATGTCATCAACAAAGAAAGGAAGGGAGACTATCTTGGGAAAACAGTTCAAGGTAGGATATTGGAACTGGGTTCACTTGGCTTTAATAGAGGTCAGCATATCACTGTTTCCAGTATTACGACAGGCCTTGTGCCTTTTGAAACACGAAGGCAATGATTGGTTCTCTGTGTACTTCAGCTGAATGCCGTTCTGATCTGTACCTGGCAAAGATGGGCATGTTCACATTTATCCCTTCTGCCCATTCGTTCTTGACTCTCTTGGTGGCATGCACAGTTGAGAAAAGTATACAAATAATTCTAAAAATAAGGCATGACAACACTTGATATATACATATATATGGACAATATATAAATCGTTGTTATGCTGTGGTTTGGCTTGTGAAGTTCAAATTGATCGTTTATGTTGTTTGCTGACCTAAAATATCTCTGCGTTGATTCATATTATTGTCAGTATTTCTACTGTTTGGAACAGGAGTGGCAACTTCATGGGAACAATGTGTTTGGGACAAGGCTATGGTAATTCCTACGTCATCTGGGTATTTATTAGGAATATTGAGTGGGGAACTAAATCAGTATATTAATTAAAATGTATAAAGTATATCAAAGAAAAATATACCATATTTAAATGAATCTAATGCACCTTTGAATTTAATGCACATCTCAATTTTTGAAACCAAAGAAATATTTGCTGGTGCCATCAAATCCAATGCTCACCCTAATTTGGCCAAAAAAGATGTGCAATAAATTTGGGTAAATATGGTACATAGTAGCCCTGGTTCTTGGTAACAGTTTTCCAGTGGCAGGGTCTGCTTATTTTAAATAAATATAAAAGAAGAGTAGTCTGTGTTGAGAGGGTTCTAAAACTAAGACATAAGCTGAGGAATAGGATTTCAGCCCTAGTCATGTTATGTGCAAGTCACAACAAATATCTGTTGATTAATAGGGCACTGCTCTGTGTTGGGTATGGAGCATGTGAACTCTAAGATACTGGTTTTATTATTGTTTTTAGTTTGAAAATGGACAAATGTATTCCAAACACTTCTCCTCTTCTCTTGTCTCATTTTGCAGTTGTACCCCACATTACAGATGCTATCCAGGAGTGGGTAATGAGACAAGCACGAATCCCAGTAGATGACGATGGCATAGAACCTCAAGTTTGTGTGATTGAGGTTGGTATCCATGATCTGTTGCACAGGTTAAAGGCTGAATGTTGATGTGTCTTGCTAAACCATAGTGTATTGCAGTGTGGGTGAGCTGTAGGAAGGTTGTGCCTGATGCTTATTCTCTTTCTGACTTGGCCATTGTTTTTCATGCTGGCTTGTTTCAGACAAACCATAGTTAACATTAACAGTATTCTTCTATTTTGGATGAAACAACAAAGCAAAAGTGTAAGTGAAAATTTCTGATCTCTTCCTCCTTGTGTGGGAGGAGTAGGGGGGATAGGTGGCATACGAGCCCAAGATTTGCTGCAGCTTGTTCTGGTCATCAGTTTGCAGTAATCCATGTATTTTTTTAGAGTAACATGCAAATTTGGCCAAAGAGTTGTATCTAATTTTAGTCATACTTTGATTAGACTTGTTGAAATTAACAAACATGACTAACCTAGCTCTATTAAGTCCAGTGAGTCTCCTCGGAGTAAAACGTAGATGGATGCAACCCAATATCTTTTTAGGAAATGTCATATATTGATACAGTACTCTGGTTAGAATTCTGATAGGGGCATTTGAGAGAGTGTCAGCAATTCCCTCCCTCCTTTTAGCAAGTTCTATCTTTGTTCACCTAAGGATTTGTTTGCATTAAAGTAGCCTTTCCACCCAAGAGAGCAAAACCTTTCATATGTTCTCCAGATAACATATAGTGCTAATTTTCTGGGAAGATTTTGCCTGCAGTCACAGAATATGGAGGAAATTTAAAAGAAAAAATATTGGTTGGGTCAACTGGAAATTTGAAAGTGTCAAACACCTAATTGCTCTGGGTTGATCTTGCTTGGTTAGGAAACACTTCTATTTGAATCCAGGCTGAATGAGTTGAACTTTAGTTCCATTCAAAGAACTGGGATAGGATAGTTAGTTATTGCTTAGTACCCATTGGAATAAATGAAATTGAAGTGGAGGTAATTTAGTCTGGATCCAACCTATGGCTTGCATCATCCAGCATCTTATTACATAGCATACTTTGAGGTCAACTGTCGATAGTTATACAGAGTGACATTGACACTGTCTTTGTGTTCTAAAAACAGAGTATGGTGCTTAATTCTAGTTCTCTCTGTTTTAGCTTGGAGGAACTGTAGGAGACATTGAAAGTATGCCCTTCATTGAGGCATTCCGCCAATTTCAATTCAAAGTCAAGCGGGAAAAGTTTTGTAATATTCATGTCAGTCTGGTACCACAGGTAAGGTCTTACCTTACAGTTCTTTAATGATGTTGCTCCATATCAGATGATTAGAAGTGTGTCCTTGGAAATGGGAAATGAAATTGGCATTTTTTTTTTAGCATTATGAACACTAGTACTTAAAAAAAATACGAAAAAGCCATAAAGGCAAAAATATTAAGTAAAATATGGTAATTTAGGTGATCTTCATATGTTGTGAAATACAAACACTAGTTGATGTTTGTATCACATTGCATAGATTATCTCTGGAGAAGTAACCTGGATCTACCAGGCACTACGTGAATTGTCCTGTACAGGTTTACGTGGAAGTACTTCTTATGTTCAGTGGGTCTTCCCCCTCTTACATGCTTTATATTGCAGCTTTGGCACCTCAAATATGACTGCTTCACTTGATATAGTCATCATAACAATTAGGTTACAAAATCTTATATACAGTATTAAATCCTTTCGGAAATGGTAGGAGCTACTGCCACATAAACATTTCTTTTTATGTCAGTTTTTGTGGCAGTGTTGCTGGCATATAGTTGATTACTCAAGTATTTAATATCCTGTAAGAAATCATGCTGGCCACATGACCCGGAAGCTGTACACCGGCTCCTTTGGCCAATAAAGCGAGATGAGCACCACAACCCCAGAGTCGGCCACGACTGGACCTAATGGTCCCTTTACCTTTACCTTTTAAAGAAATCACTGGCTTCTGAAATAATGTAAATATATATCTTAGTATATGGCCATGACATTGATAGCTTCTTCCATTTGTATTGTAATAAATTTAGTGGAGCCTTGCTTATATGCATAGAAAAATACCCCAAATTCCTGTGAGTTTTGCTCATCGAAATAGAAGCATTTAATCATGTTCCTGAAAGCATCTGATAAGGAATTAATCAGTATAGGCACATTTAATACTAAATTGTTCAGCGAGCCTTATTATAGCATGTGAAGCTGTCTTCTAATGATGTTCAGATAAAATCAATTTTACATTATTCTGGACCAGTGAAAAATACTTCATTTTGCTGTTATTGCTTGCTGTTTCCTTCAGTGATTTGTTAGATTTGCTAAAACCTGGATGATGGCTGTATATGTTACTGCAGTACATAATACTTTGGAGGCTGTAGATTTGACACACTGTCTTCTCATACATATTTCTTGATGCTTGTGTGCTAGCCAAGCTCTACAGGAGAACAGAAGACAAAACCCACCCAGAATAGTGTTCGTGAACTCCGGGGTCTTGGTCTCTCACCAGATCTGGTAAGTTAGCTGTGGCATGTACAAATCACACTCGGCTGGTTTTATAGAAGTTTTCAAATGTCATAAGTCACGGGGTGGAGAGAGTTGTTTTAAATGATGCCATATCGACAAATAGCCATGAAGCATTTTGTTTGCAGAAGGCTACAAGGCATATTTCATTAACCTACCAAGTGCTAAAGGTTAGGTTTATAACCTGGTGCAGTATAGTTTGATAACTTACTGTTTTCATTCCTAGATTGTATGCAGATGCTCCACGCCTCTAGATACCTCAGTAAAAGAGAAGATTTCCATGTTCTGTCATGTAGAACCAGAACAGGTAAAAATTGTTTAAATGTATGTGTTTTGATACCGTTGGCACATTTATTTGTGTACAGTCATACCTCCGTGTGTGTGCGCAGAAGCAGTCCTCCGGTTGCGATAACTTTGGGATACGGCCGGACTTCCTGTTTGCAACCGGAGGCACCACTGTACTTAGGTCATAGATCTGGTCTGTGCATGTAGCAAAATCTTCTCTTTGCAATTTACAGCATATAAACTCCCCCCCAAATAATAATAATCCTCCCAGGTACTAGAGCTGTGTATTATGCACTTCATAAATGTGACAGTGAGTATTCTTTTTTTTATTGAACAGGTAATTTGTGTTCATGATGTCTCTTCCATCTATCGGGTACCTCTTTTGCTAGAGGAGCAAGGGGTGGTTGATTATTTCCGACACCGCCTTGACCTTCCCATTGAAAAGCAGCCTAGGAGAATGCTCATGAAATGGAAGGAGATGGCTGACAGGTGAGCTCGCTCGTAGGAAGCAACTGTGCTATTCTGACCTACTGTGTTAGCAGAGGAGCGGCTAGGAGGAGAGCTTGTTTCCTTAGCCCTCCTGAGCTCCAGAGTATTTTGGCAAGAATAGATTCTCTTCCTAACTATTCACCCACAGAAAAACTGTAGAAAAATCTTTTTACAGGTACAGTAAGTTAGAACTTGGCAAATTTTGCTGTGGACTAGTTCCTGTGTTAACCTTTATAGTTTTATCTTAACTGGACTGAAGTAGCTATAATATGTGGATGAGTACTTAGAATCATAGAGCTGGAAGGGACACCACAGGTCATCTAGTCCAACCCCCTGCAATGCAGGAATCTCAGCTAAAACATCCATGACAGATGCCCATCCAAACCTTTGCTTAAAAACCTCCAGTAAAGGGAATTAAGGGAAAGATTTAAACTTAATTAAGGCTACAGTCCTGTACCACTAAGGTGGGAGTATGCCCCATTGAGCCCAATGGGATGTTTCTCAGTAGACACGCCTTCATGTAGAGAAGCCTAAAAAACCCCCCGTTATCCCCATATCTTCATTCTGTAGTGGTAGAATCAATTTTGCAACCTCAGGGATCTACCATCTTATTATTTGCATATATAGACGAGGCCTGAGAATTCTCGTGCTGAATCATATTATTCATTCAACATTTGGCTTTGTATGCCTGGGCTTTAAACATATACAATATTGCATATGTGCTGCCAAAGCGAGAGGCTGCTTGATCATGCAGGTCTGATCTTTTAACTAATTATTTTAGCTAATAGTATATAGTTTGCGCTTTTAAAGGTTAAAGATAGAAGATACAGTGTTGTGCTTTTTTGTTTTGTTCACACAGATATGATCGCTTATTGGAGACCTGCTCTATTGCTCTTGTTGGCAAATACACAAAGTTTTCAGATTCCTATGCTTCTGTCATCAAAGCTTTGGAACATTCTGCCCTGGCTATCAATCACAAGCTTGAGATCAAGGTATGCTTTTCCACTAGCCCCAGCAGAATCGCTGTCTTCTCTGGATTCATGTTTAAAGCAAAGAGCAGCAATAAACAGGATGTACTTTCCTGTTTGAGAATGGTGCTTCAGCAGCAGCCAAGGTGTCAATATTTCCAGCCCAAAAATACTCATGCTGTATTTAGAAAAAAACACAATCCATTTAATGTTACATTCAAGCAGCACTGAGGATAACAAAGCTTACTAACCTGCTGCTACTTGCATAGCCATTGGACATAATTGGTGGTAGAAGCATAATGGTGATGCTGTTTTGAATCCCCAGCTGGGTACTCTTACTTTCCAGGGGACAAAAGATTTTGGGAAGCTTGCCATATAAAATATATGGAAGGGGAAAGAGGCCATCCATTCTTCTCTTGCCCCCCACAAAAGTGGATAGGAACGTCACTAAGCAGAATATAGGTTTTGTTTACTTTAAGCAGCAATTCAGATCTAGAAACTACAGGGGAAGGGTAGGCAGCCTGGTGCCCTTCAGAAGTTCTGGGCTACATCATCAGCCTCAGTCAGCATGGTCAATGGTGAAGGATGATGAGATTTGAGGTCCAGAATGTCTGGAGGGATACGGTTTGCTGCTATAGAAATTCAAAACCCTCTTGGAAGAGATCATGCATGTAATGTGACACCTCGAAACCTCCATCTTTGGAGCTTCAGAGCAAACAAAAGACAACAGTTGTCATGATGGCAGAAGCCCTCCACCAAGTGGAAGGCTCTTGAAGTGTTTCAGCCTATGTGGATGTCTTCCTTCACAAACTGTTGGATTATCTGATTGTTTCAGAAAAGATTGTTTGCATCCCACCCATCCTTCTCTCTTGCATTTCTTACTATACCCAGAAGCAGACTCTGCACCTGGAGACTAGGCCTCCAATTCTAGAGCGCCAAGGGTATTGGAGAGGGGTGGTGGAGGCCCTGTTGGCTCCAAACAGTAAAGATTTGTGAACAGAACAATAAATTGACCATCAAAAATAACATCTGTTTTACAATTTTTTTATGGGTGCAAAAATTCCGTGCTTCACTAATTGGAACAGTTGTGTCATACGTAGTTTTGGGGAAACAAAAAGAAATATTTGTCAATGTCTTCAGATAGTGTTTGATCTGGTTGTATAATAATAATACTAGCAGTGAGGGAGGGGAGAAGCTTTTTGCTCCAATGATCTAAAAAAGTGGTACCTCTGATTTTGCTTTAATCTCATGTTTTTTAAAAATGGATTTCTTCCTAGTACATTGATTCTGCTGACTTGGAACCAGCTACTCTCCAAGAAGAACCAGTTCGATACCATGAGGCCTGGCAGAAACTCTGCAGTGCTGAGTAAGGCATACATAACCTTGCTTTCCTCCTTGAGACGCTGTGACTCCTACTGGCATCATTCTAGGCTTCTTTTATTGTTCCCTGGTTGGCTCAGTATTCTAGTCTGGCTGGGTCTGTTTATATAGAGTTAGAGTGGTCGTTTTCCTTTTTATCTTATGAGCCAAGTAGACAGTGGGTAGACTCGTGGAAATGGATAGATGAGGTTAACTTAGGTTCATTAATATCAGTAGGTCTGCTCAGGGCAGAACTTAGTTGCACAAAACCCAACGTGCCACACATCCTGTTACTCAACAGCAAGAAATCATACTGCCACAAATAAGAGTCTAGTTATATATTAATATCCAGTGGTCTTTCAATAGCAGTTGACTGCAATTGTTACATAGATCCTGCATGCTCAGAGGCAATTTGCCACTGAATGCCAGTTGATAACTGAAGAATAGCTCATTTGGTAGAGCATGAGATTCTTAATCTCAGGGTTGTGGGTTCAAGACCTATGTTGGGTCATAGATTCTTGCACTGCATGAGTTTGGACTAGATGATCCTCGTGGTCTCTTTCAACTCTATAATTCTTTGATGATGGTGGCAGGATTCTGGAACAGAGTATATTAATGAGATTCACTTTTTAGCTGTTAATGCACCCTTTTCCCCCTAATAAATATTTTTAAAGAATGTTTATGTAAAAAGATACAAAACAAAGGCAATATAGTACAATAAAACCACAAAAAGATAGAGTAGGACACAAACCAAATATATGTATACAATTCTATCCCATGTATACATGATCAGAAGTAGTGTATATCGCATTTTAGTCGTGCACTCCAAATTTCCAAGGATACTGCAGGCAGCTGTTGAAGGTTTGCACTTCCTTGGAAGGAACATCTACGTGCATCTCTGACCCTTGTCATACATAGATTGATACTGCAGAGCACTTAAATCATTCTGAATAGTCTCTTTTGGAGATGGGGATGAAAAACAGCCATGGTGTTCAGCCTTTGAAGCCAGTCCCCTTTTATATGCTTCAGTTGCCTGGCTTCAGAAGGATTACTCTAATTAAACAACAGCTATAAATGTAAAACATTTGTTTGAGGGGAACTACACATTTGGTGGAGACTTTTGTCTGGAAACCTGCATGTCTGCTAAGTAGCAAAGAGATTTTGAAGGTCAGACACAGCAGGCAACCCTGCACAATATACTTTACTTTAAGCATGCCTTTCTGCTGTTGCTTTGCAGTTATTTGGAAAAGATCCAAGAGTGTTCGCTGAACTTCTGAAACTCCCGTCCCTTGAGAGTGATTAATGAAATGCATGAAAGAAATGGACAAATTAGTTAATGTCATATATAGGAAGAACGGTAGCTGTTAGAAAGTTAATATGCTGAAAAATGGACATGTTCTATAGATCGTTGGCAGATGCACTGGACATATGACCCGAAAGGAATGTATTTGTATACCCTGGTGGTGTAATTTGCATTTATGAGTCACTCTGTTCTGTTTCTGTGTAGACGTTTGAAGTTTAAAATAATAATGAAAAGCTTTGTGGAATGCAGATTGTTCACCTTCCTGCATTGCAGGGGTTGGACTAGATGGCCCTTCATGTCCCTTCCAACTCTACAATTCTATGATTCTATGAAAGTGTAACAGTCTTTCAGGTGTCACTGAATGGATTTCTCTCCCCCCCCCCGCCCCCTTTTATGCAGTGGAATCTTGGTTCCAGGAGGGTTTGGTGTTCGAGGAACGGAAGGGAAGATCCAAGCTATTTCTTGGGCAAGAAAACAGAAAAAACCCTTCTTAGGTGAGAGATGATTTTTTTTATTATTATTACACACCAGGTAGAGGTTTTAACTATTAGGCAATAATCCACTCTAATACCTCAGGATCAGGTAATTGAGTTGCTGTGCAGCCTGTCAAATGTAAGAGGCAACTGGCAAGAGGAGTTTCTGGTTTACACTGATCAGTATCTGTTTTCTTCATGACTTTGAGCTTGCTTGGGGGACATACAAGCAGAGATCAGCATACCCTTTACAGCGCCCCCCCCCCATCATTATAACATTTTTGTCATCTTTGTGCTTATGTGGCCCCTGATGCAAATAGTGGTTGCTATGACAGAGTTATTGGGGACTTGAAGAGAGTGCTTGTGCTGTCTTTTTCTGCAGGAGTCTGCTTGGGAATGCAGCTAGCAGTTGTGGAATTCGCCCGCAATATCCTGGGTTGGAAAGGTAAATGCAATGATGTAAAAACACTTCATTGGGGATGGATTTATGGGTGCCAATACTTAAGATTGCTAATGACTGGTGTTTCTAGTGGATTGGTATAAATTACTACCTGTGACATTTAAAATGACTAGCCTTAAAGGGGAACAGCACCCATTTTTCTTCACTCTGTCCTTGTAACTGTTTTCCAAGCCACAGACATCTGCTATGCAAACTGTTGTATTCAATTGAACTGATTGGAATAGGAGGCAGTATTTCCAGTGCATTCACTACTGACCTTAGAGTTTCACAGGATAATAATTAAGATCTGTGTAGCTTGAGAGTGCTTTAGGGACATATTGTCTCCGTAATCCCTGAATCAAGTCTGCAGGATGGGTCACAGGTATTCATGATAGCATGACCAGTACAGCCCAACTCACATCATGAGCACCCTGAAAAGTATTCTTTAGCTGCGTGTTATGTTAATATTTCTGAGTTTTGTGCCTAGAGGCTCCTTTTTGAAAAAAGAAGCCTTATATGGTATGGGATGTGAGTAGTTAAAGGTTGGACTGTGAACCATAAGCCCATAGCTAAATTATGCTTTGGTCATGATCTCAAACCCTCACTTGCAGCCCTGCAATTTGGGGTTAATGCTGACCTATCCTGCAGACCTAGTGATTGATGGAAAATTGGGGTTTGCACTGCTAGTCATATCTGATCAACGTTTGTAATTGGCAGATGCCAACTCTACAGAATTTGACCCCAAAACTACACATCCAGTGGTAAGTATGATGTACTTCTTGCACGCCAAGACCATTCAGCATTTTTCCATAGAGAACCAAAAATATGAAATATGTTGGCTGGCTTGCACAGAAATTAATGGCAAGAATAAACGGCTGGGGTGTGAAACATACTCCCCTTATGGTCTTATGGAATGCAACCACAAATTGATGAATGGAGCATTGTGGCTATGGTGCCTATCTCTGTTGCATTGTATAAGTCAAAACTTTCAAGGTTGTCTTCAACTGAGTTTTACTCAGAGTTGAACCATTGAAATTAATGGTCCTAATGTAACCATAATCATTAACTTTAGTAGGTCTACTCTGGATATGACAAGTTTTGGTCCATATGCCTGGAGAGAAAGCAAGACCTCTGTATCCATGTGGGACATAATGTTCAAATACGCTATAATATGGCATGTCAAATTTGATGCATATAGACCCAGGATGTAGGATCATTTACAGTTAACACCATATTTCTGCTTTTATGTTATTTTATTGATTTTATTGATTTTTTTAAATTTATGGACATTTATAGCCCACCTTTCCTTCAAGGAGCTCAAGGTGGCATACAGGGTTTTCTCTCTCCGTGTTTTATCCTCACAACAGCCTTGTGAGGAAGCTTAGTCTAAGAGACAGTGACTCGCCCATGGTCCCCCTGAGCCTATGTGTCTGTTGCATCTCTCTTCTCCCTCCTCGCCCCAGCCAACCTACAGAACTGAATGACTATCTGTTTTGAATGGAAAGTCCAGGCCATTCCACTACAGAGCCCCATGACTCCTCTCTAAAGTAATCTCTTGGCTTGATTGAAATGTGATGAAACCAGTTTTCTACTTGTAGAACACAAATGATTAAGATTGATGTTTATGGCCTTTTGTTTATGCCAAGAGCTACCCTTTGATGTATGCTTATCTTCTAATTCCTTTTCAATCCCATTGTCCTCTTTTGAATTACTTTCCTCAGATCGTAGACATGCCGGAGCATAATCCTGGCCAAATGGGTGGGACCATGAGGCTTGGGAAGAGGAAGACAGTTTTTCACACCAAGAACTCAGTCATGAGTATGGCTCTTCCTAGACCTATGTTATCTCTCCTCCTTTGTATTCCACTTTCCTTTTGCTTGTTGGTGAACAGTGATGGTACAAATGCATGATCTATTGTGTTAAGTACTGGAAGATTTTGTGCTAAACGGCTCCCACTCCTGTTGTTTTAATTGATCAGTCTCCTTCCACGTATGTCCCTTGGCAATGCACACAACATATAATAAAAGCAGTTTCAAAACGGCACAAAAAAATAACAGATGAATTTAAAAGCAATACAAAACAGATAAATATGGCAGAGATGTGTTGATCTAGCTGGAAAGTTTCTTGGAACAAACTTTTCAGGAACAGAGACTTTTTCTCTCATTTCATACCAAAACTTTGTGGTGGTACAGGGACTTTTAATGGTAGCAAGTTTAGTGTAGACAAGAAATACTACTTTATACAATGCATATGTAAAATATCGAATTCACTGCTAGATGATGTGATGGCCAGTAGTTTTGATTTTAAAGGGGATTAGACAGCTCAGTCTGTGGCTGCTGACCGTGATTGGTTAAATAAAACCAAACCAGGTCCAGAGATGATATGCCAGTTGCTGGGGAGCGACAGGGGGAGACAATTGCCTTGATGTCATTATTGAAGTTCTTGGAGGCATCTGGTTGGCCACTGGGATGTAGCACGTTGGTCTAGATCAGGGATGCCCAAACATTTTTCAAAGAGGGCCAGATTTGATGAAGTGAACATGTGTGAGGGCCGACCAAAGTTGAGCTTTTTTTAGGATTGAACTTGTTGCGCTTTCGTTAGGATTTGACCCCAATAAATATACTGCCACAGGGGCTGGATAAAAATGGCCGGGGGGCCGATTAGGTCCCCAAAACAGACTTTGGACATGCCTGGTCTAAATAGACCCTAGGCTGGTCTAGCAAGTCTCTTCTTTATCTTCTTTGGTGGTCCAGTAGAATTCTGAAATTTATTCTTTGGAGGCGAAGGTGTGGTGTTAATGTGTTTAGCCAGTCTGTAATAAGCACAGCCATATTTTCTCCATGGATAGGAAAACTGTATGGAGACGGTGACTATTTGGAAGAGAGGCACAGACACAGATACGAGGTATGTCATCTAGTATGCAGCGATATTTATCAACCCCCGCCACCACATTGGCTTTTCGGAAGAGAAGTGACACCACTTTCCCTTCCACAGGTAAACCCAGAGTTGAAAAACACCTTTGAAGAAAACGGTCTGAAATTTGTGGGCCAGGATGTCGAAGGAGAGCGAATGGAGGTGGTTGAGCTGGAAGGTAAGCACTTGAATTAGTAGCTGGGAGACTGACACTGTTGTCTTAGGTGACAACAAATATGGAAAGAGGAACTCTTCCTTCCTTGGATGGGGAGAATGAATGTCAAGTACCACAATAGTTAGTAGATGCAGCAGAGAGATGGATGATGGTACTCAGAAAAGATTTATATTGCCTATGTACTTTGGCCTGGCCTTGCCGATTGAGAGCGCTTTAGATAGTAACCTAACAAAGCATGTTACCACCTTCTCTCCTAGAGCATCCATTTTTTGTCGGTGTTCAGTTTCATCCAGAGTTCCTCTCCAGACCTATAAAGCCATCTCCTCCCTACTTCGGCCTCCTCTTGGCTTCTGCAGGGAGGCTCACACATTATCTACAGAAAGGATGCAGACTCTCCCCCAGGTAAGTTCAGCTTGAGTGTCTTGGCTCGTGGTATAACTGCCGGCTTGGCAGCGTTTTCTGTTCAGCATGGTGCACCAATGAAAGGCTGTCTGTTAGGCATAAAAACCTTAAGGCTGTATTGTATCTTCCTTCCTTGAACTTGGGCCTACAATATCAGTAATGCCTTTGTAGAATGAAAGTGTAGGAAGTTTTGCTTCTACTGTGGCTCATTAGTCTCTAGCTTAATCTCCCTCCTTTGGAAAATTGGTCTGCTTTTATCTTTTGTTGCAGCTGACATCAGTATACTGTTAAGTAGTGGAGAATACTGCTGACACATATTTTGGGTATCAGTGTCCTAAATGCTCTTTGTCATGATTAAGGCCAGTCTTCTGGTATCATTCCACTTACAAAGAAATTGCTACCAAACAATCTCTCCCCCCTTTCCCTCCCAGTGTAGTCTGGCACTATAGTAGTCTGCCTGCCAAAGGCTTGTGGAGTTTTGCCAGACTCAGAATGACTCTTCACAAAATTGCACTCTCTAGGAGCTTTGTCTCGGAGAAGCTGCAAGGGGATGTGCACAAGGCTTACATTTTCTGTTCAACATAGCGAAGGGGGAATTCCATTCATCTCTCCTGCATTTTAGTGTGTGTTCTAGAGATGTGGCAGTCTCCTGTATATTTCCTCTTGCAAAAAGCATGCTCCCCCCCCTTTGTGCACCGCACATGGTATCCTTTATTGTTATTCTGCCTAGCACTTGAAGTTGCCCCTTGAATAAAGGGCTGCAAGAATCCTTAATGTCACCTGGTCAGTGCCTGCCCTCTGCACTAAGAAGGTCCATGCCTTTTTAACAAATTGGGCAATTTTAAAGAACAATACAAGCCACAAATTGGATGTTTGAGAATCCTCAAAGGCTGGAAAGCAGGCCTGGTGTCAGCACCTGATATCCTAGAGTAGCTGTTGGGACTCTGGTGGCCCAGTAAGACCCACCAGCACTGATGTCTCTGCCCCCCATTCCACCCCCACTTATGTGATTGGGGTCCGAAAGTCATATTTATTTCATTCTGTACCCTAGAGTGACACTAGGTCAGATGCTGTGGGGCCCTGTGAGAAATTAAAATGTTGCTGTTGTCACTGCCAGGTTTGCTGAGAAGGACCAGCTAGGCTACTTTGTGGAAGTCTGTCATAGGCTGTAGTTTCTGACTGGCTAGGTCATTTAGATGAACTTGCATTTGTAACTAATGAGCCAGAGCCAGTGTGTAGAAGTGCTTATCTTTCTAATGGTCTGAATGTTACAGGGATACCTACAGCGACAGAAGCGGAAGTAGTTCACCAGACTCTGAGATCACAGAACTGAAATTCACTGCAGTGAATCATGAGTGATTGCTGGTAATGCTGTCCTTTCATGTTCTGAACTTTCAAATTATCTTTCTTCCATCTCTCCCAGTTGTGAATTTGGGCCAAATCTCTGGGCGTTTCTTAACCATGGGGGGGGGGGGAATTGTCTGGTCTTAGTGCTTTCAGATTGGGAGGAGTGGCATCTCAAAGCATAGTGCACAAATACAGGCAAAGCTAAATATACCATGACATCTTGACATCTACATGTTGAACCTGGCTAGTGTGCTTTGCTAACAGTGACATTTCCATGTACATTGCCTTGGGTCCTTTTGTGGAAAGGAAAAGCAGTGTAGTGGTTAGAGTGTCAGACTAAAGAGACAAGGATTCAGATCCACAGTTTGCCATGAAGTTCTCTGGGTGGTGTCAATCGCTACCTCTCAGTGACTAACCTGTTCTGTAAAGATGTGTCAGGAGAGAAATCGGCAAACATTTTATGCTACTAAAAGAAAGCTAGCATGTAAATTGGGCCACATTCCCTTCTGAGTAACTGTTTGGGGGCCATGTCAGTGGTGGGTGGTGTCAGAAGGAAACATACATTTGACTAGTTAGCACTTATACACAGACACAGAGTATCCTCCATTCAGACAAGAGGCAGTCAGAGTTCAAGGAGTTTCCAGCCAGGCAAAAATACTCGAGAAAGTATGGAGCATGAGCAGTGAAAGGGGTGGCTAAGGATGGTGTGTGGCTTGGGGAGACTCCCAAGGGCCAGATGGGAGAGAGTTGGGTGGTTTCTGCGCCTGAGGTTTCTCACCTGTGATGTAAATATACTAAAACAAATTCATTTCTTTTATTTAAAAAAATCCTTTTGTCTCTTTTATCTACCCTCCTCCCCACCATTTCAGATATGCCTAATATTCAGAAGATCCTTCATTCCTTTGATGCAATAGTTGAACTGCTGGAGTCTCTTAAATCACGTCACGTTAATTGTATTTTGAAAAATCATGGCACACTTTTTTTGTTCATTTAAACTTATTTTGTATTCTGAGAAGCTGACACAGTGGTGCTCACCCGTGCACGATGGTGAGCTTAAAAACAAGAACTTCAGAAACAGAGCAAAGAGGGGGACAAATTCTGGATTTCTGAAGAGCCTTGATACACCAGTGTAAATGGTCAGTGTTGCCAAGGATAATATGTGTCTAAGCTTTCTGTTCACTTCCATTGTGGTTGGTTTAAATTACAGTATTTACTCTCTTGGTGGATTGTGGGAAGAGAGGTGCCACAAAGAGGGAATAACTTGACACATATTGAGAAGCAAAGTGGTGAGATTTGGTGCCACCATTGAACCTTTGTTCCAGGAGATTCCTCTTCCTGCTGGTCAAATCTTAGGGTATTTGGTTAATTCTAATCCTATACACAAGTCATATTATGCTGCAGTGATATAATTAAAATAGAGTATAACACCACCACCCCTTTTAGAAGCTTGTGATGGGCAGTTTTTGTTTTTGTCCTGCTTCCTGGACTGCCATAACTCCTTGCATCAAGGGGGCCATCAAGAAAGTGACTTTTCAGAAGCTGCCTTTGCAACTCTCATTGAGAGACTTGCCTTGGACTAAAACGTCCGAGGCCCCACACTGCTGGGAACTTGTCATGTGACACATATGCAATATGTGGCCTGTGCTCAGCAATATATTTACTCCATCCCAAAGAAGAGGAAAAGGATGACGCTAGGCTTCTGCAAAAGGCGGGAGCTGCATGAAACAAGTGTTTGTAATCTCCCCTTTTCCAGTGTAGGTTGTAAGCTGCCTTTCCAGCAAGCTAGGAGAAACTCTGTTACTAAAAAAATGTACCGCATATCTAAACACTTCTGAGTTTAATAAAACTTGGGGAACACAATCTGGGTGTCTGTTCTGATTATCTATCAAACTTGAGGACTCATTTTACACTCGCCCCCCTTCACCATCTTGCTGTAAGATGGTGTCTACTTCATACCTGTTTCTCCTTCCTGCTATAATGGGTTACGTCAGCAACTTCCTGGATAAGTAGTTGAAGAAAAATGCTGTTTTGGAAAGCAAGGGCTAATTATAGAGATTGCTAATACACAAATTTTCCCTTCCACTTTTTCATAGCTTTACCACCATGTATGGCATTTTTCCATAGGAAGCAAAATCCAGTGGTGCCATTCAGAGTTAAAATGTTAATGTGCTGTCTTGATGCCAAGGGAGAATAATGCTCTCCAGTAGCCTTGAAGAAGTTACCCAACTTAGGAATAAGACCCGGTCATAGCTCCAGAATTCTTCCTGCAAACCATCTACAAATACAAGAAACCTGTTAGACGCAAGCTCTTTATTGGACTACATTTCCTTTGTGTGCAGGTTTTGTAACTAGTTGGCTTGTGGTGTTTAGCTGTCACCTGAAAAAACAGCAGGTAGCATTGCTGGTATTTTGTTGCTGTAAGGCTTCCTTCTCCTTCAGCAAGCTCTCTATTTTCACCTCCAACTTCTTGATCTCATCTGTCCATTTCTGGAGATTTATAAAAAGCAGAAGTTATTTCCTTTCAGATATTTGCAGCTGCTGCCAAATTACCTTTTTGTCCAAAATTGATCTCTGGCAGTGAGTTTTGCTAGAAGGGTGAATAGATTTGAGGGAATTGGCAGTATGTATTTCAGGCCAGGCTGTTTGGCTTGGTTCAAATGCAGCAGTAAGTGATAGCTACGCTGTGCATCATCAAGCAAAGAATAGCAATCAAAGGCCAAAGACAGCAGATAATGTGATTTATTGCATCTGCCTGCTATGGCTGCCACAATGTCAGTCCACCAGGGATAGAATTAGTCAATAATGCTTTTGGGGGCTAGAACTAAGTGGGAAGCTGATCAAAAGGTTTTATAATTTTTTCCCTAATAGAATCCATATTTTGAGGCATCTATTTTTACAACAAGGTCCACTTCCTCACTGATAACCAATGGAAAGTAATTTGGTCTTAAATGTTTTAAAGGTCATTATTATTTATTATTAAATTTATATACCGCCCTATACCCTCAGGGCAGTTCACAAGTCAGTTAGTTATTATTCTCCCCTAGCTCGAGTGTAACATTTTCTGAAGAAAGCAGTGAAGTTGCCCATCTGTGGCTAAACTTTCCCTATGCCTATTGAGCCAAGTTGCAAATAATTTTGACAAAATAAAAACTCCCCCACTCTGCTGCCACGTATCAAAATTCAGACCCAAAGTGACACACAAAAATCCACTTAGGGATTTCCTCTTTGCCTTTCATTTCAGCAGCCTAATTGAGAAAGGCGGGGGTGGGGGGGAAGAAAGCATTTTTGTTGTAGAACACAGGAAAGTGCTTTATACTGAATCAGACCATTGGTTCACCCTTCAGTATTCTCTATACTAGCTGGTAGCTGTTCTTCAGGGTTGCAGGCAGGGGAGATGTCAGGAGTTGAGCATGCATGCAAGGCAAATGGTTATCACTGAGCTATGGCCCTTCCCCCATTTAACAATGGTAACAATTGTTAAAACCCTTGGGGAAGCCTTGCATATCACTTGGAGATAGACCAGTAGATTTCAATCCTGCTAGGCTGTGCAAAAACTGAAAATTACCTGCCGGCACCACTCTTGAATGGCGCTACCAGTAAGGGGGCCCTGAATACTACCTTCTCGTCGCATGTATACTTCCCCTTGGTCTGTTTCATAAAGGAGAGGCTTGTTCTGCTTTGGAGGATGAACACTTAGTCGAATAACTTTCAGGAAGATGCCAGTGTCTTCGGCTTTGATAACTGGGATGAAGCTCAGTGTGTAGTCCGATGGGAAAACCTGCGGTTTGAAGCCTTTCAAAAGAGCATCTATGAGCAGCCGGATCCTGTCTTCATCTTTGTGGTCACACCTGACTCCACGTACCATGCCGTTATCCTCAACCCCCACAAAAAGGCTGCCACCTTCACTGTTGAGAAATGCGCACATATACTTCCGCACATGATGTTTTAGGGTACCTGCCAGATATTCCCCACTTCCACGTTTGAATTCCACGTTCCGGGTTTCGCTGCCCATGGAAGCTCCATAGAATAGGCACTCTTTCCCTACGATCGCTCTCTGGACAATGGCACTGTCTGAGCGGGTGCCGCTCAGAAAGGCCTCCGGCCGTTCTGCCATACAGGAGTATTGAGGAAACTTTCTGATGCGGTTGAGATGGTGTTCGTTTAGAATCAACTTCCTGCTTCTCTCATACCCTTGCCCTCCCAGAAAAGTTTCTGAGCTGCTGCCAACAGAGTCACTCTGCAGACATGACAAGGAAAAACAGGTAAGGGCAAATGCCATGGAGAAGGGCTATAGCAAATACAATTCTTTGGGGGTGGGGGGAGGTAACATTTAAACTAGGAAGCCATTTAGATCATGGCTATAACATACAAACCCCTTTAACAACCCTCTCCCTTCCTGTCTCACATTGATGCTGGTAGTTAGACAACTCATCATCTGAGACATGCAAAAGGAGGCAATAGGGTCTGACTCTGGTAGGGGCTGAGCTAGAGGAAATGCGTGTATCTAGTAATGAAACAAGTTGACCTGGGTGATTATTAAACAGTCATTGGAAGTTTGAAAGTGAAATCTGGGGTGTTTGCCTTAGATGTTTGACTATAGAAACTATCAAAAAAATGGGGGCGGGAATGTAGGTGATTAATTTCCTTTCACTGCTCGGATCAGAATGAAGAAATGTAATGTACAGTACTCTGAAGGTCTAATGAATATTCTCTTTTGTAGGAAACCCAGCCGGATGGGCGGGGTATAAATTATTATTATTATTTTATTTTCTTTCAGTGTTCCCATTGCTGGAGTCTTACCTCTTTGTTACCTTTGGCATGAAATGCAAACGTCTTGCCATGTCCCACGACAAGATTCTTCCCTTTCTTCACAAGCTCCTTGGTAAGCTCCGACTCTGTCTCAGAAGCAAGTAGCAGCTGCTTTATGACATGCTCCAAGTTGGAGTCTGTGGCTACCTGGACAAAGGCATAGGCTTGCCTGCGTTTCTTTACCACTTCAATGTTGTGTCTCTGGAGGGTGACACTAGCCATGCCCAAGATGTCCTTGAGCATGCTGCAGAGAACTTCGCGGGAATACTTGGGGTTCAGGTTGCCAACGTAGAGAACATAGGGACGGGCCTGCCCAGAATCTTCATCTTCTTCTACCTCCTCCTCAGCTTTCGCCTCTGTCAAAGACTGCTCTGTGGCCTGGTCAACGTTGCCAACTGGTAATGCACATTCTACTATGATCTCTGGAATGGTTGTTGCTTCCATTTGCAGACCTAAAAATGGTCTGAAAAATTCTAAAAGCGGGATTGGTGGTAGTTGCTCTTATTCCTCATTGGTGTATAGCTGGCTGGTGTACAGGAGGCCAGACTGCCTTGCTAATTCTATGCTGAACTTACTCTTATTACTTAGCACATGACTGATGTATGGTCACTAGTTTCTGGCTTGTTTCTGTGGTCGATGAAGAAACAGGGAGCTACAGGAACTGTGGTGGAAAAGGCCTTGGCATGGTTTCAAAGCCTACGGGGGAAAAGAACCCACAATAAACTTGAATTTTGCTTCTAGCAGTCACTATGTCATCTGGAGGCAAGGATTGCAATCTGCCAGTAGGTGGTTGCTTTTCCTTGGCCCTCTCTTTTATAGAGAGTAGGTCAATGAGACTTAAGAACATAATTGCCTTGCTGGGTTCAACCCAAGGTTCATATATCCCAGCACTCTAATTCCAAAAGTGGCCAGAAGATGCACTTAGAAGCTCACAAGAGCAGGTGCCATTATTAATCTTCAGCATGTGGTCCCTGGCTGCATGCTGCTTCTGTACCAAGAGGTTTTATTTACCTACAGTGGCTAATATTCATGGAGACAAGGTCTGTGTCCATCAATGGCTAATCCTTTTGAAAAAGCCACCCCAGCAAGTGGCCATTACAGTATCTTTCAGTATAAATGATGTTGAGAATTATCCCTACTGATTGCAAATTAGCCTGATTGGATACTAAGTTCTAGCAATGTTTGAGCGGCAGAACATTCTCTCTATCCCAGTTATAAACCTCTGCCAGAGTTAATTTTTTGCCCAAGGATAACTTCTATTTCCCTACCCTCTGCAGCATCCTCAAAAATCAAGCTACCATGGAAGGCGGTGGTGCTCATGCTGGACTGAACAGGTTTTTGTTGTTGTTCAGAAGCACTGCTGCTTCCAGGTAGGCCCTTCTTTGGCCTGTCCCCCCTGAATCTCTTTAATAGAGCTTAAATTGTGAGGTCATAGATGCCCTTGCTACTTACAGTTCTAACCTGTGTTCAGTTAGATCCCACAATGAAGGAGGCGGCCTATGCTTCCTGTGGACAAGCAGTACTTGCTCACCTAAAGGAAGATGGACACAACTGCTTCCAATTTGAAGCTTAAATACCACAGCAAGGTTTCAAGATACCAGCAATAGGAAGGCATTAGAACTGCAGGGAGCAAATACCCGGACTGCAGCAACTGAGGGTGTGTGTGTCAGTGGTAGGGAACCCAAGTCTTAGGGGTGAAATGCAGCACTCCAGTCTGTTCCCACTGGTCCTTGACATTCTCCCCAGGTCACACCTTTTCATGATCCATGGCCTCTTTGAGTGTTTTTGCCCAGCTGGAATGTGTCACTGAATAGTGATATAAATGCTTTTTGTTTTACCTGGATTGAAAATCGAACAATGCATGTGCAGAAATCTCCTTTTGAGTTTTGCATGGCTGGAAAGCTGCCTCCCATACATACAAAAGGTACGAGTTACCCTAACCCTTACCTGTGTGTGCATTTCAGTTGTGCTAGATCATATTTAAATGCATTTAACGTGTAAATGGAAGATTCTCTTGTAGGGAATGAGAAAAACAGGGTTGCAAGTGGAAAACTTGGTAGTGGTCTTTACTGCCTCCATCTCAGACTCTGTTGTTAAGGGCGTGGGGATGGAATGATGTTTCTCTCAGCTTTTCCTGATAAGCCTATAGACCCAGGACGGATTTAGGATGGATGAATCCCTGGCCCCACTCTTTTGCAGTGTCTTAAGTTGTTCATGTAATCAATCAGCGGAGAATCACAGCACAGCTCCACCTATCCTATTTCCCCCCACTCTTTTATTTATAAACAAAATCAACAGAATAAGTGCAGAAAAGAATATTGGCAGCCCCTTGCCCCCTGTTACCTGCAGCAGGCAGTGCTCACAGAAATGGTATTCTGCAGCCAGGCAGTGATGGCAGACAGAGGTAACCACCCCCCTCCCACCAAAGAGAGCTACACCAGACAACCCAAAACATCGGCCGAGTCACACTAATACCCCATTGCACTGCAGTGAGCTCTGGCTCCTTCCTAGAAGTGGCTTATTGCCTATGAATTTTCATTGCTTGGGGTTTGTTTGTTTTTTGCATTATCAATTTAGTCTGTCTCTAATATCTCTGGGCTAGTCTGAAATCACTCTTCCGCAAGAGCCTGGCATCCACTGAAGGGTAGCAACTTAGGAAGAGAGAAGTGCCTACAAGGAGATGCACCTTAAAGCTGCCCTTCCTCACTTTATTAGTGTAGGGCAGGAAACAGCCAAGCACAACTGAATCTCATGGTCCATTTGTCCTCATCCCAAAGGTTAAGCTGCTAAGGCTACTCTCCAGAAAGTGGAGGAAAGGAAACACACACTACTTTGCTTCCTCAAAGCAAAGAAGGTTTCAGTCTAGGACCTGGAGAGGGGCAGAGCTTTGGGGCACCAGCTTAACCACCTTCTTTTCCCATTCTCATTGGCCAGCAGCAAAAAAAAAAGCCCTCTACTATGAGACAACGCAGGCCACTGTCCAAGTGCCATAAAAAATAAATACATTAAAACGTTTTTCAGAATACATACAAACAAAACAATTCATGTTCCCAATTTGAGTTTGGGAAGGACAAACCATCTAAATATACCTGTTTCCCATCCATCTGCTATCCCACACATGGTCAGGTAGCTACAACTGAACAGCTCTGACAGACTGGAGGGATAATTTGAACGGTACCGTTGTGGAATAAGAAACATTTGATTCCTCAGGAAAAAGGTTAAAACAGTTGCTATTCCCATAGCAAGTAGAAAAAACATTTCAGGATCTGGGGGGGGGGGGGAGAGCTTGAGTTGTTCAGCTGTGTGCCCTGCGACACTAGGATAAGGGAACCTACGTTTTCCTCCCTCTCCATTCTTCCCAGCTCACTTAGAGAGCTATATGGCGATATCAACACAGATCCACTGCTGTGCCCTACCATAATCACCTTCTCCTCCTTGTTCCAAATAAATATTAGAGCTTTCTGCCCACATGCCAGCAACTCATTAAAACTGCTAGCTTGAGACTTCCATGGAGGAAAAGGCTGTAACAGCACCAAGTGAAGAGATGGTAGGGTGGCGTGCCCTCTGCCTTACCCACCCACCCCTGCCACCCAAGGGAGTAAACAATCTGGTTAGCAGCAGCTGCTTGTCATATGCCAGAGCTGGATTCTCGCAGTCAATCTGTCCTGTATGGCACAGAAAAAGGGAACACCGCCTGGCACTGCCAACTTTCGAGTCCAAACCGTACTCTTCATAAGGCATGAAGGGGATTCTTGAGGAGGGCAGCAAAAGAAGGCAGGGCATCTGAAAAGTAAGAAGGGCCAAAACAACCATATCCGACATGAGTGTGGCTCTGCCGGAGTGCCACACACATACACACACAGGGAGAAGCATATTCTTCCTTACAAGTTGGACTGCGGTCCCAAAACGCCTTCAGCAGAAAATAGAGGAAGCATTCATCCCTTTGTACCAACAAGCCAAGTCTCATTTGATTGATAGGGGTGCCCAGGGTCTTCCTCCAGGAAACCACCTCCTGTCTGCTGGCGAAGGTGTCCTCATAGTGCTGAGATGTGTCGGGCAAGGAATGTAGGCACGCATACCTGCCTGCGTGGGGAGTTGAGAGCGCCACTTTGGCCAAGACTGCACCAGGAGGATTCTTTCTCAGAACTTGCCCTGCTTTAACTTGTCAATGTGGTAGGTGAGTTTCAGTGCTGGCCCAAGCTTCAAGCCCATGTACTTCATCATCATATCGCTGCGCAACAAGAGCAAGGCCTTGCCGTCAATCTCCTGGAAACACAGAACAGAGAGAACCACATTTGTCTGGCCAAGCCTCTCACAGCAAGATAATGCCTCAACATGGCCAGAAGCAAAACTTTAAAGAGGCGGGTGGGGCTAGCACTAGTTTGAGATAATGCTATGGCTGGGCTGGTGGACTTTTCAATGGTACTTGTATAGAAGATGGAACTTGTTCCAGGCGCTGCTTTTTCAAAGCTGTAAGGCACTATGGCATAACAAGCAGCACATACCAAAATCTCAGCTGTACAACCTTTAAAGAAGGCCTGGGGAATGTGTGGCCCGCCAGATGTTACTGGACTACAACTCCCATCATCCCTGAGCAGTGATCAGCATGGCTGAGGGAATGGAGTCCAACAACTTCTGGAGGGCCACACATTCGCCACTCCTGCAGTAGGATATTGAGACTATGTGGCTATCTAGATATTCACAGTATTGTTGCAGGCTAGCAACAAAGTGGGGCAATAGCTTGGTGGTAGAGGACATGCTTTGCATGCAGAATGTCCCAGGTTCAATCCATGGTCTTTCTAGTTAAAAGGCTCAGTTAGCAGGTGATAGGTAACACTGCTCTTTGCCAAAGACCTCGGAGAGCTGCTGCCAGTCAGAGTTGACAAAACTGGGCTAGATGGACCAATGGTTTGAATAAATATAAGGCAGCTTCCCATGTTTCTATGTTCCGGCTCCAGCCCTGCTCCCAACACTACAATTGTTTAAAGCAGGCACGGGCAACAAGTGACGGGACTCCTATTTCCCATCGTACCTGATTTTGCAAACTGATGGAAATTGAAGTCAGTAACATCTGGAAGGACACCCATTCTATTCCTATTCCAAAAGATGAAAAGGGTGGTCTTCCCTGTCTAAAGCCAGTATAGCTATTTGGGGAAAATCTGACCTGTAGCAATTTTTTGTTCCTCCCCACAACCCAATTGCTCTCCACCAAAGGCAGTTATGCCCTTTTTGCATATACACAAATCCAAATTCTGCAAGCACAGAAGCCGTTTGGCACAATTCTGCTTTTGCTAAAAACAGGGAAGACAACAACTTCTGTAAGTCACTGGATATCTTTTTCAGTCTTGCCCAAATACTTTAAAGGCTGAATTGCATTGTTGGGTTGAAAGGAGAGATTGTCAGGGAGCCACATCTGAAAGCCCAGACAAGGTTTCATGCTGGCTATCAGCTAGTGTCAACTTTGCCTGCTTTCTCTCTCTCTCCTGACAGTGCCCACCACCAGCATTTTACCTCATCTCCCTCCCCTTCTTGAACTGTATAGGTTTGCTTCACCAGCACATACTCACATGAATAAAAATGAAATCTAAGATGATGCTATCACCAGACTTGGGGGGGGGGGGGGAATAAGATTTCATGGGAGCCTTTTATGTACTGTGGGAACAAGTCTTGCCTCAACTCTCCCCTCCAATCTATGCTGGGGATGTTTTGTTTATTCCTTGAACCAAATATATGAAATCCCAAGAGGCCTCAGGGGAACCAGACAGATCCTTATTAGATCCCAGCTATTAGTCACCTGCTAAAAGGTGCACAGAGGAGAATGGAAATGAGAGGGCTGCACTCAGTTCAAAGAATAGATCACTATTCCTGGGCTCAGTTGCCAACTCAGTGCCACCAGGAATGTTCCTACTTCACAGTCTCACTTTCCCCCCAGTTCCTCCATTCTACATAAAACATCTCCCGCTTATTGCACTACTCCCTCACTGAAATGGCTCAATATATAATAAAATTTGTGCATCTTTTTCAGACATTGAAGCGGGAATGTGGAGGGATATGCAAATACCATTATTTCATTACCAATTAACTGCTTTCAATAACTAAAGCTACAAAAGATGCAAACCAGTTTCCAATATGTATACACACAACATTTTAACTGTGCAAAAGCTGGCATTCTGCCCAGTCAGGTATGTCGCTTTCAATAGGGCAGTTGCACAGATCTGCACAAGACGTGCAAACCAAGACGGCTGTCATACAATACTTGTGAAGCTGAGCCTGCGGTGCCTTCAGTGAGACACATGCAGCAGAGATTACCTCTTGTCCTTTGTCTTTGCTCTACATCTGATGATCAAGCACATCCACCCTGCTGGAGCTTTGCTTCCTCTGACTAGACAAGGACCAAAGCTCCCCAAGCGGAAAGGAACTTGGTACAAAAGAAGTTTGATACAAAGTAAGGCTTCTTTGTTAAAGACTGCCTCATGGTGACTGTGAGTGCTTGTGCCATGATTCTTGCAGCAGGAGGAGAGAGTGACGATGAAAGAGACACCCCACTCCATAAATCACCCATGGTGTTGGTTATATTTACATGCTTTCGGAAGAGGTCTGCATGGGGTCCCAGTTGTGGGTCAGCTTCCCTCACAAACTGCATGACATCTTCCACTGTCCAGCCAGATGGGTCTCGGCTGCCCAACCGTGAGGTGTCTCGAGGAGCAAGGTATCTGTCAGAGCCTAGAAGGAACAACAGAAACAAATCAACAAAACCCAAACACATTTGTGTCCTGGCATGACAGGATACTGCAAGGCTCATGATTTTTCCAGATGGTCGTTTTTCAAAAGACTGCCACCTGTTTTGTCAGTGTTAGTTTGCACAGAGCCACTTTCATGTGAACAATGGTGCATGTCACTAGTTGCCCCCCTTCTCTTCCATCATGCATGGGAAATAATACATTGCATGGAAACACAAGAATGGAGCTAGGGATACTTCATTAGAGAGAAGAGATGTTCTAATTGCCCTTACCCCCAGCACTAAGTCTATGCAAGGCAGAGGTACTGCACTGAGAAAGACTGGAGGGCTGGTGAAGGTGCCTGTATCCTTGAAGTCTGTAGTCTCTTGAATTCCTGCTGGGACTGGATGCACTGACAGCATTCAGGGCGGAGTCCATGGGGTCTAGGCGTGGCTCCAAGGGACCTGGCAGGCCATCACTCAAAACAAACGTTTCACCTGGAAGACATACAACCAACTAATGAGAGAAGTGCAGCCACCAGCTGCAATGCTGCAAAGTGCCCAGAACATCCAAACTGCAGAAACAGCCAGCTTCTGCCAAGACAGAAAGTCAGGGAAAGAACAAAGGAAAGGAGGAGTAATCACTTTGCTCACAACTGAGTTCCAGTCCTTTTGGTGGCTTCCCCTTCTCTACCAGTTTTATTCACTAATCCAAACTTATTGCTACTTACATTTCAAGTTCATCATTTTGTTTGATCATCATAAAAAAGATAGCAGGGGTAGGGAAGAGAACTCTTTCCAGCTCAAGGGCCTCATCCTCTTCGAGTCAATCTTCCAGGGGCTGTGGAAGGCACAGTGTTCGGAACAATTCCTGCCATTCCCCAGAAGAGGAAGAGACATGGTAGTGGTGGGTGACTCCCTATTGAGGGTGACAGAGGCAGCAGTGTGCAGAGATAACAGGGTGCCCTGGGAGGTGTGCTGTCTTCCAGGCACAAAGATTCACAATGTGATAAGAGGTTGCTGAGTCTGATAAAGCCCACTGAACACAACTCTTTCCTTCCGATTCATGTGGGTACAAGTGATACTGCCAGACACACCCTTTGACATACAGCAAGGGACTATAAAACTCTGGGTAGGAAGCTGAAGGGCCATAGGGCACAGGTGGTTTTTTTCATCACTCCTTCCTGTTGACGGTCATGGGTCAGGGAGAGGACAATACTAGAAGTAAACCTCTGGCTGCACAGGTGGTGTCATCAGGAAAGGTTTAACTTCTTGACCATGGTCTCCACTTCCTTGAGGAAGGACTTCTGGCAAGAGATGGGTTACACCTCAGAGTGGTTGGTAAGAATGTGTTTGTTAAGAGTCTTGCAAACCTGATATGGAGAGTTTTAAACTAAATCCTGTGGGCAGATGGGTGGGGGAGACAATACTACAGGTTACAGAGGGAAACCTGTACCACAATGATAACTTAAGAGAAAAAACTGATCTTTCTGTACTCCAAGCTGTTTGCTACTAAACTCAGTGTACATGAAGTGCAGTTCAAATGATCCCTCAGCATCTGGGCTGGATTCACTGTACCAGTTATGTCTGTGGCAGTCTTGTGCAAGGACCTCTGTTTGCTCAACAGGGCTTTCCCCCCTCTCCCCGCCCCATGTGTCCCTGCAGTGAGTTCAGGGTAGTGTTTGGGAGAACCCCCAGAACAACATGGGGGTGGGGTGAGGATAGTGAGGTGGAATTGTTCCATCTGGCAAGTTGAAATGCTTGTGCAGACTGAATGACTGAAGAGTGTAATGCAGAATTCCACCCTCTGTCTGACTGACTGCTTTTCCTGGCAAATCCTATCATGAGAAATGAAGTTTACTGAGAGTGCAACCGGCTCAGTATCTGCATTCGTGAATAATCCCTAGCAGGCTCTTGAATTGGTTAAACTTGGACTGCAGACTGGGGAAAAAAAGGTAGAAGGGCCTTGTCCATTCTCTACTGCATGCGTGTGGAACCACTGGTCCTCCATATGTAGTTGGACCACAACTCCCATCATCCTTTACCACTGGTCATGTTGACTGGGGCTGACAGGAGCTGGAATCCCATAACATCTGGACCGCCCCAGCCCCGCCCCCTCTACTGTATTGATAATCCCATAGCATCATTGAGATGAACAATGTTTTCAGGAATATTGTTCCAAGGGCAGTATACCTGGGGAACAATACCAGTGGGATGGCAGATGTGGGATCACTCAACAGGACATTACAGACGGTCTCCCACCTACAGTGCCAACTCTTGCCAGAAAGAGAAAGAAACTTCCATAAGATGCCAGCTGGGTCATAACAAGGGTCAATCATGCCCATCATTGTCCAGGAAGCCCATAGGCAGGACATGAAGGCAATAGCCCTCTTGTGCTATTGTTCCCCAGCAACTGGCATTCAGCAGTATGTTACTTCTGAACATATGGATAGGCCTGTTCTTGATGAATCTTTCTAATACACTTTTAAAACCATCAAAACTATATAATAAAAAAGCTAGAAAAAATCATAAGGGGTTACAGTAGATTCAGCTCCAATTGCTACTCAAGGATTATAAAGCTCTTTGCAAGTCAAAGACCAGCAGCTTCATACTTGCATGCATTTGCTGTGAGGAACAAGATGGTATAGAGCTAAGGAAGATTTCCAGCTTCAAAGCATGACGCCAAACGAAACTTATTGCGGAAAAAAGTCATGTTGTAAACATTGCATTTGGATTGTCTGAAGACAACTGGATAATTGTATTGTGTACAAGAAAAAGCAGAAGGCTTCAGGAAATGTAGTGATTGCTTGAAGGGATGGAAAGAAACTCCCCTTTACCCTGTCTTGACTTTCTCAAAATTCAGTAAGAGCTGGTCAGAAAAGTCTGGGGGGCCAGGAGTGGGGTTGGGTTGCTTCACCCCTCAATGGTGCACACAGCTAACAGGGACCAAGCAGGCTGTTCAATCCAGCACTGGAAGGTGCGGAAGGGAGGTACTTCACTTCCCCTGAAACACTTCCTTCAATCCTAATTGTAGATTCAAGAATAGACATAGAAAGGGCAGGAAGTTACTGTCTTGATAACCCTAAATCAACCTTTGCCAACCTGATGTTCTTCAGATGTTTTGAACTACAACTCCCATCAGTCTCAGTCAGAACAGACATGCTGGTGGGGGGGGGGGTGGAAGCTGTAATCTAAAGTATCTGGAAACCACCAAGTTGGCAAAAGCTACCTTAAACAATGAATGACCAGGATAGAAGCATGCTAGACTTGGAGCTGCTATATGTCTTCCTACATCTTCATCAACCTATGCTGCTGATTCATAATTAATATTAACAGCCAGGCTGGGAAAAAGATGCTGTGCTCACCTTCCAAAGGGTGATGGTCATTCTTTGGTAACTTGGGGGAGAGAGCACTGTATGGAGGGGAATCTTGTAAATATCTCTTTGCACCCCGTCCTGGTCCCAGTAGAGAGCCATCTAACGAAATGCTCCTGTCTAGAAAGAGAGAACAAGCCCTGCTTAGGATCAGAGTCTTCCTTGGGAATCAGCCATGCCCAAGATCACCAGAACTTCCACTATGCGTGGAAGCTCGTACCTCAGTCAACAGACATCAGAGCTGCAGAACTGCACCATTGTTTTGGAATCTAGTTGGTTCAAAATAAATAATACCTGCCAGCACTTTGGTCCATTCAATAAAGGAAGGCTTATGAAAGGGACAGTGGCACTTCACATACTGTTCTCAAGCCATTCTTTTACCTTTTAAGCATGTGTGCAATTTAGGAAAAGAAATGATATTACTTCAGTTCTTCTGAATGTGAAACTGCTGAACATTTTCAATCAAGGCTCAAAATTTTCACAGCCCTGTTTTAATAGACCACAGAGACCTAGGGGTTTTCGGGTACATTGTCAGCAATATGCTGATGACACACAGCTCTACTCCTTTACAACTGCAGGTGTGGCAGTAGATGTGCTGGACGGTGCTTTTCAAAATGGTTCTCAAATATATTGGCGGACTGTAGCGAACCTGGGTGTCTTAGTTTCAGTGAGCATGACTAAAAGTGTGAAGTTAGTTCATTATGTATGACATTTCTGAACAGCGGAAAGGTGCAACCTGATAAAAATGAGTGTTCAAACCCACAGAAATAGATACAGCTCATCTATTATATCATTAGCACATTTTCTTTTGCACAGTGCTGACTCCTATGTGTCAAATTCCTAAAGATAGAAAACACCCAGTGACATATGGGACAATTAGCACAGGGAAAAGAACAATTAATTATGTATAGCCCTAAGCCTTGCTTTTTTTGCCAGTGCCTGCATATCTATCTGTATATCAATCTGCATATCATACTGTATTGTTTTAATTAGTGTTTTTATAGTTGTTTTGATTTTGTGTGGAGTGCCCTACCTGGGTGGATGGAGCAGCCAAGTAATTTCGTTGTCCCCGAGAGGGGGCAATGACAATAAAGATATTATTATTATTATTATTATTATTATTATTATTATTATTATTATTATCTATCTATCTATCTATCTATCTATCTATCTATCTATCTATCTATCTACCGTAACCTCTATCTCCACCTTTCCAAGTAACCAATGAATTACCATGGCAGTTCTGAGACATGGTGACTGGCCAGCAGAACTTGTCTAATGTAACACTTCCGGATGGCTCTTGTTATGCAGACTGCAAGCACCATTCAGCAAAAGACCTAGTTTCTCAATGGGCGATGGGTGCTTTGGGGATCCAGAGAGTAGCAGATACATAGGAAAGCCATTCAAACCCTTGCAATGCTTCACAGTAATCTAAGGCCACCACTACGTTTATAGGTTTACCATAATGTACTCAGTACTTTGTCAGGGGAAATAAAAAGTTTAATGAAGCTGTCGTTTCAGATTTTGGAGTAGCGTACAAAAGAGGCAGGCTGCAGGCAGAATGAACCCAAGGGGGGAAAAAACACCCCAAATGGCATTTGCATGGGGAATAAATATATCTGCGCTATTGCATCAATCTGCAGAGATATACTGGAACAACTCTTAGCCCCAACTCCTACCTGGTAGGTACCTGTCGTGGTCGTACTCGCGTGAGTGCTGCACATGATGCTGAGTAAATGGCTGGTTCCCAAAGAGGTTGTCACTACGTAGGTTGTGGCAGAGTTTCTCAAGGAAGCGGAGGACATAGGTGATGCTGTTGACTGCTGGTAAGGTCAGAGTATGCTGCTCATGATCAAACACAGCTGGCGGAGGAAAGAGAACAAAGCCAAATTATAAAAGTCTACCAAATTGTCTGGGATTGCTGGATCACATAGACCTCTCCTGCAATTCAGTTTACTGAATGACTAGAACCACAACTTTTCCTGGCTTCCACTAGAATTGCAGGAGGTGTCTATGTGAAAATATCAAACACAAATATTTAAATCTTGCTTTTTGAGGCTGACAAACACCTTCAGAAGGTGAAGCTGCAGCAACTGTAGATGAATCTACAGTTAGATGAGTAAATACAATCTACAGGCTTAGATGAGTAAATACAATGGGTGGCATTCAAAGAAGTTTTACTCAGATCCACTGAAATTAGTGAACATAGCTAAATTAGGTCTATTAATTTCAACACGTCTAGGCTTGAAAACTTAATTGAATACCACCCAATGACAGTATTCCAATTTACTTTTTGAATTAATAGAATTGATTCCATCAGGGATCTGCTTTTAATTGGATTGATTATTTTAGATTTTCAGGTTGAATGAAATCAAGTAAACAACTGGTTTTATTTAATGTTCAGTGGCTGACGGTTTTATGGATTATGTTTTTATTGCTTTATTATTGCATTGCAAACAACCCTGTGATTCTGTTTGGATGAAAGGTGATCTATAAGTAAAGTAAGTACATGAGCATCCATGAGGGGGGCAGTCCCCTCCCCCGGATGAACCATAACTGCCAGATTCCCAGATTTCTTTCCTCTGCTTCTCTCTTTTTAAAGCTTTTGTAAAGCTTGAGTTATAAGGCAAAATGTGAAGGCACAATTCTCCTCAATTTTTGTGAGAAACTAGTCTTCTCCTTTCATTGTTGTTGTTTTTAAAAAGTTTTTATTGAATTTTACAATATTCAATCATATAAGACTATAACATTTATCATATATATATATATATATATATATATATATATATATATATATGCAGGTTTTGGTGTCCTCGGGTGTCTTCCCGTGTAAAAGTTGGGGTGTCTAGGCGACGTTTCGACGAGGTCTCACTCGTCATCTTCAGGCTGGTGCTTTCGGCTTCTTGTTACTGGAACAGAGCAGGATCTCAGTGTTTGAGTTCCTATAAATACTGTTGAGGGGGTGTGGTGTATAGCCTCCAATGTTCTGGGCAGAGAGGAAGTTCCCAGGCTTATATACACACACACACACACACACACACACACACACACACACCCTTCCCATGACTTCCCTCAGCTTCCCCGTCAGGTTCTTAAAATATTTACCAATTCTGCTTAATTGTTGTCTTATTTTTATGATCTTATATCTAAATGCTCTTATTTTCTTATCAATTTTATACCGAATTTTCTTTCATAATTACATCTTACACTCAATTATATTTCATATTATTGTTTCTTGACCTTTGAACTTGTTTTCTTAGTTGGAAGTGTTTAATCAAACCCTGCCACTGACTCCTTTGATTGTTTCACTTTGCCCACACCCCCTGGAATAAGTGCTGTAGACATTCATGATTAGGTATAAAATAAGAAAGTAGATCCACCAACTTCAAGAGAGACTGTACAAGAGTGTGGGAAGAAAAAGAATTTTTACTGCCTCAAAGGGAAAAAACAGCAACACACCTCTTGGTGCAAGGTTTACTGCTTTAAATACTTACAATGTACCCCAGCAAGAGTGGGAAAATGACCCTGGCCTAATGAAGCCACACTGCAGTTGACTGTCTTTTCTTGCATACATTGAGATAGTCTTGAGAACACGACGACTGGGCTGTAGCTTGTAGAAGTGTTCCCCTGGAGGACACTGTTCAAAACAGGGTAGGGCAGGCAGACCTTACCTGAAATGATCTCGCCTCCATGGCCTTGTTTCAGGAAGGAGAAGACCGTATGCTGATGATAAGCACAATCAATGCAAGCTTGGACTGCTTGCTGCAGCACCACAGATGCTCGAGCTGGTCCAAAATGGTCAGGCAGCTGCTGGACTTTCTTTTTGTCCAGGTGAGGCCCAGTGCTACCATTTTTATTCAAGTAGATGCAAACTGTGAGGGGGAAAGGCAGAAGCCTTTAATAAGTGGACTCTGGTTTGCCTGTAACTGACTGCGCAGTTACTAACTTGGTAGGTCTGCTCCACTGAAAAAAATCACGTGATGTTCCAAATAGCTTCCTTGCAGAGTCAGACAGTTCCCAAACCCTTTTACCCCAAGGGCCAATTATCTAGCTGGTCTCAGTACTGGAGGACCGATTTTGATGCTGCATCAAAAGGCTCTCATCACAGAACAGTAATTTTTAAAATGTGACTGTAAAATGAAACTGAGCAATTTCCCCCTCTTAAGTCTTCCACTCCCTCCACCAGTATAGACAGAAATGGAAGGGGTCATATATATGTATTACCAGCTTTAGTTTGTATATTACCTTAAAATAACTTCCTAGTAATACCTGCCCCCCCCCAAAGAATTATTGCACCCAAGAAAGAGGATGAAATGCATTCTGCACCTGTAGGGGCCTGCATAGCAGAGCTAGGGATGGTTGCTGCATCCTGTGGTACTGTACTAGTGTCAGGTTCGGGAGTACTTGTTGTAGGGGAGGTTGGTGCTGGATTTAGTAAAGTTCGAGGTTTTCTCTGCAAAAAAAAGGGAAAGAGATAATATTAATAAACTTTAAATAAAAAAATCATTCTAAACAGGCAAAAGGACAAAAAACAAAGTGGATAACATGGCACTGAGGACCTAATCTCAAGGAAGCTGGGAGGAAATGGTGCATGGGGGGGGGGAGTAAGGGGGCCTGAACAATTCAGTCACAAATGATAATGGGACAGGTATTTTAAAATGACAGACTTTATTAGTTTGTTACATTTCCATCCTGCCAACCCTCTGAAGAGCTCAAAAACAACCTCCCATCCAGGTTCTGGTCAGACCAACACCTGCGCTTTAGAAATGAAATGGGTACTTTCAGACCTCAGTTGCACCTCTAGCCAGCTTGAAACTGTACTGAAGACGGAAAGTTGCATTGGACTACTTTTGCATCTAGCCCAGCACTCTGGGGTCTCTCAGATTACGACATTCCCATTACTTGATTCTGGATGCTTTTAAATGGAAATGAACATAAGAAATCATGTGGTCAACAACCAAACTATGACCCCCCCCAATCCCTAATTCTGCAGACTATTTGCTTGAATAGTTTTTGAAAGGTACCTAAGTAGAACTGCTCCTAGTTGAAGAAGCACACACTAACTGTAAAGTCATGAATACACACCTTACTGCCAGGCTTTGGTCCCCTCTTCTTGGGGAATTTCAAAGGCTCCACAGCTTTGGAGGGGGTTGGAGTGGCGTGGTTGGTCAGAGCCTTGGGCGTCCGGCCTCGCTTACGACCAGGTTTGCGTCCCCTTTGTCCAGGCTGATGTTCCAGGAGAGTCTTTGTGCCACTGTGCATGCTGCCTTTTTCAGAGATCACATCAGGCACAGGGGGGAATGGGCTCTTTGGAATCACCACTACCACAAAAAAGGAGAGAGAAGACCATCAGGTACCAACATAGCCTTATGCAAAAACACTTTCATGGACATCTGCGTATTCAACTGTACACTCAACAGAAGAGCCGCGACTCAGTGGTAGAGCACTTGTCTGATATGCAAAAGGTAGCAGGTTCAATCCCTGACATCCGGAGGTTAAAAACTCCACTCTGAAACCCTGGGGGGTTGCTGTCAGTCAGTTTAGACACTACTAGTTAGGTGGATCAATGACCTGCCTTGCTATGAGGCAACGTCCTATTTGCTTGTCTACTCAGAAGTAAGATCCACTGGAAGTAGAGATCAATGAGTCACACTCCCAGGTATGTGAGTATGGACCTGCAGTCTTAATCTGTTGTGGCAAACGCAGTCTGGTGGCACCTTAAAAAAAACAGTGAGCAAGCATATGATGGCGGAAGTTCTCATGAGCCACAGCCCACTTTGTTACACGTGGCCCAAGAAAGCTTCTGCAACACCACATTTTAAGAGGTTACCAGACTGTGCTGTTCTGGCCGCATATGCTACATTTTTATGTGATTTTCTTTTAAAGAGCGTGATTTAGACTTGCAGCATGAGATATGTCACTATATATTGCTTCAAGCCAATATATGGGTGTGGTGCAAGCCAACATTGTACACCTGAACTTTGATAAATTGCAATTTAGATAAGCCCCAAGACAGTTCCAAGGGCCACATCCAATATACTGCTAACGCTCGAAATCTGCCTCAAAGGCCAGGCGAAAGTTCAGTTCCTATTGGCAGTCATATAAAAGTCATTTTCTGCGGCAGTTTGCTCATAAAAAAGGCTCTTGGATGCAATCTAAGAAAAATGAGACCGTTTCAAGTACTCTTTCATGAAGTTCCATATGGAAACTCCAGTGCAATCTATAAACTTGACTATTGTTATGCAAGACTAGACATAAATCACAACAAAAAATCAAGTATTTCCTTTCCAAGAAAACTATGTTTATTTACAGAAAAACTTTATTTTGTTTAAATTGCCACTAATCCAAGAATATGGTATTTTCTAAGATAGTTGTTCAGAGGTGCTATAGCTTCCAAGAGGACTGCTTGGAACATAAAAGCTCTTCTGAAATGAAAATCACAAGGGGAAACCAGAGAACCATGCCCCCAAATGTTCACCTACTAAGCAGTTCCAACATTAACAAAAGAGAGAGAGAGAGTACATTGTAGAGCTGGAAAAGGTTCACAAAAGAGCTATCAAAATCATCATGGGGCTGGAGCAATTTCCCTGTGAGGAAAATTCACAACATTTGGTGGGGCTTTTTAGTTTTCAAAAAAAGGAAAGGCAGGGAAGACATGACAGAGCTGTGCAAGGTTATGGGGGTAAATGTGGATGGGGACAATTCTACTCCCCCAAATACTATAACTTGGGGCTAATTAATGAAGCTGAATGCTGGAAGATCAGAACTGTACAGTGGTACCTCGCAAGACGAATGCCTCGCAAGACGAAAAACGCGTAAGACGGAAGAGTTTTCCGTTTTTTGAGTCGTTCCGCAAGACGAATTTCCCTATGGGCTTGCTTCTGAGTTTGTTTCCTTTTTCTTAAAGCCGCTAAGCCGTTAATAGCCGCTAAGCCGCTAATAGCCATGCTTCGCAAGACGAAGAGACTCGCGGAACGGATTAATTTCGTCTTGCGAGGCACCACTGTACTTCTTCACACAGTGTGCAATTAAAGTTTTGGAATTCGCTCCCACAACATGCAAAGATGACTACCGAATTGGATGGCTTTAAAACAGCACTAGACAAATTCATGGAGGACAGGGCAACCTATGCTTACTAGCCATAATATTTTGGAGGTAGCATGCTGTTGCAGACAATATGGTGTTTATTGACAACACTTGTTTTGCAGTTAGCAGCGTTTCTAGATGCTTTGTAGTCAGTTCCAGAACATAGAGCCCCAAGTTTTGTAGTATGTGTGGCAGCCAAACCAACCACAGCATGAAGAACAGTAGGCTGGCCCAGGCAAGCTGCTTATTAGGAAAGGTGAGGTGCAAAGCACCTGCCCTCCCAGCACATCTGCAGTGAGGTTTAATATGGAGGGGTGGAGAGGTCCTTCACCCAGCAGTTTAGCAAGCTGCTGGGAGAGGTGCCTTTCCAACACAGGAAAAGGACAGAGGTGTCAGAACTCACTAATTCTCCTGGACCTCTAGTCTTTCCATACCACTGACCACAGCATACTTCTGGATAGGCTCTCGGGGTTGGGAATAAGAGGCACAATGTGCCATGGGAACACTGATTTAAGTTTATGCCTGGGAACTACTTCTCAGCCTCAGGGTGTTTGTGGGGTTCTGCAGGTTCCATCTAGTCTCCCATGCTTTTTGATATCTATATGAAACCTATATGATATCTAGCTCTAATTCTGCCTTTGCTCACACTCATAGAGGGCTGGATGAGGGCCAAACAAAGGAGCTTGATCCAGGCAAGATGGTGGTTCTGCAGTTAGGTAAGTAGTTTGTTCAAAGAGATTGATCAAGTTTTCACTCCAGAGCTGGCTCCTTGATCCAACTTTTGTCACTGAAGGCCTGAGTAGCTTCTGTGCCAAGCAGTCCTTTTTTTTTTTTTTAGCTTAGGCTGGTGGCCTTTGTTGGACAGAGACTGCCTGGCCACAGGTTTTCATTGTCTATCTTGGACCACCTACTGTAATGCAATATGTGTAGGGTTGACTTTAAAGAACGTTGGGCAGCTGACTGCAACCACTCATAACTCGAATGGCTACAGTCTGTTTCCAAACAAATTCAAAGTGCTGCTTCTTAGTCCTAAAACCACAGACAGCTTAGGACCCAGGTACCTAAGTGGACACTTGCTTGTATACAAACCTTGAGTTCATTTTAGAGACTCTTCTCCAGGTTTCCCTACCAGTCAAGATAAGGCAGGTAGCAACTAAAGAGCAGAGCCTGCTTTGTGGAATTTCACTGCAAGGGAAGCCACCTTGATGCCAACATTGTTTTCCTGTCAGCACCAGATAAAGACATTCCTGTTCTCCCTTATTTTAAAATGTATTATTTTAAGCATGCTGTAATTCATTGTATTTTAATTTTGTGTTTCGTTTTGTAAACTACTGTGGAGGTTTCCCTGAAAGGCAGCATAAAATTTTTTTAAACACACCCATACCCTCTGTCGTTCTAACATTGTCCAAGGACTTAACTCTCTGAAGTAGTCAGTGGGTACAGTACAAAACAGTCTGACAACAGCTTGCCCACAAGGTTTGGAAAGCTGCCTGTTCACAGAATTCCCACTCGTATTCAGCTCCAAGCCAAATGCCTAGAAATGATATTCTCTTTCTAGGAAGGACTAAAGAACAACCACTTAACTCCCAAAATTGAATCTTTTGCTCCCACATAAGTCAGCCATCCCCCAAGATTCTGCTTGAAAGAGGACACAAGAAATGAACACTAGAAATACAACTAAAAACAAATGTCAAAATCTGTTACCTTTCCGTCAGAGGCAATTCTACAGTGTCACTTCGACTTATTCACCTCCTAGTAGTCCAATTGAAGGCACACTACCCTAAATGGAAGAGGTGGTGTAGACGCTTACAGGTCTTCTTACAGAGATCCCACTTTCCTTAATTTCTACCTGAAGCTCTTCTCCCTTCCAGGCAAATGAAGTAAAGCTTTCCGGGCCCTTAATCTGTACACAATTGTTTGGAAAAAAATGGCTGACAAATACAAGAAGAATGTATGGTGCCACTTAACACATCTCCATGGCAACTTAAAAACGATTAACTTTTGCTTGCCTGCTGAGCAGAGTAAAGTTGTGTTGAAAAGGCTGACTGCATTAACGGGAACAAAGGAAACTGGGACAAGCGTCTGCAATTATGATCTCTGCTGTACCCACAGTAACGTTCATCGCCCTTGGCACAGCAATGAAGGGAGTGCATCCTTTCTTAGGTCTCCTTTGCTTGGCAAGATCTTAGTGCATTCCTGCCAGCTGGGATAGTGCCAAGGCAGAAACTCCACTCCTCTGCATTCCAGATCTCCTGATAAAGTGGAAGACTGCCTCTGGCTCACAGTCTGCCCAAGGACAGTTAACTCTTGCAGTCCTGCCACTCAGCTACTGTATCCAAGAAACTTCCTCTCCATTATTTTCACCACGGGCAATTAAAAATGTACAAAGAAAGATGACTTGCGTATTACCAGAGATAAGGGCGTGTAAAGAAAATATACTGATGCAGACAAAAACCTTGTGTAAAATATTGTAAATTTGGTGTAAGGAGTTTGGTGGGTGGGATTAGAAATCAGTGGCCACAGGCCAAAAATGGTTTAGAACTCCATGAGGCCCAGAGCTGCCAATGCGGGGTGTGTGTGTGTGTGTGTGTGTGTGTAAGGGGGCCATCAGCTGTCATAATGGGCCACTTTGAAAAATGGGTATTGAGGTGTTGGGTTGACAGACTCCCTTCTTTCTGAAAATGATCACCCGACAAAACTAGCTACATATTAAGAGAGAAGGAGGATAACTGGGATCATTTTCTGAAGGGATCCAGTGGTTCTGAAGGGATCAAATGGTTTCAAATATTCTCCTAAATGTCAGAGAAGACTATGTTCTAAATATTTAGCAAGTGCCTTGCCATGTACCAATAAATAATATGTACCTCTAGATGACAGAAGCAAGGATGAAACTACATGGACTTAGTAAAATCCTTTAGTCATTCTTCAGACTTTCTGATCAGAGGTTTCTAATACTTTCCAGAAATTTCAGAATTTTCTTAAATGGAGGACCTGGTAGTTATTATACATGCAAACACACAAGCACACACGATCAGGAACTAGGAACTAGGATCAGGAACTAGGATCACAAAGACTTACACACTGGCCCTGAACATAAAAGCCTCCACCTAGATGATACAGAAAGTTATCTACTTGCTTACTTTATGACTCCATCTTCTTGATGTTTCCTTACCTGTTAATTATTGCATTTTATATGACCTTTCACACAATGTAAAAGCTACTTCTAGAAATCTAGCCCATGTTTAGCATTCATTTCCGTGTTAATTGTTTCCAGAAAAAAAATAACTGCTTGCAATCTTGGCAACCTGGAAAATCATGGGAGTTTTGAGTTGTAAGATTCCTGCAGTTTTTAGAGATCATGCCCCACTGCTCATGTAATGAAATTTTGGCAGGTATTTTGGCATACTACATGAAGAATCATAGGAGAAAAGAAGCGCATATGCACAGAAAGAGTGGGAGAGTGGCGATATTAGTTGTGACAACCACAGATACTGGTGTGAATGAAATATAGCATGACATGGTGGCATGTTGATCACAGCCACAGTTCCATAATGCAACAGGTAATGCAGTATAAAAGGAACACCAGGAACCAGAGCAGAAGCACTAGCATTATAATCAGTAAAACTAACGTAATAAATCCCACACCTGAATGCAGACCATGTATCTGAAGTTGGTGGCTCCCGTGAGCAGAAGATGGACAGGTGGATACTCTGCTCCCTCTAGTGCTAAAGAAGCAAAAATACTCCAGAGGTGTTTTTTTTTACACCCGTCAAGTTATTGGGATGGGCTGAAAATAGTTAAATTAAGTTCACATCTCCAGAACCCATGAGTACACACCTTGCTTTCTAGCCATTATAATTTTAATATCTTAGCTACTGGAATATTAGCTCTTAAAGCAATAGCTGAAGCTTTGAGAGGAGTCATATGTGGATTTGCAGTAGCCCTAGCATATAGGAAATAAATGTTCTCCATAAGAACATAATAAGAATCTGCTGGATCAGGCCAATGGCTCATCTAGTCCAGTTTCCTTTTCTCACAGTGGCCAACAAGATGCCTTTGGAAAGCAGGACCTGAGCCCCAGAGCACTCTCCCCTCCTGCTGTTTCCAGAAGTTTGCATTCGCAAGCATACTGCCTCTGACTGTGGAGTAGCCACTGGTAGTATGCTGGGTTCCATGATCCAGAAACTGACATGGTCTAGGAAAGTATGTAGAAGTGGAGAACCACCAGCCCGTGGGTCTAATAAGGCCCATCAGGCCTTCCCATTTGGTGTGCAAGGCCATTTTGGCCAAACTACACCTACGTGCCCTACACCCAACGTCATGCAACTTCTGGTATGGGACACATATAGTCAAAAGGGGTTTGCAGCCACTTGCAAAGCCTTGTGTGAAGGACTTTGCAAGCCCCCACAATCAACTGATAGGTTTTGCAGACTGCTTAGCAAGGGGCTTCGGGAGATCTGACAATCTGCTGATCATCAGGTCTTGCAACATGCCATGCAAGGGCTCTGCAATGTGGTCTTTAATTGTCAGGTCTTGTGGAGTCCATTGCAAAGCACTCTGCAAGGACTCTGCAAGACCTGACAAACAATCAAGTGTTCTTGTGGAACACTTTGCAGGCTGCACATTTTCCCAAAGGGCTGGCCCACCAGATTCAGTTCCCCACCTCTGGAGTAAATTTTCCCTTAGAAACCCAGAATATAAATCAAGAGGGTGGAAACAGTAACACAGCAGCATTGAGCACACCTTTCAACTGATACCATTTTCACAATTAAAACAGAGCTCACTGATATACAAAGAGCTGCATTTTTCTTGAAGCACTGCCCAGTTTGGAAGAGAAGAGACACCCCTGAACTTCTGGTTCAGTAGAGTTGACAAGCACAAGTAACTGTAGGGTCAATTCCTATGTTGGCATTCTCTAGTCTGAACAGTTAATGGGATTATCAGCCTTGGTAAAGACAGCATAGAACAAGAAGATAGTTGTGCATGGTCCTGTGCAATCCTTTTTTGGGCATGCTTCCAGCCAGGATTCCACAAATCCCCAGGAAAGAATGCTTCAGGCCCTCTGCCATCACTCACCTGCCCTTATCAGGGCATCAACAGCACACAGATCTTCTCCCCCAAGTTATCTGAAATTGCAGACAACCCAAGAGAAGCTTCAGCTTTCTCTGAAGCTCATTTGACCAGCCTTCCCCCACATGTTTGCCCAAGGACTTGGAGGACAGGAGGGAGATTTCTGCACTACTTCTGCCTACTACAAAGTGCAGTGTAATGCAAGACACATGCACTCATGCACCCTGCCTATGTTCTCTGCATGACTGAGCCAAGCCAAGATTTACAAACTATTGCTTCAAAAGTTCATTGCAGTAATGTACAATCAATATTATGGGAAGCTGCTGTGAGGAGCCAGCCTTAATGAGAAGGATCTATGGAGAACATAAGCTGTGATATGCTTAAAGAGAGAGAAAGCACAGAGACATGGCAAAGTATTTTTGTGCTTGACATAGCTTCCACCACAACCATGACTATACTGGGAAGATTTCAAAGCATCCCATTTGATAAACGTCCTCAGAATCCAATACCGCAACAGAGAGTGCAAAAGACAACACGAACAAAGTATTGCCGTATTTCCCCCCCTATAGGACGCACTGGCCCATAGGACGCACCTAGATATTTTTTTTGGGGGGGGAATAAAGGGAAAAAAATTATCCCCCCCCCCAGGCGCGGGGCTGGGGCGGGGGAAGCCCGAGCTTCCCCTGACCCCAGCTCCCAGAACGGGTCCCAGAGCGATCCCGAAGCTGCGCGCAGCCTCAGCATCGCTCTGGGAGCTTGCGGGGCTGGGGAAGCCCGAGCTTCCCCCGTCCCCAGCACGGGTCCCAGAGGGAGGGCGATCACCAGTTTCATTGCCTCCTCGCAGCGGATCAGGCAAGGGTGACTGGGGAGCCATATTTGCAACTTTATAGTCCTCATGAACGCGCCCTTTCTCTCTCCCTCTCATCCTCCCCTCCCCAGATGTTGCGAAGCTCAGGCATAGTTTTTGGGAGGGTAGGGGGCGTTTGCATTCAATACAAGGGTTGGAGGATGGGTCGGGGGCTTAAACCCTCCGATATAGCGAAGGGGGCAAGGAAGCTGGCGGCCGAAGCAGCCCCTGATGGAGCCACCATCCTCACGCAAACACAAGATACACAAAAAGGCGGGCGAAAGGAAGCGGGGGTTGCTGACTGGTTGAGTTACCCCCCTTTTCCTCGGGGCTGGACTTGGGATGTTGTTCTGCTTCTGCCTCTAAATAAAAGTGAAACTTTGTCCGAGCGAGGAAGAAGTTGGAGCTGCATTTTGTAAAGTCTCCCAGCCTCGCCCGGGCGATTTCCAGGGCTCCGTCCCCCCCCCCCCCCGTGCCCATTTGCAACAGAAGAAAACACTTCAGCCTGTGTAAAGTTGGGGTGGCGGAGAAATTAAGGTTGCCCCAAGGAGAAATGAAGGTTGCCTGTTTCGAAGGCTGGTCTTCATGGGGAGAGATTTGGGTGGCTTCTACTCTGCGTAAAGACGATGGCTAAGGAACCGGAGTGCGAGCTCTCATCTCCCCCTCCCATTCTTTTGCAAGAACTCGCCTGTGTCTGGGGAAGCAAGTGCCCCCTCCAACCCCACCCTCTTTAAAGATGTTTTCCTTCGCTAACGCGGGGGTGGGGGCATTTACGTAAGGTTTTAAAATCATAACGCAGTTTGGTTCCACCGTGCTGGTGGCGGTAGTGGGGGAAATGGATCTGTCACCTACCTCCTTTCGCCCCCATCTCCCTTACTACCCCTGCCTCGGAAGCAGCAGCTGCAGCTGTCTGCGATTTCAGGCCCCTAGACAAGCGCAAGAACCTGACCTGCAGATTCATGTAACGTGCTCTTTAAACTTTAAAAGGAAGAAGTCTGGAAAGGGGGGGCGCTTTTTATGGCACACACACCGGCGCAGTTCTGCTTCTCCCTCTCTCCGTCGCGGGTGTTGACTAAGGCTTGTGCGGGCAGACGCGTCTCTGGCCGTGGGTGTGTTTGTGTGTGCGCTCGTGGGGACGCTGGAGCCGCCTGCTTGTGGGTTGGGAGCTCCTCGGTCTCTCTCTCTCTCTCTGCCTCCGCCCCGTGGAAAGCCTCTGCCTAACTTAGGTCTCCTCGCTGGCGCTGGCCACACACACTCACTCTGAAGTAGGACACGGCGCCATCCCCCCCCCCCAATCGAACTGCAAAGGAGAGAAGAGGCTGGGTTGGGAAGCGGAGCTTGCTGGGCTTGGGGGATAGCTTCCTGAAGCCTGGAGAGCAAGAGTGGTCGGTGCGCACTGACCCCTCTTGCTCTCCAGGCTTCAGCGAAAGCCTGCATTCGCCCCATAGGACGCACACACATTCATTTTCCCTTCATTTTTGGAGGGGAAAAAGTGTGTCCTATAGGGCGAAAAATACGGTAGCTCACTTTTTAAAAACTATGTTAAACCAAAATAACCCTCCATCAAAGATATGAGCACAATGATATGTTGCCAGTCCATAGACAACTATTACCCATTTCAGGGGTGAAATGTAGTAATGCTTTGATAGGACTCTTACCTTTCGTTCCAGGGGGCTGCAAGTTGTCACCGGTCAGTGAACACCAACCAACTGGAAAGATGTCGCGAGAATCATAACGGCACCAGTAATCAAAGGCTCCCCTCCAGCCATCAAAAGTGATGAGGACCTCAGAACCCCGCACCTCACCAATGGTGGCAGGGCAGATGAAATGTGGGTTTTTCCTATCTACAGCCTCCAGTTTCATCCCCATCTTAAAGAAATTCTGGGATGGAGATGGTGGCTCCTAGGAGGGGGAAGGTACAAGAAAAAGGATCAGATGCAACTCTATTAATACGCATATGTGTGCATGTACACACACAGCTTACTTTACAGACCTATTCTGCTGACTTAGAAGTGCACCCATTAGCCCTTGTTTCCCAGCAGCTGCTGCACAAGGAATCAGATAAAGGCTACTGGTGGGCTAATTTATAGAACTTAATTGCATCACAGGCCAAGTTCAGATGCAATGTTGAACTTTGGCTTATTTTTCTTAAACATGGTTAAATTCTACGTTCAAACAACAGTACCTTCATTCATTTTCTACTGTCAATTTAGCTTCTCAAATTGGGAGCTTAATCCAGGAAGTTGCTAACTGCAGTTCATACACTTGTCTTTCCTAAATCCAAGCCAAGTTACCCTGATGAAGGGTTGGTTAAGGATAACAAAGGAGGGCTGTATGGAACACTACTGGGGGAGGGAAAGCACATGGTGGAATGCAGTAGCAGGAGTAGCACTCTGTGCATCACACATTAACCTGGTTCACTGGAACCTGAGGTCCTCCAGATATTGCTGTACTACAACTCCTAACATCCCTGACCACTGGTCATGCTAGCTGGGAAAGATATGGGATCCCCAATAACTTCTAGAATGCAACATATTTACCACCCCTGCGTTACAGTAACCAGGGAAAGATTACACCCAGTATAAAAACAACTAGAGTTCAATGTTATGTCTAAATGGGGACATTAAGAGTTCTGGCCCCCTACACCATCCTGTCAAAACTTGGTCCTCTGGCATACCTTGTGATGCCCTGCTGCCAACCTTTTGCTGAATTATTTTCTCCCTTTTACTCTCCACAAATATAATTTTCAATCTTGACGTTTCACATCCCTACTTTCCATCTGTGCTCATGTTCATATTGTTCTTATCCCATCTTGCTCCTGCCCCGAATCTGATCCCCCTTTGCCTTCTGACTAGACCCAATCCTTCTGTGACTTACCTCTTTGGCCAACATACCTCCCTCCCCCACCTGTAAAGTTATTAAGTGTGCCATTCATGACACCACCACATCAAACTTAGGGACTTCATACAAACATTCACTTCCATTCTTTCAGAAACTTAGAGTCTTGCTATCTATATTCTCTGAACAGGAGTACTGTTAATGATGAGGAGTGGAACAAAGCCTCAACCCCCACTCCTTCCAGGCAAATGGAGAACCAAACTCATAAGCACATCAAAGCTAGCTACATTGTCTTCAGAATAGGGAACGATGATGGCTATACCTTGTGGAAAATCCTAACAGGTGCCATTTCTGCTCCATTCAGAGTCTTCAGGAGAAACATGGGCCAAGAAGAAGCATTCAGTCGAAATCCTGCAACAAACAGAGGTGGAGACCATAAAAAGTGTAGTAGCAGCTTTCAGTTCTGCCATCCTTCTATTATGAAGGTACCTTGATGTCTTCATCATAACATTTAGCAAATGTACTGAAAATCAAGGAATATTTCTCTTGAGAGAGTCTAAGGAAGCTTAGTTTGCACCATACTATTGGCTGGACTTTTTGTTGATGCTACTACTTGAGCATACCAAGATTTTCTAATAGGTAACATAAGCAGAACTTGGAAATAAATGCAACAGTATTTTAAGAATGTGAACTGGTGTTTTATAGTGGGCTTAATCATGACATCACAGCTAACACAGCCCTCTTATTGTAATCCATTGTGGACCCATTCTGCTGGGAAATTAGAAGAACGTTCCTGAAAACTTCAGCTGTGTCACTTTTGACAGTGAACTACAGTAAAGCAAGTGATCTGCCCTGTACAGCCTCATGCACACTTGTACAGAAGAGTGTATTACGGGTCCTCCTGAACATTTAAATCTGCTCTTAATTCAGAGATGCAGAGCCACTAGCATGGCTACCTGTGGTCAGTAACAAGTGTCTAGAGCAGGGGTGAGCAAACTTTTTCAGCAGGGGGCCGGTCCACTGTCCCTCAGACCTTGGGGGGGGGGCTGGACTATATTTTTTGGGTGGAAATGAACGAATTCCTATGCCCCACAAATAACCCGGAGATGCATTTTAAATAAAAGGGCACAAACACGCTGATTCCCGGACCGTCCGCGGGCCGGATTTAGAAGGTGATTGGGCCGGATCCAGCCCCCAGGCCTTAGTTTGTCTACCCATGGCCTAGAGGAAACCAGGCAGGGAAGAAACATGAATGGAGCACACAGTAGATACCTCTAAGTAAGCCTCCCTTCTCCAGAGCACTTCATATATTCAGATGTCATATCGCTGTTTACTGCAATTCCAAAGCTCTTTTGATCACTTGGAATCTAGAAGACGTATTATAGCATAAATGTAGCCCTTGGGGCAAACAAGGTTTCAACTCACCTAAAGGAGGCTGCAACATCCCTCCATTCTTTTCACAGTTGCCAATAGGCTGGATTTCTGCAGAATCCACCAGACGCCAGAAGTCATTCTTATTATCACTGCCATCCAGGCGCAATCGGAGACGGGCACCTGTCAATCCCACCACAGTAGCAATACAAGTGGAAGTGGTGTTCCTGGGGTCCTGGGCTTCTAGCTTCATGCTGATCTTGAATTCATTGGAAGGTGGGGTGTACGACTGAGGAGAACAAGGCTTTCAGCGTGACTTGAGTGATACATTTTTCTTCCCTCCCAAACCTCCTCCTTATTCCCTGAATTGTTCCCAGCACCTGAATGCCAAGAGCATATTAGAACTGGATGTCACAGTAGGCAATGAAAGAGAAACAAGGGTAAGGAACAAGTGAAAGAAATTCAGTCATCAACATGGTAAAAATTCTCCTCCAAAATGTTCACTTACAGCCACTAAACCCAAAAATTCTCTTCTTTCCCCATTATTTTTGCTTTTGAAATAAAACACCGCTGTCTTTCCATTCAAGAGAAATGGAAAGCCTTCTCTGTGGCAGCGCCTATATTTCAGAATTAACATTAGGCAGGCACCTTTGCCATACTGTTCAAGATGCCTGCTAAAACCCTTTTTAGTTAAACAAGTCTATCCACTTATAATTTAATATTTTCTATTAAAATTTTGTTGATTTTATCTGTGGATTGTTGATAATTGTTTTATATTGATTTATGTACAGTACATTGCTTAGAGAACCTTTTGATTAAGAAGTTTATGTCTATTAAAAAATCTAAATGAGCTCAAGCCAACCTGTCATGCTTTGTTAATGGTCCTTAACCCTGAGCTTGCACATCACAGCACTATGCTTATCTCCTTGATCAGGCACTCTTGGGGTCATTGGAAGCTGACTTTTCTGAGTCCATCTAGCCCACTATTGCTTACTTTGACTGGCAGCTGCTCTTCATCTTGCACCTGACAAAGTGGGCTTCAGTCCACAAAATCTTATGCCATAATAAAATGTGTTGGCTGTTAAGGTGCCAAAAGGTTCTTTGGTTGCCTTGGTAGTTTTTTGGGCTATCAACATCTAGAAGGGGCAGACGGGACAAGGTCCCGCTGAAATTTTCAAGGAGGGGGCTGGGTCCCATCAGTATTTTGCATCACTTGCGCAAGCTGTGTGGTGTGTGCACAGCACATCAGCAACTCACACACCAGTGATGTCAGCACGTCACCAGCCCCCTAAATCGTGCAGGCAAGCTGACGCATCTGGCTATCAGACAGAGTTCTTTCAAATTATCTCCAAATTAATCCAATTTAATTTGACATGTCAAGGATCAAACCTGGGATAGTCTGCATTCAACAATATTTAAAACTTGGCTTGGAGTCCTACTGTACTCTTGGACCTTCATTTCCTACCAACCCAATTTGCTAGTAAATCAAACCCAGGCACGATGCTACCTTCAAAATTCACATATTTTTGTCTAGGCTTCACTTATAAGGCAGACACTTTCATTAGAAAGCATTTTAAAATTGTAGCCAAAGATGATGCCCAAACAATCATCTCATAACTCAAGGAACTACAACAAATGTTTATTTTAACTTTAGACCTAAAGGAAACTAATGTCAGCACATGCAATGATCCAGATACATACATAGTCCAAGCAGGGAGAAATCTAATGTTCCTGTTCAAACCTACCTGTGAACAAAGGTTCCTGAGCTATTTCACCAACCTTAAAGGTCATGTGACTGCACCTTTATTTAAAAAGCTCTGTTCTGTTATATATTTTACAACCGGGTACCTGCATCGGTTGCTCTTCCCCCACAAAGAGAAGGTACAGGAGTTTATTCCACACTTGTCCATGAGCTGTCTAGAAGCTGACCCCTTCATCCCAACTCTTTTACAACATGGAATGCTCCATTACCTGCTTGAAGCAATGGGCAGGAGCAGGGATGGAGCATGTCTCTTTCAAGTATCTATCCCAGGCAAAGTGACCTGTGTAAAGGAGAAGAAAAAAAAGACTGCAATGGAACTTTTGAGAATAATTCTGGAAAATGACCAGTCTATATAAGAACCTTAATGAAATACCTATAAATGTATTAGCTATTAGGCAGAGGAGCTGATCAAAATGAATTACACAATGATAACAATTTCAAGTTCAAAAGATCACAATGAATTGTTTGGGCTGAGAGTACAGAATTACCAATTGTGGTAAAGGTAAAGGTACCCCTGCCCATACGGGCCAGTCGTGTCCAACTCTGGGGTTGTGTGCCCATCTCACTTAAGAGGCCGGGGGCCAGCGCTGTCCGAAGACACTTCCGGGTCACGTGGCCGGCGTGACAAGCTGCATCTGGTGAGCCAGCGCAGCACACGGAAACGCCGTTTACCTTCCCGCTAGTAAGTGGTCCCTATTTATCTACTTGCACCCGGGGGTGCTTTTGAACTGCTAGGTTGGCAGGCACTGGGACTGAACGACGGGAGCGCACCCTGCCGCGGGGATTCGAACCGCCGACCTGACGATTGGCAAGTCCTAGGCGCTGAGGTTTTACCCACAGCGCCACCCGCGTCCCACCAATTGTGGTAGAGAAACTTAAATTAAGTCTAAAGTCAACCAAAAAAGCTTTGTACCTGAATCCTAGTCTATGTATCTATTCATGTATTGCAGGTATCTTCAAGCTTTTCAGACCCAGGACGCACTTTTAACTCAAACAAGCATCTTTTACCATATATTTGCATGGCGCTAGCACTCCTGTTGTGACCTAGCTTGGATCAGGACACAACCCACTAGTGGGTTTCAATCCCCCAATTGAAGACCAGGGATATAACTGCAGTTATATCTTGCTCCATCTCCCACAGGCACACACAGTAGCTGACATATAGTATGGTTCATTTGCTTCAGTTGTAGAACTGCATGCAGCACTTTTACATTATTCTCTCAACATTCTTAAGGTTTTCTCCATGCCTTAAGAAGCCAAAGAGACCTCAAGATGACTCATACACTTAGTAGCTGACAAAGTCAGTCAGCCAAGCTGGAGAGGGCACAGCTACATGTTATAAGGAACAGGAAACTCCAGTCCAAAATAGCAGCCACGGTCAAATTCCTTCCCTTTTCCACTTTTTAATGTGAAGCCCAAATTGTTCATAACTTACTAAGGGCCCTGGCATCATTCGAACAACCTCCATATATCATTGGCTGCTGAAGCCAGTGTCAAGGAAATGAATGCCACGCAGATGTCAGAACAGTGAACACAGCAACTAGATGTTAAGGATTGAGAGGGAGGGAACTTAACACACACAACTAGCTGCTAGTTTGAGCAGCACCTCTCTGAAGTCTTCCCTTTTTATTGCACAATACAGTGAAAACAGAGGTCTTCTTGGTTATTCAGATGTAACAGAACAAATATAGTACAGAGTCGTAGGGGGATCCTTTCTTTTTTATTTTAAATGCTAGGATTCTTACATGCAATCCTAAGCATGTTTTGTAAAAAGTGAAGTCTACCAATTTAGGGCCCTATCTTTCAAGAGAGAATATTCAAGATTGCAGCCTTTATCTGTATGTCTTACACAGTAACTGGCCTGCAAGTGGCATAATAGCTTTTTAAACTGCTTGCACATGCCACACTACTGTAGACAGATTATGCCCACATTTCACCTGCCAGCAATTCATAGGTAAAGAAACCAAAGAAACTAATCCCTTTTACTTTTTTACATTTAGTAATGGCCCATCTCTGGCATGGAGCACCACAGTACAACTAGAACATGTCTTTACAATGCAGAAAACCTGTTTTAGCCCACTCAACAATTAGCAGAATGCTATTTTGTTTCATGTGATAGCCTCATGGTATTTTGATAAACTGTCCATCTTATTTTGTATAAGTCCCCTTTTTCCTGAGGACTTGTCCACACAGAGCCACATGGAGGGTGGCATACTATGAGATGAGAGCAAAGTTAATTTAATGGAAGAAACCAATTGTACATTAATGTTACAGTGACTCGCTATGCAGAACAGCCGATACACAGGAAAGGAAGCTACTTTATAACAGGTCAGACCACTTGTCTATCTATATCAGGGGTAGTCAACCTTTTTTTACCTACCGCCCACTAATGCATCTTTCTTTATGGTAAAATTTCCTTACCGCCCACCAGTGCTAGATGGAAGGAGGATTTAGTTTGTACTGTAGAACCCCCTAGTGTCCACCTGAAATCCTGAAATGCCCACTAGTGGGCGGTAGGGACCTGGTTGACCACCCCTGATCTATATAGTCCAGTATTGTCTACTCTGCCTGGCAACAGTTCTCTGGGATCTCAGGCAGAGGTCTTTCATATCACCTGCTAACCAACTAATTTGATTTTTAAAAAGTCAAGGGCTTTCTTCCCCACTCAGTGATAATGGGTTTACATTTGCTAAAGTTTACTCTGTTATTCACTGATCCAAGAGTGTCCCAGGTTGGCATTAACTGTGAGTTGTTAGCCAAAAGGATTGCCTGTACAAGATAAGCTAGTGATTTCCCTCCATTTCTTCCTTCAACTTCATTTTCTGCCTTATTTATCACCCTTCTTATCTCAAGAGATTATAAGACTGCAGGCAGAGGATGACTCATGCTTTTAATTTTTGGAAAGCACCTAGGTTTGAGGCAATTTATAACTCCTATTATAACTCATTCAGGCAAACTAGATTTTCACCAGGCAATAACAATCCCCTCTGTTGATAATTACCAGAGAAATAAAGGAACAAAATACTAATTCTTTATCATGGCAGTTGGATGGTACACTGGCAAAGCCAATTAGGAAAATTGGCACGGCTGGTGCAGCCATTTTAACTTGCTAATCATGTGGTCTCTAGGCCTGTTCACCTGGTACCTTTAAACTGATTTTGTTGGTGCTTTTATTCCTGTCAATTGATGTTTTTTGCTGCTGCCTTTATTTCCTCAGAAGCCACACATTCTGCACAAGCTGTAGGCCATATCATGCTCTTGCATGGGATTGAAAGACTGTGAATCCTCATAGGAGTTTGAGCACAGAAACACTGAAGTGTAACTCATTAGGTTTAATCACATTTATACAGAAAGGCAGCATGCATGCAGAGGTACAGTGGTAGCAGAAACACACCACAGTGATTATACTGAAAAAGGTCCCACCGTGACAGAACTACTGCCTTTGGACAAAGCAGAGTGAAGCCACGATAACCAGCAAATTAATTAGGAGCTCTTTGACTTGTCTGTGTCTTCAAAGTTAGCCACAAGTTAGCCTTTTGTCACTGAGGGATTCTGCTGCTGATATTCAATGAAATCTAGGTTTTGAACTGTGTGTGTTTCAATGCCTTGGATGCCAGACATTGAGGATGATCTTGGACAGCAAGATTCCATGTTGTTGTGGAGCAACCAAAGAAAATCCCTCTTTAGGCTGGTTCACATATGCCATGTTCCACATGATAACTGCAACATCAAATGAAGACCTCCACATGTGAACAAGCTATCCTAAATCCATCAAGTCTCAAATATTTTGTATCACTTCAGACACACTGCTTCTTGATGGAGTTACTCTGTATGTTCAGTTCCAAGTCAACCAGAGACATACATGTAGTATGCGTGAACCAGTCCTATGTACCTGTGCTGCATGGATGCATTTTCACAAACTATTTGCCGAGAAGGGCTCCACTGCAATTACAGCATAATCAGATATGCTAATAAAGAAGATGCAAACAGATCTAGAATTATCAAATAGAAGCAGCTGCTCTGTGCAAAGCTCTTTAGGACTAAAAAGCTGATATCCCTCCTTCAACTTGGATTGATTTAGGAGTAATAGCTCACTGGCTGGGTATTTGCTCTGACTGAATCCTTGGCATCTCTATTTAAAAGATTTTGGGAAAATGGATTAGGGAAGAGCGCTGCCTGAGACCTTGAGGCAAGAAAGACCAATGATCTGACTCAATATATGACAGCTTCACATGTTGACATGGCCCATTAAAAGTTTATATTACCAGCTGCACTGGCTCCCGGTGGAGTACAGGATCAGGTTTAAGGTGCTGGTTTTAACCTTCAAAGCCCTATACGGCCTAGGACCCTCGTACCTACGGGACCGCCTCTCCTGGTATGCCCCACAGAGGAACCTACGGTCTTCAAACAAAAACACCTTGAAGGTCCCAGGCCACAGAGAGGTTAGGCTGGCCTCAACTAGAGCCAGGGCCTTTTCGGCTGCGGCTCCAACCTGGTGGAATGCTCTGTCACAAGAGACAAGGGCCCTGCAGGACTTGACATCTTTCCATAGGGCCTGCAAGACAGAGCTGTTCCACCAGGCCTTTGGTTAGGGCGCAGCCTGACTCCCCCCTCTGGCAACCTTTACAAAACTTTATGGCTGCCATCAATCTTGATTTTAATTAATTTTTATAATGTTTTTATAATGTCGCACTATTTTGGTGTTGTTAGCCGCCCTGAGCCCGGCTTCGGCTAGGGAGGGCGGGATATAAATAAAATTTATTATTATTATTATTATTCTCTATATTCCTTCTCTTTTGTGGTCAGCAGAAAACTCACTAGCTGCTCTTCTAACAAAGGGGAACAGAAAAGAATGGTGGATCTAATTCATACCTTGGTACTGAGACGGAGGTTCTGACAGGCGCCCATACTTGTGTTTTTTGCCATCTTTCCAGTCTATTGCTAAGACCAAAGAGAGAGAATAACCTCACAAAGAGCTTTTCCTTCATCAGCAAGAAACTATGCTCCATGTTGCCTACTGTTTCTTGGTCAACCGCAAGCAGATTTACCCTTCAATGTATAAGTGTCACTGTTTGGACCAAAATTCCCTTCAAACTAATTATGCTAGAAGTAAAATGAAACCGACTGCATGCTAACATATAATGAGATGTTTAAAATATTGAGTTTCAGAGGCCAACCTCAAATTAGGAGATCTGCCCTTTTCCACAAAGGTCACAACAGTCAGTGGGAAAATTTATTTTCCTTAGTTTCTGCTTATTTGTCTGATCCCTGCCAGCTGCAAAACACAGCAAAGACACTGCTGAGAACTGAAGAAAAAGCTCCATGCCCATGTCTAAATGGCCAAGTCAATATCCTTCTGATGTGACAGGATGCAAGCTGATGAAAACAGGATGCTACTTTGCTGTATCTAGTTTGTAACCCTACAGTCCTCCTCCCTGTGCAGCCTCTGGTAATTCACACAGAAATAGGAGAGTGGTGTGTCAGGGGGTGGGGAGAGAACAGAATTAAGAGACTTAAGTAATTTATCATGGGGGACAACAACAAAATCACAAGTGAGGCCTTGATCAATCAATATAGCCAGCACAAACTACTGAGCACTTGATGAAGATGCTGAAACATTAACAGAAGTTTCATTGTGAGCCAAATAGCAAACTGGATTGCCAGGAGAGTTGTGGAAACTGACTGTCATCTAGAAACATGAAAAAGTGCTTGAAATGCTAGTAATGGTGTTGCAAAATCAGGGGGGGATGTGGGGGGGGGAATAAAATTGAAAAAACAGCTTCTATTTCAACTTTTTCCTTATAAACAGTTGAGACACCTTAAAGACTACCACATTTATTATGATTTATCACATATCCTCCAACCTTGTTAATACAAAATATACAGCACACATTAGTGAATAGCACTATCAAGTTATTTTCATTCCCCGCTTTTATCTGAGCCTGAGGGCCACATTCTTTCATCTGCAACCTTCTGAGTGCCGCATACCAGTGGTGTTTGGGGTCAGATGCAATAATGAGCAGAGCAATGGATGGGACTTTTAGGGTTACATTCCAGCCATACAAAAGTCAGAGATTTCTACACAAATACACACCCCTCCATCCTTCTTCCAGGCAAGCAAGAGGATTTATCACAATTCAAGGACACATTCCAACCAGCAAAGGCATTCAAGGAGTGTGTGACGTGTGGGAGGGTGTGAGGTCTGGGAAAAGTCCCAAGGGCCAAACAGAGACAGGCCTAGAAACTGCAATGGGTCCCTGGGTTAAGGTTCCCCACTCCTGCACTAAGCAGTAAAAGAGGGCCAAAGTGGAAGCAATATTTGTCATATGATATTCCCTTGTGAAGCTGATTTTTCTTCAACAAGTAGCGGGGGGGGGGGGCAGGGGCGACCAGGGGGGACAAACCCCACCAGGTCGGCTCTTGGCACCAATGGATGTTTTCCTCCCACTATGAACAGCAGGTATAGTGGGGAAGGCAATTACTATCAGCACCATGTCAGGGACAATACCTTAGCCCATCTTCCCATGCCATGTTCCCAAACCAGCTCACTCTCTAACCACACTAGCTGTTTTTTAAAGAAATAAAGGTCAACCTGGGAGACCAGGGTTGGAATCCCCACTCAGCCATGAAGCTCACTGGGTGACCTTGGGCTAGTCACCATCTCTTAGCCTAACCTACCTCACAGAGTCGTTGTGAGGATGAAATGGGGTGCAGGAGAACTATGTACATCACCTTGAGATCTTTGGAAGATAAATAAACCGCATAATGGCAAACAACATTTGTTTTGGCCCAAAGGGTTGTGGGGAGAAGTTCCTTTTCTAAAGTAACAAGAAATAATTCAAAAGTGATTCTGATACTTATATGGTAGAAATGTAAGTTGTGGGGCAGGGGCCATAATTATTAAAAATGCATATAAATAAATATTTACATAAACATGCCTTAATGATGCTTGTTGTTCCATCTCCTCACTCCTAAGTCAATAGGACTTACTTCAGAGTAAACACAAATAGGATTGCTAAACACTCTCTAGGATTCCTTAGAGAGTGGAATCTAATTTTTCATCAAATTTTTATATAGACAAAGCTTTGTTAGGGTCCAATAGATGAAAAAAAGGAGAAAAACAGGGAGCTACAGACACACAGGAAGCGCACGACAGCTACTGCTAAAATAATTCCATTAGAGAAAACAAATACACCTTCAACTGCTTTCTAGAAAGCCAATTGCACTGACAGGAAACGGCCTGGCTAAAAGCACAGGTGCTGCTTTTGAAGCATATTGCATAATATTCACAACCAGAGGTCACAACGGTAGCAGTGGCTGGAGGATACAGATTCCATGAAGAAAATAATCAGCTGAACAGAAGGCTGAAATCAAAGACCAGACAACCACGCTGCAGACTAATCAACCAGCATCACTATTATCAAGTTCTCCAGCTGCCTCTCAGCATGCTCACATGGGCTTCTGTTTTCCTCCATTTACTTTCACACTATTAAAAGGACAAGTGGTGCTAGAGAGGGACTAACTTCTGTAAGATGAACAACTAGAGGTGCAAAAACAATCTGAAAGAAGTGGGGTGGTAGAGAGAGAAGGAGTAGCAGCACCACTGTAAATCAGACAAGGAATTTCCTGGAAAGATCCTTGCACTTTGTATGGCATATATGAATAGAAAGCAGAATCAGATACTACCTTCTTAGCTGGATTTCTTTCCTTCTTTCCTTTATATCAAAATTGCTAGTCAACTGCTCAGAGTCAGGGAGAAAAAGGCTAATTCAGCTGCAAAGAAAAATCTGCCTTAAATGCATATGCCACAGACACAATCACAATTTGCCTTGCAGTCGGAGAAAATATTATAGTCACTAGAGAAAAGTGCCATGAGGTAGGCTGGTTGTTGGTTTCATGCCTCATTAAAGGGAAGGATGCATCTGCCAACACAGCACCGGCTTGCACCATGCTGGGAGTATAAGCAGATGGTGCCAAAGCAGCAACACAGGCTCAGAAGAGCTTCCTTCAGCTGGCCTAGCTGTAAACAGAATGGCAAGCTAGGCTCCCTTAAAAAGTAATTATGGGCAGAAAGTTCATCTGTGTGTGTGCAGAAAAGTGGAGTCTATGCTGATGGAAGCCAAAACACTTCCTACCACGAAGCAACATAGTCAAACTAAGTGCAGTATCAGCTACAACTACATTGCAACGTCAGTGGCCAAGGCAGCATACAAAATAATCTTACATAGAAGGCAGACCCCTGCCCAACTTAAGCTTGACCAAGCCATTACTTCCTTAGATATATACCAGTGAGCAATGCAATCCAAACCCTCCTGATGTTGAATGGGGTGGATGAGGATACTGCATAGTCTCTCCTCTGTTAAGTCTCCACTGGAGAGGAGGAGTGACACTGGGGTTTGCTGGGGGTGGTGGTGCTGAAGAGGGAGCTCAGCCACAGTGCAGACCCAACTTGCCCACTCAGATGGCAAGCTACTGCCAGGTATTCTCCTGCAAGAGGCAGCCAGCGGAAAGGGAGTATTGAAAGGTGGGGTGCCAACAGCTGTGGATCAGAAAATCAGAAAGTAGTGCCTCCACCTTCCACCCATGCCAAGGATGTTCTAGTTAATCCCCTGCTCTGTCCCACAATCAGGATTAAAATTGTTCATTAAGGGCTTCTGAGGTCTATGGGAGTATGTTTACAAAAGACTGAGTCCTCTCCAGGGAGTCCAAGTTGTCCCGAGACACTTTTTTACTCAAATTGCACTCACCCACCACTGCCATCCCTAATGTGGTCACCTGATAGGCACCAGGGTGGGGTTAAATCCTGTGCTAGCAGGATGTCCCTGTTCCCAGCACTGTGTATCCAATCTGAGCAGATTTTAAGCCTGCTCATTAGTTGATGAGGAGGTTAAATCCTGTTCACTTTTGCAGGATTCCATGCAAATCCTACCTGATTCAGGAAGGGGTTGGCATTGCAATCTCCTGCTAAGAGTTTCTCCTCATTATTTTCGCAAAGGTTTCCATGAAAACTTGCATGGGATCCCATGCTAAAATGACGGGAACACTCACCCTTTAATGGGAGATTCTGAGTATGCCCCCCCCATTTGATTCAGCAACAGGTGTGCATCAGGATCCCATGCTGAAATTGAGACTTTTTCTATCATTGTTTTAGCAGGGGATTCCATTCAACCCCTGGCTAAGATGAAGAAAGAAACCCTCCCCTTTTAGCAGCACTTAGTGAGGCTCTTTGAGGTCCCAGCTTCAAGTACCTTACACATGATGTCAGGTGGCTGACAAGTGGGAGGCCCTACCCACTTGCCAAATTTGGTCCACCAGGGTGATCCTGGTAAGGATTTGGCCCATGCAGCTAAAAAGGTTCCCCACTCATGCTATACACACCTCAATCTTGGAAGGGGCTATATGCTGTGCGCACACTACTTGCTCACTGAGAACTGCTCCATTTGCAGCTCAAAAGAACTATTCGGATAATGAAAATGAAAAGTGCAAAAAGTTCGGTAAGAATTCAAGGTAACCTTTCTCCTTCACCTGTGTATTACTCAAGTCTCAGTGTAATGATAATTCATTGTGCATGCATCCCCAGCTCCTAATGTCAGGTTACCAAACTACGTTGTACTTGTTTATCATCATGTACAAAAGTTTGGTTTTGAGGATATCTGTACGCATCTGAAGAAAAACAACTCATCACACTGTATGGCTGAGAGGTTGTGCTAACATCTGAATGAAATGCTCCATTATAAATGTAGAAATAAAGCTTTTGGTAATGAGATCTGCCCAGCCTATGCAGTGAATATTCTTTGGGAAGACAGACATTTGTTACATATCCCATGTTTGAAGGGTCTTTCACAATAAAGTTGAAAATCCCATGGAGATTTACTTCAGAGTGGGCCCCACTGCACTGAGACACATGCATGCATTCATCATGCATAATGAATCATAGTGTAATAAGTTCTGTCTGGTCTGAAGCAGCCCTGAACACAGGATGAATTTATGTACAGATCTGTTGGTGTGAAAGAAGAAAACAAAATGGGATATGCATGTCATCTCTCCACAGAAATCTGAGGTAGTTTTATGGACCCGGTTTCCAAATGTTGTCCATAATTTTGCTTGTCCAGATGGTTGAAAAAGCATCTATAGCTTTCATATCTGGCCCCATTAATATATTTAAGGATATATCAATAAACCAGTTACATGGGCTTTCCTTGTTTGAAGATTACTGCTTACCTTTCTGAGGGCTTGGTTTCCGCATTATATTGCCTCTTACAGGTCCTCACCCTGGAACTGGCTCCGCTTTTCTAATCTGAATTTATCTAGGGGGGGGGAAAGAGATGAAATATTACATCCTCTTAGGAACTTCATGACTTTTTCGCAACCAATATACAGGAAAATAAGTAATCTCAGCTCCATGATTTCCTAAATTAACCTGATTCGGATCCATTATAGTCTGCTTTCGGGCCTGGTTCGGAACAAAAAGTGCAAAGGTTATCCTAATGAATAATCTGTGCCAAGAGATGGATAGAGAACTGTACTCTACTCTACTTTGAGATCTTTTGATACCATCAGCCATGATACCCTTCTGGGTTTCCTGGCTTTGATGGGAACATGCAATACCACTCTTCATTGGTTCCATTCCTATCTGGACAGATGGATCTAGAAAGTGGAGACTGCAGATAGCTGTTTTAGCCCAGGTCTTTTGGCCTGTGGGAAACCATAAGGCTCCTTTTAGTTAGAAGAGTGGGATGGCATATCAAGAGTGATTATGTTTTCTAACCAACTTATATCTCAAAAATATTGTGGCCAACTTAAAAATAATTTATTCTGTTAAAAATAAATCATTATTGTAATATACTGTAACTCCCTCGTTTTCTAAGTGTTGAGTTCATTGCAATAATGCTTTCAAGTTATGAATGCCAGAAATGCAGCTTTGCAACAAAAAGTTGAGATTTGCATGATTTCCAGTGAGACTTCAAGGTGTGTAATAAAAATAAACTGACAACTTTATGAAACAGCCAAGGGACCAACTCACTAATGAAATGCTGACAGTTTACTTCAACAACTGCTTTCACCATAAACATCAAACTTTTAAGTTTACAGGTATAATTGATAACATAATAAATTCAAAAGAACATCCTATGTCTGCTTTTTAATATTTGATCCCAAGATAGGTTTTGCTCTTGGCCTTTGTTTAAGAAGCAAACAGACCTGATAGTTACAATAATTAGGAGACAAAAATAAATAAAGCTAGCACAATTATAGTCACCAGCCATTTGTGTTTTATTACACAAAATATTTTGTGCCCACTTAGTTGATCTTTGTTAGAGACATTTACAACCTGCTGCAGTGCTAATTTATTCAGAAATAAAAGTCATCCTAAGTCCCAGAGGACTTACTCCCATCCCAGGCAAGGCCCTAGTGTGGAGCCGCCAATTTTTTAAAAGTAAAATGAACAGAATGCTAACTAATCGTAAAGTTATCTTGTACTAAGTTAAAATTAATTGTGGCAGGAGAACAATTGTTTCCCCCCAGCAAGAGATGAAAATGATTTGAAAGAGGGCTTGCAACTTAAACATGTGCAATCATTTTACTTTTGTGTTGTTTGAAAAACCTGCTTTGCAAGAAGTAACCATGAGATAACTATAGTGTGGATATAATATAGAAAGTGTTACTGCTCTCAAAAACTACTCCTGCTTCTAGCTTTTGGCCAAAACACCCCTGCCCCAACTCACCTTCCTCAAGTGTTCTTACAGTTTCCCCAAAAAATAAGCAGAATACATAGAGACAAAGTCCCATAGTAAACACCCCTCTATATTGCAGGCAACCCATCTTTACTGCAGGGAATATTTACCTTCCAGTAAGCTCTTCTGAGCTGAAAAACATCCATGCACATGGAGCCTACTTTCTGGCTACTGGCCACCTCTTAAAAGAGCAAAACAGCAGGGGACACTGGAAGGGGAGAACAGGGCAAAGACCTTCTGGCAGTCAGCCCAGAAAGGATCTGAGCTAACAGAAATGCCAGGAGGCAGTGACCAGGGAGCATAAGTTCCCTGTCTACTGAGAAGTCACCTGGCTGCGTGCTCTTCAAGCTGGAATCAAGCCTGCTAAGCAGGAGATGGCAGGAGATAGGCCTAAGCTACTGCAAAGAGGGGAGACATTTCTGAATATACAGGCAAAAGAAGGATCCTAGACCTGTAAGTCAGCTGAAGACGATTACAAGGCATATGGAGGAAGTTCTTGGCTTGTCTCTAAAAGTCTTATCTTTAATGTCCTGGAATATACTGTGAGAGACCAAGCATATATCATAGGACTAAGAAGCTTCTAAGAGAACTGGTTTCCTACATCAGCAATTGGTATGTGTACTCACAGGATCAACTCTTTAACCCCCACCTCCCCAAACATTTATTTACATCCTTCTAAACACTGAAGGCATCATTAACACTCTGGGGGAAATGCTATACTATGCTCTCAGCATGTTCAACAGGAGAGCAGCAAACATTTCCAGCAATTTATAAACTGGAGTAGTTTCTCAGATAGCGTTATCACAAAGGAGAGGGAGTCTCTTGTAGTATCTGGCACAGTGTCAGATGTTCCAACCGTAGAACAGACTGTATTTTTGAATGGGAGAAGAGCTAACAGCCACATATACTTGCATGGTTACAGTGACAAGCCAGAAAAACCACAGCATGAAAGGATTCTGGACTGCTTTGCTGCTGTAGATGCAAGAGCAAACTAGAGCAGGAGCCAACATTTTGGGTTAATGTAGAAGTGCCAACTTTAGCAAAGTAGAGGGAGTAACCTCAGAGGGTTACTGATGTCTCACAGGCACCATGATCACTGACCATTTTCAGTAATACTGTAGAAATAATTAAGAGAGTTAAAAGTCACTAAGTTCTAAAGTTGATATACTGCCTCTCCTGCATATACTGTTGCACAGTTATAAATATCCTGTGAGAACAGGTCTTACAACTTTGCTTTGTTCTGAGATGAAGAAAAGTGTTTCCCCGTGTTCCCTTATCAAACAAGAACAATAAAATGACAATTGTGGAAATTCTCACTCTGATTATGGAGATCATGGAGCCATTTTTCAACAATTGTTCTCAATGCAGGTTACAAATAAAGAAAAACAAAGAACTATTAAAATTACAGAAATAGTAGTGGGGTATTATAAAAGTTGCAGATGAAAAACAGAGAGGTGACGCTGAAACGATACTGTAGTTATAAAAGGCTTGCCAAAAGAGAAAGATCTTGGCAACTTGTTTTAAAGGGGCCAATCTCCTGAATCTGTTATGCTGAATTTAGCAACTGATTTCATAGTTTGGAGGCCACCAGTGAAAACAATTTTTCAGTGCTGGCCACAACACTAACAGATTATGAGAATGCCAATAGGTTTTCCCTCCTAGAACTCAAAGAGGAGGAACATAAGGAAGAAGGTACTCCCAAAGTACTAAGCAGCTCTGCAAAGTCCATCATAAGGATATATACAAACCAGAAAGGTGGCCTTCACCAGCATCTCAAGTGGCTGCTCTTGAAAGAGGAAACCACATCCACTTCCTATGATACAAAAAGACAAAAAACAATTGATGGTCAAATATACCATTACAACAGCCTTGCTTTTAACAAGTCAATCTAATATTTCTTTCAGCTTCCCTTTCTGGGTAAGAGTGGGAAGCTTGCAGGCTGGGTTCCATAAGTGGCATAGGCACTGTAAGTGGCCATGGGATAAAATGTCTCCCTCTCTCACACACCCACTCTCTCTGGTGGTGCTATATTGCTCTAGTCAGCAGATCAAAGGCAAAACTACCCCTAAGGCACAAGTGGCAGCACATTGTAAAGTGATACATTTACATTTTTTGAACTTGGCTTGCGAACTATAGGATACAGGGCCAAAATAGATGCACCATGCAACATTTATTGTTTACCCTTGTGTGTCCTTTTGCTAGAGGAAACAAGCCAACAGCCAGTTCAGGGAAGCTAAGCTGAATCAGGACTGTGGCAAGAGAAGAGGGTTTTTTTAGTTTAGTTTTTTGTGTTTTTTAGAATTGCACCTTCACACCTGCTCTCATTGGTACAAATGTAAGCTTTTCTCCCATTGTGGATAGCAGGCACAGGAGGTGGGTTGGTGGAATTCCAACCAGGATTTCAACTGGGGCCAACCCCCTCCATTGGCCCAACCTGGTTACTACCCACTTGAACCTATTGCCAATCAATTTCACTGGGCGACTGACGACCAATTCTCCTGTTACGAGCAAGGAACAAAAAGTTCTCGCTATGCACTTCTTCCATACCATGTATAATGGTATATTTGCAAGAAAATACCAAGACAAAGTTTCATTTTACAAGAAGCATATTTCAATTGCACTTTCCAACGGAAGCTTCCTTCAAAGAGCTCCTCCTTCTGTTTGCCACATCACTTTCCTCTTTTTGCCACTGAGCTGAAACAAATGGCAAACTCTCGTGCAGACTCTGGAGGCTCTTGTGAGATCTTGTGGGGCTGTCCAAGATCTTGCAAGAGCCTCCCAGTGCCCTGTAAGCAAGTTTGTGACTTTTAAAATCTCTTTAAGTTTTTAAGCTATCCGCCTTGGATGCATTTTCAGCTGGCCAGTTGCCAAGGGTATAAAGCTGCAATCGCGCAAGTTAAATGTGTGCAAGATGTGAGTCAACTGTATTTTAAAATCAACACCTCTAGGCATAAATCAACTTTCTTGCCATAAGTAAACTTGGTCAGTTTCCAAGTATCGCGGATAGAGGGGTAACATTTCCATATTCTAGAAAAGCTTAAGCCCAAACACTTTTCTTCAGAAAAATTACCCACAGGTAAAACCACAGCTTTTCTTTGAAACCTCCAAAGGATGACAATTTCACAATTATTCTAGAGTTGATAAACCTTTAAATAGCTTTTGCTAATGCTTATCTTAAACTGGTCTTTATTTAAAACTATTTCTTATAGTACTGTATCTGGTAAACTAGAAGAACAATTTTCCTTCCTCTTTCTTAATGGATGGTTGCACATTTTTATTTATTTATTACCCCACCTTTCTTCCACATATAACACAATGCAGCATATATAAGGTTCCCAGGCAGTCTCCCTTCCAGACACTGCCTAGACCCAGGCCTGCATAGCTTCACAAGGCAGCTGCATCACATGCCTTCAGGCCAAGTGTACATTTATTCTTATAAAAAGGCATCTAGAATTTGGAAGGGGGAAGCAGTGGAGGGGGGCAGTTTTAAGTGGCAAAATTACCAGCAGGGAAAGGGTGATTATTCTCCAGACTGCAGACTTTTGAGGATGCTTTTTAGTTAGTTTAATTTTTTTTTTTTTTTAAAAAATGGGGCGTTGGTACATACATATGTTACATTTCTACTCTGTGCCAAATGTTTCCCAAAACGCAATCTTTACTATGTCACATATTGGCTACTGTGCATCTGTACATCAAAAGATGATTCAGTAGTATGTTGCATATCCTAGCATTTCAGTTATAATCTACTGAACAAGACAATATATTTGCCTTGTTTGCAGGTAATGCTGAGCCAAACAAACAATGAGTGATAAACCAATATCAAACCTTGGTTACAGCCAGTGTTTGAAACTCCCATTGTTCTAGGCGCATTTTGTGACAGGGAATTTCATCAGCATGAACAGTTTCTGAGCTCTGGGCACAGTACTGCGCCTAAGATTTCAGATTAAAACTGCAGTGTGGAAGGAAAGGAGGAGCTTTTTCTGCCTCCCCACTTTCAGCTAATCTCTGAAGACTGGAGAAGAGACGCTCTTAAGAATATTAGGGTGTGTGTGCAGAGGAAGAACTAGACCATGTGAAAAATGAACACAATATTTTAGCTACAGTTCATTCATTTTCAGCTTTGCATTCTTGTTATAAAAAGACATTCTGTTGTTGCGCCCTTAATCTAGGTTTAAGGTGCCATTCAGCTCCTAGCTTTCATATCTCAGTTTCTAACACTGGGTACAGCACATGGTTTGTTCGGAGTGAGACAAACCTAGGTTCACACACAATGCTAAGTCAGGCCATAGCTTAGCTGTGGGTAGCACAGCAGCAGGAGGACCTGGGGAGGATAGAAGTAGATGAGATTTTTGTTTTGGGTACCCACAAGCTTGCTTGCATTTGCTAAGCCATAGTTTGGCTTAGAGTTAATATACGAACTGGGCCACTATCATCTGTATGGCCTCCATTTCAGCAACATGAAATTGCCTCCTTTAGGTGGCTAGGTCCCTCCTTGTTTTCCCGAATACATGCGTTTAGCCAAGATTTTAATCCTTTAGAGGAGAGACTACATGCATCCTTTTCTGACAGGCTAGACAAGATTCTAGAGTTTACTGATGAGTGAACAATCACCATGACAGACCAAGCATCAATAATCAAAGCAACAGCTACAGCAAGCCTATCAACTGACTGTAGTATGCAGACAAGTACAGTACAGGACTTTTTCAGGTAGCATTTAATATAATTCATCCTCACTCCTAAAATGATTGCGGAAAGCAAGTCTCATTTAGTTCATAGATTTGACTAGTAATGTGCTTAGAAAGTTCACTTTGAACTTGAACCCGTTCCCCAGAAGGGAATACGGCAGTTTATCAAAATGTCTGTCATTTTATTTTATTTTTTTAAGTTGTAACTTGTAACATATAACTACACTCAAAGTAGAAAGATGAAACCCCTTGATTTGTGCATTTGGTTTTCAAAACTGCAAGAATGACAGATATATACCGACAACCAAAGCAATATATACACACACTAGAGACCAAATGATATATATTTATATTCCACATTTGTTCATAACACAATACACTACCCTATTCCCTAAATTCTATAAACTATCCTGATGCCATATACTTGATATAGAATTTTTTTATATATTAAACTTCTTTCATTCCAACAGAACATACATCCCCACCTGACATTATGTTTAGGATCTGAATGTGAGACATTGCTAAGAGAGGACATCTGGATAATAGTGGGGGATGGAAAAAGTTCAGACTAAGTTCGTCTATCAATAATTCAACAAATTTCAAATCAACAATAATTAAAACCAATCTGCTAATAAAATCCACAAATGACCTCATGTGACAACCTCAGTCACTTTTACAGATTCAAAGCAATCAAGGGGAAACAGTGAAGCAAATAAAGTGCAGGTAACACCCAAGTCCCAACACAATATAGAGTTATTCTGGAATAAAGTAGAAGAGAAGTATATGGGGGGGGGGTTAGCCCAAAGTGTGTGTTTAACAGCCTCCTGTAAACTTTTATTTTGGAAGAGCCAAAAGACTGATAAGGGAGGATTCCCAGGTAAAGAAGATAAAGAAGGGAAGGGGAGGAAAGGGCAGGGCACGGGTGAAAGATATCAAAACATTGGATCAGAACTTAAGAAGAAAGGCAGTCTTCTTAAATAAGGAAAAGTAGTCGGCATGCATGCTGTTTCGAACAACTATCCTGCCAGATGCCTCCAGTAAGCATTCAGCAGGTCAGGAAGGCAGCTATCCTGCCCGCTTATATGCTCTCCCCCAGCACGTGTTATTTCAAAGGTATACTGCCTCTAAACACAGAGGCTCCATTTTACCATGACTAACAGCCCTCGATAAATCGACCGGGTCTATCTTCCTCCATGGATTTGGCCACACACACAAAGTGGCCGTCGCCACATCATATGGCAGCCAATTCCATATGAATTAATTAGACTCGTGTGCCAGAGGATGCTCCAGAGATGGCGCGGGGGGGGGGGGTTGGAGAAGAGAGAGCAAGGCGAAGGAATAGAGGAGCAGGCTTCGTATAACGGGGGGGGGGTGTAATTTTGGAACAATAATTCTAGCAATGCGCGGCCACAACAACAACAACAACAGCACCCCGTTAAAGCGAGTGAGCAGCACCCACCAGACAAGGAGGCGCTGCACCCCACCCAGCAGGCCCGCGGGGTCAGGAGGCATCACCCCAAGGAAGGGGATAAGTCAGGGCCCACGATGCGTGAGGCAGGCAGTGCTATGGGCCGCTGGCTGTCACTCCGCCAGGATGGGCTCGGCTGCCCCTGGAGGGCCCGGGCCTTTGCTGGGCTGCGGGGAGCACAGCCCCCCTCTCCCCAACCCCTCGCTGGGCAGCCGGGCCGTGCCCGGCTCCGAAGCCCCGCTGCTGGCAGGTTCCAGGCCGAGGCGGCCTCCCCGCTTGGAAGCACCGCCGCCGCCGCGGCCTCTTCGCTGCTGCTCACCTGCGGCCGCCGGGGCTCCCTCCTCTCACTCCCTCGCCACCGTTATCGCCGCCGCCATGTTCCGAAGCGCAGGGAGGTGGTGATGGTGGGGAAGGGGGTGGGGGGATGAGGGAGGGAAGGAAGGAGCCTGCCCGGCCCAGCCTCGCTCGGCCCAGCAGCGCCGCCCCCTGCCGCCTCAGGACGAGCCGGGGAGCCCCGGCCTGTCAGGGGAAGCGGGAAAGAGCCCAGACATCCTCCGCCTCCGCCTCGCGCCGGGTGGCGGGAGCAGCGCCGCTGCTTCACAGCGCTGAGACGACGACAGCCGAGATGAGGAGGAGCCTCGACTGCAACCCCGGCGGCGGCGGCGGCAACATCAGTCCGCGGCCTCTCCGCGCCGTTTCCCTCCTCAAAAGGCCGCCGCCGCCGCCGCGTCTCCGCCTCACACAAAACAAGAGGCAGTTAAATAGGCCCAACACAAACACACACAATTCCAGCCCTCCCATTGCGCCGCACAGATATTCTGCTTTTCCGCCTGCACTCGCTTTTTAACGTAGCGTTGTTGTTTGAATTTATATACCGCCCTATACCCAGAGGTCTCAGGGCGGGTCACATAAAAAGATCACAGTATATAAAATAAAAATAAAGCAATAACCCAATCGGTGCTCTGTAGTGGCGCCCTCCCTGTGGAACGCCCTCCCACCCGATGTCAAAGAGAACAACAACTACCAGACTTTTATAAATAATAAACTACTACTACTACTACTACTACTACTACTACTATTATTATTATTATTATTATTTACGTATAAGCTAAATAAAATAAATAAATAAAGGGGGGAAAACCCCTACATACAGCAACAGTGTTTTGTGTTGTTTAGGCTCCTATGATGTAAATATTTTGTTATGTCCAAATGGCTTTAGATACCTATTAGGTCCATAAATTACCATATAGCATATATTCAACACCAAAAAACAGCGACCATTTGTTGTTGACAAAGGACAGCTGGACATATAAAGTGCCCCATTACCTTCAATAGCTTAGGGTCTCATCAAACCTAAATCTGACCCTGCCCGGAGGTCTCAGGGCGGATCACATAAAAAGACCAACAGTATATAAAATAAAAATAAAAGCAATAACCCAATAATACCCTGCCCCCCTGTACTGTTGTGCTTTAAATGTTGTAACCCGCCCTGGGAACTTAGGATGAATAATAACAATAGTAACAGTAATAGCAATTTTCTGGTTCCTCATTCCTGGTAAAGCACTTCAGATGTTGTAATTCTTACACGTTTTGGGACGTGGGTGAGAGGGAGAAATGGGCTTATCCTGAGTCACAGATGGGGAAAGGAGATGGTAAAACGGTGAGGACCAGAAGGAAAGGAAATGCAGGAAAGTTGTTAATTAAAGAAGAAGGAAAAATAGCTGTTGAAAGCAGACTTTCTAGCATTGGAGAACCAATGCTATAAGTGTTAGAAAATTCATCCTCTTAATTCAATTCACTGGATGTCTTGATGAATTGCAATTTGGTGGTTTCACTTTGTCTCCTTTTCAAGTTCCCTTTGTTCCAGAATAGGCACCTTAAGGTCAGTTACAGTGTCTAGGAGGTTAAAATGTCCCCCACTGGTTTTACAATATTGCTATTTCAGATTTCTGTCCATTTATTCTTTTCTATTGCTTTCCTTTCCTTAGGATCACATCAGCAAGGCTGATTCAGTACTATTTTGGAAACATGCCTTATCAGAAATGTTTGCCTCTGTTAATAATAATTGTACAGTGGTACCTCGGGTTACAGACGCTTCAGGTTACAGACTCTGCTAACCCAGAAATAGTACCTCAGGTTAAGAACCTTCAGGATGAAAACAGAAATTGTGCAGCGGCAGCGGGAGACCCCATTAGCTAAAGTGGTACCTCAGGTTAAGAACAGTTTCAGGTTAAGAATGGACCTCCAGAAAGAATTAAGTTCTTAACCCGAGGTACCACTGTAATAGTAGCAGCAGCAACAACAATAACATCATCTTCTTCATCATCAACAACAGCTTTCTGCATTTCTCTAGAATTTAGAAAGACTTAACTGGGACCTTAATGTGTTTTGGTGGCGTTGGCGGCGGTGACAGGGGGAGCAGATAGATCACATTGGTTCTTGGTGCACCATGGAATGAGATTAATAAGAATGACATTGGGGAGGTTATAAACTGATATACTCCACAGCATAAAACTTTCATTGTCTGCTACTTATCTTCTGTATAAACTCTCTGAGAGCCAGTGTGGTGTAGTAGTTAAGAGCGGTAGTCTCATAATCTGGGGAACCGGGTTCGCGTCTCTGCTCCTCCACATGCAGCTGCTGAGTGATCTTGGGCTAGTCACGCTTCTCTGAAGTCTCTCAGCCCCACTCACCTCACAGAGTGTTTGTTGTGGGGGAGGAAGGGAAAGGAGAATGTTAGCCGCTTTGAGACTCCTTAAAGGGAGTGAAAGGCAGGATATCAAATCCAAACTCTTCCTCTTCCTATTCTTCTCTCCACAACAGTAGCATCCTTCCTGTCCTTAAAACATTGTGGCCCTATATAAAACCTACATGGGTCTCTTGACTGGTGAAGCAATATGCCATCACTTCAACCACCCTCCCTACAATAACGATAACTGTTGAATTCATAAGACAGAGAGTTCCTAACAATATTTATACCTATTAGACACCCTGGTTGTTCTTTCTGCAAGTTATCAGCTATATATAGGAAGCATGCATGAATGTGAACAGTTCGGACTGTTCGGTCACCTATTGTTTTTCCTGTCCGCTGCTTCCCAAAAAAGTATTCATAAGAACACATTCAGCCAAGGAAGAGAACTGTGCCTGGTGTGTGACATGCAATGAGCATGAAACGGATTAGGTGCATTGTCCAACAAGGATTCAGCTGAGGTTATTATGTTCCTGGCTAGGACATCCTGCAATGTTCCCTTGTCTTCCCACCCTTTCCAATATCAGTAGATTCGTACAGTATATGGAACACGTCAAAACAAAAATGCTCATGCCACAGATACAGATTAGTTGCAATGAGCAGGCAATATTTTATAAATCTTTTCAATATTATAAGAAATGTTTTAATATTAGAAGCAACAGAAAGACAAAGGATATGCAAGGACCATACTTCTACTTGGAAGACTGATCTCAAAAGAGAAGGCAAAAATAACAAATCTTTGTAAAGTAAGAAAGCTGTGAAGAGACATTTATAGTGTTCTATGCATGTTTACGCTATGTCCCACTGAGTTCAGTTAGACTTGCTTCCAGGTACATGTGCATGGATTGTAGCTTGAAAGGGGATGAAGAATGGGGAAAGGTCAATAAGGAAGTGGGGGGGAGAGACTGCTGAGGAATATTTGGTAATTTAATGAATTCCAGTCAGCATGGCCTAATAATGATATTCAGTGAACAATTCTGAAGGAGTGAGCTGGCCACATCTCAGAAGCACTATGTATCACATAAAACAATACAGTGGTACTTCGGTACTTCAGGTTACAGACGCTTCAGGTTACAGACTCCGCTAACCCAGAAATAGTACCTCAGGTTAAGAACTTTGCTTCAGGATGAGAACAGAAATTGTGCGGCGGCAGCGGGAGGCCCCATTAGCTAAAGTGGTACCTCAGGTTAAGAACAGTTTCAGGTTAAGAATGGACCTCCAGAATGAATTAAGTTCTTAATCCGAGGTACCACTGTATAACTAGACTTCAGCAAAATCTGTGAACTAGGTGCCCATGCCGTAGTGGGAAATACGCAAAGAAAGGAAAGCTGGAGAAATTAAAACCATCTTTGGTCCTGGGCAGACCGCAGAGAACTTCAACATAGATTTTGGTGGGAAGACAAATCGCAGCGGAATGGAAACGACGCTGCATGTGATGAATACAGGACAGAATGGGAAATGGTGCCTTTTCACATTCGTACCTGGAGAGGCCCACAGGAAAAAGGCTTCATGTGCCAGTCATAGCTCTCAGTGCTGTTTTGCCTGACGCTTGTGAGGGAAAGAGCATTGAGCAACTGTTGGCATGTCTGCTATGAGTCTTTTGCTGCGGTTCCTCCATCTGTGCCTGTGATTGTAAAGGGTCTGTAAATACCCAGGAGTGTGTGTGTGTGTGTGTGTGAGAGAGAGAGAGAGAGAGAGAGAGAGAGAGAGAGAGAGAGAGAGGGGAGGGGAAGGATGTATCCCGTTTCACCCAAATGTGAGGGAGTGAGGCTGGGTGTGACTATCCGTTTTCAGTGCTATCTCCAGTTAGTTACACTTCCCACGAGACTGGCTTTGGTGCTAATTTGCCATAATTTTCAGAAAGGTGTGTGAGAGTTTTGTATTATGTCTAGCGTTCCCAAGAATCTCTCCGCAGCAGGGAACAAATTATTTTGTTTATATATCTTGAATCCTAAGTGCTCCATGTGGGAATATTTAGTCATTGAGATTTGCAGCCTGCCTGTCTCAGGGGCTTGTGGCAGGCAATAATGTTGTATAAATATTCCTTGTCCAAAGGCTCATCATCTAAAACAGAGAATGGGAATCTGGGTGTGTGTGCAAAAAAGGAGAGGAACAAAATGGAAAGGGAGGAAAATAAAGCGGGGATGCCATGCAGAAGTTTTTCACCTATTCAGTGCTTTTTTCCGCGCGGTGGGGTACGCAGGGGTACGTGTACTTCTAAACATTTTGTGAATCTAAGTTTGGCCTCATTGTGGGGCAATATTTCAATATGAGTAGGAAAACGAGAGTACCCCTAAACATTTTTTTTAAAAAAGAAAGCACTGCATCTATTTTTTTCTAAGGGCATTTAGACCTCCCCCCTTGTGCAGTCCCAATTCTCTGTGGAAATAATATTTTCTGCTCTCTTACAAACAAGAAAACCTGCAGCATAAAAACTCAAAATGATAAGCACAGATGTCCCTCGTGCTGCAATTTTCTCTCACTCTCAAAACATGTTAATTTCTACATTCATGCCCATGTTGTTAAATTATCATAGTATTTTCTTTTTTAAAAAATCAACATTAAAAAAAGCTTGCAAAGTCTAGATTATATGTGGAGAAGGTGCCTAAAGGAACTCAGTCGGGTGTTTGTTAGGGTTTCAGTCTTAATTTGAGCCTTTGTGCAGTATGACATGTGGTATATACCAAGTTTTGGGCTTATTTATTTATTTAGATTTATTTATAACAGTATATCTAGACTGCCATATCAATTGAAACAGCTGCAAAGGCCTGTCAGCACAAAAGGGTATTTGAGAGATGCCTGAAAGTTAAAAATGAGGGTTATTGAATCTCTGCTGGAAGAACATTCTACAGTATGAGACCAGCAACACCAACACCACCTTTCAGGGTCAAGGGTTCTTCCAGGATGGTTCACAATTAAAAGCGTGAAATGAATTTAAAATATAAAGCAATGCAAAGCATAAAACAATAGCCATCGAACAATACCAGCCATTAAAATTATAACTCAATAACATTATTCAGTTAAAAGGGTTGGAATATCCAAGACTTAAAAACCCATTTTAAAACCACTAGGAAGGGAGCAAAATGCACATCCTGCACATGCCATGGGAGTACTGCAGGGACAGGGCCAAAACTGAAAAGGCCCTGTTTCTTGGGCTGCCAACCAGATAGATAGATAGATACTGGGGTTGTGATGATTAGTTCAATGAAAATGTCAGCCCCAGAGTGCAGCAGCTGTGACAAAAGTGGATTCCATTCCAGGGATCATTAGAAAAGGGATCACAAACAAGGCTGGATTTAGGTTTGATGAGGCCCTAAGCTACTGAAGGTAATGGAGTCCTTTATATGTCCAGCTGTCCTTTGTCAACAACAAATGGTCGCTGTTTTTTGTGTTGAACATATGCTATATGGTAATTTATGGACCTAATACGTATCTAAAGCCATTTGCACATGTTGCCATACAACCAGTCCATGCAGAATGTAGGCATCCTATATATAGAAATGAGCAAACCAGTGATATTTTACGGAGCAGGCTAGCAGGCAGGGCCCATTACTTACATCATAGGAGCCTACACAACTCAAAACACTGTTGCTGTAAGTAGGTTTTATTTTATTTGTTTTTTATCTTATATTTTGGAAATGTACATTCAGTTTTTGTTTTTATTTTTTGGGGGGTTCCTAAGAGAGTGGGAGGGATGTGGGTGGCGCTGTGGGTTAAACCACAGAGCCTAGGACTTGCCGATCAGAAGGTCAGCGGTTCGAATCCCCGCGACGGGGTGTGCTCCCGTTGCTTGGTCCCTGCTCCTGCCCACCTAGCAGTTCAAAAGCACATCAAAGTGCAAGTAGATAAATAGGTACCACTCCGACGGGAAGGTAAACGGTGTTTCCTGTCCTGCTCTGGTTCACCAGAAGCAGCTTAGTCATGCTGGCCACATGACCCAGAAGCTGTATGCCGGCTCCCTCGGCCAATAAAGCGAGATGAGCGCTGCAGCCCCAGAGTCGGCCACGACTGGACCTAATGGTCAGGGGTCCCTTTTCCTTTAAGAGAGTGGGGCCCTAAGCTATAGCTTGTTTAGCTTATACGTAAATCTGGCACTGATCACAAATAAACTTGACCATATCATCATGACCTTGTACAGATGCACATTGTGGCCACACTTTGAGTACTGCCAAAGCCCAGCTCCACATTTTGTTCAGAGAAAGATATTCAAAGTGGCCAAGACCGTGAAGCACTTCTAAGCCATGGAGGTAAGGCAGCATCTCAGGCAGTTTCCTGGTTAACTCACTCAGAATGCTTCACTCTGAGGAAGGACCCCCCCCACCTGCTTGGTGCTCCTTCTGAGTGTGAAAGGTGCATATGTTGCCACCCTCCCTTACCTCTCTTCATGAAACATGGGAGCTAGAGGCTCCACACGCTAATTTGGGACCCTGTATTCCTCAGCGCCTAGGACTTGCCGATCGAAAGGTCGGCGGTTCGAATCCCTGCGGTGGGGTGCGCTCCCGCTGCTCGGTCCTAGCGCCTGCCAACCTAGCAGTTCGAAAGCACCTCCGGGTGCAAGTAGATAAATAGGGACCGCTTACCAGCGGGAAGGTAAACGGCGTTTCCGTGTGCAGCTCTGGCTCGCCAGAGCAGCGATGTCACACTGGCCACGTGACCCGGAAGTGTCTCCGGACAGCGCTGGCCCCTGGCCTCTTAAGTGAGATGGGCGCACAACCCCAGAGTCTGGCAAGACTGGCCCGTACGGGCAGGGGTACCTTTACCTTTACCTATTCCCTTGCACCATAAAGAAGGCTGATCGCCGAAGAATTGATGCTTTTGAATTATGGTGCTGGAGGAGACTCTTGAGAGTCCCATGGACTGCAAGAAGATCAAACCTCTCCATTCTGAAGGAAATCAGCCCTGAGTGCTCACTGGAAGGACAGATCGTGAAGCTGAGGCTCCAGTACTTTAGCCACCTCATGAGAAGAGAAGACTCCCTGGAAAAGACCCTGATGTTGGGAAAGATGGAGGGCACAAGGAGAAGGGGGCGACAGAGGACAAGATGGTTGGATAGTGTTTTCGAAGTTACCAGCATGAGTTTGACCAAACTGCGGGAGGCAGTGGAGGACAGAGGTGCCTGGCGTTCTCTGGTCCATGGGGTCACGAAGAGTCGGACACGACTAAACGACTAAACAACAACAAATTCCCTTGCTCACCTACAACAATTTGGATCCCAGTTCCATAGTTCCCTCTGCTTCCTATGTCTCCCTCGGAGGCAGTGGCAGTAGTGCACTGGCGACATGTTCCAAAATAGTCACCACATTGTGGAGGAATGGAAGAAGTTCTTCTACAATGAGCTGAGGCAAGAAATATGAGTTGGAGACAGCTTGGGTCCCTCCTCGTTTGTGACAGGGTCTTTGCTTCTGGACCTCTTGCAGGATAACATAGCTAGGGAAGCTTTTTTCACCGGATTGGATCTAGGCTTCGTTTTGTTTAGAGCACACCCATTGAAATCAGCATGACTTATGCAGACTCTCGATTTCAACAAGTATCTTAAGCTCTCAGCAGGGATGGATCTGTCATTTTGGGGTACTTTCAGTTTCTCATTTTTCCAGTCTTAAATTCAGGTCTCTGTGTTTCTGCAGCAATCTGTGTTGTTGTTGTTTTTTTAAAAAATCCTTATGGAAATTTGTTGGCATTTTAGTACAAATTGCTCCCAATAAACACATTTTTCTATGCAATTTTGCCTAAGACACACCTTTTTTTGCAAAGTAATATCCCCGTATATCATGTGTCTTTGTATGTTACCATGCATTCATCATCATCATCATCATCATCATCATCATCATCATCATAATTTATTATTTCTACCCCGCCCATCTGGCTGGGTTTCCCCAGCCACTCTGGGCGGCTTCCAACAAAGATAAAATGTCACATATTAAAAACTTCCCTGAACAGGGCTGCCTTCAGATGTCTTCTGAATGTCAGGTAGATGTTTATCGCTTTGACATCTGATGGGAGGGCGTTCCACAGGGCGGGCACCACTACCGAGAAGGCCCTCTGCCTGGTTCCCTGTAACTTGGCTTCTCGCAGGGAGGGAACCGCCAGAAGGCCCTTGGCTTTGGACCTCAGTGTCCGGGCAGAACGATGGGGAGGAGACGCTCCTTCAGATATACTGGACCAAGGCCATTTAGGGCTTTAAAGGTCAGCACCAACACTTTGAATTGTGCTCGGAAACGTACTGGGAGCCAATGTAGGTCTTTCAAGACCGGTGTTATATGGTCTCGGCGGCCGCTCCCAGTCACCAGTCTAGCTGCCACATTCTGGATTATTTGTAGTTTCCGGGTCACCTTCAAAGGTAGCCCCACGTAGAGCGCATTGCAGTAGTCCAAGCGGGAGATAACCAGAGCATGTACCACTCTGGCGAGACAGTCTGCAGGCAGATAGGGTCTCAGCCTATGTACCAGATGGAGCTGGTCCTTCAGGGGCACAGTTACCCCATTCAGGACCAGGGAATCCTCCACACCTGCCCGCCTCCTGTCCCCCCAAAACAGTACTTCTGTCTTGTCAGGATTCAACCTCAATCTGTTAGCCGCCATCCATCCTCCAACCGCTTCCAGACACTCACACAGGACCTTCACCGCCTTCACTGGTTCTGATTTAAAAGAGAGGTAGAGCTGGGTATCATCTGCATACTGATGAACACCCAGCCCAAACCTCCTGATGATCTCTCCCAGTGGCTGCATGTAAATGTTAAAAAGCATGGGGGAGAGGACAGAACCCTGAGGCACCCCACAAGTGAGAGCCCAGGGGTCTGAACACTCATCCCCCCCACCACTTTCTGAACACGACCCAGGAGGAAGGAGTGGAACCACTGTATGACAGTGCCCCCAGCTCCCAGCCCCTCAAGATGGTCCAGAAGGATGTTATGGTCGATTGTATCAAAGGCCGCTGAGAGATCCAGCAGAACTAGGAAACAGCTCTCACCTTTGTCCCTAGCCCGCCGGAGATCATCAACCAGTGCGACCAAGGCAGTTTCAGTCCCATGATGAGGCCTGAATCCCGACTGGAAGGGATCCAAATGGTCTGCTTCTTCCAGGCGTGCCTGGAGTTGTTCAGCAACCACTCGCTCAATCACCTTGCCCAAGAATGGAAGGTTTGAGACTGGGCGATAATTGGCCATCGTGGCCGCATCTAACGATGGTTTTTTAAGAAGCGGTTTAATAACCGCCTCTTTCAGCGGGTCTGGGAAGGCTCCCTCACGGAGGGAAGCATTCACCACCCCACGAAGCCCATCGCCCAGTCCTTCCCGGCTAGCTTTTATAAGCCAGGATGGGCAAGGATCCAGGAGACAGGTGGTTGGCTTCACTCGTCCAAGCAGCCTGTCCACATCCTCGGAGGTAACAGATTGGAATTGATCCCACACAACTTGACTAGACAGGACTCTAGCACTCTCCCGCCCCGGCCCCGCTCCCACTTCTTCCAGAATCTGAGCGATTTTATCTGCAAAAAACTTTGCAAAATCATTGCAGGAGAACATGTGGCCCGTACTGGGCCCTGATGTTGCAGGTGGTTCCGCTAAATTGTGAAACACCTGAAAAAGTCTCCTGCTGCTGTTTTCTGCAGATGCAATAGAGGCAGTGAAGAAAGTCTTCTTCGCCGTCGCTATCGCCACTTGGTAGGCTCGACGTTGAGCTCTAACCTTGGTAGGCTCAACGTTGAGCTCTAACCTGTGTCCAGTCAGATTCGGAATGAGTTATCCCCCACCGGCGCTCTAGCCGTCTCAACGATTGTTTCATTGCCCTCAGATCCATGGAAAACCACGGGGCTCTCCGGGCTCCATGCAATCGGAGAGGGCACTTCGGAGCCAAACAGTCAATAGCCCCGGTTAACTCCACATTCCAGCGGGCCACCAGGGAATCGGCTGAAAGGCCATCAACATGGGATAAAGCATCCCCTACCACTCTCTTATGTGCACTTTACCCATATGAATGCATTTTTGTACACATAACTTGTATGAAGTGCACATTTTGAAGGATGCTTTTGTTTCAGTGCGTGCGTTGTTTCAGAAAGTGTGGATTCTGTAGGTTTGCCTTTAAAAGTAAACTTAATCAAATTTCACCCCCCACCTCTAGTTCTAAGTATGCCCCAGAGTGGATGCAACCCGTTGTTTTTTACTCCTCTCTATGTCTTGTTCACTAGCTGAAATTTAAACTAGAAATTTGGTTAAGGACATAGAAAGAGTCCTGCTGGGTCAACCAGATGCTGGTGGAAAACTCAGAAAACTCAGAAAACTCAGAAAACTCAGAAAACTCAGAAGCTGCACATGATCACAATAGCACTTTCCCGTTCATGATGCTCAGCGACTGGTATTCAGAAGTGTATTGCCTCTGATACTGGAAGTAACCAGTACAGTGGTGCCTCAGGTTAAGTACTTAATTTGTTCCAGAGGTCCGTACTTCACCTGAAACTGTTCTTAACCTGAAGCACTACTTTAGCTAATGGGGCCTCCTGCTGCCGCCGTGCCGCCAGAGCACGATTTCTTTTCTCATCCTGAAGCAAAGTTCTTAAACTGAAGCACTATTTCTGGGTTAGCGGAGTCTGTAACCTGAAGCGTATGTAACCCAAGGTACCACTGTAGCCGTTGACAGCCTCAACCATGAAATGGTCTAATCCTCTTTTCACCCATCCATGAATGGCCATCACTACATCTCTTGTGATTAAATTCCATAGTTTAACTTTGCGCTGTGTAAGGACGTACCTCCTTTTATCTGTTCCGAATCTCCAACCCTTCAGCTTCATTGGATGACCCTGGGCTCTAGCATTAGGAGAGAGGGAGAAAAGCACCTCCCTATCCACTTTCACTGTGTCATGCACAATTTTATGGACATCCATCACTGTCTAAGTTAGGTGAGTCTGTCCATTTTGTTTTCTCTCTATTTCTCATTTCTTCACTTTTAAGTTCATCCCCCCACATTTCCACATTGGTTTGCAATTTAAGTCCTCATGACCAGCTAATTTTTCTGATAATTTCCTGAATATATTCCATTTCTGGATGCAACTTTCATGAATATATGCACTTTTATGCACACTTTACCCTAGTATGTGCATTTTTGTCCACGTTACTTGACTGGAAAACTGCTTTGCCAAATTTCAAGTGTGAATTTCAAAGCGCAACTGTGTTTCGGTTCACGTATGCCAGGGTTTCCCAAACTTGGGTCTCCAGCTGTTTTTGGACTACAGTTCCGACCATTCCCAGTTGGCAGGACCAGTAGTCAGGGATGATGGGAATTGCAGTCCAAAAACAGCTAGAGATCAAAGTTTGGGAAACCCTGGCATATGGTTTTGGAAAGTGATATTGTCAGGGTTTCAGGGAGAGAAGAGCAGATGGGGGAGGAGACAGAGAGCGAGGGGGAAGAATCCCAGAGAGATGAGGAGGAGGATGACGATGACCAAAGGTCGTCCATGAGTCTGTCCAGTGAGTCAGAGGACTCCCAAAAGGGGGCCCCCCTGGTCAGACCAAAGGGAGGCCAAGGGGGAAACAGTGAGGAGCAGGGGGGCGAAGGGAGAAGCCCCAGTGGGAGTTGGACACCGGAGCCGGCTTCTCAGCCGGAACGGAGTGAAGGGGGTGGAGTTACCAGTGTGTCAGAGGGAGCAGAGCAAGAAGGAGACAGGGGAAGGAGATCGGAGCAGGACGCTCAGCCGGAAGGGGTGGAGAGCAGCACCGGGAGCAGTGTAGCGGTCGAGAGAAAGGTCAGAAGCAACGTACGCGCGCCAAGTTCAAATGTAGAGGCGCGCGGAAGTGAGGAGAGCCCTGGGGAGGAGCCCGGCCCCAAAGCGAGAAGGAGGGGGGCAGAGGCATCAGAGGATTCAGCCTCGGGCGAGTCCCGGCGAGGGGGAACCCAGGGGGGCAGAAAGACCCTGCGGAAAAGGAAGGAGAGGAAGAGGTGGTCCAGCACAAGCCTCTTAAATTGGTGTAGAGGCGGGACGGATTCAGAGGGTACTTCAGCGGTCTAACGTTACAGACGTAGAGTCACAAAGATGGAATGTTAATGGAGCAATTATCTTCAATAAAGACTTTTTGTAAATAAACTGGATCGGATTTGGGTCTCTTGTGAGCTGGGACCAGACGGGTGGCTCTGACAGATATTAAGTAGTTTTGCTCTTGAATGCAAACTGAATCAAATTTCTCCCCCTTCTCTAGTTGTGCCTTCCTTGACTCGCTCCCCCCCCAACCAAAAAAGCCCCAAAGATTGTAACTTTTCCTGATAGGGTGGTTGCTCCAGTCCCTTGATAATTTTGGTTGCCCCTTTAGCATCAGAAACAACGATTTAAGACCAAAGGATAGAGTTCTACTTCCATCGGTTTCTGCATTGGGCACAGGAGCTTGGTACTCAGGATTAGCAGACGAACGGGCGCTTTACATCTTTTCTGAATCATGTTTTGATGTTGTCCTTGCGGTTGCGATTCTTTGTTGCTAATTAAGAGGAACCATGATTTCCTCTGAGACTGTGACAGTAGAAGCATCAGTCTACAATCCGAGTCCCTGTGAAACTCCCTTCAATTGCTTTTATATGGCTAATGGCACTCTGCAGAGACCCCTCGTTATGTCAAACGTGTGGAGTGTTTTGATCAAAGTCCTCCTTTCGCTTAGAGAGGATTTAGGCGTAGGTTACAGGAGCCGGCACAGAGCTCCTGCAATCAGAAGTTACGGATGACTCTTGTCTTGAGTAAGCTCATGCATCTCTCATGAATACATCTCCTCCCTGGCAAAGTTCAGTAGTGATTCATCCGCACATGAATTAGTTTTCCTCGGGGCTGTCCTCGTTTTCTAAAAGAAGTTGATTTCCCTCTACATTTTCTTTGGGTTGCAAGATGCCCCCTTCCAAACTTACTATCCCATTGGCAGAGAACTGGAGGAAGGCATTTCACCATTTTTCAGTGCGGAGGGCAAGAATATACATCGTGATCCTGAAGCGGGAGGGAAGTCCGCATGTTTATCTTGGTAAAGGTAAAGGACCCCTGGACGGTTAATTCCAGTCAAAGGCGACTATGGGGTTGCGGCACTCATCTCGCTTTCAGGCCAAGGGAGCCAGCGTTTGTCCACAGACAGCTTTCCAGGTCATGTGGCGAGCAGGACTAAACCGCTTCTGGCGCAACGGGACACCATGACAGAAACCAGAGCACACAGAAACGGCATTTAGCTTCCCGCCATAGCGGTACCTATTAATCTACTTGCACTGGCGTGCTTTCTGCTAGGTTGGCAGGAAATAGGACAGAGCAACAGGAGCTCACTCCCCAGATGGACGGGGTATAAATCATAAATTATAGGTCAGGACATTAATAGGCAAGATGTTAAATTGTTTTTATATGCAACAACTGTGGCAAGAGTATTATTAGGACAGAAACGGAAACAAGAAGAAATTCCGACGAAAGAAGAATGGCAGACGAAATTAATGGACCATGCAGAATTGGACAAAATGACAGGAAGGATTCGAAACCTGCGGCACCAGAGATTTACAGAAGATTGGAAGAAGTATATGAATTATTTGAAGAGCAACTGTAATCAACAAATTACAGTTTGTTGTTTTGTAAGGAGAAATATACGAAGTGTTACAAAGTATAAAAAGATAAAGATATTGGTTATGAGTCTGAAATGTAATAGAGAAGATAAGAAATGCATACTGAGAGATTAGATTGGAAAATTTTCAGACAGGATTGATGGAAGTCAAAAATTTGAATAAGATGTAAAAGTATGTTTAATTACTGTTGAAAATGATATGTTAAAAAAACTAATAACATTATATTATTAATAATAATAAATTATTATTATAATTATTATTATTACTCCGTCGTGGGGATTCGAAACACCGACCTTCCGATCGGCAAGCCCAAGAGGCTCAGTGGTTTAGACCACAATGCTACCTGCATCCCATTGTTTACCTTAGATACACATGTAGCCTGGTGAATGGAAGCAGTAGCTTCATATCTCCTCCTTGCTTCCTTGTGGTGGGGTGTGCTATATCGTTCAGTCAGTCACCGGGCTAGTAAGAGCTCTCCCTGCATATACTTGAGTGACAGCTCCAGATACTGAGCTCAGTTTCTCCTTGTTAGCTTGAAATTGCCTCTGAATCTCCATCTGACGTTAAATTTCACATTATCCCATGGCATAAACCCTGCCGTAAGAGAATGAAGGTCAGCGTGACAGCTGGCTTAAATGAATACATGCTGGGCAGAAGGACAGAGCAAGCGTTTAAGTGCCTGTGCTTATTAGCACGCTTCATGCCTTGGTCGTTTTGATCTTTCCCTCCCATGCGATAAAGACATCCCATGCGACACAAGGCACTTCTCACATGAAAGAATCGATTTGGGACCGTTGGCTTGGCTGGGCCATTCCACTAAGTTCTCAAACCCATCCCTCTGCTTATCAAAGAGAGATCCTGCTTGTGAATCTCACACTGTGTGCCTGGCCCTGTTGTAACTCATTAGCTGCCTTTCAGGTAGAAAAAAATATATCTCTGGTTCAGCAGACTGGTGGGAAGAGCAGTTAAAACAGACTTAGGCCAAAGAATGCTGGAGAGAGGACTGCCGACAGAGGAACCTGGGACTGGCTTGACCATATAGACCGGAGTGTGAGAGTCTCTTTTCAGCTTGAGGGCCACACTCCCTGCTGAACAATCTTCTAGGGGGCCCACATACCAGTGGTGGATGAGACCAGAGGCACAAAGTCGGTAGGACAGGGGCTATGGCTGCTCTGCACAGTAGGCTGCACCCCAACCATGCAAAGTCAGAGGTTTCTCCACCCACATCTCTGTAGCCTCCATCCATGGATTTTGTTCCCCTTAACAAGAGCCATTATTATATCCTGGCCAGTCAAAAGCATTCAAGAAGGCCACAGAGCACGGCCAGTAAGGGAATGTGGCCTGGGGAGGAAGAGCAGCCAAATTCCTGAGTGTCACATAGAGACATACAGTGGAACCTCCGTTCTCAAACGCCTTGGTACTCAAACAACTTGGAACCCAAACACTGCAAACCCGGAAGTAAGTGTTCTGGTTTGCGAACCTTTTTCGGGAAGCTGAATGTGGTTTGTTTTGAGTGCCACCCTTCAGTCTTGAGTGCCACACTTCCGTTTTGAGTGTTACCCTGATGTGTGTCTGTTTTTCCTACTTATTTTGCCGCTTTTTTGTTTTTGCTGTTTTTTTGTTTTGTTTTTGTGACTGTGTGGAACCCAGTTCAGCTACTGATTGATTGACTGTGTGACTGCAGTACATTGTTTATTGCTTTCATTTTATGGATCAGTGGTCTCGTTAGATAGTAAAATTCATGTTAAATTGCTGTTTTAAGGGTTGTTTTTAAAAGTCTGCAACGGATTAATCCATTTTGCATTACTGTCCATGGGAAAGCGCGCCTTGGTTTGGGAACGCTTTGGTTTTGGAATGGACTTCTGGAACGGATTAACTTTGAGAACCAAGGTACCACTGTACCAATATTTTATCTATTCCAGGCACCTCTCCAGGAGAGAGGGCTCTTAGCTGATAGGAGGCATTCACGTCAGTCTGCTGTGACATAACACTCCGGGTGTCCAAGGTGGGCTTCTCTCCTGATAAGTCTGCTCAGCCCTTCAACCTGAATCCAGATCAGAATCTCTCAACCTTCCAGGCCCCTCCTCAGGGATCCAATTCCACATTCTCATCCCAGTCCTCCTCCCGCTCTGACAAATCCTGCCAAGATGTCTCCATGGGACCCATGACGCATGTGGTCCAGTGTGTTGTTCTCACAGTGGCCAGTCAGATGCCTGTGGGAAGCCTACAAACAGGGCTGGAATGCAAAAAGCACTTTCCCCACCTGTGGTTTCCAGCGATTAGTATTTCGAAGCATACAGCCTCTGGCAGTGGAGGCAGACCATAGCCATCGGCGGTTAGTTGTTATGGGGGGCAGGGGAATTGCTGCCCAATCCGGCCATTCCAGGATTTAGCTATATATAATGTTCACATATTAATTCAAATTGCGACCAATCCCTCTAAGGGCAGATCCACACCATATACCGTATTTTCCGCTCTATAAGATGCACCGTACCACAAGACACACCTAGTTTTTGAAGGAGGAAAACAAGAAAAAAAATATTCTGAATCTCAGAAGCCAGAACAGCAAGAGGGATCGCTGCGCAGTGAAAGTAGCAATCCCTCTTGCTGATCTGGCTTCTGGGATAGCTGTGCAGCCTGCATTCGCTCCATAAGACGCACACACATTTCCCCTTACTTTTTAGGAGGGAAAAAGTGAGTCTTATAGAGCAAAAAATACAGTAGTTAAAGTGCGTTCAATGCACATTTAAACCACATGACTTCCCCCCACAGAACTATGGGCACTGCAGTCTACCAACACAAAGCTACAATTCCTAGTACCCTTAACAAACTACAGTCCCCAGCATTCTTTGGGGGAAGTCATGTGCTTTAAAAGTGTATCAGATGTGCTTTAAATATATGTGGATCTGCCCTATATTTCTCGGGGAAATGGCCTTGCGGGTCAAATTAGGAACAGGGTTGGGCTCAGGCAACATTCACACCATGAATTTAAAGCACGATAATACCATTTTAAACAGGCATTACTTCCCCCAAAGTATTCTGGGAGCTGAAGTTTGTTAAGAGCGCTGAGAGTTGGTAGGTGAGCCCTGCTGCCTTCCTGGAGCTACAATTTACAGAGTGGTTTAGCAGTCAAACCTTCTTTCCAATGAACTCTATGGCCACTAGGTAAAGGTAAAGGTCTAGTCGTGGCCAACTCTGGGGTTGCGGTGCTCATCTCACTTTATTGGCCGAGGGAGCCGGCATACAGGTTCTGGGTCATGTGGCCAGCACGACTAAGCCATTTCTGGCGAACCAGAGCAGCGCACGGAAACACTGTTTACCTTCCCGCCAGAGCGGTACCTATTTATCTACTTGCACTCTGAGGTGCTTTCGAACTGCTAGGTTGGCAGGAGCAGGGACCAAGCAATGGGAGCTCACCCCGTCGCAGGGATTCAAACCACAACCTTCTGATCGGCAAGTCCTAGGCTCTGTGGTTTAACCCACAGCGCCACCCGTGTCCCTTCTATTGCCACTACTTGTAGGCTATTGTTGTATTTTGATTGCTGCTACGCTGCAATTATATTTGTCTTTTGTCTTTTAATTTTGTAAGCTGCTTAAAAATGACATTGTCTTGTGGGGCAGCACGTACACGCACACAAACAGAAATTTATGAATCACTTCCCGTAAAACATTCTGAAGTGATCTAACAATTGAAACATATATAAAACCAATTTCAAATCCAATACATATATAGGTTGGGATGAAAAGGAAAAGGAAGGCCTTCAACAGGCATTGACGGGATAATGAGAGTTAGTCTGATATGTAATGACAAGGAGTTCCAAAGGTTAGATGTCACCACACTCAAGATTGGATCTACACTGATCTTTTTAAAATGTTATTAGAACAATATTAGATGGTCGTTCTAAAACGTCACAGGGCATACTGGGAAATTAAAAAATGTTCCTTATCTCGTTTTGTCCGTACCAATGCAGTTTCCCTGATGCTGGTTCCTGTCTGCTCTGCAGTACCCTCTGATGTCACATTTTAATAACACATTATTAACATTACAAGCAAAACGTCATATGTCTATCTACGCTATGAAAATCATTCTTTAACTCTTCCATAATGTTATAAACCATGAGTGTAGATCTGCCCCAAGTTTGTATGTCATACTGGATGGACCTCCTGATAAGGTGTGTGTGTGTGTGTGTGTGTGTGTGTGTGTGTAAGCTAAATAAATAAAAATAGTACTTGCCTCTGCACATTTTAAAAAAGGACCACTGATGGACAATAGCTACAAGTCCTTCACAACTAGTGAAGTCTGCCTGGAGCCATCATTAACATCATTTCAGTTCTGGGTAAAACCTGATCTCCTGTCCCAGGAATTTGATTGATTATGGTGATGTTGTCACGCACTGATTATATATTTTTTTTGCTGCTGTATAGCTTTATCGGTTCTGTCCTGTGTGTCCTTGCATGCTCCTAAGTCACCTGGAGACTTATTTGGCAAGCAACAATAAATTAAAATAATAATAATTAATAGAACAACATAGTGTTGCCTGTATTTTATACCTGCATCTCTGTGTACTCCAGTGCAAAAAAAAAAAAAAAAAAGACTCTTTGAGAAGCCACCCTAAATCCCTGGGAATCCCTTAAGGATTTGTGTGCCTGCGTGCCTGTGTGCGCATGGCGTCTTTGAGCCTGTAAGTCACAGCAGCAGCTCAGCTCCGTTACTCATCCCCCCCTCCCCACCCTTCAGCCCTGCTCTAGAGTCTGAGACGCAGAGGAGTAACACCGCCAAAGTAAATGTTCATAACACGATAAAAAGCAGAACGCATGGTTTCCTTGGCAACAGAATCTTTCGGGTAATTGTAGCAATTTGGTGCTTCGAAGAGCAGGATTATTTTCCCCCAGTAGAGGGTGCTGGGTGTTTGCTTCACAATAGAGCTCAAAACACCACTCCACACTCACCCCCCCGCCCGCCATTAAAAAAAAAAAAAAGGCTGGGAATAATGCCCAGTTATTGTCAGGAAAATGTCTACCAGGAATCTCTCATAACGGCCATTCTAGCCGGTTCATGAGCTGAAACTTTAGATTACTGCAGATACGTGAAGCTTTGCTTCCCCCCCGCCCCATTTTTTTTGCTGAAACTTGCAAACAGCCGTTATTAATTAATTAATTGGGGAGGCGAACCAGTTCATCCTGTCTTGTGGATAGAGAAGCAGGGCTGATTTGATGTGTGCATTTGTCTCTGTTGTGCCCCCTCCTCCCCACCAGTGGGTACTCAGGGCACTTTATGTAACAAAAAATAAAATTACAGTAAAGAACTTTTTCTTCTTCTTCAAATGCACTTTGAAAAAGAAAGGGGAGAAAAGAAGGAATCAAGAGAGGAAAGAAGAAGATGTGCCAAAGGAGATCCATTGTGGATCCTCGAACGCAGGGGCAGGACCACATTCCTTTACAGGTGGTATTTAATACCTGCCATTGATATGCAGGGCCAGAGGTCAAAAGTGGGTGCAGCCACAGGCTAGAAGCATGGAGGAGCAAAGCAGACCTTCTAAGTGCCCCTGTTTTCCAGGAACATCCCTGATTTAGAGAAGCCATCCTGGTTTCTGATTTGATCCCAGAATGTCCCACTTTTCCTTCCGATGTCCCTATTTTCATTGGAGAAATTTTGGAGGGTATGGAGTTCATAGAATCATAGAGTTGGAAGAGTCCACAAGGGCCATCGAGTCCAACCCCCTGCCAAGCAGGAAACACCATCAGAGCACTCCTGACATATGGTTGTCAAGCCTCTGCTTAAAGACCTCCAAAGAAGGAGACTCCACCACACTCCTTGGCAGCAAATTCCACTGTCGAACAGCTCTTACTGTCAGGAAGTTCTTCCTAATGTTTAGGTGGAGTTATCTGACCTCCTGAAGAGAATCCTGTTTAGGGAAGGTTTTTTTTTAAATGTTTAATGTTTTATTATGTTTTTTATATATGTTGGAAGCTGCCCAGAGTGGCTGGGGCAACCCAGTAAGATGTGTGGGGTATAAAGAGTAAAATTATCATTATGGAATGGGACGTCCCTATTTTCATCAGAGAAATGTTGGAGGGTATGGTAAAGGATGCTGCTTTTGCCCCTGGGCAGTCAGTGACATTCCAGCTATGTGAAAGCCAAGGGTTTTATTGGATCCTATTTTTTAGATTGTGGGTGGGGAAACAGGCCTAAATACAGCCCTCCAGGTTTCTCTCTCAGGACCTTTCTCAAGCCTCTCCCAAGGCATCCACCAGAACAGCTCTCCATCCATCTAAGCAAGAGGCATTATTACCAGGCAAGGACACAACTCAACCAGGCAAAAGTAGTCCAGTGAGGTGTGGAGTCGGGGGCATGACCTTGGGAGAGGGCCAAGGGAAGTCCTGAGGTCCAGACATCCAAATTGGCGGCCATCTTGCAGGAGCAAAATCCATAGCTTAACCATGCACTGTGTGGAGAACTACTTTCTTTTGTCTGCCGTCAGTCTTGCAACAATAGGGATGGTAACAACATGAAGGCCCGTTGTGCTGCTTGATGTCTCTCATACACATTTGAAACTGGCAGCTGAAAGGACCTTTCTTCAGCAGTGTTGATGGGACCATGTTCTCCACAGCACTGGTGGGTAACAAGTTAGCTTAGGAGAACAGGCTGTGAAGTACACTTGGTTCTCTACTCCAGCAACTTGCCATCGCTCTCTGCTCCCAGAGGCAACTGGCTACCTCTGCTTAACTGCAGAGCCGGTCCTATGAATGGGGATAGCTGGAACATATGCTAGGCTGGTCGTGCTCTCGCCTAAAGACCTGAAAGTGTCTCATGGTGATGAAGTTACTCTTCTGTGAAGAAGGGACCTTTACTGTGTCTCTTTAATGCAGCACAGATTGAGAATGTCCCTCTCTGAAAATGATGTATTGATGGTATATTACTCCTACTAAAATGGGAAAAATGGATAGAACAAGCTCCAATAAGTGTTTTTTTTCTCTTTTTATCCTTTTCTCTGTTTTTTCTTTTTCATTTTGTCTTTTGTACGTTTGTGAAATATATTTATGTCAAAATTCAATAAAATATATTAAAAAAAAAAAGAGAAAGAAGGCACATTTTATCACATGTGGTGGAACTGTAAAATAATCAAAAGCTATTGGGAAATGATTTATAATGAAATGAAAAAAATGTTTAAGACAACCTTTGTTAGAAGAAGCTTTTCTGCTAGGCATTACAGGTCAAGACTTGCCAAAAGAGTGGAAGAAACTGCTGCTACAACAGCAGCTAGGATATTACTAGCCCAAAAATGGAAGATACCAACGAAAGAAGAATGGCAAGCAAAAATGATGGACTATGCTGAAATGGTGAAGCTCACTGGAAAACTTAGAGACAAGGACAACAGAGACTTCAAAAAGGACTGGGAACTGTATATGGTGTATTTACAGAAACATTGTAAAGAAGTGGACTCACTAGCAGGGTTTGAGTAAAGACTTACAACTGAGAAAACAGTTGTAAAAGTTAAGATGTAACAATTGGGAAAATAACAAAGTGTATGAGGTAATTTGAAAAAATATGTTATAAAAATGATAAGACTGTAATAATATTTAGCTAAAAGTATACAAAATTAAGGTAGAATAAAATAGGCAGGAGAAGCAAATACAGTGGTACCTCTGGTTAAGAACTTAATTCTTTCCGGAGGTCCATTCTTAACCTGAAACTGTTCTTAACCTGAGGTACCACTTTAGCTAATGGAGCCTCCAGCCGCCGCGCCGCCGCCACACGATTTCTGTTCTCATCCTGAGGTAAAATTCTTAACCCGAGGTACTACTTCTGGGTTAGCGGAGTCTGTAAGCTGAAGCATATGTAACCTGAAGTGTTTGTAACCCAAGGTATCACTGTATCTAAAGAACCAGAAGAGGAAGTTGAGGGAACTCAAGGGAGGGGGGAGTTTGGGACTTACATATTATTTTGGTGACAATGATGATTGTGTTGAATACAAAATTATAAAACTTAATAAAATTATATATATATATATATATATATATATATATATAATTTCCTCCTCAGGGTTTCAGCTATCCTTTGCTATCTCCCATCAGCACTGGTCCCAACATTGCTTGGACAAGCCCCTCCATTCCATACACTTTGTGGCATTAAATATGAACTGCAGCTCACTTATCAGTGGGATGTTCTGCCACCTCAGCAGAAACGGTGGCAAAGCAGCTGAAGCCATCAGAGGCGCGGTACTTTCTAAGTGCTGTGTCCTCATCTGACCTTGGATTTGGCGGAGCCTGGCCCATTAGGACAAATGGGGCACGGGCAGAACAAACGCAGGCTGTTCTCCACCAATTTATTCTCACAATGTCCCTGTAAGGTAGTACAGTGACCGGCCCAAAGTCACCACTTGGCAGGATAGCAGAAGGGCCATATTTTGGTGCAGCTCTTGCTTTGCATGCAGAAGGTCCCAGGTTCAGTTCCTGACATCTCTAGGCAGGACAGGGGACGCCTTGTCTCTGAAATCCTCAACAGTCGCTGCCGGTCAGTGTAGGCAATACTGATCTCGATAGACCAATGGCCTGAGTCAAGAGAGCTTTTTTCCTCTGTCCAAGATATGCTAATCAGCAGTCTTGAAAATACAATCCATGATGGCTCTGCTGTGCCTCCACGGGTGGAGACAGTCATGCTCCTGAATACCAATTGCTGAAAATCACAGGAGGTGAGAGGGCTCAGATCCTGCTTGTGGGTTTCCCACAGATATCTGGCTGACCACATGGAGAACAGGATGCTGAGCTAGATGAGCCATTGGCCTGATCCAGCAAGCTGTTGGGTTTATACAGGGCCGTCTTAAGCATATCCGGCGCCATGGTGCAAAGATCCCTCTGGCGCTCCCCCTCCCCCCGTTACCCAGAGTTGCAGACCTTTTTTTAGGGAGGACGGCACTGCCGGAGACACACCTAGCTTTGCTGGGCTGGAGGAGGTAGGCAGTGGCTGGAGGGCAGCTCCTCCGGCAGGGAAGAGGCAGAGGCTGGACATGGCAGCTTCCGGCTCAGCTGACTGCTCTGTGCCATGGTGGCCATGGCAGGCAGAGGCTCTGGGCGCGGCGCTGTTTCGGCGCTGCATGGCAGAGGCAGGCGAGGGCGGCGAGCTGATGCCAGGAGGCGCCGCGTCCAGCCTCTGCCTCTTCCCTGGTGCCCTCCAGAATTTGGTGCCCTGGCACCCTGCGCCACTAGTCTCTATGGGTAAGACACCCCTGTGTTCATATGTGATTTCAGAATGTGTTAGCAGTTGGGAGAGTAGAAACAGCAATGGTAGTTTGTTCTGGACTTTAGTAATGAAGAATGGATTCCTTCCTTCCTTCCTTCCTTCCTTCCTTCCTTCCTTCCTTCCTTCCTTCCTTCCTTCCTTCCTTCCTTCCTTCCTCTCTCTCTCTCTCACACACACACACCTGCAGCACCCAGCAATGGTAGTTTGTTCTGGACTTTAGTAATGAAGAATGGATTCCTTCCTTCCTTCCTTCCTTCCTTCCTTCCTTCCTTCCTTCCTTCCTTCCTTCCTTCCTTCCTTCCTTCCTTCCTTCCTTCCTTCCTCTCTATCTCTTTCACACACACACATCTGCAGCACCCAGCACAAACTGTGGCGTACATACCTGACTGATCTTTTCATGCTTCATTGCCCGGAATGAACAGCCTAAATGCAGTGGTGCAGCTTTGCCTCTAGAGGGACCCAATGACCAACCCAATTTGAAGGAAACTTCACTAGAGTACAGTGGTACCTTGGTTTAAGAACAGTCCAGTTTAAGAACGATTCAGTTTACAGACTCCGCAAAACCGGAAATAGTGTCCCGGTTTGAGAACTTTATCTCGGTCTAAGAACGGAATCCGAACGGTGGAAGGGCACCAGTGGCGGGAGGCCTCATTAGGGAAAGCATGCCTCGGTTTAAGAACAGTTTCGGTTTAAGAATGGACTTCCGGAACGGATTAAGTTCGTAAACCGAGGTACCACTGTTCTGCTGGAAGGGACGAGAAATAGTAGCCTATATAGGCTCAGTTCTGCAAGAAGTTGAGAGGAAGGACTTTCCATACATAAGCAGGGTGGTCACAGGGCTTTCCTGATCTTGCAGTCGTACATAGATAGACAGTGAATTTTCCAGGACTTAAAAGCTGGGCTTCTCGGATGACCAAGGGATAGATGTATTATCAACTGATGGCTAGATCTTCAGAAGCCCTTTTCAAAATAGAGTTTTGAGGGGGGCTCTGGAAATCCCCTGTGGGCAAAAATAGTCATCTGGGTCAGCTCCACCCACTTGGCCTGGGTAGGGAGAAGGAGATAACAATCTGGATCATTGGGCTCAAAAGATTTCCCACCCCTGCCTTCAAGGGCTTGGGTCCAGATTATCTGAAGGACTACTTTCACCCATAGATTCCTTCCTTAGCCTTCAGATCTATTGCAGTCCTTGCTGAGGGCCCAGTGCTAAGATCAGTTGGGTTGGTATGCAGAAGAGATAGTGGCCTTGTCAATGGTGTTCCTCATATTCTGGAACTGCCTTCTAATGGGCTTTCTCCTTGGCCCTTCAGCACAGACATTTGGGCCAGCCTGATCTACTTCTTCACAGTGTCCTTTAATTGCTACCATAAGTAGCTTCTCCCAATGATCTGTCCTACTGTGACTGTTTTTCTGTTGCATCTCGTCTTCCCCTCCTTCCTTTGTATATCACTTTGTGAGAACATAGCTCTAAAAACTAGCTTAAAATATTTGTTGCTGTTGAATATTTTATTCATTGGTCAATTCCAGTAGAGTGTTACATGCTTGTATCAGTGATATATGTGTTGTGTTGGATGCTCAGAAACAGCCAGATCTCAAACTTTCCCTTGCCACCCTATCACCAGATGGTCCCTTGGAATCTTTCCAATGGAGAGAGATCTCTAAATGGGTAACAGTAAACAGCATGGCAGTTAGATCGTTTTGTATAAGGATTTAGATCGGAGTCTAGTGACAGAAGGGACAGAGCTGGGTTTGGGTTCAGTGGTTGACCAACAATATTGGAAGCAATGTCATAAATGCTTTGCCAAAACCCCAGTAAGCTTGTCGCACTTCCACCATAAATGTATGAAGGTCCCTCTGTTGTTGCAGGCCTGCTAACATCAGGATGAAGTTGCAGTGGTGATGCGAGAGAGCTTGAGCATGGTTTAGTGCCAGAAAAACACTACCTCCTGGACTCTGGATGAAATGGTCTTTATAGGAAGATTCACCCATATATTAGCCCAGGCATCTTAAGGTATTTTAAACAAATAAACAACAAAATAAGAATGTATGAGGCGTCCTAAGAGCAGCATTCAAATGCAATATCACAAATCCCGACCGGAAGCTGCCCAAATTACCCCCCCTGAGAAAGTTTTGGAAAGATTCATTTTTTCAGTTTCCTAAAACTTAACATAAATGTCATTTCTTCGACCCTTCTCTCATTTTGGTAACTTTTAAGAGAGGTGTCTAGAGATACTGATTTTGGGAGACAGTTCTCTTTCCAGCGGCTTGTCATCTTGCACCCACACACTTTATGACAGGTGACAAAAAGTTCCGCTTTTAAAATCAGTTGAGCAGATCTCACTTAGAAGTCATCCACATATATATTTGGAAGTTGGGAGGAGCAATCTAAGCTCCGATCTGACATGCTGGATGGGGTTTGAATGGGGGTGTTCATCTGCCCAGCTCTGCATGCCTCTGCCACTGGGGGAGCCCTATCACTAAGGAGCACTCTAGTGTTCCAAAAATGGTGGACAGAAGCTGCAGGTGGTAGTATTCCTGCTGGTGATAACCAGTGCAAATACCCAGAATGGGATGTTTTGGGGTGAAGAATGGGTGGCAATGTGGTGGGCCATGCCTTGGAAACCAGGAATTACTGACATCCCTTTGTTTGGGCCATCACCTCTCCTGTAGTGGATCAGGACTGTGGATCACAAGACTCAGGTTAGCTGATGGAAAAGGGAAGCCAGATATGGTGGGTCAGTTTATTACATAGGAAACATTGGATTGTATCCAACAAAGTTCTGCTCTGAGTAGAGCCATTGAAATTAATGGACCCAAGTTAGCTGCATTGAATACAACCCATTATTTCTCATTCTTTGACAGGTGATGAAAAGGCTGCTGCATCTTTTTCTTCTTCCTGTACAATGTCCCTGGGAGGACACTGGGAGGATGGCAATGCATGTTTCAGGAGCCATTCCAGGTAGCTATTGCATGTTGATGTTTTTAATGGTTAAAAGTCACCAGATCTTGTTAAGAGTAGAAGACCCAGAGAGCACGGCCAATGATCAGGGTTGATGGGAATTGTAGTCTAGAAGGATATGAACTGGCCACAGGTCCTTCACCCCAAATCTTGGCACATGAATTGCAATGGGGATTTTAAAAAAATGTAATAATACAGTGGTACCTCGGGTTACATACACTTCAGGTTACATACTCTTCAGGTTACAGACTCCATTAACCCAGAAATATTACCTCAGGTTAAGAACTTTGCTTCAGGATGAGAACAGAAATCGTGCTCCGGCGGCGCAGCGACAGCAGGAGGCCCCATTAGCTAAAGTGGTGCTTCAGGTTAAGAACAGTTTCAGGTTAAGAACGGACCTCTGGAATGAATTAAGTACTTATCCTGAGGTACCACTGTATAAGCTTAGTAAATTAAAAAAAATAAGGCAATCAATTGGTGTGAAGGGGGCATAAAAATGGGAAAATATAGAAACAAGTGGGAAGTTCATGGTCATTCATTCTTCTGTATCTGTTGCTCTCCCATTCCCCTACACACTTCTGAAATGTGGTCACGTTGAGTGCCGAAGACCCATTGCTTGGCCATGATGCCTCGAGACCAAATGGTTGGGGCAGCATCTCCCTGGTACAGCAGGGGCCTTGTTCCATTCCTAGCGCTTCAGTAGAATGCTGAGTGCCAACCCACAGGGAAACGAAGAGGGACATCTGGGAAGTTCTGGCTAGCTGCAGATTTGTTATGATGCTAATTAGCAGTGCAGCAAAGCAAAGGGTGAGCATGTGCGATTTGCGTTGTTGGCAAGGGTGAGGCTCGAGCGCGCGGCTTCCTGTTACATTTCGGCTTTGGCGACGGGTAGCCGCTTGGCTCTGAATCACGGGGAAAGGAATGTACTCCTTCTTAGCACATCTGTCATTAAACTAAAAATAATAATAAAAAAATCCCCACTGACAAATTACTTGGCGTGAGTTGTCTCGGGGAATTCGCAGGTCTGATTACCTGCCATGTGCAGATAAAATCTGATCGCCCTGCAGATGGCTGGAGAGCTGTGGAGAGCAGCCATGGCTTTGCTGTCAGGGAAAAAAATGCTCCAGTTGTTCGAATCTCTGTGGAGAGAAGGAGGAGCTGGCTGCCATTTGTCTTCTCAGAACAATTGGTCTAAAGCAGGGGTGGGGGAGCTCAGACTCAGAGGCTAAATGTGGCCCTTCAGCCCTCTCTATCTGGCCCCTAGGACTCTTCCCAGGCTATGCGCTGTCCTAAGCCACACTCCTCAGCAGTCCTGAGATGCAGCCTCCTTGGGTGCTTTTGCCAGCCTGGTATATGTCCTTGAACTCTGATGATGCTTTTTGCTTGCCTGGACAGAAAGCAATGTGTACAGTGGTACCTCGGGTTACATACGCTTCAGGTTGCATACGCTTCAGGTTACAAACTCCGCTAACCCAGAAATAGTGCTTCATGTTAAGAACTTTGCTTCAGGATAAGAACAGAAATTGTGCTCCGGCGGCGCAGCAGTAGCAGGAGGCCCCATTCGTTAAAGTGGTGCTTCAAGTTAAGAACAGTTTCAGGTTAAGAACAGACCTCCGGAACGAATTAAGTACTTAACCCGAGGTACCACTATATGTACAAACTAGCCTACTGGTGAAAGATAAAATTCACACTGGTTGCTCCGCCCACTTTTGCCTCTGGCCCCGCCCACCTCTGGCATGTGGCCCTCGGAAGGTCGCACAGAAGGGAATGTGGCCCTCGGACTGAACAAGATTCTCCACCCCTGTTCTGACATGACCCTCCAAGCTTCTTGGTGGGATTTTTCCTTCTTCTTATGTAATAAATTGGACCTCCTTTGGGGATAAACCCCTAGAGCCCAAACTTCTTATATGTGGCAGTGCCCCAATTGTGGAATTCTCTCAGTTAGGTTTAGATTGGCCCTGTAACCTCGTTGGGGGTTTTTACTTTTGGACAGGCAGTAAAAAACAAAAACAAAAATCCTATCCCACTTGGCTTTTTAAGAATTATACGAGATGGGGCATGCATATTTATGGTACGACAAGGTTAAAGTTCATAAATTGTTCAAAAACCATATTGTTAGAAAAGCAATTTTTGCAGTCTGGTTGAAATACAAAGACTTATTAGAGAGTAAAACCCCGAGGTGGTTATCACCGATGGAGGCTAAGGCTCGAAAAAGACTCAATATGGAGGCCTACTGGCCGAAATATTGGGAAATAATTGAAAAAATTGGAGACAATTGGAGGTTGCAGAGCCTGGAGAAATTAAAAAATAAGGTGCGGGACTGGTTACACTATGCTCAAATTCAAGAGGTTTTTAAAATAGATAAAAAAGTTGGTTTCCAGGTGGAAAAATCGAAATTGGAGACAGAATTGTTAGAACCAAAGACCAAGACATTATCGAGAATGTATAACTTGCTGCTTAAGTGGAATACACAGGATGAGACAGTTAAATCTGCCATGATAAAATGGGCACAGGATGTTGGACATAACATTATGTTCGAAGACTGGGAAAGGTTATGGAACACCGGAATGAAATTTACGGCATGTAGTGCCTTGAAGGAAAACATTATGAAAATGATATACCGGTGGTACATGACCCCAGTCAAGTTAGCTAAGATATATCACCTGTCTGATAACAAATGTTGGAAATGTAAGGAGGCAGAAGGGACATTTTTTCATCTCTGGTGGACCTGCCCAAAAGTGAAGGCCTTCTGGGAAATGATTTATAATGAATTGAAAAAGGTATTTAGATATACCTTTCCTAAGAAACCGGAGGCCTTCCTGCTGGGTATGGTAGACCAGAAAGTGTTAAAGAAGGATAGAACTTTTTTTATGTATGCTAGTGTCAGGGAACTGACATCTAAAGCGCCGCAGGTGCAAAGGCTCCCTGAGGTTGAGAGAGCAGTAGCAGCGGAAGAGGGAACCAGTAGAGGGCGAGCAAGAACTCCAAGGGAAAGTGAGTCGGAGGGATGGCTCAGAGACGCTTCAAGCGAAACCAGTGGGGAGGTCTCAGGACCTCCTATAGGGACACCCACACCTCGACGGAAACTGTCACGCCGAGAGGCCAGACGACGTGTTTCCGTTAAGGAGCTTTTATGTTGGAAACGTTTCCGAAAGCAGCCACTTTCGGATACTACTAGTGATTGACGCAGCCATGCTGGAGGGGCTCCGTCACAGGCAGAGGTTTGAAAACCTGATCAAACTCTGAGGGACTTGCATTTTACGCACAAGCAGCTCATCGTCCCATCACAGCAATCCGAAAGTCACCGAAAGCCAGCTTGTGCAGAGAGAAGCATCATGAGCAACCCAGCCGGAACCGGGGGTGCAGGAGCAGCTGGAGGGGGTCCAAGCCTGGAAGAAAGGTACAGAGCGTTGGAGATCCAGTTGGCGCTGCAAACGGCGAGGCTTGAGGAGAGGAGGGCTCAGGATGCAGAAAAGGGAAAGGAGAAAACCACCCCGCTCGCCAGAAAGGTACCAGGATTGGTGCAGAAATTCGGGGGGGATCCCAGGAACTATCATGCCTTTAGAACAGAGATGCAATACGCTCTAAACTTGCAGTTTGATGACTTCCCCGACGAGGAATCGCGAGTGGCGTATGTGATTGGCCATCTCGAATCCGGGGCGAAAGATTGGGTTAGACCCCTGATGGCAGCGAATAATGAGATCTTAAAGGACACGAGGAAGTTTTTTCGTGCCATGGACCTGATGTTTTCCAGCGATATTGAGCAGGGGGTGGTGCGAAGGCAGTTAATGGCTTGCCAGCAAGGAAGCAGATCTGTCCGTGAGTACTGGACTGAATTTACTATGCTGATTCATAAATTGGGGTGGGACCTATCGGCGGAGCCCATCCAAATGCTTTTCGAAGAGGGGCTTTCTTCAACCGTCAAAGATGAGCTTTCCCGGGGGCCCAGGGCGGAGTCTATGGACCAATTAACCAAATCTGCGCTGGCCATAGGAGCGCGCCAGGAGGCGAGGGCTTTGGAAAGGCGGGAAGGGAAAGGAGACCGTTGGAGGGAGTTCCGCATTCCAGACATTCCAGAGCCATCTTTCCCGCCGGCAGAGCCGATGGAAGTTGGAACAGCGCGGGCGCGCGCAGTTTCAAATCCCAGTGAAGGGCGGAAGAAGGAGGGAAAGAGCGCCAAGAGATGTTATCTCTGCCAACAGCCAGGGCACTTTGCCAGAGTCTGCCCACAAAGAAAGGAATGGCAAGGGATGGCAGGAGCTGTTGGGGGAAAGGAAGAGGAAAGCAAGGAGCAAGTAAAAGCCAACGCCTGGCTGCCACCGTCGGGGCACAGCAGCCAGGCCAAAGAGCAATGAAAGTGCCCATGCCAGAACCTCCCAGACCTGCTTTAGTGATAGAGGTGTTACTAGAACTGCCAAACGGACACCCACTAAAGGTCAAGGCGCTTTTGGATTCAGGCAGCTCCTGTAATTTCATGAGTAAGGAGTTTGCAGCTGAGCACCAGATACAGACCATCCCTTTAAGTAACCCCTTGCAGGTGACTACGATTGACGGCAGAGAGCTGTTGGGGGGAGAAGTTAGCCAACAGACTGTCCCGATGATAATGAGAGTGGCAAGGCACACCGAACAGATAGCGTTTAATGTGGCCATCCTGGGAGGAGCGCCCATCATTTTGGGGATGAGCTGGCTGGCGCTACACGATCCGCTAGTGGGCTGGCATCAGAGGGTGGTCTCCTTTGGGTCAGCGCATTGCCTAGAACACTGCAAGGAGGGGAAGGTCTCGGGAGGAGACAGAGTCACCCTAGCGGGGATGGAAGTGATGGGCAAAGGGAAGGTGCCCCCGCAATACGCAGATCTGAGCAACGTATTCAGCGAAAGGGAAGCAGACAAACTGCCACCGCATAGACCCTTTGACTGTCAAATCAACCTACTCCCAGGGGCCCAACTCCCAGTAGGCAAGCTGTACGCCATGTCAGACAGGGAGATGCAGGAGCTGAGGGAGTTCATTGACAAAAACTTGAAGCGAGGTTTCATCAGAGAGTCCCGAGCGGTGGGGGGCAGCCCAGTGTTCTTTGTGGACAAAAAGAACACAGACAAACCGAGACTGGTGTGTGACTTCAGGGCCCTCAATGCAGTGTCGGAGCCCCTGGCTTTCCCTATGCCCCGAATTGACGACATTTTGACCAGAGTAAGGAAGGGAAAGATTTTTACAAAACTGGACCTGCGGGGGGCGTACAATCTGATACGCATAAGGAAGGGAGATGAATGGAAGACCACCATGTTTACCCCTTTGGGAGCCTTTGAATACCTCGTTATGCCCTTCGGTCTACAAGGGGGCTCCGCCTGTTTTCAAGCTTTTATAAACCACGTTCTGGGACCTTTGCTCTACAAGAACTGTGTGGCCTTTTTAGACGACGTGTTGGTGTATTCGGAAGATGAGGAACAGCATGTGAGGGACGTTCGAGAAGTGTTGGGCAGGCTGCAAGCCAACCAGCTGTGGGGGAAACTGGAGAAGTGCCAGTTTCATACCAAGGAGGTGGAATTCCTGGGGTACCGCTTGTCAGACAAGGGATTGGCCATGGATCCAGGCAAGGTTCAAGCGGTACTGGAATGGAAGACACCGAAGACCAAGAAGGACGTGCAAAGATTCTTGGGGTTTGGGAACTTTTATCGGAAGTTCATCAAGAACTTTGCCCACTTGACGGCGCCCATCACCGACTGCCTCAGCAGCAAGAAGAAATTTGTTTGGACGGTGGAGGCGGATCGAGCCTTTGAAGAACTGAAAAGGGCTTTCGCCTCAGAAGAACAACTTCTGCATGTGGATTTACAAAAACCCATGAGAGTGGAAACAGATGCATCCGACCGGGCTATAGGGGCGGTCCTTCTTCAACCGGGGAGGAGTGCGTCGGAGTGGAGACCGTGTGCATTCTTCTCGCGGAAACTGAATAAGTCCGAGAGGAATTACACGGTGTATGACAGGGAACTACTTGCCATTCACGAAGCATTCCGGAGGTGGAGACATTTATTAATTGGGGCACAACACAAGGTGCAAGTGTGCACCGACCACAAAAATTTAGAGTATTGGAGAACAGCTCGAGTGCTCAACCAACGACAAGTGAGATGGGCACAGGAATTCTCCAAATTTAACTTTGAGATTTGTTATGTGCCAGGCCCAGAAAACGTCAGGGCGGATGCGCTCTCACGCAAACCAGAATATTGGGAAGGGGAGGAGGTGATCGAAGAGAGACATGTCATCCCGGAGGACCGCTGGGTGTGTGGGGCGGCGCTGGTGGGGCAACGGGAACTGGTGGAGGAAACGGAAAATGATGAATATGCCCAGGATAAGCTCAGAGGTCTCAGGGGGGAGGGCGAGAGCCCCGGAGGTTTTGAGGAAAGAAATGGGGCATTGTATTACAAAGGGGCACTGTATATACCCGAAGGTGAATTGAGGGGGAGAGTACTCAAGCAGTTGCATGATAGCCCCACGGCGGGACATTTTGGACAACACAAGACCATGTGGTTGGTTACCAGGGAATTTTGGTGGCCTAAGGTGAGGGAAGATGTAAGGGAGTATGTAAGAGGGTGTGACCAATGTCAGCGAGCCAAAGGGGAAAGAAGGGCGCCGGCAGGGTTATTAGAACCTTTACCCACACCAGAACGGCCTTGGGAAGCGATATCAATAGATTTTATGACGGATCTGCCAAGGTCCAAGGGGAAAACAGCCATCATGGTAGTAGTAGACCTGTTAACTAAGATGTGCCATTTTGTAGCATGCTCACATGCAGTCACAGCGGAAGAAACGGCGAAGTTGTTTGTGGAACATATCTTTAGGTTGCACGGGGCTCCCTCGAGGGTGATCTCAGATCGAGGCAAACAATTTACTTCCAGGTTCTGGAGGAAGCTCATGAGCTTGCTACACGTGGAAGTTAATTTTTCAACTGCCCGGCACCCTGAAACCAACGGGCAGGCGGAAAGGGCAAATGGCATTCTTCAACAATATCTTAGGTGTTATGTCAATGACAGAGAGAACGATTGGGTCGAAAAGTTGGCGTTGGCAGAATTTGCCTACAATAATGCGGAGAATGTGTCCACAGGGATGAGTCCCTTTTTGGCTAATTACGGGTGTCACCCCAGGGCATTTCCAGGGGAAGGAGGGGAGAGATGGAGCGTTCCAGCGGCTGAACATTTTGTAGAAGAGATGGAAGCCATCCATCAGCAGCTCCAGCTCAACTTAGAAAGGGCCAAGGCACAATATAAGAAGCAGGCAGACAAGAACAGAAGGGAAGGTGAAACCATAAGGGTGGGGGATCAAGTGTGGTTGTCAACCCAAGGGTTGCCGTTCAAAGGGGGTTGTAAGAAACTGAGGCCCAGAAGATTGGGATCCTTTGAGGTGATTCAGCAGGTCAACCCGGTAGCTTTCAAACTCCGATTACCCAACCACATGAAATTGCACCCAGTGTTCCACAGGTCGTTACTGTCACCATACAGGGGGGGACGTGAAGGGGAGCACGTCAGGGGACCAGCCTTGGAAGAGAGGGAACGCCGCAACCATGTAGCGGAAATCCTCGATTCCAGGTGGAAGGGTAATCAGGTGGAGTATTTGGTGGCGTGGGAAGGGGAACCGGAGTCAGAAAACACCTGGGTAAGTGCAGAGGAAGTCAATGACGAGGTTTTAACAGAAACGTTCCACCAAAGGTTCCCGAGGAAACCTCAGCCTATAGCAAGGTTTAGGAGGGAGTATTTCGGCACCACCGATGAGGAAGAGGAAATGGAAGGGTTCGCGGAGTCGGAGTTGGAAGATGGAGTGGACTCTGATGACGAAGAGTACCTAGAGAGTAGGAACAGCAACAAGTGGAAGGAAGTGTTCGCGACGTCGGAAGATGAGGGAGGTTCTTTCAGGGGTTTTACCTCCTCACCGCCAGTAGGAGAGGAGACGGGAGGGGGTGAAGGGGGCCCTGGAGGGGAGGTGGATGTCAGGGAACTGACATCTAAAGCGCCGCAGGTGCAAAGGCTCCCTGAGGTTGAGAGAGCAGTAGCAGCGGAAGAGGGAACCAGTAGAGGGCGAGCAAGAACTCCAAGGGAAAGTGAGTCGGAGGGATGGCTCAGAGACGCTTCAAGCGAAACCAGTGGGGAGGTCTCAGGACCTCCTATAGGGACACCCACACCTCGACGGAAACTGTCACGCCGAGAGGCCAGACGACGTGTTTCCGTTAAGGAGCTTTTATGTTGGAAACGTTTCCGAAAGCAGCCACTTTCGGATACTACTAGTGATTGACGCAGCCATGCTGGAGGGGCTCCGTCACAGGCAGAAGTTTGAAAACCTGATCAAACTCTGAGGGACTTGCATTTTACGCACAAGCAGCTCATCGTCCCATCACAGCTAGCACAGCAGCAAGAATACTCATTGCAAAGAACTGGAAGACTCAAGATTTACCCACGCTGGAGGAATGGCAGACGCAGTTGATGGACTATATGGAATTAGCCGAAATGACTGGCAGAATCCGAGATTTGGAAGAAGAAACAATTGAGGTGGATTGGAAAAAATTTAAAGATTATCTGCAGAAATATTATATGTTGTATGAAGCTTAAGTTAGTGCACGATTAGGAAATGTTATGCTTTAGCAAATAGGACTAAGTAAATGGTAAAATAAGTCATAAAAGAGAAAAGGAGACAATCTGAACTAAAACATTATGTTTATTATAAAGGTGTTAAAATTGAGTTACAACATATTGAATTTGAAGACATAATGATTGGAAGTTACAATAAGGTTTGAAATAAGGTAACAATTTGCTGACATTGCTAATTTAAAGAACGCAGATCTGGAAGGTGTGGGGAAGTCCAAAAGGGATTCAAGGACAGTTGAATTGTTAAGTATTTATAATCTTTTTGGGTATTTTCTTTCTTTTGTTAAAAAAAAAAAATGTTTCTTGTATTTCTGTTTTCTGTACCGTTTGGAATGCATAAAATTATGAAAAGAAACGCAATAAAAAATTAAAAAAAAAAAGAATTATACGAGATGGAATGTTTTAATTCTGCTCGTCTTGGCTTTAAAGCTCTGGTTTAACATGTTTCATTGGTTAAACCTCTTTTTGTGATTCACAATTATTTATCACATTGGGGGTCCGTTAGGGTCAAAAGGTTGTATATAAATACCTTTCTCTTCCACACCACACATCTAAAGCACATTAAGAGCACATCCTCCCCCATCCCAAAATCCTGGGACCTGTGGTTTGTCCCCCCCAGAGCTACTATTCCCCTCTCCCTTAACAAGCTACATTTCCTGGGAGTCTTGTTGTGTTTGTGCTTTAAATGTATTCTCCCTTTTATAAGAGAAAACTCCGAGGGACCAAGGGGTCTTTGCCCCCCAATAAAATATTTGAGGGTGCCAGGCCTCCCCCAAAGTTGATGGGCATTGCTATTCAAATGGTGTGCATACACCATGCCATGTGATCAATTACGTGGGCAAGGCTTACTGACCCCCCCATATTTAATTAAATTTCTCTTTCTTTCTCTCTCTCAAACCTGCTGTCTGATTAATCGGTGGGACAGCACATTTTAGTTGCTTAACAAAGCAATCCTACATACAGTGGTACCTTGGTTTAAGAACAGCTTAGTTTATGAACAACTTGGATTAAGAACGCTGCAAGTTGGTGTTTTGGTTTGTGGACTTTGCCTTGGAAGCAGAACATGTTCCACTTCCTGTTGAGTGTGTTCCATTTGTAAATTGAGTCCCCTGCTGCTACTGGAAAACACGCCTTGGTTTAAGAACGCTTTGGTTTAAGAACAGACTTCCGGAACGGATTAAGTTTGTAAACCAAGGTATTATCTTCTCCGAGGTCAGCTTCAGTGAATTCAGTGGGGTTTACTCCCAGGTAAGTGTGCAGCTAAAAAGATTTAAATCAATGAATATCAACAATTAGTTATGCAAACCTTTGCCATTGCTTCCCTTGGCTGGAATACAGTAGTGAGATGAAATGCAAATGAACATTTCAGAGTGGGGAGTTTTCTAGAGAGTTTTTGCTAAGGTGCACTTACTGTTAGTGGCAGGCCAGTGGCACCATTCTCTCTCATTGGTCATATCCACACAAAGCATTGAAAGCACATGGCTCCCCCAAAGAATCATGGGAAGTGTAGTTTGCTAAGGGTGCTGGGAATTGTAAGCCACAGTTCCCAGGAATCTTTGGGGAAGCCACATGCTCTAAATGCGTTTGTGACATCTCTATCTTTCCAACAAATGTTTCATCACAGATAGTATCAGTTGTTCTCACCTCCCAAGTTTTAGGTACCCCTTTCATTTGTCCAAGGAAAAACCTGAGCAGAGAGTTGGAACCCTCAGACTTTTGACTCATCTCTAACTTGAAGGCAGGCGGAAGGGGTGCTCCAGACTGTTACTTTTGCAGTACATACCAGAACTTCAGATGTGTGCCATTAAAGAGGATTAAAGTGCTCTGTTGCCTGATGCAACAAATCCAAAACAACAGATGTTTGCAGGTAGGAAAGTGATGGGGAAATGCGATGAAAAGTGCATGATGAATGAATGATTGATGGGAAGACAGATAAATGTGGTGTTATGCTAATCAGGATGAATTGTATAACCTCCCTGCACACAGAATGAATGCCCAAAAAAGTCAGGGCATCATTGTATAACCTGTTAGTATCTGTACTGTATTTGTTAGAAGATGGATTATACAAAGAATAAATTCTACTGGGGAAAAGAAAACCTATGTAAAGTATTGTAATACGGCAGCTGCAAAATCTTGTGTCTCCAATTAAGGTCACAGAAACGCTGAATCATTGCCTTGTCAATTTGTTAATTCCCCTTAAAAGTGAGCATGTGTATGTCTTAGGTAGTGAGAGGAGAGGTGGGTTTTGGAGGTTGGCTGTCTGGTTGTTTTGCCGAGTGTGGAGACTCCAAGAATGTGCTGCCCGGAGGAATTGGTGAGCACAGACAAGCTATAATTTATGGAAAGCTTCAAAGGAGTTTTGGAAGCAAGAAGGGAGAAGACCCTCTCTTGGGCTCAAGGGAGAGAAACACATTGTAAATTGGACTTGATACGCATAAATACTACAGCTTGTTAATAGTTGCCGCCCTATAAGTAATGAGTCGCCTTCAAAATCTGTGTGGAGTCTACTTCCTCACTAGGGCTTTGAGGGTGAAACCGCCGCATTACTCTGTATGACTAACAGCCAACATAACCCCCACATAAGTTTTGTGGAAGCAAATGAGTGCTCAATAAACAGATCATGTGGAGTGAGATTGGCTGGTGTTCCTTGAGACTGGTGGGGAGCCCAGCAGGGCTGGATTTAGGTTTAATGAGGCCCTAAGCTACTGAAGGTAATGGGGCCCTTTATATCTCCAGCTGTCCCTTGTCAACAACAAATTGTCACTGTTTTTTGTGTTGAATATATGCTATATGGTAATTTATGGACCTAATAGGTATCTAAGGCCATTTGCATATGTTGCCACGCACACAACCAGTCCATACAGAATGTAGGCACCCTATATATAGAAAGGGGCAAACCAGTGATATTTTAGGGAGCAGGCTAGCAGGTGGTGCCCATTACTTACAACATAGGAGCCTACACAACACAAAGCACTGTTGCTGTAGGTTTTATTTTATTTGTTTTTTATCTTATATTTTGGAAATGTACATCTAGGGTTTTTTCCCCTTTAATTTTTTTGGGGGGCCTCCAAGTGAGTGGGGCCCTGAGCTATAGCTTGTTTAGCTTATATGTAAATCTGGCACTGGAGCCCAGTGATAGGTGGACCCAGAGCCAATGATAGGCAGGGCTAACTAACTTTGCTTGAGTCCCCATCTGCCTCCCTGCTGATTTCTACAAAAAGAATCTCGGTCTGAAGCAGCAACTGAAGTGAGGAGTGAAAAAAATGCGAAACTGAAATTGAAGTATTCATTCAGCACTAGCTGGCGAAAAGACTCTCTGGCTGAAACTCTAGAGGGCCACTTCCAGTCAGTGTAGATAATAATGGAGCTAGATCAGGCACGTCCAACAGGTAGATCAACAAATTTTTGGAGGACCATAGGTCCCCCACCACAGCAGTACAGTATTGAGACTGCAGGGTTTGTGTATTTAGGAATTCAGAGGTACCTCAGGTTACAAACGCTTCAGTTTACAGATGCTTCAGGTTACGGACTCCGCTAAGCCAGAAATAGTACCTCGGGTTAAGAACTTTGCTTCAGGATGAGAACAGAACTCACACTGTGGTGGTGCGGCAGCAGCGGGAGGCCCCATTAGCTAAAGTGGTACTTCAGGTTAAGAACAGTTTCAGGTTAAGAACGGACCTCCGGAACGAATTAAGTACTTAACCCGAGGTACCACTGTACACAATGCTGACAATATCAGCAGCAAAGTAGGAGCAATAGCGATAGAGGCATGTTCTTCTACATCAGGCATATTCAACAGGTAGATTGTGATCTACTGGTAGATTACTGGATGTCTGTGGTAGATCACTGGCAGATCACTGGCTCCCCCCAAAGAAGCTCAACAAATTTGGCTGTGCTAAGAAAAGCTCAACTTTTTTGCCCTGAACTCCCCAAAACAGGGCTTTCCTTCCTAAAAAAGCTCAACAACTTTGACTTGAACCCCCCAAAAGGGGTAGCTCAATGCCAGTCTTTACCTCTGTGAGTAGATCACAGTCTCTTGGGAGTTGGCCACTCCTGAGCTAGTTGGAGTAGCTTCCCACGCTTGATTTTAGGAATGTTGCCCACGCAGCCTGATCAAGAAGAATTCTAAACCAGAGACCTTAGATTTAAGCCACTCCAGTCTCATTAACTCCCATAATGGACTTTTCCCACAACAAAAACAAAACGGCATGCAAGCACATGTATTGTAACTAAATGCATCTCTCAATTAACCTCTCCTTTGGCACCAAATTACTCATCAGCTCTCGGAATTTTGTTATCTGAAATGCAGGCTACTGGTCTGAGACGGGCTCTCAAGCTAAATCCCTTTTCAACCTTTTAGCCTCTTTGAAACAACGAAAGAATATTGTTACTGGGTGGGGTATATAGCCAGAAACGCAGACGGCACATGATCAAATATGCCACCTATATACATGTTAAGAAGGCTGAATGTGTGAATAAAATTGATGTAAAGGTCAACGCAAGGTGCGCAGAATGCAAGCCTGTTCGAGTGATTAGTGCCAAAATTCATAATCACCTAGTTTGGAATGCAAATTAACTCATAATTAGGACTAGAAAAATCAGTCTATTTGCAGTCCATGTCACTTTCAGACGTGCTCTTTCAGAATTCCATCCCATCTCTAAATTAATTTGATTTTTTTATAAAACAAAAATAATCATTGTAGATTTAAAACATATATGCTGTCAAACTATGCAATTCTAAGAACCTAAGAAGAGCTCAGGTCTTCTTCTATCCCAGACATCTTCTATCCCCACAGTGGTCAAGGAAATGCCCATCCAGGAGTAGGCATGTCAGAGAATTCTAATGAAGATGCAACTGGGAGCAAAATACTCACCAGTACCATAGCTGTTTCGTACTTGTGATCACCAGTGACTGGAATCCAGAGTCATCTTCCCTCTTATACTGGAGGTAATAATGTAGCCATCATGACCAGTAGCCACTGAGAACCCCTTCAAGCATGCATTTGTCCAGTGCTTTTTCCGGGGGTGTGTGTGGTTTACACAGGGGTACGGATACCCCTAAACATTTTGTGAATCTCTGTACTTTGTCCATTTACTGAGGTCCAGCGCCCAGGGCCTGGGAACCAAAGCTACAGGGAACCAGGCAGAGGGCCTTCTCGGCAGTGGCGCCCACCCTGTGGAATGCCCTCCCATCAGATGTCAAAGAGATAAACAACTACCTGACATTTAGGAGACATATGAAGGCAGCCCTGTTCAGGGAAGCTTTTAATATGTAACGCTGTACTGTTTTTAACACTTGATTGGGAGCCGCCCAGAGTGGCTGGGGAAACCCAGCCAGATGGGCAAGGTGCAAATAAATTATTATTATTTTCCCCCGATTTGAACTATAAAATGGTGATTTTCTTGAGTCAAAATGAAAGTACCCCTAAGCATTTTTTTAAAGAAAAAAAACCACTGGATTTGTCCAATTCCTTTTCAAAGTCATCCAGGCTGGAGAGCGTCACCTTATCTCATAGTAACCACTTCCTTGTGTTAACAATGAACTGTGTGAAAAAGCACCTCCTTTGTTTGATCTGAATATCCCACCATTCATTGGATGTGACCCTGGGTTCTGGTATTTATGAGAGAGAGGGAGGCATAAAAACATATCTCCCCTCAAATTCATCTTTTAAAGACATTTTGATATGGATGGAGCAGAGGCCTTGTACTAGAGAATATTCAGGACGTTTAAGTGCACTAATTTCAGTCGGTCTACTCTGAGTAAAACTTACTTGACTACCACCCCTAATTTATTGGGATTAGCTGGCAGTCATAGCATGGACTTCTAACTGCATAGGTTCAACTTGTAAAACACATAGAGGTTTGAATGAAAGGTCTTCAGTCAGCTGAAATGCAACCTTTTGATCAGATAATCAAGTCAACCTTGCAAAGAAGTACAGTGGTACCTTGGGTTAAGAACTTAATTCGCTCTGGAGGTCCGTTCTTAACCTGAAACTGTTCTTAACCTGAAGCACCACTAATGGGGCCTCCTGCTGCTGCCACACTGCTGCTGCGCGATTTCTGTTCTCATCCTGAAGCAAAGTTCTTAACCCGAGGTACTATTTCTGGCTTAGCAGAGTCTGTAACCTGAAGCGTCTGTAACCCGAGGTACCACTGTATTACCATTTAAGCTGCTGGGATGGAACAGGAATCCTCTCTGCACGTTCATTTCCCTCATTCTCTGACGTCTTCTTTGCTAGTCAGTCACAAACAGCAGCGAAACTTGAACGCCCCACTGTCTCCTCATTAATCTGCTAAAGCAGGGAGCACTTGTCCATTGTCCTGGCACTCTGGCAAATGGCATCATTGCTTCTGTTTGACCCAGAGCTGTGCTCCTTCCCATTCCTGTTCTAGTTGCATACAAACAGCTCCGCTGGTTAAAGCGTGGTGCTGGTAACACCAAGGTTGGAGGTTCAGTGCCCAAAAAGGACAACAGCATATTTCTGCATTGCACGGGACTTGAATTAGATGACCCTCAGGGTCCCTTCCAACTTCATAATTCTATGATTCTAACTACACCAGCGCCCAGGAGACTTATCTGTGTCCACCTGACCTTGAACTCCATAAAGTATTTCCTCTGAGGTCTAGACCAGTCCTGGATGATGGTGGGACACAACAGTTCTCTCCCCGCAAGTAATCGCCATTTGCTGCACATGATTGAGGCTTTGAATAGCTGTAAGGCAGGACTCGCAGTTCAGCTGTGTGTTGACCTCATTTGCATCCTTCTGCTGGGATTACTGAGTTCTTTTTTTGCTTTTGCTGCAGCTTGGACAGATAAAGGGTGTTGGAAAACATTAAAAAACCCAAAAACAAACCATACACAAATATATATGCAGGAAATGGAACGTAGAATCTGAATGGCATTTCTAACAAATATGTGCCTCCATGGGGAATAGAAAAGGCGAATCGAGTCCCTAAGACAGTTGGTATCTTGGATGCCTCCTCCCAGCAACTCTTGCAGCCAAACTGGTGCCAAATGCTCTCCTTTCCACTGGACCACAGCAGCCCAAGACCTCCAGGGACACTGCCCTGCCTTGCACCCTGCATTAGCAGCACAAACAATGTAGGAGGCAGCAGTTACGAGTTATGAGCTCAACCTGATTGGCGTAAGGACCTTAGGATGGAGCATGGGCAATTTTTTATTCATTGCATTTACTGTGGCACCTTGGGTTAAGAACTTAATTCGTTCCGGAGGTCCGTTCTTAACCTAAAGCCATTCTTAACCTGAAGTACCACTCTAGCTAATGGGGCCTGCTGCTGCCACTGTGCAATTTCTGTTCTCATCCTGAAGTAAAGTTCTTAACCCGAGGTACTATTTCTGGCTTAGCGGAGTCTGTAACCTGAAGCGTCTGTAACCTGAAGGGTTTGTAACCCGAGGTACCCGACTTACATGCTTCTCCCGGTCTTAATTAAATCTTCACAACAACCCTGTTATGTAGGGAGTGCCGGATTTATGTATAAGCTAAACATGCTATAGCTTAGGGCCACACTCTCTTGTGGGCCCGCAAAAAGGAAAAAAACCTGGATGTACATTTCCAAAATATGAGATAAAAAACAATTTAAAAACCCCTACATACAGCAACAGTGTGTTGTGTTGTGTAGGCTCCTATGATGTAAATAATGGGCCCCACCTGCTAGCCTGCTCCCTAAAATATCACTGGTTTGCTCCTTTCTATATATAGGGTGCCTACATTCTGCATGGACTGGTTGTGTGCGTGGCAACATATGCAAATGGCCTTAGATACCTATTAGGTCCATAAATTACCATATAGCATATGTTCAACACAAAAAACAGTGACAATTTGTTGTTGACAAAGGACAGCTGGACATATAAAGGGCCCCATTACCTTCAGTAGCTTAGGGCCTCATCAAACCTAAATCTGGCCCTGGATGTAGGATGAGAGTGGCCGAAGGTCAACTGGTGAGCTTCATGGTTGAGTAGGGAGTTGAACCTTGGTCTCCCAGTTCCTATTCCGACACCCTAATCACCACTCTGGCTCTCATCTGCACTAAACTCTCTCATTTATTATTATTAATACTAATAATTATCATTTTGGATAATATTAACAATGGGTCATTTGATGACCATTTTTGGTCTTTCTCCTCTGCTTTGATAATCAAGTATGCAACACTTGTATATGTGTGTGTGTGTTTGTGTGTTTCAGTCCAGGGGGTTGTTGAAAGAATTTGCTTGGCTTTGTGAGCTAGCCTCGTGTTTTCTTTGTGGATTGGGCAAGGTTCCCTTTAAAATAAGAAGACGGGGAGATTATGGTGGCACCAAGCACACATGAGGGGAAAGTTGTGCTCTCCCCCAAGCAAGCTGGGCTGGCAGAGACAAGATAACACACCAGCGGGGAAAGGAGCTGCTTGAATCACCTCTAAAAATGCTCATCCGATCAGACACTCATCACCTTAAATCCTCTGCTTGTCCTAGGTCACGTACCACGACTGGTCTATTACTAATATCATTAAGATCCCTTTTCTGGCGCCTAAATAATAAGCAAAGGCGGGGATGCTGTGATTAATGGAGGCTTGATGGATGAACCCCCCTGTCACCATTTAATACCTGTAACAATAGATTCATTAACTAGGATTAGTTTCAGACATAAGCTTTCTATACCCATGGCTATTACTCACTCAGTTCATTAACAGGACAGCATTAGTTCTGGTACCTTTGAGCGCGGATACATCCTGCATACAAATTACGCTTGCACTCTAACTTTCAGGGAATTGGAAGTGGGTCTATAAAAAAAAAGCAGAAAAAAACTGGAATCTCTTAATTCAGACCTGTCAGGAAATGCAGCCCAGCTCTTATTTTCTACCCACTTAATTTCTTAAGGTGGAGGATGCGGGTGACGTGCCAAATGGAGACAGCGGCTTATTGCTTGCCCTTGGCTCTTGCCTTTGAGGAAGGGAGTCACATTAAAGCGTTTTCCACCCCACCCCCCGCAACCAAACAATGGTCTGCACTTTCTCCCATACGGCATTTGGTGTCGCTGTTGTTCCCCACGAATTCCAAAGTGTTTTATTGATGTGGCAGGAAAAGGGACACAGAAGCAGCAACTTGCCTCTCTTCCCTTTTTTCTTTTTAGTCTCCCCGAATCTACAGATCTGGATGGCACTGGTTAGAATGCACATTTGATTTCAAACGGCTCGCTTCCTGTTTCATGTTAAGAGAAGCTCACAAGTGACGCACTCCAAGCTGAAGAGAGAGGCAGTGTAATCTAGTGGTTAGAGCAGCCTTCCTCAACATTGAGTCCCTAGATGTTTTTGGACTACAACTCCCATCATCCCCAACTAGCTAAGGGAAGGCTGGGTTAGAGTGTCAGGTTAGGGCTTGGGTTCAAATCCTTACTCTGACCACCAGGCTCACTGGGAGACCTTGGGCAAGTCATTGGGTTGTCTTCAATATTGTTGTTGTTGTTTAGTCATGTCCAACTCTTCGTGACCCCATGGACCAGAGCACGCCAGGCACTCCTGTCTCCCACTGCCTCCAACAGTTTGGTCAAACTCATGCTGGTAGCTTCGAGAACACTATCCAACCATCTCGTCCTCTGTCGTCCCCTTCTCCTTGTGCCCTCCATCTTTCCCAACATCAGGGTCTTTTCCAGGGAGTCTTCTCTTCTCACGAGGTGGCCAAAGTATTGGAGCCTCAGCTTTACGATCTGTCCTTCCAGTGAGCACTCAGGTCTGATTTCCTTAAGAATGGAGAGGTTTGATCTTCTTGCAGTCCATGGGACTCTCAAGAGTCTCCTCCAGCACCATAATTCAAAAGCATCAATTCTTTGGCGATCAGCCTTCTTTATGGTCCAGCTCTCACTTCCATACATCACTACTGGGAAAACCAAAGCTTTAACTATACAGACCTCTGTTGGCAAGGTGATGTCTCTGCTATTTAAGATGCTGTCTAGGTTTGTCATTGCTTTTCTCCAAAGAAGCAGGCATTAGTCCTGCTCAAAGGAGACCCATGGAAATTAATGGAGTACAACTTAGTTGGATATCATCCACTGTCTCTCAGCTTGACCTACCCCACAGGGTTGTTGTGGGATAAAATGAGAAGGAGGGAAATTATATATGTCATCTCTTTGGAATAAATAACAATTATCCATGTAATGTGAAAATATCCCCACCCTTCTTTAGAGTGGTTTCCTTATTTACTCCCATTTTTTTTTTTTATAAAAAGTATGTTGGCCAGAATCGATGTGGCCAAAAGCACACCTACCATCTTTCCAATAAGATTCTTTTCTAAAATGAGTGATTGGCATCAGTCATGCATTTTAAAATTTTTTATCATGCTTTTGCAAATGGCTTTCTGGTAAGTGAGCCTTGAAGCCACTTGGTCAACAATGCCAACCAGCAAGACGGGTTACACTTCTAGGGAAACCCACACTTGTTGCTTGGTGATTGTAAGAACTGGATAGGAAGATAAGCCTGATAATAAAATTGAGTGAGCTGCCCACAATGTTTTTCTGGTGAGCTGCTCTCCGTAAAATTTTTCAAACAAAAAAAAATAAATGAAAATAATCCGCCTGGAGTGGTATGGTTGTTTTTGTGTGTGCGTGCCCCAGAATTTCACACTAAAATTGCAAAATACCTGCTGGTTTGTGGCTCACCATTCATAACATCCCACGTGAGCAAAAAGTAACCTTTTTTAAAATAATAAAAAATAGATCTGTAATTATCATGAATTCAGTGGTTAGAAAAGAGGCTTCATTGTGATGAAATGGAGGCAGCGAAAGCTTAACTGAGTCAGTCCAGATTTCTCCAGGGACAGAGTGAGAGAGCTGACTCAGTCTCAGGCTGTCATTAAAGTGCTCCCAGTTGACTTCGGAAAGCAGAGTTCTGAAAGATTCTGCCTCACAAGTCCAGCCAAGGCTTGGGTGGCCTGCCCACAATCCCTCCAGCAACTGTGGGAGGAGAAGAACAGGTAGATGGGAGGACAAAGTAGCGCAGCACCTTTAACCAATATATTTTTCAATTCAGTTCACCTTCATTGGCGTAGAACATGGCTAGGCAAACTAAGGATCTGTCCCAATTGCCTTCTAAATCCGACCCATGGACAGTCCGGGAATCGGCGTGTTTTTACAGGAATAGAATGTGTGTTTTTATTTAAAATGCATCTCTGGGTTATTTGTGGGGCATAGGAATTCATTCCCCCCCCCCAAATATAGTCTGGCCCACCACAAGGTCTGAGGGACAGTGGACCGGCCCGCTGCTGAAAATGTTTGCTGACCCCTGGCGTAAAATAACCCACCTATTCTTTCTACCTCTCACCTCCAAGATCACCATCAGGGCTGGATTAACCTGGCAGATTTCCACCTAGCACAAAGGATCACAGCTGGCGCAGTTCGCAAAACATTTCAACAGGCCTTGAAAACAAAAAAACAAACAAACGGTGAGGTGGGGGCTTAAATTGTTGGGTTTTTTTAATTAAAAAAATGCTACAAGTGTAATTGAAATGTAAAAACTACATTTGCATGATTGTACGTTTGGTTTTAAAAGGCTTCTCTTCTATATTCTGGGGTCTAGTCACAAATGGCACATTCAGGACCGAGGTCACGATCCTGTGTACATTTACCTGGAAGGAGGCACCCTTGGACAAAGTGATTTTTTTTCTTACTTCTGACTCAACCTGCATAGGATTGCATTAGGTTGTGATTCTCTGCACACTTAACTATAGCCTGGAGTAAGCAGGCTTGGACGTACTTGATTATTTTTTTAAAATAAATTTATTTATTTGGTTTTTCAGATTAAAGTTTTACAATCACATATCCAACATGCAACATAAAAACAAGATTCCAAAGACTCTCCTGGGCTTCCCTCCTCCCCTTTGTGGCTCCTGTTGTTAATCATTTCCTCCTGCATCTTTTATGATAATCCAAATCTTTTACATCTCCATTATGTCCAAAATTCACCATTAGTCTACAAGTGTTATTTCAAAACTACTAACGATTTTAGCTGTTTACAATGGTTTTTAAGATAAATTATAAGTTTCCCCCCATTACTTATTAAAATTTTTAGTCTTCCTGATTTCTGATTCTTCCGGTCATTTTAACCATTTCAGGATAATCCATCAACTTAATCTGCCATTCTACTCTGGTAGGGGCTTTCTCTTCTTTCCATTTCTGGGCCAATAATATCCACGCAGCTGTGGTCGCATACAGAAATAGTCTTTTCTGCTCCCTTGGGATTCTGGAATTTCTAAAAGAAAAGCTTTGGGGTTGTTGGTTTTTTAAAGAAAAAGTTATTTTAAACATGGACATACTTCAATAGGAAAGCACTGCATCAGCCTTTCCTAGCAGCACTGCTGAAATCGCCTCGAGACCAAGACTGTACACACCATATATTTAAAGCAAACCCCATCCCTGAATCATGAGAACTGTAGTTTAAGGGTGCCGTGAACTGCAGTCTGTGGGGTAAACTATAGTTCACAGGCTTCTTTGTGCATGTGTGTGCTTTAAATCCATGGCTTTAGATTCATTTTGTCTTATGGGAAATCTTGAGACTAACCAATTTAAATAATTCCAGTTACAGATAGGTAGCCGTGTTGGTCTGCCATAGTCAAAACAAAAAAAATTCCTTCCAGTAGCACCTTAAAGACCAACTAAGTTAGTTCTTGGTATGAGCTTTCGTGTGCATGCACACTTCTTCAGATACTCATACCAAGAACTAACTTAGTTGGTCTTTAAGGTGCTACTGGAAGGATTTTTTTTCAGTTTAAATAAACAAACAAACAAACAATCTTTATTACGGTCCAGAGACCAACAAAACATTACAAATCAATACAGAGTTCATACAGCCTACCTCCAGGTTAATCAAGCACTTTGTTTGGAATATAGGGCTCATTTGTTCTTTCAACCACCGATAAAAACTTTGCCACTGCCAAAGTTTTAGCTTTTGTCCAGTCTTCCAGTAGGAACCTGACGTAGTGAGCCTCTGACTTTCCCGGGAAAGGCACCAGCAAGGGTAGTATCAGTTCAGCCCTGGCCTGCTCATACTTCACACAATGTAACAAAATATGATTTATGGACTCGATGTCTTGAGCACACGAGCAAAGTCTGTCCTGGTAGGGAACTCCTCTCAACCTACCATCCAGCACTGCAGAGGGGAAGACATTCAGTCTGGCCTTGGTGAAAAGGCTTCGATAGTTAGGTACTGTCAGGTTTTTGATGTAAGGTGTTAACTCAAAGACATACCCATATTGAACTCCTGCTGCCAGTGGACTACAGACTGCGTGTGACCGAGATCGCAAGTCACTGTGTGCATTGTCCCATAATCTTTGCTTTAAAGCCTTTTGGGCGCCTTCATAGCCCAGGTAATACAGTTGGGGGGGAGACAGACCAATAGAGGTGTTCTGGCTCAGCCGGTGCCATCCCCCCCCCCAAACTTGAGCCCTTAACTACATGTAACTGAACTCTGATAACGTTTTTAATCAGAAAAGCAGCTTTGAGAGGAAGGGATTTAGAGCAGGGCGTTGTGTCTTAACTCTTCTCCTGTCCCCCGTTTCTTGCTTGCAAGAGACTAAAGCAACATAGATCTTGGATTACAGCTGCATGGGAGAATGCAATGATTCATCTGGCATGTTCTTTAATATGTAATATGGAGTGGATACAGCATTGAGATGTCCTAGGGGGAATCAGGATTTGAAGCACCACACGCTGCCATGATGCTCATTGCGTGCGACCTTGGGCCAGTCATAATCTCCGGGGAATTAGAATCAAAGAATAATAGAATCATAGAGTTGGGAGGAACCTCCAAGGCTCATCAATAATAATAATAATAATAATAATAATAATAATAATAATAATAATAATTTTTAATAATTTATTTATACCCTGCCCACATGGCTTGGTATCCCCAGCCACTCTGGGCAGCTCCTAACAGAATACCATATTATTAATAATAAAAGTGATAAAAGATCAAACGTTAAAAACCTCTGTAAACAGGGCTGCTTTCAGATGTCTTAGAAGAAAAAAGTCAGATAGTTGTTTATTTCCTTGACATCTGATGAGAGGGTGTTCCCCAGGGCAGGCGCCACTACTGGGCAGGCGCCCTCTGCCTGGTTCCCTGTAACCTCACTTCTCACAGTGAGGGAACCACCAGAAGGCCCTCAGAGTTGGACCTCAGTCTGAATGATGGGGGTGGAGACGCTCCTTTTGTGACCCCAAAAAGAATCACAACTGAAGCATCCATGACAGATATCCATCCAACCTCTGCTTAAAAACATCCAATGGAGAGTCCACAACCTCCTGAGGGAGTCCGTTCCACTGTACAGCAGCTTTTACTGCCAGAAAGTTCTTCCTGATGTTTAGTCAGAATCTCCTTTCTTGTAACTTGAAGCCGTTGGTTCAGGTCCCACCCTCCAGAACAGGAGAAAACAAGCTTGCTACAGCTTCCATGTGTTAGCCCTTAAGATATCAGAAGATGCCTATCATATCTTCTCTCAGGCTCCTCTTTTCCAGACTAAACATGTCCAATTCCTTCAACCATTCCTCATAAGGTTTGGTTTCCAGACCCTGGATCACCTTGGTTGCCCTCCTCTGCACACATTTCAGCTTGTCAACATCCTTCTTAAATTGTGGTGCCCAAAACTGGACACAGTACTCCTGGGACTCAGCTATAAATAAAATAAATGTTTTAAGTGTCTTTTAAGTGCAATATACAATGTGGCACTCGATGGCAATGGTGAGCCTTATGGAAAATTCAATTAATTTTTTTAAAAAATGCTTTAAAAAAAGAGCAGTTTCAGAACGGTTTTTATATTTGTGTAGATTCCACCCAGGTGTGGTCTGACCAAGGCAGAACAGAGTGCTACTATTACTTCCCTTGATCTGGGCACTATACTCGAGGTGAAATAGGGTAACCTCACACAAATTACCCCGAGCACCATGAAGGAGGAAGGGATCAAATTGTGTTAAATAAAGAATTTGGTTTCTGCAAAATGAGCTCCTCTGGGTGTCTGTCAGCCTGCCTGGCAGTGTCAGCTCCAGAACACCCTCCCTGCAGGGCTCAAGAGCTGATATGCAGAGCAACCCATGTGGAAGCGTTCTTTAGAGCCAGGGGTAGTTGATGCCCTCACGGGCTGGGGAAGGGTGGGGGGGGGAGAGTTCCAAGGGTCAGATAGAGAGGCTTTGAGGACCACATTTGAAGCACGCAGGGGCACCCCTCCTGCTGCCCCTCCACTGAAGCCTTGCTTGCTGGGGTGATGAGTCTATGGCTTCCAGTGAGATCTCGTGAGAGGTCTGCAAGATCTCACTGGAACCTGCAGCAACTTCTTATTACCGTATTTTTCTGTGTATAAGACTAGGTTTTTCCCTCTCAAAAATAATGTCCAAAATTTGGGGGCATCTTATGCACGAATAAATCTCCCCCCATTTTCTTAAATCTGAGTCCCCCAAAATAGGGCTGTCTTATACATAGGGGCGTCTTATAGACAGGAAAATACAATATTTTCCCGCAGGGAGGTTCCTCATCTTTAGGAGGGATGTGTATGAGCCCGTCCCCACAGTTAAAAAACAAACAAAATGAAAACCACCTAAGCAGTTTCTTCTTGTCCACACGGAAGGGTAAAATGCGGTCTGGCCAAAACAGAACTCGCCACAATCCTGTGAGGTGGGAATCAGCCCAGAGATCACGATCTACCTAACAAGGTTTGTGTCTGAACGATGATTGGACGCCTCTCCTGTTCGAACCCAACGCATTATGGGAAGGATGGGCTGGGGGAAATGATCACCACCTTAAACGGTATGTATGTATGTATGTATGTATAAATAAATAAATAAATGTGCTTCTTCATTCCAAAGATGTCCAACAGGGCCAAAGTGGGAACGAAAGCAAGGTGAAACGGGCGCAACATCTGGGGGTTAGGGTTAGGGGGCGCAAATCCACGGGTTAGGGGGCGCAAATCCACGGGTTAGGGGGTGCAAATTACTTGCCTTGCCCCGGGTGCTGACAACCCACGCTACGCCACTGATGTGTCCCAGTGGACCCATAAGAGGCAATGCGCATCTGAGTACCAGTTGCGGATATGTGGCAACCATAAAGAAGGCGTATTATTATTGCCTTGATGCCCCGCTTGCGAGAAGCACCCGACTGGCCGCTGCGTGACACACAGGATGCTGAAGTCGATGGGGTGGCTTTTCTTACAGGGGACGAGAGAGCCGCTCCCCTCCTTCCTGCTCGCTGTCACTCACTCTCCCGGCCGCCACGGGGTCCAACGCACAGCAACGTCTCCTTCTCCTTTTTATTAATGCTGCTGGCATCAAAGGGAGAGGGAGAGAGAGAGAGAGGGAGAGGGAGAGAGAGAGGGATCTTTGCCAGAGCGCAAAGCGTTTTGTTCTTCGGGGCTCGGCGGTTCAAGTGTTTGGAAAGGGCAGCGCTTCCCCGCGCCTCCAATGTGGGGGCTAATGATAATCTAAATTAGTTATTGGAAATAATTACCGCGGCTTTTATTGTGCCAAGCCGAGCAGAGCCCTGGAGAGCCGTCTCGCGCAGACACCGCCGCGCAGCTAAAAGCTTTGATGCCTCATTAATATTCCAGGGGAGTCTTGCCAGGCCTCCCTCGTTCCCTTCCCCGAGCCGGCGCGCCCGGCGCTCGCCGTGAATGAAGGACTGGCTGGCTGGCTGGATGAATGAACCCAGTCCGGCCCCCCATGCAATGCAAAGCGAGCGAACCTCAGGCCTCTCTCCCTCCCCCCTCCCACCCCCCAGCCTGTGGGGAGGACGAGGAGGATCAGGATTCAACCAGCACCACCAGCCGAGCGCGCTGCATGGAGAGGCGGCGGCGCAAAGAGGCCGGAGGTCAGCGCCCTCGTGGTTTCCGCCTGCAGGGCGGGGGGGGGGGGAAGGGGCGCTCAGATCAGATGGGGGGGGGGCCTCCGGAGCGGCAGGGTCGAGGCAGCTCCCTCTCTTAGCTCCGGGCGAGCGCTGCCTGCGCCTCGCTTTGCAGGCAGAGATAAGAGACTCTTAAGTCTTGGAAGGGATCACGAGGGTCATCTAGCCCAACCCCCTGCCATGCAGAAATCTTTTGGCCATTGCGGGGCTCGAACTCACGACCTGGAGGTTAAAGAGTCTCAGTAGGCCTATCAGGCGTCGGAGGGAGCAGCCGCAAGGTCGGCTGCCTCTTATGATAGCTGCCTCTGCCTCTTTCTCACCGTGTGATGGGCAAGCCAGAAGCGTTTGAACTATGTTCACCAAGGACACAACAGAGAGCAAAAATATTCAGATTTTTTTTTTTGGGGGGGGGAAGACCCTCAGAAGAACCCTGCTGGATCAGACGGAAAAGCCCTGCTAGACTAGCTGTTCCCCAAACAGGTGCCCTTCTAGATGGTGCAGGCTGGTCCATTTGGGCAAATGGTGCAAGTGGCCCAGCCCTCTCCTGCCTGTCTCCGTACTTACAAGCAGTCTAAGGTGGGAGGTGGACGCGGGTGGCGCTGTGGGTTAAACCACAGAGCCTAGGACTTGCTGATCAGAAGGTTGGTGGTTCGAATCCCCACGATGGGGTGAGCTCCCATTGCTCGGTCCCTGCTCCTGCCAACCTAGCAGTTCGAAAGTACGTCAATGTGCAAGTAGATAAATAGGTACCGCTACCGCTCCGGCGGGTGTTTCCGTGTGCTGCTCTGGTTCGCCAGAAGCGGCTTAGTCATGCTGGCCACATGACCCGGAAGCTGAACGCCGGCTCCCTCGGCCAATAAAGCAAGATGAGCGGTGCAACCCCAGAGTTGGTCAAAACTGGACCTAATGGTCAGGGGTCCCCTTTACCTTTACCTTTAAGGTGGGAGGCACAGGTTGCCAGCATCCTCCTCCTTCCTGTTAGGGTTACTTTTGCAGAACTCCACAGGGAGGAGGATGGCGCCCAAAGCATAATTTGTTGACTCTGCCCACCCTTGGCTCTAGTCAATTGTCTTCTTTTCCACCAGATGGAAGCCACAAAGAAAGGGCACAGAGGCAGTAGCCCAGCCTTGCTTTTTATTCTCCCAAAGTAGCTTGCATTCACAGGTACGCTGCCCTTGGACAGGGAAGCTCCATTTAGCTGTTATAGTTCATAGCCAGCTTTCAGATCCTCGCCCCAGTGGGTTTGCCATATTTCTCTTCAAAGCCATCTCCATTGCATTTTGTGCCTGTGAATCCCGCACGTTACTATGACTGCATTGCTCTTTTCATTTTGAATTGTGAAGAGGAGGAGTTGGTGTAGACAATACTGAGCCTGATGCACCAATCAGGCAGCTTCCCGTGTTCCTAGATGGAATTGTCCCAAGAGAAGGAGCGCAGGTCACTGAAGGAAAGCAGAAAAAAATGCAACCGCTTCTTCGTGGAGGTCCGCGGGCAACAAAGCAGAACCTTGCAAACTTGCTCTGAGTCTCTTTTGGCTTGCTTGGTTGTGGCTCTCTCTTGGTCCCTGAGTTATTGGGCTTCTCATCTGCTGAGCGGGCACAAATCATCGAGGCCTGTCAGGAGTGAGAATGGAGTGTGCCGGCTGCAGAAGTCCACCCTAGTTCTTTAACAAGATTGATGCCCGGCAGCCTCCCCAGGTCTGAGTTCAAGAATCTATATTTTATTCGTTTTCTCTCTCTTCCCCCCTCGCTTTTTCCTTTGCCTGCCCCGTTAAAGCTGACGCGCAAACAGGCACTTATAATTCCTGGTCAGGTCTGTGTGTGAGCCAGTAATGCGTCTCCTTGGGAAGGGAAAATGGTTTCTTGAAAAAGATTTATGAGGAGTAAATTATTTAACCTAACACGACTGGCTAGGCTGGCTGTTGCCCAGCAGCGGGTGGTAAACTCTTTCTAGGAATGAGATGGGACTAGGCTGGGCTGCTGCATCTATCTCTCTCTCTCTCTCTCTCTCTCTCTCTCTCTCTCTCTCTCTCTCTCTCTCTAACTCCTAGCCCTAGAGAACCCAGATTATCTGTAAGTAAAGTAAGTGCATCTAGAATTTTGGCTCTCCAAAGCTGAGGTGGGACTTCCTCAGAGAGACATCGTTGGTTGCCATGGCAATAACAAACATCTGTCTGATTCCAGACTCGCGATGTATCCCCTAATGCAGGGGTGGGCAGCCTCTGGCCTGTGTGCCTAATCTGGCCCACCAGGCTGGCCCACCAGGCTGTTCTGGGCAAAACCATGCCCACCTGATAAGCGGGGAGTCTGGCCCACTTCGCCAAAAATGTTCCCTGACCCCTGCTTTAATGGGCAGTGCCAAACAAAACCCTCCTGGTAGATGCGATGCAAAATCTCTGTGTGCTGGAACAAAGGGAGCTGCCTTACACCAAGCCAGATCATTGGTCCATCGAGCTCAGGACTGACCACAGTAACTGGCAACAGTTCTCTGGGTTTCAGGAAGAGTTCTTTCCCACTGCAACCTGGAGGTGCCAAGGGCTGAACCTGGAGCCTCCTGCAGGCAGAGCAGATGCTGTTTCACAAAATTATGTGCTTGAGTTGATTGCAAGGGTTGACAGCCAGAAGTACCAAACTATCTCATCTTCTAAAGCATGGTGTTGAGGATCTCTTCCCTGTCTGGGGCTGAAAGACTAGGAAAAGAGCCCCACACAATTGGATCAAAGGACCATCTCCTTGCACACTGTGCTTTGAGGGAGACTATGCTCAGTTCTGGCTAAGCTGCAAAGAATTTTGAGGGAGAGAGACAGTGAAATCAGGAAAACCAACATGGAAAGGCCTGCCATTCTAGAGAACAAGAACCAGGACTCATTGGTCAGGTAGAGGTGCTTCAGGACCCTGGACAGGTCCCAAGGAACCTCCCATCAAGGGCTTGGCATTAACTTGAGGCAGGGGTGGGGAACCCGTTGTCCTCCACTTGTTGGATCACAACCCCATCATCTGTGATCATTAGCTGTGCTAGATAGGGCTGATGGGGGTTGTAGCCTGATAACATCTGGAGGGAGCAGGTTGAGGAAAGCAGATATGAGGGCTCTGCTCAGGGAAAGAGAACCTTCGCTCTCCATATGTCAATGGTCAGAGAAGAGGAGAGCTGTAGTCTTGAACATCTGAAGCAGATCAGGCTGGGGGAGGCTGCCTTGTCTACTGCCTGGGCCTGGCTTACCAAGCCCTGCTGGCTGGAGAAGGGAGAGCCTTAAAGTGGTAGCCCTTGGGCCTGGAGCCTAACACTCTGCTTCTTCTCCATTATCCCTTTCTTGGTGTGTTTCAGTGGGGAGGACAGTGGCCCTTCAGAGGTCTTTGGCACAGGAGATCCATGGTTGCTAGATTTGGGCTCAGAGTCAGGGTGCTGATCCTGTGTCACTGCCATTTCTCTCTTGTGAGTCCATGCCTAGCTCCCTGGTGATAGTCTTGGTCATGACAGGCCATTGAATAAACCCCACTATTGCTTCCCTCCAATGGATATTCAGTGACATAGAGGTAGTTCAGTGGATCAGTGCATCTGGCTGTTCATCAGAAGGTTGGTGGTTTGAGCCCATGCAGGGATGGCTGTGGGCAGGATCCCAGCACTGCAGGAGTTCGGACTACAGGACCCTTGAGGTCCCCTTCCAACTCTGTAACCATCGAGGTATACCAGGGATGGGAAATTTGTGGCCCTCCGGGTGTTGGTGGACTGAAAGTTCCATCGTTCCTGATCATTGGCCTTGCCAACGCAAATGATGCCCTAAGTCTGTAGATAGGTTGAGTTACCTTTCATTCCCCTTAGTTGCCAACGTTTCCCCATTAAATTGTTTGCAAAAGGATAAGGAATAGCTGGGATGGAGAACGTGCAGACTTCTGGTGAGATGATATAGAGAAAGTGGCACACTGGGTGAGTGCATCTGGATGTTAACCATAAGGTTGGTGGTTCGAACCCACTCAGGGATAGCTGTGGGCAGGATTACTGCCCTGCAGGGGGTTGGACTAGATCCGGCATCCCCAAACTCGGACTTCCAGATGTTTTGGGACTACAACTCCCATCATCCCTAGCTAACCGGACCAGTGGTCAAGGATGATGGGAATTGTAGTCCCAAATATCTGAAAAGCTGAGTTTGGGGATGCCTGGACTAGATAACTGACCCCACAGTCATCTCAAAGGTAAAGTAAGCACGACAAATACCCTGCACCCCGCCCATGAGAATTCCCTTTCCCATTTGATAATTTTCAAATGTGATACCTTGTTGCATTGATTTATGGGGAATAGTTAAAAAAAATGTAGGGTCATATTTTGGTGCAGAACTTGGCTATTCGTTTAGGCATGTGGATAATAACCATAGATACAGCCAAAATCAAAGGACAGGGAGACTAAATTTTCACAACTGTATATTTATTTTAACATGGGGAATATTTCCCCATTTTTTGTGTGCTATTCATATCCCATATCAGAATAGCATACACAGCACCACACCCTTATTTTTATCTTCATAACAACCCTGCAATGTAGGTCATGCTGTAAGACAGTAGCTGACCCAAGATTAGGCACTGAGCTTTGTGGCTCAGCGGAGGTTTGTGGTCGAGTGAAGATTAACCGCTACACCAGTTGGGCTTGTTTCGGCAGTGAAAACTGAACGAGGGTTTTGTGTGCATTGTCCTGGCATTAAAGAAGCTTTTTTTATTTTTTACTTTGAAAAACAACAACTGGAAATTTCCAAAAACTTCCCCTGCAGCAACAGATGATGTTATATAAAGATCTAGCTTTCGAAAAGATCCTTACATTTCTGCCCAGTTCTTGTCATGCATTTGCAGAGCATTTTGGAGTCCCGACCGTTCTTCTTTCTTCAAAGCTGCTTTTATAGAATGCAGCCCTGTGGCTTCAGTCTATGGACTGCATAAACAGAGATATCAGGATGCCCAGAAAAAATATGGGGAACATCAAGCTGTCCCCACTATATTTATATATATGCAAGGCAAGCTGTGAATCCAAAACAAAGCACAAGGACTCACACAGTGATGCCTCCAGCTTTCAGTTAAAACTAATTTTAGCCATCGAACACCTGCCAAATTGATTTTATGGGCTTGACACCAGTTAATCACTTTACATTTCAAGCTTCAGCAAAATTTGCATTCTGCTAAACCTGGGGCCCGGTCATCTACAGTACAATATGCAGCAAAAATTGTAAGGTAGAGTTTGGAGCTGGTAAAATAGACTGCATGGGCTTCTGGTGAGGGAATCTTGTTTTTTGAACATCCCTGTATGTGGAAAATCCCTGCAGCTGAAAGAACTAGCACAAAATGGGGGAGGGGGGCAGGCTGGACCAAAACCTATTGCCTGCTATGTTAGATTCTTAGCTGCGGGATTTAAAAGCAACAGGTGGGAGCATTAAAAAATGTTGCCTCCCAGCTCCAGTCTGAGACCCCGCCTGCACTACATGCTTAAAGCAGTTTCAGAACACTTTAAACAACCATGGCTTTCCATAAAGAACCCTGGGAAGGATAGTGGTGTTTTTTTAAGGGTACTGAGAGCTGTTATGAATCTCCTATAACCCTCACAAAGGAACTCTGGGAATTTCACCTCTGGGAATGGGCTAGAGGTCTGCTAACAATTCCCAGGCCCCTTAACAAATTGCAGTTCTCAGAATTATTATTTTTTTCTCATTCAGTTTTATTAAAGTTTTTCAACATATGCTACAATAAAAAACCAAACCAAACAGATCTAATATGAACAGGCAATACATAGAGGAAAGGGGGGGGGGCAAGAGAGAGAACAAATTATCTATATCTATCTATCATCTATCTATCTATTTTTCTATCTATCTATCATCTATCTATATCATCTATCTATCATCTATCTATATCTATCTATCTATCTATCTATCTATCTATCTATCTATCTATCTATCTATCTATCTATCTATCATCTATCTATCTATCATCTATCATCTATCTATCATCTATCATCTATCTATCATCTATCATCTATCATCTATCATCTATCTATCTATCTATCTATCTATCTATCTCTATCTATCTATCTATCTATCTATCTATCTATCTATCTATCATCTATCTATCTATCTATCTATATCTATCTATCTTCTATCTATCATCTATCTGTCTATCATCTATCTATCTCTAGTTACAGATAGGTAGCCGTGTTGGTCTGCCATAGTCAAAACAAAATAAAAAAATTCCTTCCAGTAGCACCTTAAAGACCAACTAAGTTAGTTCTTGGTATGAGCTTTCGTGTGCATGCATTGGTATCTGAAGAAGTGTGCATGCACCCGAAAGCTCATACCAAGAACTAACTTAGTTGGTCTTTAAGGTGCTACTGGAAGGAATTTTTTTATTTTGTTTTGACTATCTATCTCTATCTATCTCACCATTCTAGCTTAATCTTCAGTCCACATACAGAGATATGAGTCTCTCCAGTTCTCCCCTGAGATAGCTTCCTTCTTTCTCTGCCTCTCTCCCTGAGAAAAGCCATTCTAACCCGTCTTCCACACAGGGCCCTTCATCTTCTGCACATCTTCTATCTGTATGTATCTTCTTTTATCCCAAATATAAATCCACTTCCCATAATTCTTTGGGGCAAACCACAATTATTATTTTTTTAAAAAAGTGGTATGATACTGCTTTAAATGTTTGGTGCAGATGGGGCCTAAAATGGGATAGTCAAGTTCAGGGCTGACCTAAGTCTTTTTGCTGCCTGAGGCAAAGGACAGCAGACTGCGGTCAAGTAACTCTGGTGAGAACACAGAAGCCTTCACCATACCTGAGGGCAGCAGATTAGTTTAGGGGCATAGAACAGATTCTGAGGTACACCAAACTCTATTTACCGTGTTGACTGCCACCTCACTCTGCCTTTTTGCAGCCTGGCTCCGCCAGTAGGCGCTTTGTCTCAATGCAGCCCATGTATCATTTTTCACTCCAAGAATTCCTGGTTCTTGCCAGAAGGGGAACTTGAACTTGGGTTATGGCTTCTGCGCAAGTCTTTGATGCTCAGATCTGCACAGTTCATAGGCAGGGGTTGAAAGGCACAGCATAGGCACTGCATGGCTAAGGAAGCTAAGAGGTTGGTCCAATGAGTGAAATGCTCCCTGCTCTTTGCTTCTGAAGAGCGACGCAGGCTGAACTTTAGCATGGCAAGCAAGAGGAGCCTTTAGAATGGGCATGCAAATGGACGTTCCTTAGAGTGGGCTTGGCTTGTGCAGTCTGTTTATGCTGAGGTCCCCATGTCATAGGAAAGGAGGGGACAGCGCTGACTCGGAACCAGACTTGTCATCTGGTGAGGATACAGGCACACTGACAAGGAGAGATACCCAAGGACGTGCCAGTACTGGAGGCCTCTGACAGTATAAAGGCGAGTCTTTTCTCTCTCATCCCATTTGGCCCTTCCCCAGGAGGGATGCAGGTGGCGCTGTGGGTAAAACCTCAGTGCCTAGGACTTGCTGATTGCATGGTCAGCGGTTCGAATCCCCACGGCAGGGTGAGCTCCCTTCGTTTGGTCCCAGCTCCTGCCCACCTAGCAGTTCGAAAGCACCCTTAAGTGCAAGTAGATAAATAGGTACCGCTTTATAGCGGGAAGGTAAACGGCGTTTCCGTGTGCTGCGCTGGTGCTGGCTCGCCAGAGCAGCTTCGTCACGCTGGCCACGTGACCCGGAAGTGTCTCCGGACAGCGCTGGCCCCCAGCCTCTTAAGTGAGATGGGCGCACAACCCTAGAGTCGGACACGGAGGCCCGTATGGGCAGGGGTACCTTTACCTTTACCTTTACAGGAGCCAAACCCACACTCTCAGCTTCTCCCTCAGTCAATTAATTCCAAAACTTCCTAGGGACTCAGTGAAACCCATCCCAACCCAATGGGCTCCTCCCTGGAGCCATCAGTCTTGAGCTTCTCCCCACCCCCCATCCTACTGAGCTAATCTTACTGAGCTACCCTTCCCCTCCAGGACATCTCCACAGGAACTCATGACACAAAAGTTCCCCGGAGATCTACGGTTCTTTTTGTCACATCAAATCCAAAACAATCTTGAAGGGCTAACATGCCCACCCAGTTTTAAAATGGCTTCCTTTAAAATTAGCAGCATTCATGCATGCACACAAAGAGTGTGACAGGGAGACTCAAAGGTACTTTGGTGCAGAGAGGAAATGCTCTTAGCTCTTTCATTGATCTGAACATGTCATTTAATAGGGGTTTACCTTTGTTTTGATACCTGCCTTGAGCCTTCCGGGTTTCATTGGGGGCAGGGCAGGGTGGTGGAGGAATGCTATACATTTAAATAAATGGGGGGAAAAGTTTGGAGGCTTATTTTTGAAAGGAAATCACTCCATTGGGTAGTGCTGTGTGCTGCCCTAACTTTCTGCCCTGATGCCTGCTCCTTCCATTGTCTGCTAAATTACAGAGAATGGTTCTTATTGGTGCTAATTAAGGGACGGAAACTGGAAAAAGGCACATTTGGTATATGCATATGTCTTTCAACAATATATCGGCTATGCAGCTGAGAGCAGTGGGATGTTGTGGCTAGAGTGTCAGGCTAGGACTTGGGATATGAAAGTTCAAGTCCCCACTCAGCCATGAGGAAGTTGTATAAGAAGACTTCCTGTGCCAGTTGAGCCTTTCTTGAACAAAAAGGCCTCCTTGAGTTCTGGTGTGTTTCGTTGTGCTCTAGGTATGCTTAGCCTGGAAAAGAGGAGAGTGGATATGATAGCCATCTCCAAAGAACTTAAGGGCTGTCACATGGGAGATGGAGCAAGCTTGTTTTCTCCTGCTCTGGAGGATAGGACCCAAACCAATGGCTTCACGTTACAAGAAAGGAGATTCCGACTAAACATCAGGAATAAGTTTCTGGCGGTAAGAGCTGTTTGACAGTGGAACAGACTCCCTTGAAAAGTTGTAGACTCTCCTCCCTTGGAGGTTTTTAAGCAGAGGTTGGATGGCCATCTGCCATGGATGCTTTAGCTGAGATTCCTACATTGCAGGGGATTGGACCTGATGTAGAAGAAGGAGGAGAAGAAGAAGAAGAAGAAGAAGAAGAAGAAGAAGAAGAAGAAGAAGAAGAAGAAGAAGAAGAAAAAGAAGAAGAAGGGGAGTTTAGATTTGATATCCCACTTTATCACTACCCGAAGGAAGAAGAAGAAGAAGAGTTTGGATTTGATATCCCGCCTTTCACTCCCTTTAAGGAGTCTCAAAGTGGCTAACATTCTCCTTTCCCTTCCTCCCCCACAACAAACACTCTGTGAGGTGAGTGGGGCTGAGAGACTTCAAAGAAGTGTGACTGGCCCAAGGTCACCCAGCAGCTGCATGTGGAGGAGCGGAGACGCGAACCCAGTTCCCCAGATTATGAAACTACCGCTCTTAACCACTACACCACACTGGCTCTCCGAAGGAGTCTCAAAGCAGCTAACATTCTCCTTTCCCTTCCTTCCCCACCCTAACCCTAACCCTTCCCCACAACAAACACTCTGTGAGGTGAGTGGGGCCAAGAGACTTCAGAGAAGTGTGACTAGCCTAAGGTCACCCAGCAGCTGCATGTGGAGGAGCGGGGAAGCGAACTCGGTTCACCAGATTACAAGTCTACCGCTCTTAACCACTACACCACCCTTGGGGTGACTCTTGCTTGGTCCTTGTTCCTGGCTTCCAGTTAGCTCTTGCATTCTTCCTCTCGATCGTCTTCCCCTTCTGCTAACTTCAGACATTGTTCTCAATCCTGCATCCCGACTACCAGTGCATCCCATGGCTCCTGCCTGACTTCAGACTGTTGCTCACACCCCTGCCTTGGCAGGTAAGCAAACATGGCCCTGCCTGCAGCTGCCAGAGCCTTCTGAATGCACCATGCGTGTCTTCCCGCCCCCACCCTTGCCCTCTGAGGGAGAGCATGTGTTGAATTGTGTAGGCTGAGCTTTCCTGGACCCATCAGAGTCTGGCGCTTCCCTCCTAGCGAAATGAGCCAGCAAACTCAATCAGCTGAACATGTGGCATGGGCAGAAGTGTGGGCAGGGAGTAAATCATTACCGTGCTTGTCTTACATGTGCGGCTGTTGCAGCTCTCATGCAGCACAGAAAGCCAGGCTTAATGGGAGACAGATCTTGGCAGCCCTGGAGCCTGTTTTCCCAGTGTTACAGAAGACAGTGCTATTTTTCTAGAAAAGGAAGTACTGGAACTCACCATGAACACCTCTCTCTTTCTCTTAGTACGGCAATGGCACCAACCTGAGAGGTGCCAGAACTGAGTTCCAGTGAGTTCCCCCTGGGGAAAAAAAGCAGGGGAACATGTGAAGGGGAGATTTTCAAAATGTGCTATCATTGAATTCTGTTAGAGAAAGACTCACCAATTTTTGATAGCAAATTTATCCACTTATCTGTCGTGAGGCTAGTCTACATTATTCCACAATAAATAAGCTGCTGCACAACAAAAACATTCTTTTTTTTTAAAAAATGGAATGAACAATCTCTTTGATTTACAAGAAGAGCTGAAGTGTTTACTTCTTCACTTCGCTGGTCTTCAATAGAATTGCTACCTTACTTTAAGAATTATTATTACTATTATTTATTAGATTTGTATACTGCCCTACACCTGCAGATCTCAGAGCGGTTCACAAAATAAAATTACAATATAAAAACACAAAATACGTAATGAAATTAAAAACAAAGACAACCCAATAATCCCCCTTTCCAAAATACATTTAAGAGGGCATTAGATGCCCATCAGCCAATGGCCTTTTGGGAGAAAGTGCGGGATATGAATTTATTATAAATAAATAAGCATTGTTCCCTGAATTTGCTTGTTTTCTTGCAGGCAGGTCCTGTCTTCTTCTTCTTGTTTTTTTAAAAAATTGATCTTACATAAGCTGCTCATTTTCTGGAGTGAAAAATAATAATTTATGGATCAGATCCAAAGAAAGAAAAATATTGTGTTTGCTCACATCTTAAGCTTCATGCACCCACACTATCTCTTAGTCTCTCTCCTTGGGGTCATGTTATAAAAGTTGCTCAAAGGACCTCCCTGTATGCAGTGAGGTATGTGTGGCCCCCTGACAACATCTGACAGCCTCATCCTGTCACCATCCATGTACCTGCCAGCCTGCCAGCCTCCTTTCCCCCAATGGCTCAATTGCAAGACCACAAGCTAGGATTGCTTTCTTTGTCTGATGGGTCCTTGGTTGTTTTTAACAGCTGTGTGAGAGGCAGATGGTCAGGGGGCATTGTGGGGAATCAAAACGGTGGATGCCCTGCACCAATCAGATTAGCCACACTAAGGATGCCAGGGAGCACACCTGGGTCGGAAGGGGGTCACCAGAGGATTTGTCAGGGACTGGTGGGATGCAGAGGAATGGTGGAGGAAACAGCTGGGGAACCCCCAAAGGAAGAAGCCCGGGGATTTGTGGTGGGACAAGGAGTGGTCAGAGGCCTGCGAGGAAGAGGTGTCGGGAGCTGAAGAGGTCACAGAGCTTAGTGAGATGGGAGAGCCTGTGGCAGAGAGAATTCTAGAATCAGAAGTTGAAGCTGAAGCAGGAGAGGGATGTGGGAGGCCCAGAGGAAGAGATTAGTCAGGCTTGTGAAGAGGCACAGGTATCTCCCCTTCCTGCTGCAACAAGCTCCCCTCTGGTCTACCAGAACCAGGAGAGGCATGAAGAGGATATTAATGTCATGCAGGCGTAGTCTCAGATTGCTTGGGGAAATTTTTTGAGAGGAGGGGACTTAGGCAGCTGTGGCAAGGTGGGGAGCTTCAATCTCTGCAACTGCTTCATGGGGGCAAGACCTACTGAAAACGGGTTGCTATGTTAAGTAGGCCTGATACTCTTGTGGAGATCCTGTTTCCCCCCTAATAAAGTGTTAACTCCACTTACTTAGTGTGACTTACTGCTGACTCGCTTCTGTCAGGGTCCCATTCAGGCTAAAACAACAAAATTCAATGGTCACATGGACTGGCTGTACAACCATTTTAAAATCTCATTTGAATGGACACCAGCCTTGTTCCCAAGGGCCAGTGGGAGTGACCTATTTGTCCTAGGGCTCCTTCAGTTATTTCACAATTTCCTATCTCTTTTTCTCATGCCTTCACCACCCAGAGCTGTAAAAATTGAGCAACATGCCACACATCTAGGTCAGATGAGAGATTTCACTTTCCTGCCTTGAAACACACCCAAGGTATGCAGGTAATTACCCAACATGTCTTCATAATTCTGCCAACTCCAATTACCCAGATCGAGAGCTTGCGAATGCTACCGGGATCACATTTTATCTGCAAACTGTTATATGCCATTTGAGAAGAAATTAAGGATGGATGAAGCCCTCCATTTCTGTTTCTTTCACTTTCTCTTCCTCCCCAGTCTTACTTTCAGTTTGCTGTACAGTATTTCCACCTCAGTTTGCAGGCGTTTTTAAAAAGAAGTCTTCATGGAAATTTGCCTGTATTTTGTGTGTGTTTTCCCAGTGTGAACATTTTTGTGTGCTGCTTTACAAAATATGAATGATATTTTTTGTAGAGGATTTCTCCCTAACTGAATGCTTTGTTGGTTTCATCAACATGTGTTTTTTTGTACGCACTTGCCTTTAAAATACACTTTGTGCACAGCTTCTGGTTGGATAATTGCACTCCAAAATCTAGAGAAATGTGAATTTTGAAGGAAAGATGGATTTTGGTCCAGGCGTTGTTTCAAGAAGATGAGATCGATTTGCATTAAAATGCAAACCGAACCAAATTGCTCCCTCGTCCCTAGTGCTGATGCTCACATAAGGGAAAATGCCACATTGTGATAGAACTTGTGGTTGTATATTCTGGGAAGTTTCCTGTTTCCCCTTCATTCTGCCTCAGTTTTCTGCCTTGGTATTATTATGATCCTGGGTGGCAATTGAACAGTAGGATTTCTTCCATGCACTGCCTTCTCTTATCATTATTTAATTTGTATGCCACCTTTCCATAGTTAACACCATGCTCAAGGCGGTTTACAACATGAAAAGACTTAGATAATCACAAACATAACAAAGATATTCACCAACCAACCAACCAACCAACCAACCAACCAACCAACCAACCAACACTATCCAGCCTCCCCAGAGCTGCAGACTGCAGAAGCACACAAGGCATCTCCATCCTTTGCTTGGTCCAAATTTGCAAGCGCTCTGCTTCCCTGTTTCATTGGAGAACTCTCCTTATGTTTTTAAGGACGAGCCCCAGACAATAAGTATTTAGAGGCTGCAGCAGTGTTAGCTGATGCATGCAAGGGATGCTCAAACACAGTGGTGTAGTAGGGATGCTCAAACACACTGTGCACTACACAGTGGTGTAGTGGTTAAGAGCGGTAGTCTCCTAATCTGGGGAACCGGGTTCGCGTCTCCGCTCCTCCACATTCAGCTGCTGGGTGACCTTGGGCCAGCCACACTTCTGTGAAGTCTCTCAGCCCCACTCACCTCACAGAGTGTTTGTTGTGGGGGAGGAAGGGAAAGGAGAATGTTAGCCGCTTTGAGACTCCTGAAGGGGAGTGAAAGGCGGGATATCAAATCCAAACTCTTCTTCTTCTTCTCTTCTTCTTCTTCTTCACTGCACTTCCAAATAATTTTCTTGTGTTGAAACCAACCTCTTAAGGAAGCCTTTGTGAACCTTGTGCCCCTTGCCAATGCTCTGGACTGCAGCTCCCATCAGCCCCAGCTGGCAGGGGAGTTGTAGATCAAAACATTTGGAGGATGACCTGTTGGTAAAAACTGTCCTAGAGCAACCTGAGGTTGGGAGAGGCCCCGATTTTGCCTTTTTTAAACACTTAAGGCTGTAACCTTAATCATACTTGTGTAGGATCCAGCCCCATTGCATTTAATGGGACTTTCTTATCTCATCATTATTTTGATTTATTATTTGCCCTTCACCGTAAGATGCAGGATGCCAATACACAGGAGAGCAAAGGTGTTTAGAAGCTCCCCCTGCCACCCCCCCAGCTTTCAAATGCTCCAAATGCTACTCAGCTTTTTGGGGGGTTCCTGATCACATGGAGAGTCCTTGCATGCATACCGCTCAGCCCAACATGCATAGGCTGGGAAAGAGCCTGCTGCCGAGATCCCCCCATGCCTGCACATTTATTATACACACAAATGTCATCTAAAAAGGGCTTCAAAGCTAAAGGAATCTGCTTCTTTTTTTTTGGCTTTAAATTTTTTTTAATTTGTGTATAAGATTTTGTGACTGTTTTTAAGCTTATCATCGTAAACCACCTTGAGCTTCTGGAAAGGCAGAATATACATGGTTTAAATGATTTTTTTGGAGGGGGAAAAAAGGGAAATAATATGCCACAGACTAATGGCCCAGTTCCCAGCCAGGGAAAAAAAGGAAGCAGCAAACCCCTGGTGCAATGGAAAGAATTAATACTCAGTTCAACTCTAAATGGATTAGGTGTCTTGATTATGTGCAGGGTTCCGCACTACGGCGTTGTCCCCTAACTCCGAATTGCACACCTAAATAAATGCCAAGACTCCATCTGCTCCAGTTACCTTCTACAGAGAAAGCTTTTGTATTTTAAGAAGCAGGCCATTGCCCACACCCGCCTTTAGAGGAGCAATTTTGCAAGACCAGCTTAGCTGCCAACATCATGCAGGGTGTCATTATAGGGCTGTTGAAAGCAACGTTCTTGGAATGCTGGTTAAAACAGTTAACAACTTGGCGAAACATGTGAATTGCACCCAGATGTGATTTCCGGCTGCTTTCAGTACCAAGTTGCTGCAACAGCACCATTCACTGAAAAAACATACCTGTGAAAATATGCTTGAGGTAAATAAGGCTGCTCATGTTGCTTCAGACAATGAGTTGGTTCAGATGCAATGCCCAACCTTGGCTAGTACTTACTGTGCAAACTATGATTTGTGTTTTAGGCATACAAGGAAACCATAGTTTGTGCAATTTCACTTCCCCCTTATGGTTTTGGACATTCGCAGATGCTGTCACAAACGGGCGTTGAGAGCAGAGCAACACCCCAAACCATGGTGTGTCAGTTCAAACTGTGGTTGACAAACTAGCAGTAAAGTGGATCTTCGTTTGGTGACCGCTTGCAAGCCAGGGTTTGCCAGATGGAGTTGGTTCAGACATCATGGCAAACCACAGTTTAGACTGTGGTGCTGGTTCAGGTAACACAGCAAACAGTGGCTTGGCATTACAAACTAGGATTTAGCATTCTGTGTGAATTATCTCAAGATTTTCAGGGGTAAACTCAGGCAGCAGAACTGTCAATCTGTTGCATTCCTAAGGCTCTCTCTTCACTTCACAGTACCTTGAGGGACATTGGGAATAGCCCTGAGTGGCTTGCACCTTAATCCAGTAAAGGTAAAGGTAAAGGGACCCCTGACCATTAGGTCCAGTCATGGCTGACTCTGGGGTTGTGGCACTCATCTCGCTTTATTGGCCGAGGGAGCCGGCGTACAGCTTTAATCATGGCTTTAATCATCATCAAGGCTGGCTGTAACCAGTGCTCAAGTCTGATAGAGAATGCTGAGCAGGCAGAAGAGCCTCTGCATTGCTCAATGGACACACGAGATGAGGTGATCTATCCAGATGCCATCATGGGTGTCACGGAAGCCTTGCCAAAAGGGAATTTATGTTCATGTGCTGTTGCGATTTCATCAAGATGATGCATTAAAGCAAAGCCCATACAAATTGCACAACTTGCCCCAGAACTCTGAAGTGCATCCCGCTGGTGGTTTTTCTTTTTTCATGGAGAGGGTGTGGCTGGAAGTGAAGGGAACTTCTTCCCCACACGTGCTGCCTTGGTTTTCTCCATAAGCAGGGCCCCAGTAGTTGGGATGTCGCTCCTCACCATGCTCTGTGCCAGCCAGAAAGATCTCCCACAGAGCTTGAATCAAAGAGTTTGCGTGGCGAGTTCCCACCTCCCCCCAGTAGGAATAAAGACACAGGACACAATTATTTAAGGTTAATGGGCTAAAATTGGCAACAACTTTATTGGTTACAGGTAAGAGGGGTATTGGCTTAGGCATTGGTCCTATCAGACTATCCGGCTTCAGCCTGTTTGCATGAAAACCGGGAAGAGATAACACCAGCAGGGGGAGCCCTGCTGATGCACATCGACTAGGTACTCCCCCGGGGTCACTGATCAGGGGTGCACTTTAGGCCCTGGCCTCCATAGGCTTCAGACGAGGCAACGCCCCCCCCCCCCGGAATCCTTTACCGGGCTACCCTTCAGAATTTGGGGGAGGTGATGGTGCTCCTCACCCTCAACACATCTACATAACAATACCCCTACCATTGCCTAGCGGCCCAAACCAAGGAGTTGTTGTGACGATTTGCTACGAGGTAGGCAAAAAAACCAAATGGCCAGTGCCAATTTGCCAAGTGGAAAACATTCCTACCAGGCCCCTTAACAGCGACCAATCGAAGTCCATAGCAAGGTCAGAAAGGGAAACTTGAAGGGTGGGTGGGTGGGAAACCACAACAGTTGCGCGGACCAAATAGGGAGATCCTGGGGCCGCGCTTGCCTTAAATGAAGCAAGCCACACCCCCTGAGCCAGCTGATTCCCCGGGGGATGACGCAGCCCGAGGATTCCCCCGATCGCGTGGGGCTGGAAACCAGCCTCTGCGCACGTGTTGGGGGCATGAGCCTGCAACCCCACCTCCTCCTGATGTCGGAAGTGGCTTTCCCAAGGAGGAGTCCAGTCATGCATGTTCTCCAATGAAGGACAGGCACCTTATAGTCCTATTGAGGAATTCAAATCCCCCACACAAACAGAGAGATCTGCAAGGGGTGTGCTAGCTGTGTCCTGGCACCATCTCTGCAACCTTCCATATACCAGAGGGATAACTTCTGAAGCAGAAATCCTGCCCTACTTACATGGACCCCCGCCCCACCAAGCAGTTTAGAAGAAAAAACTCCCACTGCAAAGGTTGTCCCTCCAAATGGTGGAGGTTGACATTAATGGCCCTTGGCACGGAGACCTTTTCATGTGGGGTAGAGGACTCTGAAATCCTGGAGATGAGCTGCTATTTGGAGTACATGCAGCATTGCCAAGGTGGTGCCCTTCAGATGTGGACTCCAGGGGTCTCATCAGTCCCTGGCAGTGTGGCCAATGGTCAGGGATGAGCACAACAGTACTCTCCTGCCTGACGGCATTCAGAGGTGCATTGCCTCTAATACTGGAGTTAATATAGCTAGTGTGGAAAAGTGATTAGAGTGCTGACCTAGGACCTGTGAGATCAGGGTTCAAATCCCCACTCAGCCATCAGGCCCCCAGGGTAACTTTTGGCTTGTTGCTGTCTCTTAGCCTAACCAATCTCACTGGGTTGCGAGAGTAAAATTGGGAGAGTAAAAAGGGGAGGGGAAAAGCTAGGGCTCTCCAGGTTTCCGCAGCCACACCTGGGAATTGGGCTGCAAAATGGCGTCTGGGAAATGTCTGGGAAAAGCTCAACACCTTTGAGCAGATTTTCACTTTTGGGAATATGACAGCCCTAGAAAAGCCAGGTATGCCACCTTGAGCTCCAGTCAAACCAATAAATACATTCCAATTGCATTCACTTCTAGGTTGGGTGGGCTCCCTGCATCCTATGGGCTTTTGTGCTCCACGTACTATATTGGATATGCATGTAAAATAAGGAATGAGTCGAGGCGTCTTCATTTTAAAAATCCATTCAGGTTGGACCAGTGGGGCCACAAGTGCTTAGCCTGCCTCTGCCATCTCCCCCTGTGCTAGCCCCCCTCCAAGGCTGCCCAGACATCAAGGGCATGTTTGGAGCAGCAGGGAAGCCTGATACTGGCCATTGACCATAATAAAATGACTTGTACTTGTCGTTGTTAGAGCGTCAGGCTAGGGAGACTGGGTTTCAAAACCCCTCTTGGTCCATGAAACTCACGGGGTGACCTGAGGCCTGTCATTGCTTCTCAGCCTGACCTACCTCACAGGGTTGTTGTTGTTGTTGTGGGGGGGTCCAAACAAGGCAGGGGAGGGACCGTGAACACCACCTTGAGCTCCTTGAAGAGAAAAGTGGGGTGTAGATGCAATCTTTTAAACAGTAAGGGAATGTGGGAAATGGAAAAAAAACCTTTCATTTCTCCCCCTTTCCTACATTTGAACACACAAAAGAACTTGAAGGGAAATCAGTGCGATTCTGGAGTGGCTCCACCACTGCTTTTGGCACGCAGACGGGGCCCCCAGATTTTCAATCACGCTCAGTGCCCAGTTTTTCACCCACGCTGCTGAGTTTTCTCATAAACCTGGCACTCGGTGGCTCTGCTACCATATGAATGGGAACAGGAGGCCAGAACCCCTGCTGGTGGCAACTGATGTCATCCCGTGGCGTGTGGAGAGAGCTCTCACAGCATAGACCGACTGGGGGGAATCTGGCAGTGTGTATCCAAGCATGACTGGGGAACAACCTCGCTGCCATCAGGTTTCCTGAAATGCCTGGCTCTTGAGTGCAAACAGTATTCTGTTGGCAGACAGGTTCTGCAGTGACTTAGGGTGAATTCAGACTCTTCCCCCCCCTCCAGCCTCCCGCCCCAGCCTCCCTGCTTTCCTGCATTGTGACAGCCGCCATATGGTGGATTCTCCCGAGGTCTGGGTTGGAACTGAGAGGTTCCAATGTGTGATGGTGAGGGAGCACTTGCCAATAGCCTGGTGGCCACAGACGTTAGGCGAGCTGTTATTTAATCAGCCTAAGCCTCCCGTGCACAATATGGATATAATAATATTCTGGTCATCCCCGGCGACACCATGCAGCACAATTGGGCAGCTCCCTGGACCCTCGCAGGGCTCATTGCTGATGCTTGCCCTGTACTGCCATTAAAATACACCCCCCCTGCATTCCAGTGAGCCTCAAACAGTTGAGTTCCTCATCCACCACCATTTACATTTCCCACAAGGCCCTAGAACTATGTTATGACAGGGGCATTGTGGGAAATTAATCTGGCTGAGGCTTGCCTGCCAGCCACCCAGTGCGCACTGGAGCATGGCTGCTCCTGTTGGGTGGGTGGGGGTGCTGATTATTGATGATTGATTGAATTGCTGATGTAGAAGGAGGACCGCCAGAGAGTGGTGTGGGTCACCTCAAACCTAGAGCCCCTACAACGGTCTACCTGGCAGAGTTGTTGTGAGGGAGGGGCAGAGCTCAGTGGCAGAACACAAGTTTTGCATACCTTCCAACTTTTTCCAAGACAAAACTGGGATGTGAGTCTTTGGGGACGTGCTCCTGGGTGAATCATGTGACCTATGCCTTGCCCTTGCCCCCCAAAAGTGCTTTTCTGGGGGCAAGATCTCAAAAATGTGTGATTTGGGCTCTGTGCAAGTTCCTGGCTTCCCCCAAAGTGCTTTTTGTGGGCAAAAGTGTGCAAGAGCGTGGCACCCAAAATGGCAGCCGAGATCTGGTGAGAAAAAAATGGGCTGTCCCATTTCCCCCCAGGCATTTGGAAGGTATGGTTTTGCATGCAGAAAGAGGGGGTATAGGTAGCAGGACTGGGAAAGGCTGAAATCTTGGGGAGCGGCTGCTAGCTGGAGTACTTTGGCCCACTCCTAGACTTACACATGCATATACCTCAGGTTACAGACACTTCAGGTTACAGACTCCGCTAACCCAGAAATAGTACCTTGGGTTAAGAACTTTGCTTCAGGATGAGAACAGAAATCACACAGTGGTGATGTGGTGGCAGCGGGAGGCCCCATTAGCTAAAGTGGTACCTCAGGTTAAGAACAGTTTCAGGTTAAGAACGGACCTCCGGAACGAATTAAGTTCTTAACCCTAGGTACCACTGTACAAGCACACTACACACACACACAATGTTGTTACAGACATTGCGTGCCACCCCCAATCTCAGCCAAGCCATGGTTCTAAGCACTCACCCAGGGTCTATGTTCCTTTGAGAACCAAGACACAGTGGATGCTGTTGTAGCTTTAAGAAATATGATTTATTCACATACTTACTCCTGAATCTCGATGGAGGAAAACCAGATCTCACAGCATGGTCATCTCAAGAGGGGCTCTCCCACCCACAGCAGTGCAGCCCTGGGGTCCAAGGCACCTCCCCCCTGCCAAAGATGGATCCCTGGCTTTGTTCTCCCTCCACTTTCCCAGCACAACTTGCTTAAAGGCACTCTTTTCTTGCCACCTCACATGCACACCCTGTCACCTTGGCAACCTCTGTCTGCCTAGGCCCAAGGATTCATCAACACCTTGTGTCATGTTGTCCCAGGTGAGGCCCTGGCTTGGAACCTTCCCTTCAGTACTCTAAATATTAACTAGACTCTTGACATTCATGAGTTTATTGGGTTTTTTGGGGGGGAGTCTCTCTCACCCCCCCAAATTCAGAACAATATTTAAATCACTCTTATACTAACTCCTAGTTGTGATAGTTATGCTCTGCCTTCACAGCTGGAGGCAGCAGTGCTTCATAGTACCAATTGCTGGAAACTTCTGGAAAGGAGAGGGCCCTTGCGCTCAGATCCTGCTTGTGGCATCTGGCTGGCCACTGTGAGAACAGGGGTGCTGGACGAGATGAACCATTGGCCTCATCCAGCAGCCTCTTCTTATGTTCTCGTACCACTTTAACAGTGAAGGAGACCAGGGTTCATATCGCCACTCAGCCCTGAAGCTCCCTGGGTTACATTGGGCCAGTCACTGTCTCTTAGGCTAACCTACCTCACAAGGATAAATTGAGAGAGGGGGATAAAGTGTGTGCCACCTTGATCTACTTGGAGAAAAGATGGGATAGGATTGTAATAATAATTACAAGGAGGGGGGAGGGTGCTGTCTCACAGCTAATTCTCTCTTTTAACACTATACAGTGGTACCTCGGGTTACATACACTTCAGGTTACATACGCTTCAGGTTACAGACTCCGCTAATCCAGAAATATTACCTCAGGTTAAGAACTTTGTTTCAGGATGAGAACAGAAATCGTGTGGCGGCGGCGCAGCGGCAGCAGGAGGCCCCATTAGCTAAAGTGGTGCTTCAGGTTAAGAACAATTTCAGGTTAAGAACAGACCTCCAGATCAAATTAAGTTCTTAACCTGAAGTACCACTGTAATAATAATACATTTTGATTGGTGCCCATCCATAGCCTTATCACACATGCACACATCCACCCACCCCGCAACTGTCCAGTGGAACTCTCTACCACCAGACACCGTCATTTCGTATCACAGTTAAAATCTATAAAAGATTATTCAGCATCACATAAGCCAGGAATCCCACCAGCTATTAGGGAAAGCATACCCTCTCACATTTCTCCGATGAAAATAGGAATGTCCTATTCAATCATCTTCATCATCATTTTATTTATACCCCGCTCATCTGACTGGGTTGCCCCAGCCACTCTGGGCAGCTTCCAACATATATAAAAACATCATAAAATATTAAACATTAAACAATCTTCCCTGTACAGAGCTGCTTTCAAATGTCTTCCAATGGTTGTATAGTTACTTATCTCCTTGGCTCAGGGGTCCCAAGACTCCATACCCTCCAACATTTCTCTGATGAAAATAGGGATCTCCTGAGGAAAAGTGGGTCATTCTGGGATCAAATCAGAAACCAGGACAGCTTCTGTAAATTCGAGACTGTCCCTGGAAAATAGGGACACTTGGAGGGTCTGGAAAAGTGTTCATGTTTCCCCCCCTCTACACTAGAAGAAGAGAGAAGTTGCTCAGTGAGAAAGAGATGCTGATTTGTGGAGCGACCTCTCTGCCAGATCTCTGAGGATCTAAGTGAGGCTGGCTCATTGGTCTGAGGGCCACTTTGGCTCAGCTGCTGCCCTGCTCCTCGTGCTAGAAGCATCTCAGGACTGCCTGAAACGCCTTTGTGTCATGTGGCCTACGGGCTGCCAAAACTGCCATCGCAGCTGAGCGGTGCAAGCCCAACACTGAACAACCAAGCAGATGGAGCGCTCGAATACAGGAGGCCCTTGTAATGGAAAAGATGAATAATTCCAGGAGATATTCTTATGCCAGCTTTCTGAACACTTGGCTCGCTGGAAAGATCCAAGAACCTGGAGTACTGCCTGACACCGGATGGAATCTTAATCAGCAATGCCAGCTCCCACGCAGGAAAAAAAGGGAAAAAAAGCAAAAGCAAAAAGCCCGAGGACAGAGAGAGAAAGAGAGAGACAGGGAGAGGGAGAGTGTGCTGGAGTGGGGGGTGTTGGAGGTGTGAAGAGAGATCAACCTTTAGCAGGGAGGCCGACTCCAGCAAGACTCAAATTCCGCAGGTGGAACTTTAGGCACTGCTCTGGCCCCTTCAAATGACCCCTAAAGGGCATTTAATCTGAATGACAAGGAGGCTTGGGGGGAACATCTAAAGCTGCCTTATAATTAGTAAAAAGTTGGTCCATCCTGCTCAGTAGCAGCAACATTCTAGGGGTTCAGGAGACAGGAGTCTCTGAAGAAGAAGAAGAAGAAGAGTTTGGATTTGATATCCCGCCTTTCACTCCCTTTAAGGAGTCTCAAAGCGGCTAACATTCTCCTTTCCCTTCCTCCCCCACAACAAACACTCTGTGAGGTGAGTGGGGCTGAGAGACTTCACAGAAGTGTGACTGGCCCAAGGTCACCCAGCAGCTGCATGTGGAGGAGCGGAGACGCGAACCCGGGTCACCAGATTAGGAGACTACCGCTCTTAACCACTACACCACACTGGACTTCCATTACCGCCACATCTCCTAACTATAGGTATTGCTATAGGTATTGCCACCATCTACACACGAATATCTCTGACTGACTTTGCCACAGCCTTCCTAGCTCGGCCAAAGATGTAATTTGATCAAACAAATCTTTATTACAATAGTAAAAGCTGGATATAACAGGTTCTTATATGCTTTGTTTTTAATAACAGTGTTTGGATATTTTGTATTATAACATGTGCTTATAACGCTATTCATATCCTATCGTGGTTACTCCTCAGCATCTACACCCTTCTCCCACTCCCTCTAAATCCAACTTTTTTTTTTACCCCCCCCCAGACCTGTTCTGTCACCCTTCACCCTCAGCTAGCCAGCACACCACACCGAACAACTCTCCCCACCTTGCACTCATCTCTCCATATATCTTACAAATACCTCCCTACATAACATTTCCCTTATCTCTCTTCATACGCAAACCTGTACCAGCCAGTTGCAATGACAAACACCATGGGCTTGTCCACAAATCGCCTGCTTTTAAGATAGGGTCGGTTAGCGCTCCTTTCTCAAATCAGGGGATGTCTCTAAATTGCAAACTATCACTTTGCCCTGGCTATTGGTGGAGAACTTCTGGGGAGCGTAGGGGAATGCAAACACTCCAGTGTGTGTGTGTGTGTGTGTGTGTGTGTGTGTGTGTAGTTTGCAATGCACAGGTTCTTTGGATCCCAGGTGCTGAAGCAGTAGCAGCAGGAAATGGGAGCCTGCGAAACTTATCTTCGACATGTACGCATTTGAGTACTTTGCCTGTTGTGTGTGCTTGTGTGTGCATGGAGAAAGGGAGCTGCTGGGTGATTGGGGGGGGGGTTAACCTAACCAAAGAACGCTTCCTTGATCCTATTTTAATCAGAGAAATGAGGCAGCTGTTAGAGCGAATAGACCCTGAACTAACGCAGATGTCTTAATATCCTTGTGTAGAGGAGGTACATTATGATTCATTCTTTGCAACCCTATTACTCAGTGTTTGATAGGGGCTTACTTGTCTCAAGTGCTTTTCATTATTGCCCTAATGCTGTCTATTAACATACTGGATGGAGGCTCTTTTCTCATCTGAGGCATGCATCACAGTGCTTTTAAAGATTATGGGGCTTGTGAATACATAACACTTTACTGCCTTGCAGATGCAATTCGCTGAGAAAAATGATAATACATGCACACAGATAGGTAAATACGAAAACAAGCAGAGCTCTGCTGGATCAGACCAAAGACCTAGTTGGTCCAGCAACCAGTTTATTCACAGTGGTCACTTCTCAAACCAGAGGTCTTTGGGAAGCTCACCATCAGCAGGGCAAAAAGGCAGTATCTCTCAATGGTCAATGCTTCTGATCCTGGAGGAAGCATGTAGCTATTGTGACTAGTAGCCAACCTATTGATAGCCCAACCCTCTATGAGTGGGTCTAATTCCCTTTCTAAGCTGATGGCCATCACTATATCTTGTGGTACAAATTCCACAGTTCAGCTATGCTCTTGTGTGAAGACATCCTTTGGTTTGTTGTGAATGTTCAACCTCCCTCGATGACTCTGGGTTCTAGTATGAGAGAGAGAGAGGAGAGAAATTCTTGGGGACACCCACAAACAAGACACTCTTTCTCGGAGCCGCAGCTTCACTCAACAAAATGGAGATAAACACTAATTGTAGCAGCATCTGTTGGTGAGCAAAGTGTTTTCTTGAGATCAAAAGCCTGAAAACCAGTATCATGTACTCTTGTTTACTGGGGAGACTCTGTTTGTTTGTTTGTTTTTAAAAAATGCTGTGGGGATCACTGCTCTAATTTGGTTACACTTGATCTTCTGTTAGCGAAGGTTGCAAAGCTGTCCTTCTGGATCCAGTATTCTGTTTTGAGTGATGGCATTAGCAGCACAGGGGTTGGGATCGAAGATACGGGTTTTCAGGTTTGGAGAAAAAAAGAACAAAGTGAGGCAAGGCAAAGTAAGCCTAGAACTGGGGCAAGGCACGCCTTTTAGGATTCAGCAGCACCCTGGACAGCTCCATGCAGGGCTCAGGCTTGAGGCTCCATAACAGCAGAGCTCATATGTTGGTTCAACCTCAAGTTAATAATAATAATAATAATAATAATAATAATAATAATAATAATAATATATGATTTATACCCTGCCATCTGACTAGGTTTCCCCAGCCACGCTGGGCGGTTCCCAATAGAATATTAAAAACATGATGAAACATCCAACATTAAAACCTTTCCTAAACAAGGCTGCCTTCAGATGTCTTCTAAAAGTCAGATAGTAGTCTATTTCCTTGACATCTGATGGGAGGGCATTCCACAGGGCGGGCACCACTACCGAGAAGGCCCTCTGCCTGGTTCCCTGTAACCTCACTTCTCCAGAAGGCCCTCGGAGCTGGCCCTCAGTGTCTGGGCTGGACGATGGGGGTGGAGACGCTCCTTCAGGTATACTGGGTCAAAGCTTTAAAGGTCAGCACTAACACCTTGAATTGTGCTTGGAAATGTACTGGGAGCCAATGTACATCTTTCTGAACCAGTGTGATATGGGCTTTAAGCCTTTAAGAGGAGTCACAGCACTGCCTCAGTAGTTTGCTCGGCATTCCATGAGACCCTTCATTTAAATGGTACCCAGCCCTTCCCAGGGGTTCTGAGATGGGGGGTCTTTGGAAACAGAGCAGGGCAATGCAACTTCCTTGAGCTAGAGAGGGTACTGATGCAAGTGCTTCTGGGATGGCAAGAGAATCTGAAGCTGGTCCCGAGGGCAATTGCATCCCCCACTCCCTGGCCTCGTCCCCTGAATATTATTCCTTATGTATTTATTTAGAGCATTTGTATCCCACTCTTCAGCCCCAAAGGCTCATATACAATCAATTAAAAGAAAGCAGTCCTTGCCATATTTTAAAGCAATTTTCTTTTAACTGCTTTCACCAATAATTTTAAACACACACGCACAAACAAGCAATGTAAAGATTTATGGAACAAATAAATCGATAACATGACACAAAAGGAGAAATGGACAGGGAGGGAAGAGGGGAAACGGGAGTCTGACCCCAGGGTCATGACACTCAGCTTCCGCTCCAGACTCTAGTAGTTTTTTTCCAATGTGGTGTAACCTTGCCTCTACTACAAATGCATCTAAATGGAGGCACGGTGTGATTAAAGTAAGGTTACCAGATGTCCCCATTTCCCGGGGACAGTCCCCAGATTTACAAATCAGTCCCCTGGCAAAATCCTATCATTCCGACTCATTTCAATGAAGTGTCCCCGGATTCATTGAAAAAAACCTGGTAACCTTAGATTAAAGCTCAGTGAAGCTTTTTAACCTGTGAAAATGCCATTTGGGCCCTGCTTTGGCAATTCACCCTGAAACAAAACAGACCTTTTGAGCAGTTTCTTTCTTTCTTGAGCTGCCGTTTGCAGGGTATTAAGTCAATGGTTTTAAATTTTAATTCCTCCACCCACACCGCTCTGACACCCCCCCCAAACCAACTCATTTAAAAAACTCGAGGCAGCTTACAAAGATAAATAACACCACAAAGTCATAAAACAGAATAAAATAATAATCAATAAAAGCTTCCACTCGGTGCACGTTTGAAGGGAAAAAGGAAAACAGTGAATCCCCGGGATTATATCGACCTTCAGAAGAAGCGGTTCCCTAAATGATAAGGTTGGGGCTAGGTAATATTCCTTGGGCAACTTGTATCAAAGAAGGCAGCCGTTCCTTTCAAGCTTTATTTTGTAATGATGACTAGAACCTTTGTTTTATTGATGACAATATTCACCACCGTTATGGTGCTTTAATAATAATAAAGTGTTCAAATGGCTTCACATATCTGTGATTCCCCAGCAAGGAAATGCGTTCCCTCAACCCCGCAAGGCAGCTTACCTACCACCAACATTTTTATCTGGACAAAGCCTTTCATGCACTATCTTTACCAATCCAAGCATTTTAAATTCTGCTTGTGACGTATGAGAGCACTACTGCTTGTTCTTCTGATCTGCCGTTTAATTCCATAGTGTATTTTATCACTGTGGTTTAACTCCCCCCCCCCTAACCCTGGAATGGAGAAACAAAGGGCAGCATTTAATTATTTCAACTAAATAAATAAATGCATTCTTGATATTCTTACAGCACCCCTGCAAGGTAGACCTGCATTCTCTGATTTATTTAAAATATTGGTGCACCACTGCTCCGTCCAATAGCAGGCCTCCACGGCATCTGATGAGTAAGAGAAAATTGTTTTAACTTGGTGCCAAATGCAACCCCTGTTAATCGAAACGAAGCATTTTATTTGCTAATTAATGATCGGTATTTATAGGTCTCCCTATAACAGGGTTATATATAAAAAAATGAAACAGATTAAGGCTTGCAATCCTATATAATCCACTTACCTGGAAGTAAGTCCCATTGAACTCAGTAGGGCTTTGTGCCTGAGCAGATATGTATAGGCACCAATAAGAAAATATCCCATAGCATAAATACACAAGAAGTGGAGAGTTTAAAAGGCATAAATGGCCTAGGACCCACGTACCTATGGGACCGCCTCTCCTGGTATACCCCGTGGAGGACCTTAAGGTCCACAAATGACAACATTTTGGAGGTCAGTTTTGCCAGTTCTGCATAGTCTGTCAATTTTTCTTGCCATGATTCTTTAGTTGGGGTTTCTTCAGTCTTCCATCTTTGTGCTATTAGAACTCTTGTGGCCATTGTTGCATACATGAAGATGTTTTTCAGCTTTTTTGGCAGATCTTTCCCTACAATCCCTAACAAAAATGCTTCAGGTTTTTTAACAAATGTTAAATGGAACATTTTCTTCAATTTGTTGTATATCATTTCCCAAAATTTTTTAATTACATTACAATCCCACCACATATGATAAAATGTCCCCTCCTTTTCCTTACACTTCCAACATATATTTGAACCAATTTTATACATTTTCCCTAACTGCACTGGTGTCGTGTACCATCTGTACATCATCTTCATGTAATTCTCCTTCAATAGGGAACAATCTGTAAATTTTAAATCAGTTTTCCATAATTTTCCCCAATCTTCCATCATAATATTGTGACCTACATCTTGTGCCCATTTAATCATAACTGATTTTACCTCTTCATCTTTCGTCTCCCATTCGAATTAGAATGGGGGGTGAATTTTCTTAAGAATAGCTCAAAAACTTTTGTGTCCGGATGTTAATAGGTCTGCTTTGAGGAAAAGGTAGTTGAAAGAACCCCGGACCTGGTGCAAGCAACTTCCCTCCCATTGCAGAAGTTCTTCCTTTCTCAAAATCCACCTCACCTCTCATTGCACCCACCCTGAAACAGCACCAACAAATCAAAGTCTCCCACCAAGGTGTTTTTGGGGTTGTATGTGTGTGTGTGTGTGTGTGTGTGTGTGTGTGTCAATGTCAAGTTTTGAATGTGGTTGCCTCTTTCTTTCTTTTTTTACAATTGAATACCTACAGAATATATTCCCTGCATTTCACAAAAGGAGACTGCCTGGTGCTGGCTCCTAGCGATGCTTAATCCTATCAACCTTCGTAATTTTATTCGATCAGCCATCTTGTTGCAACATACCAGATGCCGGCCTTAAATGAATAGCACTGGGATGTTCAGGCGGCAAGTTAGCAGACTATTGCCAAGCACTCCCGACAGCAGGAGCACTCTATAAAATCTGGGACTAAGCTGCATTGGAAGGAGAGGTGGCAGGCGGGGGCGGGGGGGGGGGAGAGAGATACGCTCTAGGATTGGGGGGGGGCAGGGAGTGAGGTGTGCAAGCTTGGAAGGATATCGTTTCTTCAAACAGCCTGGCACAGCATGAGGTTCAGGTATCTATGCAGAAATTTGTCCGGCTATATAGCTATCTATCTATCGAAGGCTGGATATGCTACAAATCCTTCTAATGGGATTAAGGCTTAATGCTGTGAGTAGAATATGGAGAGAGAGAGAGAGAGAGAGAGAGAGAGAGAGAGAGAGAGAGAGAGAGAGAGAGAGATGCTTTCTCTCTGAGCTGTACAGAAAAGCAAGGGGAGAAAGTCCCATTCTGCCAGCTGGATCGGTTTCTCAGAACTGGTGGCAACGGCTTAGTCAATGAGACAGAACGTTTTAATGATGTTGTGACACAACCTGACACGCGGTGTCATCTGACAGATTCCTTTATCTTGCTTCTTTTTTTTTCTTTTTTAAAATGTCAAGTAACCCCCTCCACTCCCAATCAAAAGGGAAAGGAAGTTGTGGACCCTCCTCACTATGTGATAGAGACCCTTGTGATGTTCTGTTCTACAGCCATAGGAGAAAATGTCTTCACTAGCGATGAGTAGGGGGAGTGGGGCAGGTGGTAGGAACGCAGACACCTGAGCGTCTTGGTTTCTCTTTCTTTTCTCCCCCACCCAACTTAAATTCAGCTTGCCACATTTCCTCACTGGTTTGCTCCCCCCCCCAAGTCCTCATGAAAATTCACCAGCATTTTAGTGTACATTATTCCTAATATACCTATTTTTATATGCAGTTTTGCCTAACATACACATTATCCTTAATAGAATGCATTTTTTGGTATGTTGTTATCTCTAATGTATGCATTTTAATGCAAACCCTTCCCTGCGTTTGTTTTGGTTGGAGAACTGTGCGGTTTAACAATCTCTAACAATCTCAATGAAACGCTGGGAACTGTAGCCCCACGAGGGAAATATAGGGGTTTCCGAACAACCCTCAGCACCCTTAACAAACTACAGTTCCCATGATTCATTGGGGGAAGACGGGACAGTTTAAAGTGGTATGATACTACTTTAAAGGTACTGTATGGCTCAGATGACGCCTAACAGTGGGCCAGGACGGGTCCTTTAATTACAAAAAGTGAATGTGATATGAAAAGAAACAGAAACCCATGACCTTGAAAAATAAATAAATGCTGAGAAGTAGCAAGGGAAGGTCTCCTGCCTTCACCCCGCCATCCCACTTGGAATGCACTCTTTGTCAATCTGCTGGTGTCTCCTCCCCGCCCAATACACGTGTGGCCTGTGCACTGTTTGCGCTGCCCCGCAGGGCAAGGGCCTGTGCCCAAGGCTGATGCCACAGTGGGAAGCCGCCACAGCTCTTGTGCAATGCCTCACACAACACCTCACCCTCCTTCCTAGGGAGCAACTGATGGGAAGAGTTTCATCAACAGTTAGCATTTGGAGAGAGAAAGAGATAGTAGTAAAGATAACAGGAGGAACAGAAAGAAAGGGAAAGGAATTGGCACTCAACAGGCAACGCTCTGAGGAGGAGGCAGAAGTGTTTTTCTTCTCATCCCCTGGAAGCTCGGTGCGCTCTTATTTTTTTAACGTTGGAGGGAAAATTGGGTCTGTCCTGAGGTAAGAAGTCACTTTTGGGACAGGAGTCAACTGTGGCTGTTCACGTAAGAGACCTTAGAAACTGCCTTATACTGTTGGACCATCCAGCTTCGGTCTTGTCCACACTGACTGGCAGTATCTCTCCAGGGTTTCAGGCAGGAATGTCTCCCAGTCCTAATTGGAGATGCTGGAGATTTAACCTGGGACCTTCTGCATGCAAGGTAGATCCTCTACCACTCAGCTGCTGGCCTTCCCGAATTGAAGAGTGTGGATTCAGACACCAACATGTCTTGGCCCAGGTCTGCTGGTCCTCCTAACAGACCTTCCTCCACCCCACATTTGCAAGTGCATCTGGACCAGAGGTTACCACTGTGGGTACCAATGGGTTCGCCAGTGCCTCCTCTAGTGCTCACGAAAGGGCTCAGCAAATACCCCCTTAAAAATCCACAAAATGTGAGAGACTGTTTGCTCCTCCTGCTTAGTTCCTGTTTGCTTCGGCTCAGCTTATCCAGTCTTGAACTCCTCTGTCTAAACATGCTTACCTTTCAAAAAAGCCAAAGGTTGAAGACCTTTGATCTAGCCATATTTAGACAACACGTGCTTTGGTTCTGGGCTAGCCCAAGAAAGTTTGTCACCTGAGGCAAAGGAGAAGATTCTGTCTCCTTGCCAATATTCCATGGACCTTAGTTGCCTGGACTGGAAGCTTCCCTTCAGTACTGACCACCGGGCTGTGCCCTGAAGGTGGCTCACTTAGGGGGCACATCAGCCCCCAACATGTCACTCCTGCCTCTGCTGGTTCCTTGATCTGTGTGTCTGAGGTCACATCCATGTAATACATTCAAAGCAATTTCACTCCACTTTCACAGCTGTGGTTTCCACCAAAGAGAGCCCCTGTTTGTCAAGGGTGCTGGGAACTGCAGCTCCATGAAGGTTCTCCCTAACAACTCTCAGCTCTAGGGTTCCCAGGTCAGGAACAGTCCAGGACCTGAGAATCCAGGGCCCCAAACTGAGACCTAGTTATGGGAGCAGGCCCTGGAGATGGAGGTTAATTGGGAGAGAGGAGTGGAGAAGGACAGACCCCCTTGCAAGTGTCTGTGCTATAATTTGCAGTCAGCTCCTGCTGGGCTGAAACTTGCAGGGTGCAGATACAGTCCTCTGAATAATTTTTTAAAAAATTATTAAAGGCACTGTTGCCCATCTGGAGATTCACGCCCTGCTGCTGCCGCCCTTGGAAGGGGCCAGGCAAATCTCCAGGTCAGACCTGGAGATCTGGCAACCCTTCTTAGAACCCTTAACAAACTATACTTCCCAGGATTCTTTGGGGAAGCCATGAATATCAAGGTGTCCTAAGAGTGCTTTAAATGTATAGAATCATAAAATCATAGAATTGAAGAGTTGGAAGGGACCTCAAGGATCGTCAAGTCCAACCCCTGCAATGTGGGAATTTCAACTAAAACATCCATGACAGATGGCTATCCAACCTCTACTGAAAAACCTCCAAGGAAGGAGAGCCCACTACCTTCAGAAGGAGACAGTTCCACTGTCAAACAGCTCTTACTGTCAGAAAGTTTTTCCATATGTTTAGTTAGAATCTCCTTTCTTGTAACTTGAAGCCATCGGTTTGAGTCTTACCCCCCAGAGCAGGTGAAAACAAGCTCGTTCCCTCTTCTATGTGACAGCCCTTGAGATATTTGAAGATCGCTATCATATCTCCTCTCAGTCTCCTCTTTTCCAGGCTAAACATGCCCAGCTCCTTCAACTGCTCTTAATAAGGCTTGCTTTCCCATCTTGGTTGCCCTCCTCTGCACATGTTTCAGTTTGTCAACATCCTTCTAAAATTGTGGTGTCCAGAACCGGACACAATATTCCAGGTGTGGTCTGACCAAGGCAGAATAGAATGGTACTATTTACTTCCCTTGACCTGGATACTACTGTTGATGCAGCCTAGAATAGCATTAGCTTTTTGAATATAATTATATGGCAAACAGGGACGCGGGTGGCGCTGTGGGTTAAAGCCTCAGCACCTAGGGCTTGCCGATCGAAAGGTCGGCGGTTCGAATCCCCGCGGCGGGGTGCGCTCCCGCTGCTCGGTCCCAGCGCCTGCCAACCTAGCAGTTCGAAAGCACCTCTGGGTGCAAGTAGATAAATAGGGACCGCTTTCTAGCGGGAAGGTAAACGGCGTTTCCGTGTGCAGCTCTGGCGCGCCAGAGCAGCGATGTCACGCTGGCCACATGACCCGGAAGTGTCTTCGGACAGCGCTGGCCCCTGGCCTCTTGAGTGAGATGGGCGCACAACCCCAGAGTCTGGCAAGACTGGCCCGTACGGGCATGGGTACCTTTACCTTTACCTTTATATGGCAAACAGGGTGAAAGATTTATACAGAATAGCATTATATGGTGTGGATGTGACCTCACTCCACCTAATAGCAGGCTGGCTGGGCTCCTGTTAATGATTCTAAGAGTCGGATACTAAACCAAGTTTTTGGTTAAAGAACAGGGATCTGGTTTCTCCCTCCCTCCCTGTGGAAAGATCAGATTAATTCCCATCATAAAATTACTTGCAGATGCCTTGGAGCAAATCTGGATCTCTTCCATTGAAAGGACACTGGAGGGTGCTCTAAAACTTCCAGGATGGTACAGAAGCCAGGCCCTTTGTCAGAAGGAGTTGGGGAATGTCTTAAGAATGTAATGATAGCTGTCTGCATCTCCTTTTCCAGCCTCTGGCTTTGGATAGGGCTTCTCTAGCATTGATTAGCGATGCCTCTTACTGCCTAAGATGCTTAGCAGGAATATTTCATTATTTACGGTGTACTCTTCTGCCTTGATGTGGCACGGCAGAAGGAGGCAAACAATCCACTCCCACACAGAAAGCGAAGGTTATCCCAATGGGCATAGGGGTCGCTCCCAGCAGGACTGGAGAAGGGGCATAGGCAGAACTGGTGCCAGGACCTGGCATCCATGGGCAGCTGCTGAGACCCCAGCAGGTTCCACTGATGCCTATTCTGAGCTCTCCATTTAAAAATCGCATGGCTAAGCTTGAAATCTGTGCTGGGGAGCTGAGGAGAGCTGCCATGTTTATTTCCTGCAATAGCACAGGGGCTACCATTTGCCCCTCTCCTCCCCCAATGTGCACCCCATGCCCTCCTCAAATCTGCTCCAGAGTGTTGTGGGTGGTGCTGGGAACCCAGAACAGATTTAGAGGCATGCAGGGTGCAAGGAGGAGGAGGAGGGAAAGTTCTGTTGTGCAAGTATAAATCCTTGCACTAATGGAACGAGTTGTTTAGTGCTATGTTCCGGAGGCTTCCTCCCAGCCCAGCATCTTGCCTGATGAAACCAGAGGAAAATGAAGAAGTGTAACGCGAGGAGCACCTCTTTCATATGGGAGGGGAACTAAGGGTAATCTGATAATTTATGTTTTCTCTGCGCACTTGTCAGATCTGACGCCTGCAGACAAAAGCCGTTGCTCTGCCTATTTGGAACTTTTCTATGGTTCTGATGGGCTTTGTTGCCTCTTCTCGTCCATCTTCCAAAAGATATGGTGCCAAGAACTGGGGGAAACGAACTTCATGTGCTTCAGCCTTCTCAAATTCTCCCTAAACCATTTTCCTCGTGGGCATCTGGAAGCAGGGATGTCTTCGAAACACCCCTGTTTTTATCCCAACCGTCACTTTGCAAGACCCATCACTTTGCATAGTTCTGAAGGCTCTTCATTGTATGCTGTATGCTATATATATATTCCCAGCAATAGATTGGTCCTCTTTGAATGAAAAGCCAAGTGTATGGTGTGTGTTTCTTTTATATACACCTTTTTTTACATTGCAATTTATCCTAATATTACAAATTTTCGTATGATTTCTGTGCACGTCTCCACCGTTGTTTGAATCATAGAATAATAGAATCATAGAGTTGGAAGAGACCACAAGGGCCATCGAGTCCAACCCCCTGCCAAGCAGGAAACACCATCAGAGCACTCCTGACATATGAGGTTGGTTGGAGAGCTGAATCACAAAATTCAGAGAGGAGCAAATTTTGAAGAATAGTTGCATTTCTGTTTGCATGTTTCAAGAGCCATTGAGAATCAACCCAAATTAATAATAATAATAATAATAATAATAATAATAATAATAATAATAATAATATTTATACCCCGCCCATCTGGCTGAGCTTCCCCAGCCACTCTGGGCGGCTTCCAATTTTTTTTTTATTAAAATACTGTAATACATCAAACATTCAAAGCTTCCCTAAACAGGGCTGCCTTCAGATGTCTTCTAAAAGTCTGGTAGTTGTTGTTCTCTTTGACATCTGGTGGGAGGGCATTCCACAGGGAGGGCGCCACTACCGAGAAGGCCCTCTGCCTGGTTCCCTGTAGCTTTGCTTCTCGCAATGAGGCAACCGCCAGAAGGCCCTCGGAGCTGGACCTCAGTGTCCGGGTAGAACGATGGAGGTGGAGACGCTCCTTCAGATATACTGGACCGAGGCCGTTTAGGGCTTTAAAGGTCAGCACCAACAGTTTGAATTGTGCTCTGAAACGTACTGGGACCCAATGTAGGTCTTTCAAGAGCGGTGTTATGTGGTCTCGGCAGCTGCCCCCAGTCACCAGTCTAGCTGAGACTGTCTCTATCAAACAGGGGCATTTGGAGGTCACCCCTGTTCTTTGTGGGAAAAGTCTGATAGGCTTCCAAACTGGGCTTCCATTGCTAACACACCCAGAGAAGGAGACTCCACAGAGCTGAAGGTTATTTGCCTGTGTATTAAAAAAAGAGAGGTTAAGGTTTTAAAAGGTGATTAAAAGCAGCTGGGAAGCGAAACATGCCGATGTCTCGAAGTAACCTTGTAGCGGGTTGATTTATGACAGTCCAGTTCCACTCGTAACAAGATTATAGCTTCTTCACATCAGCCATTGTGATAAATACCAATTACCTACTTGAATATTGCCATTAAAATTTGCCTAAGTAAGGAGCAGAATCATACATCGTAGTTGATTACATATCAGTGATGCTGACGGAGGGTGTGCAACGTCTCGATCTGCTTAAAGATATGCCGCCCTGATTTAGACCGTGATTTGCATACAATTTTCCCATGCAGCCTAAACTTCGAAAAGTATAATTACTTTTTTTTTTTAATATTCTTCGTTCTGATTTGAATGTTAGAAAAGGCCATCTAATGAATTACTCAGGCTAATGAAGACAAACACGCACCATGGAAAGGCATGGCAACAGCTGCTCTGAACCTTGAGACAAGATGCTGGCTGTTGTGTAGTCTTATTGCTACTGACTGACCCATTAAAGATGAATCTAGAGATATATGTAGATATATCCTTCTCTCCACTGCTACACACACACACACACACACACACACACACACACACACTACAGGCTCTTGTCACAGTGAGGGCAGTGCAGGTGTTAGAGTGTTTTACTAGGACCTGGAAGACCAGAGTTCAAATCCCACTCAGCCACAGCCAAATGGGATGCTTTATACTGGTCCTAATTCAAGGAAGGAAACTTGCAGCTGCCATAGTTGGTACATACAAATATCTTTCAACCATAGGGAAAAGGATAGGGTGGTACCAGCCATGCAACTGAGAGCCAGAATGGTGTGGAGATTAGGGTGTCTGTTTAGGCAGCGGCAGAGCAAGCCGTTCGGGTGCCTGGGGTGGTGCGCATGCTCTGCGCCCAGGAGTGGGGCCAGCCAGGGCAGGACGCTCCACAGGGCCTTCAAGGAGTCTGCCTGCCTCCTCCCACTCAGGCGCCCTACAGCTGAAGGGGGGGGGCGGCAGGCGGACTGTTTGGGGCAGCGTGGAGCCTGCAGGCGCCCAAGCCACTGTGCCACTCCCAGGAGAGATGTGTGGCTTGGGTGCACTGCAGGCCCTGTGGTCAGTGCCGCCCGCCATTTTGGCACCCTCCTCAGTGGTGACACCCAGGGCAGCCCGCCCTCACCGCCCCCTTCCTCCACCCCTGCGTTTAGGACCTGGGATGACCACTGAGTCACAATGCCTCCCCACCACCACCCCTGGGTGACTCTGACCATGAAAAACATCTCTCAGCCTAACCTACTGCATAAGATTGCTATGAGAATAAGATGTAGCAAGGGAGAACCATGTTGAGCTCTTGGAGGAAAGGTGAGATATTAATGCAATGCAACAAATAAAATATTCCAAGTTGTGGATTTAGTGAGAGCACGTTTAGGCAGATATATGCTTATATTTTCTGTTGGATTACTAGTAATTGGGAAGCAAGGGAAACAATTGTTTTAACCCTTCAATCCTTCGTTTTTTCATTTGGCAAGTCTGCATGTGAATTCTTTGTTTAAGGAAATGTCTACTTCCATGGAAAATATTGTAACTGTTTTATCTTCTCCTGCTGGATCTTACATTACGTACAATTTTAGCGCCTTTTTTAGTGCAAGCAAATCAGGTCCTGTCACGTGTTGCAATAAATCTATGTTTCTCTTTATTTTAAAATTTTATTTTATGGTTTAGTATTGCTTTTATTTTAAATGACGCCTGTGGGAGGCACCACAATCTTAGGGTCTCTAAAGGCCTTTATTGGCCCGGAGCTGAGTGTTGAAAGATTCAGGGCAGACAAACGAAAGTACTTTTTTTCTGCACAGCTTCAACTACAGAATTCACTCCTGTAAGAGATGGCCACTATGAGAACAGAGTGTTGGACTACGTGGTTCTTTGGCCTGATCCAGCAGGAGTCTTCCTATGCTCCTATGATTTTGTTACATTTTATAAGCAAAAACCCACACAGGCCTGACACTTAATTTGAAGGGGGGAAAACACTGCCCACCTTCCATGACAGGGCAAATTGCTTCTAAGTAAACATGGACAGGACTGAACTACAAGTGTTTTGAGACCCACCCTGTGTGCGCCCACGGTGGCAGATGGGGCTTTAGCATGTGCTGTTCCTATGCTTATGAGTTCCGCTTTTCATGGGTATGTCATGTGCTGAGAATGTTATGAGGTCAAAGCAGCATGAGGCAAGGACGACCTCCAATGAGCTTATGGAGAACCCCACCCAGAAGATACCAAGGCACAGATGCCATAGAGGAAGCATCTAAGAGGCAGCCAAGCCTGTAGTTTCAAATTAAGCTATGAACTCAGAGGAAACATCAAAATAATGCAAGGGTATTTCCTGATTGGTGGAATTGCATGGTGAGGCTGAGTATTGAGCCTGTTTATAAAAGATCCCCATATTATCCGTCTGTTTCCTGTAATTTCCCCCATTTCCTTTCTTTCTTTCTAAATTAATTGTTTGTCCCTGTTTTAAAATTTATAGAAGTACATATGCTGCAACACAGCAAAACAAATAACCAACATAAGAGAGTATGCCATAAATATGAATGAAGTTATAACCCACCCCCCTCAAGTTTAAAAGTTAGATTATGGCACGATTACTATCATATCAAGGGTTGGGGGAATCTGTCAGTTTCCGCTTCTCTCAGTTTCTCATTTTTTCCAGTCTCAAGGGTAGTTCTCCACGTTTGTGCATCAATTTTAAACTATTTTAATTGTAAAAATTTCTCATGAAAATTCACCAGTATTTTAATCCAAATTTCTTCTGATATACATATTTTGTGTGCAGTTTTGCCTAATGTTACATTTTTTGCAAAGCAATTTTTCCTAATAGAATGCATTCTTGTTTTTTTATTTTCACTGATCTATTTTTAATGCACGTTTGACTGTAGTATATACTTTTTGTGCACGTTATCTGGTTAGAGAACTGCAATGCAAATTTCAGAGAAGTTGAATTTTGTAGGACTGCTTTGTCTCAGTGCGAATTTTGAAGGGTGAGTGTGTTTTGCTTCATGTATCAGACAACAACCTGTGAATTAGCTAGGTTCACCTTTAAATGCAAACTGACTCAAATCCCCACCCACCCAAATTAAGTCAGATAAGTTTATCTTTCCAAAAAGATGGTAGAGAACAGAGAACAAACACCTGACACTTGGGTAGGTCAGTCCATGCCAAATTGAGGCAGTCCAGGTATGTTGGACTATGACTCCCACAGCCCCAGCCAGCACACCTGCATTGGCTGAGCTTGATGGGAGTTGTAGTCCAAGACATCTGGAATGTACCAGATTGGCAAACACTGATGCAGATCAAAGGAAAACATGCTTCAAAGCAGGAGAGTTATTTAGTGGCACCTCCTCCTGGTCTTGGGACGCAGGTGGCGCTGTGGGTTAAAGCCTCAGCGCCTAGGACTTGCCGATCGAAAGGTCGGCGGTTCGAATCCCTGCGGCGGGGTGCGCTCCCGCTGCTCGGTCCCAGCGCCTGCCAACCTAGCAGTTCGAAAGCACCTCCGGGTGCAAGTAGATAAATAGGGACCGCTTACCAGCGGGAAGGTAAATGGCGTTTCCGTGTGCGGCTCTGGCTCGCCAGAGCAGCGATGTCACGCTGGCCACTTGACCCGGAAGTGTCTCCAGACAGCGCTGGCCCCTGGCCTCTTAAGTGAGATGGGCGCACAACCCCAGAGTCTGTCAAGACTGGCCCGTACAGGCAGGGGTACCTTTACCTTTACCTTTACCTTTACCTCCTGGTCTACCTTGATAGGCTAACTTTTCAGATAATGCCCAGAAACAAATTTGTGTTCTGGATGGAATATCCAGAAGAGGTTTTCCAATATCTAACATCTTTTCTTCTAAATCCTACCTGAAGACTGAGCAGTGCAATACAAATAGACTGGGACTTTAGAAATGGAAAAAAGAGCAAGCCCACCTCCCATGACAATGCGATTTGCTTCAAAAGGGAGAAAAAGCAGTGATTCTTCCCGTTGCAAGGAACCCCCGTTCCATCCATACCCTAAGTGGGAACAGAATGTTTTGTTGCTGCTGGTGCTACCGCAGTGTTACGACGAAAACCTGTCATTTTTTGTTGTTGCAGGGAATCTGGAAAGACTTTCCAACAGATCTGAAGAAGCTGTAGTTTCAGCAGATGGGAGGCAGATGCCTTGCGAGGAGGGGGTGCCTGATGGCCGGCAGCAATTTCCATGCCCAGGCAGTCTGACACCGCACACAAACGGGCCAAGATCCAGGCATCCCCTGGCAGCGACTTGTCCATGTTCCACGGGAATGCTGTAGAACAACAGGCAGAGAAGGAGTGAGGCAGCTAACGACCTTACCTGATGGCTTCACCTTTCTCATTCCTCACGACACGCTTGGCTGCCCAATTTCCTTGTTCAATTAAAGTGCAGCATTGTTAGGCAATTAGTGGCTTTGCGGGAGCTGCATTTCTACTGAAGGTTCTAGCCCTGCTGTGGTTGGAAATTTTTCGTGATTTGCAGGAGCAAGTGGAGGGCTTAAGGGCCAATTGAGACATGATAGGGCAGCCATGCTGGTTGAACCAAAGAAGGCCAGATCTACAGGAGAAGTGGGGCTGCGCTCCACCAACCTCGGTCTGCCCTCAGCCAGCCTCCAGCCACTTGGATTCTTGCTTACAACAACAACAACTTCTTACTTACTTACAAGGAATTGCACTGGGTGCAGATTAGCTTCTGGGCTAGATTCAAGGCGATGCTACTGGTGTACAAAGCCCTGTGCATCTTAGGGCCAGGATAGCTAAAAGATCACCCCGCCCCCTGCATATCCAACCAATCACTGCGTTCTGCAGGTGAGAGCATGCTGCAGATGCCATCCTATTATAAGGTCCATTCTGCTCTATGTCCAAATTGAGCCTTTTGTGTGGTGGCACCTCGCCTTTGGAATACCTTCCCGGAGCGTATCAGACAGACGCCTTCTCTATTGTATTTCAGGTGCCTGCTTAAAGCAGTCCGTCTTTCAGTTGCAGCCTCAGCCCAGGATATCTGAAGAAGCTTCTCCATCCCCATCGCTCTGTCCAGACACTGAGGTCCAGCTCCAAGGGCCTTCTGCCAGTTCCCTCCCTGCAAGAAGTGAAGTTACAGGGAACCAGGCAGAGGGCCTTCTCAGCAGTGGCACCCACCCTGTGGAACGCCCTCCCATCAGATGTCAAGGAGATACAGAACTATCTGACTTTTAGAAGACATGTGAAGGCAGCCCTGTTTTAATGTTTGGCGTTCTATTATGTTTTTATCTGCTGGAAGCTGCCCAGAGTGGTTGTGGGAACCCAGCCAGATGGGCGGGGTATAAATAATAAAATAATAATAATTATTAATTATTTGTAGGAATGTTACTGGTATCCATCATAGCTTGTAGCCATTGGGAGCCTTCTCCATGAATTTGTCCAATCCTTTTAAAGCCATCCAAGTTGGTGGCCGCCATTGCCTCCTGCAGGAGTGCATCCCAAAGTTTAACCACGTGCTGTTGAAGAAGCTCAAGAGGAGCAAAGCATTAAACACTGGATTCTGTGTTTCTGCCATAGATTTGTGTGCACATGCACACAAGCTCACACGCATTCCCTTCCTCACTAGATAAAAGCATGGGTGTAGGGGGAAGGAATTGCACTACTCACACTTTGGTGTTTAGTGCTGCTCCCTTCTCATGCCTTGTCCACTGGTTGCAGCCAGCAGCACAAATGGCACCAACGCCCCAGCTCTTTCTTGCATCCAGCTGGAGCATATGATGCATGCTAGCCTGCAGAGCAGAACCTGAATCGCAGTTTGGGCAGAGTGCCGAAATCTGCAGCGGGGGGCAGGGTTAACCTTAAAAGACAGCTTGACGAATGTCTGGGAATCAGCCAAGTGACTGCCAAACCTATAGATTTTGGAACAGGAACTCCTGGGTCTAGCAGAGTGAAAAGGGGACTGTTAATGAGGCTCATGAGATCTGTTAATACTTAACCTAATGCAACACCTGCCAGCCTTGCCAATAAATCAAAAGGGTCTGGGGTCACTGCTCTGCTCCCATTACTGCTGACGGGAATGCCCGCTGAGGCCTTTGTGGCCTTTTATTTTTTGGCTTTGTTGCTTTTCCTCTCTAAAAGGCTTGGCAGAGGCTAGGGCTGCCCGAACCAAGATGCAACCCCTGCTGCTTCACACAAGGCGTTTCCGAAAAGGCCAAATGGCCAATGGTGCCAGCTCTGGGAGATCACAAGCTCAGCTTTAGCGAAGCACAGGAGTGTGAAAAGTCTCTTTGGCCAGGAGCCGGGAGCAAGCAAATGCAACGCTAGCAACAGCTTGACATTCTGACTTCTGAACACCTGGGAAATCTGTCTTCAGTTTATTCCATAATGATTGATCTGACGAAGTGGACTCGTGAAAGCTTATAACGTAAAAGATCTTTAAGGTTAGCCCTTGTTGTTTTTGCTGCTACAGTCTAACACAAGTTCAGCTCTGGTAGGGATGAAAGAAGGCATCACTTTCCATTTCACCCTGTGCTCACTGCATGCAGCGCTGTTTCTGTTCTGCTACAGTTCAGCTTCTGCTAAAAAATAACCCCTATGTTATTCATTTCACTATCCACTGTGGTAAAATTACACAGCTTATGTGATTTATGCGATTAACTACGTCAATTAAAAATTACATCATTATTCCATTTTAATGCAAATTGGGGTGGGGGAGACACATAATCAATCATGGAGCATATTCACTGCACTGATTTCCCTTCTGGACATGGGATGAGTCAGTAAACTTTGGCAATTCCTGCTCCCATTTCTGTTTCTGTCGGAATCCTCCAACATCTCTTGTCTTGAGAAGTTGTTTCGTAATGATGGGCGTTTGCTTCTGAAGCAGCAAGGAGCTAAGGGATGAACTTTGTGCAAGGGCACAGCAATTGGTTTTGGAGATATATCATTAGGGCTGACGAGAGCCTCGTTTCCCCCTTTCTCCACTCTGCATTCATTCACATGGAAACCAATGTGAGCACAAGGAGGAGGCAATTCTTCATATGTCGCCTGATCCACCAAAGCGGTATTTGACTGGAAAGGAGAGAAACCAAATCTTGACCTGTTTTAGCAAGATCCTGCAACTGGGCAGGATTGGGCCACAGTCTCCAATAGGCATGAGTCTGAATCTGTTCTCAGTTCCCTGGAAGAAATGTGGTGTAGGTGACACGCAATATTTCTCAAGTGGTTTTTGCAAAAATAAATAAATATAAAAAATGCATGCTCCCCAGTAAGGAAAGTGCACACCAAACTGGTGAATCTTCCCCTGAGTCTTTCTGACGACAACAGTGATTGTCATTCCAAACTGAGTTGAAGGGAGTTTGCACACCACTGGAAGCTGCTAGTAGGAAACAAGGAGATGAACCAGTGAAGTAGGCACTGATGAAAATCCCCATGAAGAGGAGGATCTAAGCAAGGCAAGCCTTTCAGGTTGGAAGAAAATGGTCTCCTCACCCATGACGCAAAAGGCAAAGGTTAAAGGAAGTAATGGAAGAACATTCCCCCTGAAATTCAGAATGGCTGACGAGCAAGTTGTTGCTTCTGTTGGGTTGACATTTTGCACAGTGTGTGGAGCTTTTCTGGGTGGATGGAGGTCTTCCCCAGATAGAAATGGGTGTGTGTGTGTAACTTTTATTAAACAATATGCAACCGGAAACACAGCCATCCATCAAGATTCACACATATCTGAATTTTGCAGCTCATTTCTCCAATCGCTTTTTACAAAAATGTAGATCTTGTGGAAAAAGGTGAATAAAAACGAGTACATTCGAGAAAATAAATGGCAAAATACCCCTCCCCCCTCTGGCTTCAAAAGGAGTCCAGGTGGGAGTGCATCTGCACCAGAAGCTGTCAAGTAACAACAAAGGGGAGGAGCGGGCGGAGGTTTTTAACTGGTTGCTATAGTGGGGCAGAGCAGGAACTCTTTTGTCCTTCAGAGGACTTTTTTTGGGGGGGGAGCTACTCCACCCTGTATTGTCGGGTAGGATCAGCACAGGAGAATTAGGTTGATGGGTTTTAATTGGCTTTTGTCACATGTCAAGTGTGGGTGGGGGAGGGAAGAGGCTGAAACTGAGGCACATTTCAGGTGAACAGTGATGCCAGAGACTTGCACATTGGGCATTGTGACCCATGGGGCAGGGTATGGATCACTTTTGAGGTTAACACAAACACACCCCTCACTCACTTGGAGCTTTGCATGAATCAGAAAGACCTCCCTCGGTAGATCATGAGACTTTTACCGTATTTTTCGCCCTATAGGACGCACTTTTCCCCCTCCAAAAATGAAGAGTAAATGTGTGTGCGTCCTATGAGGCGAATGCAGGCTTTCGCTGAAGTCTGGAGAGTGAGAGGGGTTGGTGCGCAACGACCCCTCTGCTCTCCAGGCTTCAGGAAGCTGTCCGCAAGCCGTGGGAGAGCCTCCCACAGCTTGTGGAGAGCTGCCTGCACCCCGAAGCCTGGGGTGCGCTGAGCTCAGCGCCCCCAGGTTTCGGGCTTCGCATGGCTCTCTGCAAGCCATGGGAGAGTTGCACGAAGTCACGCAGCTCTCCTACCTCTTGCGGAGAGCTGCCTGCACCCAGAAGCCTGGGGCGCGCTTGCGGATAGCAGCCTGTTCTGGGGGCTGGGGTCGGGGGAAGCCCTGGGGGTGAAATATTTTTTCCCTTTATTTCCCCCCCCCAAACTAGGTGCGCCTTATGGGCTGGTGCACTGTATGGGGCGAAAAATACGGTAATCTCAGGGTTGTGGGTTCGTGCACCATGTTGGGCTAAAGATTCCTGCATTGCGACTATGCAGAATTAGATAAATTAACAGGAAGAATTTGAAACCTGCGGGACCAGAGATTCTTAGAAAACTGGAGTAAATATATGAACTATTGAAAAGTAAATGTAATGAACAGATTACACTAGTAGGACTGCAAGAAGTTTTGTAAGGAGGACTATTTGAAATATTGCAAGAAAGACTACGAGGTGAATTATTAGTTAATGATAATTAAGAGTAATAGAGAAATTAAGAAATGCAGAATAAGTGATAAAGAACGAAAAATAATCAGAGGTGTTGACGGAAGTCTAAAACATTGTATAAGATAAGAAGTTATGTTATATGATTCTTGGAAATGTTACGTTAAAAAAACCAATTAAAATGTATTAAAAAAAAGATTCCTGCATTGCAGGGGGTTGGGCTAGATCAGCGGTTCTCAACCTGTGGGTAGCCAGATGTTGTTGGACTACAACTCCCATCACCCCTAGCTAGCAAGGCCAGAGCTCAGGGATGATGGGAGTTGTAGTCCAACAGCATCTGGGGACCCACAGGTTGAGAACCGCTGGACTAGATGATCCTTGTGGTCCCTTCCAACTCTGATTCTATGGTTCAAGCTCACTGGGGGGGGGGGAGAGTTGACATTTAAGGACAACTTGATGTCCTGCTGGGTAGGCTAACCCAGTCCACAGGCTTAGGAGCCTGATAAGAGTCTGGATATTTTTCTTGTGCATGGTTTCGTTTCTCCTCCTATGCAGTTGCAGAGGTTCGCTATGTTCTTATGTTATATTTAATAAAAGTATTAACTCTGTACTTCCAACTTGGCTTGTTATTTTGGGCCTCCTAATGCGAATGCATTCTATTAGGAGAAATGGCTCGCAAAAGTGTGTGCTTTAGTCAGAACCGGATTAAAATGTGTTTATTAGACGAAATTCATACTAAAATGCAGAGGAATTTTCATGAGGATTTTATTAAAAAAAACACAATAATAACAAATCGCTGCTGAAATGTGGAGGATTGAATTTAATAACGGAAAAGAGGAGAAACCAAGAGAACAAACATTGATCAAACCTCCCCTCTCTACCTCCAGGTGACCTGTTTATTGAACATTTATCCTGATTTGCTTGCACAAAGTTTACAGGGAGGGTAGACTATGACTGCTGTTGATGGCGCATTCATTCTGATTTGTTTGTAGGAAGGTTATATGGCAATGAGCATTCATCCTGATTTGCTTGCAGGGTGTTTATGCATTATCCTTTTAACCGTCCATCCATCCATCCCATACTTTTCAATTCATTCCCCGCTTGTTCCTGATGTAGATCTTCATTCACCCTTTCTTTCCTGCCTGGGGTGGGAGCACCATTTAGTGGTTTGCCTCAGGTGCCAAAATTTCTTGAGCCATCCCTGCTCCAACCACATCTGGAAGGTCCCACATGCCTCACCGGACAAATGCGTGGAGATCAGAGGAAAGTGCGGCCCTCTATATGTTTCCTCAGGGCTTATATCTCATGTTGGCAAACGAATGCATCTCTTTTCATCTGACAAATATAGTTTTGAGGATGTGTGATTTTAATGTTACTGGGTGGTGGTCAGGTCTGCAAAAGGGACAGGTGCAGAATGTGCACTCAGTCTCATGTCCCTTCTTCATCTCCCTTCCCAAAGGAATACATGGAATACATAACCCTACAATATGGATGCGATGACAAACCTAGACAGCATCTTAAAAAGCAGAGACGTCACCTTGCCAACAAAGGTCCGTATAGTTAAAGCTATGGTTTTCCCAGTAGTGATGTATGGAAGTGAGAGCTGGACCATAAAAAAGGCTGATCGCTGAAGAACTGACGCTTTTGAATTATGGTGCTGGAGGAGACTCTTGAGAGTCCCATGGACTGCAAGAAGATCAAACACATCCATTCTGAAGGAAATCAGCCCTGAGTGCTCACTGGAAGGACAGATCCTGAAGCTGAGGTTCCAGTACTTTGGCCACCTCATGAGAAGAGAAGACTCCCTGGAAATGACCCTGATGTTGGGAAAGATGGAGGGCACAAGGAGAAGGGGACGACAGAGGACGAGATGGTTGGACAGTGTTCTTGAAGCTACCAGCATGAGTTTGACCAAGCTGCAGGAGGCAGTGAAAGACAGAAGTGCCTGGCGTGCTCTGGTCCATGGGGTCATGAAGAGTCGGACATGACTAAATGACTAAACAACAACAACAACAACAATAATATGGAAGCCACACCATTGATCCCATCTAGCTCAGTATTCTCTGCATTGACTGGCAGAAGCTCTTCAGAGTTTTTGCCAGGGGCCATTCCCAACCCTACCCTAAGATGCTGTGGATTGAACCTGGGGCCATTTGCAGGCAAAACAGATGCTCTGTCACTGAGCTACGGCCCTTATTCATTTGTACACATGCACACTTTTGTAAGCACACAGAAATGGTTGTTAAGGTCCCCCCATCAGCTGAAGCCCCTCCCCACTGAGTTTCCTAGGTACTCCTTGCTTTTGCCCCCATCTGCAAGCTTGGCAGTGGTGCCTCCTGATCAGTGATCTTGGAGCTTGAGGGCCCATTATTCACAGAGGCACCATTATTAAAGAAACACTGTGTGAATCAAGGGCATAAATCACAGCCTAATGCATGCAGGAGAACAGCATTGATTGAGTCCCACTTGTTCAATTTACACCACAGGTAATATGAGAGCATCCTCCTTTTCTCCAGGTTAATTGATCCGGTATAACTGCTGCCACCTGGACCCTCAGCAATGGAACCACGATCGGGGGGCATAATTATGCACGCTTGAGAGGGCCCTTGTGCTCTTTTAAATAAATAAACAAACACAGAACCAAACACTGTCCCTAAAGCCTTTTGGTTTCTCAAAGAAGGAGGGAGGGAAGATAAGGTATTGATGTTACTCTTTAACACAGCAAGAAGGCCGGACGAGTACCAACAGGTAGAAATGGCAAGAGAGAAGTCTTCTTCAGCCATATGTATGTGAGGAGAAACTTTGAAATGGCAAGAGCTGTTTGGTCGTGGAACAGGCTCCTCGGTGGCTGCCATCCATTGGGACCAAGGGGACAGGGTCAAAGGAGTCCAAACTGTAGGTGGAGCCAGAGCCAATGACAGCCAGAAGCCATGTTCATACCACTTGAACCAGTTGTGGCTTACCTCAAAGGATTCTGGGTGCTGTGGTGTGTTAAAGGTGCTGAGAGTTGTTTGTATTCCCCTCACAGAGCTCTAGTCCCCAGGGTCCCCCTGGGAAGAGTGATTCATCGTTAAAGCACACTTGGAACCCAGTGCTCCGAAATGCTGCCCTTCAGTGACAGCATGGGGAGCCATTTTCAGGGAGCACATTCCCTCACAGGCAACCCCCTGTGGCCACATAGCGCTGGGGGATGTGGCCAAAAACTCAGGTGGCCAATCATCCAGGCAAGGAAGAGGTGCTATTGCAGTTCACGGACACATGCCAGCCACTAGAGGGGCATGCGGAGCAGCAAAAGTTCAGGGCACAACATGGGGAAGGGGCATGACCTGGGCAGTCCCAAGGGCCAGATAGAGAGGGCTGGGGGCCACATTTGAGCCACGGAATTTGAGGTTCCCGCCCCCAGAGGTGTCTAAGAAAAGTACAGGGTAATTGAGAGGACTGCTTTGTTGTGGTGAAACAAAGGCAAATAAAACCATTGCCTTTTCATTATATATCTATCATCTATCTATCATCTATCTATCTATCTATATCATCATCTGCTGGTGAGGCCCACGTCCCTTTAACAACTGCATGGCAAGCAAATCCAGCAGCTGTAAGGTTTCTTTGCACAGATATGCAGTGATGGGAAAGCTTCACCTGCCAGATCCCTTATCCAAATGCTCAAGGCATAGGAAGCCTGCCAAGGAGAAAAAACCAAAAACCAAAATGAAATGAAACCCAAACCTTTGGCACTTAGTCAAATTCATACATTGCCTATTGTCAAATGCTGAAGCTCAGCTTTTAAAAAACAAAGGCTGCTTTTCAAGGAGCCGAAGGAGAACGTGACTCCTCGGGCTACTGCCATAGGGATGTCCCCTTGAACTCAGATGTTCTCCAGTTTTTACTTTTTTCTAGCACACTCATGGTGTGCATTGGAGCTAAATATCTTCAGAGAGGGCGAAAGCATTGGGCGCAGTGGTGGGAAAACTTTTTAAGTTCTGGAATCCAAAGGCCACATGCCAATGGTGGGCGGAGCCTGAGGAAAATGTGGGTGGAGCAATAAATGCAAATTTTACCTTTGTACAGTAGGTTAGTTTCTACACACACACACACACACACACACACACACACACACACACACAGCCTCACCCCCTATCTCCTCCATTGAGACAAGCATTATCCTTTATAAAAACTTCAAACAGATCTAGGGTGCTGCTCCAAAGTATGTGTTCCCCTTTCAAAATATACACTTTTTGTAAAAGAAGAACACCTATTTTGAAACAGCTTTTCAGCCGGAAATGAAAGCTGGGTGAAAAATGAGTTTCAAGCTGCACATTAGTCTGGGTGCTGTGGATAAAATCAAGTTTTTAATCAAAATCTGCACAGATAAATTTCCTCAGGGGTCCCTACTCCCAGTGCCCTTATTCTCATTCCAAGGATTCTCATTCCTGAGCCCCTGTCCCACCATCACACTGTGTTGTTTCAAATGAGGTGTGTAGCGCAGAGTATCCTTTTTGGTGGTGGCTCTGCATCTGTGGAATGACCTTCCCACTGTGATGTGCCTTTCCCCAGGCTTTGTATTCTTTCAGACACCAGGTAAAAACCCACCTTTTGGGCTGGGCTTTTAAGTTGTTGTTAAGTCATTTTTTTATGCTGTTTTCAATTATGCTCATGATGGATTTTATGGGACTTACCATGTAATATATTTTATATATTGCCACTTTTAAAAATATTTAAACTGCCTGTGACTGTTTTTGGTGAAGGGTAGGATCTTTCTCTACACACACACACACACACACACACACGCACGCACACACCTGAAACCTTGACTCCATCTGCTCTATGACATGGTTGCAAAAGGCTTTGACTCTGTGTAAGAGCACCTGATCTGTCTGCAGAACATCCCAGGTTCAATTGTGGCCATTTCCAAGCAGGACTAGGAAAGACCTCTGTCTGAAATCCCAGAAAGTCAGTGTAAACCAGGGGTGTTAAGTTGTGGGTGAACATATCAGACGACACAGCGATTCTTCAAACAGCTCTTCTTTATTCAGGTGCCAGAACAGAACTGAACTGAAGGGCTCAGTCAGCCTGCTTATATAGAGCTCCAGTACCACGTTACTGTAACAACCTTCTAAAACTATCCAATCACTGAACGTCACTTTCGATCCTTCATTTGCATAACTATCTACAGTATCCATCCAATCACTGAACGTCACTTTCAATCCTTCATTTGCATAACTATCTACAGTATCCCCCTGCTGGCCCAGGGTGAGAACTTCAGTACATAACAAGGGGTGTCCAAACTTTTTTCAAAGAGGGCCAGATTTGATGAAGTGAACATGCTTGAGGGCCGACCAAAATTGGAAATTACAAGAAATACCAAGAGTGGAGGAATGGCAGATGAAGACGATGGACTTTTTGGAGCTGGCCGACCTGACCGGAAGAATCCTCGAACAGAAAGAGGAGGAGTACCAAAAATAATGGAAGAAATTTAAGGATTATTTAGTTAAATATGCTAAGATAATATAAGTAAGAATTACTTGTGAGTACCAAATTGGCCTAGGAGTTAAATATATTAAATTGCATAACACTATTGACAGAAGTTAATATGAAAAGAAAACAAGCTAGGTTGACTAAGGGTCTGTCTCTGTATAAGACAACTTCCTACCTTTGTTTCCTCTGCACCATAGCTTGTCCTCTACTGGGTAAGCCAATAAATATTAGGAAAGTGTCATTGATTGATAATAATCTGTTGCAAATATTCCCCAGCAGCTGCAGCCAGAAAACACCAGGCTATGTGCGACACAGTGCCTTAATGCTCATGCACATGAATTGATGTGCCTGCACACTAGAGCCAAGATAACATCTCCCTTCCCGCCTTGCAAATCTACCTTTGGATATCCACACCATATGTTTAAAGCACATTCAATGTGCATTTACTGTAAAGCACACAACTTCTCCCCGGCAGCTGGAGTTTGTTAAAGGTGGAGCGTCGTGCATGTTGAATGAGCTTTAAATGTATGGTGCAGAGATCGGCACTTAACTTCTAGAGATCTTTGGGAAGTGAGGTGAACCCTGAAGAATGACAATCTGAGCCGCTTACAATGTTGTTGTTGTTTAGTCGTTTAGTCGTGTCTGACTCTTCGTGATCCCATGGACCAGAGCACGCCAGGCACGCCTGTCTTCCACTGCATCCCACAGTTTGGTCAAACTCATGTTAGTAGCTTCGAGAACACTGCCCAACCATCTCGTCCTCTGTCGTCCCCTTCTCCTTGTGCCCTCCATCTTTCCCAGCATCAGGGTCTTTTCCAGGGAGTCTTCTCTTCTCATGAGGTGGCCAAAGTACTGGAGCCTCAGCTTCAGGATCTGTCCTTCCAGTGAGCACTCTGGGCTGATTTCCTTCAGAATGGAGAGGTTTGATCTTCTTGCAGTCCATGGGACTCTCAAGAATCTCCTCCAGCACCATAATTCAAAAGCATCAATTCTTCGGCGATCAGCCTTGGTCTAGCTCTCACTTCCATACATCACTACTGGGAAAACCATAGCTTTAACTATACGGATCTTTGTTGGCAAGGTGAATAGAGACAATTTAACAAGGCAAAAATATATAGGGACTAATTCACGGGGGGGGGGGGGCTTCCAGAAGGTCTGGGCGCTCCCTGAGAAATAGAGCCAGTTGGGACAGTTCCTTTAATGGGAAGCATCCTGTTGAAAGGGCGCCCTGTGTCGCTTTGCTTTAGGCAAGTTTTGGCACAGGAGAGTCAAGCAAAGTTCCTTCCCTTCCTCTTCCCAGCTCTGTGCCTCTCTCCCTCCTGTCTCCTCTCTTTCTCCCCCCTTCTTTTCTTCTCACTGCCCTAATTTTTCGTTCACCTATAATTTTCTCCATTGACTTTAATTAAGTTCTCCCCAGGCTTGCTCAGTAGGCAGGCTTCCCTGGGTCTAATTAGACTCTCATCATAAGTAATCTACATGGAAAGCAGACACGTGCATGAGAGCGCACCGCGCATGCAAGCCGGCGAGCCTGATTTATTGAGAGACTACAGCAAGCAGATGGGTGCATAAAACATGACAAATAATTCTGGTGCATCTTTTTTTTTTTTTTAAAGGGGGGTGGTGGCAGAGAGGATGGTGTTGGTGGATAGCAGCCCAATGCACAAGCTCCGAACGGAGGAAGCTTGGCACTGTCCCCGCATACTTGCACAAGTCACATTTCTCTCTCTCTCTCCCTCTCTCCAGGTATCACCGCCTTCACTCAATAAAACCAATAGAGCAGATCAGAGTAAATCATCATTGACTGGAAAAGCGGGAGTCGTTGATAACAACGATTCCCAGTTGAGCCATAAGGAGATCTCTCATGCTGATCTGTTTCTTACCATGTACTTAAGACCCAAGGTGTGTGCAGAAGTAATTATTGGAGGGAGGCTGCCCATGGCGCGGCTTTGTACTGTTTGCTCGGGGATGGAGCGCCGAGTGTTTTATGCGCTCGGGAGGTTGATTGCCTGCTCACGCAACCTGGGAGCCTCCAGGGAGAGCAGGAGCTCGCAGCAAACCTCTCAGGCAAACAGACCTACTTCCTAAAGGTTTCTGTGAGGCAGGAGGGGAGGGGGAATATAGGGCCCTGGGCGGGGTAGAGGAAAGAGCTTGGAAATGGTTGGAGTTGAAATTAAGGAGGAAAAGTTGAAAAGCCTCCTGCCACAGGCAAAGAAGGCTACAAAGCAGAGGCCTCAGTGTCTGAAGTTGGAAAGCCAAAGGTGATAACATTAAAAAGTTAAAGGTGTGTCAATAATAATAATAATAATAAATTTATTTCTACTCCACTCATCTGGGCGGCTCCCAATAGAATTAAAAGCACAATAAAACACCAAACTTTAGAAACTTCCCTAAACATTGCTGCCTTCAGATGTCTTCTAAAAGTCAGATAGTTGTTTATTTCCTTGACATCTGATGGGAGTGTGCCACTACAGGGTGGGTGCCACTACAGAGAAGGCCCTCTGCCTGGTTCCCTACAACCACACTTCTCGCAGGGAGGGAACTGCCAGAAGGCCATCGGAGCTGGACCTCAGCTCCTCAGCTTTAATCGTTTCCTCTCCCCAACTGCTTTCCAGAGACAAGAAATTGGTTGAAATCTTTTTTTTTTAAAGTCACCTATTCACCATAAATTTAACACATTTAAAGCACATGACCTCCCCCCCCCCCCAAATCCTGGGAATGGTAGTTTGGTAAGGGCATTAGGAATTTAAGCTTTGTGGGAGATAAACTACACCTCCCAGGATTCTTTGTGGGGGAACTGTCTGCTTGAAATGTGCTTGAAAATTTATGTTGTGGAAATAACCTCAGATTGCAGGTTTAGATCCACTTGTCTGGGAGTCATCCCTGTTGAACTCAGTAGGACTTACTTCTGAGTCAATGCACATAGGATTGCATTGTAAACAGCAGCTTAGAGGAAAATGCAGAAGTGCAGGCCTCCTTCATGGTAGCCACAGCTGTGACCCCTGTCAGCCCCCCCACGCCTAAGATTATACTACTTTCTAAAATTATACAGTAATAATAATTAAGGATGCAATGCATTGATCATTGCAGATCTCCATTTGTTCCCTTTCAGCTAGAACTACTCTTTTCTGTGCACGTACATAGGCAAATGGAGTAACTTTAAGTTGTGTTTTCCTTGAAGTTCCATGGCATGTAACAGAACTTGCACACCGTTCTGTTGCAATATCTAATTTTTTTGGTAAGTCGCTTCACTGTCCCCCCTTACAATCAAGCAGTCTGTGTGTGTGTGTGTGTGTGTGTGTGTATACATTGGCACCTCGGGTTATATACACTTCAGCAGGTTACATACGCTTCAGGTTACAGACTCCGCTAACCCAGAAATAGTACCTCAGGTTAAGAACTTTGCTTCAGGATAAGAACAGAAATCGTGCTCCAGCAGTGCGTCAGCAGCGGGAGGCCCCATTAGCTAAAGTGGTGCTTCAGGTTAAGAACAGTTTCAGCTTAAGAATAGACCTCCAGAACGAATTAAGTACTTAACCCGAGGTACCACTGTATATATATGAAATAGATAAATAAATAAGTAGACACCCAGAGTTTCTGACTACAGTAATAAAATAGTAATAATAACAACTGTAACAGAGGAAATAGATAGCCATCTAAACTTGGCACAGACTTGAAGAGTTGAGGCGGAGTGTGGAGATGCTTCAGATACAGATGTGGTCTAGCCGGTCTCAAAACGAGAACGCACTCCAGAGGGATGGCATCCCAGCTTGGCTCCCAAGGGCACACTGCCACCTGCACCCAGCCATGAGAGAGTGGGTGACAGGTTTCGCTGGTGAGGGGCCCTTCTGAGCACTGAGGCCCCTGGTCAGCGCCTGGCTGCACCTGCCATTGGCACCAGACCTGATACTGAGTTCCCTCAGTAAACAGAACGATGCCCTGTCCACAGGCCTGGTGTCAACAAGTGGCGCCCTTGGGCAGTTGTTGGGCACCATTGACCTGCTGGTGCCTACTTTGTCCCCCCCTTTATTTCTGATGCTTATTGCTTGGCAGACAGCTGGGTGTGGGAGCATCCTCGTTTACATTTCCCACAATACCCATGAAGCAGTGTTGCTCTGGGGCATTGTGGGAAAATAAATCGATGGGACTCGCATACTTACTGCAGCTGTCTGGCTGCTATTGGAGTATCATAGCTGCTGGTTGGTGGAGGCTACTTGCTACCCAGTAAGCCTGCCAGAATCCCAACAACAGAGGAGGAGACCCAGAGAGCACTACATAGAGGGCCACCCCTCCAAACTCAAGATGGTACCAAAAGGAAAATGGCCCCTGTAGATTCTGCTGAAGCTCTTTAAAAGGACTGGTCCCAGTTCCTCCCAAGGTGTGCAGTCAAGGGATTATTGCTCCATGGGTGATGCCCATGTCTGTTCAGGGCATGTTGCATCTTGGACATGATTTGCATTTGCAGATAAGGGGTTTGCAATCTCCACACTTGTGCTGGGACATCAGCTAGCCAAGGGAGAAAAACAACTGTCTTGGCTTGCCTTTTGCAGTTGCTTGATGTGCAGAAATCAACAGAGGCATTCTTCAAAGCCTAAATATCACCTGTTAATGTCTATATCTTTAGTTACGGTTAAAGGCAGAGCAGCGGCGATGCAAATAGTATGCAAATTGGGTACAATTATGCACAAAATGTGCACTTTCTCACCTACCATGTATAGATGCACATTTAGAAAAGAATTGCTATAATTTAAATGGAAGGCCAATGCATCTCAGCTGAGTAGGGAAGGCTATGACCAGCTCAGCAGAAGACAGCTCAGTCCGTTGTCCAGGTGTGAAGTGTCAATGTGTGACTTCAAGCCCTCTGCTCTCCCTCCTTAAGATTCTTTACTAATAAAATGGACTAGGACTGAGCAGCCCTTCAACAGAATGCCAGGGAGATATGTTTATTTTCCTTTGCATTTAGACAATGATGTTATATGTTTGCATTGTTATATCTTTTTTCATTATTTTTTTTAAATCTTATTGTAGTTTCTACTTGCTTGTCTAGCAGGAAGTGGTATCCAAATTTCACAAACCTAAACGTAACTCGAGCCCTGCTTTATACAACAAAGCTAGCTCATATTATTAGCTATCTCTTTATCAATACATCACCCTTGGAATTAACAGCAGTCTTTTCAGACTGATCATTGTTGGGTGGGCTTACCTTACATTCCTGCTTCTGGGCTCCATAATTCTGTCAGTATCTTGGTACAAGTAAGGTAAAAAGGTAAAGGACCCCTGGACAGTTAAGTTCAGTTAAGGCAACTATGGGGTGTGGTTCTCATCTCACTTCAGGCCGATGGAGCCCATATTTGTCAACAGACAGCTTTCCAGGTCATGTGGCCAGCATGACTAAACCGCTTCTGTGACAGATGCCAGAGTGCCCAGAAAAGCTGTTTACCTTGCTGCTGCAGCTGTACCTATTTATCTACTTGTACTGGTGTGCTTTCGAAGTGCTAGGTTGGCAGAAGCTGGGATGGCGCAACGGGAGCTCACCCCCATAGCAGGGATTTGAACCACTGACCTTCCAATCTTTACCTTGGTCCCAAGTAATGCAGACTGGTCCATTAGAGAGAATGGGACATTATCTCATTAACCTCTGAGCCAGTCCCCACCTCTCTGTGGGTGGTACCAGCTTTCTTATCCTTAACCTCTGTGCTGCACTGGTAGAACTCAGCAGAGGACAACACTATTATTAGTTGGCTCTGTCTCTCATTGGCTCAGGTACCACCTACTGTTGGCCTCCTGCCTTTTATTCTACTAGTTCCATGGTTGGACACACACAGCAATGGTGGGAGGAATCAGCTGGGGGACCAAGATTGATGGATCCTTGGTTGTTTTTAACAACGGACATTCAACAGATGGAGATCTGTCAGGGGGCATTGTGGGTTGGTTGCCCTGCACCAATCAGAGTACCCACACTAAGGCTGCCAGGGAGCACACCTGAGTAGGAAGAGGGTCATCCAAGGATTGAGAGCCTGGTACTGGCTGTGCACCAGAGGATCTGTCAGCGACTGGCTGGATGCAGAGGAATGGTGGTGGAAACAGCTGTGGAACCCCCAAAGAAAGAAGGTTCAGAGCCCGGGGATTTGTGGTGGGACAAGGAGTGGTCAGAGGGAGAAGACTGGGAAGAAGAGGGGTTGGAAGCTGAAGAGGGCTTAGTGAGAAGGGAGAGTCTGGCAGAGAGAAGTCCAAAATCAGAACCAGAAGCTGGCGAGTGGAATAAGGGAGGCCAAGAGGTAGAGATGAGTTGGGCTGATGAAGAGTCACAAGTGTCGCTCCCCTTCCCGTCTCCCAGAACTAGGAGCAGATGAAAAATTCAGAGAAGGGATTGCTGCATGGAGGCCAAGTCTCCGATGGCTTGGAAAAAGCCCTGGAGGAGACCTAGACAGCTGTGGGGAGGTGGGGTCTTTAAGTCTTGGCAACTGATTTCATGAAGGAAGACCCACTGGGAATGAGCTGCTGTGCTCATTAGGCCTGGCACTCAGCCAGGTCTGTGAAGGTCATGCTTTTGCTAATAAAGAGTTAACTCCAACTTTGGACTATGCGATTACTAACTCACACACTCTCTGAAATCCCAGTGGGCACCAACCAACACTAGTCCCAAGCCATTTAGGATAAGAAAAAGCTTACTTGCCATGGCTTTAGATCTGGTACCAAAGCTAGCATGCTTATTACACACCTGACGTTGCTACAGGTGGTGCAAAAACAGGTGTTGTACTGCTGGTGCATTCAAAGGACAGTCATGGCTGCAGGGCCATGTGGCTCTCCCAAGGTGGGGCTAATATTGCTGTATCTGCTGGAAAATAAATTGCATCAGAGTTCTCACAATATCTCCCCCCCCCATCATTCGTGTACCAGCATTAACAATGAATAACAGCTGCATTATTCAAACAAGCAACACAAAGAACCGTTTATCATTTCACAAGAAATAAATGTGTTTTACTGGGTAAAAATTGCATTTCCTAAGTTTAAGTGCAAGCGATAAAAGTGCCCTGATAAAACTTGGTCGCCCAGAGTGATCAAGCAACAGGGGATTTGCATGGCTGAATTAACAGGGGATTTGCATGGCTGTCTCTAGAAACGCACCTAGACGGTATCCCTCCTTTCGTGTTAATTAGGGCAAAATGTGTCTATTGATGAATCAGTGGGATTAATCAAGGCGTTCGTGAAGTGTAGATTAAAAGTGTGGACCGCTGCTCCAATTTTAATCAAGTATCCACGGCAAAAAGCGGCTCAGGGTCAGTTACTTGAATGTACCCCCCCTCCCCATTTCTATGGCCCAAACACCTTCTCCTGGGCTGTAGACACTCCTGGGTCCTCAGCTATCTTTCAGGTCTGGTGGCAGTTCATGGGGCACATTCCTAGACTCTTCTAAGGTTATTTTCATGGCTCTTCCTGGGCCTTCTCTAAGGCAGGTATGGACCACCTGTGGCTCTCTAGATGCTGCTGGTCTCTCTCACCTTTGGGGCTGCGGCAGGCTCCAGACTGCTGAGAGCTTTAAATGACAAAATTACATGTGAATACAGAATGCATTTGTACAGGGGGAAACTCTTGTTGCTCCTTCCTAACTGAGAATTAGCTTATTGTCTCATAAGCCAATAGACATTTGCTGACCCATATAAAAGTACCAGACATTTGCTAGAGACCAGAGGTAATTGAGTACCACACGGAAAAAGATGTCATTATTTCTCCCTCAGCCATTACTTCTTTTCCATTTTAGGCTTGTTACTCATCTGTATCTTTTCTTTACTGAGAAAACCATTTCATGGAGGACCATCTTCTCCCATTACGATCCTATCCAGGGATTTAGAAAACTTTGACACTTAAAGCCATAAAAAAACCTGGGACCCAGATGTCTGCAAGAGCGTCTTCTTTCATCTTGACCTCCTTGTGCTTTAAGATCAGCAGACGAGGCCTTCTTGGTGGTCCCTTTGCAGGATTCTGCTGGCTTTGTATTTGTTGTGTCATTGAGATTTCTGTTTTATTTGCCACTTTTCTGGCTCTTTTACATACACCCTGCTTTGAGGTCAGTTATGAAAAGCAGTACAGCGGAAATCAAATTAGACAATGGAAAACCAATGGGGGAGGAAAAGACCACCGCTCACAGTTCATGCTAGGCATGTGGGAGGTCTCAGGTTCCAACCCTGACATCCTGGACAACCAATGTAGTGCAATGGTTAGACTGGGAACCAAGAGACCAGGGTTCAAATCCTCACTCAGCCAGAAAGGCCACTGGGTGACCTTGGGCCAGTGACTGCCTCTCAGCCTAACCTACCTCACAGGGTTGTTCTGGGGATTAAATGAGAAGGGTTGGGGAGAACCATGTACCCCACCTTGAGCTCCTTGGAGAAAAAGGTGGGATATTAATGCAATAAATCATCACCATCATCTCCACTTCAAAGGATCAGGGGGAGAAAGTTTGGGAAAGAATCTGGAGAGCCAAAGTGAACCTGAGAAGATAATATTGGGCTGGATGGATAAATAGCCTTATCTGGCATAAGGCAGCTTGTTATATCCCAGTGGCAGGTGTTCTGGGTGTGATGCTGAGATAAGTGGGATTGCACCACAAGATAAAAGTCCGATGGGCGTCTGCTGCAACAACGTGGAGGTTAACGAGCACTTACGTAAGTAGGCAGGTGCTCTTTATGTCCTTCTGCTTTTACGATGCTAAGGTAACATCAGGATCATCGCTTGCCACCAGGAATGTAACCAGTTGCCTGGCAGGCCAGCTGCAAACTCTCAGGAGAAACAGAACTTTGCTCTGATCCGCTGGAAATCAACTGAAAAGCAGCTACATTTTGATATGACAAGTTGAGCACTTGTTTAGGAGCCGGGTGGGGAGCCTTTTTGGTCACCTCATGAGCCAGATGCGACAGGTGGGTGGGGGCAGCCCACCTGTCAATCATCTGACATTGCAACGCCTGGGAACAGTTGATGGGGCTGACTGGAGGTCTCTCTTGCAGGCTTCCTAGAGGCATCTTGTTGGCCACTGTAAGAACAGGATGCTGAACTAGATAGGCCTTTCTGTCTGATCCAGTAGGGCTCTAGGGCCATATTCATCTCTTAACCCTGAGGTTCCCTATCCCTGCTGTAGGCAACTCCAACCAAGATGGAACAATGGCTGGCCTAATATGCTTAACAACCAACTGAGTATGTTCCTATGGCCAGTAAATTCTCTGGGAAGCCTTCGTTTCCTGCAGGTTTGCTAGCTAAGGTTTGTTCCATTCCATTGAGGAGGCTGGAGGACTCCTAGAGAGAAAATTGACTTGGGAGGAAATGACCCAGCATGTCATTTCACACAGCAAGCTTGCGGTGTTGGGCTTGCAAGGAAGACCTCCTGCTACTTTGTGAAAGTTTCTGACCTGCAAAGAGCAAAAGTGGAGACTTGTGGGAGAAGAAGGATCAGATGGTGATGGTCTTGCACCTCTTAACAAGAGGCCCGTCAGTGGGCTCCATTCTTTCATTCCAGCCATGGAAAGAGAAAACCTTGAGTCCTGTCCTGGGGCAACACAATGATGAACCCATAAGTTTTCTCTGATGCCATGATGGATCCCAATGCATCATTTGAGTGTCATTCTTCTAATGTAGGCTTTCCCTAATGTGATGCCCTTTAGATGTTACTGAACTACAACTTCCATCATACGCCCATTGTTGCATTTGATGCTTTGAAGTTGTTGTTTTTTTATTAAAAAAATATATATTGGCTGTAGCTCTGGATATACTTGTCCATTGGCCATGGCTTGGGCTGATGGGAGTTATAATCCAGCAACATTTGGAGGGCACAAGGTTGGGGAAACCTCACTTCCTGCCTTCTTCTCACAAAACCATGAAAAGTGTAGTCTGTAATCAAGATAAGACTCTCCAACAACAATGAACTCTTTGTTCCTTCACTAAAATGCTCCTCCCAAATTTTACTGAAGTGAAGCCAGGACACTTAAATAAGTCTGAAATCTCTGGAGCTCCAAGGCAAGGCACACTCCGCCTTGGAGAAAAGACCCAGTGAATGTAGTCTTACTTCTGTACGTTTGTATTTTTGCAATGTTGTGACTTGTTCTTTTATGTTTTTACACTTTTAATGGTTTTATGCTATTTTTAAAAAACTGTCTATCTGTACGTTGCTTAGAATTCCACCCTGATTAGTAAGCAGTTTAGAAATTTTCTCAAACAAACAAACATGCCTAGGATTGTGCTGTTAATGTAGATCTGAGGGTTGTGTGGGGGTAATCCACAGCCCTCTAGATGCCCCTAAACTACAATTCCCATTATTCCTGGCCATTGGTCATGCAGGCTAGAGCTGATGGGAGTCAGAGTCCTCTGGCACTGATGCATTCTGTGGCCTTTTCCTTTGCCTATTATTTTTTTGGACACCATATTAATTTTTTTGACTGCAATGCTGAGGCAAAGTCTGATGGCCCTCCTGGTTGAGCTCTAGGAAACGCCATGCTGCATATTTGCTTTAGATACTTAAATACAACTCAGGGTTCAGATCACAGCTTCTCCACGGCAGCTAAATAAGTAACACGTTCGGATTTTGTAAACTGTTTCTCACAGCTTGTTTATTTAGGGTTATAACTTGAGTCAGGCTCCTTATGGAAGCGTGACTCATTGTTTAATGTGTCAGCTTATTAGCAATACTTGTTTTTGCCTTATATTTCCTTTGCTACCACTAATTGCTGAGCCCACTGTGAGCTCCAGTTTCCAATGGCAGTGTACAAGAGGAAGGAAGAGAAAGTGGATGTTGCAAGGCAGAAGCCCCTGGAAAGACACAAAACCCTTAGATTTGCAGAGAAGCCTTGAAAAAAAAAGCACAGAAGCAAAACTGCGATCAAATGGGCAGCATTTGGAAACTGGGGTAGCAGCAGGGAGTTCCAGCAGTTTGGTTCCTCTGTCTGAATATGTTAATCCAATCATTTGTCATGCTAAACTTGCAGATTTGCAGGATGAGATGCTCTTTATATATCATAGTGGGGAAACCTCACATCAAATCTGACCACCATTACCTCTCTATCTGGTCCATGAACCTCTTCCTATGTCACACACCCCTCTCTTCAGGCCATACCCCTCACTGGCTCTGTTGACAGGAGCGAGCCAGCCGTCAATCACACAATGCAAGAGGAATTAACTCTTTATCAGGGGAAAACAGGATCTGCACAGGAGTGTCAGACCTAATGAGCACAGCATTTCATCTTCCGTAGGTGTTGCCCCCATAAAGCAATTGTGGAGTCCTCACCTTCTAAGTCCCTTCCTCTCTAGGGTTTCCCCCAAGCAATCTGAGATTGTGCCAGCATGAAGCTAATTTCTCTTTTGACCTCTTCATGCCTCTCCTGGTTCTGTGAGACCAATGGGGAGGGGACCTTGTTACTATGGGGGGGGGGAGGGAGGCACTTGTGCCTCTTCACCAGCCTGACTAATCTCTGCCTCTTGGCCTCCCTCATCTCACTCTCCTGCTTCCACATCCACTTCCAATTCTGGACTTCCCTCTAGCACAGACTCTCCCTGCTCACTAAGCCCTGTTACCTCTTCAGCTGCCAACACTTCCTCCTCCCATGCTTCTCCCTCTTATCCTCTGACCACTCTTTGCCCCACCACCAGTCCCCGGGCTCTGAGCCTTCCTCCCTTGGGGCTTCCCCAGCTGGTTCCTCCCACCATTCCTTTGCATCCAATCAGTCCATGACGTCTGTCTTGCCCACAAATGTTTTTTCCTGGCTGGACTGTATCACTGAACACTTTGCTTATCAGAATGGAGGGTAGTGAGGGGCGTCTAAACTACCCTATGCACAAAGTAAAAGCCACAGACTCCACCCACATGTGCTGCTGCCCCCACCCACCCTTGGTACATGCCTAGAAGGGAATATAGCCCTTGGGCTGAAATAGACTGCTGCGCTGTTGTTGTTTAGTCGTTTAGTCGTGTCCGACTCTTTGTGACCCCTTGGACCAGAGCACGCCAGGCACTTCTGTCTCCCACTGCCTCCCGCAGTCTGGTCAGACTCATGTTCGTAGCTTCGAGAACACCGTCCAACCATCTCATCCTCTGTCGTCCCCTTCTCCTTGTGCCCTCAATCTTTCCCAACATCAGGGACTTTTCCAGGGACTCTTCTCTTCTCGTGAGGTGGCCAAAGTATTGGAGCCTCAGCTTCAGGATCTGTCCTTCCAGTGAGCGCTCAGGGCTAATTTCCTTAAGAATGGATAGGTTTGATCTTCTTGCAGTCCATGGGACTTTCAAGAGTCTCCTCCAGCACCATAATTCAAAAGCATCAATTCCCCTTCATGGGTCACTGTCTTGCCGTGGCGAAGGGGCTTGAATAACTCAGAGAAGCTATGAGCCTTGTCATGCAGTGCCACCCAAGATGGACAGGTTATAGTGGAGAGTTTTGACCAAACGTGATCCACCTGGAGCAGGAACCGGCAAGCCACTCCAGTATCCCTGCCAAGAAAACTCCATGGACAAAGACTGCTGTGCTATATGCACCCATATATCTAATCAATCTTAGCACAGAAAGCTGTCTTCTGCCAGGTCAGGCTATTTGTCCATCTGGCTCAATGCTGTCTAATCTGCCTTCAGGGTCTTGAGCAGAGGTCTTTCCCATTGCTTGCTCCCTGATCCCTTTAAGCTGGAGATGCCAGGAACTGACCCTGAGCTCTTCTACATTCAAAGTGCATGCTCCATCACTGAGCTGTGGTCCCTTGAAAACAACAGCTGGACTGCAAACCAGAAGGACAGAATCAAAGACCAAATTATAATGTGCATCTCTTCCTTTATGCATAAAAATGTAATGCTGTCTTCACTTAGTCCCCATTGGAGGATTTGTAGGGCCTCATCACAGTCCTGGATTTGCATGTAGAAAAACCCAAGAGAGCAAGCCAAGCAAGCTTAGTAGTTCCGTGGGGTGGGAAGTGGAAAGTCTAGGGAGTTAATGTGGAGTGATGGCAGAGGGGGTTGGTGAGTGGAGCGAACAGGGGTACAGCCCCTAGTAGACTATATTTTTGTATGGAAAAAGATGTCACCACGCTTCAGTTTGCATGGCAACCTTCTGAGGCCATATATAAATGGTGGGTGGTTCCAGAACCAAAAGTGGGTGGAGGAATTGGCATGACTCTTCCTTTGTTCAGTAGGCTATATCTGAGCCACACAGAAGTCACAGGTTTCTAAGCACATACACACCCTTTCATCCATCCATGCATGCATATAGGAAGCATGATCATAGTTCAATGACACATTCCAACCAGGTGAAAGCTCTTGTGTAATAATAATAATAATAATAATAATAATAATAATAATAATAATAAATACCCCACCCATCTGGCTGGGTTTTCCTAGCCACTCTGTGTGGCTTCCAACAAAACATTAAAATACAATAATTCATCAGATATTAAAAGCTTCCCTAAACAGGGCTGCCTTCAGATGTCTTCTAAAAGTTGGTTGGTTGTTATTTCTTTGACATCTGATGCAAGGGGATTTTACAGGGCGGGCGCCACTACCAAGAAGGCCCTCTGCCTGGTTCCCTATAGCTTCACCTCTTGCAGGAAGGGAACCACCAGAAGGCCCTCACCACTGGACCTCAGTGTCCAGGCAGAACGATGGAGGTGGAGACGCTCCTTCAAGGCTGAGGCTGTTTAGGGCTTTAGCCGCCCAGAGTGGCTGGGGAAACTCAGCCAGATGGGCGGGGTATAAATAATAAATTATTATTATTATTATTATTATTAAAGGTCAGCACCAACACTTTGAATTGTGCTCGGAAACTTACTGGGAGCCAATGTACATCTTTCAGGACCGGTGTTGTCATCTTGGCAGCCAACATCCGTATGACCTGAATTGGGACACTCGTGGTTTTTTGTTGTTGTCCCGAGCTGTTACAGGAACCAGCTGACTTGTGCCAGAGTGCTCGACCAAAAACCAGGACATTCTGGGATCCTATCAGAAGCTGGAATGGCTTCTGTAATTCAGGGATGTCCCGCTGAAATTGGGACGGTTGAGTGGTATGCTTGTGGCATGGAGGGGCATGAGGCACAGCTTGTGAGTGCTGTGTCCAGGGGTCGGGGAATGATCTAGGGAGAGTCTGAAGGACATGTAGATAGGCCTGGAAGGAAGCATTTGCCGCCTAGGCCTGAGGTTCACCACCCCTGTTCTAGGTGAGGTACAGTTTCTCTAGGCAATTTGCAACACATCAAATATAAAAAACACACAACCACGGGAACCCCAGCACTGAATCCAAACCCAACATGAAAGAGTAAAACAAATGCCAGCCATGGCAACAAAACATTTAGCACATAAAAAGAGCTAAAAACTGACTCACAGGAGCTAAAAGCAAACCGTTACCACCAATCAGCAAATATTAAAATGTTATCAAATGATGTCGAAACATATAAAAAGGCCTGTGAGAATTTGGGGGGGGGAGAGGCTTCACTGGGCAGCAAAAGGACATTTACATGGGTAGCAGAGGCTTTTCAGGGGTGCTGGGAGACAGGAAAATTGATCAGCACATTAGCACCAGCATGTAAAAATTCAAAGGGAAATGACCTATGATTCTTAAAGTTTTGCATGGATGGCCCAAAGAACAGCTGAATTACTTTCAATTCTGGCTTTGGCTTAGAGGACTCTGTAGACTTTGTGGCAACCTCTTCCTTGGTCCACCTCTTGCCAGGTATGCAAGTTGGCACTAGCGCAAAGGATGCTATTATTCCTACTGATAATGTCACCCCAGTGGTGTTAAGCCAAGACTTCAGGGCCTGAAGGAGGAAGGTAGATAGATGATGGGAGTGAGCTTCAGGTCCTGCCTTCAGGCCTCTCATAAACATGTCTCTGATTATCAGTTTTTGGGAATCACATGTGGGAAGAGTTGCTGTTGCCCTCAGGTCCTGCCTGCAGGCCTTTCATAAACATCTGATTTCTCACTGGGAATATAGGGCACTAGACTAGATGGGCCACTGGCTTGATCCAGTAGAGCTTTTCTCATGTACTTAGTGTTGCAAATGTTAGTGTGCATCTCAGCTTGCATTGAAAGCTGATGGGTCTGCATAGAAAAGAGTAGATAGAGAGAGGGACCTCCAAGTTTCCTAGACTGTCATTTCTGACCTAGCCTGTGCTCACCTTCCCTTAGGCACTAAACTAGCCCTTTTCAACCTTGGGGTCCCAGATGTTGTTGAACTAGAACTCTCATCATCTCTGAGCACTGGCCATGCTGCCTAGATGTTCAACAACTAGGACGTGGGTGGCTCTGTGGTCTAAACCACTGAGCCTCTTGGGCTTGCCGATCAGAAGGTTGGCAGTTCAAATCTGCACGATGGGTTGAGCTCCCGTTGCTCTGTCCCAGCTCCTGCCAACCTAGCAGTTTGAAAGCATGTCAGTGCAAGTAGATAAATAGGTACCACTGCTTTACCTTTATCTTACCAACAATGTCTGGGGCCCAAGGCTGAGAAAAGCTGCATTAGATTGATACTCTTAGGGTTGCTGACCTCATTTCCTGCTTCCTTCTACTTCATCCTCACCTCGGGAGAGGAGTCTTTTGTGTCTCTCCTGCTGAGATGCCAGAGCTCAAGGTCTCCCCACGTTCGTTAGACAGAACTAGGATCTGTCCTCTGAAGCGTCTTTTCTTGTAATAAATGTAGCTTTCTTATTTCTCCTAAGCTGAGAGTCTCTGTGTGATTATACCCATGGTGAAGTGTGTTCCTCCAACAGGGACTCAGTATCAAGTTCAACTTCTGCTGAGCATTTTAGCTCCAAACACCAACACTTACCTGAGATATACCAGCGCTGATGCCGATTGCCACTCCATCCTTTTGAAAAAGCATTTAGAGGGCTCAAGTGCACTGTGCAGTACAACACGGATGCTCTAGATGCCTCCTCCACCTTCATTTCTCCAAGGTGTGGAGAACTGGGCTCCTTTGGGATGAAGGGCAGGATAGAAATTTAATAAATAGCAAATAAATGGAACTAAAGTGAAGATAGCAAGCTCCTTGGCTGTTGTTCTCTGCCCCTTCAGCAGACAAGCTCTAACCACCTTTTCCTGCAAGTTTCACATTTCCTCCCTGCCTCTTTGCTGGGGAAACCTCAGTTATGTTATCGCTGGAATTTGCCACATAATATGGAGGACAAAGGAAAGGACAGAACTTGCCCCATTCAGCAAGTCAGGGCTGTCTTCCCCGCTGCCAAGAAGCACTTTGCAAACAAAGGAGATTAAAAAATAAATACAAGCAATAAAGCTCACCTGACAGTGTCCTTTTAAATTACCCCTTTTTCCTGAAAACCTACAATAAATCGCACGCACAAGCCGTAAAAGTACCTGAAACGCTCTTTGAAAGATTTACAGGCACCTGACTCCTATGCTCAATAAAGTCAACATGCTGCTTGCAAGATAATTTCTCATCAGCCATATTTCAGATTTCCTGAACTCCCTTCAGTCAACCAATCCCAAGTAATACAGCATCGCCAGCCCATCTGAATTACAGCTACTTAAAGCTAACAAGCCCAGCTGATTTATAGGCACTATCTGGGATCTTATCCCTTTCTGCCAGCTTTCCGGATCCAATGTCCTCCTCAACCCACCCCCCGCCCAATTTGATCAAATGCCAGCGGATTATCCGACTTTCCCAGAGAAAGTAATCTAGCCAATAATCTCTCAATTGGTTCAGGAACTCCATTCTGGAGACTATAGTACCTAGTTAGAGGGAGATGGTGGCTTTCTCAGGCTAACATGTGGAGGTTGTCTGTCAGCAAAAGCACAAATATAGGAAGGACTGGAACATATTGGACTGTGGCTTGCAGTGAGAAATGTTTTGGTGATGGGGTTTCTGTGTGTGTGTGTGTGTGTGTGTAAGTGTACACTGGGGAGGGGAGGGCTGAGTCCATCATCAGTCGATGTGAAACTGCAAAACAAACAAACAAACAAAAACAAACAAACAAACAGATATAAGTCTGAGGTGTTTGAAGTTATTGAATTTACTGGGAGGTGGGGGGTGATGTAATCCTAAAAGTGCTATCCCTCTGTGGCTATGGCACCAGTTGTTCTCTGCATTTTTATATGGCCCCCAAGAAAACCAGAGCAGTATAGAGCAAAGGAAGTGAGCCTCGGGTTCAGGGCAGGGGTGGGGATGGCCCCCCCATACCTATCTGGCCCTCAAAATACTCCCCAGTTCACACCCCTCACTGGCCCTGCTTTCCACCTTCAAGTGCTTTTCCCTGGTGACACGGTCTACTTAAAGTCTGATAATTCTTCGTGTTAGTCTGGATGGAAGCTACAGAGCATATGTCACGGCATGGTCTGGCACCATAGGCTCCAACTCGATTGGGGCTGAGGACACCTCAGCTCCCTCAAAATTGGGACAGGACTGACTCCCCCAAATCTTGAGGGACGGGGCCTTGCTAAGCCTCCCTGCGGTGGCAGTTCAGAGTCAGAGCTGTCAGCCTCAGGGCCTCAGTCCTCTGCCCTGAGAGTCATTCTCTAGATAACCACCCACGAGTAGCTCTGCCTACTGCAGCTGTTCTCTTATAGCTGTATATGTGTTGGTCATATGCATGGCTGATTCCTCAAGTGTTCAGTCTCTCTCAAATGCACACACACAGTTACTGTGCATGCCCGCACAGGAGGGAGAACGAAAACGGAGATGATAGGTGGGCTGGGAGCGTGCGGTCTATGCTTGGGTGAGATTGGAAGCTAGCACGACTGGAAATAATTAGAACGATTAATTGCTTGCACGACAGGAACCAGGAACTGATGGCAATTTCTTTCTCTCTCTCTTTGCAGAGTTAATTAGGAAGGGGAGGCCTGTGGAACAGACAACCAGGATGTGACCAGTCAGATCAGTTGCAGAAAACAGGAGTTCTCCCGGGTGACCCAGACAATGCTTTCTTCCACGTGACAACTGCGGAGCTGTCGATGGTTGTGCAAGAGGATCCAGAAGGTTTTCCTATAGACTGTGATCCCTTCTTCAGGGATATCACATTTCCCCGGCACATATAAGCAAGGCGTTTGCCGCCAGACACAAGGGCGGAGGCCTACTTGGGTGCTTTGGAAAAATAACAAGATAACGTCCAAAGCACTTTGAAGGGCGACTAATTCAATTCGGGGTCTGAATCAAAATCTTGAGCTGGAAAACAAGCTAATCTTCATGCTTGCCTCACTACAGATGCTAGCAAGGCTATAGCTTCCTCCTCCTGCATGCATGTCCTATCATATGCATCTCTCCTACTTTGGTATGAACATAGTTTTTTGAAATCTGTGTGCTTCCCCTCTGCAGTGCTGGACTGCATATTTAAATATAGAGTCTATGTGTGTGTAGACTCTGTGTCAAACAGTTGGATCTATGCATGGAGGTTGAGCCGTGGCTAGAGGTGGGTGAGAACTTTTATTCAGTTTGCATTGAAAGGTGAGCCCGCCTAATCCACACTTTTCAAAACATTACGCAAAGAGAAACACAACTATCTTTTGAAATTTGACCTGCCCTGAATTTTGCAGTGCAGTTCTCCGGCAAAACATTGCATACAAAAATGCATATACTGAGGTAAAGTGTGCCCACAAATGCATATATTAGTGAAAGTAGCATACGAGAGCACACTATACTCGGGGAAATAGCTTTGCGAAAATGTGTATATTAGGCAAAGTTGCATACAAAAATGTGTACGTTAGAAGAAATTAGCACTAAAATGGTGATGAATTTTCACGCGGATTCGCAAACTGATGTGGAAGTGTGGGACAAGGAACTTATTTATTTATTTAGGGCATTTGTACCCCACCCTTTAGCCATGAAGGTTCCCAGAGTACCTTGCATATAATCAAAACAAGACCATCCCTGCCCACACCCTTGCAATGTAAAAAAACCACACAACACAAATGGGAAAAGGGACATGGAGGAAAGAGGAAAATGAAGATCAAACTCAGGCACCAATTTGTTCCTATAATGACCAGTTGGCACAGTTCAGGGTCAAGAGGTGCCTGATGAAGCTGGGACTCCAGAAAACCTGAAGAAGAAGAAGAAGAAGAAGAAGAAGAAGAAGAAGAAGAAGAAGAAGAAGAAGAAGAAGAAGAAGAAGAGGAGGAGTTGTTGTTTGGACTTGATATCCTGCTTTATCACTACCCTAAGGAGTCTCTAAGCGGCTAACATCCTCCTTTCCCTTCCTCCCCTACAACAAACACTCTGTGAGGTGAGTGAGGCTGAGAGACTCCAAAGAAGTGTGACTAGCCCAAGGTCACCCAGCAGCTGCATGTGGAGGAGCGGCGACGCGAACCCGGTTCACCAGATTACGAGTCCACCGCTCTTAACCACTACACTACACTGGCTCTTCTTCCTATGTCTCCCACTGAGGCAGCCTGATGGAATGGCTGCTCCCAAGAAACCAAGGAGAAACCAGAAGATTTACCCATCCTCAGCTGGGTCCTGCAGTTGTGGTCCTGATTCTTCTCTTCACGCACTGCTGGTACCTTCTGTTGGTCGAGTAAACAGAGCTCAGATCGCAAGGCCTTACATTTGATTCGAAAACCTTTTTTGGATGCTTCAGTTGTCAAATGGAAATAACGAACTCATTTCCCATTCCGGACCATCTCTCAACCCAGAAATGTCACTTTTTAAAAACTTCTCAGTTGAAAGGCTTAGTCTTGCATCCCAAACATGGAAACTCTGGTTGTTTCATGTTTCGATGTGAAAACCCATCTTAATATATTCTCAGCGTTCAGATGTGACAAAAGGAAGATAAATTAATTCAGAGAGCTAAATATAGCTTAAATTGCTGGGGCTGGTTGAAATGTATAGGCCGGGTGTCCACAAGAAATGGCGATGGGGAGAATGGTAAGCAGAAAGTGGATCTTTTATATATTTTATGGTGGGGGAGGGGGGCAATTAGATATTTTATTTTATTCCTAGGTTGGGAGGTGCATGGGGTCTGTCTGAATCCTGGATTCAGAACCAAATACACCTGATTTGGGTCCACTTAGCTGGATTGGGTTGAGGCAGCTCTTGATTTTCCTGGGTCCTATCAGATGGAACCAAAGTAATTCAGAGCTATCAGATGGTGTGGTCTGGTGTTGGGGGTGGGTGGGGAGGAGGAGATACAAAGGCAGTCTACATGCATCTCCTACTCCCTTCCCACCCACGTTTAATCAAGGTTTTAAACTCTAAATACAGTAGTACCTCGGGTTAAGAACTCAATTCGTTCCGGAGGTCCGTTCTTAACCTGAAACCGTTCTTAACCTGAGGTACCATTTTAGCTAATGGGGGCTCCTGCTGCTGCTATGTTGCCGCCGCCACGCAATTTCTGTTCTCATCCTGAAGCAAAGTTTTAAACCTGAGGTACCCGAGCAGAGTCTGTAACCTGAAGCGTCTGTAACCTGAAGCATCTGTAACCTGAGGTACCAGTGTGAGCTTATGGTTGAGAGATACCTGTCTCCTTCTCTCACCTTCCTGGCCACATGGCTGTGCAAGGCCCTTGAATGAGCTCAGGGCTGAAATCCAAGTAGGGGAAGATCTGGGCAACTCTGAAGCAATGAATTTGGCCCCAAATCAGAACAGGCCCCTCATGTTCAGCCTCAATGTATAGCAGTGCTTGTACATGGTGGCCATTTGTCATGCTTTCCAGAGGATAGACCTCGGTTTGAAGGGCTGTCAGATGAAAGCTGTCTCTTTGAAGGAGATCTCTAAGACCAGTTTAGAAACAAAGAACCTGAGAAGGGAAAGCAGGAGAGGCCCTGAAGTTGCCCTATCAACAGCGAGAAGCACCTGGGCAGCAGACTAAGCAGGCACAGAGGTCACTATCCTTCCAATTATGGCAAAAATATTTTGCATTTTGATTTTAATTACAGTAATTGCGTCAGAATTTGCATTAATCAATATTAAATTGGCAGGTACAAATTTTATGCAAAATTGTCCTCTCCCTCCCCCCCCTCTCTCTCTCTCTGCAATGTAAGTAGAGTGGCCACTCTACTTGGATTTGATATCCCGCTTTATCACTACCCTAAGGAGTCTCAAAGCGGCTAACAATCTCCTTTCCCTTCCTCCCCCACAACAAACACTCTGTGAGGTGAGTGGGGCTGAGAGACTTCAGAGAAGTGTGACTAGCCCAAGGTCACCCAGCAGCTGCATGTGGAGGAGCGGGCAAGCGAACGCGGTTCTCCAGATTACGAGTCCACTGCTCTTAACCACTACACCACACTGGTTTTCACTTGTAAAAAAAACACCCGCTTTGCCCCTCTATGTTCCTCTGCTAGTCAGTTGGCAGCTGCTTATTAGCACATGTTGGTTTCCATGCCATAGAGAACACCGTTGCAGACCAAGTCGTGGTTTTCATGCTCACGACATCCGCTGTGTGATATAAAGGAAAAGAAAGCCATTCTTTGTGCTATGTGCAGACCGGTTTTTAAAGCCAAGTGCTTTGCATTTTACAGGGTGGAGTGTCACTAAAGCCTTAATGATCATTTTAGTGCAGTAACTGAAGTATCCACTGATTTTTAAAAAACCATAAATCCTCTGAGCATGGCCTGTGTCTTCCTGGTGATTCATGGCCTGCACGCTTTCTGCCGGCAATAAAAGTTTCTGTGATCTTATTTTATGTGCTGCGGTTTGGCACCAGAAGCATATCCCACTAGCTGGAGGTACAAGGGGAGAGGAACTTTCAGGGGTACGATTAGATAATGGCAATGAATGAAGATGAAGATGAAGATGATGATGCTAATAATAATAAGATTAAAAACAGTTAAAAACAGGTGCTTTAAACATCCAAATAAACAATAGCTAAAAGGAAACAAAACACATGCAATTTCTACATCTCCGGATAGGTTTGCCGAAACAAAAATGTTTCAAGCAGACACTAAAATAGAGTACAGTCAAATCGCAACATACATAGAGGTTCCGTTCCAAGCATTCCACGCATATGTGAAAATCACAGATAAGACGAAGCTACTTTTTCCTTGGCTGGCAATCAGGGATGCTGGTTGTACTGAGGAGGACTTTTTGCAAATATCTTCTGTATTATTATGAAAACCTGTGTATGCCAGCACCAATATAACAACAGAAAATACCATTATTATTATTTTTTAAAAAGCATGCGATCTGTTCAATGAGAAGTAGACTTGAGTACCTCTTCTTCTCTGAAAAAGGTGTCTCCTATGCAAGCTTTAATATATCCATGGAATGCCGCAAATGAGCCGCGTCAGCATATTGCAGAAACTGGAAGCAGCAGAGGCCCCATCGCTGCGAAACTCCCGGGTACCAACGCTGTAGCTGCCACCCTGGTTTGACGCCTGCCCTACCAAGCACTTAGCATCTTTGTTGATCCAGCCCTGATCCTAATCTAGTTGCCTCAGCAAAATCCTAGGACATTTGTCCTACTTCTGCCAGCTGGTGACACGGTGGCAATCTGTCATTAGCAGCTCTGGGTTCAGGATCAAAGGCTACGTAGATCAAACTGTGGGGTTTGCCCTCTCACCCCAGGGGCAGGAAGGGTGGTGAAGGAGGCTCAGCGGAAGAATGTGACCAGGTGCCTTTTTAAATCCACCTTGAACACGTCGGTGGTGCTTAGGAGCAAACTTATTCAGCAAGTCAGGAATTATACATATTGGTGTGTGCTCAGAGTGAACCACTGAAATGAATAAAGCCAAGTTAGTCATGTCCATACTTCAATAAGTCAACTCTGTGTAGGATTAACATTGGTCACATCCCTAGGCACTAAAGTTCCCCTTTATTTTCTAAGGGGAAGCCCTTAAAACTTCAAATTAAAGCATGGAGAGGTGCCTGCATAATAATAATAATAATAATAATAATAATAATAATAATAATAATAATAATTTATACCCCGCCCATCTGGCTGAGTTTCCCCAGCCACTCTGGGTGGCTTCCAATTGAGTGTTAAAAACAATACAGCATCAAATATTAAAAACTTCCCTAAACAGGGCTGCCTTCAGATGTCTTTTAACAGTCAGATAGTTTATTTTCTTCGTATCTGAAGGGAGGGCGTTCCACAGGGCGGGCGCCACTACCAAGACGGCCCTGTCTGGTTCCCTGTAACCTCACTTCTCGCAATGAGGGAACCGCCAGAAGGCATATAAGTGTGGCGCTGGGAATTAAGTAAATAATTCAATTCAAGTCTGGAAATGGGGGGAGAAAGCTGGAGAGTCCTTGTGGATCCAAGGAGATCCTCCCCGGAGCCCGAAGAGGAAGTCATTGAAGTCCGAGGAAGCCCTGAAGAGATTGGAAGTGCAGTAGGGCTTTGTTTACGTTGCCCAGCCTCCCCGCCTAACAGCTGGTGTGCGGGTTGCGCAGCAGCAGCAACCTCTTTCCCACAAGTCCTGCAGCCACTTGCCGCCCCCAGAGCTTCAATTCTAGTTGTGGATATTTTTGGATACAATATTTTTGGTATGGATTGAAGAGAGAGTGGCAGAGAGGGCATTTAAAGGGTGTTTAGAGGGTTCTCCCCACTTTACGCGATTTCGCGTATGCACACGGGGCCTGTAACGTAACCCCTGCTTAAGTGAGGGAATGCCTCTCTCTCTCTCTCTCTCTCTCTCTCTCTCTCTCTCTCTCTCTCTCTTTCTCTCTCTCTGTGTGTGTGCGTGCACACAACACAATACTCCTGGCAACCTGTTTACTGAGCGTTCATCCTGATTCGTTTGCACAAAGCTTATGAGAAGGTTAAACTATGTCCAGTCTTTCCTGGGTATTTATTCTGATTTGCTTCCATGGTGATTTCCCATTTTCCCATTACTCGTTCATTCAACTCCCACTTTTCATTATATTTGCACATCCCTTTCCTAACAGCAAAAAGTCTCTCTCTCTCTCTTTTAAAAGTGGACTTGTTGCACTAGGGTGATGGAGCTCTTCACTTCACTTCAACTGGAGAAACTTAAATTTCCAATATGCACTTCAGTCCCTTCTGCAAACTACAGACAATTGAGAGGCGGCTGTATAGTAAGTGAACTTGGTATTGAATAACCTTTAGTGATCTCACTGTATTGTCATGGGTCTCTGTGTTTCGTTGCCTGCGGTTTTAATTCTGTGTCAAAATAAAATAAATAATAAAATAAAATTCTATTATAAAAACAGTACGTGGTGAGTATCATGTAAAAAGAAGCACCTTTGCTTCCCTCCCAGAGAGCAAGAATGCCTCTTCCAAGATGATGCTGGCTGCAACACATGTACATCATCTAAAATTTGTTTTAAATTGCTTTTAGTGTTGCCTTTTAATGTTGTAACCAGCTTGGGACCTTAGGGTGAAGGGCAGGCAATTAATAACAACAACCACATTAGTAGCAAGGAAAGCATGTGTCTTGTTTCAGATATATTGCTTTTACTCACATGCCAGTTAAATCCCTAGATTAATGGATGGACAAACTCTGGATGCTGTTGTACTCCAGCTCCCATCAGCCCAAGTTAGTGCAGCCAGTGGCAAAGGATGATGGGAGTTGTAGTCCAGCAACATCTAGAGAAGCTTTTGGTAACCTGGTGCTCTGCAGGCAGCGATGGCTGGGGCAGATGGGAGTTGTCAGTCAAAAACATCTGGAGGACACCAAGCCAGTGAAGGTGATCTAGATCGCTCCTGAATTAATCAAATAATTAACATTTATTTAACCATTGTTGCAGCCCTAATTGCAACTTGCTGGAGTAGACTTTGAACCCAAGCCCACCCTTTCTGTTGTTCATCGAACTGCTCCCCTCCTTTCCTCCGGGGGGCTGCTCCTTATGGGGTGGGGCCAAGCCTGCACATATTATTTTTAAAGAGCCCCAGGGACTTTGGGGGTGGAATGGGTGATGCGATGGAAAGGCCTGGCCTTGGTGATTCTATCCAGAGTAACACCCTCATTAAACTAACCCAAGAAGCTCACACCCAGGAATGCTGGCAGCTGGGAGCGCTTGGCAAATCCCATGGGCCATGATTAGCACGGCAGCGTTGCCAGAGCGCTTGCCAATGGTTCACAGAGGGCAGTGCTGCCCGGGAGGCTGTGGACTAATGGCAGGGTGTTCCTGCAGCAGCCGTTCCTGGCCCCACGCAGGGTGCACAATTAAAGGAAAGGCAGGATCGTCAAGCCATAGGGTGGCAGCCCACGGCTGCCCAAGCACCTGTCCGGAGAGGCTGGAGGAGCTCCCCCTTCCTCTTTCTGCCAGGCTGCTGGGGAACCAGAGCAAACGTTCAGAACTTAGGAATGTAGAAAAGTGACTGACCATTTAGGTCCGTCTAGGTCTGTAGCACGGGACGCGGGTGGCGCTGTGGGTAAAAGCCTCAGCGCCTAGGGCTTGCCGATCGAAAGGTCGGCGGTTCGAATCCCCGCGGCGGGGTGCGCTCCCGTTGCTCGGTCCCAGCGCCTGCCAACCTAGCAGTTCGAAAGCACCCTCGGGTGCAAGTAGATAAATAGGGACCGCTTTCTAGCGGGAAGGTAAATGGCGTTTCCGTGTGCAGCTCTGGCTTGCCAGAGCAGGGATGTCACGCTGACCACATGACCCGGAAGTGTCTTCGGACAGCGCTGGCCCCTGGCCTCTTGAGTGAGATGGGCGCACAACCCCAGAGTCTGGCAAGACTGGCCCGTATGGGCAGGGGTACCTTTACCTTTACCTTTAGGTCTGTAGCACAGGGACACGGGTGGCTCTGTGGGTTAAACCACAGAGTCTAGGGCTTGCCAATCAGAAGGTCGGCGGTTCGAATCCCCACAACAGGGTGTGCTCCCGTTGCTCGGTCCCTGCTCCTGCCAACCTAGCAGTTCGAAAGCACGTCAAAGTGCAAGTAGATAAATAGGTACCGCTCCGACAGGAAGGTAAACAGTGTTTCCATGCACTGCTCTTGTTCACCAGAAGCAGCTTAGTCATGCTGGCCACATGACCCAGAAGCTGTACGCCGGCTCCCTCAGCCAGTAAAGCGAGATGAGTTCTGCAACCCCAGAGTCGTCCGTGACTGGATTTAACAGTCAGGGATCCCTTTACCTTACCTTTAGGTCTGTAGTGCCTTCAGGGGACTGGTAGCAGCTGTCCAGAATTCGGATAGGGACCTCTCCAAGTCTTACCTGGAGATGCCACAGACAGCGGCAGAGCAAGCCGATTGGGTGCCTGGGGCGGTGCGCGTGCTCTGTGGCCAGGGGTGAGGTCAAGCACTCGCGGGGGGGGGCAGTCAGGTCAGAATGCTCTGCAGGGCCTCTGAGGAGTCTGCCTACCTCCTCCTACTCAGCCGCCCTACAGCTGAGGGGGAGGCAGCAAGTGGACTGTTTGGGGCATCATGGAACCTGTGGACCCCCAAGCCACCGTGTCACTCCCAGGAGAGACGCGTGGCTCGGTTGCGCTGCAGGCCCCGTGGTGAGTGCTGCCCAACATTTTGTCACCCCTCTCAGCGGTGACACCTGGGGTGACCCACCCCCACCACACCCCCTTCCTCCTCCCTTGGCCACAGACTGGATCTGGGGGCCTTATGCATGCAAAGCTTTTGCTGCTGACCAAACCTTCAGTGTGATAGGGCCTGCCCTGCGGAACTGCATGCCACTAGAAGTCCAGTGGGAGTCAACTCTCTATCTTTTAGACGTCTTTTGAAAACTGTACTCTTTATTGATATGCTTTTTAACATTTTTTAAATCATTTTTTTTATGTAGTAGGAGGTTCTAAAGTTATTTATTTTTTTAAAAAAATCTTATAATTTATGGAACAAAATTTCTACTACGCTTGATTAAGGGGAACCCCCCCCCCCAAGCACTGGCACACTGTCTTGTTCTTTTTTTCTGTGAAAGTGAAGCTGATAAATATTTAAATAAATAAAGCAGAATAGAAAGAAATGAAATGAAATAGAGAAGAATTACCACCCTCCCAGTCACTCTCTTTCCCAGCTATTTTGTTGTTCAGGGTCCCTAGAGGTGAAATAGGGAACATGTCAAAGAATGGGAAACTGCCTGGAAGATATAACAAATCTCCTTCTCTTTATTTTGAGAGTCCCTCTCTGTTTGGGAGATTTATTGTGTTCCTTTTAAAAAATGTAGCAGCCTGCAAGGCCACTGCCTTGCTTTCTACTGTTAAAACTTTTAGCATTTTCAGTCCCTAATCAGCCAAAAGAGAAGAACGAAAGAAAGAATGAAAGCTAACTCTCTGATCAGTGAAAGGTTTGCACAGCCCTGGGAATCTTCAAAATGTTCTGAGATTTGTAGGTGCAGAGGATTACATAGAAAGGCACCCTCTCCGCATCCAATTTTTATTTGGAGGGGGCGTTTAGAATTCTAAGCAAACTGTCCTTTTTAGCAGAACAGGTGCACTTAGAATCTTCCATAGATCTTTTCCTTTTATTTCTGAATATTCTCCAGAGCGATGCGCATACTTCTTTGCCATGGCGCTCAGCTCCCTTGTACCCCTACCCCCTTATACATTGATGATATGCATTCAGCAGATTAGTAATACACTTGTTGTTGTTGTTTAGTCATTTAGTCGTGTCCGACTCTTCGTGACCCCACGGACCAGAGCATGCCAGGCACTCCTGTCTTCCACTGCCTCCCACAGTTTGGTCAAAAGTAAAACACTATGAGAAAACAATTCCGGTGTGGTCATAGGAACCCACATCAAGGTTCTTTTTCTGGGGTGTTTTTCTTTCTGAAGCAAGCAGACATACAGTCTCTTGGGGTTGCTGGCATTCCTGATCGTCGTTGTTGTTGTTAGGATTTATATACCGCCCTATACCCACAGGTCTCAGAGTGGTTCACAGAATAAAATCAAAATATAAAACCACAGAATACATAATCAAAATAAAAACAACAACCTAATAAGCCCCCCCCCCACATTTTTAAAGGGCTCCCCTTACAATGTGGTGCAATAGGGAAAGCCACCCTCCTCTAACTCTGGTTCCCATCAATTATATACCCCCTCTGCTTCTGCTTCTTCCTCCTCTTCCTACCCCAGTCATAAGGGTCATCTCATCCAACCCCCTGCAATGTAGGAATCTCAACCAAAGCATCCATGACAGATGGTTGTCCAACCTCTGCTTAAAAACCTCCAGAGAAGAAGAAGAAGAAGAAGAAGAAGAAGAAGAAGAAGAAGAAGAAGAAGAAGAAGAAGAAGAAGAATAGTAGTAGTAGTAGTAGTTTGGATTTGATATTCTGCTTTATCACTACCCTAAGGAGTCTCAAAGCGGCTAACATTCTCCTTTCCCTTCCTCCCCCACAACAAACACTCTGTGAGGTGAGTGAGGCTGGGAGACTTCAGAGAAGTGTGACTGGCCCAAGGTCACCCAGCAGCTGCATGTGGAGGAACGGAGACGCAAACCCGGTTCACCAGATTACGAGTCCACCACTCTTAACCACTACACCACACTGGCAGTCCACCACCTCCTGAGGGTGTCCCTGTTGACAAGCAACCAAGGAAACGGGGCAATTGGCAATTGGCACGCCCCCAGCTTGCTCCAGCCCACTGGCCGGTGTGGCGGGCAAACTCCAGTCCTTGGTACAGAATGAATCTGCGACCCAAGCTTCAGAAGCTAGGGCAGAGTAAACACTGTGCAAACAGAAGTAGCAGGAGAGGCTGTGTGAGCATATTTACAAGCAGTTTATTCAGCGTGCATCAGGACAAAAGGAAACATGTCTGCTCTCCTTCGTGTCCAAAGCAAAAAAGCGTAAGCAAAAGCTATACACAAACGGAAGTTCCCAGCATACTGTGCTGGAGTGTAAACAGACATGTGACACACAACAATCATGCCTGTTCCTTAAGGTGGAACGGAATATCCCAACAGTCTCTTCCACTATCAAACAGCTGGGAGCTCATGACAGAGAGTGGAGGAGAGGTCATTGCTCTTCTTCACTTCTTGGTGGCTTTTGATACAGTGTACCACGGTGTCCTTTTCATAAGCCTCCCCCTGCCTGAAGATCTTGTGAGAGCACCCCCAGTGGACTTCGAAGGAGGGTTGTGCTTCGGTTCACAGAATGTTTCGGAAAATGCACATGTGTTAAAGTAAAGGTAAAGGGACCCCTGACCATTAAGTCCAGTCGTGACCGACTCTGGGGTTGCGGCACTCATCTCACTTTATTGACCGAGGGAGCCAGCGTACAGCTTCCGAGTCATGTGGCCAGCATGACTAAGCCACTTCTGGCAAACCAGAGCAGCGCACGGAAACGCCGTTTAGCTTCCCACTGGAGCGGTACCTATTTATCTACTTGCACTTTGACGTGTTTTTGAACTGCTAGGTTGGCAGGAGCAGGGACCGATCAAGGGGAGCTCACCCCGTTGCGGGGATTTGAACTGCCGATCTTCTGATCGGCAAGTCCTAGGCTCTGTGGTTTAACCCACTATGCCACCCGCGTCCCTGCACATGTGGTAGGTCTGCCTTTAAATGCAAATTTCTCTCCTTCGCTCCCCACATTATTCCTGTTTGCTAACACAGTTTCCTCTCAGTGGCGTTTCCACTTGGAGCAGATCTCTCCCCTCTTGCTACAAATGAACCCGTCTAACTTTTCCCATCTCATAGCGAACACACTCTCCATCCCCCAGTGGCCTTGTCCATCATAGTGAAGGTTGACTGCCTCTGCAGGATGGAACAGTGATCTGATCTGACTACTGCCGGATCGAATGCTAGCAGGTTCTTTCTCGCTTCCACAAATGCTGAGTGGGATTAGCTGGGCTGAATGAGGGGAAGGCCATTTGCCTCTGGGAGCCATGGGTGTCAATGAATACTAATCCTTCTAACACCATATAACCCTCCCTCCCAGAGGCATGCCTGCACTAAGCTGCCAGCACAAAATACCACTGGGCATTACTGGCATTGAGCGCTGCCTGCATTTGGGTTTCATAAGGGCAGGGAAGGACAGATGGAGGTGGCAAAGGCATGTAAGGAAATGCAGGGAAATTGTGTAACCCTCTGGAGAATAATCAGAGGTAGGATCAGAATCCAGGAACCTGCTTCTCATGAGGAACTTGACTTGCTAATGAGCGTGAAACTGGGTCAGGTATTTCCCACATCAGAGCATAGGAAGATGCCTTATACCGAGTCAGAACATCTAGCTCAGTACTGCTCTTATTGGGGGTGGCCAATATCTGGTCTGGAGGTGCCAATGTGGCCTTCTGGGACTCTCTCTCTGGCCTTCTGAACTCTCCCCAGGCCGCACTCCCTTCACTGACCCTGCTTCATACCCCCACTGCCCCTGCTTCATGCCCTCACTGCCCGTGCTTCATGCTCCTGATTGCCCCTGCTTCATGCCCCTCACTGACCCTGCTTCATGCCCTCACTGACCTGTTTCATGCACCTCACTGACTCTCATCATGCCCTCACTGACCCTGCTTCATGGCCCTCACTGACCCTGCATCATGCCCCTCACTGACCCTGCATCATGCCCTCACTGCCCCTGCTTCATATACCTCACTGCCCCTGCATCATGCCCCTCACTGCCCCTGCTTCATGTTCTCACGGCCCCTGCTTCATGCACCTCACTGATTATGCTCCACAGCCTTCACTGACCATGATTCATACCCTAAATGTTTTTGCCCGGCTGTAATGAATCCTTGAACTCTGATAATGCCTCCTGCATTTCTGGATAGAGGAGAAGGAAGACTCTCTCTCTGTGTGTGTGTGTGTGTGTGTAAGAATGAGCCGCTGTACAAAGGTGAAATTTACATTTGTTGCTCCACCCACTTCTGCCTCTGACCCTGCCCACCACTGGCCCTCAGTGACCCTGAATGGAATGTGACCTTTAGGCTGAGAAAGGTTCCTCACCTCTGGGCCTACACCAACCAGCAGAAACCCTCTTAGAGGTTCAGGAGTACCTTGCCCCACCTGGACATGTCAGGGATGGAATGTAGGAGTTTTTGCATGCCAAACACAAGCTTTGCCACTGAGCGATGGGTAGTGGCAGCAGTGAGATGACAAGAAGTGAATTTAGAGTGTTTGAAGAGACCTTCAGAGGGGGTAACACGGCACCGACAGACACTAAGTGACACCAAAAGGGTTATTTATTTATTTCAACCCTGCCTTTTCAGGCAATCCCTCAAAGGGGAATTTACAATAAAGGTGTCAAAAACAAAACAAAACAATTGAACAAATACCATCTAATAAAAATGGCATCTGGTGATTCCAAAATGGTTTTTCTGAGAGTGCTGTTTAATGTTTTGTGGCCATCAAGGGACATGGGTGTTGTGCAGAGGTGCTGCCGTATGCCCAAGATTGGGGGGACCAGCGTGCGTTGTGCGTATGTGACGTCATGCGGGCAATGCATGATGTATGATGCATGCATGATGTTGCATCGTCAGGAGGAGGCCAAGTGTGGCTCCTTCTGAGCATGAGAGAGGCAGCCGTGCCACGTGGCGCAGCCTCCTCTCTTGCACTTAGGAGGAGCCAGCCACTGAACTGCGCTGTGCTCGGCCTCCTCAGCCCCCTCCACACTGAGGGGGCCCAGCCAGCTGCTGACAGGTATTGAGGGGGCTGGAGACACCTCTGCCTCTAGGAGGTGGTGTGCCTGGCGTTGTGTGTTTGCATGCACAAAACTCTCAGCAAACTTTAAAGGCCCAAAGAATAGTCCAAATAAATAATAGCCCAAATAATAGAGATGGTGAACCTGAAAAACCGTGGCTGACAAGAATCCACCAAGCTGCCACCAAGTGTTGTTGTCCAGCAGGGCTGCCTTCCTTAGAAACAGACGCCAGGCACTTCAGGTAACTCAATCAGGTGTCTTATTCCTGGGCCACTAGGCCCACACTAACTTTCACCTTCCAGTCCGCTCTACAGGAAGTTCCCTCTTCAGGTACTTCCTCTTGATTCCAGGAACTAACTGTGTACACAGTGCCCTCCAGGTGTTGCCGGTTTCCAGTATGGATATAAGATGGCATTGTTTTTCATCCCGCCATCTATTCGTCGCACATGGCGCTGTTTCCATTCCACTGTGGTTCATCTTCTTCTCATGACTACATTACTCATGTTGCTGTTGGCTGTGGAGAAATCACATAATCTACATTGTCAATACATTATTTCACCCCCTTGTCTTTGGTGCAAAGGAAACAGAATGGAAACAGTGGGGGGAGTAATAGTGAATGTCATTCCAGATGTGGAATGAAGAACTGAATTTTGGCCGTGTCTGCTCCCATTGCTCTTTTCACTGGAATCCTCCAGCATCCCTAATCTCCACCTTCCATCAGTCCCATCTAGCATGGCCAATGATGGGAACTGGACTTCAGAACTGGAGAGCCCCGTCTTTAACATATGCTTGCTTTAAGAAGTCCCTTGGATAGGTATATTCCAGATTCGTGTGTTGTTGTTGTTTTAAAAACATCCAAACTGCCTTAGTGCATTTTAATAGCATTTGCTGTGGTTATTTCATACACCTGAGAATAGCTATTGCAATGTTATCAGCACATGGCAGTCACTTTTTAAAAGAAAGAGGACCAGAGATTTATGCTCTGGGCATGAATAGATTTCTCAGTTTTGGTTTTCATAAGCCTCCCCCTTGCACCCCCGTCCTCCTCAAACAAAACAACAAAAATGGAAACTTCCACCAACTTGTAGCAACATTAAATTTTATGAAAGTGAAGGGTGCTTTATAAATGATCCATTAATCTTCACACATATGTCACAAACCCAAAATGTTCCAGCCCTCTCTTCCCCCTCCTCTCAGGAACAAACAAGATGTGGCAGCAATCACCTGGCTAGCAATTGCATGGTCATTTTTTTAAAAAGTAAATCACAGTCACGGCCCCTAGACAGATGCATAATAGCAGCCCAGAAGCCAGGCATGAAGGCAGCAGCAACCCTCAGTCAATAGTTCCTTCTGTCTAGGTGGCCAAGTGGCATGCTGCCTCTGAACAAGGAACATTTGCCCTTCAGGGCGAATAGCTCCCTGATCCAAACCCTCTGAAGAAAGGTTGAATGACTTAGGTAGGCTGGAGAAGAGTCAATGGAAGAAAAGGACAGAATAAACTCCCTGCTGGAGCAGGCTAATGACCCTTCTAGACCAGCATCCTATTCTCACAGTAGCCAGAGAGATGCATACCCTCCAACATTTCTCTGATGAAAACAGGGATGTCCTATTCCACACCTTCCAACATTTCTCCAGTGAAAATAGGGACATCGTGCTATGGGAAGCCCAAAAGCAGGGCCTGTGTACAACAACACTCTCCTCACTTGTGATTCTGCAGCAACTGGTAAAGGTAAAGGTAAAGGGACACCTGACCATTAGGTCCAGTCGTGGCCGATTCTGGGGTTGCGGCGCTCATCTCGCTTTATTGGCCGAGGGAGCCGGTGTACAGCTTCCGGTCATGTGGCCAGCATGACTAAGCCGCTTCTGGTGAGCCAGAACAGCACACGGAAACGCCGTTTACCTTCCCGCCGGAGCGGTACCTATTTATCTACTTTGACGTCCTTTCAAACTGCTAGGTTGGCAGGAGCAGGGACCGAGCAACGGGAGCTCACCCTTTCGCGGGAATTCGAACTGCCAACTTTCTGACCCACAGCGCCACCCATGTCCCTGCAACTGGTATTCAGAGGCAAATTGCCTCCAACGGTAGAGGTAGAACAGCCTTTGTGGCTAGTAGGCATTGATGATCTTCTCCTCCAAGAATCTGCCTAATCCTCTTTAAAGCCTTCCAAACAGGCAGTCACAATCACTGCTTCTTGTGGGAGTGAAGTCCAAAAGCTGACCATGTGCTGTGTACGGATGGGGGAATCTGTCAATTACAATCTCTCTCCGTTTCTCAGTTTCCCAATATTAATTTCAGTTCTCCACATTCCTAAATCAATTTGCATTTTTAAAAAAGCCCCCACGGAAATTCATTAGCATTTTAGTGCAAATTCCTTTTAAGAGCCACATTTAATGCAATTTTTGTCCAATACACACATTTCTGCAAAGTGATTTCCCCAACATAATAAATTTTTGCATGCTATTTTCACCAGGATGTGCATTTTTATGCACAATTTTGTATTTGGCTGGCAGGAAAAAAGCACACCACAAAATTCAGATAAATGAGAGTTTCAGAGGATTGATGCGTCTTGGTTTGCATATTGTTTTGGAAAATGCAGATTTGTCTTTAAAGGCAAACTGGATTAATTTTCTCTCCCATTGCTAGGCTTCTCTTTTCTCTGCCCTGCATCTTCCAGCATTCAGCTTCATGGGCTTTCAAGCAGGCATTTAAAAGTTGGAACAGAAGGAGCCTGCTGATTCTCTGTTGCTAGAATATGCCACAGGACTGGGTTGAAGTTGTTGCTGTCTGAAAAAGGGGAGGAGGATCTGGGGGGGGGGAGGCAGCTTTTTGCTGAGATGTGAAGCCTGGGATTGAAGGATCTGGTGACACCCCAACAGTGTGGCCATTGCATGAGTTATTTCAGCCAGGCTCAGTCCCACATTTAGATGAGGTCTCATCCACAATGTACATTGAAGGCAGATTTGTAGTGCATTAACAGCAACCGCTTCCCCAAAGAATTATGGGAAGTGTCATTGACTTTCCCCAGAGCTAAAGTTTCCAGTACCCTTAATAAACTGCAGCTCCCAAGATTCTTTGGGAGGGAAGCAATGTGTTCTAAAGGGTCTTTCACCCCTTCTTCTTGAGATGGTAATGTACACTGCTTCCGTTATTTGAAAGGCAAACTAGACATTTAAAGCATCTCCTTCCTGAAAGAATCTAGGGAACTATAGCTTGTTAAGGGTGCTGGGAATTGTAGCTCTCTGAGGGGGCATGCTACGGTTCCCAGGATTATTTGGGGGAAGTTCTGTGCTCTAAATGCGCATCAAATTTGCTTTAAAACGATTGTGTGGATGTGACTTTAGACAGCAGTCTTGTCTGGGAGTCAGGCCCGTTGAATTCAATGGGACTTAGTTCTGAGTCAACACATATAGGATTGCGCTGTAAATAAGGAACAGGGGAACTCTTGGCCCTTCAGATGTTGTTGGACTACAACTCCCATCATCTTTGACCACTGGGTGGTGCTGATGGGACCTGGAGTCCAACAGTACCTGGAGGCCTGTAGCTTCCCCAACCCTGCCTCAAAGAATGAAAAAATACAGGGAATCCTGCATGGTTATGTTCTGGACCCCCATGCATTTCAACGAAAACCCATGTAGAGTGTTCCATCCTGCCCCGTCTCCATTCTGTCCCTGTTCCGCCCTTTTAGTGATGTTTTTGTGTCGCTTCTGGGTTGGGTACTGTGGGCGATTGTGCGTCAATTGGACGTTTCTTGCATGTTAGGATTCAAAATATCACCAGGCAGGATTCTTTGGGGGAAGTTGCACTCTTTAAACATGTTTTAAAAATATGTTGCATTTGCAGGCACTATGTTTGGCCTGTCCCACCACCTCTGCCCGTTCTCCTGAGAGGAGCCCTGGACTCCTGCCTCAGAGCCCGACCCGGAGGGCACCTCTGTGGGCTGGATAGGAACTCCTGTGGTGTTGCCTTTTCCTCACCCCCTTGCGATTTATAAACACTATGGCCTGGCTGAGAGATGAGGACCACTCCCTGCCTGCAGACTTTTTTCTTTCTTTTGCTGTGTCATAAAGCTGCCCAAGCTGCCCAGAGCTCTCATCATTCGGCAGGAGGCAGATTTATGAGGCTCCTGTTGAGCATCGATGGCACAGGACATTTCCAAGCCTCGCTCCCTCGGGGCTTCCAAACGCTGGGCTGGATGCCTTCCCTCCTCCCACAGGCAGCGCGGTGGAGCGCAGGCTGCGGAACTGCGCTGGGGAGAGTCCCACCCAATGACTCAGTGCAGCTGGCTTGTGACCGGGGCCTGAGCTCACAAGAGCAGTCTGCTGGCACCAGAGCTGGCAGACGCAGTTTCGCGCCCTCCTGCCCAGGCAGAGGGAAGCTCCAGGGGCCCTTATGGACAGGGTCAGTCTCCTCTGGAGGAGGCAGCATGGAAGAAGGACTCTTTGGGGACACACCCTCCATTTGAACATCTCACACCTGAAAGTCGGAGGCGGTTTTAGGGTAGCACAAACGGTGTTGCTGCAGGGGGCGCCCCAACAATGTTGTAGAAAGGGGTGTGAGAGGTGTGTGTGTGTGTTTGTGTTAGTGTTAGTGCCACACATTTGGGAGCCCAAAGTCCGCTGCTGTGAAAATAGAGATATGGCCATAACATCTCTCGTCTCCTAGGCCACATTCATGCCATACATCTAAAGTGCTATGACACCACTTCAAACAACTGTGGGAGCTGTGGCTTGTTAACCCAGCCAGATCAGTGGGGTATAAATAATAAAGTTGTTGTTGTTGCTGTTGTTAAGGGTGCTGAGAGTTATTAATAGATGCCTATGTGGCGCTGTGGGTTAAACCACAGAGCCTAGGGCTTGCCGATCGGAAGGTCAGCGGTTCGAATCCCCACAACGGAGTGAGCTCTCGTTCCTCGGTCCTTGCTCCTGCCAACCTAGCAGTTCGAAAGCACAAAATTTCAAGTAGATAAATAGGTACTGCTCTGGCGGGAAGGTAAACGACGTTTCTGTGCGCTTCTCTGGTTCGCCAGAAGCGGCTTAGTCATGCTGGCCACATGACCTGGAAGCTGTACACCGGCTCCCTCGGCTAATAAAGCGAGATGAGCGCCGTAACCCCAGAGTCGTCCATGACTGGACCTAATAGTCAGGGGTCCCTTTACCTTACCTATTTCCCTCATGCAGCTACAATTGCCAGAGTTCCCTGTGAATTATAGCTCTTGGAGGGAAGTCAGTGAGGCCCCTAACAATTCTTAACAGCTTTAAGAAACTGATGTTGCTGAACCACAACTCCCACCCTTCCTGGCCATTGGCTATGCTTGCTGGGGCTGCTGGGGGCTGTAGTTCTGCAACATCAGGCAGGCTAAACGTCCTCCATGCCTGGTCAACATTACCATATTTCACCCGTGCATTGATTCCCTACTCAACAGCACCCTGCTACTACAAATGGTTTTTAGCTCTCAGCTCTTTTGCATTTTACTGTGGTCTTATTATGATTTTATTATATATGCATAGTTTTGGTTCTTCATCCACATTGTAAGCCGCCAGGGGGGTTCTGAGTTAAATTAACCTAGAGTCATAAACTACCGTATGAATTTGTTCCATATCCAAGGAGGGGGCTCTTCACTAGGGGTGGGGGAGAAATTTGGTTCAGCTTGCATCTTAATAGGAACCTGTCCAATAAAGTTATCCTTTTAAATCTCCACTTTGCTGAATTTTGTGTGATGTACTTCTGCAACCAAAGGAACCCTAGGAAAAAAGTGAATATCAGGAGAAAGTACACAAAAAAAGGCTTATATTAGTGACAACAATGCACAAAAATGCACTGTTTTAGGGGAAATTGCCTGCAAAAATCAGGCAAAATGGCATTAAAAAATGGCATACGAATGCATATGAAAATAAACATGAATTTTCATGGGACCTTTTTCTCCTCTTTAATTGCAGGCTAATGGCAAAATGTGGCAAGCTGAAAATAAAACTGGGAAAATGAGAAACACAGAGAAGCTGAAAAGGATGAATTAATCCATCCCCACTATTCCCATAATGGCAATTTTGGTTATATGTTTTTCTCGTGTTAAGTTCCATTCACCACATCCCACATCAGTTTGCAAACCGTTTTTTAAAAGTCCTCATGAAAATTCATCAGAATTTTCGTGAGAATTTCTCCCAATATACAGAATTTTGCATGCAATTTTGTTTAATGATAGCAATGCCCCCTTAGGTAATGCATTTGCATGTGTGCTATTTTCTCTTTTATATGCGTTTATATGCACACTTTACCCTGGTATATCATTTCCCATACACGTTACTTGGCAGGAGAAGCACATTGCAAGATTCAGAGAAGTGCAAATTTCAAAAGGGTGTTTGTGTGTGTGTGTGTGTGTTCTGTTTTGTGCATTGTTTAAGAAAGTGCAAGTTGGGTAAACTTGCCGTTAAATGCAAACAGAATTGAATTTCACCGTGCTCCCTACTGTTCACACACAGGTTGCATGTGCATTGAGGCTGAGGGGCACTCTGCCAAAGGGGGAGAGCAAGAAAGAGCACACAAGTAGCCCCCAATCCTGCCCAACAGATGGACCTGCCAACCAGCCTCCAAGAGACCATGCAAATATTTGCCGTGTTCAAGGGGCAGGTTCCCATCGCTGAACCTCTAAGAGTAGCAGGCATGCCTGGCAGGCGAAGGGGAGGGGAGGAGAACGCTCTGCTGACAACCCAGATAATCCTCCTTTCCCTTTTGAAAGTCAATCAAGCAGCTGAGAGATAAGTTGTTGCTCCATCTGACTGGCGCTCCGGCTCGGGAGAGGAGGCAGAGCAGGCTTTGCATAGATTGACTTGCTATCTCTCGCACTCGAGCCAGACCGAGGAGCGCCTGGGCCAAGACAATTGCATGTGACACTTTAGCGGAAGCAAAGCAGCAAGCCATTTATTTCTCTCCCCTCCTCGGGCAGCTAAAACCACTTCCTCCCTTTGCATCCATGGACTGCTCTAGCATGCCCTCTGACATCTCGCCAGTGCCGCCGGTTGGGAGATGAAAGTAGGGGCATATGCTGCCTGCTTCCATCCATTTACTCTGCAGGAAAGCTTATAATAATAATAATAATAATAATAATAATAATAATAATAATAATAATAATAATAATAATTTATTATTATTTGCACCCTGCCCATCTGGCTGGGTTTCCCCAGCCACTCTGGGCGGCTTCCACAAAGACCAAAAATACACTAAGATGTTACACATTAAAAACTTCCCTGAACAGGGCTGCCTTAAGATATCTTCTGAATGTCAGGTAGTTGTTTATTTCTTTGAAATCTGATGGGAGGGCGTTCCACAGGGCGGGCGCCACTACCGAGAAGGCCCCTGCCTGGTTCCCTGTAGCTTTGCTTCTCGCAATGAGGGAACTGCCAGAAGGCCCTCGGCGCTGGACCTCAGCGTCCGGGCAGAACGATGGGGGTGGAGACGCTCCTTCACATATACTGGGCTGAGCATACCTATGCCGATTTAGAAACCAAGAGGCCGGTGCTTGCTTTAATTGGATTTTTATGAGGGCAGGGATGGAGGAACCTGTGGCTTGCCAGTTGTTGCTGGACTACAACTCCCATCCTCCATGGTGACCGGGGCAGATGCATAGGAGTCCAACAACATCTGGAGGGCACCGGACCACAGATTCCCCATCAGCCTGGATAGCTCAGTTGGTCAGAGCATGGTGCTGATAACGTCAAGGTTGCAGGTTTGATCCCTCTATGGGACAGCTGCATATTCCTGTATTGCTGAGGTTGGACTAGATGGTCCTTCTATGCGGTCCTGGTGGGGACATTATGGTTGTTTGATCAGTATCATCAGTCAAACTATATTGCTCTAGGTCAAGGGGAGTCAGTCTGGATTATATTCGCGGGTCTCTTCTGTACCAAGCAGGTTTAGAATCTCGTAGAAGTGGTTGCTGAACTGGTTGGAGTGGTTTCTTTGTAAGATAATGGTGTTAGCTGGCCAGTAAAGTATTGCCACTTACACAACCAAGGAATTTGTTCTGTGGCCATAGAGAGAAATGGGGGCAATCCTCCCCTCCCGCTTCACCTAGTAGGAAGTGATGCCATCTTGCAAGGTAGAAGAACAGTAGCCATTTGTGTGTGTGTGTGTGTGAGAGAGAGTTTTGTCTCATCCTGGAAGCTGGAGACACAAATGACTCCCCACCCTTGTGCCAAAAATACCCTTCAGTGTGCTCAGTGGCAGAGAATGCTGACTGTTGAGGGGTAAATGGAAAAACAACAACAATTCAGGGGGAATACAATGGAATATCACAGAGGAGGAAAGGGTAATTGACTGGGACAGGGAGTATGAGCACTCCACACACTGCAACATTTTGTTGCAGTCTTCACTCGTACATCCTAAATCCAGAAATCGCTCTCATTTCTGGGGAGGCTGGTTCCTCTCCACCACCGAAATGGGGCTTTGTTCTGCTTCTCCCGTCCCCCCACAAAGGCTTCCTGGGATCTGTGCTGCTTCCCAGACTTTCCTGCGGTGGCCTTGAATTCCTTGCATGCGATCGCATTAAAAGGAACCCAACCATTCATTTTCTTAAATTCCAGCTAAAAAACCCTTTGCTGTTTAGGTTGCTAAGTAACACACAGCTGTGAGAGCAAGAGCAAGTCACATGCAAATCCTGCACGGGCAACAGCTTGTGCAGACCTGGTGCAGATTGTGAAATAAGATTGCTTCTTTGGAATGCTCACTTCATGCAAATGGCCTGGCTGAGATTCCCCCCCCCCCTGCGATAATGCCAACGGAAATTAGCAAGGTGTCAGGATGCCATGACAGAGGCAGCTGGCTGGATCTGTCCTAATCAACGGGTCAACTGAACATCAGCTGTTGGCCGAAGCTATTATGAGCTGCGTCCACAGCCTGTAGGTCAGTTGTGCCTGGGCTGTAAATAGACTTGAAGTGCAATGGTCTAACCAAGAGGGTTAACCCACCAGGGGTCTCTGCTTCCATTCACATAACAAAAACTACCATACACATATCATCATCATTATTATTTTTAGTAGGGGGTCCGTGGCTTGGCTTTTGAAAAATTGGGGGTCTGCAGTGCTTAGCTAATTGGGAACCTCTGGCTTAGACTATGATGGCAGATTTCAGGGTCTACATGAAATAGTATTGTCAGGGAACTGCCATCAGAGCCAGAGAGAGAGGGAGGGCTCCAGAGGGGTTCTGGAGAGCATCCCGGGAGGGAGAGAAGCAGCCCACCTTCTGGGGAAGGAATTCAGCGTAGCACCAGTGGAGAAGGGGGGCAGATGGGGGAATCGGCGAGGTGGCTCCATGACTCCTCATCGGAGACCAGCGGGGAGAGCACGGGTCCTCCGCTGCCCACACCCTCCCTGCGCAGAAGGCTTCCGCGCAGGGAGAGTAGGCGGCGACTAGGCATCAAAGAACTTCTTTGCTGGAAGAAGTTCAAGAAACACCCACTGACGGATTCTGCCAGCGATTGAGACGGCCATGGGTGAGTGGCTGTCCAGACAGAAAGGGTTCACCCAGGTAACCCAGCCAGGTGTGGCATCGATTTACGCACGAGCAACCCCTAGAACCATTACAAGTATCAATGCAACTCCAGGCCACAAACTACATGCCATGGAAATGCCTTTTGTGTACTTGTGTTTAAAATTCCAAGGAGAAGCTGCAGGGGCCCAAATCAGAATTGGAACCATGGTTGTTTTAAACCTTTTCCTCCCCTTGCACTGCCGTCCCAATACCCCCCCCCTCCCTGAAGCTGCTATTTGGCAGAGGCTGCAACTGGAAGCGATAGGACTTTCCCATCCATATCAAACAGAAGCTTGTGTGTGTAGATTTTCAGCAGGGCTGCAGCACGTGATGTAGGGAGGAAGGGTTAAAACTGCTTGTGTGCCATGCTTCGCATTTTGATTGGGTGGGCCATATTATTATTATTATTATTATTATTAGTAGTAGTAGTAGTAGTAGTATTACCTCGCCCCTTAACTCTAAGGTGGGCTACAACAAATAAAGCACAGCATTACTATTAAAACATAATTATTACAGGATATTAAATACAGTGGTGCCTCATGTTATGTACCGCCCCCCTTACGAATGCTGTGGGTTGCACGCTCCACTAACCCGGAAGTAGATGCCCCTTGTTGTGACCTTTGCCCCGGGATGCGAGTGGAAGTTCACTCCAGCAGCGCGGCGGCAGCGGGAGGCACCATTACAGAAAGCGCACCTCATGTTACGAGCAGTTTCCTGCTATGAACGGACCTCCGGAACAGATTAAGTACATAACACGAGGTACCACTTCCAGGAGCACCTTAGAGACCAACTAAGTTTGTTATTGGTATGAGATTTCATGTGCATGCACACTTCTTCAGATATCACAAAAGCTCATACCAATAACAAACTTAGTTGGTTTATACTGGAAGGATTTTTTTTTATTTTGTTTCGACTGCTGCAGACCAATACGGCTAGCTACCTATATCTAGAACGAGGTACCACTGTACAGTTTAAAACAACTTAAAATCACAAAGCTAAGGTGGGGTCTTAAAATACAGTGGAACCTCGAGTTGTGGACATAATCCGTCCCAGAGCACGTCCGCAACTCAAAGCGTTCGCGCACGTCTGTGAGCGGCGAAACCCGGAAGTAACCTGTTCCGGTACTTCCGGGTTGCTGCGGGACGCAACTTGAAAAGACGTAACCTGAAGTCGATGCAACATGAGGTATGACTGCATACAGATGCCAGGGTAAAGTTGTGCATCTTCAGCATTCACTGAGAGCTGTATAATGGTGCCATGTGCATCTTTGTGGGGAGAGAGTTCCACAAGCTAGGGGCCACCAGAGAGAAATTAAAGTGGGCTATTTAAAGTTTCCCAAAGAAGCCAGATGTATTTAAGCAAATGCTAACGTGCTTTCTCTTAGGGGATCTACAGTGGCATCCCATGCTGCAGATTTTGCATGGGGATTTGACCAGATAGCCTAGTTCCAAGACCGCTTGCATGTAGGGATGGGGTCTTGACAGGCACTGAGGCACTCAAGGGTGCCAGCCGTGGCCCCAAGCCTGGAGGTTGGGGATGGAACCGGTGAGTGTAATCTCCCTTCCCTTCCATGCACTGATCATTCATGTATCTGCCGTGAGCAACGAGAGACCAGGCTTGTCCACAAGCCTGTGAACTGATGTGTGAAAACATCAGATCCCCTGGGATGAGATATTTTGCTGTGGGTTTAAAGAAATGGTAATGGAAGAGCCTCTGGGAGCTTGTTGCAGCCTCATGATGATTCATGGCAACCTCAAAGCCTTCAGTGGTTCATCCTCCAACTCACTGACAATTAGAAAGTTCAGGGATATATACAGATTATATTTAAAAGAACATTGTTTACATATGAAATCTTTGACATGCTTTGATTAACTTCTGCAATGCTATATGCTACAAAGATTATAGATAAGTTAAAGGCCATACAATATGCAGTCAACAAGGAAACAAAGGACCCATACTGAGGAAGATGGAAGTCTCAACGTATGGAAGAACTTTATTTAATATATAATATTTCCTTTGTATTTGACGTGATTTTGTTTTTTCTTTGTTCTTTTTGTGGTGAACGGATTCAATATTTAAAATCAATAAAGATTAAATTGCAAAACAAATTTAGTAAAACTCCCCCCCTCCAAAAAAGACAATTAGAAAGTTCAGGGCAGAGTCACTGACAGCTAATTCGTTCAGGATCAAATACAAATAACTAAGGCAGAGTTTCATTGGGGGAGGGGTGTGTGGGAAAAAGACAAACCATTTAATAATTCCCCACCACCATCCCTGGGTAAGTGCTTTATGTTATTGTAGCGTACTCCTGAGGGAACTGGGATGTGGGGGTTGGGTGTTTTTTGGGAAAGGGGGAGGGTGGGAGCTGCATACAAAAAAGCCATGACTGAATTTTTAGCTTAGCAAACACCACACTATTTCTCCACCTTCACGTAAAAGCTCAGCTCCCCTCGAAAACAATAACAAGACCATCATGATCAACAATCCATTGGGATGAAGGATTGACTACAGGGGTCAAACCTTTCTTGACCTGAGATCACAGATTGCTTAACATTTGCTGATGCTGCTTCGTGTGTGTGTGTGCAAATTTTGAAATAATTCTTATTTCTGAAGAATTTGCCCAGGCATTTGATGGCATGTGATAGATTCTTTGTAAATATCTGTTTGGGCTGTTTATGATCTCTGATCCTTGTGTTCTTCGTCATTGTCGATTTTGATAATTTTATGAACTGGTCTGGTTTTAGCATTACATGGGTAATTGTTTTTGATGCTTTACTTTGCGAAGCTTATGGGTTCTTCTATCCAACTCTGAGCCATACTCAGAGCAGGTCTGCTGAAATTAATAGGCATGACTAACTTAGATCTATTCATATTTTTATTTGTGCCTGGTTCAGTCTGCTCTCCTGATGCTGTTGATGGGGAATCTTGTGGTCCCTCCTGTAATCCCCTCTTAGGGTTCTTTACCCTTCAACAAAACTCGGGCTAGGCAGGCCTTCAAACAGAGAACTCCTTCCAAAAGAGGAATGTTGTCTGGAACGTAGGACACAGGGCCACAAAAACAGGAGACCGTCATGGCTTCTGACTCGCCTGGACCCATACAAAGGCCTGCTCTTACTGTGGTGAGCCCCTAAACTGGATTGGTATTTGCCAGGGGATGGCGCTCAGCAGAAGCAACATGTCAAGGTGGCTCAAACACTGTATTTTTGAGTGCCTCCTTCTCCCTCCTGATACCTGCTCCAGGAACTGGGGGGTGGGGAAGAGAAAGGGAAATAATCCTTAATAGCATCAGTAACAGTTTCAGTAATTTTGGGACAAGGGGAGGTCAAAGGAGACCAGGCCCCACACATGAATGTTCCAGCTTCTCCAACAGGCTCAACAGATAAGAGGGCAAAGAGTTTCCATCTCCTTGGGCCACCACTGCCTCATCCATGTTTGTTGAGGAGGGTAGTCTTCACTGAGGTGGCCTAATGCAGCAGTGTGTTGCTCTGAGTTCCTCACAACATATGCCATCCTCTCCAGCCCCTTACCCACTCATTACTTCTCTTTATCTATCGCCATCAAAGGTTCTGGATCAGCTTAGCTTATTCAAACTCCATGTCACCATTGCCCTTAAGAGTTCAAATCCGAAAACTTCCCAGTTCCCTCTGAGCATTCCAGCTTCCCAGCTGTAGGCTAACTGTGCTCGTCGTGACATCATGGCAGCCAAGCCAATGGCATAGCTGCCAACTTACAGATTTGAAAATAAGGGACCAGCAGCCTCGAAAATAAGGGATCAGCTGCCAAAATAAGGGATTTTCCCAGCACAGGTTTGTTCAACTTCTGAGCCCCTCCAAGCCAAAGGCAGAAATCCCAGCCAGCAGCCAAACAAAGCCTCGAGTGGTGGTTCCCACAGCGCAGCGAACTGGCAAAGGGGATGCAGCAAGGAAAACCACCATCACCTCTCCGCTGGGAAGCACTGAGCAAAGGCGAGTCCCCAGGCAACGCGGCTGATTTGATCGGCACAAGGCATGCAAGCTCCACCCCCCAGTTGTTCTTAGACTCCTTATTGGGTGAGCAACACAGCCAAGCAACACAGTTGGAGCCTCCCTCCTCCCTGGCCGGCAGGGAGGGAGGGAGAGGAGCTGCTTCCTTTGAAATTTAAGGGACATCATTTAAGGGACATTTAAGAGACACCATCAATAAGGGACAGCAGCAGGACACAGCGCTGGGATAAGGGACTTCCCCGCCAAATAAGGGACGGTTGACAGCTATGGCCAATGGTAAGCTGGAGCCCAAGAGCAGCAAAACAAAGCAGGTCACCAGCTTGCTGCTGGGTTAACAGAGCCTGCAGTCCAGGAACATGCTAATAGAATAATACAATCAAATCATGATCAGTGTTAGTAAGCTATTGCATTGCTCGGAATAAATTAGAATAAGTTGTCTTTAGCATAAAAAGGAATAGGAGAAACGATGAAGACAAAGTCTCCCTGCATCGGTATTTTGTGTGTGTTTACGGCTTTTGTAACACACCGCCTTTAATCAGAGCACAGAATGGCAGCTTCCTTTTGGCACTTTGTTCTTATCACATGCTGGCACAGAAGCTGGCACATTTTTCACAACAGTCTCTTGGAAAGATTCATTTCAACGGAATAGATTTCTGTGTTAAGTGAAAACAGTGCCATGTGAACATTCATGTAAGACACACACAGAAATGTACTGAAAACGATGCACTCGCACCTTTGTGTGATGCAGAGAGAAAGAGAGAGAGAGAGAGAGAGAGAGAGAGAGAGAGAGAGAGAGAGAGAGAGAGAGAGAGAGAGAGCTTCCAAGCCGAAGCCCTTTCCCCTCCCAGAACTGGACACCCTGGGATTTGGAAACATCGCTTGCTATTATGTTATAGATAAACAGCCAGAATGGAAATTAAACTGGAATGGGGACAAGGCTGCCACCGGGGTGGGAGTGACTAGCTCCCAGGCAGATATTCCAATTCCTTTCCACTGCCAGCAGGTCTCTAGTTTTTTTACTTATAGAGATATAAGGAAAAAACAGCCAGGATCCAGTTGCCCAAAGGAGGAAAAAAATTGCAATTGGAAAAACTTCAAACACATCTAGCTACATGCATTTAGTATTTATGTTCTGATTGTCATAGAATCATAAAAAAGGTAAAGGACCCCTGACAGTTAAGTCCAGTTGTGACCGACTCTGGGGTTGGGGCGCTCATCTGGCTTTACTGGCTGAGGGAGCCGATGTTTGTCTGCAGTTATTCTGGGTCATGTGGCCAGCATGACTAAGCCGCTTCTGGGGAAACCAGAGCAGCGCACGGAAACACTGTTTACCTACCTGCTGGAGTGGTACCTATTTATCTACTTGCACTTTGACATGCTTTTGAACTGCTAGGTTGGCAGTTGGACCGAGCAACGGGAGCTCACCCCGTCGCGGGGATTCGAACCGCCGACCTTCCGATTGGCAAGCCCTAGGCTCAGTAGTTTACACCACAGCGCCTGAAAGAGTTATTTCCTGTCCCCATGGAGACCTTACCCATTCCTGGTTATGGATCTGACTGGAGGTGTCTTGCTGCGGTATGAAGAAAAGGGCACAACAGAAGCTTTACAAACCTGTACAGTGGTATCTCGGGTTATATCAGGTATCTTCAGGTTACAGACGCTTCAGGTTACAGACCCTGCTAACCCAGAAATAGTACCTCGGGTTAAGAACTTTGCTTCAGGATGAGAACAGAAATCATGCGGCGGCAGCAGGAGGCCCCATTAGCTAAAGTCAGGTTAAGAACAGTTCTGGTTAAGAATGGACCTCCAAGAACAAATGAAGTTCTTAACCCTAGGTATCACTGTATCCTCCTAGGGTGGTCACAGGGCTGGCTCACGCATGAAGCAAGGTGAGGCAAGAGCCACAGGAGAAGCATGTCTGGCCTCCAAGGAATGCTTTGCCTGCTGCCGCCACCACTGTTCTGGTAACAGCAACAGCTGTGATGCACGGCTTGGAGGTCTGATGAGCTGCCTCCTGAGTGCCCATCATGCTGCTTTTCTCAAAACTGCTTTTATTTCCCATCTATGCCATTTTAAATTGTGATTGGTATTAATGCTGTATTCTTCGTTTTAGATTTTATGATTTATGTGGAAATTGTTTTCCACTTGGCTGTGTACTTTTTGATGTGTTTTATTTGTTGTTTATGATTTTTGCTATGTTGGTGATTATGTAAAATCTTGTCATGTTGTCAGCTGCCTTGAGCATTGTTTTAACTATGGAAAGGCGGCATACAAATAAAATGATGATGATGCTACCTCCACAGCAGCCTCTTGGCAAATAGGAGGGTGGTCTCCTCTCACCCCTGGGGGGGAAATGGCAGGGGCTGACCACTCACTGGGTTCCCCTGGGCTCTGCACTCACTCAGTGTGATTCCCCCACGACAGCCTTCGATTCCCACTTCAATCATCAGGTCAGGTCGATTTGATTTCCCCCCTTGCTTTGCAGAGTCTGTTTCATTCTGGAGCTATTTCTTCTTCCTAGTTCTTCTCTAGCTCCCTGCCTCTCAGTATCTGTTTGCATTTCCTTGCTGACAATCTATTCCAGGCACCCAGTTGGACCACTTGCAAGACACTTTTAGTTCCATATAACTTCAGACTCCTCTTGGAGCTCCACGTCCCATTTGCCTGGTTTGCATTCAGCTGCCTTGCCTCCTTCAACAAACCATCCATTTCTAGGCTCAAGCTGTGGCTCCAGAATCCTGCATAAATACAAAACTGATGCTCACAAATATTTTAACCCCCTCCCCCATGACATGTTAAATATGGCATTAAAACAATCAATGCAAATTTCTGTTGATTTATTTGAAAATCGAATTTGAAAATGTAACTCAAATGTACAGAGCAAGTCTATGCATGCCTACTCATAAGAAGGTCTCATTGAATTCAGTGGGGTTTACTCCCAGGTAAATGTGGAGTGCTGCTGTAGTCTGATTGGCAGCTCTGGTTTTGATTTTGGCATGTCTTAAATATGAAATTTCGTTAGCTGTGAAGTGTGAAATACTGTCAAATAATAAATGCCATTTTGTGTCATCTACCAAATGCTGTCAGATACCAAATCCCAAATCATGTTCATTATTAATTATGATGGTTATCATTGTTACTATTATTACAGAATAATAATAACATCACGAGAATCAGGATCACCACCATACGTAATATTTGTGTGGTCAAAGAGCTGTGCATACATTATCCAGTCAAAATCCCTATAACAACCTGTCAATATATTATCCCACGTGTTACAAAAGAGGGAACTGAGGCTGAGAGAAAGTGACTTGCCTGGTGAGTTCATGGGGAAGGCAGAATTTAAACTGGGTACTTCCTGGTTTACAGACTCATAACCACTAGACAACACTACCTCAAAATGAAACACCATTGCAGATGGCAGTCATCAAATGCTACCACATACTCAGTACCTTTATTTGAATGATATAATTAACAAGAAGTCAAGTTAAAGATGTCAGCTGTTTGGTGAATATTCAGCAAATGGTTGAATGTTCAAGAAGTGAAGACTTAGGAATTTTTTTTAATGAAAAAAGAAGTTTGTTTCAGCTCTAATTCTCCATGTCTCTTAACCCCGTCCCTCAGTTACACTCCCAAACTAAGCCCTGAGTCACCCAACAGCTGTGTTTAGAGCACAGCTGTCCAAACCTTGTGTGGAGGCAATTCCCAAACCGTGCACTGAGGCACACAAATGTGCTCATCACTATGTGACTAAGTGCTTGTCACTGTGTGACTAAGGACCTAGTTCTCAGTCCACTGGGAGAAACCTATTTCTCAGCTGTACCACTGCAGCCTGCAGGTGGAGAACCATATGACTGAATTCCCAATAATAGGGAACAATAATAGTAACAGCAACAAACCCCAAACACAGAAAACCAGGTGTCAATGAGAAGAGTTCTTCCCTTGATGCGCTAGTTTTCTACACTCAGGTTTGACAACACAAAAAGTCCAGTCAGTCATCTAAGTTTCCACTTACAGTGTGAAATGGTTCGGCCTGAGCTTTGATATGGTCTGAATGGTCCTCGTGTTGTGTTCTGCCAGCCTAAGAGACAACAGAAACAATTGTGTGTGTGTGTGTGAGAGAGAGCGCAGACAAATTTGTGCTCTGTGTGCATCACCACAAAAAAGGCCAAATATGATCAGCTTTGCATAAAATGTCAGGTGCTAATTTTATAAGGACAGATGTGAATTTAGAAATTATTCTTAGAATGGAAATAGAAGTACATTGCTGGTGGCAACTCCAAGGTGCCCTCTTGCCATGTGGTTTAGGGGTTGGCAACACTTTTAGACCTGTGGGCAAATTTGGACTGCTGAGCAAGTGCCATGGGTGCTGCCATCTCCAGGCCCCACAAGTGTCCCTATTTCCCAGGGACATCCCTGATTTAGAGAAGCCATCCCAGTTTCTGATTTGATCCCGGAACGTCCCACTTTTCCTTAGGATGCCCTTATTTTCATTGAAGAAATGTTGGAGTTATCTGATCCCCAAGCTCTCTGAAGGCAATCCTGTATAGGGATGCTGGGTTTTTTTAAATGTTTAATGGTGTTTTTATATATGATGTAAGCTGCCCAGAGTGACTGGGGCAACCCAGTAAGATGCACGGGGTATAAATAGTAAAATTATTCATCGGAAAAATGTTGGAGGGAATGTCACTTCTTTCCCTGTTCTCTTAGATCAGCCTGCCACTACCACAGAGAAACAGAAAAGAGAAAGAAAATGTGCACACCTTTCCTTCCCCCAAGGAATCTAAGCAATAAATAATTAATAAAATGCTAAGTTAGGGTTGCCATATTTCAAAAAGTAAAATTCTTGGCACTGCAAATTTGTTGAGTTTTTTGGGGGGAAATCTGTGGAAATTTTCTGTATAGCTCAAAAATATTTCACTCAAAAACTCCTTTAGGTTTTTAACTCGGAACCTTCAGCAGTGAAAAGGTATTGCCTAAATCATTCTGGATTTAGAAAAGGCCACACTTCAGCTAGCTAGTTAAGTTTCTTACATTTATGTATGGTTCACACAGTCAAGGAAATTCCGACGGAATTTACAATAATGCAAATAAAATATAAGAAGTACATAAGAAATTCAGCACAGCAATACAAATATAAAATTCTAAAAGTGTTCACCCAATTGTGGGGAGGGGATTACTTAAACAACGCGAGATACAAAACTCCTCCCCACAGGATGAAGACCAATTTAGAGATAACTTATGTGAGATTTCAAAGATGCAGTTTTATCAACACTGGGCCAAACAACTACATCTTTGCATTTGATGTCCTTGGTGGGGTTTTTTTTTTTGGGGGGGAGGAATGAAAAATGCATCAACTGGAGTAGGATTTTATTTCCTTTTCCTCTCCTGCTGCTGTTCTAAGGTAGATCTCTTTTATGAAGCAGGCATTTACTTTTGAGGGGTGAATGTGGAATATTCCATTAATCCCAAGCAGAGTTCCTTCTTTGTTAAAGCAAATACCAGCTTCAGAAAAGTCACTGCAGCAGGAAAAGAAAGGGTTATGATCCCTTTCCATGCCTGCTCTGATGGAATTAGTTCTCAGCCTGCCTACACCCATGCCTTCACTGATGCAATTTGCATTTATTTTAATTTTTTTACATGTTTTTGCATGTGCAAGGACACATTTGACATCAGCTGGAAACTAGCCCACGCAGTCAATCCATAGTTTGGACCCTCTTTATTTCAAAGCGTTGGCCTTTTTTGCTGGGAGCCAATGCAACAGCCACTGTTATATAACCCCTGAGATCAGTGAGGATCTTGTCAGCTGTTTTGTAGATTGCAAAAACTGGGCTGAGCCAAGGTGATAACTTGTGTCTGGAAAAGGCAGAGGTGGCTGAACTGCTGAGTGCTGAAAGCATTTGGCTTAAAAAAGCAGGGGATGTGCGCAGGAAGACGGACAAGTAGATCTGCGCCCATTGGGATCCAGAAACCTCTGGTACCCGGCCACCTGCCTTCAAGTGAAAACTTGAACCCATGACTCTTTGACCCAGAGAAGAAAGTGGGAGCAGAGGGTAGGGATAGAAAACTTTGTCAAGTCAGTTTCTCTCAGTATCTTTTTTTCCAGACTATCTATCATCTATCTATCTATCTATCTATCTATCTATCTATCTATCTATCTATCTATCATCTATCTATCTATCTATCTATCTATCTATCTATCTATCTATCTATCATCTATCATCTATCTATCTATCTATCTATCTATCTATCTATCTATCTATCTATCTATCTATCTATCTATCTATATCTATCTATCTATCTATCTATCTATCTATCTATCTATCTATCTATCATCTATCTATCTATCATCTATCTATCTATCTATCTATCTATCTATCTATCTATCTATCATCTATCTATCTATCTATCATCTATCTATCTATCTATCTATCTATCTATCTATCTATCTATCATCTATCTATCTATCTATCTATCTATCTATCTATCATCTATCTATCTATCTATCTATCTATCTATCTATCTATCTATCTATCATCTATCTATCTATCTATCTATCTATCTATCTATCTATCTATCTATCTATCATCTATCTATCTATCTATCTATCTATCTATCTATATCTATCTATCTATCTATCTATCTATCTATCTATCTATCTATCTATCTATCTATCTATCTTATCTATCTATCTATCTATCTATCTATCTATCTATCTATCTATCTATCTATCATCATCATCTATCTATCTATCATCTATCTATATTATAGGCATCATGAAAATTCACCATCATTTTAATGCAAATTTCACCTAATATTCACATGTTTGCAAAGCAATTTCCTCTAAAATAACACATTTCTGTATGCTTTGTTTGCTCCTGTTTTGTTATGCATCACCCCAATCTCTGGTCCATGGGGTCACGAAGAGTCGGACATGACCAAATGACTAAGGAACAACAACAACAAAAATCTGCTCGGGAGAGATTCGGGAGTTCCTGCTCTTATCCAGGTTTGGTTTTCTTGGAAAGAAAGTGAGCGGAGACTGTGGTGTCTTTAGGATATATGGTTTAATTTACATATATACCCAACCTGAGCAGAGGATGGAGGCACTCATAGCATTAAATCCCCAACAGATCTCACTTCCAAGGGAGCCCCAAAGTCCAGCGCAGAGCAGACACCTCTTTTTCCAGCTTTCAGCATCCAGCTTCTTCCAGCTCTCACATGTAACAACTCTGTTGTAATTTTCTTGGGTACCAGACAGGTGAGGGATGTGGGGGAAAGACCTGCCTATTTGCTTCAATGGCACAGAGCACCTTTTTTTCAGATGGGCTAAATCACGGTAGCTAACCAACCAGCCAAAGGCATTCCCTTCTCAAAGGAACTGGTTTGGAAAACTTCCTCTTATATATTCCACCCCCACAGATGCAAGATCACAGGTTTTGGAACAGGACCCAGAGTTTCATCCAGCCTGACCCTAACCCCCCCATCCCCCCTCACAACAGTATACATTTAAATGCATAATACTTCACACTGGTAGATGCATTTCAGTGAACGTTCCTTGGTTAGAGAACGGCACTGCAAAACTTGGAGAGGCAAGCCTTTTCCAGGAGGGTTGACATTTGCTTTGTGCACTGTGTCAGAAAGTGCCGATTAGGGTAGAATCTCCTTTAAACAGTGAACCTAATCAGATTTCTTCCCCATTCCTAGCAGAGAGTTTCACACCCTCTCTCCCTTTTTGTTTTGAGATGCAAGCTGGCTTATTAGTTACAGTCTCGGCTTCCAGGCCATAATGTCAGCTGGGCTGGGAGGAGCTGGCCGCCACTTGGACAGGGTCCCTGGCTGCCTCAGGAATGACACTTTTGCACATTAATAAGCGCGCGAGGTGATAGAAGCTTCCGCTTTGGTGAGCTGTGGGGTGTCTGTGGCAGACTCCAGCATTCCTCCAGGGCCTTTGGAATGCCTCCCCTTTCCTCCTTCTCTCCCTCCCTCTCTCTGTCTTTCTCCTTGGACAGTTTTCAGGGAACTGAGCGTACTTTATTTGCTGACCTCTCCTCTGAGGTCAGCAGGTCCTTTGGCCCAAACCTCAGGAATGTTGGATCGCAGGGTTTTCTTTTCTCTTCAGTTGTCTTGCAAGTTAGCTCCATTCCAAAAGGCAAGGCATACGTTTAAAAATATCCTTGGATGGATTCCGGCCTTCTTCACGAGCCCAGATCCAGAACTCTAGAGGGAATGCACAGCACCAGTCATTGCAAAAAAGCAGCTGTAATTTTCCATAGTGCTAAACCATTTCTCCCCTTTCTGGAAGCCCCCACAAAAAAACACACACTTCCTGCTCTCCTTCTAGATTCAGATGCTCTAAACAGGCACGTCCCCTCTTCCCTCCTCCAGCCTTCTAAGCTGTAATTAATTCTGTACCCTTGTAGGTGTAGCCTTTTCACACAGAGCTACAATAATCAGGAAGAGACCATCCCCAAGCCACATAGAAGCCACCCCCTTTCATCATCAAAAACTACCTCTCATGCCTCCCAAAGCAAACCACTTTTTAAAAATAGTAGTCTAAGGACCCCCTGCATTTTAATCCACCCTATTTCCATTGATGTTTATACATAGGATGTGCAAATAGAGACAGGTGTGAGTTCTTTCCAACATTAGCATAACCTCTGTGGCTGAATTCATGCCATACATTTAAAGCACGTGACTTCCCCGAAAGCATTCTGGGAGCTTTAGTTTGTTAAGGATGCAGGGAATTGCAGCTCTTAAAAAAATATATTAATAATTTTTATGTTTATATATTTCAACAATTTTACAGTCATTCTAACATTTCAAAACCTGACTTCCTTCCCCCTCTTTCTGAAGTTCCTCGAATTTATTTTTAATATTTTCTGCCTATCCAAATTAACTTAATTTGTTCATTTATTCATCTACTTTAAATATATACTCTTAATGAAACTGCAGGTTATTACAACAATCCTGCCAATGTTTTTATCTGTTTACAATTTGTCTGTAAATATTCAATAAAACATTTCCATTCTTTTATTAAAAAAAATAGTTTGTTATCTTGATTTCTTATTTTTCCAGTAAGTTTCACCATTTCTGCATATTCTATATGTTTTTTGTATCCATTCTTCTTTTGCTGTGATTTCTACTTCTTTTCATTTTGGAGGCAAGCAGCATTAATTGCCCCTGTAGCAGCATACATGAATACGTTTCCGTACAGTTTGGGTAGTTCTGTGCCTATAATTCCCAAAAGGAATTGCAGCTCTGTGACAGGTGAACTACAGTTCCCAGGATTCTGGGGTACAGGGTAGGGAGAGGTGAGCTTTAACCATATGGTGTGGATGCAGGCTGCAAGAAAACTCCACATTGATTGGTTGATTTGCTTACTCCGTTGAGAGATGCTGTCTTTCTTCCAAAGCGGCCGAGGCAGTTTTCAAATGAAAACAGGGACTGGGGAACCCCTGGGTCTCCAGATGTTGTTCTACTACAGCTCCCATCACCCCCTGCTGGCTGAGCCTTATGGGAACTGCAGTCCAACAACATCTGGAAGGCCAAAGGTTCCCCACTGGTGCTTTAAACAATGTCCTTCATGCATGCACTCCAAGGCAGGAAACAAAATTGGGGGGTGGGGAAGAGGAATGAGGCAGCAGGTGGGAAATAAAGCAAATCCAGGTAGAATAAGAAGAAGAGTTTGGATTTGATATCCCACTTTATCACTCCCCTTCAGGATTCTCAAAGCGGCTAACATTCTCCTTTCCCTTCCTCCCCCACAACAAACACTCTGTGAGGTGAGTGGGGCTGAGATACTTCAGAGAAGTGTGACTAGCCCAAGGTCACCCAGCAGCTGCATGTGGAGGAGCAGAGACGCGAACCCGGTTCAACAGATTACGAGTCCACCGCTCTTAACCACTATACCACACTGGCTCCCAGGTACTCACAGTTGCAGAATGTCTGGCTGTCCATGCTACCATGCATACACCCATGCTACCTAGAGATGCCGGGGACTTAACCTGTAACTACTGAAGAGCACAAGGAAAAGCTTGCTGGATCAGAACAATGGCACATCTAGTTGAGAATCCTGTTTTCAGTGTGGCCAGTCAGATGCGTCTGGGAAGCCTGAAAGCAGGACCTGAGCAGAAGAGCACTGATCTCTCCACTTGTGTTTCCCAGAAACTGGCAGAGGCGCATCACCTGTGACAAAGGAGGGAAAACATAACCATTGCAGCTAGAAGCCATTGGGTTGCATCCAGCTAAATTCTGCTCAGAGTATCCCCTCAATCAGTGCTTTTTTCTGGGGGTACTCATGAGTATGCAGTACAGTGGTGCCTTGGTTCTCAAACTTAATTCGTTCTGGAAGTCCATTCCAAAACCAAAACGTTCCAAAACCAAGGAGCACTTTCCCATAGAAAGTAATGCAAAATAGATTAGTCTGTTCCAGACTTTTAAAAACAACCCCTAAAACAGCAGTTTAACATGAATTTTACTCTCTAACGAGACCATTGATCCATAAAATCAAAGCAATAAACAATGTACTGCAGTCACACAATCAATCAATCAATCAATCAATCAATCAGTTGCTGAACTGGGTTCCACACAGTCACACAAAATAAGAGCCACAAAAATGCAAAATAAATAGCAAAAACAGACAGACCTCAGCGTAACATTCAATGGAAGTGTGACACTCAAAACAGATGTGTGGCACTCAAAACGGAAGTGTAACACTCAAAACGGAGCATGTTCGGCTTCTGAAAAAGTTCACGAACTGGAACACTTACTTTTGAGTTTGCAGTGTTTGGGTTCCAAGTTGTTTGAGTACCAAGGTGTTTGAGAACTGAGGTACCACTGTACTGGTACCTTTTTCTCTAGAAGAAAAGCACTGGTTAGAAATGTGCAACAACTTCATGGTGAGCACCAGCACCTTATTTTCTAGAAGAAAAGCACTGCCTCCCCATTGACATGAATGCACCTAAATCAGCCATGCCCATTAAATTCAACGGGTTGGCTCGGAGCAGGCCTAGCCTTGCTGCTCTATCCCATTGAATTTGTGTGCAAGTAGGAGTTGAGCAAATATATCAATTTCAGTTTCTCTGACTTTCTCATTTTTTGTGGTCTTGAGTTCAGTTCTTCACATTCCGACATCAGTTTGCCCCCCCCCTTTAAGGTTCTCATGAAAGGTAGCAGCATTTCATCGAGACTTTTCCCTAATACACACATTTTTAAATGCAATCTTGCTTGATGTGTATGCACAGTTTTGCAGAGCAATTTCTCTGGATAGAATGCATTCGTTTTCAGTAATACCTAAGCGGATGCATTTTGTGCAGCTTCCTGGCTAGAAAACCGCACTGCAAAATTTCGGGGATCCGCTTTACCTGTGCCCCCCCTTGCTAGAAGGGGAGGAGGCAGGTGGCACTTGTGAGCTCAACACCGTCTCTCTCCCACATCGGTGAGTAGATGGCAATGCAGAAAAGCTGTAGCTCTGCATCAGTAGCTTGTGTCCCTCCTCTGCACGAGATCCCCTTTGACTGCTCTTAAAGAACAACAACCAAAAAGAAAAACCCCAGACACATTAAATGCCATTGCACACTTAATTTAATCTGTAGCTTGGTGCTCAGTGGGGTATTATCAGATAGGTAGATTGTGTTTGGGGCGCGGGTGGCGCTGTGGTCTAAACCACTGAGCCTCTTGGGCTTGCCGATCAGAAGGTCGGCGGTTAAATCCCCGCGACGGGGTGAGCTCCCGTTGCTCTATCCCAGCTCCTGCCAACCTAGCAGTTCAAAAGCAGGCCAAAAAGTGCAAGTAGATAAATAGGTACCACTCCGGTGGGGATGTAAACAGGGTGTTCATCAGTATGCAGATGATACCCAGCTCTACCTCTCTTTTAAATCAGAACCAGTGAGGGCAGTGAAGGTCCTGTGTGAGTGTCTGGAGGCGGTTGGAGGATGGATGGCGGCTAACAGATTGAGGTTGAATCCTGACAAGACAGAAGTACTGTTTCTGGGGGACAGGAGGCGGGCAGGTGTGGAGGATTCCCTGGTCCTGAATGGGGTAACTGTGCCCCTGAAGGACCAGGTGCGCAGCCTGGGAGTCATTTTGGACTCACAGCTGTCCATGGAGGCACAGGTCAAATCTGTGTCCAGGGCAGCTGTTTACCAGCTCCATCTGGTACGTAGGCTGAGACCCTATCTGCCTGCGGACTGTCTCGCCAGAGTGGTGCATGCTCTGGTTATCTCCCGCTTGGACTACTGCAATGCACTCTACGTGGGGCTACCTTTGAAGGTGACTCGGAAACTACAACTAATCCAGAATGCGGCAGCTAGACTGGTGACTGGGAGCGGCCGCCGAGACCATATAACACCGGTCTTGAAAGACCTACATTGGCTCCCAGTATGTTTCCGAGCACAATTCAAAGTGTTGGTGCTGACCTTTAAAGCCCTAAACGGCCTCGGTCCAGTATACCTGAAGGAGCGTCTCCACCCCCATCATTCTGCCCGGACGCTGAGGTCCAGCGCCGAGGGCCTTCTGGCGGTTCCCTCATTGCGAGAAGCAAAGCTACAGGGAACCAGGCAGAGGGCCTTCTCGGTAGTGGCGCCCACCCTGTGGAACGCCCTTCCAGCAGATGTCAAAGCAATAAACAACTACCTGACATTCAGAAGACATCTTAAGGCAGCCCTGTTCCGGGAAGTTTTTAACGTGTAATTTTACTGTATTTTTGGTTTTTATGGAAGCCGCCCAGAGTGGCTGGGGAGGCCCAGCCAGATGGGCGGGGTATAAATAATAAATTATTATTATTATTATTATTATTATTATTTCTGTGCACTGCTCTGGTTTCAGTGTTCCGTTGTGCCAGAAGCAGCTTAGTCATGCTGGCCACTTGACCCGGAAAAACTGTCTACGGACAAACGCCTGCTCCCTTGGCCTGTAAAGCGAGATGAGCACCGCAACCCCAGAGTCGTCTGTGACTGGACTTAACTGTCAGGGGTCCTTTACCTTTACCTTTTAGATTGTTAAAAGAGAGAATTAGCTGTGAGACAGCACCCTCCCCGCTCCTTCAGGGCACACTGGCTGTTATCTGATGACTTTAAAAGAGACATTCCTGGAGAAGAGGGCTATCGATGGCTACTAGACATGATGGCTTCGCTCGTCCTCTAAAGCTGGAGGCAGAATTGCTTCTGAATACCAGTTGCTGGAAACCACAGGAGGGGAGAGTCCCCTTGCGCTCAGATCCTCTTGTGGATTTCCCACAGGCAACTTTGATAACAGGTATTCTGGACTAGATGAGCCATTGGCCTGATCCAGCAGGCTCTTCCTATGTTCGTAGCTGGGGCCTGAGAGAAACCAAAATGGACAAATCTGTCCTGCTCTAGCTCTGCCTGTTAGAATTCCTGCTCCGTGTCTGCAGTCATGGGATTTTTGTCTATCACATGACTGTGTATGTTTTGACTCCACAGTGGGATGTGACGGAGACAGGATGTTTGTGTTACTGTGTTCCGTGCAGTGGGACTATTGTCCTTTGTCCTTTCTCTTTGCTGTCTGATGTCAGTGATAGAGGGAGCCATGTTGCAGTGTTCCGTGTGTGTTTATATGGAAATAAAGTAGATTAGCCAAAATGCTGAGTTGCTGAGGTCTGTTATGCAAAGCTGCGAACACTCTGTGGATCCCTAAGTGTACCGGTGTCAGACGTGCTGCATGCCCCATGGTGTAGTGCCCCATGTGCCCCTTCCACCTCGCTGGGGCTCTGCCCTTCTCTAGCCAAGGAAACAAGGTTGTCTCTTTGTGAAAAGGCCACTAGATCACAGTTTTGAAAGCGTGCAATACAGAGTGTGTGCACTGTAATAATCTTAGGGTTAGTAATAATTTTAGACCTGATGCCAAGACAGTCAACTTTGGCTTTCTGCTGGCAGTGTGCCCAAGCTGTGTGCCACCATCTATGCTCAACCCGTATATATGCAGACAAAGATGAATATTACAAAATTCCAAGAAGCCCCTGGTGACCTCCATTCCATAGGGGGGACTGTGAACCCAGGCATAAGGTGCCTTCTTCATCTGGAGAAATGGTCACAATTCCGGCAGGCTCAGCAAACAATGCTTCTTGGCCACAGCTCAGAAAAGCACCTCTGATCTGAGTCCCTGCCTTGCCGCTCTTGGGTAGGAATGACTTGCATGCAGAATCCTTTTAAGTTAGTGACTCTCCTTGGATCAGGGCCACAGAGCTCAGATGCTGGTATATTTATCCTATATGGATGCTGTTGCCTGCCAGATTTTGCTTATATATAATACAGAGAGCGTCCTGCTTATCCGCCGCCGCCATGGAGCTCTTTCTTGTGTTGTGTGCATTGGATGTTCCCCAGATGGAGTTCAAGTACTGTATGCATTTGGATATATGTATACATAATATATAATTTGTGTGTGTGTGAAGAGCATGCTTAATAACCATATGGGAGTTGTGCGCACTGCCTGCTTCCTCCTTCTCCTCCTCCTCTCATCTAGGTGGTGTTTATATGTGAAAATATGTGAGCTCTCTGCTTCTCGCTGCTCAGCGACCTTCAAAGCCGTCCAGCAAAATTCGGCTTGGACACTGAGCTCAAGCAGATGGCCCATCCAGAGCATGCTGGCCACGCAAATTTGGGCTGTGTGTGTGTGTGTGTGTGTGTTTTCCACTCTTGATTTCTGCTCCTGCTCCAAAGGAGGCTCATGAAAACAACATATCCAGTGTGTGCTACTGGGAAAGGCGCCACACACCCCAGCTTGCAGAGAAAAACTGGGAGGGTTCCAAGCCTGGGAGAGGAGTCGAGGAGAGGGAGGGAAGAGAACATTACAACACATTCCAGGATACTTTTTTCTTCTTCTTTTTCGTGGACCTTCCTTCTCCACCACCCCTTCTCCAATCTAAATGTGAAGCACAGAGAAAGGCATTTGGAAATGCGAATGGAGAACAGAGGAGGAGGAGGAGACGAAGAAGAAGAAGAAGAAGAAGAAGAAGAAGAAGAAGAAGAAGAAGAAGAAGAAGAAGAAGAAGGCAAGCTTCGAAGCACACAACCCTTTTTGCCAGAAGATGGGTAATGCAGTAACAGTGGACGAGGGGCGCAACAAACGTAAAATAACTTCTTGGAGAGCCAGGAAGAAATCAAACCCTCTGGTTTCTGAAGGAGAGCCGGCCGAGTGCCTTGGCCAATGGGCAGTATGGCAACTGCTGTGCCCTAACCCCGACCATGAGGGAAATGAGTCTGCCTCTGTCCCTGCCTGCCCCCAGGTCTGGAAGGCAAGACCCGCTGGCACTGATGCCTGCTTCAGCTCTCCTGGCTACACCTTTCCCCACTGTGGCAGCAGTGGCTGGGTTTGGGCTGCTGGCCACCATTTAAAAGCTGGGCCAGGAAGCCTTCCCAGCCCAAGGACCATGTTCTCTTCTGAGGGCCACATAACAATGGTGGGTGTGGCCAGATGTGAAAGTGGGCGGGGCAACGAAGGCCAATTTCCCCTTGGTACTGTAGGATAGTTTCTACCCGCACTCACCCCGGCTGTCTAGCCAGACAAACAAGAGGCATTGATAAGAGTTGAGGGATGCATTCCAGTCAGGCAAATACACTGAGGGCACCAAGAAAGGACAGCAAGAGGCGTGGCCTGCAGAGAGGGGTGTGGCCTATGCAGAATTCCAAGGGCCAGACGGAAAACCCTAGAGAGGAGCATTTGGCCCCCTGGCCTAAGGTTCCCTAACCACTGATTTAAAATTTCCCATAATGCCCTGGAGTGATGCCATTAAAATGAGGGATAAGCACATCAGGGAGAAGGGTTCCAGCTGGTTCACTACTGTGCCAAATTCTTGCTTGCAAAAGTTGCTGTTTTGTCATATAGGACAACGTTTAGAAAGGAGATTTTCCCACTAGCATTCTGAAGGGGGATTGTCCATTCAGATGTACACATGCAGGTTAACTCTTTCCCTTCTCAAAGCCATGAGCTCCCCCCCCCCATGCGAGATTTGAACCCACAACCCTGAGATTCAGAGTCCTATGCTCTTCTGTCTGAGTTATGTCCTGCACCATAGTCACCTTAGGGCAATTCCATACCCTCTCTACCTTTCTGGAAAATAAGAGCATTTGCTGTGTTGGATCCTTAGACCAAATCATCTGTGTAGAAGCAGTGCAAGAAACTAACGTGCATCTTGGAGTGATGACTGGACTTGGCTGTAGGTCCTTTAGGGAGGGCCATAGCTCAGTGGTAAGAGCATGTGCTTGGCAGGCAGAAGGTCTTGGGTTCGATCCCCAGCATCGCTCTACTTCGAAAGGTCCGGGAAAAGCTTGTGCCTCAGACTTTTGAGGGTTGCTACCTTTCAGTTGTGGACGCAGGTGGCGCTGTGGGTTAAAGCCTCAGCGCCTAGGACTTGCCGATCGAATGGTCGGCGGTTCGAATCCCTGCGGCGGGGTGCGCTCCCGCTGCTCGGTCCCAGCGCCTGCCAACCTAGCAGTTCGAAAGCACCTCCGGGTGCAAGTAGATAAATAGGGACCGCTTACCAGCGGGAAGGTAAACGGCGTTTCTGTGTGCGGCTCTGGCTCGCCAGAGCAGCGATGTCACACTGGCCACGTGACCCGGAAGTGTCTCCGGACAGCGCTGGCCCCTGGCCTCTTAAGTGAGATGGGCGCACAACCCCAGAGTCTGTCAAGACTGGCCCGTACGGGCAGGGGTACCTTTACCTTTACCTTTTACCTTTCAGTTAGAGTGGAGCAGGTATGAGGAATCTGGGGCCCTTCAGAACTACAGTTCGCATCACCCCTGACCATTGGCCTAACTGGCTGGGGTTGATGGGAGTTGCAGTCCAGCAACATCTGGAGAGCCACAGGTTCCCCACCATTGGTTTACTCAACTAGATGAGCCATAGGTTCATCTGTTCTTGCAACAACATCAGGAGCTACTGATACCAAGGGATGAGTGGTAATTGACAACCTAAGACACTCAACTCTTGCTATTGCGATTACTTACATTAATATCCCACCTTTTGTCCAAGGAGCTCAAAGCAATGTACCTGGTCCTCCCTTTCCCTGTTTTATTCTTGCAACAATCTCACACGTTAGGTTGGAATCCTAACTGTGCCAACTCCAATGGGATTAAATGGTGTTTACTCCCAGGTAAGAGGGAATAGAGTTGCAGCCTTTGTGACTGACTGAAGGTCCCCAAGTGGGAACTTCATGGCTGAGCAAGGACTTGAATCTGGGGTTTCCCTTCTCTAGTCCAACGCTCTAACCACTACACTACGCTTCCTCTCAGGAATTTGTCCTGGGAAGCTCAGAAATATAAAATGGTAAAGCTCCTCCTAAAACTGTAGCCTAGAGGGGAAGCAGGTGTGTTTCCTTGGTGTAAAAATACAAAAGAAATATCTCCATGTATGTGGAAATCTAGCAGCTAAGGAGAAGACTAGACTAGACCCAACCTTCTCCTTGCTATCCTATTTAACAACTCAATCTGTTTCACCCTTTGGGCTGTTATCCCACCTCTATACTCTAGGGGGAGCTCTGTGAGAAGCAAGAGCCTTGCTTCAGTGACCAGCCTATTTCGGAATATGCTCTATCCTGCTACCCCAAAATGGGCTGGTGATTAGGTGAGGAGAGCCTCCCTGATTATCAAAACATACCATGAAGCAAAAATGGATACATTTCCTTACATACCTTTGATGTCGGGCTTATTTCGCCTTTCCATGATTTGATCAAAGGAAATTGTGCTGTTATTTGAATGTGTCTCCGTGCCTAATTCATTTTCAGTGATGAAAGTTTTGCCATCTTGATAAAAAAGGAAAACTTGCTGGAAGAAGAAGCTGGGGGAGGAGGAGGGGGGAGGAAAAAGCAGCCTTATTATTTTCCCCCTTCGTGCATAAAATGCCCATATAAATGAGGAACCAGATAAGCTTTCTTTGCATACCTTTAGAGAGTCACAGAAATGTAGAGGTGAGAGAAATGGAATCTGTAGATCATCCAAAATTGTGTATTTGATTGAAACAGCAGCATGTAAATCTAATAAGCAACAACATCTGGGATAATCATCGCTAAGAACAGCAGAATAGAGGAAGCTGCCTTATATTGAATCAGACCATCATGCCATCTAATGCAGGATACTGACAGGAGATCTCCAGGGTCTCAGATAGGAGTAGTTTGCCATCCCAGTTCGACCTGGAGGTGTTAGAGATTAAGCCCCCTTCCGCACTATACATTTAAAACGGTATCAAACCACTTTAAATGGTAATAGTTTCCCCCAAAGGATCCTGGGAACTGAAGTTTCTGAAGGGTCCTGAGAGTAGTTAGGAGGTTTCCCCTTACAATCAAGCAGTATACATAATTTTATAAAATAAATAAATATTGCCATCATACAGATACCGTTCCCAGAGGGACGCAGGTGGCGCTGTGATCTAAACCACTGAGCTTCTTGGGCTTGCCGATCAGAAGGTCGGCGGTTCAAATCCCCACGATGGGGTGAGCTCCTGTTGCTCTGTCCCAGCTCCTGACAACCTAGCAGTTCGAAAGCATGCCAGTGCAAGTAGATAAATAGGTACCACTCCGGCAGGAAGCTAAACAGTGCTTTGTGCACTCTGGTTTCTGTCATGGTGTCCCGTTGTGCCAGAAGCGGTTTAGTCATGTTGGCCACATGATCCGGAAAGCTGTCTGTGGACAAACGCCGGCTCCCTCGGCCTGAAGTGAGATGAGTACGGCAACCTCATAGTCGCCTTTGACTGGACTTAACCGTCCAGGAGCCCTTTACCTTTACCTTTTACCATTCCCAGAATTCCATGGGAAGAAAGATTGACTATTAAACCACCCTGGAAATGGTAGCTCTGAAAGGGGGTATTCTAACAACTGCATACCCCTCAACTGTCCCATTTTAAGCGGGACATCCCAGAATCCCAGAAGCCAACCAATCCTGGCTTCTGATTGGTCTGGCACTCTGGAGTGAGTCAGTTGTGTTGCACCAGAGCACTGGAAGAAGCGTCTTCAGGTCTCGCGTTCTCACGCATGCGCAAGAGCACAGGACCGAAAAAGGAGTGTCGCAATTTTGGCCCCAGGAATGTTGGATGGAATGCAAGTGTCAGCACTCTTAATGAACTGCAGTTCCCCTGACTGTCTTTTTTGTGGGGGGAGCCGTGGCTGTTTAAAGTGGTATGATGTTGCATTGTGCAGATGGAACTTGAATGTGCGGTCTTCTGCCTTCGGGGTATGTGCTCTAGCACTGATACAGCCAGGAACAAGAACTATGAATTGCAAATGACAACTGGAGACCAGCAAAAATTAAAAACATTTTGTAAAAATGTGGCATGTAGAGTGCTCCTGTTTAGGGTGCCAGCCCGCCATACCCTCCACTGCATACTCCATTCCATTTCCCCTCTTGTGTTTCCTGCATTCCAACAGCTGGTCAGCATTTGTGGCCAGCCACTAACCATGTCCAGTCCTCAATGGGCTTTTTTTGCAGATTCTCATCCTCCCCACTTTGGGTTTATTCTCCTTTAAAATGATCATACATTTCTACTAACCCTGAAGCTCTCTCTCCAGCCTACTGATATCTGCTTCTAGTGCACAGGTGGGGTCATTTGGGCTACATAAGCAATGGCACTCACTGACTTAATACTGGAAATGAAGGGAATAATCACTCACCCCCAAATTCAATGGGTAAATCCATTATCCCTCTGTCTCTGCAATGATGTTATTATAGACCTACCTTGCAGGTTTGTTGTAATGGGTTAAATTATGCGAAGTGTGCAAATCACACAGTTCCATCATTATCTACTTTGAGCAGAAAGCTAGAGTTTGCAGAGCGATAATTGCACGGAAGAAGGAAAAAGCAGTGCTGTGGATTCACCTTGAAATCAACAGGGTTGCAACCTGCTCTGTAATTACTTAGCTCTGCACACACCCCTGCCTGTTTGCTGGCTGTCTTGCAGTCCCCAGGGAATAAGGTGGCAGAATGGGCTGTACCACTTCTGCTAGTGGGGATGACGTTTCTTGGTTTTTGCATGCTCCCCTGTGTGAAAAACTCTGGTCCAACACCTCTCTCTCCGATGATGTGCAGATATTGGTTGCTCTGCTGTCAGCCCATGGTGCAGTGCGCTTTATAACTTTATCACATTCATTTTATGGAGATTAGTTTAGTGGGCTTGTTATCTATATGGGAGCCCTTGGCATAGTGCCCTCCAGCAGATGGAGGCTGCCACCTTAATGACCCACAATGCCCCAGAGTGACATCATGTCAGGGGCATTGTGGGAAATATAAAATGGTGGCTCCTAGACCCACCTCACACATTTTTAGGAATGGGTACTAAGTTGGCAGCTGCTGTTTTCTAACCTTGGGCCAGTTTGGTTTGATAGAAAGTTCTTATATTTTTCTGATTCCCTCTGTGATGGATTTTAAAGTTCCTTGCAACTGAAAGGTGGCAGTTCCCCCCCCCAAACCCCCACCCCACCCCAACCATTTCCAAGGTGCAAGTCTTCTTTCCCCAAAGCAGGCACTTCCATGTGATAAATTGAAGTGTTGATTAGCATCATCGCCTTGCTGCTTCACGCAGGAAAAGGAGGTTCTTTTTTTTAAGCAAAAAAACAAAAACGAAAAAAATATGTTGGTACCTCACCCAAAATAAAATTCTGGAGAGCTAGGAAGGGCATTGTGCCACACCTTCGCGGAATGCAATTTCCCAGAATCTGAGGCTCATGACAGATCCTGTCCCCAGATGAAAATGTCTTGGGGAAAACAAAAACAAACACTGACGCTGTCAGATTCACATTTGCGAGAGGTGCTATCTTATGCTCAAAGGTCGGAACATTTCTACATTTCCCCTCTCTGACACCGGTATAGGTTTCTTGTTGAGTCGCGCTTGGCTGGGCGGTCGGCTCTAGGGAGCTGGGGCCATCTTTCTCCACAGCTAATACACAACAACAGGCCAGCCACAGGACTGTGCAGTCACTCAGCTTAGGAATTTGCCCAAGTTCCTCAGAGCAATCCTGGACACTGATAACACTGTTATCTTACTGAAGCAACTCTCACTGCGTTCAGCGGGCCGTTCTCCGAGGTAAACACAAACAGAATGGTAGCATTATTCTCTGAGATCATAGAACTGTAGAATTGGAAGGGACCCCCAGGGGCATCTAGTTTTCTGTCCTGCAATGCAGGAATCACAGCTAAAAAATTTCTGACACTGATCCAACCTCTGTTTAGAAAGCCTCCAAGGAAGGAGAGTCCACCACCTTCCAAGGGAGTCCACTCCATGGTGAAACCCTCTGAAGCTATCAGAAAGTTCTTCCTAATCTCCTCTCTTATAAATCCAGAAAAGCACAAATATTACTTAAAGCAGACCCATTGAACCCATGAGTCTAGTGGTTGGGATGCAGGTGGCGCTGTGAGCTCAGGACTTGCAGATCAGAAGATTGGCGGTTCGAATCCCCGCGATGGGGTGAGCTCCCATTGATCGGTCCCTGCTCCTGCCAACTTAGCAGTTCGAAAGCACATTAAAGTGCAAGTAGATAAATAGGTACCACTCTGGCGGGAAGGTAAACGGCATTTCCGTGCACTGCTCTGGTCATGCTGGTCATGCTGGTCACATGACCCAGAAGCTGTACGCCGGCTCCCTCGGCCAATAAAGCAAGATGAGCGCCACAACCCCAGAGTTGGCCACGACTGGACCTAATGGTCAGGGGTCCCTTTACCTTTTAATGGTTGGGAACCTCAAGTCTCTGAGCCAAATATGACCTTCTAGGCTTGTCTATCTGGCCCTTGAGAAGTCACTTCAGGTCACTCCCCCTCACCCCAGACCATGCACTCCATTGGCCTTGCTCTGTGTGCTCGAGTGCTTTTGTCTGGCTGGGAGATGTCCTGGACTGTGATCATGCCTCCAGCTTGCCTGGATGGAGATATGTGGGCGTCTGGATTTTGCATGGCTGAAATGCAGCTTACTGTAGAAGTGTGGGAGTCACAACATCCATTGACCCGTCCCGTTTTGGCTGTGGCCTGCCTGCTGCTGGCATGCAGCCCATGGCAGTTTGCCAATGAAGGCATGTGGCTCTCGGGATTAAAGGAAGCTCCCTCACCCTGGCCTAGAATATCCCCAAGAGGGTCACCCTCCTCCCTAACTGTAAAGATACCTCCTGTGTGTACTAGCACAACCCCTGGGAATCCATGCATCCTCCTTGCTACCGCTGCAGAGCCATACCGGTCAGTATTTGGCTGTGGTGCATCTCCCTTTAGCACTCACCCTCATCACTTCCCCACCAATGTCACCACCGATTCCAGGGGCAGCAAACACTGTAAATAGTCAGAGAGATGTTGAGGTCCAACATCTGGAGAGCAGCCTGTTGGCTGGCCCTGGTCAACTCACTTGGCCAGAGATCCAGCTATGGAGGGACCACATGGGGAGGTAGTAGTGGCAACGAGGAAGAACTGCACCTCCTGGTAGCCAAAGGCTCTTCCAGGAACCTGAGGCTTGGCAGCTGGTCGAGGATGCCAAACCCTGATGCCAGCTCCGACAGTGGCATAGCTCTCTCTCTCTCTTTCTCTCTCTCTCTCTTTCTTCTGTCAATGTTTGGCATCAGGCTACCAGAGGCTGCTCTGTGCCACCTGTGCAAAATCATCACACAGCCTCCAGCAGCTACTTAATATGGAATCTCTAAATGAGAGTGATTACTTTAATGGGGCTCCTCCCAAGAAAGTGGTTTAGCCGAACAACAATGGATATCAATCTCTCTGTTGCTTAACTGGGACATTAGGAACTCTCATTTTGCTTCGTTCGTCCAGTGTGTGTCCAACAAGCACTAACTCCTAAAACTAGACTCAGAACATAGGAAGGAGCCTTCTACCAAGGCAGATCACCAGTTCCACCCATCTCAAAATTCTCTTTGCTGACGGGCAGCAGCTCTCTGGACATTCAGAAATTCTCCAGGATACCCAAGGACTGAAACTGGGTCTTTCTGAATGTGAAAGCAGCTGTTCTTCCACATACGCCTTTAACCTGCAGTTCTCTGGCCAAGCAGTCTGTACAAAACTGTATATATGAGGGCACACTGTGCATAGAGGCATATATAATACTGAAAATCACACACCACAATGCATTATACTAGGAGAGGTTGCTTGCAAAGCTGTGCATATTAAGCAAAAGCACCTGCAGTTTTTTTTTTAAGTCTTCATTGGCGTCAGACCTTCAACAGGTGTGGTGGAGCTGTCTGATTTCAGCTGGAAGGGGGGGTCCACACAATTGGACCCACAGTACTGAACGCATGGCTCCTGGTGGATATGAGCTGTGCATCCAGGTCACGGGAGATCACTGCCAGTGACTCTCCCCAGGAAATGAGCGATTGGGCAGGGATATAAGGAACCAGGAATTAAGGTATCCTGCACCCAAGTTGCTACGGCTTTGTAAATTAATACAGGAATCTGACCCAGCAGCATGTAGGCAGCCAGGGCAACTTTTGAGAAGTGGAGCTGCACTGATTGCTAAGACAGCCCCTACCTGCAGGCAGAGGCCAATTTAGGGGAGCGCAACTGGTTTGCCTGCTGAGAGGGCACCGCAGGGGGGCGCTGCAATGATGACAAACAATGGAAGGCGGAAGGCGGGCAGGGGTGCTGAATTTTGGCATTGCACAGGGCACTGCTGGAATTTTAAAGCCCAAAGTCTGCCACTGCTGCAGGCTCATAAACTACCAGATGCAGCAGAAAAGGAAAAAGGACTGGGGAGGGGAGAGGAAAGCTAGCACTGGAACAGCTGCTCCTTCACTGGCTTGTGGGTGGGGCCAAGGATGGTCTCCCTCTTGCCATGACCTTCCTGTAAGCCATGGGGTGCCACAGGGGCAGATTTGGTCTTCCAAATTTCAGCAGCACCCTGCACAGGGCCACAATTCCCTGCCTCTCGCTTTCCATTCTACTCGTTTCACTATGTCATTGTTGTGGTGCTCTTTGCGGTGCCCCCTAGGCTCAGTGTCCAGTATGGTGGAAACAGTCACGCTGCCCTAAATCCGCTTCTGGGTTCAGTTCTTCCCCATGACTGATCTTCACAGCAAAATTGGTAAGGCTGAGAGATGGCAACTGGCCCAAAGCTGACCAGTGTGAGCTTTAGGGATGAGTGGAGATTTGAACCCAGTCCTAGACTGACATCGGTCTGACCCAGGGATAGCCAGCGTGCCACTCTGTTTTTGAACTACTTCTCCAGTCATTGCTGACCGCAAGTTGTGTTTGCTAGGGCTAATGGCAGTTGGAATCCAGAAACATTTGCAGGGCACGGCATTGGCTATCCCTGTATGCCACAGGATCTGGGGTAGCTGCAGACAAGAGTGTGCTTTGGGGAAGTTGCTGGTGAGCGACTTGCAAGCCTCATACCTCTTAAGAAATACGAACCACCATTAGGAAACAAAATTGCCCCCAGCACAACATTCACATGGCTATGAAAGGAAGCAGTCATCTGCCCCACCCCTACCCCTTAACCAAGCATTTGAGGGCCTGCGATTTTCGCAAAGAGAACAAATGCCGGCACGCCTCCCGTACATGCTGCAGCCTCGCCCACTAACTGGCTGCCACCTTCTCTTCCAAGCTCCCAGAGCAAGGCTGGTAATTACACCCTTGGCCGAGATGGCAGGTGTCTGACTTAATCCCAATGGCATAGCAGGGCAGTGAGATCATCAGGGAGTGACCAGCCCAATTATAGGGGAGAGCCTGCTGTGCCATCCGGTGGAGCGTGGGCAAAGCGAGGCCACGGGGTGGGGGGGGGAGAGGCAGGGAAGGGTTGGCTAGACACAGCTAGAGATGGAGAAACCCACCTGTTTGAATTTCTCTCAGGCCCCATCTAAGAGCCTGCAGGATCAGACCAGTGGCCCACCTAGTCCAGCTGCCTGTTCTCACCCTGGCCAACCAGATGCCACAAGCAGGACCTGAGCGCAGGGAAACACTCTCCTTTCCTGTGGTTTCCATCAACTGGCACTCAGAAGCATCGCTACCTCCAAATGTAGAGGCAGAGGCAATAGTCACCATGGCAAGGAGCTATTGATTGTCCTCTCCTCCATGAGTTTGTCTGTTCTCCCTGCCTGCCGCCTGCCCCACTTTGGTACTCCCCTTCTTTTGTTAGTCATTTGTAAAACTTGCATTCATCTCATTAAGTAAAGGGGCCCTTGACCATTAGGTCCAGTCGTGACAGACTCTGGGGTTGTGGCGCTCATCTCGCTTTATTGGCTGAGGGAGCCGGGGTACAGCTTCCGGGTCATGTGGCCAGGATGACTAAGCCGCTTCTGGCGAAACCAGAGCAGTGCACAGAAACGCTATTTACCTTCCCGCCAGAGCGGTACCTATTTATCTACTTGCACTTCATGCTTTCGAACTGCTAGGTTGGCAGGAGCTGGGATTGAGCAACGGGAGCACACCCCGTCATGGGGATTCAAACCGCTGACCTTCTGATCGGCAAGTCCTAGGGTCTGTGGTTTAACCCACAGCGCCACCCGCGTCCCACTTCATCTCATTAGGATCTCATTAAAATCAGGGGTGGGGAACCTCCAGACCAGGGGGTAAATCTGGCCTGTAGATTTCACCGCCCCCCCCCCCAAGGGACACCCCTCATTGACCCTCCTTTGCACTCCAGACATTTTTGCCTGGCTGAAATGTGTCTATGAACTCTGGTCATGCTTCTTGTTTGCTTGGGTGGAGGATAGAGAGGAGTGTGAGAGCATGTGCAGAAGTCAGCCTCCTGCACAAAGGCATCGTTTAGATTAATTGCTCTGCTCACTTTTGCCCCGGGTTTCGCTCGCCTCTGGCTTGCAGCCCCTGGAAGTTTGGCCAGAAAGAAATGTGGTGCTTGGGCTGAGGCATGCTCCCTGCGCCGATTTAAATGCCATCCGTTTTGCTACCTTGGTTTGTTATCTTTCTTCCGCATTTGAACCTTTTCTTTCTCTGGCTGCCATTTGTGAAAAGGAGTGATAGCAGGAGGTGATTGCTGTTTTATCTTCCCAGAATATCCCAGTTGCCCAGAAGTATTTCGGGAAAGGGATAACAGCTGCTGCAAAAAGGGGAAATAAAGGCATCTCCCAGAGGATAAACTCACATTGCAACATTTTGTTGCAGGTTGCACTTGTTTAACTCTGGCACTATACATTTAAAGCAGTATCCTGGGAACTGTAGTTTGTTAAGGGTGATGAGAGTTCTTAGGAGACTCCTGTTCCCCGCACAGAGCTGCAATTCTCAGAGTGATTTAATTGCTAAACTCTCCTCCCAGAGAATTATTTTATCTGCCCTGAATTGCCAACGTTCTCCTTCATTGGACGCCCCTGACGTTCTACAGTATTATGAGAGAGAGGAAAACACCCCTCAGTATCTTCTCTCTCTAGAAGATCATGCATAATTTTATAAACCTCTGCCATGTCCCCTTTACTCTCCTAAAAAGCCCCAAATGCAACCCTCCAAGGCGACACTCTCCACCCTTTCTTGCACATTTTCCATCTCAACAGTATCCTTTTTGACCAGAACTGTGCAGAGTATTTCAAGTGCAATCACCTTCCTGGCACCTTTAATTTATTTCCCCTCAGCTGGGATCTGAAATAAGAGGACAGTGTGGAGGGTGAGGGATGGGAACAGCCAGGGAGCACATTCAGGAGAGCATTGCCCAGTTCCCCTGTGGAAGGACTCCCACTGCCACATTTTCACCTAGCTACACAGCAGTCCTCCACATCCAAATCCTGGCTGCTGCTAAGATCAGAATCATAACTAGGGTTGCCTGATGTCTAGGTCTGACCTGCAAGTCTCCAGGCTTGCCTGGCCCCCTCCAGGTGGCAGGTGAAGGGCTTGAATCTCCAGGTGGGTGAGAGTGCCTTTAATTAAAAATGAGAGAAGACTGTGTGTGCAGTTTGCCAGCTTCAGTTCAGCAGGAACTGGCTGCAAATTGTAGCACAGACATTTGGCATGGTGGGGGTGCATCCCTCTCCCAATTAACCTCTGTCTCCAGGGCCTGTCCTGTGACATCATCAGGGCCAGCCCTATTTCTCAGTTTTGAGCCCTGAAATCTCTGGGATGCTCCTGACCAGATAGTGCTAATCATAACAGATTGTTGATGGCTTCTGTACTAGACAGTAACCTGGGACTCCCTCTTTTCTCTTAATCTGCCACATTTGGTGTGTGTGTGTGTGTGTGTGTGTGTGTGTACACACACATATCGGTGGTGCTTAACCGCATGGGTCTAGCATGCCTTGGCTCATTTTGCTTGGCTGAACTGGAAGAGGCCTCAGCTCAGAAGGCAAGTTGGCCATCTTCCAGCCCAGGTGCTCTGCATTCAAAAGAGCTGACACTCCCTCTGTGTCCTCAGCCCAACCTGCTCAGCAGCACACAAAGGAGCTGGAGTTGGGTTGCTGTAAACAGCTGGGATGACATGTACAAAGAATGCACCTTTCACACCTGGCGGGGCTCATCCCTCTGGCTGTGCCAAAGGAAGACCAACCTCTCACTCATCAGCCAAAGATAACTGAAACCTCTCCAACTCTAGCCTGCTCCCGTTGCAGAGCGTGGCTCCACTACCTAGGAGCGTCATGCAGATGCAGCCTGGGAGTGCTGCAAGAGTCATGTCCAACCCTGGGAAATTTGGGGGTGGAGGTATTTGGTTACGGTTACGGTTACACACACACGCACCATTGAGAATCTTGGCCGAGGCTCTTATCTTGCACATGCTGGCATAGATCAGGGAAAACCTCAGGGATGCAATGAAGTCAGGTTGCAACTGACTTCCAGGTGGTGCTTCATTTTGCTCCTGGCCCCACTTGCACAGCCCAGACACCGGGGCTGAAGGCTAGGTGACATCTTTGCTTCCCAATACGATAATCTTTATTGTCATTGTCCCATACAGAACAATGAAATTGAAAAAAATCTACATCAGACATTCAAAAACCAACAAAAACTATCTCAGCCTGGTTAGCCCCCTAAAAACTCTGATACCCCATAATTAAATACAATATACTTCCATAGAGACTACCTTACACTGCATTTAAAACCAAAATTGCATTTGGATAGAAACTGTTTCTCAGGCAGCTAGTCCTAGTCTTTATAACCCTGTACTTTCTTCCAGAAGGCAGAAGCTGAAAGAGAAAATTTCCAGGGTGCGCACTATCCTGCACTATCTCTGCAGCTTTCTTATGACACTTGGAAGTGTATATTTGATACAAGATCCAATGATTCCCCATTCCTTTGCTGCCACCCAGCTCCATGCAGAGCCCAGAGGCAGGCGTCTTATTCTTGGCATGACAACGTAAGTCCAGCAGACCCCCACATCCCAGCTGGCTAAGCCCTCCAAGGCCCGGGGCAAGTGTACCCGGCTGCTCACGTCCTTCCATGGACCTGCTGTGCCACCATTGCTGATGAGTTGTAGGAAGGCAGGCAGCTGTCTTGCACCAGGTCCATTTATAGTCCTGCAATGTATAGTTAAAGCTATGGTTTTCCCAGTAGTGATGTATGGAAGTGAGAGCTGGACCATATAGATGGCTGATCGCCGAAGAATTGATGCTTTTGAATTATGGTGCTGGAGGAGACTCTTGGGAGTCCCATGGACTGCAAGAAGATCAAATGTATCCATTCTGAGGGAAATCGGCCCTGAGTGCTCACTGGAAGGACAGATCCTGAAGCTGAGGCTCCAATACTTTGGCCACCTCATGAGATGAGAAGACTCCCTGGAAAAGACCCTGATGTTGGGAAAGATTGAGGGCACAAGGAGAAGGGGACAACAGAGGATGAGATGGTTGGACAGTGTTCTCGAAGCTACCAGCATGAGTTTGACCAAACTGCGGGAGGCAGTGAAAGACAGGAGTGCTTGGCGTGCTCTGGTCCATGGGGTCATGAAGAGTCGGACACGACTAAACGACTAAACAACAACAAATGCCTACCATGACTGGCAGCAGCTCTCCAGGGTCTTCGGAAGAGAAGTGTCATACCAACCACCTGCTACCTGGTTCTTTTAATTGGTGGTGCCAGGAAATGAGCCTTTCTGCATGCAAAGCACTCGTTCTGCAACTGAACTATGGTCTCTTCCAGAGTCTGGGGTTCTGTAACATCAGCAGCAGAGCAAGAGGAAGCCCCACCTCCTTGGGAACTGTAAGGTCTTTATTTCCCACGGGTGCTGTTTTTCAATGGGCTTGCCTCTGGTGCCTGGTTGCCACCAAAGGGAGTTATACCATATCTGCTTTGCTAGGTTTTCTTTCCTAGCTAAACTGAACTGGAATCAGGTTGTTTAAGTGCCAGGCTCATCCCCCCCCCAATGGCATTTAGTAGTATTCAATTGACTATATTTTGCTTACCTACATTGATTCTTGTTGGGCAATTTTTTATTATTATGGATTTTTGTGATATTTTATTGAATTATTTGTTGTTGCTTTTTAAAGCTTCTCTTTATTTACTTAATGAATGGATATGGTGCCTCCCAGGACAAAGCCCAATATGACTTGGAAGCACTTGTTTGAACAGCACAACATACAATAAAGTGACTTGTAGCACCTTAATGGCTAACAAATTAGTCTTCTAATTTAGTATACATACACACATATATAGTAGATTGCAATGCAGTCTACACATACAGTAATGGTGTAATTTTCAATGCAAACAACATGAGGGTTTTCTCATTCACACACAGCTTAAATATAAACAAAAATGAGGGTATTTTAATTTTGGTTTCTCTTTTAAATTTATCATTAATCTTTAAAATTTGCCACCATGCTGTTATTTCTACTGCAAAAGGTTTAATACTTCTACTCCTCTGGAAACAAGAAAATAAAATACACAGTATATGTATTACGTAATAATATGTATGTTTTACCTGGAAATTTGTTTTGTTAAAAAAAGGAAAGGGGAAAAGTGCCCACACTGATATATAAGGGTGGGAACGACTGCCAAATTTGGAGGACACATACACCATTTATTCACCAGGAAGGCTTTATTAAACAACTCTCATCAAAGGGAGGGCCTTCTGGCTAAATCTCAGTGGTGTTTTAGTTGTGATAAAGGTAAAGGTAAAGGTACCCCTGCCCGTATGGGCCAGTCTTGACAGATTCTGGGGTTGTGCGCCCATCTCACTTAAGAGGCCAGGGGCCAGCGCTGTCCGGAGACACTTCCGGGTCACGTGGCCAGCGTGACAAAGCTGCATCTGGCGAGCCAGAGCCGCACACGGAAACGCCGTTTACCTTCCCGCTGGTAAGCGGTCCCTATTGATCTACTTGCACCCGGAGGCATTTTCAAACTGCTAGGTTGGCAGGCGCTGGGACCGAGCAGTGGGAGCGCACCCCGCCGCAGGGATTCGAACCGCCGACCTTTTGATCGGCAAGTCCTAGGCGCTGAGGCTTTAACCCACAGCGCCACCTGCGTCCCTTAGTTGTGATAATAATCCATATATTTGTTGTTTTGCGATAATGTGACTCTACAGGCATAATAACAGAAGATTCTAGAGTGGATTGGAGACTCAAAGCAATGGGGGCTTTGAATACTTCTGCTCTCTCCATATGGGTTGTTGTTCCCCAAGTAGCCAGCTGTGTAGAGCAGCTGGCAAACTCTTCTTTGCCTCCATCCCCCTGAGAGGTGAGGAGGCCAAGAGAGGTTGCACAACATTCCCTTGTCCACTAGAGATTATTTCGAAAGGATTGCTTCTCCTTGCTTTTCTCTCTACAGGTAATGATGAAAACAAACAATAACGTTGCATTTTCATTTCACTCATAAGCAAAAGTGGGGAGAAAAACAACAACTCATCCTTTTAACCCTCGGCATGCACTAATGGGGTAATATTGTGAGGTGAGGTAGATGCTCCAGATTAAGCAAGCCAAAGGTCACTGTGCATCACCAGAGATCTAGCAAATCATTTTTATTGGCAGTTATTGCTTTTGGAGTGCCATCGTTTTGGATTTGATTTGCTTCTGGGAAATGCGAATAGGATCTGGAATTTCCGCTGAGCGAGGAGCGCAAACCGGGATCAGGGTCGGAGAAGATGAATGGGGGCTCAAGGAAGAGACATATTTTAGAGGGTGCGACTTGAGGGAGTGGGCGTAACCTCAGCCTAGGTGCCTTATTGTTCTTTGGAAGTTTGCAAGGGGCTGGACGAAGAGCCTGTAGCAAAGGGGGCGGGGCGTTGCGCGAAGGCGAATGGGCGTGGCCTAGCTGGAGACTGCCCGGCCTGTGAGCTTCGTTGCCCCGGGTTACCCGCGGGTAAATCAAGAAGCGCTGTACGTCACGCGAGGGAGGTTCCCTCCGCCCGCCAAACCCGCCTTTCCCTGCCCCTTTTAGAACGCCGGCTGGGAACGAGCCAATGGGGAGAGCGCTGGGGTTTGGGCTTGTGCCGCGCCCCTTCCAATCAGGAGGCGGCACTCGGGTCAGGTCAGTGTAACAATCTGGAATGAGAGGAAAAAAACACACAACCCCAAACACCCGACTAACCAACCACAGGAGGGGGAGGAAGGCAGGCGGGAGGGAAGGATCTGGGCTGGGGCTTCCCCTGAACATGCGGGGGGAGGAAGCACCGCTGGGTACGTGCGCTGCGTGAAGGATTTAATCGCATTGCTGCGGTGGGGCGCGTGGAAGATAAGGGTTCCACAGCGCCTGGTGCTTCTGAAAAAAACAAACGCGGAAAGTGCTTGGAGAGGCGTAGAAGCGCCGAAAAGGGTTAATGAACCCTTTGGAATAAGTGGGGCGAACTAGCAGGCGGAGGGGCAGCCCTGCGCTGCAAAGGTGTCTGCGAGGTCTGGGAGAGGAGAGGTGCGGACAGGCTGCCTGTGCCCAGGTAGCGAAGCGCTGAGCAGGGCCGGCCCTACCGTTAGGCGGATTGAACTGGCTGCCTCAGCCAGCTGATCGTTTAGGACAACCTGAAACAAACAACAACAGTACACTTTCTGCTAAGGTAGTGGCAGGGAAAGAAGAAGGCAGCCCCACCTGTCTTAGGGTGATCTGATAGGGCAGCAAATAGTAGTAGTAGTAGTAGTAGTAGTAGTAGTAGTAATAATAATAATAATAATAATAATGTAAATACATAATTGTAAATGTATCGCCAGGGTGGTGGGGAACGGAGAGGTGCTTGTGGGACTTTCTACCTCGGGGACCAAACTTACCCGACCAGCCATGATTGCTAGAATTTGGTTGGGGACAATGGGGATACACCATTTGTGCCTCTGGCGGTAAAATGCCGCGAGGAGGCCCCGAGCAGGGGAAGGGAAGCCCGGAGGAGGTTCAGAAATGCCAGCACTCTGCTTGCGAGATGTGTGGCGCGCGCGAGAGGGACCTTCGGCGAAGAAGCGGGACGTGCTAGCACTGGGCAAGGCGAAGTCCTGAGCGGGCCTGAGCGCTGCCAAGGTGCCGTCGGTCGGTGGCGTCGCCCCCCGCTCTGAAGCTCGCGCGACGGCAGCGAAGGGGGAAGCCCGGCGCCCGCTCGTGTTGTGATCATGTGGTTTGGCTGGAGCGTCCAGACTTGTGCAGCCGGGCAGAGAGCCGACGAGACTCTGCGTGCAGCCAGCCAGGCGGGAAGGCAAGGCAAGCCCGGCTGGCGCGCTCCTCCTCCTCCTCTCGTGTAAGGTGCTGCCCGAGGCCCCGCCCTCTTCCCCCCTCCGCTCGCCGGCCCGGCCCCTCCTCCTCCTCCTCCCTCCCCGCCCACCCCCTCCCTGAGGTGCAGCCGGCTCGCCTGGCGGGCTCTCCCTCTCTCTCTCTCACACACACTGTGTGTGGGTCTGTGTGCGAGCGCGCGCGCGTGTGTCAGTCGCTCTTCGCTCGCGGGGCTGGGTGACGAGAGGGCAGCGAGGCAGAGAGTGGCGGCCGCCGCTGCCGCCGCCGCCGTTTCCTCCTCCTCCTCCTCCTCCTCAGCATGTTGCCATCCCGCCGGGTCCCCAGAGAGAGGCGGCGCCCGCTCGGGGCGGCACGAGCGCAGCAGGAGAAGGAGAAGCAGCAGCAGAAGCAGCGGCAGGAGGACGAGGTGACCGACAAGACGGAGACGGCGGCGAGCAGAGGGGGCTGCCGCGCCGAGGGCAGCAGCAGCAGCAGCAGGTGCTAGGTGTGTGGAAGAGCGCGAGAGAAGCGCGCGCGCGCTACCTGCCTGGCCGCCGGCTGAGCAGCCCAGCCTCTGCCTCAGGTGCGTGCCGGCGGCGTGGAGAGCGCGAGGAGAGAGGAGGGCGATCATGCCAGCGCCAGCCGCGCGTCTCCATCGCCACCTCCGGGCCCTTTAGCGCCGGGTTCCCGCTGCGCCTGGACGCTCTTCCTGGGATGAATTCGCTCCTCGCTGGAGCCCGGAGGAACTGAACTCGCCTGGACTCACGCGAGGGGCCTTGGAGGCTCCGCATCGCCCGAGGAAGCCCTTCTCCCTCGAAAGCGCACGCCGCTCCTCCTGCGCCCGGCGCGCTCCTCCTGCTCATCTGTTGCTTGAACGGGCGGCCCCCTCCCTGCTCTGTCTCTCGCTCGCCGGGCTTGATGGAGGAAGCAGCCGCCTTCGCCGCCCCTTGCCCTTCCAGCTGAACCTCCCTTGCGCTGGACTCGAGCCTCTCTCTCTTGCCTTCCTCCCCCCCTTCCCGCCACCGCTCCCCCGACGCACCTTCCTCCCCAAACCCTGCGAGGCAGCGTCTCCATATCCCGCCCCCCTCGCTCGTTCTCTCCCCCCCTTCTCTCGCTCGTTCTCCCCGACCCACTTTGGTGCGATGCTGCTGCCTTGGACCTTCGCTTCCTAAAAGCGCCGTTTGCTGTTGCGATCCTTCCGTTGGAAATTTACAAAGGAGACTCCCCCCCCGGATAAAGGAAAAAAAGGGGGGGAAGGAAAGAAAAGGCGGCTTCGGGGGGGGAGGGGGAGGAACATGGATGAGAAGCTGCAAGCGCATCAGGTTGACATCGACCCGGATTTTGAACCCCAGAGCCGGCCTCGCTCCTGCACCTGGCCGCTGCCTCACCCCGACTTCCCGGGAGAAGAGGACGATGGAGCCGCGGCTGCCGGCGCTGGTGGTGGCGGCGGTGGAGGAGGAGGCGGCGGCTCCAAGCACCCCTTGCCCGGCGGAACGGAAGGCGCCGAGAACGCCGGAGTGGCGTCGGAGCGCGGCAAAGCCGCCCCGGCGCTGCCTTCGCTGGGCGCGGACGTTGGACAGCTCCGCAAGGCGAAGACCTCGCGGCGCAACGCCTGGGGCAACCTCTCTTACGCGGATCTCATCACCAAAGCGATCGAGAGCTCCCCGGAGAAGCGGCTCACCCTCTCGCAGATCTACGACTGGATGGTCAGATACGTCCCTTATTTTAAGGATAAAGGAGACAGCAACAGTTCGGCTGGTTGGAAGGTACCCGAGCGATTCTCCACCTCCTTCACCCTGCGCCTCTCGCCTCCCTCGGCAGAAACTAGAGCCCTAGTTTTCAAGAGGCGCTAGTGGAAGTTTCACTAGTGCTGAGCCTCCTTGGGTTTATGTAGTAGACGCTTAATGGGGGTCTAGTGCCCGGTAGCAGCCTTAAACCACCCCTGTGTTGCAGGGAAGGTTAATTAAAGGGTGTTAAAATGGTGGTGTATCTTCCACCACCATCACCCACGTTTTTTGTTTGCTTTTAAACTCCCTTAGCACATTCTTAACCTAGAAAGTGGTGGTTTTAACCAGAGTTAGTGATTAGGGAAGGAGTGGTGGTGAATATTTGGGAGTGAAAGTCTGTGTAGCTTTGTTTGCAGGCGCCGAAATCCTGTAGCAAGAGGGGCAGAGCTGGACGGGGAAGGAGCCGGCCAAGTTTCCTGAGGGTCTATCCGAGGCCACTCCAGCCTTTTGCAGCTTTGATCAGCAGAGCAGCTCTGGTGTCTTCTGGGATTGAGGGAAGAGAAGTTGCTCTTGCAGCCTTATCAGAGCTAGCTTGGAGAAGAGGAGCTCTTCTCTGTTGCTTATATTCGTGGAGTGGACCTGAGATATTTCCCTCTTTTTGCATTGGTGCTTGGAGAGATTATCTTGCGGTAGCTGCCTGGTCCACCTACCATATTTCCTTCACTCTTCCCCCCACCAGCCCCAGTGGCATCAACAAAGGGGCCAGGTGGACACCCTTCCTCTCCCTCCTCTTAAGTTGCAGTTAAGTTGCAGCTGCCTGTCTGGTAGTAGGACTTTGGAGGGCGGGTACAGGGTAGAAATAGTGTTGAGGTGGGTAAAAGTGGCTTTGTACTTTTCATCTGATGGCATTGATTGAGATGCCAGTTGGGGAAAGGACATGCCAGACTTTCTCCTCCAGTTTGGGTGGTGGGGTGTGTGGGGTTAGCTGCTTGTGATTTTTGTAAGGTCTCTCCCCCCCCCCCCACACACTCCCATAGAATGCAGTGTAGATTGCTGGAGTGGTTTATAATACAAAAAAGGCCCAGAAAACTGATTTCCTCAGCTAATTTGCCACATGCGATGCCATTGGTGGGCAGGGCCATTGGGCAAGTGTTACTGAACTCTGGAAGCGTGACCATTTTGAGGTCTTGGGCTTCGTAAAACTGGAAGTGCGATCAAACTGTCTACATGTGTTAGCTGCAAACTCTGCTTGTCTTTGGCACTCCATACATTGCCCATGTCTCCTTATTGAGTCAAAGTAAGATTTGGTGTATTTGTGGTGTTTTTTTTTAAGCTTTTGTTTGCTTTTGGGGTCTTGGATGAAATGGCAAATTTTGCAGAATGTGCTGCATCGTTTGTGTGTGTGCTTTTTTGAGAATCCTAAACATCTGGTAGGCAGTCTGCCCACAAGCAAGTGTTCCCTTGAAGGAGGGCTTGAAAAGGCTCTCCTGCACATGTGGACTAACAAGCAATTAACCCTTGTGGCACTGAGTTGGTGGGGCAGAGTGGTTTTCCATTATCATATATCTGTTGGTCTCTCAGCAGACACACCCCCCTCTGGCATTGGCTGTACTGGCTAAGCTCCCAGGCTGTTGCCTTTGGATTGTTAAATATTTCTATCAGGAGTAATCGATTCCCCTCTTATTGTGATTTAGTGTAGAGGTGTGTTGCACTCCCTGAGCTTACAAGGAAAGTGTCTCTCTCTCTCTGTGTGTGTATGGTGTGAGAAGTCTACTTTTTCACTTCAGTGTGAGAGCCATCCTGCTATAGCCCAGCAGAAAATGGGGTGCGTCCAAAGTGATGTTGCTTGCACACACCTTGCACCCATGTTGGTGACCACACCTGGAAGGGACAGAAAAGCGTAGGTAATGTGGTAACCAGAAGGGGCCGATTTAAAAGAGAGGCAGTTCCAATTGATTTTCTTTCCGCTTTCCAGCCACCCTATAATAAACAATGTGTTAATTCAGGAAAGGTCCACTCCATCATTTGGGCTGGTGTTATGAGCATTATTGAAGCTCTGTGCATCTGCACCACACCTGGATTTGACCTCCTCTGTGTTCTGTTTACTTGTGAGTAGCTGAAGAGAATACTTGTTTTAGGCGCTCAAGCACCTTGAGACATCAGACCATAAGGAAAGCCCTGCTGGATCAGACCAAGGGTCCACCGAGTCACAGGAACATATACCAGGTGGAGGTTATTTGTTCATGGGTGATGAAATGGCTCTCCTTCTATCCACCTCCTCTCCCTTGGGGCTATTTTAGTACTGACTCTTTTATGATGCATAGGTCTCATGAATAGATTGGTACTTGCAAGAGAAGCATATGGGGAAGCCTTGGTAATTTGGGCTGTACATCTGGATGGAGTCTGGTTGGGCGTACTTATGCTAACCCTGGTGTCCTGGTGCAGGATGGATGTATATGGTAGCAGAGGGGACAAAGTTCCACCCAAACTGACAGGAAGAGAGAACTGCATCCAAGGAACAGTCCAAGACACTTGTCTATGGAATACTCTCACTTCTTGTTCTGCTTCATGCAGTTATTTAAACAAGGGAGAATAAATCTGATGTGTGAAGAGTAGTAGCTACATCAGCCAAAGGTCATAGCTCTAGAAAGCTGGGAAAGGTGAAGGGCCATAACTCAGTGGTGGGGCACATACTTTGAATGCTAAAGGTCCCTGTGTCAGTCTGCTGGCACCTCCAGATAGGGCTGGGAAGGACTCATTGTATGAAATCCTGGCTATCCACTCCCAGTTAGCATTGACAATACTGAGCTAGATCAGTGTGGATGGTCCTGACTTAGACAGACCAATGATCTTACTTGGTATAAGGCAGCTTCGTTTGTTCCTATGAAAGTACTCCATTTTTGGAGAAGTGTTCGAAAGTGCCCTGGTTGGGGTGCCAATTTCTTTGAGTTAAATGTTTTGTTTTACAACTGCTCTAGTCACAATGGTGCCAAGGTTATTGGGAAAGAGCTGTGGTTTCATAGTAAGGACTGAATGCTGAAGTTCCAAGGACCTTTTCCTGGAACCTCCAGGTAACAATGGGGGGAAATCCCTTTCTGAAACCCTGGAGAGCTGCTGCCAGTTAGTGTAGGCAGACCAGCTTTCAACCTCCAAACATTGCCTAACTCTTAACTCCTGTCAGCCCCAGCCATCATGACAAGTGGCCAGGGATGCTGGGAGCTGCAGTCCAAAATGCTTGAAGGCATCTGCTCAGGTAAGGTTGGTGTAGAGAGGGAGGCTCTATGAATAGGCTTCGTTTATCGCAGCTTCCCATGTTCCACATGATACTGCATGGGAGAAGACTTTGTGATGCTTGTGCCATCATAGCTTTCAAGAGCTTTCCAGATGCATACCTTGAATTCATTCCTGAAGAAGTGTATTAGACTCTGAGGAATCAAGACATGAATACTCTGTGGGTAGAGAGATTTTCCATCCACATCAATACTATGATTCTTCTTCTAACATAGCTTCTCCCCTCTCCACCGCTGGCCTCCTGGGGAAACTGAAGCAAAGGTATGCCTGCCAACAAAAAATCAGACTGGCTGGCTGATTAGATGGTTGACAGAAGCTTGCTCATGCTTGAAGGGTAGGGAGTTAGGGGATACAGTAGAGGCTGATCCATTAGGCCAAATGGGGTGCTGCCCCACCAACTTCAGCCTATCCTCAGTCAGCCCCCAACTGCCTTCTTAGTTCCATCCAATCCAGGGGGTGGCACTGGCTGTCACCTTCACCTTTTTCTTTGTCTCCACATTGCCCTTGTAGAATGCAGCAGAGAGGAGGATGGGGGCAAAGCTAGGATTAGTTGACTGTGGCCCCACCTTCTTCTGGCCTCTCTTCCTCCTGCCCCATCAGTTTCAAAGGTCACCAGACAATGGACCAGCTTGTTCAGAAAACCCTGGATGTTCTAGAGCAGGAATGGGGAGGGAACCCATGGTTCTCCACACTTCACTGGGCTCCATTAGCCTCGGCCAGCATGCCTAATGGTCAGGGAATCCTAATGATGGGATTTGTAGTCTATCAACATATGGAGGACCAGAGACTCTCCACCCCTAGAGCAATATTGATAAGAATGGGAATATGCTGATCGTTGAGAGACCTCTATGGGCTGTGGAAGCAGCATACTGGCCATTTAAAGGATTGATAGGACTTCATTTTCCCATTAGGTATCCCATGCTAGTTCTGCTCAAAACAGACCCATTGAAAATAATGGGTGTGGCTAACTTAGATATGTTAAATTAAATTTGTCTACGCTTGAATGTAACTGAGTAGGATACAACCCAATGGCATGAAACATCTCCTTTGTAGGAGATGAAAGTGTAGATGTATCAAATGAATAAAAATGACCAGCAAAGAAGGAAACTAATGCAACGTAGTTTGGTGTTAGCAGTTGGCAATGTTGGGCATCTGCCAAGGCTCATATCCCAGCAGCAGGGCTGGCCCTTTCTGCCGCTGCCTTTGCCATTACCAGTGGGATGGCCCCCTCTTTCTTTCCCTTCCTCACTCTCTGCCTTCACAGTATTGGCTGGTGCTGAGAGTATGAGCTGATGCCACCTGCTTTGCTCCTTCCTAGCCAGTGCTGGGTGCAGGAGTTGCCACTGGCCACTATATTCTGATTGGCCCTGGCTGGAAGGGGCAGGGGTGCAACTGGCTGTGGGAGGCAGTAGCTTGCATGCTTAGCACTCATTGATGGTGGGAAGGGAGGAGAGAGAAGCTGCAGCAATCCAGGAGGAGAAGGAGATGGCAGGAACTGCACATAGGGTGCAGGGCACAGGGGACTTGCTACCAGCCTCTTGCTTGGTGCGGGTGCTGGTACGGTGATAAGTCAGACCTGGAATAATCTGTACAAATACACCAGAGTGGAGTTGTGGCTAGAGTGTTGGACCAGAACCTGAAATACTGGGGTTCAAATCCCCACTAGGTCAAGGGGATTGATATTCGGCTAGTCACTTAGACTAACCTACCTCACAGGGTTGTTGTGAGGATAAAATGGGGAGGGGGAGAATCAGGTGTGCCACTTTTCAAAGTTGCAATAATAAATTAATCTGAAAGCGAAAGATTTCTTGCAGCTCTGTGCATTAAAGGTGGCTTCTCCTTGTGATGAGTGTGTGGCACTTGTTTTCTTGTTAGTTCTTAAGTTATCTCACTGAAAGGGAAACGATCCCCTTCCCTTTAAGGAATCTCAGAAAGGCACCTTCTTTCAATGTTAGCAAGATAATTAAGGAGATAATTAATTAGCTGGTGGGTCCTGCTCTACAGTATAAGGCAGTGAGTTTGCACTTAAGGCTGCTGAACTGTGGATACCATAACTCCTAAAGACAGCCTTTGCCAGCCTGGTTCCCTCCAGATATTTTGGTCTACACTGGCTGTGCTCGCTGGGGCTGATGGGAGTTGTAGTTTGAAAACAACTGGAGGGTACCAGGTTGGCAGACACCGCCGAAAGAGCTGGAAGTCCTTGAGGGGTGTTGGAGCATCTTTCCAAAAATTTTTTTAATGCTAGTTCTGTTTCGTTTGTTGCTGTGTGGGATTATTAGTTTTGGCTACTGAAAGGAAAGTTTAGCCCTGGCTGGCTGTTAGTTTTTTGTTTTGGATGTCGTGCTCAAATTGAAAATACTCCATCCCTGATTTTCAGTTCATAATATGAAGCCCCAGATTGGAGCCTCGCACCTGCGGCCCTGGTCCCTGAACTCTGTCGTGTCCGTCTCTGTAATTTTTTATTTTTTTTCTGTTCCCAATCTACATCTCTGCAACCTGCCACTCCCTTCTGTTAGAGCTACTTTCCTTGGATTAAATTTCTCTCTCCTTGCTGTGCATTGCCAGAGTTGCAGAGAGAGGCGTTCCTCATCCTTGCGGAGAACCTGATACAGGGGGCACCACTCATCAGTCTTGCGTTCACAATACTGTTTCGCTTTCTTAAAAGGCCCATACATAGGAGAGGGAGTTGTTCTTAGTCTTTATGTCTGAGGTTCAGAAGCATTGCAACTGTTGAGAGTTTCATCTCTCTCCTCTCTCTCTCTCTGCTGGGATGGTGGGGGTGTTTCTGGCAGCGGGTCTTCATCTTTAATTGCCTCCTCCTTAGCCTAGTCTGTCACCCACAGAGAGGGCTCGGTAGCTGAGAATTCCAGATCATTTCCCCATGTTGTGGAGAGGGAAGCGAAGGGGAGTTGCTCCCCTACCCCATGAGTCAGTCCTTTTTTAAAAGGTGGGATTAGAAGCTTAGATTTAAAACTTCCAGCTGGCCTCTCCATCCTCTCTCCTAAAGTGAACAGAGAACTTCAGCTCCTGTGCACCATTTAACAAATGCCCTAGCACAGTCATAGGCAAACTCGGTCCTCCAGATATTTTTGGACTGGAACTCCCATCATCCCTGACCACTGGTCTTGTTAGCTAGGGATGATGGGAGTTGCAGTCCCAAAACATCTGGAGGGCCGAGTTTGCCTATGCCTGCCCTAGCATCTCCCCGCTCCACACCTTGCAGTTAACACAGATTTATTGGTCACTGGGGTATATTGCCTATGCTTTTGAAATGAATTATTTGCAGGAAAGGGAGTTCTACACAAAGCTTGGAAAGGGCTAAAAGGGGAGCATAGAGCATGAGACTCTTAATTTCAGGGTTGTGGGTTTGAGCCCCACATTGGGCAAAAGATTCCTTCATTGCAGAGGGTTGGATTGGATGATCCTGGTGGTCCCTTCCAACTCTACAATTCTTTGATTCCACTTTTAAGTCATGGCTTTGCTGCAAAGAATCTTGCAGACAGTCGTTTGTTAAGAGTGCCAAGAGTTAGGAGACACCTATTCTCTTTGCAAAACTACAGTTCCCAGAGTTCCCCAGAAATAGGGATTAACTGTTAAACCACTCTGGGAATTGTAGCTCTGGAAGAGGAATAGGGGGGGGGGTCTCCTAATGAGACCTTTAACAAACTACAGCCCCCAGAATTCTTTGGGAGAAGCTGTGACTCTTTAAAGTGGCATGGTACTGCTTTAAATGTGCAGTGCAGATGGGGCCCTTGGTGTGCTGACCTGTATTCATTATAGCCTGGTTGCAACCCATCATTGCATCATAATTAGGTTTGAAACAAGGGCTGCAACCTTACATCTGTCCCTGCGTGGGAAGAGTTGCTTTGTACCTTCTGTGGGGGAGGGGAAAAAACTGGTTCGTACAAAGTCCTGCCATAAGTGAACCAAGATGGACCAGTAGTATCAGCTGCAGGACCAGTGGGGTAGGAGATGGTAGAAGGAACATGTACCGAAGCAGCCGCAGTATTTGTAAAGCAACCATTGGGTTTGTCGAACCCCCGCCCCCAATTTCCTATAGAGCCTTTATCCCATATCTGAAGGGTTGGGTTCGTTTATTAGTTTGATATGGAGTTCCGCAGGGAACCAGTAGGGCAGGCACCCCCAAACTCAGCCCTCCAGCTGTTTTGGGACTACAATTCCCATCATCCCTCACCACTGGCCCTGTTAGCTAGGGATGATGGGAGTTGTAGTCCCAAAACAGCTGGAGGGCCGAGTTTGGGGGTGCCTGCAGTATGGCGTAATGGTTATAGCGTGGGACTAAGACTGGGAAGATGCCCTGTTCAAATCCATGCCCATGTGCAGCCATGTAGCAGAATGTGGGACTTTGATCTGTTTTTATCTCATAGAGTTGTTGTGAGAATGAGGTGGTGGTGGGGTGAGTGCTGCTATGCACTTCTTGAAGAAAAGGTGATACCAATCTGTAATCAGTAATAAATCTCTGAAGCTATGCAGGTCTGGTCCTGACCAGTAGCCCCCTCCCCTTCCTCCAAATGCCATTCTGAGCTTAATGGATAGGATAAAACTTCACAAACATAAACTCCAAAGCATAGGTGAATTTATTGTTTCTGTCTACTGGGCAGTGCAGGGTGCTTCCAGACCGTCGCTGTTATCGGGACACACTGATAAATTCAGGTTATCCAGTAAGTGTTGATTTGACACCCTCACTCAACACACCTACTCCCTTTCCACCACTTACCAAAATAGGACTTTTCTAAATAAGGAAAGTGAGGAGGAAAACACACTAGTAAGTGCGATAGAACAATTGATTTACAGAACATTGTCTCACCTTCTTGCAAACAAATGGACAATAAACACCTGGTGTGGTGTAGCCAACCCACAAACGTTGTGCACACAAATGCTCAATCAACAGGTCACCAGAAAGGACCAAAGGCTCTGGCAGTTTTTTTTAAAAAAGGTGACATCTCTCTCTTAATCAGAGCAATCTTGCTGAAGCAGTGAGTTTGTGGGTTGCAGCCTACACGATTAGTCCAGAGCTTGGCGTCAGCAGTCCTCCTCCTTCAGCTTTTGGCCTTCTTCTTTTGTGTCTGTAAAGCTTTACTAGCAGGAAGTCCTCTCCGGTATGCAGTTCTGGGTCGCAGGCAGCCTGAGGTTTTCCGCACGCCACCGTCCCCTGCTGTGGGTCTTGGCGCTGCTATGCTGCACACGTGTGCCAGTAGTGCTTGCTGTTTTCCAATGCTGCACGGAAGGCCCCATTGACTGACAGTTCTGCTTAATTAGGGAGTTGTTATTTTATCAATTCCAAAGCGCTTGAAGTTTTATGCTCCAGCTCACGCGTTCCACTTGTTAATGGGAAACCAACACCCTCTGTCAAAGAAGCAGCGGCTCTGATGCATTTTAAGGTGCTGTTTGTGCCACTTTGACATCCAAAGTATAACAATAAAGCTATCAGCTGGTGGATGTCTGCTTGATGTAGGTCTGACAGTGCCAAAAACCTTAATCTTCAGCCTTCCCACTTTTCTTTCTCTCTGTACTTCTTAGGGCTGCTCCTTTGTGGCATGAATGTAAACTAGATGGGTGGCCTTGGTGCTTTAAGCTTAGGAGTGTCCTGTCTAGGGCTGGGGGAGGACCCATCACTCACCTACGGTTGTGCCCAGCCTATCTCTTTACCATGGCTTATAATTATTGCTGCAATATCCTTGACTAACCAGCAGTACTTCTTCTTGCTATTGAGCAAGACCAGGCATAGGTAAACTCAGCCCTCCAGATGTTTTGGGACTACAATTCCCATCATCCCTGACCACTCGTCCTGTTAGCTAGGGATCATGGGAGCTGTAGTCCCAAAACATCTGGAGGGCCGAGTTTGCCTATGCCTGAGCAAGACCATATGGAGGGACTATAGCTCAGCAGTAGAGCACCTGCCTTGCATGCAGAAGCTACCAAGTTTGATTCCTGGCACCTCCAATTAAAAGGCTCAGGTAGCAGTTATTGAGAAGGACTGTCCATATGTGACTGCTAGTCTAGTGTAGACAATACTGGGCAAGACAGAAAACAGTCCAACCCGATATAAATTGACTTCTGGTGTCCCTGTGACCCTGTAATAGGAACATTCACAAGAAGCGAGTTGGCTACTTCTCTGCTGTTGGGCACCAGGTTGAAATGGGCTGTCTTTTTATCTCCTTCCTTCCTTTTGTCCCTCGCATCAGAGCAAAGGAGCATGGGCAGCCGGTAATCTGTTGCTTTCAGAAAGAAAATAAGCGCACAAAACCATGAATCATGGGGAACATTATGCATTGTGTGGACAAAAAGAGCAGTAGCTGCTGCTGGTGCAATTCAGGGGCAATTTACTTGTGGGGAAGAAACGTACCTATGGACTGTACAAGCAACTGGGCAGCAATACCCCCCCCCCCATGCTAGGTATGGATGCCACAAGATAAATAACAGTTTTTGCAGAATAGAAAACTGCCCCATGACAGTTTAAAAGACACACAGTTTGGCTGTGGGTTAAGCTTTTGTGGGTTAGGCCAGTTTTCACCAATGTATACTTCTTCAAGGTTTGCAAGTATTGGGACTACTAACTCCTGTGCCTACAGTGTGTGCAGCACTACAGGAATGCCCCACCCCCCGCCAAGCCTTCTCTTGCAGTAGTCATGATTGCAATACTACTGCAGTGTGTTGAAAGTGGACAAGCTTCTGGAAGCGCTTTTGTATGGGGCTTAAAGCCGTTCTTGCTTCATGCACTTTGTCATTTGGCCAGAAGGATAAATTCACATTACAAATACCCTTTCTCCACTTTCTCGTCTGTGTGAATAACGATCCGATGGTCACTTAAATGGTGTAAAGGAGGCTCAGCAGCGCAACCTTATTCATGTTTATTGGAAATAAGCCTTGCTGTTTCCAGTGGGGATTGCTCCTAGGTAAGTGTGCATTGGATTGCAGCCCACAGCCATTCTAGAAGCCCCATTGGTGCAATTGGATCTCAGCAGTCGGTCCTTCTGCGGGGTTTACTCGGGAGTAAAAATGCATATAATTGCAGAGAAGGAAGGGAGGCTAGTGACTCATCTCGCTAGCCATTTCCTCCTCTCTGTACCCACCCCTGTTCCTTAAGAGAATAAGCAAGCTTAGAAATGCCACATTGCCCATCACATAAGTAGACCAAAGACCCATCTAGTCCAGCATCTTGTTCTTACCATGGCCAACCAGGTGCCTGTGGGAATCCTGCAAGCAGAACCTTTGCACAACAGTGCTCTCCCCACTTGTGAGTTTCAGCAACTGGTATTCAGAGGCATACTTCCTCCAAGAGTGGAGGTAGACCGTAGTGTTTTCTCTATGAATTTGTTAATTCTCCAAGTTGGTAGTCATCACTAAATCTTGTGGGAGAGAATTCCATAGTTTATACCCCTAGTTCTACAAAGCAGTTCTTTTGGGTGCTTGCCTTTTTAAACTTAAGCTTATATCTCCCATCTGTACCGTTGTGGTCCTGGCTCTCCTAACCTCCATTAGAGGAAATATCACACAGGCATCAGAAGGGAAGGCTGATGTTCTCCTCTTTGCATACTTGAAAGCAGCGTTAGGGCCTTTGTCCTCTGTCTGAAGGGTTGCTTCATCTCTCAAAAGTGTATGTAGGCTGTGTACAAAAAATCAAAGTGCATGACTTTCTCCAAGGAATCCTGGGAATTGCAGTTAAAGGGTGCTAGAATTTTAGCTCGGTGAGGTGTAAACTGAAGTTTCCAGGATTCTTTGTGGGAGAATCATGTGCTTAAAATGTACAGTGTACCTGAATATATATGTTGAGTTTCATTGAGTGCCAGCTCTTGGAGCTATACCAGCACTTGCATTGCCTCTAAGCTCCTCTTAAGATAAGCCAGTTACTGCTATTCTTCTTAAAAGTATAGACTGTTTCAAAGCCAAAGCTCTCAATGCAGTTAACAAACATGAAGCAGTATTGTTATGAAACAGGGACATAGGCAGCTGCCTTATGTGGAATCAGACCATCTAGCTAAGCAGTGTCTACTATACTGAGTAGAAGCAGCTCTCCAGAGTTTGAGGTAGGTGTCTTTCCCAGCCTTGTGTGGAGACACCTGGGATTGAACCTGGAACCTTTTGCATTCAGGGAAGATGCTGTATCACTGAGCTATGGCTTTCCCCCAGCCCTATCAAACCAGAGCTGGGCAAGTGCTAAAGATTCACCAGGCAATAGCACCCAAGCCTAGCTCATGCAAATGTGCTTTGAAAAGGAGTTCTGTACGCCAGCTGCTAAATCTATACATAAAGAGAGGGCAGGCAGGCAGATCTGGTTTTCCCTGGGCAGGGAAAGTAAGGTTTCTTATCTACCAGTTGAAAGTCTCAGTAAGATTGCTTTCATAGCTGTTTCTCCAAGGTACAGAAGTTCAAGCTTCTGTTGATGCATATGAACTCAGTGTGCTATCAGCAGGTTTCCTATTCTTAACCTAGATCAAGGTCAACGGAACTTTGCATTGTGCCAGGAAAGTAAGTGGAAGCCAGTGCAGATCTCTAAGCACAGGTTTGTGCAGCCAGCTGCAATCATGAGTCTAGCCACCTCTGGACCAGGAGATTCTTAATCTTGGGGTTGTGTGGGTTCAAAACCCACATTGGGCAAATAGATTCCTGCCTTGCAGGGGGGTGGGATTAGATGACCCTTGTGTTCCCTTCCAACTCTACAATGCTATGATGCTATGCTATGCTGTGATTCTATGAACCTGTAATTCCTGAACAGTCTTTAAGAGCATCCCCACATAGGGTGTGTTACAGTAGTCTAATCTACTTGTCTTGGTGTGTATATCACAGATGCAAAGACTCTCCCCAAGTTCGAAAGTGGCAATTAGACTGTGTGAAGGAGACTGTTGCACTCAGTGGTCTAAGGCTTTGTTCACACATGCAATTGCATTTACTTCCACAGTCGTTAGTTACCCAGTGTGTCACCCAAGGCTGAAAAAATCTTAGATGGAATTTCCATTTCTGTTAATATCACCCGAAGGGATGCTTTCATTCAGTGGCATAGCGTGGGGGGTGCAGGGGGGCCGGCCGCACCGGGTGCAACATATGGGGCTTAGGGTTAGGGGGCGCAAATCCATGGGTTAGGGGACGCAAATTACTTGCCTTGCCCCAGGTGCTGACAACCCACGCTACGCCACTGCTTTCATTGGAGCCCGTTCACACATTCAGCTGCGAATCATTAAGGAATCTGTGAAGCAACTGAATTATATTCATGTGGGAACTGGGCTTATAGGGTTCAGAGGCCTGAGAAGAGAGGGCTGCTTGTATCAGTAACTCACCCACACATCGAAAGGATGTTCCTTTGCCTTCCGGCATGAGCTTGAAATGTGCATGCATATGGATAATAAATTTGTCTTTTTGCAGAGCTTGTTCCTTGCTGATAAGCCAGGGCTTCCTTGCAGCTCTTGCACACCTTGGCTGGACCTTGTTTATCAGAGAAACCCAGTACTTGCTTTATATGACCAAAGGAAGCCTGGTGTTAATACCACTCAGTGGGATGATGGAGTGAATTCTTTCATGCACGGTGGTAGAACTCAGCAGGGAGGAAGATGGAGACAAAACTAGATTTAGTTAGCTTTCCCTGCCATTGGCTCTGGCTTTACTTACTGTTTGGGCTCCCTGCCTTTTGCCCTTCCAGTCCAAATGTGCCTCAGCCACCACTGGTTCTACTCCCCTCCTTTTACACTCAGGAAAATTCTGTGTGGCTGGTTCGGCTGAGGGATTAGTGACTGGCAGAAGATCACCTGGTAAGTTTTGTGTCTGAGCAGAGGTTTGAACCTGAGTCTCCCCAGCCCTAGCCCTAACCACTAGGCCGTACTAGTTCTCAGCATGTACATACATTGGGGAAAGGTTTTGACCACTGGCACTCATCCTCAAATGCAATCATTGGAGCAGGGCAATCGGGAATGTTTGGAGGCAGACAGAAAGCGGAGGAAGGGCATGAAGGATTTCAGAGCAACCAGAAGTGCCTTGCTTGCATCATTTTTTTAATGGCACTCTTCCCCATTTTGGACTACAACTCCCATCAGCCCCAGCCAGCGGGGGGGGGGAGGCAGTATTACTGTACTGTACATTGCATGCTGTACTATACGTTGTATAGAGCACAGTGCTGATAACACCAAGGTCACAGGTTCGATCCCCGTACAGGACAGCTGCACATTCCTCCATTGCAGCGGGTTGGACTAGATGATCCTCAGGGGTCCCTTCCAACTCTAGAACTCTATGATATCATTATGAGAAAAAGCAAGGCAAAAATCTTCTAAATAAACTGAAGGGAGGGAGAAACTATCAGCACACCTGTCTTTTTTTGGAGGGAGGGCATGGTGAATTGTAATAGAAATGGTTTTTTTTTTTGTTCAGAGGACTCTTCTGCAACAGCATTTTGGGCAGGAAGATTTGGATCAACTGGGGGAAAAAATGCATTCTTCCTTCTTCCTCTCCTCCGTTAGGTTCTCATTCTTTTACTTTTTTTTTTCCTTTTCACCTTTCTGGAATTGCTTTTCATGCAGTGCTAACTGCTGAAGTAACACAAACCTGCTAAATGGTCCAGCTTTATGATAGCATAAAAATGATACTACAGCAGTGAGTAGAGTTTTATTAAACCCCAGGGACCGGCTGCAAATGAACAGCTTGCTCTGCTCTTCACTTTATTTATTTATTTAATAACTGCTGGAATATAAACTACATCTGAGATTCTGTGGACTAGGAGCACTCTCAAGTCACAGCACTATCCGTCCCCACTCCCAAATGCTCTCTCTCACTCTCTCTTTGGCTTGTTCTTTCTGAAGAAGCTCAGCACGGGTGTCCGGTCCTTAGACTGGAGAATGGTGTTCTCTGCATTTGGGATACTACTTGGAACTATTTCACACTGTCTCACGGACACACATAAGTCAGATTTCATTCGCTGACAAATCTGGGCAGGTAGAGGTGAGAAGATGCCAAGTCCTGCCTGGTTTGAACATCGGGCAGTTTCTCTTCACTCTGGTGGTGGTAGTCTTCCTTTCCTCTTGTTGGCCCTTGTGAGTCTTTTACTAACAGTAAAGGTAAAGGGACCCCTGACCGTTAGCTCCAGTCGCAGACAACTCTGGGGTTGCAGCGCTCATCTCTCTTTATTGGCCTAGGGAGCCGGCGTACAGCTTCTGGGTCATGTGGCCAGCATGACTAAGCCGCTTCTGGCAAACCAGAGCAGCGCACGGAAACGGCGTTTACCTTCCCACTGGAGTGGTACCTATTTATCTACTTGCACTTTGACGTGCTTTTGAACTGCTAGGTTGGCAGGAGCAGGGACCGAGCAATGGGAGCTCACTCCGCTGTGGGGATTCGAACCGCCAACCTTCTGATCGGTAAGCCCTAGGCTCCGTGGTTTAACCCACAGCGCCACCTGCATCCCATTTACTGACAGTAGGCTCTGCTAATGATTTATAGTGAGTCTCCATTGCTTAGTGCCAGCAGGGGAGGGTGAAGAAACGCTCACACAGGGCATGGATGGTAGGGAACGCTCCACTCCTTCACGTGTCATAAATTCCAGGAAACAAGAAGTCAGATGTCATTAAACTGGAATTGGGTTTACCCTCCCCCCCCACTGCACCTTTTCCAACTGGAAAAGATCTCACAAATCGTGACTGCTGAAGCTTGTGCTCAGTTGGCTTCTGAGGTGGTGCTGTTTTATTTTTTTGTTTTATTTTAAAGGGGTGATTTCTCCCCAGTTGGTGCATTAACCAGGGAGCTGTGTCTCACAGGACTGCATGACTCCAGAAATCCGGGTTGGAAGAAAGGCATGAAACAGGCATCAATAATCTCATGCTGATTGGAATACAGGGAGCTCTTTATACCAAGTCAGAATATTGGTCCATTTACACCCAGTAACGTAGATGTTGACTGGCAGGGATTCTCTGGGGGTTTCACTAGGATGGGCATGTGCCCTACTTAAGGTTGTGGAAGAAATTTGTGTCAGTTTGCATTTAAAGGGGAACTTACCTAATTTGCACTTTCCGAAACTAGATGTGAACCGAAACATAGCCCCCCCATTTGAAATCTGCACTTCTCAGAACATTCTCCAGCTGTGTGTGTGTGTGTAATATTTGTATAAAGAGTGCATGCAAATAACAACAAAAATGCCATATATTGTGCAAAATTGCTTGCAGACATGCACATTAGGGGGGGAATTTCCTGATGAATTTTCCTGAGAACTTTTTATTTTATTTTATTAAATGCAAACTGATGCGGAAATGTGGAGAGCTGAATTTAGGATTAGAAAAAGGAGAAACAGAGACAAACAAAAATGGACAGATTTGCTCATCTCTGGTCCTATTTTCAGAGTCAAGTCTGAAATTGGAAGGGCTTTCTGGAGACAAGTCTTTTCTTTAAGGGCTGTCAGCCCAAGTCTGGTTTAAAGATAAAGAACTATAAGGAGGAAGAGCAGCAGGAGCCTTGAAGTAATTGCCCAGGTTATTGGGTCACAGCCTTTCGCACTGTGGTGAGATGCAGGCAGTCACTTATACATTGTCTCTTATACATTGTTTCTCCCCCCCCCCCAAAAAAAGAGGATGCAGATCTGCATGGTTTTTTTTTTTTAAAAAAATATGTTGACTTGTATTTATTATTTATTTAAACAATTTTTACACATCCTCACTACAATCATCTCTAAGTGGTTTACAAAGGTACATTATAGCAAAAATAAAAATCGTTTAAAATCCTAACATCGGCCATCAAATAAAATGCCTGCTGGAATAAAAAGAGGTCTTCAGCAGGGAGAGGGAGCCTGCCTCAACTCAACAAGAAAATTGGGCCCACAACATATGGCTCCTGGTGGATGTGACCCGTACATCTGAGTCATGGGGGAACTACTCACAGCGCAGACTTTTGAGCACTGGAGTTATGTGCCGGCGATAGCCTGTTCCCACCAACAGTCTAGCCGCAGTGTTATATGTGCAGATTTATTTATGATTTATTTCATAAAATTTAAATACCGCTTGGTTGTAAGAGAACGACAAAGAGATTTGCAAATTTAGATGTTTACTGTAAGTAGAACTGCAATTGCATCTCACCATTGTAGAGAAGTCTAAGCCCTGGTGCTTGCTTAGCCAGCTGCTGTCTAGGTGCTCCCTGCTGATGGGCAACTTCAAGCCCTCTCTCATTCCCCCTTCATATATATGTATTTAATCATTAAAACTGGACTTGGACCAGGCAGCCCTAAGAGCATTCCTGCTATCGTTCACCCCTTGCAAGCAGTTAGTATTCATTGTCATCCTGTCTCTGAGCATCTTAATACAATCCATCTTCAAATGTGTGGTCCACCTCATCATTTCCTTCTCACAACAATGCTGTGATTGCTTAGGCTGAGTTTGTGTGTGTGTGTGTGTGTGTGTGTGTGTATGTGTGCATGCGATTGGACCAAGGCCACCCAGGGAAGTTCCTGGCCAAGTGAGGATCTGAACCCAGATCTCCCCAGCCTAAAAATGTTATCTTTCACTGGGAGGAGCAGCTTGCTGGGTGGAGTGGAGATGCTTTGCTAGATTCCCAGTAGTTGGGTTGCTGTTGCTTACCAAGAAGGAGAGGGGAAGGGATGAGGAGGAGGGGAGGTTGGTGTCAGGAGTTCAGCCTACACTCGAGTAGGACCCTGGTGAAGACACATGCGTGTCTGGCATGTTCTTTCCCCCCTGGTCTTTTGTCATGTGATAGACAACAATCCCATGACTGCAATCATGGAGCAGGAATTCTAACAGTTGGTGCCATACAAAGGGGTGCTGAATTGGCTCTGCCCTTGCATTCACACCATGCTACCTTGTCCCGTTTTCTCCTGGTAATAAGAGTAACAACAACAACAACAACAACGCCACCCATCTGGCTGGGTTTCCGCAGCAACTTGGTGCAGGCTTCCAGCAAAATATAAAAACACAATAAAACATCAAACATTGCAGCTTCGTGGGCTGCACGCCACTTGACTGGCATTGCATTTAAGATGCAAAAGCTATTCCCCATGGAGGGCTTTCTGGACTCCCTTGCCAAACCTGTCACTCATCTGCAGTGAAACTGATGTCCATCTAGCTCAGTATTGTCTACACTGTCTGGCAGAAGCTCTCAAGGGTTTCAGGCAAGATTCTCTCCCAGCCTGACCTGGAGATGCCGGGATTTGAACCTGGGACCTTCTGCACGCAAGGCAGATGCTCTGCCACTGAGCCATGGTCCTTCCCCTCTCACTTGTGGGCCCCATCCCTTTTTATTAGCCAGTTGGTTTATGTCCCCCTCTCCCTGTATGCCCTGAACTTTTCTTCTGCTGTGGAAGTTACCTGCATGCTACAGCTGAGGTGAAAGGCAGTTTAGGTTACGGAAGGACACTTGGAGCCGTTTTGCCCATGTGTCGCTGAAGCTCATTTTGGACAGCATCTGTTCATTATTACGTGCAGCCTTGGCAGCTCGCCAGCAAGGAGAACTGGAAGCAAGGCACAAAGATTGCTTTCACCCACTGGAGGGGAAAAGGCTGAGGGGAGGAGGGTGAGGAAGACCGAGGGTGGTGGGATTGGAAGTGGAGTGAGAGGCAAGTGGTGGGAGGGAGGGGGGAAATACCAGCATTCAATATTTATAGCTCTGCGAGGCTGTGAGTCCCCCGCCAGGATCAGAGGGACGCATTTGCCAGGTGCTCCCCAGGCACAACAGAGGCATTTATCAATCCCCCGAGAAGGGAAAACCCGGATTTCTAGAACAGTGTGTGTACGTTTCTATGAAAAAGGGAGAGGCTGCAGCCGATGCCTCACCTACAGGAAAAAAAGTAGAGGGGAAAAGCCTTTTCCTTCTTCTGCAAATGGGGTTTGTTGCTCACAAACAGCAAAGTGATGGGTAGTATTTTCACCAGAACAACTCTTACTCCCCACCCCATAGCTTGCAGCCCCCTGTGATTCCCCCCATCCTTTTTGCCAGTCATCTTTTCCATGCCACAACCCACCCTGACATACTTGTGACGGATACAGGAAGACTTCATCTGTATCGGATCTGCAAATTGCACAGGGTGGGTTATCCCTTCAGGCTACCAGCCCACCCTCTGGATCAGTGTGGGAGCAGCCTTCCCCACCAGCCTTGGCTCTGAGCGGTCAAGGGGGTGTCCTATGAGGGTGAGCCGCAGCCTTTCTTAAGTCAGCTCCAGAGCTGCTTTGAGTGGGGATCCCGGCTCAGTGGTAGATAAACCCCATGCTTTGCATGCAGGCAACCTCAAATCCAATCTCCAGGAGCAGGTGATGGGAAAGGCTTCTCCTGCCAGAGAACTGCTGCCAGTCAGAGTGGATGGTACTGGGCTGGCTGGACAACTAGTCTGATTAGTTAAAAGGCAGCTTCCTGCATTGTGGGGGAATAATGTGTTTCCCAGTGGAGGCTGTTCCATTAGAGCAAAGGGGCACTGTGCTGCCAGCTTCAGTCTGCTCTCACCCAGCCAACAAATGCCTGCCTTCTTAACTTCCATACAGTCCAAGGGGTGGCACAGTCTTTAGAGATTTCACGTCCTCCTCTTTGCTTTCTGTGTGATCATTGTAAAACTCAGCAGGGAGAGGAATGGGGACAAAAGTAGAATTTGTTGGCTCTGCCCGTCACTGGCTGTGGCTCTACTCACTGTTGGGCTCCCTGCCTTCTGCCCTGCCAGTTCCAACGGGCACCAGCTACCCCTTGTGCCACCACTCCTTCCTCCTCCTGCCTCTCTCCTCACAACTAGGAACCAGGTTTGGAGAGGATGGAACGGTGCAGAGCATTGACTCCTTCTTCATCCCAAGCACAGCACAATGGGTGGGGTGCATTCCTTCTGTGTCCTCGGTGCCTGTGCTCAGTTTGAGGAAAGGCAGGTAAGTACAGCCAGGTTTAGGGCAGGAGGCCCTGGTCAGGACTTGCGCTCTTAACTGAGATAATGCCTCTGTAGGAGGTGGGTAGAATGAGATGTTTAATATGCAAAGCAGGGGATTAACCCATTTCCCCCACTGCGAATGCAACTGTCATTGGAAAATAGGGAATCCCAACTCTGGATGTGAATACTATGCTGTCAACACAGAAAACAGGGTTTGTCCATATTTCCTGCCTTTGCACATCTCATAAATGTCCGAAGCAGATCTGTGCGCACACAGTGCTTTGTACATTAAGAATTGGTGTGAATACAGGAATTACGACTTGCTCACTGGCTCCTCAGTTGGTGCATACTGTTAATGTATGCAAGTGAAGTAGATAATGCTTATGGGGCAGTAGCTAACCAGGGGTAATTATACCAGGTGAGGTTTAAGGCAGAGCTTTCCAAACTTTTTCATGTTGGTGGTGACACTTTTTAGACATGCATCATGTAAATCAGTTTTACTAGCAAACCGGAGGTTAAACTAAACCCTTTGCAGCCCTAGGAGGAGTGCGGGGAGCATTCGCACAACACACCAGGGTGTTGCGACACACAGTTTGGAAAGCTCTGGTTTAAGGGTATGATGCTTTGTAGTTAGAATTTTCCTGTTTCCCAGTCTTCATTATATTCCCCCACCCACCCAGCCTTGTATGGCTTGGAGTTCCCTAGAATGCCCACTTTTCCTTTTCCTCTTCCTGGGCTAGTGATTCCTATTTCATTCTGTATTAGCAACCTGAAACATTTCCAGCCCAATTCTGTATGTGTTTACTTGGAAGCAGTGGAGGCTGGTCCATTAGGGCAAATGGCTAGAGCTCCATTGGCTGGGAATTCCAAAGTGTAGGTGCTGCCACACTAAAATATCAATTTCGTGCAAGCACATTATGGGTATTATATGGAACATGTGACAGTGCCAATTCCACAGTTGCCAGCGGTTGAGTGGGCATACATGGGGTACGGCAATCTCACAGGTAAAATGGCCCCAAGTTGTTCAGTTCCTTATATACTAATAGCAACACCTTCAACTTGGCAACTACTGCAGATCTCCGAGCACAGGTATTATTTACTGAAAGGGTCTCGCTCCCATAAGAAATGACAGAGATATGTGACCCAGACAAAAACTGTTGCATGAGGATAACATCCTAGCTCTTCCCAAGTGGGTTTGGGATAAATGAAGAGAACTGGACAACATATGGAGAACATACCACCCCATTTTAAGGGAATTTGTGTCCTGTATTCCAGAAGCAGACATTCTGTAGACCGTAATGGTGGATGTTTATTTTGGAACACCTAGCTGCATCTCATCCGGTTGTGCAGGTATTCATCTTGGCAATGTGTGTGCCTTGCTATATTTGAAATTTTGATTTTTGCCACATTAGTTTCCAAGCAGATTAGAGCCTGCCTGGCTCAGGAAAGGACTGAGAGCCATGAGTAGCTCAGCTATTCCCCTGCCTCAGGAGCCCCTGTTAGTTAGTCCCTGAGGGTTGAAGTGCCGTTGTCTGTTTTTACCTGGCTGTCTTCACAGCACAGGGGGGAAGCAGCAGAGGTGGGGAGATGGATGGGTAAGGGGATTTGCCGGAGACAGCCTGGCTCCTGCTCAGAACCCTCCATTGCACAGTGGCGAAACCTCCTGAGGAATCCCCAAGCTGGCTAGCTAGCTTCTGGTTGCACCCTTGAGCATTATTGGTGGGGGGGGGGCATTACACCGCAATACGGCAGTAAGGAGCTTTCTTGGGACGTTAACCTCAGATTTTGTTACATGCTGCCTACGGCAGGAGCACAGAGCCATCATAGACAGAACTGAGCAGAAGCACGGGAGCTGCTTTTTAATGGTTAGGGTGGCAGTGAACACCATATATATGTGGCCAATGTTTTGGAGGAGAGACAGCTTAACTTTGTCAGGGCTTCTTCACCATATTGATGGCATTTGGTCATACCGATCAGCCAAGGCTGTTGGCTTAATAAACCATAATGTGCTTGGGCTGCAGCATGCAACCCATTCTCCTCTCCCCTCCTAGTGCAAGCAGGCAAGCAAATCAGGAAGGAGATAGCTGAATGCAGTACCTGCTGCTCATGTGATGAAATCTGGGGTGGTATCCTGGCACAGAGTGCTTTCCTGCCGTTTGAAACGTAGTGCAACATTGTTATTAATTTATTACATTTACATACCAGGTTTTTGTTGTGGTTGCTGCACCACACTGTTGACTCAGGTTAAGCTTGTGGCCTACTAAGACCCCAAGATCCTTTTCAAATGCACTATGAGCAATCCAGGTGCTCCCCATCTTATACTTGTGCTTATACTTCCAGCCTGAGTTCAGAACCTTACATTTGTCCCTGTTGAAATTCACTTTGTTAGTTTTTGGCCCAGTCCTTCATTCTGTTAAGGTCATCTTGAATCCCAATTCTGTCTTCCGCGGCATTAGCTACCCCTCCCAGTTTGGTGTCATCTGCAAATTTGATGAGCATCCCTTCAATTCCTTCATCCATTTATAAAGTCTTTGAACAACAAGCCCAGGACAGAACCCCACGGCACCCCACTTGTCACTCTAACCCCCAGGATGACAAGGAAGTGAGCACTCTTTGGGTTTGGCCAGTCAGCCAGCCAGCTGCAGCTTCCTGCGTTGCTATGACAACATTAAGCAAGATGGACCAATAGTCTGATCTGGCATCAGGCAGCTTCTTACGCACCTTAGAAGGGAGTGGATGTATGGAGTGGGGGAAATGCCCAAGCTGCTTCCTTGGTCAGCCCCACAAGAGCAAGGACAGAAATGATTTCTCTGCTTCCAATGATCTGAGCTGAAAACGGGAAGGTCAGCAGGGTGGGAGGGGCGGGGCACAGATGTGGTGGTGGGGAGAGATGGAGTGGTGGGGGGAGGGCAGTGAACTTCTGAACCTAAAGTCTGGAGATCAGTTCATTACCTTAACACGAGTTAAAAATAAATGTCTCATCTCTTTAAATGAGCCTGTCTGCAATTACGGCTTGGCATGTCTGCTTCATAGCGTCCTGAGTGCTGGCATCGCTCCAGGTGGCAGGCGGCTTCTAAGAACCCTCTCTCTCTCTCTCTCTCTCTCTCTCTCTCTCTCTCTCTCTCTCTCTCTCTCTCTCTCTCTTTTTGAAAAAACAAAACAAAACAAATCAAAGGTGTCTGCTCAGCTTCTCTGTCTCCATCTCCCTCTGCTTTGCAAGCTTCCCGAGACACTGAGAGTTCTTCAAACGCTGCCTTGAGATCCCCACAGCCCTTCTAATACCACTGCTCAATACAAAAACGTTCCTTTTTTCCTCCTTAGACCCCTGGAGTGGCTCAGATTACTGCATCCCTCCAAGGGGAAAGGACTAAGGGTAGAGCACTGGCAGCCATCTTTAGCACTATTAAGACTATTCCCCTAGGGTTCCTCCAGCCTGGTGAGTCCCCAATGCCACCCCTGGTACAATTCTGCAACATCATTGACACAATAACTGTGCTTCTGTGATGGATTGGTACTGGACTGTCCACACACCATTCCGCCTTATTGCTTTTTCTGTGGTACTTCCCCAATGTTGAGGCATTATTTTTATTTAGTTTTATTCATTTGTTAAATTTACATACCGCCCTTCATCACAAGATCTCAGGGTGGTTCACAGAATAAAAATGCAAGACAAAAACACAAGTAAATTATTGCCATCTGGAGGGGCTTTCTTGCTCTAAGGGAGACGGTGAAGTAAAAACAAAACCTTGGAACATTTGCGGCATGAAAAGTTATGGGATTTCAGCAAGAAGTTACAGGGCGTGCACTGATTGGATGCCCACCCCAAAACTTCTGCAGATGCAAAACATTGATATGGAAATGGAATCTAGTATAACCACCTCAATGCCATCATGAATGTACCATGAAAAGGATATAGGCCATTGTCTTTTACTCCGAGTAGACCTATTGGAATGAATGGCCATAACCAGGCAAGGCATGTTGATTTTAGTGGATCTGCTCTTGAGCAAAAGTTACCTGAATACAATTCAGTGTCTGGAGAGGGCCCTCTAGTTTAAAGCAGCGGATAAAATGTTCTGGTATATATCCAATCCACTTGAGAACAAGTGGATTACATTAAATAGTAATACCATGCAGCCAGCTGTGGTTTGTGTTTGAACGTAGTCAGACTGGGGTTTTTTGTGTGTGGTGGTGGTGGGGCTTATCACCCCAGCAGTACTGTAACATGACAAGCTGCACCTGCTGAAAAATTGTCTTCTGTACAGTCATTAGAAGAATGCCATAAGGGCTCTGTTGGTTCAGGGAAGAGGTCCATCTAGCCCAGCATTCTGTTCTTAACAGTGGCCAAGCTGATGCCTATGGGAACCCAAGCACCTTCTACGCATTGCATCTGGTCACATGAAAGGACAAGGGCAAGATGGAGAAGGCATGGCAGGTTGTTGTCCACCAGGGTCAACTTTACAGAGTGGCGAGGTTGGGCATTGGCCGAGTCAAGCAGAAGGACCATTGCCCTAACAGTGCTACCATGAAATATCTGAGAAGATCAGATGCAGCCAAAGCATATTCTCACATGCATGTTTTGCCTTGTTCATTATGTGGGGTGGGTGGGCTCTGATGGTGCTGTGCCTGAGGACCCCAACATCCTGGAGACAGCAGTTTTGCTCATGCATGCTGGTGGTATGTAGGCATGGGTTTAGATCTGTCTACTTTTCAGTCATAATACTCAGGGTGGCCTCTGATAGCCACTAACTTAGGTTGCCTCTAAATGAATCATATATCAAGCAATTGTCCTCTTCTTGTGTGCATGTGTTTTTCAGTAATTTGGCTAGAGGTTATGCAGTAAGGCAGCTGGAGGAAGAGAGGTGTACAGAGACCAGAGAATGAACTGTAAGTGGAGGGCTGTCCAGTGTGGTGTAGTGGTTAAGAGCGGTAGTCTCGTTATCTGGGGAACCGGGTTTGCGTCTCCGCTCCTCCACCTGCAGCTTCTGGGTGACCTTGGGCCAGTCACACTTCTTTGAAGTCTCTCAGCCCCACTCACCTCACAGAGTGTTTGTTGTGGGAGAGGAAGGGAAAGGAGAATGTTAGCCACTTTGAGACTCCTGAAGGGGAGTGAAAGGCGGGATATCAAATCCAAACTCTTCTTCTTCTTCTCTTTGCCACCCTTTGGACCTCCTAGGAAACTCATTAAACCAAGCATGGTGTAGCTTGGAACTGCATGTATGAGAAGCAGCTGAATGAGACACGGTTGTAGGCAGGCAGAAGAAGCTCCAGCGACCTTGGTGTCTGTCCATACAAGCAAGCCTAGTGTGAGACGCTGTTGTGATATCAGCAGGTTCCAGGAACTGCCTTTGTTGTCAGAATTTGGGGGTGATCTGTGGGTTTGTTTGGTCCTTGGGTGAGAGCCAGGGTCAATGCAGAGAGTCCTGGGCAAGAGCCAGGAGGCTAAGAGATGTTAAGTGGGGAGTTGTGTCAAAAGAAGATGGACATGCTACCTGTATATATTTATCAGTAATTTGTAGCAATGGTTTCATTGTGTATTTTTGTGACTTTAGTTTTTCATTTTCTGCACACTGCTTAGAGATACGTTTGTGTATGAAGCAGTATAGACAAGGTTTAAATAAAATAAATAAGAGATACACTGCTGCTGTCAAGCGGTTGTTACCCTTCACTATCCACTGTGGTTCTTGCTGCAAAAACTCCATTTTTGGAGTGTTGCACAGGAATGAAATTTAGCTGTTGCTAGTTAGCACAATGCACTCACTTTCTTTGCAGTGGGTTATGGAGGTGCACTCCTACTGCATGAAATACATGTACTGGCATCTAAAAGTGCCCTTAGATGGGTTTGCAGTATTACATGGACGATAAGTTTCAATGGCTACACATCATGACGGCTAAATTCTACCTCCAGGATCAAAGCCAGCATACCTCTGGGGCTTATGAGTGGGGGACTGCTGTTGTGCTCATTGCCACACTTGTGGGTTTTTCAGAGGCATCTGGCTGGGAAGCAGAAAGCTGGAGTAGGTACACCTTTGGCCCAATCTTGAAATATGTCAGGCTCTAGGCAGACCACTTAATGATTTTTCTGCTGGTTGTAGCAATTGCAACACACCGTGTAGGATGCTGTATGACCTTTAATTGCATTTTTATTGCTTCTTTTATTTCTTATGTTGTATTAACATTTCAATTCCATAGCATTCAAATTGTAAGTGTTCTTCATGGACATTCCACAGGCCTCTGGTGTTCTGTGGACCAGGATTGGAAACCCCTGGCCTAATCCAGCAAGGCTGTTGATCAATTAATTTTTTTTTTGAAAGGTGACCCAAGTGAAACCTGAAGACCCAGAAGCCAAAACAATTATTTCCAAACAATCATCAGGAATCCCTTGTTTTTTAAAGAAGGGGTGACTCGTGGTTTTCAAGTACATGAAGGCACTTAAAGCCACCATGAATCATCCTGGCATTTGGTACTTTAGTAGGGTTCTTGTGCTGCCAGTGCGATTAGCGTGAGGTTGGCGCAGTGGATATGAACTGATAAGTCTGACAGATTTACCAAAGTGAGTCACTTTTGAATTGTGGGCCATTATCTTTTGCAAACGTCTTTGGAATCCTGTAGGGAACAAGCTGGAGGGGGGTGTCATTAAGATGATTATCAGTGTGGTAGCACCCAAAAGGCGTTGGGCACATCGCAGCTTGACAGGAAGCTCTGGTCTCTGCCCCCAGGAGTGGAGCGATTATCTACTTACTTGGCAAGTTTGGCAATAGGTCCCAGCGGAATGAAATGAATAAGGCTTTTCAAATCTGCGAATCAAAAGTAAGCATTTTGTTGACGGAGATTATAACCTATAATGCTGCTCTTAAGAACTTTGGCAATTTTTATTTTAAATCTAGCTTCGGAATGATTCACAGGCTGTGGTTTTTACAATTTTCAGCGTTAACAATGTCTTGAAAGGTCTGTTTCTGGGTTAGATATTAAAGAATCAATTCAGGGAAAATGGAATTGCCACCGTGCTGTGGATTCTGAAGCTTTTCACTTAATGTTTGTGAAATCACTGGGGTTCATTGACTCCCTTTGCCTCTCGAGAACCTGGCCCCCATGAGATCATTTAATAAACTAGATTAAGTGGGTGCAGTTGCTCCAGATATAAAGCTGGGATTAAATTCACCCCAAAACACATCCACACACAAAGCCAGCATCTGCTAGCAAAGTTGGCTCTACCATTTGGCAAAGTGACACAGCTGCCTCAGGTGGCAGGTGCTGTGGTAGTGGCAGCAGCCACCAGTCCCCTGCCCCGCCCAGGCAGTCAGCTGTGCTGCAAGACAAACCTGTGTGTTCCCCATGGCCTGATATACTACCTCTGATACTAGGTTACTGCCCTCAGGGGGCTCCTTCATGTTGCAACCTCTCTAAGTGTGCAATTGTGAGATTCAGGAAAAGGAGCAAACACCTTTCTTTTTCATCCGTCCGCCTACTGGGCACTGGTGCAGGCTAGAGTCAAGAGTGCAGCCAGATTGGCAATGGTGGCAACAGCAAGAGGGTAGATCTATTTGGGGGTGGGGGAATCCACTGAGGGGATCTTGCCCCACCCCCTGAAAAAATCTGGAGCTCATATTGTTATAGCAGCAAGAAGAAAGGAAGGAAGGGATGTGGCTTAGTGGTAGAACATCTGCTTTGCATGCAGAAAGTCCCAGGTTCAACTCTCCTGGTAGGGCTGGGAATGTCCCTGGTCTGAAACACTGGAGAACAGTAAACTCCATGTAGATACATTAAAACCAAGATCAAAGCATTAAAAACATCCCACCCACTTCTAAAACGGTCTTCCAACAGCGGTGCTTCTAAGGTGTGCTCTCACACATACCGTATTTTTCCATGTATAAGACGCCCCCCCTATTTTGGGGGACTAAATTTAAAGAAAATTAGGGGAGATGGCCCAAAGTTGTTGAGCTTTTTAAAGAGGGAATTGCACTGGTGGCACCATCACCCCAGCAGGGCCATTGCTGGGGGTTAGCAAAGTGGGCAGCCACTCCTCCCACGCCACTGCAGGAAATGCTCCTAAACCGCACGCCTTCCACAGCGGCATGGGGGGGGGAGTTGCGTGCCCACCAACCAGCTGGCTGGCAGCGTGCAGCTCCCCCCTCCCCACTCCACTATCCGTGTAAAGGACAACCCCAGTTTTTTGACATGATTTTTGAGTCAAAAAACCTCACCTAATACACAGAAAAATACAGTATTTTCCACTCAGTGACTGCAGCGTCAAGGGAACGTTTGCATGTGTGGAGCAGCCAAAACACCCTAGTTGGAGGTATGATGTCGCCTGACACCACACTGTTTTTCAAAGGGGGGCGGTTCATCTGTTCAGCTGTCTGCTGTTCATTTGAGGATAAGCCACCGAGTGATGTACTTCCATGTGTGACTCAGACCTGGCCATTGTTCTATAGGATTGACTCTTATTTGGCCCGGGCACTTAATCTTAATCTATAGCATGCTTAGCACAGAGATTAATCCTGCCCTAATCCTGATACCTCATATATTAAGTTTGAACTGGCGATCAAAGGCTGCTTTGACACAGGGCTTCTTCCAGATGTCACTGCTCTGAATTAAAACATATTGTGGGAGAGATGAATGCATGCAAATATCTCGAAGACCTCCGAGTGGTTACAGCAGCCCTGCTCTTTCCCTTACTAGCTAAGCATATATGTTTTAAGACAAAGAATCTGTTTGCAGATCACTTGGATGCTTTTTAATCTCTCTGTTTGAAAAAAGCACAACCTTTTGGAATGCTTTGTGTATTATATGCTAAAAATTGGCTGAAAGAAGGGGGAAATGCCAAAATGTGCAAGGCACCTGTTTTTCTACCGCAAGATCATGGATGATGGTAGCTGTAGTCCTATAGCATATGGAAGGTCACAGGTTCCCTGCCCTGATGCAATATTGTCTGCATGCTCACGCTCCAGCCATCTCATTTGATTCTTTGATCCCACTTTTCTGCAAAGAAACAGTGGCATTATGTGATTGCAAGAGAGTGGATGCTGAAACTAGTTTGGCAAGGACCATGTGCATGTGTGTAAATGTGACTAGTTCTGTCTGAGGCTGTGTGAATTCAAGGATTTGGGCTGCCTTGCCTCCTTTCCTCGGACAAAGAATGTGTGCAGAGACTCTGAGGATTAGCAAGCTTGTTAGGGTATGACAGCGTCATAAATTCCTCCCTCCCACCCCCCCGCCTCCTTTTGAGACTGTCAAACCTACTTGAGTCCCAGAGATGTTAGCTGCTGTTTTATTGCTGCCGTTCTGGAAGCTGCTCCCTCTTCTGCTGCTTTGATTTATCTCTGCACTTTGTACTGATTGGATTAGAAGTTTAAATGCTTAAGAGTGCATAACAATATATTTTTCTTATTAATATTAAAAAATCATTATTGGGTTTTTTTTTATTTTTATAGTTCTGCTTCGAACTGAATCCCCCAGTTTGATTTATTCTCTCTCTCAGAGTGGAATTTAATGCTAATAGGAGCAATCATTGCTTTGTTTTGAATCTTTGACTGTTTGGAAAACTTTCGCTGCAAAGGGAAATTACGGCATTATTAAGAGTCCATTAAAAGAGGGTTTGCCTGGCGTTGCCAGTGATTACCTGCAAGGCAGAGACAGAGCCAAAAAGCAAAGACAAAGAACTTGTTTTTCAGGGGCCTCGTTCCACATCCTTCATTGGCTGTAATGTAATTATCACAGCAGTTATTATAATCAAGTCTATTATATTACAGGTATTAATTGCAGGTCCCATTGGCAAAATTTCTTGTGGGACACCAGGCTAATAATGAGTGTAAATCACTGTGGAGCATGATTCTTTTGTGTTAACCTACAGATCAGGTGTCTGTGTAGCTCCTTCTGATTAAGTGAGGGCCAATAACAGAGTCTAGTTAAAACACCCTCCCCTCCGCACGTCAACAGCCCTAAGCTCCAAACCTGATGCCTTTGCAGCATTCCAGTGGGGCGTCTGATGCAGGCTCTGGCTGATAGCTCTCCTGCGAATTGAAATGGCGAGATAGTTTATGCACACCTGTCGCCATTACGGCAGTCTACACAGGCATATTTCCTTTATATTTTCAAATTTCATTTGGGGGGAAATCAAGGCATGCCCCCCTCAAGAATTGTTTGGTCTTTGGGAGTTCTTCTTCTTTGGCGATCACTCATAGCCGAGTAAGACTGTCTTCCATAAACACGGTTTTAACAATGAGTCTGTAAGTGACTGTGGAGGCCAATTCTGGAACCACACGTCCTTCCATAGTGGGGACCTTGGCTGATCACGGTGTGATTTTGCCAAGCGTGCCTTCCTCTAAGCACGTTTCTCCCTTGTGTCCTGAGTTTGAGTGTCTTCAAAACCCATGATGCCTTTGGTAAATACCTACAACTTTGGGGATACCTACAAATTCACCTCTGTATGAGCCTTTCATTGGACAACTAGATCAGGGGTGTGTTATGCTGGTTATAGGTCCCTTGAGCAAGGCATGATAAGTGGCAGTGATGCTAGCAGGATTCTGGACAGATGTTGTTGAGCTCTTCCCAGCAGAGAAAGCAGAAGGCCCTGGAACCCAAGTGGGTGGCCTTACCCACCTTTTGAAGTCAGTGAAATAATTCACATTACTCTCCGTAAAATCATTAAGTCCAGAGTCTACAGTCATCTGACGGCAACAACTGGTCTGGTGTCTTCACTAAGTCATTGGCATTCTCAATGAATTTCTCTTCAGTTCACATTGAAAGTCGAACCTACCTTCTCCAAAACAATATGCAAACTGAAACACAGACCATCTTTCAAAATCCTGGCTTCGCCAATGCAGTTCTCTGGACAGGGGAATAATGTGTGCATAAAAATGCCTATAGTGTGAAAATCATACGGCACATTGTCTTTGGGACATTTGGTTTGCAAAAATGGGTACCTTTGGCAAAATTGCAGAGGGGAAAATATGTTATATTAGGGAGAAACGCACACTAAAATGCTAATGAATTTTCATGAGAACCTTTTCTCTCTCCAAAAAACGGCAATCTTATGTTGAAATGTGAACTTTAAATTGGAATATTGATAAACGGAGAATAACCTGAAATTGACTGATTCGCCCATCCTTATGCACATTACTATCTAAAGAGAGCCCCTGTAAGACCCAGAGTCTAAAATCTAAGTGCACCACCGATCTGTGTGCCTATATCCCACAGCATGGGGCTGCTTCCTGCAGAGGGTGGGCCCATCTTCTCCTTGCTCCCAGCTGCTCCTCCTCCTCCTCTCATTTGCCAGGGAACATGCTGGTGTGCAATTGAGCGAGGAGAAGGTAGTTTTTCCTTAATGCTGTCCTTTTCTTACTTGCTGCCTCTAGGCAGAAGGGGAAGGATGGGCAAGCAAGCAAGTAGCAACCGGGAGGAGGAAGAGGAGAAAGAGAAACAGCAGCCAAGGGTTATGGGCAACTTGGCACCCACAGAGGTCCCTTTTGGAATGTGAGCAGGTGCCTGGCCATGCCAGTTATGCCTGGATAAACTCCATTTCCTATCTTTTATCACTATTGGCTCATCAGGTGTTGGAATGTGAATTACTCTCATGGCTAGTGCCTACCAGGTCACCTAGCAAGGTAGGGATGAAGGAATCTTGTCAGTTTCATTCAATTTTCTCATTTGTTCCAGACTTAAATTCTGTTCACCACATTTCTGCATCAGTTTGCATTTTAAAAATAATGAAAATTTGTCAGTGTTTTAGTACGCATTGGTCCTGATATACACCTCCCTCAAGAGAGTCCCCCCTAATATGCTGCAATTTTTGGTGTTATTTCCACTAAAACATGCATTTTGATGCACTTCACCCTCCCTCTAACATATGCATTTTGTACGTTTTCCCTTTTTGATTGGAAAATTGCAGCATACAATTTAGAGAAGTGCAAATTTCAAAGGACAGCTGCTCATGTATCATATGGGGAAGTGTGAATTTGGTAGGTTAGCAATCCAAACCAATTTTGCCCCCCACCACTAGCAGATGTAGCAGTATGGCATGCTTATTGCTTAGGACGCCATCCGCTCCATTCCCTCTCTTCTAGGTTTCCCAACCTTTCTCCACTCCCCAAAGTCATTCAGCACTTCATGCCCACTGAACGTTCTCAGTCCTCATTGAGAGATTATCCCCCAATAACCTTTGTGCTTCTGCAAACCATAGGGTTCCCCTGAGACTGCTGATGACTCTGCCTGGTGCATGGATGGTGCTGTTTTGGATACATAAGAACTTGCATTTGGAAAATTCAGGCTGCTGTGAATATACAATGATAACGAAGTATGTGCAGCATTTCACTGCTCCTTCTGTTATATTTGCACATTTATCAATACGCTTTTGTTGGGAAAGTATTTATTTATTTACAGTACTAAGACGTGAGTCCCTGTCCTCAGGCTCACAAAGACATAGTACACGAGGAAAAGGAAATGGGAGGGAGAAGGGGGAAAGCAAACTCAAGCACATATTCAGCGGTGGTTTGGGCTGTCTTGCCCTTGAAAAGGAGCATTTTCCCTCTGAGATCAGATCCAGGTGACAATGTCCAAGTCAGGAGGACAGGTCAGAGCTCCCTTAGAGCTCATCTGGTCATTTCTCTTTGAAGAGAAGCTTCCCACCACTAATAACCAAAGTTGTTCCTGTTGTTCTCCAGAATTGATAGCTTTCATTTCACTATTTGGGCTGTTGAGAGCCATCTTTGGCATTTCACACACTTTGGCTAATGAGAAGTGACCACCTTGCCTTGTGGATCTCCCAGCTTTGAATCCACAGCCCAGCAGCTCAGCGGGGCCGTTTTCAGGTCAGGCACGACTCCTGTCTTTATTGCTTGATTGTTTGAAAGCGGACATGAAGACATTTCTGCCCAGGGTAAAAGCATTGTGATTGTTTAAAATGAATTGAGCAAATCTCATAAACTGGAGCTTAACCCCCCCACCCCCAGCCTGCTGAGCTGTTGCCTTTTCAAAAGTGAGTAGTCATTTAGAGAAACCATAAGCTTCTGTGGATTCATAAGGATACCTCCATGTTCATCAGGGAAGAGTAATCCAAGGCCTCTTCCTATGTTAACATTAAAAATAATAATAAAATGTCAGATTATAGAACTTACTTCAGGGACCTGAAACCTTAGAACTGGGGGTCAAATGCAGTCCTCCAAACTTCTCTATCTGACCTCTGTGACACCCTGCCAAGCCCCACATCCTCCTGAGCCACACCCCTCACCTCCTTGCTTTGCACCCTCCTTATATTTTTTTTTTGCTTGGTTAAAACACATCCTTGAACTCTGATAATGCTTTTTGACTGTGTGGATGGCAAATAGAGAGGGGCGGACACGGGTGGCGCTGTGGTCTAAACCACTGAACCTCTTGGGCTTGCCAATCGGAAAGTTGGCGGTTCGAATCCCTGTGACGGAATGAGTTCCTGTTGCTCTTTCCCAGCTCTTGCCAACCTAGAAGTTCGAAAGCATGACAGTGCAAGTAGATAAATAGGTACCGCTCCGGCAAGAAGGTAAATGGCATTTCCATGCACTCTGGTTTCCATCAAGGTGTTCTGTTCTGCCAGAAGCGATTTGATTGTGTTGGCCACATGACCTGGAAAGTTGTCTGTGGACAAATTCTGGCTCCCTTGGCCTGAAAGTGAGATGAACGCTTCAACCCCATAGTCGCCTTTGACTGGTCTTAACCATCCAGGGGTCCTTTACCTTATACCTTAGAGAGGGGTGTGAGTAGAAACTATTGTTCATAGGTAAAATTCAAGTTTTTTGCTCTACCCATTTTTGCCTCTGGCCCCACACATCCTTAGCATGTGGCCCCTGGAACATTGCCCGGAAGTGAATGTGGCCTTCATCTGACCAAAGGCCAATTCTGAACTGTTTTTAGCAGGCAAGGGAGAATTTTCTTGCAGAGATAGTTTTTCAAGGGCATTATATATCATAGAATCGTGGACTTGTAGAGTTGGAAGGGACCACAAGCCTCATCTAGTCCAATGCCCTGCAATACAGAAATCTTTTTGCCCAATGTGAGGCTTGGACCCACAAACCTGAGATTAAGAGTCTCATGCTCTATGGTCTGAGCTATCCACTTCATTTTATAATGTGTGGTTGTTTCTTGCTGGTATTTTGCTGCTGTTTTCATTCTTATTCTTATTTGAACTATTATTATTAATAATATTGCTGCTGCTGTTGCATTGAGATATTTCTGGGTTTTGTTAACTGTGTGAAGCCTCTACACACAGAAGAAAGGCAGGGTATCCCTCTGCGTAGGAAACACTCTTTTTTATTTTATTTATAAAATTTGCATCGCACCCTTCATTTCTGAAAAGGATCATAGGACAGATCACAGCATGGTATGCAATACCTATAAAACTAATCCATTAAGTTAAGTTCACAGAATCACAATTCAGCTTAAAAACATCAGTGACCTCCTTACCATTGATCTGTCCCTATTTATGAACTAGGCCCATCCTGCTGATTCGAAAAGGCTTGGCAGAAGAGGAATGTTTTCAGCTTGCACTGATAACCACAAGTACCGTATAATAACACGCACCAGACCATAACACGCACGTAGTTTTTAGAGGAGGAAAACAAGAAAAAAAATATTCTAGACAAAATGGTGGATATATGATTTTTGTGGTTCATGCTGTGGCCACAGACATGTGATCTGACAGTGAGTTTGGAGTAGCCCAATGCAAAAATCCTGAGGATCCATGTGGATCCATGCTTTGTAACCACGGAGGAGGGAAGGAAGGGGAACCATGGATCCTCTGCTCATGACTGCAGCAGATCCCCCCCGCCACCCTCAGGCATTCACTCCATAACACGCTCAGACATTTCCCCCTACTTTCTAGGGGTTGGGGGAGTGAGTGTTATGGTGCAAAAAATACGGTATATTGTAATGCATGAATTGTAGCATGGTATGCACCAGTGGTTTCAGGATCTGTAAGCCCACGCAGATGAGAAGCACAGCCTCTTCCTATGTGAAGGGATGCCTTCTTCTTCCATGCAGGGATGTCAAAAGAATTCGAATGGAAACTGCAATGGGAGTGGAAATTGCCAATGTTTGCTTCTTTGTCCTGTAGCACCTTAGAAACCAACTAAGTTTGTTCTTGGTATGAGCTTTCGTGTGCATGTACACTTCTTCAGATACACTGAAACAGAAGTCACCAGACCCTTATACAGTGGTACCTCGGGTTACGAACTTAATTTGTAAGTCAGTTCTTAACCTGAAACCGTTCTTAACCTGAGGTACAACTTTAGCTAATGGGGCCTCCTGCGCCGCCTCCCGCAATTTCTGTTCTCATCCTGGGGCAAAGTTCTCAACCCGAGGGACTACTCCCAGGTTAGCGGAGTTTGCAACCCGAAGTACCACTGTATATAGTGGGAGGGTGGGGTGGGGTTTTTCTCAGGAGGGTAGTAGGAGATGGGTGATTGACTCAATGGGTATGGTAAACCTGTTGACAACTATTAATGCCTGCAATTAGTCCTACAGGAAAAAGCAATGTAATGTCAGGGATGGTGCAAGTTGTGGCCCAACAACATCTGGGTCCAGAGGAAGGCTGGCAGATCAAGTCCTATAAGGAAAGTTTGAAGGAGTTGGATATGTTTAGCCTGAAGGAGATATGGGTGAGCAGAAGCAGCTCACTCAGCGGGGTGGTCGTGTGTCTGCACTGTGTTGAATTCCTCGTTTTCTTGCCTCTCGGAGGGGTTTGAAAGAGGATTAGACAAGTTAATGGAGGATGGGGCTGTCGGTGCCTACTATGGTCAGAGGTAGTATCTGTCTGAATGCCCATTGCTGGGAATGGCAAGTGTGGGCTTCCTACAAGTGTCTGGCTGGTCACTGTGAGATTGGGTGCTGGGTTAGATGGTCCATTGACCTGATGCAGCAGCCCGTTCTTATGTTCTTCAGTTAAGGTTGCCACCTTTCCAAGTTCTACAGCATCTTGATGCAAAGATGATAATAATCTCTTGATGTAGAGATGATAACAATCCTCTCTTTCCCGCAATGCTGGATGGAAAACAAGCTGCACTTGCTGATTTCTGCAGACCAAACTTGTTTTAGTGGCACAGGAGCATTTCCTCGTTCTTCAGTCAACCGCAGGAAACTTTGTGCAATGCTTTTGCATGGCAAACTTGCTGCTGAGGGTGGCAGAGGAGCAGAGCCATTGAAAAAAACAACACCCCATCACACGGCAACCTTCGCACTCTCTCCATGCTTCTTTCAAATCCCTTGCTTGTGAACAACAGCTGTGCCTCTTTGGGGAGGCAGGGTCTTTGGGGAGACGTTTGCACCTGACTCCCTCCTCCTGAAGCAGCACCTGCCTGCTCTGTTGAAGAGGGTTGGGAGACCAGCAACGTTGCCACCTGCTCCATCTCTCCAAAGGCTACCCCTGAGAGGCACAGCGCAGCCTCCTCCTCCTCTCTCCTTTCACCAATAAGCCTTGGCTGGCAATCATATGACCCAAGTACGGCTGTGGCGTCTTTGAACTCTGCTAATTTGCTCTCCTAATCCTCCCAGATCTGACAGGCGCTGGGCCTTCCAGCACAGCAGGGAAGGAGAACCACAGTGTGGGGCGTTTGGATGAGGGAGGGGGGAGAAGGTGGCGGCGGGGGGGGGGAGGGAGACAGACTTTGCAAGATTGTGATTTGCGAACCTTTCTTCTCTCCCTTGTGTGTGTGTGTGTGTGTGTGGATTCCTCCGGTCCCCCCTGGCCTACTCACGACCTCGTTCCTGTGCCGCTAGCAGCCAAGCCTTCCTTCGCACGCAAGGCTGCCCCAGATAGCTGGCTGGCTGGCTGGGGCTGGCGGACGGCTTGCAGTTGCAGACATGCTGCCTGGCTGCTCTTTGGCAGCTCCCTGCCTGCTTTGCCTGCCCCGGGTGTGCGAAGGAACTCTCTGGGCCCAGCTGCTGCCAAGACGGAAACGAGGCTTATGTGCTCTGTTAAAAGAGAAAGAGTGGAGGGGGGGGGCGGTGGCAGCGGCGGCGGCCCAAAGGCCTGGGAACACACGTAACGGAGCATGCATGGGAGTAAGATGTGTGGAGCGCATGGAGTAGGCACATGAAGCTGGGGAATTCTTGGAGCTGAGTTTTCCAACGCCGCAGAAGTTGGTCTCCCTAGCAGCTCAGTTTGCGCCTGGTCAGAGTCAGGCCTTGTGTGTGTGTGTGTGTGTGTGTGTGTGTGTGTGTGGCTGCTGCCACTTGCATGTGGAGAACTCCAGGGTGGGGTGAATTCATGTGCATCAGGGGTGTGGTGCAGGATGTGAGTGTGGTTTGGGGTTTCGCATTTGCTGGATCTATAGAACTAGGAAAGGATTAGATAAATGCTTCTGTGGAGAATCACACCGCTCTTGTAGTCTGATGACAAACCACTAGGCGACATAGGCTTGATATCTTCACTCTTTCCCAGGGGTGGGTGGGGTGGTGGGTAAAGGGTTGTACCCAGTGTAGTGCTAATAACTTGTTCCATCAGCACAAGGATTTAAGTTTGCACCATGGGACACCCCCCCTTCTCCATGTGGCCCCCTTCTCTTCTCTTCCCGCCCCCGTTCTGCCCTGTTAGCGACGTTTTCAGGTCACTTCCAGGTTTGGCACCCTGCGAGTGATAGCGTGTCAGTCGGAGGCATGCCAACCAGCCGTTGCCTGTAATATGGAGTTCTGTGTGTATGCGAAGAGCAACATTTCCACAGATGAGAATAAGGTCATGCTTGTGACCTCTGCATTCTTATATTAAATATCGCCATCTGAGCAACACCTCCACAGTGGGTATCGCAGAAGCCTCTTTGGAACCTTCTATGTTCAATGTGATGACTTGTACACACGATGGTTTCAGGGCTGTTATACATAACTCCCCTTTAAATACTATTCACACCTGCAGATGCTTTGGGGCGTACATACCACTTCCTGCTTACTTCCTGTAACTTTATTCCACAAATGGTATAGAGACACAGAAGAATAGAGTGTACCAGATCACATGATTCACCACTGCTGTCTATGCTGGCAGGAAGCTGCTTTCAAGGTAATATAAGCATTTATATGTACACTTCCCACTAACTAGTGTGTGCATTTTGGCTGGAGAAGCTACATTGCAAAATTCAGAAAAGTGCAGTTTTGTTTGTTTGTTTGTGCCTTGTTTCAGAAAGTGTGAATTAGTTAGGTTCACCTTTAAATGCTGAGTGAGAAGAATATTCACAAGCTGGATTGTGTGCAGAGGAGGGTGGCCAAGATAATGAAGGGTCTAGGAACCAAGCCTTATGAGGAACAGTTGAGGGAGCTGAGTATGTTTAGCCTGGAGAAGAGAAGACTGAGAAAGGCATCTTCAAATATCTGAAGGGCTGTCACATGGAGGATCCACCAATGGATTAAAGTTACAAGAAAGGAAATTTTGAAGGACTTTTTGATAGTAAGAGCTGTTCAACAGTGGAACAGGCTACCTTCATTGGAGGTTTTAAAGCAGAGGTCAGGTGGCCATCTGGCAGGGATTCTTTAGCTGTGATCCCTGCATTGCACAGGGAAGGACAAGATGACTCTTTGTGTCCCTTCCATCCCCACAATTCTATGATTCTAAACCTCTCCCTCATCCCTACATATGAGTGAGTGACCCGTGGCCTTCCAAATGTTGCCTGACTCCAACTCCCATCATCCCCAGCCGATGGTCAGCGGTGACTGGGGTTGTACCTTGGTGACATCTGGAGGGCCATATCTTCCCCAAACCAGCCCTCCATCCTCTCCCTGTGCACTCTCCCATATAGCCTTGCTGTCAAGAAGCAGCTTTTTGTGATGCCTCTTGGGAGAGGAACAACAACAGCCAAGCAACTCCTCTCCGGCAGGGAGTTGGGAGGGGGCGTGCATCATCGTCAATGGCTTCCCCTAACTGCTCTCATCCATTGTTGTGCCTCCTGCAAAGTAGCTGCTCTCCACGAGTCCCCGGTGTGTGTGTGTGCTTTTTTGTTGTCTTCGTTGTCTCGCTCAGTCTCAAGTACCAGTACTTGGAGACCCTGTTAAACCCATCTCGGCTGCTTGCTGGAGCTTTTCAATCTAGCTCAGTTCCAGCTGCTCTATGGTGGCGGCGGGGGAGGCATCGCTCCCTCTGTTCCCTCCTTCCTCCCAGCCTGCCGTAGCTCAGCTGTTGGGGAGAAGAGGCGGTGGCCCCTTGAAGGCGACCCTGACTCACATCCCTCTTTTCATGCCTCATTCTGCAGACTTTTCGGGATTCGGCTCCTCTGTTGATCTAGCTCTGTGCTAATGTAGGTTTTCTTATCCTCTCTATGCTAAGAGCAAACTCCTTGTCCATGGGTGGGATTTTTTACTTATATCACACACACACACACACACACACACACACAGCGCGATTTGCCTGGGACAGGTACCTTGGTACAAATAAATAGAAATTTCCATTTATTGATAAAATATTTATACCCCATCTTTCGACCCCCAAGCTCCCACCCAGGTCACTCTGAAGACAAGGAAGCAATCTGTTGATAATTACCGTAAGTAGAGAGAATAAACTACAAAAACAGAGGCCCCCATCTGCCCAATATATTAAATGTAGAATCATGCCACTCTAAGCTGTCATGGCTTACCTCAAAGAATTCCCTGGGAAGAGGCACTGGCTGTTAAAACACTATGGGAATTGTAGCTCTGTGAAGGGAATAGGGATGTCCTAACAGCATCCTTAGCAAACTACAGTTCCCAGGATTATCTGGGGAGACTATGATGGTTTAAAGTGGCATGCTACTGCTTTAAAGGTACAGTGTAGATATGGCCAGAGAATCAGCCACTTATCATAAAATCACGGGGTTGGGACGAGAGCAAAATTAAACCAAACATATTCAAGAGTGAAAAGGGGTTTATATGCTGGAATAGCAACAAACAACGGTGGCCAACTTCATCTCCCGGGGAAGGACGCTCCATGGCCTGGATGCCATGATGTCAGCATGTTGTGGATAATTGAAACAAGGGACGGCTTGTAGTTCTCCCCCTCCCACAACAACCTTGTGAAGTAGAATAGGCAGAGTGGCAGTGTGTGGCCGAAGATCACACAGGGAGATTCATGGCTTGGTATGGGTTCAAACCCTGTTCTCCCAGGTCCTAGTCCAACACGCTAACCACTATATTACTGTAGGTTCTTCTTCACATGCAGATTTAATCCACTGATCAACGAAGTGCGGTTCATACAATTGATGAGCCAATATATAATAACAGGAATAATAGCAACATTGGATACTGGGCCTAGGAAGATATCAGCTCTCCAGCAGGCAACCAGGACCACATTCACGCTATGCATTTAAAGCACCATGATACCACTTTAAGCAACTGGGGCTTCCCCCAAAGAGTTCTGGGAGCTATAATTTGTTAAGGGTGCTGAGAGTTGTTAGGGGACCCCATCCCCCCCCAGAGCCCCTATTCCCAGAGTTCCCTGTGAGGTGGGATTGGTTGTTAACCACTCTGCAAAGTGTAGCTCTGGGAGGGGAATGGCAGTGTGTGTGTGTGTGTGTGTGCGTGTGCGTCTCTCTAAGCAACACTCAGTGCCCTTAACAAATGACAGCTCCCATAATCCTTTGGGCGAAGCAATGGCTGTTTAAAGTGGTATCATAGCGCTTTAAGTGTGTGGTGTGACCAAGAAAACCTCTCTCTGTCTTCCCCGCCTCACCAGAAACCTGCATGGGAGCAGAAGCGAAATGCAGGCAAGGCATGATCTTAAGCGATCATCAGCTCAGTGTGCCGCAGGAGAGCCAGCCAGCTCCAGGCGCAGTTGCTCCCTCTTCTCAGTAAGGAACCCGTTCATTGTTCAGCCATCGTGTCCTCTGATTATTAATCAGCGCACACGCTGCATGCAATATGGTGGCAGCTGCCAGCCCACAGACTCCGAGCACAAAAGAGGGTGTGATTGCAAATAGCATCTAAGGCAAAGGGAGGCGATGGCAATGGCTTGGCAGCGGGGGCGCTGCAGCAGGGAGGGAGAGAGATGAGAGAGATTTCCAGGCAAAACTTGGGTAAGGAAAGCACAGGGATGCCAAGGGAGCGATGTGGGAGCATCCCTTGCTCTCTGCCTTCCTAAGGAGACGAGGAAGGCGGATGGAGAGGGGAAAAGGCTTGCGGGAACCCAATGCCAGGGCTGCCCAGAAAGCTAAAGGCAGCCTGTCCAAAGTGTTGGTTTGGTAGCGAAGCAACAGGGAAGAGGACTATTAACGTAAGGCAGTTATTTTGTCTTAAGCCCTCCATTATCTTATTGGTTTCTGAGATGATGCTGGGAGAAACTGCTAGAGAATGAGGCTGAGATGAGATGGAATGAGGGATGTTGCCTCTCTCACATACAAGGACACAGGCTCATGATCACTGGCTGCCTTTGGCAGGGGCTTTCAGCAGCTCTCAGGCAGCATTTGAGGTGGTTTGTGCTGATGATTTTTTGTTTTGTTTTTAAAGAAAACACCCATCATTAACAGAGGCCCAATTCCTGGCCAAGGCTTTGCAAGCAGGCTGACGGACCGATGCTTGCACAAGCAGATCAGTCCTAGGTATGGCTCCTTTGTGGTGCCAGACAGAAGCAGTTGCTTCTTCTTAACAAGAGTGCTTTTGCAGCTCTCCAATTCAGGGTTTCTGTACCATTTGTGTTTCTCTAAACAGAACGGATATGGCTGACGTTTTTTGTGCAGGGGAGGGAATATGTTTTTGTACCACTAGGAGATCATCCCTTGACACATACCTTGGGGCAGCCTTTCAAAAACAAGAGCCAATTCTTGTTTCATCTGGAGTTGGAATGCTTCAGTCGGAGACTGGGCCTTCTTGTGCCAAGCTTTGCAGACTTCTTGAGTCAAGCTTTGCAGACTTGAGCACTACTTTGCACTGAAATCAGTGGTGGTTTGTGGGCTTCCCAAATACATCTGATTGTGCACTATTGGAATAACAGGATAGTGAACTAAATGGATCCTCAGTCTGATGTTTAGGGCCCTCTTTTGTTCGCTGGGCTTGCTGTGATGTGGCTTCTCATTGTGAATTATACTAATGAAGTATACTATATTAGTTGGATATAACCCTGTATTTATAGCTTGCTGTCCTGGTGGAAGTTCCTAAAGCAGCATACATCATAAATCACAGAACCATAATATGATCAGTAAAAGAAATCATAATCAGTAAAACTACACTCTGGCCACTCTGGGAAATGGGATACTGGACTAGATCAGTATTTTTCAACCTCGAGTCTCCAAATGTTTCTATTCTACAACTTCTATCAGCCCCAGGCAGCTTAGCCAATGGTTGTGGGTGATGGGAGTTGTAGTCCAACCACATCTGGGGACCCAAGGTTGAAGAACACATAGGGATGGATGCTTTTAAAGGTGAAGCTACCAGATTTGCACTTCCCAAATCAATATGCAAACTGAAACTTGTATATATATTTTTTTGAATTTTGCAGTGCCGTTTTCCAGTCGAGTAACATGTACAAAAATGCATATGTTAGGGCAAAGAGTGCATAGAAATGTATATATTGGTGAAAAATAGCATGTTTAAAAGCACTGCAGTAAGGGAAATTGCTTTGCAAAAATATGAACCTTTTTATTAACATTTTATTAAATATTTATAAAATAAAGTGATGAAAAAACAAATAAAAAAGAGGGAGAAGAAAGTGGAAAAAATAGAATAAGAAAGAAAGATACAGTATAATATAGTAAATACGTACCTTAAGGAAAAATTGCATGGGGGGGGGAAGGGTTTGTCCATAGAAATTTGCAGTGAAATGCTGACGAATTTTCGTGAGGATTTTATTTTTCTGGCGGGGGAATGCAAATCACTTCAGAAATGCAGAAGAATGAATCTAAGGGGGGGGGGAGAGAGTTGAAACGGCGACAACAGAAATGGACGGATCCACCCGCCCGTGACCTGCACATTGCTTTCCCTCTGAAAATTGGCCTCCCTTTCACTCGGGCAGGCCTGGCTTTAAGCAAATTAGTGTGCTGTCCTCACTTTTGGCCTCAAGGGCCGGAGCCAGGCACGGAAGACGCAAGCAAGCCCCATTCTCCGGCCTCTGTGTGCTCAGCAGCTTGTCCTCAGAACACCCCTTGCGAAGAGCAGCCATATGGCTGAGTTTCCCACCACCCTCTTCACAGCCAGCCAGGCAGCTCTGGAATTCCAGCAATAGGATCTGCTCAGCATTGCTCTTGGCTCCACTAATCTTTTTCCTTTTCCCCCCTTGAAAATGAAAAAAAAAAAAATCCATCCTGTAGTCTGAGTGTACGAGCCAAGGAAGAGGTTGTATGGGAGGCTGCATGCCAAGCCCCGAGCCAGCTGTTAAGAGTTTCAGATTTATGTCAGGCAGAGGGGCTGCCGGTGGTGGCAGCAGGTTAATTTTGAACACGAGGTCACCGCTCGTGCTTGCATGTGCAGATTCCTCTTTCCTGACTCTGGGAAATACCAGCGCGAGCTGGAGAGTCCCATCCTGATTTAGCAACAGACCTCTGCTCCTTCTTGGCACTCTCTGCGCCCCTGACGGCTCAAAGCATTTTGCAGCCTTTAATAGGATGATGCCGAACAGCCATGCGTGTTCGGCTGCCTGTTCTACGGATGGGAAACAGAGGCTCGGCGAGATGGGAGGTCCTGGTTGTTAAACAAGTTAGGCCAGTACCTGCACGTGCCTCGATACATGCACAACAGCTGCGGCCGTGATATATGTGCATGCAATTTCCCGTAAGCTCATGCACGCCAGCAGCATGCAGAGATTGTCTCATGGGTGCAATGAGTTTTCAATTGCCTGGAGGGGGGGAGGGAGGAAGAGGCTGGAGAGGAGGAGGAGGAGGAGGAGGAGGTGCAGGTGCAATTTTGAGTCGTTTTATGTCTTGCATGCTTTAAGGGAGAGATGGGAGTGCCTCTCTTACTGGCTGGACAAAGCAGCAGCAGGGGAAAGTGTATACTTGGGTATAAATAAAAATTCAGCATCAATAAATGCAGATTATGGGATCAGTATAATTTAGCCATTGTTGGGGAAGTGATGGTGATTCAGCAGGTTGAATTTCTGGTATCTTGAACTGAACCCTCTTCTGATCGTTTCTGCTCAATTTACTTTCCTTTCCAGAATGAAAGAGCCAATGTGATACAATGTTTGAGGTGTTGAACTATGGCCTGGGTGACCTTGGACCACTCACCCTCTCTCAGCCCAACCTACCTCACAGGGCTGTTGTGAGCATGAAATGGGGAGAAGAGCTATGCACATCACTTTGGGCTCCTTGGAAGAAAAGGTGCTATATAAATGCAATAAATAAAAATGATTTGACGCAATAGAAATCGTTATCACCATTGTCTTGCACAACCTAGTGAGGGTTTAATTGGGATGCAGAATCTTTAATGGATTTTAATGGGAAATGCCACGATGTGATGAACATCCAAATGTGCATAAGAGAGAACATTCAGTTTTGCTAACCTGGCTCTTGCCCCACCCACTATCACTGTTTGGGACTTTTGCCCTGCAGTAAAGGAGCCACAAATTCAAATCCAGGTGTGCTCTGTAAATTCGCTCTCTGAGTTAGTTAATGGTCCCTAACAAACTGCTTGCAAAGGGATCACTTTGGATCCAGACTCATCTTTGCAGGAGGAAGGCTGTGCCTGTCGGCTCTTGCGATTGCTGGGAGGAACTGAATAATTGATGCAGTCATTACTCCGGCAAAATGTCCTTCCCCTCTTCTGTCTGCAAAAAAAGAACAAAAAGCCAACAACAACAACAACAACAATGAAAAACCTCGCCTGAGTTTTGTCAGAGCTCCAGGACTAAAGGACAGGATAGATCCAGAGTTGGCCTATGGTGCTTTTGTCAACCCAGGCAGGAAGTGGGTGAGAATAGTCCAGATCTGCCTTTTGTGTGCATTTTAAATCTTGGAAGTGTATATTCTGGGGTTGATGTTTAGACAAGCAATATTCTGTGCAATAAGATCCAGGCGCATTTTATGTGACCTGCATAAATTAGAGACATCATATATTTATTTAATCTGCATAATGCATTCTAGTTTCTGGGGAAAGGACCATAGTTCAGTGGTAGATCAGGAGTCTTCTTCTTTGGCGATCACTCATAGCTGAGTAAGACTGTCTTCCATGAACATGGTTTTGAACAGTGAATCTGTAAGTGACTGTGGAGACCAATTCTGGATCCACACGTCCTTCCACAGTGGGGACATTGGTTTCCGGGCAGGAGTAGATCATGGTGAGTGTTTGCCAAGCATGCCTTCCTCTTAGCGTGTTTCTCCCTTTTGTCCTGAGTTCGAGTGTCTCCAAAGCCCATGACACCTTTGGTAAAGGCTATTTACCAGTTGGAGCTCTCGCAGGCCAGTCCTTTCCCGTTGTCGGTGTTTATACTACATTAAAACAGGAGTACTTAATCCCTGGCATCTCCAGGTAGGGTTGGGACAGACTCCTGCCTGAAACCCTGGAGAGCTGCTGGCAGTCAGTGTAGACAATACTGAGCTACTGTAAGTGGACCTATGATATGACTCAGTATAAATCAGCTTCCTCAATTAATACCCTCCAACATTTCTCCAATGAAAATAGGGACATCCTAAGGAAAAGTGGGACATTCCAGGATCAAATCAAAAACTGGGATGGCTTCTGTAAATCTGGGGCTGTCTCTGGAAAATGGGGACACCTGGAAGGTCTGTATATTCCTAGTTAAAGGAAGCAGCATTGGTTATAGGGAGTTGCATCCTTTAATTGTGGGGATTGCTGCTCTGCCTCCCTCCTTCCAGCTTGTGAGATTACCCACAGTTATTATTTTATAGGCTAGTAACTTGCTTTCTTTTTCTTTTTTCTTAAAAATGTGATAGCATCATGATTTCTGAATCCAGTACCCAAGATCATGAATGCTGCAGCAGTTGCACTAAACAAATTGGCCACATTTAAATCTCTGAATTGCAAAAGTTTAATCACTAAAGTACCCCTCTCCCCCCCAAAAAAAAGCATTTAAGATTTCTATGTAGCATATACTTAAGCTCGCTTTATCAAAAGCGCTTCTCCCTGAGTTCAGTGGGATTCACTCTGAGGGGCACTACTTTTTTTTGTTATCTAGCAGGCAAATATCTCAGTCTTTGCTCTCTAGCATAATTTGAGCCATTATTCAGCCAATGATGTAATGCTGGGTCTTTTGGGCAACTGTGGCATAAACCTAGAAGAACAGCCCTCCACTTGGAAGATTAAGGATGGCATTCAACTAACTTTTACTCAAAGTAGATAAACTGAAGATAGTGGAAGGACTATGCTGGGTCCATTCATTTCAGTAGGTCTACTCCGAGTAAAATTTAGTTAAATTTCACCCAGTGTGCCTTGCATGCAAAGCATAGTAGGTGGCAGGAATGCCTCTTTAGAGATGGGCAAATCTGTCAGATTTGGTTTCTTTCCATTTCTCATTTTCTGAAACTCACATTTCCACATCAGTTTGCATTTTTATAAATAAATATATAATTCTGGACATACATCTGCATTTTGGTGTGAATTTCTCCTCATGTACACATGTTGTTTGCAATTTTGCCAAATATTTTTGCAAAGCAATTTCTCCTAAAATAATGCATTTTCACAAGTATATGCATTTTTTAAATAAAAAAATAATGAACACGAAACTTCCATTGTTCTAGGCGCATTTTTGACAGGGAATTTTATTAGCACAAGCATTTACTGAGTTCTGGGTGCAGTACTGTGCCTAAGAGTTCAGATTAAAACTCGGAAGGAAGGAAGGAAGGAAGGAAGGAAACGAGGACCTTTTTCTGCCTCCCCACTTCCAGCTACTCTCTGAAGACTAGAGAAGAGACCCCCTTGAGAATATTAGGGGGGTGGGCAGGGGAAGGACTAGACCATGTGAAAAATGAACATAATATTTGAGCTGCACTTCATTCATTTTCAGCTTCGTATTTTTCTTATGAAAAAGCACGCCTAGACATTCCTTTGTTGCGCCCATAACCTAGGCTTAAGGTGCCATTTAGCTCCTTAGCTTTCACATCTCAGTTTCAAACACTGTTTACTTCCACTATATGCATTTTTGTACTCTTTTCTTGGGTGGAGAACTGCATTGCGGAATCTGGAGAAGTGTGGGTGGCTGTGTTCTAGTTCTTGCGTGTTTGGTCTTTAAATGTGAACCAACAGTTGGCTTGCTTTTTTAATGGAAAGAGATGTCACCAAATGGCAAAGAACATCCCAGGGTCACCCTCCAGCATCTCCTAGGCAGGGCCTCCAGCATCTCCTAGAGTTCTTTCATCTTGCGAATTTTTCATCTTGCGAAGCACTGATTCCCTGGGTATTAACGGTTTTAAGAAAAAGGAAACAAACTTGCAAGACATTTTCGTCTTGCGAAGCAAGCCCATAGGGAAATTCGTCTTGCGAAGCAACTCAAAAAACGAAAAACTCTTTCGTCTTGCGAGTTTTTTGTCTTACGAGGCATTCGTCTTGCGAGGTACCACTGTAGAATTGAAACTATATGCATATTCAAAATCTGTTTAAAACATACCAATAATTGCAATAAGAACAGCACGCCAGCAGCCCTTTAATTGAAAGCAGTCAATTCCCAGAAGCCTGTTGGAACAAGAAAGCCTTCACTTGGAGGCAGCCAGTCTAGCATCTCTAGTGGTCTTCAGACCTGAGACCCAACCTTAACCCAGTTGTGCATTTTGGGGACCCACTCATTGTTTTCTTTACCATCTTTTCGTATGGTGGCAGTGCTGCTGTTGCGACCTACCTTGATCTGTCGTTGGGTCCCAACCGTCCAGTTGAAGACCTAGACCATACTGAGCTAGTTGGACCAATGGCCTGACTCAGGAAATTTCCTTCCATGTCCCCAGCCATCTCTCCCCAAAGAAATAGCAGCATTCTAATTAATGTTTGATTTTATAGTTTTAACTGAACTATATATATCTTTGTAAACCGCTTTGGGACTATTGTAGTTAAGCGGTGCCTAAATTCTTTAAATAAAAAATGTGTAAAACATTTAAATAATAATAAAAAAACAGTTTCTCAGTTGCATGGATTTTATAGAACCAGATTTGTTTCTAAGGCCCGCGGTCCAATATCCTCTTACCTGGGAGCTCGTCCCTCTTATCGAAATGGGACTTAGTTCTGGGAGTGATATAACAGATTGCACCATATATGGTACAATGGGATGTTTGGAGAGATTAAATAGAATAGCAACAGCATGAACTTTTCTGTGGAGTCATCTCTCACTTCTGCTTGGACGCCAGTGTAGGACAGGTGATTCCTGAGCAAATAAACTTAGCCCAGAGGAGACAGAGGAACCCCTTCAGCAAAGGATAGGACTGAATGGATGCTGAACAGATGCACGGAAATAAATGTGTGGGTTGTATCCAGTGCTAGCAATTCTCAGAACAGACCCATTGCAATTAATCTTATATGGCTAACCTAGGTCTATTTATTTCATCGGGTCAACTCTGAGTAAAACTTACTTCCAACAATCCTGCGGCACAAATTATCATGTGTCTCTCTTTCCATCTGTGAAATGTTGGAGGCTGTGCATATGTATTAAGTGCCTTCTGTGTGTGTGTGTGTGTGTGTGTGTATGTGTGTTGCACATCAGAAGGTGGGAGTGAGGCACAGTTGCTGTTGTCACTTAGCTTACTCCGCCTCCCCTTCCCACACACCCCTGTGCGCAGGAACTTTAGGGCCGCCTGCTCCGCGCGAGGGGTTAACAGGAATAAAGCCCCTGCAAAATTTTGACTTCAGAGCTGCAGGCCAAAAGTACATTTGTAACCTCAAGTGGCCGCCTTGAAGACGCTCCAGATCCGTCTAGGAGCCGTCTGCAGCTAAAAACCCTTTGATCCACTCATTCTCCTCTGGGGAGCAGGCTGCAGTAATGGTGCTAATGCCCCATGGCGACAGGGGTTTAGCTGCTAGACGGATGTAGGCAAGAACCTTCCCCTCCCTCACTCCAGGAAAGAGGAAAAAAGAAAAAGAAGGCACAGTGAACAGGAGGGGGCCTTTGTGACAAAGAAATGATGCCTCGGGCCTTAACTCTTGAAGTGCTGGATGCTTGGCTTAGAATAAATCTCTGGAGTGCTACTGGATCTGGAGAAATGGAAAGTGATGAATTATTTCCGGACTCTTAAAAACTAAAGGAGTGGGGTGGGTGGGTGGGTGGGAAAGAATGTCATTCCTTCTACAGGAGAAAAAACTGCTTCCTAGTTTGTATTCTACTGGGTCACTGCAAAATGGAAATATTCTGGGTTGCTGGAGTTAAGAGAGTCCTCGAGACAATCATGATTGGAAGGGGTGCAGGAATCACAATGTGAATTAATGTTGGGGGCCTCAATGGCTGGGAAGGGCAAAGATTCATCTGTGTGGGCAGTGTGTGTGTGTGTGTGCGTGCGCGCGCATGCATGCATATACATGCAATGTACTCCAGTTCTGGAACTGTGATATGGGGGTATACAAGGGTTAGGTTGGCACCTGACCAGTTATACCTTCCCTATGCTTTCCTCCCTTTCTGCATTTGTTTCTGAATGCAGCTGTCCACAAAGCTCCGTTTCAATTGATGGGTAATGCAATAACTTCCAGATTTGCACAGTGCGGCCAGGGCTTCTCAAATGCAGCCGCAGAGGACTTTGTGATGCAGCCATGGAGGCAGAAATGGGAGGACTCTGGCAGCAGAGAAGTGGAGCAAAGAGGAGAGAGATGTCCCACCCCTGGAATATTTGAAACAGCAGATGTGTGCTTTGGTTGGAACATGTGTGTGTGAGAGTCTTCTCTATGACCAGACCGAGGCTCTAGAATACCCTAACTTTGGGTACCACTTGGTCCCCTCTGCCTAATAGTCTTCCATCGCTGCTTGTGGGCAGTGGGCATGGAATCTTGCTTCCTATTTGGGGCATTTAGAGCTACACAAGGTGAACTTGTTAGGGAGATGTTTCCTAGAAAGTAACAGATGCTTCCCCCAGGCAGCAAGCTGTTGCTGCATGCAGCCCTGAGCTCCAGCAGCTCCTCTTGCCTCATGCTGACGGCCAAGGCAACTGGGTTTTGGGGGAGAGGGGGGTTGACGGAGAGGCAGAAGCCACGGGCTGCAGCTAATGTTTGAAAAAGGGGGTGGTGGCGTTCAAAGTCTTCCTGCATCCTCTCAACAATGTCTGCATGTTTCCAGAGAGTGGATATGCAGCTATGACTTTTCAAGCAGCAGCGAGGGAAATGCACTCTGCTTATAGGCTCGGAGGCATTTTCGTTTAGTGCCAAGATCTGAAAGGGCGCCAGCTCAAATGAAAGCTTTAGAAACAGAGAGGAGTCCAAGTAGGGCTGGGAAAAGACCTCTCGTCTAAAACCCTGGAGAGCTACTACCAATAGGGGACGGAGGACAAATTCTATTCAGTTTGCATTTAAAGGGCTAATTCACACTTTCTGGAACAGCCCACGAACCTCCGAAATTCACACTTCTCTGAATTTTCCAGAGCAGTTCAGTTTAGCCAAATAACGTGAACAGAGATGCAGATGCCAGGATGAAGTGTGCATTGAACGGGTATACTAATAGAAATATTATAGATAAATAAATGCATTACATTAGGGAAAGGGTTTTGCGTGTGTTTTTGCAAAATTGTGTGCGCTGGGTAAAATGGCATACAAAAAGGTGCATATTAGGAGATTACATGCTCTGGGATCCTAAAGCTAATTCTCCCCTGGTCTCCTCACTGGCCCAAATAGGACTAATTTAGCCAGCTAGCCCTGGTGATCATCTAATGTTTATTGGATGGATTTTCCCCCTAAATTGATTTTTGAATTCTGAATTTATTGTTATTCATGTTTTATACTGTATTTTATGCTGTTTTGTTGCATCAATTAAGTGTTTTAAATTTGTTGTTAGCCACCCTGAGCCCAGTTTTATGAACCGGGAAGGGCGGGGTACAAAAAATTATTATTATTATTATTATTATTAATTAGGACAAAAACGCTGATGAATTTTCACGAGGGCTTTTTTAATAAATAAATAAATAAATCACAAATTCATATGGAAATGTGGAGCTTTAAACTTAAGACTGGAAAAATGAGAAGTGCAGCAATCAAAATTGGCAAGATGGACCAGCTTTGCACGGTAATCTAGCAGGTGGTGGGAACGACTCTCTTCCCGAGACCCTGGAGAGCCCTTAGTGTCAACTAGGGCAGAGAGCACACTGTGCTTGATGGACAGGCAGCCTGACCTGACACCAGGCAGCTTCCTGAGCTCTGAGTGACAGCTTTGGCTGCTCTCCCTGTACGCAAGGAGGAGAGAGAGGCCAGTCCTGCCGGGTGCAGCAGCAGCAGCAGCACACTGGGAGTGGAGTTTAGCACATTGTGTCCTGGCCTGGATTGGGAGCTGCTTCTGTTTGGAACATTCCGCCGCAGAGCCTGGAGGAAACTGGCTCCTTGGTAGACCGGCTCTGACCCCGGCTGGGAGAGGCTCCTCAGCCCCCGGGGGGAGGGGCGTGGGCTCCGCTTGCTTGCCATGCCTAATCGTCTGCATAATGAGCTCCATTCAAGCCGGTCAGGCCCCCCCTGAGGCTGGAGGAGGCCAAGGGTTTTGTCAGTTCTAGGTCAGCATAGAGGAGGAGGAGGCGGCAGGCGTTAGGTCAGATTGCAGGCAGCGAGCCCGGTGTTGTTGCCCGGGCATCAGTGGATGTCCGACTGTAGGCGACTCTTGTCTGGGCCAGAGTGGCTTTTAATTAAAATGAGAAAGAATAATAGTCAGGTGTCACTAAGGTGTCCACGACACACCTAGCTTGGTGCAGAAAATGGCATTGCCTTTTTTTTTTTTTTGCAGGGTGGGGAACCCGCCCTTTTTATTTATTTATCTTTTTATTTTCCTTGATTTGTTAACAAAAAAAAATCAAATCATTTTTTTTAAAAATAAAAAGATAACAAAATGCAAGCAAGCAAGCAAGAAATCAAAAATTTAAACAATCAAGCATCACAATCTGGAAGAACAAAGAGGACTGCTGTATAGCTCAGTTGGTTAGAGTGTGGTGCTGATAATGCCAAGGTTGTTGGTTTGATCCCCTTGTGGGACAGCTGGATATTCCTGCATTGCTGGGCGTTGGATTAGATGATCCTCAGGGTCTCTCCCAACTCTATAATTTTATGATTCTGTGATACAACACAGCTCCAAAGGGGGATGATATAGTATTAACTCATACAAAGATTCCCTTTACAAATAACAAAAATTTGCAAAAATACAAGTATTCCCCCACCCGTGAGTTCCATTATTATGAAGAATAAAGATTCCATATAGTTTTAATGAGCCAGACATTTGCAGATACTTCTTCAGCAGAATTAACTCTGAAGTTCCTTCCAGATTTGGTTGGTAGTTTGTATGCAAGAACTGGAAGTTTCTTCTTGGAAATGGGGTGTTATCTATTTTACTTTTTTCACACACAGAGGAAAAAACTTCAGTCTACTGAACAACAATTTAAGGAGGTTGCTGATGATACTAAATAGTTCAGGGTCATTCAGAGTGAATGGATGGTAAAAGGTCAAATGCAATGCAAGCTAATGGAAAGTGATACCTATTGGAGTTCCTGCTTGCAGGTTTCCCAACATCTGGTTGGCCACTGTGATAACAGGATGCTGGGCTAGATGGGCCATTGGCCTGATCCAGAAGGCTTTTCCTATGAGAAATAGAGAGCTTTTGACTTCTTCCTTCAGGCCTTGTACATAGCAGGGAGACATTCAACCAAACATACAGGAATGTCTGCATTGCAGGGAACTTGGACTAGGTGACCCTTGGGATCCCTTCAGACTCTACCATTCTATGATTCTATTCCTGGTCCAACCAGAATGAAAACCTTAATGTTCAAGTCTTTTCTTTTCTATGCAATTCACCATTGCTTGCCTATTGTCTGCCTGTCTTTACCTTTTCTACCTCCAGTGCTGCAAAATAGGAATTCTCACAACTGGTTCACATGTGAGTGCATGTGTTGCTAACCCTATGGATGGGCTTTTCCACATCTGCAGCCTGTGGATGAGTTGTGGGTGAGTAGACGGACTGTTGCCGCAGCCAAGCACCCCAGTTTTTCAGCGCTGCATAACCAGCCAGCGACTCAGAAAGCACTCCAGATGATGTAACTTTTGCCATTACCACCAAAGCTTCTGAGCCTTTGCTGCTCGGCTCTTCTGGGGCCCTGTTAGATTGTGCCTCCGTTAAGACAATCTCAGTGGGGCTGCCTCTGGAGGAAGCAACTACAGCAGCAGCAGCTACAGGCACGCCTCCTTTACCTTGCAGGACCTTCCTACAGGCGCTCTCTTGCTAACCCAGCCCAAAGGGACCGTTTTAGCAGCTGCTCTTGGAATGCCAGAGGCTGCTCCAGTGTCACGTGGGCTTGAATCTGAGTTGTTGTTCCCCAGGGATCTGTTTCTGTGATGTTACTCAGCTGGTTCCGGAGCTGCCCACAGCAACGCCAGCTCCATGTGACCCAATTGTCAGGCTGCCATCTCACCACTCCTGGCTTTAGCCGTGCTTTTCTCTGTGCCCAGTTTGGAAACCTCCCTGTCGAGGTCACTTAGCTGCGGCATCTGCAGGCGGAAGCCAGTCCCACCATTGCACACCCACAGACACAGCTGGTTGGCCACACTGGCAGTTGTGGACCGTGTGTGTGAGATGCTCAAGCCCATGTTGTCGTATTTCTGGGCACAAGCTCCACATCCCCTCCCAACTGGTGCTGCTGAAGGAAATGAGAAAGGAATCTGCCCTTCTTCCATGGAGCTGCAAGCTCTGTCTCACAGAAGCGTAGGAAGCTGCCCTTTCCTGAGTCAGACCCTTGGCCCATTCAGCTCAGTATTGTCCACACTGACTGGCAGTGTCTCTCCAGAGTTCCAGAAAGGGAACCTTCTGAGCCCTCCCTGAGATGCCTGAGATTTGCGCTGGGGCCTTTTTCACACAAAAGAGATGTTCTAAAAGGTAAAGGGACCCCTGAGCATTAGGTCCAGTTGTGACCGACTCTGGGGTTGCGACGCTCATCTCGCTTTACTGGCCGAGGGAGCCGGCGTACAGCTTCCAGGTCATGTGGCCAGCATGACTAAGCCGCTTCTGGTGAACCAGAGCAGCGCACAGAAACGCAGTTTACCTTCCCGCCAGAGCAGTACCTATTTATCTACTTGCACTTTGACATGCTTTTGAACTGCTAGGTTGGCAGGAGTTGGGACTGAGCAACAGGAGCTCACCCCATCCCAGGGATTCGAACCGCCGACCTTCTGATCAGCAAGTCCTAGGCTCTGCGGTTTAACCCACAGCGCCACCCGCATCCCCTAAGCAGATGTTCTACCCCTGAGCTAAAACACTTCTTCCCTTTGGGACCCAAGGAGACATGGATCTTGGAATTGGAAGGTGCCCCCAAAAAGCACCGTACAGTGGTGGTGTGGTGTACTGGTTAGAGTGTCCGACTAGGACCTGGGAGACCCGGGTTCAAATACCCACTCGGCCACGAAGCTCACTGGGCAACCTTGGGCCAGTTACAACCTCTCAGCCTAACCTATCTTGAAGGGTGGTTCTGAGGATATAAAAGGGGGAGGAAGACAACTATGTATGTCACCTTGAGCTCCTTGGAGGAAAGGCGGGAGAAAAATGCAATACATGAGTGGATAAATAAGTAGAGAAGAGGCTTTCTGCTTTCACAGTCAGAGGTGCCATGTATCTTGGGTGAGGGTCAGGTCTGAGATGGTTGCAAAGGGGCATATAGCTTAGAAGTTAAGCCATGCATTCCCTTCAGCAATGGCTGGGTGTTCTTTTTTGCCTTCACAGCCAGTAGTCCCCTGATTTGGCTAGCTTGTGTTTGAAAGACCAGCGAGTCCCTGTAGACCGCAGAAGTGCTGCTGTGCGATGTTGAGCTCTCCCTCCCAACCCAGTACTACAAGCCCGTTCTATAATGCATATGCCCCTTTAATGTCACCTGAGTCAACTTTGAACCACTGTGCAACCCTAGTATCTCCCAGTGATGGATAAGTTGTCCGGGTGATAAGTTGTGTGTAGGAAACAGGATGAGGAGGCATCAACCCGCTCTCCCCGCTACGAGGAATCCTTATGAGCTGCAGTCTGGCTGCCATTGCTTTCCCCAGAAGAAGATGGCTCATGCAAGGTTAAAAACAAAGAGAGACAATATCACGTTGAACATCAGCTCTTCCCTAACCTGCCAGGACCTTATCTCAGGGTTCTGTGTTTCCCTGGCAACAGTAGAAGGCATCCCTAACACCTAAAGCAGAGAATTTCCCTGCTTGGTTTTAAGGTGGTTGCAATGTCACCAGCCGTTTCCTGGGTAACGCAGAATCCGGAAGCCGAGTCCTGGCAGGTAGGGAGGGTGGGGAGGAGCTGGATTTGGCATCCCATTATATGCATATGTATGGTTTGCTTTGTACAAGGAAAAGGTGCCACTGTATGATTTAATAATTATATGAATTGATTGTGCAGTCACCCTGCTAAGGTCACTGCCTGTCTCTCTCCATCATACCATCCCACAGCACACAGTTAAGGCTGCTGCAGTTGGAAGTTTCCAGGGCTGTGTGTGTGTGTGTGTGTGTGTGTGTGTGTGTGTAGAAAGGTGTGGGCCCCTGTGGCAATGTGAGCTGTAAGCAGGTGGGGCATAATCAGGGAACTTTTATCATTTCCGTCTTGAAACCAAAGACCTCAGAAGACCTCAGATGACACCATCAGCCTAACAGGCTGGAGAAAACTGGTTGGCTAGCTCCTCCCTATAGTGTATCTTCCCATAAGTTAAGTCAGTTGCAAGCCAGTGTGGTGTTGGATGGTTGGAGTGTTGTTGCTATATTATTGTTGTTGTTGTTGTTGTTGTTGTTGTTGTTGTTGTTGTTGTTGTTGTTGTTATATTCAGTTTCTTATCCAACCTTCACCAAAAGGCCCCAGGCATATTTTTTTGCAGCAATTTAAAAATAAAATATTTTTTAAAGTTTAAAACACACCAAAATATATACATCTGAGATGTCAAACGCCAGGGTAAAGAGGTCTATCTTCAGCATATGACGGAAACTACATAATGAAGGTTCCAAGTGCAGCTATTTGGGGAGGGAATTCCACCACATAGGACCAAAACCAAGGATATATTACATGCATGTATGGATTTTTTAAAAAAATGCAAGTTACATATTATACAATATTGGTTATCAAATGATTAGAGAAGTATTTTTAAAGGGTAAATTGCATAGTAAAAACAATACAATTCAAAGTAAATCATTAGTGGTTGCCAATATTCACATACATTTATTTTATTTTATTTTATTTATATATTTCAATTGAGTGATTGCATTTATAGCCCACCATTTCCTCTAAGGAGCTCAAAGTGGCGTACATGGTTCTCCCCCTCCTAATTTAATCCCCACAACAACCTTGTGAGGTAGGTTTTGGTGAGAGGCTACCCATTCATGGCTGAGTGAGGATTTGAACCCTGGTCTCCAAGGTCCTAGTCAGACACTCTAAACACCACCCTAGCTTTTTTCCTTTTCCATTTAATACAGATAAAATATGAAATATTATTAAGAAATATTAAATTAAAACCAAATGATATTTTAGAGCAGGGGAAACTGCTTTTATATTCTCTCTCTTCCTCCACTTCTTACAGACATCTTCCTGAGACTTCAGTGCATGTGTGCATTTACTATATCTGGTTTTGAATTGTGTATTTTAAATAGCAGCTGTGGTAGGGGTTGGCCATGGTGGCAGTGAGATTGGAAATGTTGCTGCAAAAGTCATAATGCCACTATACAAACCTATGGTGAGACTAAACTTGGAATGCTGTGTATGGTTCTGTTGCCTATTGTAGGGTTGGAAAGGGTTCAGAAAAGATCATCCAAACCAATCAAGGGGATGGAACGACTTTCCACTATGTGGAAAGGTTACTCTGTTTAAAGGTGTGTTTTTTTAGTTTAGAGAAGAGGCAAGTAAGAGGTGACATGATAGAGGTGTGAAAATTTTTGCATGGTGTGCAGAATGTGGAGGTTTTTCTCCCTTTCTCCTAATGCTAGAATTCGAGCCCATCCAATGAATCTGAACATTCAGGACAGACAGAAAACCCCCAAACTTCTTCATGCAGTGCATAGCCAAACTACAGAACTTGCTCCCACAATATGTACCAATGGACACACCACCTTAAATGGCTTTAAAAAGAGGGAAGATGGGCTGAAGGGAAGGACCCAAACCATATTCATATTGTACGTTGTTTGCTGTTGACTTCCCTGTTTGCGTAGTCTTACTAGTGTTGGAAGGTCAGCAGGAGGGTTTGTAATGTAATGGCTAATTCTATTAGTGTCAGCCAAGGCAACTGGGGTGGAAGTAGGTGTTGCTTAGCAAACAGGAAAAGCGGCATGACGTTTGCTGAGGCAACACTTGCTCTGCTTGACTGTGTAGTTTTGAGGGAATTTGCCCTCTGTGTGTTTGGTGGATTGTCTTCCTTCTGTAAGTACAAGGCCTGGAGAAAAGGCTCCTCTCTCTCTCCTCCTCCTCCTCTAAATACTCACTATTTTTCTTCCGTTTCCTCAATGAAATGTGATTAGGATTTCTCTTCATTCTGGACTCTTTCTGCGTTACTTAAGTGACTTTGCTAACAATTAGGAACCACGGAAATGATCACAGCAGTGTCCCCCGATTCTGCTTCCTTTTTAGCCCTGCAATGTGTGCCCAGCTATATAACCCAGCAGCCACTTCACTTGCATAAGAAGTGATGCCCTGTTGCTTAATACCTGGGCTGCATATGTCTTGTCTCCAACAAAAGATCTGGAAATAATTCCTCCTGCTTTGACGGAAGCCCCTTTCCCTCCTTCCTTTGGCTTTGATGCTCCATAGGCAAGAAGAGAAGCGCCCTGCTGGTTAGCAGCGTTTATGCCTATTTTGTTGCGTAAGTAGATTTGCTGGTCATTTTGAAGAGTTTAGCCTATGCCCTAGCTAGGTCTGAGTCATGATTACGACTTCTCCTAATACAGTCTTTCTCTCTCATACGCGCCTGGTGCACGCACACACACACACACACACACACACACACACACACACACACACGCAGAGCTGAAATCCTTCTTATCCAGGCTGATGGGGATGGAACATTCCTTGCCACGGGGCAAGCAAGCCACTCAAATGCAGGTCAAGGAGCTTGAAATCCAGCCTATGATCAGGCTAAGGGAAATTAATTCCTCAGACAGCTGTATTTAGTTGCTCCAGCTTTGCACAGCTGCCTGGCTGCTGGGGACGGAGGCGAGACTGAAGCGCAGCTTTGGGGGAATGTCTGGTGATGGCTCATCTCCGTCCATGCTTTGCTGTGCTACAAGGGGCTTTCCTGAATTCCACCCCTAAGGAAGGCAGCTAGTCATTGGCCATGCTCCAGACTCCTTTCGGCTTAGTCTAGACCAGCCTGGACTTTCCTCCCTCCATAGGCAGCGTCGGATGCAGGCAACACACAGACAGTGGGGATGTAGGTGGCAGCAAAGGAGACAGCAGTCATCACACCCGTAACTCATTTTTTTTTTTTTTGCAGTGTTGATTTACCAACCTGGGCTAGACAGAGGTGGTTAGGATCCTGAGGTGGCTGGGAAGACCGTACTGTTCCAGACGGCAGGTGTGGGTGTCATATTTTCCAGTCCTCCCCTGCATCAGATTTCTCTGCAAGTAAAAAAAACCCAAAACAAAACTAGCTCATCAGGAAGGAAAGTTCTATCTTCTATGCAGGCTAGCTTTCAACTTGCATGGAGGCTGAGTTTCTTTTCTTTCTCCCTATTTTTTTTTTTAATATAGCAGGGGCTTTAAAAAATGCCCTCTTCCAAGTCTGAAGTGATGCAATTTATTCACCACTCCACCACCACATTCCCATCCCACCTCATTCTGCTGTGAGTTCCAGCAGAATTTTATACTGGAAGTGCCCAAATCATGGTGAGTGTGATTCTAAGCTTCCCCCCAATCTTTTAGTCTTCTCTATCTGTGAACCACTTCCCTCCTGTTCATCCTAGTTCTACAGTCCTGTAGTCCCCCCCCCCCAATCTCTCTGCCCTTTCCTGGGCTGGCCCTACCATGAGGCAGAGTGAGGCAGCTGCCTTAGGCTGGAGATGCTGAGGGCAGGGAGTAGACAGAGCTGTGTGCCACGTGGCCTGTTGTGCATTTCTTAACCCAGCCTGTACCCAGCAGAAGACTCTGTCCCACTGTCAAAGTAAGATTCAGAGACAAAATGGCCCACCATCCCATTCTAGTCTGTTTGGCTTTTGCGTATGAGTGTCATACTGTCTTTTGCCCCAGACAGCAAAATATCTTGGGCTGGCCCTGTCATTCATATCCAAACATTCTGCATATTAAGTCTTGACAAGAGTGTTTGCAAAGTGATTGGCATTATTAGAAGATCCCTTGTGATTTCATAAGGAGCATCCTTATGATTTGTACCATAGGCTCCTGATAAGAAGCAGCCTGGTAATTTTACCATTACTGCAGTGTAAGTCTTGGCCTTTTTTTTTTTTGGGTGGTGGTGGTGAGAATCCACTCACTACACAATTGCCTTATACTGAGTCAGGCTATTGTAGGGCCAGCTCTACCTTGAGGCAGATGGATGCTTCAGGCGGCAAACGTTGAGGAGCAGGGATCGGACAGTTTGCTGATCTCAGGTGCAATGGAGGGGGGCTGTCTTGTCGCCAGTATCAAAATAAGATTCTGCTGCTAGCCTGGTTGGCTTCTGTGCATGGGATGGAGTAGGCACCATTTGTAATTCACCACAGGCAGCGACATGTCTTGTTGCCTCATAAGAAGAGCTTGCTGGATCAGGCCAGTGGCCTATCCAGTCCAGCACCCTGTTTTTTCAGTGACCAATGGGAAACCCACCAGCAGGACCTGAGAACAAGAGCGCTCTCCCCTCCTACCAATTCCAGCAACTGGGATTCAGGAGCACTCCTGCCTTCAACTGTGGAGGCATCGCTGTTCGAAGCCACACATAGCCTTACCCTCCATGATTTTGTCTAATCCTCTTTCACAGCCATCCAAGTTAGTGGCCATCACTCTTCCCTGTGGGGGTTCATTCCATAGTTTAACTGTGCACTGTGTGAAATAGTATTGTCCTCTGTCCATCTCAAATAACCCAATGCTCAGCTTGGCTGGATGTCTCTTGAGTTCTAGTCTAAGAAGAAGTGGCCTTAGAATGGGTCATGTGCTGGGCCCGGGGGTAAACCCGAGCAACACGGTCCAGGTCTGGTCCCAAATCCAAGGGTTCCATGAAGGGTCAGTCTGACAGGGTCAAGGCAGGAAACCAGGCTAGGTCAGGCACAGGGTCACAGGCAGGTTCTAGCAAACAACAATGTTGCTCCCGCAACCCGGAGCATGATCCGACAGCCTTTTATCTCTGGTAGGGTAACAGCTGGTCCTGATCCCCCGGTGACTCACCTCCCTGTCCAGCCCAAAGGCGAGCACTCCTTCTGTGAGTACTCAGGTCTCTCCTTCTCTCAGACCTAAGCCTCTGCAGCTTGGGAGACGTCGGTGGGTTACTAGACCCAGAGGCCGCCTCAGCCTCTCCTAACCCAGCTGGTAGTGGAGCAGCTGTGAGTGATTGCCCAGCTGAAGGCAACGAGGTAATCCCCACATCTGGAGCCAGGGCAGGCTCAGGCCCCTGACTCGGCCCAGCTTATGCTTGTTGCAGGGGAACCTGTGCAGACTGGGGCTCTTCAGAATCAGGCCCCAGACTTGGTTCCAATGCCCCCTGAGGCAGAGGATCCAGTGTGGACTGAGACTCCTCTGGTTCTGAGTCCGAGCCCAAGTCCCAGGCCATCACAGGTCACTTTGTTCTCCTTTCCACCTATTTGTTCAATCCCCAAGCACACTTTGGGCAGAGGCTCTCATGGATATCTATACTCTCCATTGCCCCACTGCAGAGCTGCCTTCAGAGGGCGTGAGCTTGGGAGATGTCTCTTCAGGCTAGCAGGAAATAGTGTGTGTGTGTGGGGGGGGAAGCCTCTCCCCGCTTTCTCTCCCTCTCTCTTGGAATGTACCAGGATATTTGCCAGGCTGTGGGCTGAGCCTGTGACTCAGAGTGTGCTGCCCTCCCTTGTTTGTGCCTCGATTTCCCAGGAAAGCCAGGACGGGTGTGTGTATGACAGAACAGATCTCACAGCCAAGGATGTGGCAGGCCTCCCTCGCTTAGCTCATGTGGCAGCTACTTGCCCTTAGAGCACTGAGGGCACATACGTAGAAATTACTGCCCCTCCCCGGCAAAGAAGGAAAGAAAGGGGGCGGCGGTGGGGAGGTACAGTGGCATAACACTGCTTGTGAGTGTTTACCACTCTTCCAATTGATTTTCAAAAAAGCAATGTTTGAAGGGCCCAGCTGCAGAGCCCACACTCTCAGGCCTGATGTTGGCATTCAGCCTGTGGCATACTCTGGTAGTTGGCAGGACCCGAGTGCCCTGGATACTGGCTATGGGTATCGTGCAGTTCTGGCAGTTCTGGGAGCTGCCATTGGGGAAAGGCTGCAACTTAAATGCAAACTGAACTGAGCTTCTTCTCCATCCCTACATGTGTTTATAACCAGAGAGCTGGAGTAATTTCAGAAAACTTAGGAGGGGGAAGAGAGAGAGAGAGAGAGACTTTCTGTGGATAAGTGCTAACAATGACATTGTGTGGCTCATGTGTCTTTGGCCTGTGGGGCTACATGCCTTCGGAATGTAGTGTTCTCAAGAGGGCACAATGCCACCACACGTCTGTGCTCATCACAGCTCTATGCTTGGCTCCTTCTTCCTTTGTCTTGGCAGCCTGGAGTAGAGCCTGTCAGTGGGTCAGCCCCGAACAGCCCAGGAAGTGATGACAAGGCAGCCTTAAAGGGACGGCAGCCTAAGTGCCAGACAGGGAGAGCAGTTACTATCAACCATGGTGACATGTCCCTGCATGCACACTCTCCCAACTGGGGATGGGCAGTCTCAGCCATGACTTCACTTGTCACAGGAACAAGGCTGTAACCACGGGGGATCTATGGAGTTATTCCAGACTCCCGCCTCCATGGATTTTCAGGCTTTTTTATTTTTAAAAAAGTTATCATTCTACTTATATTCTACTTACTGTATAAGGAAAAATGAATAGAGTGTTCTGCTCAGCTGTTCACCAAGAAGACGTTCAGTTCATTTTGGCTACCTGCACAGTGGTATTTCGGGTTATGAACTTAATTCATTCTGGAGGTCCGTTCTTAACCTGAAACTGTTCTTAACCTGAGGTACCACTTTAGCTAATGTGGCCTCCCGCTGCTGCTGCATGATTTCTGTTCTCATCCTGAAGCAAAGTTCTTAACCCAAGGTACTATTTCTGGGTTAGCGGAGTCTGTAACTTGAAGTGTCTGCAACCCAAGGTACCACTGTATATGTATGCTTTGGCTGCCACCTTCACCCCATCCCCACAACTTTCCTCGCGATGGGCTTCCCATACACAGCCTGGGATGTCTCAGATACCCACCGTAAGTTGCTTGCTGGACACCTGAGGTACCAGTGTAGTGAGGTAGATGCCACAGCTGAAACAGTCCCAGGTGAGGTTTCCAGTGCCCTATCAAGTCTTGTTTGGTGGGATCAGTTTCAGTATTAATGTATTAACAGCCAGTTGACACTGACAAGAGTGCTTGTGAGCATGTCTTCAACAATTTCCCCTCTGGATTCTTGCCCTTAATGGCTGATTAAAGCTAGCTGGGGGTGGGTGGGTATGACTGGATGCATTCAGGGCATGGTCAATGTGTCTTCGTTTGACGGGGTGGTGCTGGCCACCTTGAAGGAGTAATAGTGCAGGCCTTCCTGAAATCCCCCCCCCCACCTTAGACACACTGGTACATTACAACTACCACCCTGTTGCAAATGCCTTCTTTTTGGGCAGGGTGCTTGAGTGGGTCATGCAGCTGTAGGCATTCTTAGAGCAAAGTGGTTTTCTAGATCTGTTCCAATCTAGGTTCAGACCTGGGTTGGGGACTGAATCCACCTTGGCTGCCATGATGGATTACCTCTATCAGGAAAGCGACACGGGGAATGCAACCCTCTTGCTCTTATTAGATCTCTCATCAGCTTTTGTTACCATTGATCATGGTCATCTTCTGGACTGGGAGGATGGGTATGGAGGGTATTGTTCTGCAGTGGTCCCAGTCCTATCTCCAAGGACAGTTCCAGGATGTAGCATTGAATAATTGCTTCTTGGCTTCCTGGAGCTTGAGCTTCAGGGTGCCGCAGGGCACTATACTGCCTCTGATGCTACTTAACATCCCCATGAAATTCTTAGGAGCAATCATTAAGAGTTCTGGAGCAAGTGTTGTCCACCCACTATTATGCAACTACAAATGGAAGTCTGTGAATGAGTGCTGTCACATTGAAAGGGGGACTTGCAAGCATTCAGGGTGTATGTGTGTGTGTGTGTTTTTAACAAAAAGGAAGGAAAGAAAAAATATGCCAGAGGGCAAAGTCTCTGATTGCAATAGCCCAGAGAAGATAATATTTCTGGTTTTCCAGGGAAGCTCCAACTTGTGGCAGCTCCTACCATTCAGAAGAAATGTAGAAATGAAATGGGAAAATTGCATAGCTACTGCTTCCAGCCTTGTGTGCTGAATTCAGTAATGAGCCCAATACCCTTTTAAGTAACTGAATTGTTGCTGGAAAAGTCACATCTATGGCACATTCTGTTGTAAGGTTTCCAAACATGTAACAGCACCACCTGTTGGTGCATTTTCTGAGCTCTCTCTCTTTCCAGATTTAAGGGCCAGATTTAAGAAGAGGTATGTCGTTCGGTCCCAGCTCCTGCCCACCTAGCAGTTCGAAAGCACTCTTAAGTGCAAGTAGATAAATAGGTACCGCTTTATAGTGGGAAGGTAAACGGTGTTTCCGTGTGCTGCTCTGGTGCCGGTTCGCCGGAGCAGCTTCGTCACGCTGGCCACATGACCCGGAAGTGTCTGCGGACAGCGCTGGTTCCCAGGCCTCTAGAGTGAGATGAGCGCACAACCCTAGAGCCTGTCAAGACTGGCCCGTACGGGCAGGGGTACCTTTACCTTTACCTTTATGACCCAGGCAACCATGTAGGGTGCCGGACTTTGTTGGGGGGGGGGGGGAGGAGAGACTCAACTGCCGAGTCAGATATTCACTTAGCAGTGGAAAGAAATAGCACAAATTGTTCATCTTCCCTTAGAAAGCTCACAATAATAGCCTCTGTGGCCAGATTTGCATAAAGGTTCAGAGAACGAGGTTCCTATTTTCATGTTTGGTGGGAGTGTACCATGGTCCATGCCTTTTGGGGAAAAGTTTTTAATCTGACCTCCAAAAAACAATCTCTCCCTCCTAATTCAGCACTTGCCTTATTATTGTTAGATTTGACTCCACCCTTAAATCTAAAGAATTAATTTCCTTCCTGTTCACTGCAGTTAGACTAGTTGTTGTCGAACGATGGAAGGAAACGTCTATATACCAATAGACACTTGGGTCTGGAGTGTTGCTCTATCAGAACGCCTTGCATACAACTGGTGTCTAATCAAAAGCATCCCCGAAAAGGATACCTTTGCCATGATCTGTTCTCCCTTTTTCTCTTTTATTGAAGAAGAATAGGATATTCTTGCCTCTGGCCACAACTGGCATGCAGCCCTTGGGCTGAAAAAGATCCCCTCCCCAACCTGGTGTGTTTACTTAATCAATTTTTAAAAAATTAAAAAGGACTGTCAAATATACCTTTCTGCAGGGCTGGCTGGAACCCCAAGCTAGGGTTCTCATCCTTCTCAGGAGGTGTAGATACACACCACAACATTTTGTCAGAGCTACCACCTTTTTAAAAAATGCATTGCTTTCCCACTCTGCGCTGACCCAAAGGAACACAATAGGGCAGTCAGGATAGGTGGCCGGGTGCTTTGCTGCTCTGTGTGCTTGAGCTTTGCATGCCATCGTAGCATCGGAGGCTCTGCGCACGTGCAGAGCGGAGGGCCCATGCCATGTGTGCAGGCAGCGGCATCCCCTCTGCAGGCCCTCAGGAGACGTTCATGACCTTCTGTGTGGCCTAGTGCCTAGTTTCGGGGGGGGGGGGCTGGAAACGCTCCAGCTGCGCTGAAGATCATGGAATGGAAAATAAAAGCTGGCCCATCCTCAAAAGGATTTGGTCCGCGTTAGCGTCCAATGACTGGCTGCTCCCCAAAGTTCCTTTGGACCGGAATTCTGCTGGAACAGACTCCCGGGGGAATGGCTGTGAACCTTCTCTTTGTGAGCAAATAGCTTTCTCTGCAGGACTGTGGTATTTCTGTCTCTGCCTCCAGCACGCTTAGAGGAAGAAGGAGTGGAGAAGAGAATGTATTTAGAGATGCAAGGGTTGTTTTTTTTAAAAAAATAAAATAAAATAGAAAAGCATTATTTTTTTAAAGCCAACCCTTCAGATCTCTGTTTACCATTATGGAGGCCAATGTAACAGTACAAGCTGAGGCCGTTTGTTCCCAAGTGGGCAAACGGAGTCAGTTTGAACAGCTTCACAGGATGTCTAACGGTCAAAAGCTCCTAGAAAAATATACCTCCGTATTAAATATCTATTATCATGACTTAGCTAAGGGCAGGGTCCTCCCCTCCCCTCCTTTCCCTTTTTATCCTTGTCCAATCTACAAAGATTCTGGACTGCTGTTGTCTTAATGCAGCGTTCCCCAACTTGGCACACCCTCCGGAAATTTTGGCCAGCAACTCCCATCGTCCCCTGCCAGCCCAGCCATGTTGGCTTTAGATGTGGTTAAACTACAGCTCCCATAATCCCTGAGCATTGGCCATGTTGCCTCAGGGCTGATGGAAGTTGTGGTCCAAAACACCTGGAGGACACCAGATTGGGGAAAGCTGTCTTAATGGGCATTCTGATTTTGAGTCCTAGAAACCAAGGGCAGGAAAGCTTTCGGAGTCTGATCTAACCCATCTGCATGGGCAAGACTTGTTCCCACTGAATATTTGTCCTGTGGGTTGATGCATTCCAGAGCATTTTTTGGACCCGTTTCCTGCAACCTGCCATGATGTTAAATTTCACAGCTTTTAAGAAGCTGCTACGTACTATAGATTCTCATCTTTAGAAAGAAAAAAAAACCTCTGTTGTCTTCTTGTGGTCAAGCCACAATGAGAGGAAAAAGCAATGGTGGAAGACTGAGGGCAGGCTGAACCCTCCTTGAATCCTGCGTTCCTCCTTTTGCCTTGGAGGGAGATACCCACACATAATCTCTTTGAGCCCTGATTTGTACCATAATCTGAATTTCAAAAAGGAAGGGCTCAAGAGACTTTCCAAAATGTTACATTTCCATGCAAGTGAGTTGGTTTTCTTTTAAGCACAATGTATGGATTTTTTTTTAAAACAGTTCATTTTTCTGCACAGTTGTTTGACACAGTTATTGCGCTTTTGCAATTTTGAAATACCACCATTGAATACAATGCACATTGTGTGTTCCTGTGTGTGTGTAATCATTCCTCTGTTTTTCTGAGAATGCTCCCCTCCCCTTAAATGTTTGGGGTTTCCGAAGGTAAAATTCCTCTAACATTTAGGAACTTTAAAATCTTGGAGATATTATATGGTGGAACTTATGCTCTGCATGGCCACATGTGGCTTGAGAAGAAATCTGTTAAAAACCAATTATCTCCACAAAATTGGAGGCCTGCACACTCTGAGTTTCTGGAACATTATAAATAATTCCATGGATCTGTTTGCCCTGCTCATCCTGGCATTTTGAATTTCACCGAATATTAACTGTAGAAGATCTGTTAAGTGTGCCAGATTTCGTCTTCCTGTATGATGATGAGATATAATGTGGCCTAAATAGGGACAAGGAACTGGCTGGCAAAATCTGTAGAGCAAGATTCTTGAACCACAAAGTCAGGTGAGCAGGAGGAGCCAATCAAGCTCTATTTCCTGCTAGATAACCACCAGATTCTGCTGCAGTCTCTTGCATCAGGTGGAGTTATTAAGATTCCACACAAAGACATATCTGACAGTCCATTTTTAAAATTTAATAATTAAAAATGGATTAATTAATTGATTAAGCCTTTCAGCCATATTTAAAATGCCCCCTCCTAGCCACCAAAGATCAATGTCCGAACACCACCCCTTTACACACAGTTGAAGGCTCTCTTCTCTGTAGGTTTGCCAGACTTCCAAGTCTGACCTAAAGTCTCCAGGTTTGCCTCATCCCTCCAGTTGTCACGTGGCGGGCTTGAATCTGGGGGGGGGGCAAGAGTGCCAATGATGAGGATGATAGGTTGTTGCATATAGCTTGCAAGCTTCAGCCCAGCAACAGCTGGCTGCAAATCATAGCACAGACAATCAGGGGCAGGAGTGTTGCCCACCACGTCTCCCCTCTTCCAATTAACCTCCATCTCCAGGGCCTGCTCCCAGGACTTTACTGGGGGCTGCCTCTAGGTGTCAGGTTTGAGCCCTGAAATATCAGTTTGGGATGCTCCTGACATTGTAACGCTACTTCTCTGCTTCAGTTCTACTTTAAATGGATGCTTGCCAAAAGGGACTTAATCTGCAAATGGGTCATTCACAAATGTGTCAATGGCAACAGGTGTGTTTTCTTTTTCTTTTTTTTAATTTTCACTTACTGAACCACCTCTCTAAAGGGTAAATCCAGATTAAACGGGGAAGAATTACAGGCTGGTATTTTGATGCCAGGGACATTGTGTGGATGCTGCAAAAACAAAAACTAACTTGCATGCCTGAAGAGCACTGATCCCACAATAAACACTGGCTTGTGGCAGATTGTCAGGCGCTGTTACAAGTTCTTTTTATTTACTAGCAAATTTATACTCAGCTTCTTTCACGTGCGATGCAATTCCTTTTTTTTTTTTTTTGCAATCCTCAGGAGGCCACTTTAGACACAACAGTGACTGAGTGATTTGACAGGGATAGCTATTTATTTATTCATTTGCTTATTATTTTCTTAACATTTATACCTCACCTTTCATCCAAGGAGCTCAAGGTGGCGTACATAGTTCCCCCTCCCTATTTTATCCTCACAACAACCCTGTGAGTTTAGTTTAGACTGACAGGTAGCGGCTGGCCGAAGGCCGCCCAGTGAGCTGAGTGAAGATTCAAACCCTGGTCTCCTAGGTTGTAGTGCAGCACTTTGATCATTGCGCCACACAGTCCCTATTCTCTACAACAGGAGCCTAAGGCTGCTTTAGACATTCAACATTTCGTGTGGAAGGCATTTGGTAGCTTACCTACTGTGCTGTTCACGCCAGCCTCTCCTTAGCAAGAGAACTACTTTCTACCCACTGTTTTGTGTCAAGGGACCTACAACTCCCCTTCCAGGCTGTGTGGCTTTGTCGCTCCTGCACCTATATGTTCAACTTCCTAGCCACCAAGGATTGCGGAAAAGGGGGCGTGCCAGAGAGGGAGGGCCTGAGTCCCTCATGGGAAAGGGTGCATGGCTGAGTTAATGAAGGGATGCTGTAAGGACTCTAGGTGGAGGAAATTGAGCCCTGGGGAGAGAATACTGTAATTTCATGCAAAAATTACACGTTAGCTCGGTGAGATGTTCTGCACCGCTTCTGGTGACCAGCACAGGGGGGTAATTAGAACTCTGCCTATTAGAGAGCCGAGGGCTTCTCCGACTCCTCTGGGGGAAATTCAGCCCCCAAAGGAAACCGTTTCGACTCAAGAGTGATCATGTGGCACTGGTGGTAATTGCTATTCTGGAATGAGGACTTCAGCATGATCCAAAACAGGGCAGCTCGCTGCAGGATCTTGTGGGCCTGCTACAGCTGTGTTTCACTGCACATATATTCCAATTCTTCCCTTTTGCTTCAGTAAACTTCAGGCGGCAGCGTAGCATACGTGGAGTTTTGAGGAGTTTCTCATCCAGGTGCCAGCTAGATCTAGAATGGCTTTGCTTCAGTAAGGTTGCTTCTTCAGGTTCCTTCAAAATGTAGCCTGAGCTCAGCAAAAAGCAAACCCACCCCCCAAAACAAACAAACACCATACTGCCAATGGGAGGCCTTCAGAACATATATACAACATGTAAAACACTTGAGAGACCTGCTGTTATTTTTGCTCTTATTTTGATGCTGGTTTTATTATTGTCCTGTCTATGTCTGCTTTAAGGGACATGGGTGGCGCTGTGGGTTAAACCAAAGAGCCTAGGACTTGCCAATCAGAAGGTCGATGGTTTGAATCCCCGCGACGGGGTAAGCTCCCATTGCTCGGTTCTTCTCCTGCCAACCTAGCAGTTCGAAAGCATGTCAATGTGCAAGTAGATAAATAGGTACTGCTCCGGGGGAAGGTAAACGGCATTTCCGTGCACTGCTCTGGTTTGCCAGAAGTGGCTTAGTCATGCTGGCCACATGACCCGGAAGCTGTACGCTGGCTCCCTCGGCCAGTAAAGCGAGATGAGCACTGCAACCCCAGAGTCGGGCATGACTGGACCTAATGGTCAGGGGTCCCTTTACCTTATGTCTGCTTTAAACGCCTAGTCAGACGCACTGCATCTCTGTTTCAATAACTGAAATTTTATTTCTAAATTTACAGCTATCCAGAAAAACCTGCAGTTACCCATGCACATGCATATTTTATGCATACATCTGACCTTTTCATGTCTATCACATTTATATCCCACTTTTCCTCCAAGGAGCTCAAGGCAGCATCTAGGGTTCCTCTTCCTTGCCATGTTATCTTCCCATCAGCCGTGTGAGGTAGGCCAGGCCAAGAGACTGTGACTGGCCCAAGATCACATCCTCAGATTTATGGCTGATCAGGAATTTGAACCCTGGTCTCCTAGGTCCTACCACTCCTACCACTGTGCCACAATGGCTCTTTTTGGCAATGCACAGGTGACCAAAGTTGCAGGGCCAAAGTCCACCATATAGTGGCATGAGTTGAAGGACCTACTGGGAGGTTTAGGATGCAGTTTATGAGCCGGGCAGAGAGCTGTCTCTCAAAACTGACACCAACTATCAGCTTGCTTTGGTTTCTCTCGTTGCAATAATTAAAAAACAAACACTTTGTTTTATGATGTATCATTCGGAAGATAGGAAACTGTTTTATCTGACTATGTATCCATCTCATCCAGTTCTGCTTGCTTTAATGCATCATGGTCTCTCCAAGATCTCGGGTTGAGACAGGTCCAACCTATCACCTGCTAGCCATTCTTTTTTCACCGGGAGATAGAAGCCGGGACCTTTTGCCTGTGCATCATGCACTCAGCCACTGAGCTAAGCACTCCTTGTGCTAACTCGTGAGTCTTGCTTATTTCGCCCTCTCTGCAAAAACATATTTAATTCCTATGCTCCTTCTGATTGTGGGACTCTTCTGTGCACTTATTTTGCAGCCGTCTTTTTTTAACCATGCTAAATTTGTGCACAGCTAGACATCTGCCTTTCTCAGACACTACTAACTTTGCTGGGGTGTGCAAAATTGAAAAGAAGAAGGAGAAGAAGGGGGGGGGGCTTGAAAAGATAGCTCTGTGGGATCGCAAAATAGGCGGGTGCTAGCAGAACAGAAGATAACAAAGTCAAGAAGACTGGAGAGCGGGTGGGCGTACGCAAATCAGATTTAAACGATTAAAAAAGCACTTGCAAATGTGGGGGAGGAAGGGTGGGACAATGTCCAGAATGACGGGAGTTGTGAAATGTTTTGCAACAGCTAAGGGACTCTGCAGGAAAAAGAGAGAGAAAAGTAACTATATTAGGAGGCACTTGGTTTAGCTTTCAAAAAAGCTCCCAAGAAAAACACAAGGAAACCAGGACAAGTTACAGATATCAGGAGGGGAGTCATACAAGTTACTAGAAATACTTAGAGCTTGATTTATTCCTGAACAAAATTTGGGCAAAATACTGTGCAGAGCTTTGCTAGATCCAGGAAAGCTTGAGCTGCCTCCCCCAAAATACATTCATGGAAACCACAAAGAACTGCTATCTCACTTTCATAGAAAGTGGCCTTACACACAGCCTATCTAGCTTAGTATTGCCCACACTGACTGGCAGTGGCTCTCCAGAGTCCCAGGTAGAGGTGTTTCCAAGCCCTGCCTGAAAATGATGGGGATTTAACACAGGAGATTCTTCATGCAGAGCATGTGCTCTGCCACTGAGCTATAGCACTTTTCTAACTGGCCATATATAAGAACCAAACTTTTAGTGTTGCCTTGGAAGAAGGACATGAGGCATCTCAGGCTTAAATGTCTTCCACAGGAACAGGCATAACGTAGATTGGGCTCTACTGGCAGGTTGCTGGATGATTTTAAGTAGATCAGCAAAGGTTTCTAACTACCAACTGTTTACCTATACCAGTACGGTGGTACCTCGGGTTAAGTACTTAATTCGTTCCAGAGGTCCGTACTTAACCTGAAACTGTTCTTAACCTGAAGCACCAATTTAGCTAATGGGGCCTCCTGCTGCTGCTGTGCCACCGGAGCATGATTTCTGTTCTCATCCTGAAGCAAAGTTCTTAACCTGAAGCACTATTTCTGGGTTAGTGGAGTCTGTAACCTGAAGCGTATGTAACCTGAAGCGTATGTAATCCGAGGTACCACTGTACCAGCAAAAGACCTTCTCCTTCACCCTAAATTGGGTTATTAGATTTCTTCATCTGTAGCAACTTGAATGTAGATGTGTGTTTATATGTTTATATGTAGCTCATCTCTATAAATGGTTCATGGGGCACAGTAGGACATTTGCTCTACCCCCTGGACCCCACTTTGCACTGGCTCCCCTTCCCATAAGAAACTATTTTGCACTTGGCTCTGGTCAGTAGACCTCATCCTGCTAGCGAAACAACAGCAGCAAAGTAAATCCTGCCAGACCGAAATCTGCCCACACTTGGTCAAAGCCATTGTTCTAAAACTGGTAACTCAACTGTTGTGTGATGGGCCAATTCAAGGCAGGTAGCGCTGTGGACACAACCACCCTTTTCTTCTTAGAGTTTCCTTAGAAGAGAAAGGATAAGGACAGAGGTGGCATATCTCTGAATAGAAGTTGCTGGGAATTACAAGTGAGAGATCGCTGTGGCACTCAGAAGAAGAAGATGAAGAAGAGTTTGGATTTGATATTCCGCTTTATCACTACCTGAAGGAGTCTTAAAGCAGCTAACATTCTCCTTTCCCTTCCTCCCCCACAACAAACACTCTGTAAGGTGAGTGGGGCTGAGAGACTTCAGAGAAGTGTGACTAGCCCAAGGTCACCCAGCAGCTGCATGTGGAGGAGCGGGGACGCAAACCCGGTTCACCAGATTACGAGTCCACCGCTCTTAACCACTGCACCACACTGGCTCTCAGGTCCTTCTTGCACTGTGAGAACCCATTGCTGGGCTGCATGGGCCTTTGGGCTGATGTAGCAGGGCTGTTACGTTCTTAATGCAGGGCGTTGGGGAGTATGGAAAGAGGTGAGCTGAAAACAGGTCAGCAAAGAGAGGCAGAAACAGCAAAGTGCCTATAGCAAAATGTGGGTCTCGTGTAGCAGCTGGGGGAGAGGGGCGAGTCCTTTCCTGAAAGTTACTGCATCATGAAACCTGAAAAGCTGCTGGATTATTTTTTTAGTCCTCTCCCTCCAAAATGTAGGGTACCCTGAAAACTTTGGGCAGATCATGGGGCCTCCTTCCCCAGGTTTTGCTGTCTGTTACATTACTGCCAACCATTCATCTGCTGGTGAGGGCTTGGAGCGCGGAGGTCCGTTGCCATGGTGCTAATGCACTGTCCACAGGGAAACACCTGGCCTTCCTCCTGCCCCCCCTCCCCACGGGTGTTGCTGTTAACTCCTTCGCTGCAGCGCTCTGGGAGACTTCATCCTTGTCATGGTGACTGCTGGGAGGATTTCTCTGCCTCTCACTGCTCCTGTTGCCCAAAGAGCCCAGGGGGGAAAACAGAGGCAGAGCACGTTTGCCAATTAAAATACTGCAGCCTCACAGAAGTCGGCCGCCGAGGCTCCCCGAATGTCAGAGCTCCTGCGAGACGAGAGAGGAAAGTGGAGCACTTTCCAGAGGAGTGGAGGAAGCCATCGGTTCTGACGCTTCCCAGCAGCTCAAGGGAGGCAGGCCAGGACATCCTCGGTGCTGTTTCCTGGACCTCAACACCTCCAGGGATGAGTTTGCTGGATCAAGCCAGTAGCCCATCTAGTCCAGCATCCTGTTCTTACAGCAACCAACCAGATGCCTGTGGTAAACCTGCAAGCAAAATCTGAGCACAAGAGCCCTCTTTCCTCCTGTGGCTTCCAGCAACTGGTATTCAAAATGATCACTGCCTCAGAGTCATTGTGGCTAGTAGCTACTGGTAAATAAATAACAAATAAATAAATATTTTTTTATTTATACCCCACCCTTCCCAGTTCAGAAAACCGGGCTCAGGGTGGCTAACAACAAATTTAAAACACTTAATTGATGCAACAAAAAACAGCATAAAATACAGTATAAAACATGAATAACAATAAATTCAGAATTCAAAAATCAATTTAGGAGGAAATCCATCCAATAAACACTAGATGATCACCAGGGCTAGCTGGCTAAATTAGTCCTCTTTGGGCCAGTGAAGAGACCAGGGGAGAACTAGCTGTGGGATCCCAGAGCAGGTAATCTTCTTAAAAAGGGGAGGAGGAGGGAAGGAAGGAAGGGGAACAAAAGATCAGGCTAAGTTCAGATTGAAAGCCAGGCGGAACAGCTCTGTCTTACAGGCCCTGTGGAAGGAAGTTAAATCCTGCAGGGCCCTGGTCTCATGGGACAGAGCATTCCACCAGGTCGGAGCCATCACTGAGAAGGCCCTGGCCCTGATGGTAGGCTTACCCTGCATGAATTTCTGCAGTTCTCTTTGAGACCATCTAAGCTTCTGCCTCTTGTGAGAGCAGGTTCCATCGTTTAACTAGGCCCTGCAGGAAGCACTTCCTTTCGTCTGGCCTGAGTCTCCCAACATTCAGCTTTGTAGGAAGTCCACGAGTTCTAGCGTTCCGAGAGACGGAGAAAAGCTTTTCTCTAGCCGCTTTCTTCATGCGGTGCATAATTGTGCACACACTTCTGTAGTGTCACCTCTTTACCTTTTCTCTCTGCTACAAATTCCCAAATATGACAGCCTTTCCTCACAGCACTTACTTGCTGCTGTGCAGTGAAAACCTGGATGCAGATGTGACTGTAAGGAGGATGGGTAATCATAATGGGCTCTACCGAAAGACAGCCTTCAACCAAAGGGACCCTCTTGGTTTGTGGGCGGCAGGAACATGCGATATTCAGCTGGGTTGTGCATTATACTCTGTGTCAAACTGAATAATAATAATAATAATAATAATGACATATACTGTGCAATTAAAAAAAACAGCAATCCAGATAAATTAAGCAGGTTGATGCCTTTTGCACACTGTATTTATTTTTTCACATTTTCCCCTTTTGCAGTTGGGGCAAAGAATGAGGCAGAACTTTGAACTTCCATCCAAGGCTGTTGTGAGCACTGGGTGTGCTTGGGCCATTGCCTGCACCCCAAAGGAATGCACCACAACTGCTGAGTGTGTGTTGTGTGAGTTGCACACCCATGACTCCGAGATGAGCCGCGGCAATGGCCCTTGAAGTCTGAGCAGCTAAGGCTGAGCTGAAACCTCTCGAGCTATTCCACACACCCCCGCTGCCGCGACGGAAAATGCCCGCTTCTTCTCTGTTATGCAGCATGACCCGCAAACGTTTCTGCTGCTTTTTGCCCATGTTGTGTAGGTCCCTGCACTGGGAAGCCCCTGCTTTCTTCTGGGGCACATTAACTACTGACACTGTTGGCCAATTCGTATTTCACTTGGTCTGCAGCCAAAAGAATTGGCTGTTCATTTCAGATCTGTATGACTCGCTGGTTCCTGGACCTCACTGGCCCCTTGGAAATTGCCGTGTCGCCATTCTGTGATGACAGCAGCAGCCGTGGGTGGCAAAACTCTCTTGTCAGGGTCTAAGCTAGGGTCGGTGAACCTTTTCCAGCTCCATAGTCCGTATAGCCATCTGGCTTTTCTGATGGAAGGGACCTTTGTAGCAAGAAGGTCTCAGGTTGGAAACCTGGCATCTCCAGCTAAAAGGATCAGGTAAGGTGGTGATTGTTAAGACTCTTTCCCACCTAAGACCCTGGTGAACCACTTGCCAGGCAGAGCAGACCAAGGATCCGGAACCGTTTTGATCTTTGGAGAGGTGTGGGAGGGGGGCATTTGGAAGTCCGTGAAACAGCAGGAGATACCACAAAATACCCATTTCACAGGAGGAAAAACTAGCGGTGCTCAAACCCCAAACTTCACAACCTTCCAAACAAACGGCACAAAGGGGGTGTGTGTCTTATTTTTAGAAGGTGAGGAGCCCATAGGGCCTTGATGGGTTCTAAGGGGGTTGGGTGTCTAAGAACACCATGATGCCCCCAAATGCCATACTGGGCTAGATGGATTATGGGTCTGACTCAGGGCAAGGCAGCTTCCTGTCTTCCTATGACTCAACTGCAGTGATGTTCACCACAGAAGGAAGGCTGAGAGAACTCCCACTTAGGGCTGAAATAGCCAAGGCACTGTCATGTAATTAGGAACTGGGCAAATGGCTTTCAAAAACTAAATTGCAGGCATTGCTGCCTGGCTCTCGACTGAGGGTCTTGAATGCAAGGGGGGACGGACGTTTTCAGGGAGCTTTAACCCTTTGCCTCCTGCTGCAGTCCTAAACCTGATCTGGCCTCCTGTTCCATCCCCCCCCCCCAGCTGCATGCAAATAGTAGGATGGGCAGGGAGAATCCACATCAGGACTGCAGTGGGGTGGCAAAGAGATAAAACCTCTACGCTGCACCAGGTTCTTAATCCTCATGGCCCTTCCATGCCTGCTACTTACATTTTGAAAAGCCATCCATGCAGTTATGAATTGGGTGGGTGCTGTTGCGTATGCTTTGGTCCTTACTAAGTTCGAGAGGGTTAGCCATGCGAGCCTGTTAGAGCCGCTTAAAAGTAAGGGCTGGATCCACAATCGGTCATATTTAGAGTCGAACTATTGAGATCAGAGGAACTTAATGACTATGGCAGCTTACTACATTCCTAAAATACACAAATAAAATGTTTTATTTGAAAGAACAATGGACCACCTGTGAGATTAATCAGCCTCGGGCAACCAGGCAGCTTCCAGATGTTCTGGACTGGACAATTCTCATCAGCCTCAGCCAATACAGTCATATCTCAGGTTACAGATGCTTCAGGTTGCGTTTTTTTTGGGTTAGGGACCACTGAAACCCGGAAGTACTAGAACGGGTTACTTCTGGGTTTCAGCGGTCGTGCATGCGCAGAAGTGCCAAATCGCAACCCGCACATGCACAGACGCGCTGCTGCGGGTTGCAAATGCTGCGGCTTGCGAACATGCATTCTGCATGGATCATGTTTGCAACCCGAGTGTCTACTTTATAGTCCAAAACATCTGGAGGGTGCCAGGTTGCCGAAGGCTGAGATGAATATCCTTAGAAGGCCAGCTCCGCTCTCTTCTAGTGGTGCCACCCATAAGTTGCAGCATCAGTGGGACCACCAGAGCCTCTTATTGGGGTGGGATTCCCCCCTGCTTTGCCCACTGCCTGCCCCCTCTGCCCCATCTTCCCACCGGGGCTTTCAAGCCCTTGCGCCCTGGAAGCCCCCCTTTCCAGAGTTGCATTCTGCATCTCGGCTGGGAGAGCCCTGCCGGCAGCCAAGTTAAAAATAGCTACAAGGAGGCTGCACTCAAGCATCTAATCAGCCGCCAGTCAATTGCCTGCCCGTCTGAAGAGCAGCTCATCAGAGGCAGCACTGGCGGCAGCGGCAGCAGTTGCTAATCAACAGTTAACCCAGGGTTGCTCACAAGATCCCAGCACAACTGGAAGGCCGAGGGGGCCCTGGCTGGGAGGATCAAGCTGCAAGGCTCACCCAAGGAGATGGGACCAGGCCTGATTCAATCTATGTCCAGCTAGGGTGGGGTAGGGGTGCAACTTTGGCTTTTGGTTTGCATTGCAATGAGAAGCCACCTAGTTTGCACTCTTTGAACTGGTATGCAAACCGAAGCACAGCTAACCTTCAAAATTCACCCTTCTCCGAATTTTCCGATGCAGTTCTCCAACCAACAAATGTGCAAAAGGAAAGAAAATAGCATATGTTCATGTGGATAAAAATGGATGTGTTAGTGAAAAGAAGACCCTGAAACACTTTCTGTTGCTTCCATAAACGTGTGTGAGAATCAGCGCTGCGTACAGGTTATTAGGAGAAAATTGCACTAAAATGCTGGCAAATGTTCAACAGGATTATGATTATTTTTTAATGGCAAATTGCTCACAAAATGCGGAGAGCTGAATTTAACATTGGATAAAAAAAGATGTGAAATTGAGAGAAACTGAAATTGACAGATTTGTCCATCCCTGGCGTAGGAGGACTCCAGTTTGGCCTGTGGGAATGGACTGTAGCTTAGTGGGAACACATCTACCATACAGGAACAAGGTCTTAAGTTTGAATTCAACCCACTCACCAAGGAAAGGGACTACTGTTAACAGCAACATAAGCTCAAGCCCCAAGCAATAGCGAGAGGTTTCTGTGCCAAGGGAGCCTGCTGGTGGCATTACTCTGAATTGGCACTTCCTCATCACAGGGACTGGGGCCAAACCAGCTTTCCCCAGGCTCAGTCACTGGTAGAATGCAACAAATCCTTGCCCACATACTCCCCTCCCCACCAAAGGCATCATCCTTGTAACACATGCATATTGTCACAGAGCCAACCTTTCTCTCTTCCCCTATTGCATTCATGCACACATATGCACACACACAATGCTCAAAACAACCCTTTCTGGCAATCCTCTTTGCTTGCAGTCCTGTATTTCAAAGCTATTGTCATCCTATAAGTACCCCCAGGTTCCACACATTCATCCACCTTCCCTGAATGTTGTCTTATCTTAGGGTGTCTGTATTTGGGTTCTCATATGAATATCAGTCAATCCAAGAAATGCTCATGTTCCTGATTCCTCCTTCACTTATGTTGGAAGCAGCAGTCAGGGACCAAGCAGGCCTTGCTTCTGTGCATCTAAAAGGGGAGAAATACAGGCATATTGCATAATTGACACAGTGTGTGTGTGTGTGTGTGTGTGTGTGTGTGTGTGTTCCTTCCACTCAGGTGTCGTAGTTGGTACGGGGGAGATGGGAATGCTGTGCCCCTGCAGACACTGTCAGACTACAACTCCCACCATCACTGATCATTGGGCCCTGCTAACTGGGACTGATGGAAGTTGGAATCCAGCAGCTTCCCGACAACCAGATTTGATTGTCAACTGTGGAGACCTGGGTTCAAATCTCTACTGAACCATAAAGCTCACTGGGTGACCATACTGTCTGGGGCCGAGCTGAGTTTTCCAAAACATCTAGAAGCGACCACGTTACCAAAGGCTGATTTAACACATGTATGTCTCTTTAAAAAAACCAAACAGATTTTAATGGAGCATTTTGGGAACATAGGAAGCTACCGTAGACATGACTAAATGAAGTTCCAATGATTTCAGTAGTTCTGTTCTAGGAATGACTGATCCAGCCTGTTGTTTTGATTTGGTCTAACGTGACTAAGTCTCTGGAGTTAAGTGAAAGTAAGAGGCAAAATATATGCAATGGCATTCCCGTGTCTGAGTGGCTTTTTAAAAGTACGGTAAGTAGCAGGCAGAGGGGAACATGAATATTATGACCCTGGTGCATATATATATGTTTGTAAGGTAGGGGCCTCAACTCTTTGCCACTTTCCCTCAGCTGAAACTACCTCACAGGGTTCTCATGAAAGAAAGAAAAAAGAGGAACCATGTACAGTGGTACCTCGGGTTACATACGCTTCAGGTTACATAAGCTTCAGGTTACTGACTCCGCTAAACCAGAAATAGTGCTTCAAGTTAAGAACTTTGCTTCAGGATGAGAACAGAAATCGTGCTCTGGCGGCGCGGTGGCAGCAGGAGGCCCCATTAGCTAAAGTGGTGCTTCAGGTTAAGAACAGTTTCAGGTTAAAAACAGACCTCCGGAACGAATTAAGTACTTAACCCGAGGTACCACTGTATGCTCTTTAGAGGAGGGTTGGATATAAATGTAATAAGTAATAAAATAAATGCAGCTTGAGATGTTGGAATTGCAAGGGGAAGCCTCCCCAACCAAAGCCTCTTCTGTGGTTCAGGTTTCATTTTATGATACTACAAATACACTTGTGTGTATTTTTATGGCAGACTCTGATGACCTCGGGGGAAAGATTTCGGCCTCTTCTGAAAATCCCCAAAGAGGAATACTGCTATTCCCCCCCCCCCGCCTCTTCAAAGCTATCTGTGCTGGCAAGGTGAGGCAACGGGGGCTGAAACAACAGAGAAATCACCAAATCTTATCAGGAAATCTCCCAGAGTGAATTGGGACTGGACCCGCTTTGATCAAAGGAATGTAGGTTCCTGATTGAATTCTGGACCTTTATTCAGGCTTTTGGCAATCAGGTTCAAACCACACACACAACCCCGACCCTAGCAATGTTTATTTCAGTTGCTGCAAAGGTAGCCCAGATTTGTCAAGCAGCTGGCTGCTGTTAAGAACCCCTGAAAGGGGAGTACCACTTCTCTTCCATCTTGGCTGCAAGATTTGTTTTAGCCAACCAGGAATTCACTTGGCATCATGTGGCAGTTCAGCAAAGCTGAATATGCAGAGGCTGCTAGGATTTGTTGTTGTTGTTTAGTCGCTTAGTCGTGTCCAACTCTTTGTGACCCCATGGACCAGAGCACGCCCGGCACTCCTGTCTTCCACTGCCTCCCTCAGTTTGGTCAAACTCATGCTGGTAGCTTCGAGAACACTGTCCAACACTGTCCACTGCTAGGATAAGGTGGAAAATTCACACCCATATTGCTTGTCATAAGAAGAGTCCTGCCAAATCAGACCAATGCACCATGTAGTCCTGCCTCCCATAGAATCACCAGATGGTAGAGTTGGAAGGGACCCCAAGGGTCATCTAGTCCAAACCCCGGCAAGGCAGGTATCTCAGCTAAAGCATCCATGACAGAAGGCCAACCAACCTCTGCTTAAAAACCTCAGAGGAAGGAGATGTCTCCGAGAAGCCTACCAGCAGGGCATAAAGAAAACAGCCTTTCCACTGACCGGTACTAGAATCCAGCGGCGTGTTCTTTCTGAATATTGAGGTTCTAATCAAACATCATGGCTGATAGCCACTGAAATACCTACCCTCCATGGGCTTGCCGTTTCCCGTTTAAACCTGTGGCTGCCGGCACATCTTGTGGCAGTGAGCTCCATAGATGCGTTTTTGTTCTTGCCCTGGAACTACTGCCAATAAGTTCCATTGGGCCGACCACGAGTCCCTATGCTATGGGAAAGCGAAGAGAGTTTCGTAATAGCACCACCACGTTTTCTCGAGGTAGTGGTATAACAGGCAGAAGGTTTTTAAAAGGGGACTACGTTGACTTCAAGAACTTGAGAGCTCTCTCTCCCCCCCCTTCCCTCCTCCTGCCCTATTCTTTCATCAGGATGCATTGCCTACCCAAAGCGATTTGCCACTCAAGTTGTTTTAAATTACCATCCCCTTGTTGCATGCTGGATTTCCAGAGCTGTGCCTTGACAGTGGGGAAGGGAATGTGCTGGACAGGGGTAGGCGGCTTGTGCGGTCAACTTTGCGTCAGCTGCTTATCCCGTCAGTTTGAAAATAGCTTTCATGGCTTGTGGTCAAGAGGAGGAGGAAGGAGGTTTGGATGGGAAACAACCCACTACAGTGCTAAGTCTGAAGGAGAGGGAGTAAGGAAGGGGGCTGCTCCTTTCACAGATAAATGTCTCAAGCTGGCCCCAAAGACTAGAATCTGGGGTGCAGCTGATACAGGCTACTAGAGCATGCAGTCGTGTGGAGGGGACAGAAAATGGCCTGGCAGAAAGCAGGAGGAGCTTGACTCTATTTGTTTATTAAAAGTATGCATGTTCCGCTTTTCTGCCTCAATAAGAGGTAGCTCGCAACACAAAAACAGCCATATATATATATATATATATATATATATATATATATATATATACACAAACAAAAAAGGCTCAGAGAAAGCAAAAGGCTGCGTAGATAATAGAAGCACAACAATACCAAGGGTGTAAATAATAATGAGTGCGCAGGCAGCAAGCAAAACAAAAATTAAAAATAGAACTCAAACATCTGATGGGCCAAAGGACCGTTGGAACAAAAAGAAAGGGGGAGGGGGAGTATTCAGCCTAGATCAAAATGTTGCCAGGAGCCTGCAAGACAGATTGTCCATGGCAGCATGTTTCAATCCTTGGGCATGGCACCCCTACCAAATACGTTTGAGAGCTTGCTTGCCCCCTCCCACTCACCCTGGTTCGCTGTGACTATGAGCGAGCAATGCTTTGATCTTAAATTCTTGCGCCTAAAACATGGACGTACAAGGTCTTTTGGATGGGACAGAGATGCCATCTTTGTGGTTTGCATGTCTGTCCCATTCACAAGTTAAGAGGTGTGTTGGTATGTAGGGGAGGCTCTTGATCTTTTAACCAGATGGAAGAGACAGCTCATCAAACTGAAGAGGGCGTATAGAATCACAGAATTGTAGAGCTGGAAGGTCCCCCAAAGGCCATCTAGTCCAACCCCCTGCAACACAGGAATCCTGCCCACAGCTTTCCCTGGGTGGGCTTGAACCAACAACCTTCTAGTTAACAGCCAGATGCACTGATCCATCGTGCCACAGGAGTTTCAGTTAGAGGATTTGTGAAGTAGGAGACATGACCCTCCTGAACTGAGCTAGATAAACGGCAACTCCTCTGTAGGAAGGGCTGTGGCTCAAGGGTAGATCTTGCATGCTAGGTTCAAATCCCTGGCATTTCCGGGTAAGGCTAGGAATGACCCCTGCCTGAAATCCTGGAGAGCTGCTGCCAGTCAGTGTAGACCAGCCTTTCTCAAGATATTGTTGAACTACAACTCCCATCACCCCTAGCTAGCAAGGCCAGAGCTCAGGGATGATGGGAGTTGTAGTCCAACAACATCTGGGGACCCACAGGTTGAGAACCACTGGTGTAGACAGTCCTGAGCTAGATGGACCCAATGGTTTGACTCCATATAAGGCAGGTTCCCGAATGACAATCTGAATTTGATATAGGGTGGCTTCTTATGTTCCTATAAGTCGGGCGATCCATCTCCCCTGCAAGCAGCATACTGGGGGAGGGGAGTAGGTGAGAGAGAGAAAAGCAAATTGGTGGCATCCGTGATCCACCCTCTCCTACCTTCATCCAAGCTGGATGCTTTTTAGCCTCTTCTAGGCAAAGGTTGCCTGTCATGCGCTGGCAGTCTCCTGCTCATTAAGCGCGCTAATGAGATGCGGGCCAAGTTCCCGACTGGCAGGGGCAGGGGGGGGAGGGAGGGGTTGAAGCACACAGCGGGCCCAGAAATGCATGACAAGCTGAAAGGAGCTCTGGCCAAGCTGCCACTGACACACACACACTGGACTGCTTGCAGGGGAGACGCCAGGCTGTGTGCATGTCAGCCACCTGCAATAGAGAACTCGGTGACTGATGCGCTCTGTCATGCCCCTAATGGGCATTTGGTTCAATTATCAACCCGTCAGGTTGCTTCTGAATCAGGCGAGGCACTGACCCGGATGCGCTAGCTTCCACCAAACAGCTACAAAGAGAGAAGGAGAAGGGCGGCGGCGGCGGGGGGGAATCCTCCTGGTGTGCAGGTGCTAATGCATGACTTGGGGTGTGTGTGTTTAAAGTATTAGAGCATCCGGTGGCAGAGCGCTGCTTCAGAAAATGGCTGGGTCAGAGGAAGTTGCTGCCACTTAGCACTGCTTGGGACTGTCTAGCACAAGACGTGCTCCATTGTGTGTTTCCTCTTAGGGGCCGAGTTGAAACACGAATGTGCGAAACGTTTGTTCAAAATATTTGCCAAGCAATGGAACACGGCCTCCTCGTTTCAGCAAAAACACGTGGAGTCAATGGTGTGAAAATGTTACGCCCGTTCAGAGTGAAGGCCAGAAGCGTTGGCTCCGATTTGGCTTTGGGGTGAGATCAAACAGAGGGTGCGTTTTGTGAAAATATCCACACACTGCCACATCTGTATTTGGGGGCGCTGCTGCTACTGTATGGAATAGAATAAAGCTGCTCTCCCATTCATTGAAGGGAAGAAGCATTCCCTCGCTCTCAGCTGGCTTTGTGATGCTGCCATGCAGCCAAATCGAACTGGCTACGTGGGGGTTGTGATATCATCATGCTGGCTGCGGGAATGATCATGTTGCAAACAGAAAGAGCCTGGAAGTATCTATTTCCCACCCTGTGCCAAAACAGCTGCCAAGTCAGGCAGTGAAGAGGAGTAAAACAGTACAAAAAAGGGGGGGAGGATAAGGGTGAAATGGCTGTGTTACTATTTAAAAGAAGATTTTGGGGGACTACTGAGTCACCCTTGATTTTCTTCTTTTCTGCATGGAAAATGCTTGCTCTCTCTCCCCCTCCCCCCGAAAAAAATCAGTTTAGCCCTCCTTGCTGTCAGACTCGGCGGGAGATGCAGGGAGAGCAGCAATGGAACAGCAGGTGTGCAATGGGCAGGAGGTGCAGCGCAGGGGTATGGAAGGGAGGTGTCCAAGTCTCTGGCCCCTTCTCCCTCCCTGATGCTTCTGCTGTAATGGATTACGCAGGAACGCTTGGCCCAGGCTGTGCCGCTGTGAGAAAGATTATCACAGCAAGAGCAGCATTTCTGGGGAGTTAGAGAATTAATTAAGGATGAAAGGACAGATTTATCAGCCCAGGACTGAATAGCTTAAATGCTGCAGCAATCCTCTGGCTCCACTCCGCCCCCCCCCCCACTCTCTGGCTGCTCTTTGGCACAGAGATAGATATATACCTTTTGGGTAGTGCAAGGATGTAGGCCTAAAGCTAACAGTTCAGATCCCCAATTTTCCCAAGGTAGCAGTTAAGGTGGCCTCTTATGCATTGCTGCCCCACAAAAGGGAATGCAAACCCCTCCCTTGGGGGGAGGGGAAAGGAAGACGCTGATTTGCATTGAATTTGCATATGTTAATGTATACGTATAGATGCAAATTCATAAATAATTACTATAATTTGAATAGAAATGCAATGCATCTCGTCATAGTGAGGAAGTCTGTCACTGTGGAATTGATTGGCAGTCTAGCCAGCACAGATAAAAGGGAATAATTCCGCTCAGCACACCATGAATGTGTAGAATTTGCCTCCTCAAAAAGGCAGCGGTGGTGACTGGTTTCAAGAGAAGATTGTTACGGAAGAAAGGTTTATCAGTGGTTATTAGACATGATAGCTAAACAGAACCTTCATGTTCAGAAAATCCCAATAGCTCAGTCGGTAGAGCATGGGGCTCTTAATCTCAGGGATGTGGGTTCAAGCCCCACGTTGGGTGAAAGATTCCTGCATTGCTGGGGGTTGGACTAGATGACCCTCATGGTCCCTTCCGACTCCACAGTTCTATGATTCTATATGAGAGACAGTATACTTCTAGTTGCATGATACTGAGGACAATGTACAGAGGAAATTGGTCGCTTTCATCCTGCCCTGCATAAAATTCCCATTGATACAACTGGATGGACTGCAGATGAATGTTCATTTGATTTGCCTTAAAGGATTTTTATGTTTAGCGGCATGTAGCTATGGACTGAATTGGGATTAGCTGCATTTGGAAGTCACAGTAAACTGTGGTTTATCATGGTGTAATGAGTCTTAGTAAGCGTTGGGCTAACATGCTTCATCCCACCTCTGACCTTTTCAGGCTCGTCCACCAGGATTCCAAAAGCTCCTGCTTCTGATTTCAGTTAACCACAGTTTAGTGTTACGTCCAGACCTTACACTGTGGCTAATCTGAACTATGGTTGCTGGAGCAAGCCAGCTTCATATTCTATGTTTTGAACTTGTTTCAAGCAAGCCATTGCTAAGGTTGATCACAGTTTGTCAGGCTGTGGTTAATCAAAAATGAAAACAGAAGCTTTGAAGTTTATTGGAAGCAGTTTTGCCAGACAAGAGGGAAGGAGGGACATTGGAATATTTGCACAAGCTAGAAGATTTTGCAGTGTGCAGTTTTGCTGGCATAACTTTTTAAAAAGAGAAAGTTAATGCAACTTCACTTTTGATTTGCGTGGGTTAAAATTCCGAGGGAAGTTCTAAGTTAATGCAAAATTCATGCTCATCTTCACTATCTAATACGTACTTAACTCTTAGCAATAGCTAGCCGAGTCGTTCGAAGCTCCGAATTAACTGATTTGTGCATTCAAGTCAATGAAGTGTTTGCACTGACTTTCAAAATTGGCAAGTCACAAGACGCTAATTGCAAAGTCATGAATTGCAAATTATGACATCACTTATTCACAGGTTCATACATTATTCTTGAAGATTGCAAAATAAATATAAAACAAACGCCAAATTTGAAATTGGCCGAAGAGTTCTCAAAGAGCGCAAATAGAAATCTGCTGGTCAGGGAGTAGGAGAGGTGCGGCAGGGACTGATCCTGGGAGCTAAGTCCAGCCCTCCCCCCAAGGAACTGTAATGGGGCAATGGCAAACAGGCCAAAAATCAGCATTTCAGAAAGAATGAGGCTCACTGCACCACCTTTTCTTTATTCTCAAGTAAATGTGTTTAGCATAAAGGCAACAGAGTGAAACCCCATTTAATTCTTGTGGACAGGATGGTGCTGTATCATTTAAGGGAATTAATGCAGAAGTGTACTTGTACAGTATGTGTGTAAATGTGTGTGCGTACAGCAGGTGTACATGAACCAGGGTGGCCATGTGGCCGACTTCTCAGAGGACACAGTTCTCTATTTGAAGGAACCCCTTGTCTGATCCAAGTCCCAGTTGTTACAGATCTGTAAGAAGGGCTCTTGGTGTTGCCATCCAACAGTTCCTGGGCAGCAGACTGAGCAGGCACCCAGGCAACCTGTTCACAATCTATTTCCTCCACTATTGTGAGAATGTGCTGCATGTCTGTTGAAATCATAGCAATTATATCTAAATTTGCATCTATGCAGGCAAATCAACACATTTCACGCAGATCTGTGCCCCAGTTTGTCCTCTTTCGTGCGAATCATTTCCTTTTGCTGTTGTTGTTGATCCACAAGTAGTCTAAACCTGTCTTCTGGCATTGTTGATGCTCCATCTTGTTGCAGGGTACCATTTCTCCCATGCTTTTCTAGTTCCTGTCTGTCTAGAATGTCAGAGTGAGACCCTAGCCCTCCCAGGCACATATGAATTCACCAGTCTTTACACTATTTGCTTCCTCTGCTTCAGGGATGGGGAACGTCAGGCCTAGAAGCCACATGCTGCCCTTTCTGTCTCTCTTTCTGTCTGTCCCCCAGGACTCTTTCAGGGCTACATCCCCTCCCAAAGTATTGCCCTAACCACCCCTGCTTTGCACCTTCCTTGAGTGCTTTTGCCTGGCTAGAATGTGTCATTGGATTCTGATAATGCTTCTTTCTTGGCTGGCTGGCTGGCGGGCAGATCCTCCAAGTGTCCCTATTTTCCAGGGACGTCCCTGATTTTGAGAAGTTGTCCTGGGTTCTGATTTGATCCTGAAATGTCCCACTTTTCCTTAGGATGTCCCTATTTTCAACAAAGAAATGTTGGAGGGTATGGAGTTATCCAGCCCATGAGCTGTCTGAAGGCAGTCCTGTATAGGGTAGTTTTTTAAAAAAATGTTTAATATTTTATTATGTTTTTATATATGTTAGAAGCTGCCCAGAGTGGCTGGGGCCACCCAGTAAGATGTGTGGGGTACAAATAGTAAAATTATCACTATGGAATGGGACATCCCTATTTTCATTGGAGAAATATTGGAGGGTGTGGGAGGGCAGAGAGGGATTTGTGAATATGTATCGAAACTGACCTACTGTACAAAGGAAGAATTCACATTATTGCTCTGTCCAGTTTTGCCGCTGGATAAGGGGTGGTCCCCAAGTGGTCCCCAGAAAGTTGCCCAGAAGGGAATGTGGCCCTTAGGGTGAACAGATTTCGAACCCGGCTCTGCTGCCTTGGAAGGGAGCTTTAAGCCTAATGCCTTGAGCTGGTCTAGATGTGCATCCCTGGCTATTGTCTCCAGCATCTTCCATCGTGTGTGTGTGTGCCTGTGGTAAGATAAACAAACAGCAATTAACCCTGCAGCAGCACACATTATTAGCCAACCATCGAGGGCTTGACTTGGTTTTGCAACGTGGAGTCTCATTAGCAGCCTGTCACCATTTGCTCTTGTTAGCCAGCACAACGATAGTAGGATTGTCCTCAGCCGCAGGCTTTGTTAAGTGAGTGGCCAGCATTCTGGACAGCGTTCTGAATTCACCCGTTGTGAGTCTGGCAGTGAGACCCACCCCTTTGGCAACTGCTTTTGGAATCACGGGCCCCTTTGATGCCTCTCTGAGAACTGAAAGGTCTTTCTTGGTCGGGGTGCGCTGAGATCTTCATCTACCAGCCCCACAGGGTTGTGTCCAAATGAGTGCCAGCAGAGATCATCTGGTGCATACGTGCTTCTGTTTCCTCTCCATCCTTGCAGGCCCCCAAAATCTTCTCCAGAGGGCTTGCCAATCTTCCAGAGCTGGTTTCAAGGGAGGGGGCCTGCAGGAGAGAGGCGAGAAGTGTTCCATTCTGCTAGCACAATGCCCCTTGGGCTAGCCAAACCTAGAGCATTGGCTACTATCCACAGTGCCGCTGCTAGTCTCCAACAATGCTGCTTGCTCAGAAGCTGGCTGGAGGTAAAGGGTTAGGCTAGAGGATGACCATTAGCCAAACCCTGTCAACTTGCAAGGGATTTCAGGTGTGGTATCAAGTTCTCCAAGCAGGCTTTGGCCAATTAGGAGAAGCAAACCAGATCTTAAGGCCAGTGTCAGCATCTGACATCCTTAGGTAGCTGGTGATGTTGCTGTTGTTTAGTTGTTTAGTCGTGTCCGACTCTTCGCGACCCCATGGACCAGAGCACGCCAGGCACTCCTGTCTTCCACTGCCTCCCGCAGTTTGGTCAAACTCATGCTGGTAGCTTCGAGAACACTGTCCAACCATCTCATCCTCTGTCGTCCCCTTCTTCTTGTGCTCTCAATCTTTCCCAGCTGGTGATACTTGAACCGAATCACAGCTATTCTTCAAAATTGGGAGGTTTCCAAATTTTGCTGGGGAGTTCTCCAGCCACGTTGTGTACCGAAATGCACATACCGGAGTTGAAAATGTGCATGGAAATGCAATAGGCCAGTAAAAGCAAAAGACAAAAATGTATCATAGTAAGGGAAATTGCTTTGTCAAAATGTTTGTGTTAGGCACTAAAATGATGCTAAATTGTCATGAGGGCTTTTTTTTTTTTTAAAAAAAAGCCCTCACAAACTGATGCGGGAAGGTGGAGAAGTGAAATTAAAATTGGGGGGGGGGAGGAGGAAGAGAAGTTAAGGGAAACCAAAATACAGTGGTACCTCAAGTTACAGACGCTTCAGGTCACAAACGTTTCAGGTTACAGACTCCACTAACCCAGAAATAGTACCTCGGGTTAAGAACTTTGCTTCAGGATGAGAACAGAAATTGCGTGGCAGCAGTGGGAGGACCCATTAGTTAAAGTGCTACCTCAGGTTAAGAACAGTTTCAGGTTAATAACAGACCTCCAGAACGAATTAAGTTCTTAACCCAAGGTACCACTGTAGGCAGCTTCACCCATTTCTAGTCTGGGTCAGGCTAGAGCTGCCCTTGCTAGGTCTTTAGCAACCACATGGTATGGAAGGACTAGCCCTTTGCACAGATGTTATTGTCAGAGAGTTGAGAATTACAAAGCAATTCAGCTGGCCTTTCTTAGGTCCTCCTATCCTTGCACTCTCCCTTTCGCCAAGTGAGAGAAAGTTCAGGGCAGCCCTTACACGGGCTTTGTTTTCTTTGGAGAAAAGAACACTCACTTAGCAAGGTCTTTGTAGCAATCTCTTTATGTATTAGTGTACTGATTGACTGAATAAGAGTGCACAGAATCTCCCTGTTTTTTTGTTTTGTTTTTTCATTCCCTTGCTGAACAGGTTTTGGATTATTTCCACCAAAATGTCTTGTGGACATCTTCTGAATGGTTAGTTTGCCCGTCACTTCCCACCCCAGCATAAGGGTGCCTTAGTTGACCAAATTACTATGAATCCTGGTGCAAGCCTACAGTAGCTTATTATTGTTCCCTACTGAAAGTGCCCCATTTGCTATTGCACATTGTGCTGGGTTATTGCATGATATTGTTTACCGCTGAAAGTGCCGCCACATTTATTTCTATGCAGAGCTTATCTCTGCTTGCCCTTGAAAGTTCTGCAACATTTGTTATTGCACATGTGCTGAGCGATTGCTCATTATTGTCGCCCCTGAAAGTGACACATTTGATATTGTACATAGTGAAACACTAGTAGCTATTGCTTATGTTCTTCTCCTCTGACAAACATGTTATTTCGCATGATGCCATTTAACAGCCCATGTGATCTTCCCTTCCCACTTCTGGAGCCTGACTCTAAGCTTTTTTTAAAATAATAATAAAAAAATGAGTTACTCTGTTTGGTTCCAAATGTGTTCACAATAACTGGCAAGTCTGTTTTCCTACCTTGCTTGCAGTTTGTGAGATTTGGGAGAGCTTTTATAGTTGTTTATAGTTGCACTTTTTTCCCTGTGTAATTTTTCCTGTGACTTTAGAAATTTTGTGCCAAGAGGGATCCAATATAAGGAAGGTAGAGAAGGCAGATGCTGCAAAAGGGGTAAGGGAAGCAAAATGCAATGATAAAACAATAAGATAGAATAACATTTTTAATATTATTTTTTTGCGCACGAAATGACTATTCCAGCACGAGATGAAATAAACTCACAACAGGAATGCCTTAAAATCAAACCTTGCTACATTTGAATGCGCTTTCCATAAAGTGCAGCTTTGTTGAGATACCAGCTTGGACATTAGGATGGCATATACTGTACTGAGCTATATGTGTAAACCAGGCTTCCTCAACTCGGCCCTCCAGATGTTTTTGGCCTACAGCTCCCATGATCCCTAGCTAGCAGGACCAGTGTTCAGGGACGATGGGAATTGTAGTCTCAAAACATTTGGATGGCCGAGGTTGAGGAAGCCTGGTAAACTAAGATGGATACATTGATAATTATTGCATTGTTAAAGTGAGGTAAAGGGTGTTTTTTTCTTCCTTTTCCCCTTTATCTACCCCCCCTTTAAAAATAAATTTGCAATGGAAATATATATATATATATATAGAGAGAGAGAGAGAGAGAGAGAGAGAGAGGCGCCTCAAGCCTTGCAGATTCACATTGGGCACATTTATGCCTTTGTGACATGCACAGGCAAACTCACCCGGGCAACCCTGACAACTCCCCAGTGCTCTCTCCCCTCCCAGCAGGAAAAGAAAACCTAGAGAGTTAAAACTTCCACTATCCTGGCTGGCGGAGAGAAAGGCGTGCTGTTCCAGCCTGGGGGCCCCTCAGTCTAGACCAACAGCTGCTTCCCACCAGTTCATCTCGGGACAAGCACGTGATGCTGAAGAGCCGCAAGCCTGCTGTGTGCGGCCGCCAGACTCACGCAGTGTGTGTGTGTGTGTGTAGGATGGGATGGAGGAGCTGTCTGCTTGGGGTGGCTTCTTCTCCTGCTTGGAAGATGCAGGAAACGGGGAGAGGAAGAGCCTCCTGCACAGCAAACTGGAGAGACCAGCTTGCTCTCTCGCCTCCTTTTCATCTCTTGTTTGCTCTGCACCTCTCCAGCTGCAGAGATTGACAGGCGTAGGTGTCAACATCTTCTGCAGCCACCTAGACCTAGGTGCAAGTTGGGGACAGATTTGTTGTGGTTCCTCCGCAGCGGACTCCATTTCTCGGAGCCTTACCGGTAGACAGGATTTGAGCATAATCAAAGCCCACATAGCTGCTGTTGCCCTCTGGGGTGGAGTCAGCTCAGAGGTGTCAAAGTTGTGCCTCTGTTGTGCGGCACAGCATCATTCTAGCAGTGAATGTGCTGAATTTTGCACCTTTTTCAGGCCAAGGGCCACATTTGCTTGAGGAAAGCATTCCAGGGGCCACATGCTAGTGCCCGCAATATGTACCTCCTGTCTTTGTGCAATAGGCTACATTCCGCCAATGCAAAATTCAGAGATACCCCTCTCCCTCCCTGCAGGCGAGCATCGTCCCATCAAAGTGCACATTTCAGCCAGGCAAAAGCATGGAGCAGGGCCCAGTGAGGGGTGCAGCCTGGGGACGAGGGCGTGGCGAAGCGAGAGTCCCTGGGGCCAGGTTGCAAGGCCTTGGGGGCCGCATGGGGCTCCTAGGCCTGAAGTTCATCACCTCCGCCTTAGGGCTATTACCTTTGAGAGTTGCACAGAAGGGAGCCTCAGGCCAGCAATTGGCTGTGCCCACCACCAAGCTGCAGCGACAGAAAAAGAGGCGCACCGGTTGGGGGGTGGCGCCTTTTAAAAAGCGCACTGAGTATTCTCAGGTTCTGGACGCAGCAGATCCGATTTGTGCAGCCTGCACGGCTGGGTCCTTGCTTGGAATGTTGCATGTCGAGTGGTGTGTGTGTGTGTGTGTGTGTGTTGAGGACACCTCCCACGCTCCTGGCTGGGTGCTTATACTATACCACATTGCCAGAAGCATGAAGCTGCCGCAGAGATGTATGAGCATCTCCTCCTCTCTGCCTGCCCCCCCGCCACGTCTTTCTCCCATCTTGTGCCAATCCTGCCTGCAGAGCCCGCTGACCTGATTGCTTTGCCTACCAGTGGTCAAAAGGACACCGGGAAAAGCGGCATCAAGGGCAGGCTGTTCCAGATGCAAATTGATAGTCAAGTCACTCATCAGAACAATGCCTCCTCCCCTCCTCCGCTTAATCCTTTTACAATGGGACTAATTGCTAATCAGACTGATTTCACACTGGCTGTTTTCCCTCGACAGTGAGCCTCCTTGGAGGAAAGCTCTTGGAGAGGGAGGGGGAGGGTGGGCTGCAGTCACCCTGGCAGGCAGCTCCCCTGGCGACAATGGGCACGGCAGCATCCTGCATGTCTGGAGAGATTACTCTCTCTTCAGCCTGTGCCTGTATGTGGCTGGCAGGGGAGCTGCAATTGCCTTGGACCCAGGGATCAGCAGCCTCCTTGCCTTGCTGTTAGGGGAACTGCCGTCATCATAGGGCATGTGACACATGGCGTATCCTGTCGACACTGAAAACGGGCATGCCCAGGCAAATCCAGGACCCACCACCTCCCTTGCTGCCCACTTTTACAAAGGGAGTATTCTGGCTCCATGCAAATATTATTTTTTTTTGCACATGCAAATTTGCTCAGCGAAGAATTGTTATGTCTCATGGAGAGCCTTGGCAGTGTCATGTGGCAGTTGTTACAAGGGAGTACGTCAGCTTGGCAGAGCTGCTGTCAAAGGGGTGAGCCAAGTGGGCGGCAGGTGCCATCTCTCTCCCTGGTGACTCCCTCCTCCTTGGGAGGTGCGGGTGGCAGAGAGAGCTTATTGCCTGCAAGGGCACAACTGTTCCTCCTCTGCTTGCCTTACACTCCGTTTTGGAGCCCTGTGTGTTACATGGGGGCACAATCATTGGCGTACAGATGTAGAGGACTCTGTACTTTAGAGCACACACACTTCTGTGTGCAGGGCTTTTTGTGGCACATTGGGACACACATACACCTATAATGCATGTGCACAAGGCTATGTCACACACACGCATCAATGTGCTTCTTTATGTCGTACCTCAAATCTCTGTCTTTCACACTCACTCATGCAGAGCTTTCACTCGGATCCTTTTTTATCCTTTATTATCTACCTTACTGAAAGGGTGATATTCATGCCCTCCTTTTGTCCATTGGCCATTGAAATGGTCAAGCAACATACTACTGTTACTGCTCATATTACAAAGACATCTGTTCCTCGTATATTTTAACTATTTTGACTAAATTCCCAGGCAGATCTGATATTTTTTACACTTCCTTCCTTTTGTCAGATCCCACTAACAAAATCACCACTGAAGTGGCAAAAACCAGTGCATCAGTATGCAGTACTAGGAACCAGAACATCTTAAGTGTGATTGTGTGACACCACACACACACACACACACCCCAGCTCTTTGCCATGCTGCTCATCTATGCTGCTAATCCCAAATCGTCCTTTGCTGGCCTGTACACTGCAAAGTTGTATCTGTTGAATTGTAATTTCGTGGCTGATCTGTGGTTGCAACAATAAAGACGAATTGATTGATTGACACACACTCATCAGGCTGGCTTCTCGCAGACTTTGGGACTCTCTTCCTAGAGCGGCTAAACTGGCTCCCTCTTTGTTGTCCTTGCACTAGCAGAGGGAGACTGTTTTATTCCGGCAGGCTTTGGAGAACTGACTGTTTTTAAGGAAGTTTTTAATAGTGTTACACTTTTTTAAAAAAATAGATTTGTTTACCAGATTTTATAGATTTGTTTTAATTCTATTAGAGTTCAGTTAATTTTTCACTATTATCTTCTACATGTTTTTAACTTTTGGTGTTTTATCCATGTTTGTTTAAATTTTTCGTTAGCTACCTTGAGTCCCAGTTCTAGGGGACAGGCGGTACATAAATAATAATAGATAATAATAATCAGTGTACACATGCCGGGCTCTGTGTTGTGCCCTGGAACATGCAACCACACCCATCAATGTGTGTGTGTGTGTTTGCAGCAGCAGCACCAGCTGCAGTTAAAGTCCAATTTGGAGCCACTTTTTCTTTTTTCCAAACTGGGGAAATGCATGATACGGAATGGTAGAGGGATATGCCCTGATCAAAAGCACATCATTTTCTTCTCAAGGGTGGCAGCTGCGTGGAAGAAAAAGCTTTGCAAAAGGGGAAAGCATAGTTGCAGAGGAGAGGACAGCCTTGTGCATTGTTGTTTGTCTTAATAGGCTAGCTGATCACTCCCACATTTGAGTGGTCCTGCGGAAGTGGGTTTTGCCTCTGGAGCATTAAAAAGAGTCAGAAACACACCCGTGACAGTGGCGAAATAAAGGTTGCGAGATGGCGTGGAGATGCTGAGAGGGAGAACTGAATCACTAGCCACCTGTCATGCCGCAGGTGGTTGCCCATTCATATTCCACATAAGCACTTAAGCTGCAAGTGGCTTTTGCAATCTGGGGAGCTCCCAGGTTCTTAATGGTCAAACACTGCAGTTTGATGATTGGAAAATATACTACCTCTCTCCCAAGGAAGCATTGCCTTGAGGTCGGGATGGGAGAGAACATTGATATAGTTCATACTTACAGGTGAACCTAGGTGTCATCCACACTTCCTTTTGTCCTTCTGGCTGCTTTGCCCTGGGGGAAAAAACTCTCTTTAGCACTCAATTGGAGCAAACAGCAATTTGCGTTTTCTCTGGATTGACATTTGCTCCAATTTAGCACTAAAGAGTGGGTTTTCCCTGTGAAAGGAGTGGGGCAAGGGAAAATCCACTCGGAACTGTGCTTTCTAGGCAAGTGGAAGTGTAGATGAGCCCCTACTTAATCCACACTTTACAAAACGAGCTCAGTTGCACAGACATACCCTCCAACATTTCTCCGATGAAAATAGGGATGTCCCATTCCATAATGATAATTTCACTATTTATACCTCACACATCTTACTGGTTGACCCAGCCACCCTGGGTAGTTTCCAACATATATAAAAACATAATAGAACATTAAACATTAAAAAAACTTCCCTATACAGAATTTCCTTCAGATGGCTCAGGGGTTGGATAACTCCATACCAGGGGTCAGCAACCTATTCCAGCCATGGGCCGGTCCACCATCCCTCAGACCATGTGGGGGGTGGACTATATTTTGGGAAAAAATAATAATGAACGAATTCCTATGCCCTACAAATAACCGAGAGATGCATTTGAAATAAAAGCACACACTCTACTCATGTAAAAACAACAGGCAGGCCCCACAAATAACCCAGAGATGCATTTTAAATAAAAGGACACATTCTACTCATGTAAAAACATGCTGATTTCTGGACCATCTGTGGGCTGGATTGAGAAGGCGATTGGGCCGCATCCAGCCCCTGGGCCTTAGGTTGCCTTCCCCTGCTCCATACCCTCCAAATTTTCTGTATCACAAACTAAAAATAGTGGGAAAATGAGAAGGCGAGAGAAACCAAATTTGAAAATTTTGCCCATCCCTACCCTGGGCCAAGGCTGTGACCCAATGAGATATTTTGCAAAAGGAATGTTGCATGGTGCTCAAGACTACTGTGGATAAGATTGCTACTAATTGTTGGTTTAGGAAATTCAAGGGAACCAGAGTCCTTAGGAGCCACTAGAATGTGCGGCTGCTTGGAGTCAATGCTCGTCTATGAACAAAAAGCAGCCCAAATCTGCTGCTACCCTCACTAACTGCATGCAACAGCCTGGTCTGCCCAAGGGCAAGAAGGCTCCCAAAGGTCCCAACTTTGTAGCACTGATGTAGCATCCTTGGGCTGCACCATGAAGACACGTGGAGAATCTTCTGACACTCTCAATGTGGTTGGCTTGGGGTCCAAGTGGCATCTTCTGTCCATTCCTCTGACCAAACTGCATGCAACCATCGCTTCTGCATCTCCTGGCTGGTTGGCTAGCTACTTCTAATGGAGAAGGACACTCAAAGGAAGAAAAGACGGGAACCATCAAACCATTTTGTGTTGCCTCACTAGCAGTTGACAGTTCTCCCTATGGTTGTTTAGCCCTCCCTCCCTCCCCCCTGTGGTTACCAGACATTGTTGGACTCCAACACCCATCAGCCTCAGGCAGCATGTCACTGGCAGATGGGGTCAGCTGAGGGCAGACTGCGGCTAGTGGGGACCATGCCCCTCCTGCCCTAATGGACCAGTCTTGCCAGGACCGCATCCTGGTGCCACTGCCAAGAAATGAGGCCACCACTTCTAGAGCAGGCCTTTTTAGCCTTGCAAGAGCAATTCTTTGAGAGCGAAGTCTTGCTTTGATCCTGACTTCTTCCTGTTTGCTTTTAGCTGCATTTCAGTTTTGGCTCCTTTTATTCAAAGTGCTTGTTTGGCTCCAGAGATCGTGTGTCCCGGAGAAGTGGTGATAGATATGTTGGGGCTGTGTATTTGCCTTTCTGTTTAGCATTATTGGCTACAGTATGAGCATGGCTGTGAGGGGATCTATGGCTCTTTCTTTCCTCAACAGAGCTGGATTTTGACCAGTTATGCTGCAGGGTCCTTTTCAGGCATGGAGGGCTTCTTTGCAAACATGCAGAACACCGATCCAAGGCTACGTGAAGTTCCAAAACAGAGCCGAAATGAATTTGATTTAAAACTCAAGCTAATTCTGAATGCCAACACTGTAAAAACTTGAATTTATATCCTCCCATGCATTTTTTCCCCCCAATCTCAGTTGTACATGCTGCTGTGTTTAAAACGACAGCAGCAGCAACAAAAAGTAAAGCGCTTAATTTAGCAAGACCCTTAAATTTATGAAAGTGTTTTTTTTAAAGCATCTCTTCAATTTCAAATGTCAAAAGCCCAGCCTGCAAAGGCCCAACATTTTAAAAAGTCAAAATTCAATTATTTTGCTGCTTTAAAAAAACACGCACATCATATATAATATCATCTATGCTCCAGCACAGAGGTGCTGGACCATGTCTGCTGCAAGCTTGCCATTTAAGTGTGTGTCCCAATTTGACTTTATCCAGTTTCCCTCCTGCTCCATTTTCCTCTCTGCATGGGAACAGAGGAAGCTGCTTTCTACCGAGACAGGGCTCTTCCACACTTAACTTTTGCCCCATGCTTTCTAGGCACAGGTTTGCACTTTATAGCACTGTGTCTGAGTACTCCCCCCACCCCTTGCCGGCGATTTCCCCATGAAAACCCACTCTTTAAAGCTGAATCAGAACAAATAGCAATTTGGATTTCATGGAGATTTCTGCTTGCTCCAATTCAGCTGGAAAGAGTGGGTTTTCACAGAGAAAGCACGGAGTGGGGGGCAGGGTGGGTGGAATTCAGTCTGGATGAGCCTTCAGACTATTGGTCCATCTAACATAGTCTGCGCCGACTGGCAGCTGCTGTCCAGCATTTAAAGCAGGGAACATACTCTGCCCTACCCGGAGTCTCCAGGGATTGAACCAGGTACTTTCTTTAAGCCAATGCTGTACCACTGAGCTACGACCCTTCCCCATGTTCTTTCTCACACAGCTGCCCTCTTCTATGGCTAAGTAGCATCACAGAGCAATGAACTATTCAGAGGAGAAGGTCACATTGCCTCCTGGTGCGTGATTGAAAAGCTCTGAGCGGTTTCTCGGGAATTGGAAGTAGTCCGCACCGAACTTGAAAACCGCAGGAGATTTCCTTTTCATTGCTGCTGCTTCGCATCCCGCAAAGATCATGGGAGTGAGGCTGGTCATTGGTCCCTGTGTTTGTCTGCGTGGCAGCTAACAGCAAGCGGCAAACTGCTAGAGGGTGCTGTGGGAGCTAAGTGTGGGGCTTATTCTGAAAGAGAGTCTCTCTCTCTCTCTTCCCAGCAGGAGCCCGCCAACAAAACCCACACAAATAAAAAATAATTGTGTCATGGCACTGGGAATGCAAAGTCCCCAGGGGGTAAGGGCATCTCCAAGTGCTGCCTTTAAGGGCCTGAACATCGGGTCTCCTGGTACCAGGGATGCAGTGCAAAGCGCAAATTAGCTCCTTCCCTTCCACTAATTAAGCCTGCTGTCCTAGTCACTCCCACCTCTGCACTCGCTCTTCTGGTCCAGCCACCAGTGCCTACGCAGTCCTTCATGGAGCCGGCACTGGCTCCTCAGCTCTGCTGAGCCGAGCCTTAATTACTGCTGCCGCCTTGTTTTAATGAAGCTCCTTCGCAGAGCAAGACTGCAGCCTCCATCCCATTTGGCGCTGATGAATGCAGGGCAGGAATCTTCCCTCGCCCACAGAAGCATCGTCCGTGGAATTGGGGGCAGGAGGTGTTGGAGGTGTGTGTGGGGTGTGTGTGTGTGTGTGCAGTTCTCCTTTCCTGCATCTCTCCCAGGAGCTTGGGCAGCTGTTCTCCACGCCTGTCGGTGCCAAAGTAAGCAGGGTGAATTTTTGTGTGTGCGCGGAACCTTTTGAAAGGGTGAAATGTCTAATATACAAGGCTTGTCTAAAAAAGGCAAAAATATGTGGGCTTAGGAGCTTGAGCCAAGCCAGGGGAGGCATTTTGATTGACAGCTCCCTCCTGACTCTGGCTGTGAGGGGATTTCAGGGCAGGGAAGATTCCAGGTGGCCTCACCGTTACCTTTCCATGTCTGCACTCCTGTCCTTACTTGCCCCTCTCCCCCGGCATTGGCCTCTTGCCTCACCTGCTCAGACAGGCCCCCAAGGCAGGAGCTAAAAATCATGTTCCCATGACTAAAAGCAATAAAATGAAACAGAACCCAGAGTTTCTGTAACTGGCGAAAGTAGGCAGGGACAGAAAAGTACAGAGCATCACATGAACGTGGTGAAGCACATGCAGAATATTTCTCACACAAACATGGCCCACAAAGCATCAAGGACCCGTTCCACATTATGAGCTGGTTCAGTTTATAATATTTTGGTTTATTAAGCCAATATATGCACTGGGCATTTGTTTGAACATTAAGACCCTTCCCACCATTCCTTACGTTGCATAAGTCACAATTAAAGTAGGAAGCCTCTAATTAACCATAATTTCTTGATTAATCCGAACCATGAAATTGTAGTTACCCGTTTTGGATCAAGCCTGGGCACTATACCAACTTCAAACCAATGTTTAAAAATCCTGGCTTGTTTTAAAGACATTAACCATAGTTTCTCTGGACTGGATCCAATGCTAGTCCTAAAGAGAGTTGGGCCAATACCAATGCCTAATTTAGGTCCATTAATTTTAGTGGGTCTACTCTGAGCATGACTTAGTTGGATGCAACATGGATTATCCTGCTCTGGTGGAGCTTTTGGAAGAAGCAATAAACTGAGCCTCTTCCAGAGAGGGGCGAGCAGGGCTCTACTTGCTGAGCTATGGAATATGTTGTTTCAGCAGAGAGCTGGAGCCATCTGAGGCCTTATGTAGGCTGGCAAGGCCTATACTATAGCTGGCCCCAACTACCTGTGGAGTTGGCTGTGCTAACTTAAAATACCCTTTTCTGGGTGTTTCAGGCACAAATGTCTGCCCTGTGGAGGAAATGAGGATGCTATCTGTGGCCTGGCCTTCAAGTCTGAGGAAGGTGGAAGAACTACATCCATATGCCAGCAGGTCACAGGGGGTGGGGAGCTGAGTCCCTTCCCCCTGTGTGGAACAGCCTGTTATTCCTGTTCCCTTACATCTTCCTCAGGGTAGAAGAGCCTGACTTTGGAGACCATGACACACGGGTGTGGACTGAGCAGCAAGTGTTTAATTAGAAGCTTCCTGGTTTAACTGCTGCTTGGACCAAAGGGAGGAGAGAACGAGGTTTCATGTATGAGCAAAAGGTTTGTGCATATCTCAGCTTAATAAGCCAATATATGGTTGTCTGAATGCAGGCTATGCAAGTACCAGTAAAATACACACACCATATGATCCATTTTCCTGAGTAGTTTCTACAACCTCTGTGCTGTCCAACTCTTTATTTTCCAGGGTACAACCTTCATCCCCGTACAGTGCCCCAGGTGACCAATTTTTTAAAAAAAGTATAGTCCTAGAGCTTTCCTTCCCCACAGGCAGTCCCAGTGACAATCCTCCCCTAGAAAACGTACCCCTCCCTCAATTCCTGGCCTAGCCCCCTGGGACTATATGCTGGAAAGCCACTTTCCACGTGCAGATTGTGACAGAATAATAAACTGGAATATGCTTACTTGAAACTCATCTCCATCAAAATCAATAGGACTTGCTTTACAGAGACAATATGTTTAGGGTGGGTGCTCAGGCACAATCCTGGGAAGACCTGGGGAGAGACTTAAGGCTCGTCCAGACTTCTGCTTGTCCTGTGCCTATAAGGCATAGGTGTGAGTGTTTTTCTGCTTGACTCACGCTTCCTAGGATCAGATTTGAGTGGGTTCCCCACTTGCCCTGTTCCTTTCCCATAGACAGTTGCACATGATAGGTCAGGAAGTACTGCAAGATCACAGCCTGATCTAAAGTGCATCCCAACAACACTACCGGTAAGAAAGAAAGAAAGAAAGAAAGAAAGAAAGAAAGAAAGAAAGAAAGAGCTCCCCAAATGTGTTATTGGGTTGAAGGTGGGTCCTGGATCAGGAAAGGGCAAAGGCTACTGCTTTAGCACATGCAGATTTGATGCAAATCTCCTGTCCCTTTTTTGTGATGTGTAAGTGGCCACCTCAAATGGAACATCAGTTAACATTATGTCAGACTGTACAGATTTGGCCACCTTGGCTATTGCCATGCGCTGTTGCAGCCGGCTGCTGGCAATGCTTGAACTTCCCCCAGCTGTGGCACTGTGGGTTGGTATCCTGCGATGCTGAGAAGTATTGCTCATGTTACAGAAACAGGGAGACCCACCCATTAAGCTACGCTTCCTCCTCCCCCGTAAGGTCTTGTGGTGAACACTGTTAACATGAGGGGGATACACGGGCGGCTATTTTTATTTTATTTTATTTTATTTTATTTCTGGCTCACATGTGTGCACATGGAATGATTCAGAGTGGCTTATGGCTAGTACGAAACATAATAATGCAAAATATTCAATCAATAAAACAGGCAATAAAAACCACCAAGCTAAAACAATAAAATATTAATTGATAATAATGGAGTGATTAGTAGAAGCCAGCACAGATTTGTGGAGAATAAATCCTGCCAGACTAATCTTATCTTTCTTTCTTTCTTTCTCACTCTCACTCTTCCCCCCACCCCTTTTCTAAATTGGGTTACTAGCTTAGGGGTTGTGAAAATGCTGTGGATGTAATTTATCTTGATTTCAGCAAAGCATCTGACAAAGTTCTCCATGATATTTTGCTTCACGGACTGGTTTAACATAAGCTAGATGATGATGTCTTCAGGTGGCTGGGCAACTGGGTTAAATGGGTTTCTGTGAGTTTCTGTCCTGGGCCCAGTACTCTGCAGCATTTTTATCATGACTTAAATGAAAAGGTAGAAGGAATTCTTAGCAAATCTGCAGCAGACATCCAGTTGGGAGGGTAGCTAGCACCACAACAGGAATACAGTTCAAAGTGGCCTCGATATAATGGAAAAGTGGGGTTGGGGCAAAATGCAATTCAACAGAGACAAATGCAAAGTCGGCAGAAAAATATGCATATGTTCAGGATAAAAAAAATCTCTAGATGCTAGTCAATCACAAAGTGAACATAAGTCAGCAGCATGCTCCTGCTGCAAAGGAAACTAAGGCAGTTTTAAGCTGGGCATTGCTCTTTAAAAAGGATATAGGGATACGCTTGTCTTGCACTTTCAAGGCATGGGTCCAAGCGGTTTTCTGTGTGCCCTGCTGCTTTCTCTGGGAAAACTCGGTCTTTAGCGCTGAATTGGAGCAAACTTCAATCTGCGGAAAACCTGGATGACGCTTGTTCTGATTCAGCGCTGAAGAGCAGGTTTTCCTGGGGGAAAGCGGCAAAACAAGCAAAAATCTGGATGAGCCCATAGTCAAACAAGAATGTGTTCAGAGGCAGGAAACAAAGATGGGTGAGGACATTTGAGAGATGGAAGGAACTGGGGATTTTTAGGCAAAAGAAGAAGAGATCAAGGTAGTTTCCAGTCAACCTGTTCCTTGAGCGTTCATCCCGATTTGTTTGCAGGTAGAGTAGAGGACATGGCATCAAAGCAAGTGCTACTCTGTACTGCATTTCCCTGCCACTTTCCTTGTGGCAAAAAGTCTCACTGATGTGTCTGCTTTCATCTGCCTGGGTAAAGGGGACCTGTTGTGATATGTCTTTTTCTGCACCTGAACTGCACCTAATTTTGCTGCCTCACACTCCAGTCCAGGAGATGAACGATCCAGTGCCAGTTGTGATGCTGAACATCACAACTGAACATGCCAGTTGTGATGCTGAGGCCCACTGCCTCCTCCTTTCTTCTTTCCTGAGGCACACGCCACCCAAAGCACTTCAACTAGGAACAGAGAAGGAGGCAGTATATTCTCCCATAAATATATATAGTATGTGTGTATCTCCCTTCATAAAATGTTATCCCAAGGCACAATTTTAAAAACACACAAACAACAATTGCAACAATCAAACCTTTTGTTTATTTACGTTTTTAAAATGCCACCCTGTAAGACAAGTTTCCTGAACAGCATGTAATAAAACAAAATATGTAGTATACCCAGTGCTTTTTTTTTTCTTAAAAGAAAAGTTTAGGGGGTACTCTCATTTTCCTACTGATATTGAAATGCTGCCCTTAATGAGGCCAAACTTAGATTCACAAAATGTTTAGGGGTGTGCATCCCTCTGCATCCCCCCAGATAAAAGCACTGAATGTATCTTATTTTTAAGATAAATAAATAAATCAGCAAACCAATAACATGGCCAAGTGGAAAAATTTCCTAGCAAACTGTTGCTTAAAACATGAAACTTTAAAGTGCCACATGGGGATAAGCATTTAACTTGGTGCCTAAAAGATCCCAAAAAGTGGGCAGCAGGTGTGAGCTTTTTGGGGGTAGGGAAGGTGTCCTACAAAAAACAACAACAAGTCTCTTCATTGCTGCCCCCAACCTTCTGATCTCTGAGAGGAGATTCTCTCCAAGGAGGCCCTCTGTGGGAGATTTCAACATCAGAACTCAATGGAACTCAATGGAGTGGAGGCAGAACTCTGATTTCATCATCAGAGCTTAAGAAGTGCTCTGCTGGATCAGGCCAATGCCCCATCTGGTCCATTCTTATTCAGTGCAGGATTTACATATAAGCCAAACAAGCTATAGCTTAGGGCCCTAGGGCCCCCCAAAAAAATTAAAGGGAAAAAATGGGTGTACATTTCCAAAATATAAGATAAAAAACAAATAAAATAAAACCTACATAAAGCAACAGTGATTTGTGTTGTGTAGGCTCCTATGATGTAAGTAATGGGCCTGCTCCCTAAAATATCACTGGTCTGCTCTTTTCTATACATAGGGTTCCTACATTCTGCATGGACTGGTTGCATGGCAGCATGAGCATATGGCTTTAGATACCTACTAGGGCCATAAATTACCATATAGCATAAATTCAACACAAAAAACAGTGACAATTTGTTGTTGACAAAGGACAGCTGGACATATAAAGGGCCCCATTACCTTCAGTAGCTTAGGGCTTCATCAAACCAAAATCTGGCCCTGCTTATAGTGGCCAACCAGATGCATATGGAAAGCCTCAAAGCAGGACCTGAGTACAAGATCAACTCTGCCCATTCGTGATCCTCAGCAACTGGTATTCAGAGTGGAGTCAGAGCACAGCCGTCACACTTTGCAGCTGTCAAAAGCCCTCGCTTCCATGCAGGCAATGTGATGCAGGAGCAGGCAGCCCTTAATGCACCCATGTCCCAAGCAAGGGCTTCACCTTTTCTTGCTTGGAATAAGAGTAGACTACAAGTCTCAGGCACCCTGGTGGGAAAAGATGCTCTGCACACCAGTTCCTGCTGGCCCTCTGGGATCTCTCCTCTGTGGCAAATGGCATCTTTTCCCAATGGGGTTCCTGAGATTTGCAGTTACAGCCTGAGTCCCCAGTGGGGGAAAAAGATTCTCTCCACTGCTTTTCCCTAAGGTAAATAGTTTTGCCTTAGGGGAGGTGAAGGGAGAGGAAACAGGGATAGAGATCATGGACACTGACAGATTTTCCAAGGGTTTGACTGGAACTCCAGCAAAGCCCCAAACATTTTGGGGGGCAGGTGGGACAATGGTTGCTCTCCAGAAGCAGTCCTAGCCTGGGTGCTTGTTCTCCTGGAAGGTGTGTTCTCCCTGGTGAGGGTGGGGGGGCGTCTAGACAGTGTTTCCCAACTTTGTGCCTTCCAGATGTTTCAGACTGCATTCCCTCCAGATGTTCCAAACTGTATTCCCTCCTCCCGTGACCAGCAACCATGCTGGCTGATGCTCATGCAAGTGGTAATCCGAGAACATCTAGAGAGCACCAGTGCAGGGATGAGGAACCTCCTGATGTTTCTGGACTACAACTCCTGTCATGCTGGCTGGGGGTGGTGGGAATTGTAGTTCATCAACATCACAAAGGTTACATGTTCCCCATCCCTGGTCCTAGTGGAAGCTAAATTTGATATAGAAGCCTTTTGGTGGTGTCAGCAGGAAAGTGGGAAGTAGCTGGTCCCCCCCCCCAAAAAAAACCTTTTCATCTTGCCTTTCCATTCATCACATCATGTAGGATGGCTCGGAGCAATTAAGTTCTGCAATATTGTTATGAAACAATAGTGTCGAGATTGAATGCAAGAGAGATGGGCGCAGCAGATGAAACACGAAAGGAAATGGGGTCAGATTGGTACTAAAGTGTGCAAAGAACCTAAATCATCTGTTCACTTTAGGATTAATCAGAAACAGAAAGGTAGGCTGTGTTCTGCAGTGTCGCTTGCAGATTCAGTGAAGGGAGGGGCACGTAGCTCCCTCCTCTGTTTAATCCGAGCACTTCCTCAGTGTTGAAGGCGAAGGCAAAAACTGCCCAGATTGATGAGGGCACCAAGCACGACTTGTCTGGCAAGTCATCCCGCACCTCCTCCTAAACTTTCCCTAGGCGCCCCTCAAAAGGGCTGGCTCATTGTCAGATCCAGCTGCAGTTCTGAGTCCCTGTACAGCTCCCCTGTCTGCTGTCTGGGTGCACTGTCACAGCCATCATGCTTCCGTGTAGGGTTCTCGGCGTCTCACATTCCTTTCCGAAGAGGCAGTGGAGGTGCAGTAGGAGGGAAGAGGGTGATTCTTTGTGCAACTAACTGCCTCTGGCAGGTCCCCTCATGCATGAATCGCAGAGACATGGCAGCCTCTTCTGGCTGGGGGAAAGAGTAGCTGTAGCAATGTTCTTAGATGGGTTTTGTTTTTTTCAAAGGGGCATTTTGTGCAGCTATGGGAGTGCCCGTTCCAAGCATTGGTAGAGAACAAGCACTCAGTGTGACCTGTCTGGGCTGGGACAGTCACCAACCTCTTTCTCAATCTCTCTCTCACTGCTAGTGTTGCCAAATCTCCAGGTCTGACCTTAAGTTTCCGTGTTTGCCTGGTCCTTAACAGGCGGCAGACAGAGGGTCTGAAGCTCCAGGTGGGCAAAAGTGTCTAACAACAACAGTGCATACAGCTTGCAAGCTTCAGCCTGACAAGAGCTGGCTGCAACCACTTGGGCAGGGGTCTGCCCTCCTCCTCTTCTCTCTCCCAATTAACCTCCATCTCCAGGGACCCCCTAGGTTTCATGTTTGGGCCCTGAAATTTCAGGGTCTGGGATGCTCCTGACCTGGCAACCATACTAACAGCAGGTTCCTTAGTTAAGAGGATGGGACAGGGCAGCATTTTGAGCTTGAAAACATGCTGGAGAGGAGTGGTGAGGAGTGGTGAGTGGTCGTCGAAGGGGAAAGCAAGCACAAATTCTCCGAGCGGCAATCTGCTGGCAACAATTTTGCTACCTCTATGCATTGTTGTCCATTTTTCTCTCTCCGCTGCCACTTTTGCATTCCCTTGTTTCTTATGCTGTTGCACTTAGGGGTTAAAGAAAGTAAGTTCTATGCTCATGCCACGATAAATCACTTGGCTTTTAAGGTGCCGCAAGTGTTCGTGTTTGCTGAAAAAGGCTTAACACTAAGATAGCTACCCCTCTGGAAATTGTAAAAGGAGTTATTTCACACAACCTATTACCTTATTTTATCATCTTCAATTAGTGAGAAAGTGTTTAAGGTTCCGGGATTGTTGCTGATGTTGTTTTCTTTAAAGGCTTCCCCTTAAAGCTGAATTTTCACAGTGAAAACTGAATTGTGCAATTTTGAGATTCTGATTTTCAGCTCAGTGGCTGCTTCTGTTTGGAAGCGTGGAGCACCTCTGTCTAGTGCATCACCCTCCAATGACATACCTGGGAGTTAGGGCACTGTGACAGTGGGAATGGGGTGCGCCAGATTCTTTGGTGGTGATTTCTTTTCCAGTATCAGGGATCACATCTAACACAGCACAACCTCTAATAAAGCCACCCAGCCCTTTCTTTGTGGTGGCAGTGGGGTTGGAAACTTCATTGCTCCCACTAGGGAATAACAAAAGCGGTCCTGGTTAAAGTATGGCGTTTCAGAGCAGCTTTTGAACCCGAGATAGCGTATTCTACAAAGTGAAGCAAACGTCACATGCAAATGTTGCTATTGGACTCCCATCCTCCCTGAGTGACCATTGGCCATGCTGGCAGGGGCTGATGGGAGTTGGAGTCCAAAGACTTCGGCAGGACCACAGGTTTTCCCCTGCAATTAGAGAATTGCAACCTGGGTTTCTAATCCTGGTTGGCTGGAGCCTGAGGCTGTATGCATGCAGCAAGGTGGCAAATGGCATCAGGAAAAGACTATAGGCCAGTGTTAGGCCATGCAAAAGGTCCTGGGTTCAGTGCCAGGACCAGGTAGCAGGGGTTGCAAAACAAAACAAAAAAAACCACCTCTCCCGGCCTGAGGTTCTGCAGTCCCAGCCAGTCATTTTTTGCACTAAGATGGACCAATACTCAGACCTGATTAAAAACAACTTCCTCTGTATGGTGCAGTTCTCTTCCTGGGTGCCCCAAAAGGGACATGATGCTCCTTTGTTGCTGGCAAGAGCACCCAGATGAGGACATTTGAGGATGCGCAGGGGGAATCAGTGCTTGAAAGAAACCCTTCGATTCCATAGGCGGGATTCTGTATTTTTCCTTCCCTCTGTCTCTTTCCAGGTGAGCCTGCTGGTTCTGAGCTGCAGGATGGAAGGGGTTAACAGCCAGACCCTACCTGCCACTGCATTTTAAAGATGCTGAGATGAAAGCCCATAATTTATTCTCCCCACACACGAAGGAGCAATTAGTTCTAAACACGGCTTAATCAGTCAGCGCGAGATTGATTTCTGTAGACTTGGATTTGGTGGCTGCTGGCAAGGTGCCAGCCTGCGAGCAATCTCCAAATAAATGAAGTGCAGAGAAGTAAGCCATTACATAATATGATATATGGGGCCTGTAACTTGCTTGCCTGCTCATTAGTATGCCTCTGGACAGAGGCATGGCACCAACTCTCTGCAGACTCCTCAGCCGTCCTCTCATCAGGCAATATTGGAAATGTGCTCCCATCCCCACGTCTGATGCAGGTGCTTGTGTGATAGATTCAGCCCTGGCCCCAGCAGATCACCTCCTCAGCTCCAGACTAAAGGAGCAGTCAGCTCACCTCTCCTTAAAAAACCAGCCTCTGCTGAGGCTGGAATCCGTCAGCCTGGGAGTTCCACAGAGAGCTAAATCAGGCACCAATTATGCTCATTTCTCCAATTCCAGTTGTCAGCCCTATTTTGTCCTCTGGATGATTTCCCTCTGCATATCCTCCAGCTGCACTACATGAGCACATGATTTGGCATGCAGAGAAGCCCAGTTTTTGTTTGGAAGCATACATGTTTCTAGTCCTTAAGGAGGTAAAGATGAAAGTGTGCGAGGAGGAACAACTGTTGCAATTGCAGAATCCAGGGCGAGGCTGAACGGGAAGTTATTTCAGGAGTCAGGGACCGAGGTTCCAAAATTGTTCATAGTTCCTTGCCTGCCACTGCAATTAGGGGAAACTGAATAAATTATGCAAACTAAGCAGATGCATGTAAATTATTTTGCATAATTCATAAAGGCTCCAGATTTGGAATGTATGTTTAAAGTACAGGGTATACACAGTGTTTCCCATCTCTAATTGGACAAGAAGCATTCCCATTTTGCAGATTTAGGAAACTGAGGCATGAGGTGTGCTTCATACCAAAGACAATTGATAAGTTGGGGGTGTAGCTACTCACATTTGTGCCCCACCTTTTCTAAAACAAGGGCAGGGCAGGAAATAAGGACTATTTCATTTTATCTTCATATCGACCCTTTGAGATTGATTAGTCTGAGAGATAGAGATGGATTATTTCACCATAAGGGTCTGTCTGGGCAGATTTGGGGAGCTGTAGTTTACTGAGGTTGGTGCGAGATGTTAGGACTCATGACTCCTACTCCTACTTAAAGTGGCTTCATAGTGCTTTAAATGTATGGCATGAATGTGACCTAAGTTGGACACAATCCAAAATATACAATAATTCAATGATTGTTTTTATTTTTAGTGGAACTGAGGTGTTTGTGTGTGTTTGCTTCTCTTTGAGGTCAAGGAGCAAGATAAGGAATTAGACAAAATCCATGAGGATAAGCTCGATGGTCAAGATTTTCAGAAAAAAAACCTCCTGGTCCTTCCCCCCCCCCCATCTCATTGCCCAGATGCTCAAAGAAGGCGAGTGAACTGGTGCCAGAGAGCAAGGAGCACCAGCCGTGGGGCTAGGATGTTCCAGGAATTGGCAGTGGGCCTCCTACTGGTCACCAGCCTCAGCAGGTGCCAATATTTGATGCTGGCACCATCCACCGCCCTATGCATTACCTCATATCAGCACGACTGAGGTCTCTCCCATCTCCTTGCTGCTTGCACCAGAGGCTGAATCCAATTGCCACCCATCCCCTTTGGACCACAACACGCACGCAGTCCGCGGCAGCAGCGCTTTGCCTCTCGCTATTGTCTGCCAGGCTAATCAGCTGTGCAGAGCCCCACTGAGAATTCCATGGGAAAATTCCTTTGGATGGAAGCAGAGGAATAATCCACAGGTCACAGGCGAGAGTTTCTCAGCGTCCCACGCTTGCCATGGATCAAATTCCCTGCTGGCTCTCTTTGCCCGCCAGGCATTAGAATCAAAGGCATCTCTGGGAGCTGAAAGAGTAGAGAGAGCTACCTCCCGCCCGCCCCCCTCTCCCGCCGCAACTCCATTTGCCGTGTTTAAGCTTGCTTTTTTGGATGGTGTTGAAAAAAATAAAAAAGGGGGGGAATGAATCCAATGGCAAAGAGTCCTTGGCAGAGCTGCAGCTCCAGCTGCTGCAAGGGTCTTTGTCTGCCATGGGAATGGGGGACCTGGAGAGGCCTTTCCGTCACAGAGCCGCTGAATGGGGCACTCAAGGATCTCTCGGGGTGCCAACTTGCCCAAGCGTCTGGGCAGGCACGGATGTCGTGTTTGAGTGAAGCAGAAAAGTGGCCGTTTCTCCAGGAGAAGCAGAACTGGGAAAGGGTAGCCAGGCTGTTTCCAACAATCTCCAGTCTTCAGGGACTGTTAAAGAATGATGCCCAACTCCTACCTGGAGCGGGAAGTTCCTTGTGCTTAGAGTACATCTAGAGTTGCCACCTTTGTTCTGGCAAAATTCAGGACAGGGTGGGGCAGGGCAGCTGGGGGACAATTCCCCCCCCATCTGAATTTGTACATCTGTCTGTGCTTGGCTACGCAAAGCTTAAATACATCACCTTTCACACACCCTTTCAAACACATGCATTTGGAGAGGATCCCTAACTTGGCAGAGAGAGAGAGAGAGAGAGAGAGAGAGAGAGAGAGAGAGAGGACCTGAAATACAGGCCAAAACTGTATCAATACAGGATGTAGCATTTTACATTGAAATACGGGACAATCCTGTATTTTCCAGAACAGGTGGCAAGCCTAGCAGCCATACCATACATTTAAAGCACTATGGTACTACTTCGAACAGTCGTGGCTTCCTCCCCCCCCCCCCAAGAATTCTAGGAACTGTAGTTTTTTAAAGGTGTTGAGAGTTGCTGGGAGACCCCTGGTTTCTTCACAGAACTACAGTTCCCACAATTCCCTGGGAAGAGGGATTGGTTGTTAAACCAACCTTGAATATCGTAGCTCTGGGCAGGGAACGGTGTGTGTGTCTCTTGGTACCCTTAACAAACTACAGCTCCCAGGATTCTTTGGGTGGGGAAGCTCTGTCTTTTTAAAGTGCTATCACAGGGCTTTAAATGCATGGCATGAATCTTGCCTTAGGCTTGTTCACACATGGCACTGAACAAGCGGTGCTTACTCATGTGCAAGTGAAAGGGTGCACACTTGCTAGTTTGCACAGCTCAAATGTTGCGCTCACTGGCTTGTAGCCAGTGCTACTCCTACTCAAAGAAGACCCACTGAAGTCAATAAATGTGGCTAACATAGGTTCATTCATTTAAGCTGGTCTACTGTGAGTTGAACTTAATTGGATACAATCCAGTGACCATGCTTTTTACATAAAGAACTTGTTTGTGCAGCTCAACTAATTGTGTACACAGGCACACTGACTGCACACTTGTTGAATGTAATGTATGAACACCCCAAGTGTCAGCAGGAGTGGGGGTGGACTACAGACACATAATTTGGTATTTAGAAGCAGTTGCATTAGGAATAGTTTGTGGCGCCATAATCAGCTAAGGGCAGAAGAAGACACAAAGGTCCATCTAGCCCATCGTTCTGTTTTCTACAGTAGCCAATCGGATGTTTCTGGGAGGCAACAGCCCTCTTCGATTGGTTGTACCAAAGAAGAGGTGCCCTGCCTCTATCAAGGTACCATAGACCCCTTGATAGATGTAACGTTCCCCCCCCCCAGCATGTTTTCACACACCCCTTTTCAAACTGGTTACATCAGTAGTCCCCCCCTCACTGCAATGAATTCTATAAAATATGATTTTTTTTGGAAGAAATTATTTTGCCCATCCTGAATCTACAGTAGAAAAGAGTGCTTTAGATGGTGTATAGAATTAGGACTTTTCTCTTGGGGTGGGAGAGAGAACACTTCCCCCACTCACCTACTGCAGGAACACAGAATGGGTCTGTTGAAGTCTTGTGTGGTTACTTCCCTATGATTTAATGCTGAACCTTAATGCACCTGGGTCTGGGGTCACGAAAATACCTGACCCCCATTCTAAGAAATCAAGAATTTTAAAGGAGACTCCCCTTTATAATCCCCTGATTTCACAATTGCACTGTCTGAGTCTTGAAATCGGTGTGGCGATAAGAATGCTGCCAAATCAGAAGTTTATGCTTATTGTATGGTTGGCAACCGCTTCAGGGCTTTTTATTACTATTATTATTTAAAGGACATTTAACAAAGTATATGATTTCTGCCAAAGAAGCCTGAGAACTATAGTTTATTAAGGGTACTGGGAACTGAGCTCTGTGTGTGGGGAACTACAGTTCCCAGGTTGTTGGGGGAAAGCCATGCGCTTTCAGTTTGCTTTCAATGTATGCTGTGGATGTGACCGAAGAATACATTGAGGGACTACTATATTTCTATTGGGACTACAGTGCACAGAGAAGGGAGTGTTAACTCCCTAGCAGTTAGCCATTCTTTTTTTTGCGGGGGCAGCAGGGGGAAAAGCTTCCATTGTCACCAGTGGGAGCTTCCCTTCTCTACCCTAAGGCTGGTTGCCACACTAGCGGCAGCCCTTCACTGCAATCGGGGCGGAGAATGAAAGGGTTAAACCTCTCCTCTCTATGTGCTGTGGTCCTGATTATAATCACCCCACACAGACATGACTAGTATTAAATTTTAAAATCTGCTAATGTGGTTGCTAATCACACAAGAGACACAACATCTAGTCTGAGCCTCAAACCTTGTGCGCTGGTGGTTTTTTTAAATGGGGGGAGGAATGGAGAGCAGCAAGTTGTAAACCCTGAAGGCAGGTGGAGGGGGCCATTTTCAACCTGAGGGCCACAATCCTTCTCGACAACTTTCCGAAGGCCACGTGCCAGAGGCAAAATATAATCTTCCACCTGTGCATAGAAGGCTACAAGGACGCAGGTGGCGCTGTGTTCTAAACCACTGAGCCTCTTGGGCTTGCCGATCAGAAGGTCGACGGTTCGAATCTCCACGACAGAGTGAGCTCCTGTTGCTCTGTCCCAGCTCCTGCCAGCCTAGCAATTTGAAAGCATGCCAGTGCAAGTAGATAAATAGTATCGCTGCAACGGGAAGGTAAACGGTGTTTCCGTGTGCTCTGGTTTCCATCACGGTGTTCTGTTGCGCCGGAAGCCATGTAGTCATGCTGGCCACATGACCCGGAAAACTGTCTGTGGACAAACGCCAGCCTGAACCGCTTGGCCTGAAAGTGAGATGAGCACCACAACCCCATAGTCGCCTTTGATTGGACTTAATTGTCCAGGGGTCCTATACCTTTTTTCTTTTACCTTTACTCACATTCACACGCACACCCAGACGTGGTTCATGAACATTTTCCAGCCAGGCAAAAATGTTGGGGTGCAAACCAGGACAAGTGAAGAGTATGGCCTGGAGAGAGGGGGGAATTACTGGGGAGAGTTCCATGGGTCAGACAGAGAGGTCCAGAGAGTCCCTTGGCTTAAGGTCTTAAGACTACAAAGATGCTGCTTGTGAGCATCCTGTAGGCATCTGGTTGGCCACTGTGAAAACCAGATGCTGGACTAGATGGACCACTGGCCTGATCCAGCAGGCTGTTCTAATGTTATTCTGATAACTTTGAAGGTGTAGAGGCATTGGTTGCTGACACTGGTGGCCTTGTGTGATGGTACAGTGAGCTTGGGCTGCTTCTCTGGTTGGTATTGATGGGGGTCTTCTTCTTTTGTCTCCCACTCTGTCTGCAGAACTCGATCCGGCACAACCTGTCTCTGCACACCCGCTTCATCCGCGTGCAGAATGAGGGCACGGGCAAGAGCTCCTGGTGGATGCTGAACCCCGAAGGGGGCAAAACCGGCAAGACGCCCCGCAGGCGAGCTGTCTCCATGGACAACAACAGTAAGTTCCTGCGGATCAAGGGCAAAGCCAGCAAGAAAAAGCAGCTGCAGGCAGCCCAGGAGCGCGGAGAGGAGAGCCCGGTCAGCCAGCAGGCCAAGTGGTCGGAGAGCCCCAACTCCCACGCGAGCGAGGAGTACGACGCTTGGGCCGACTTCCGGACGCGGGCCAACTCCTCGGCCAGCACCTTGAGCGGGCGCCTCTCCCCCATCATGGCCAACCACGAGCCGGACGAGCTGGAAGAGGATGACGGGACTCCGTCCTCCCCACTGATGTACCCCAGCCCGTCCAGCACCATGTCTCCCTCCTTGAACGCCCGCTGCTCCGTGGAGATGCCCCGGCTGACCGATCTCACCGGCACCATCAACCTGAATGAGAGCCTTGGTGAGAGCCTCCTGGAAGACCTGCAGGACAACTACAGCATGAGCCCTGCCCAGCCGCTGCCCGCCGGGGGCCTCCGGCAGAGGAACTCCAGCTTCAGCTTCAACTCTAAGTGCTCTGCTGTGGGCGCTGGGGGAGGCGGAGGTGGTGGAGGAGGAGGAGGAGGAGGAGGAGGAGGAGGGAGCACCTACTGTGGGACCATCTACAGCCAGCCGGCCATGAGCCTTATGCGCCGCCTGCCCATGCAGACCATCCAGGAGAACAAGCAGGCCACCTTTGCTCCCATGAACTCCTACCGCAATGCCTCCTTGCAGGACCTGCTCTCCTCCATCTCCTACGCCCACAAAGAGGGCGAGGCGCACATGCCGCAAGCCAGCAGCATGGGGCCACCCCGCGGCCACAGACAAAACCCCCTTGTGTGTGGCGGCGGGGGTGGCGGCGGCAGTGGCGGAGAGATAGGTCTTGTCCCCTACCCTCCCCACTCGTCGTCCCTCATGAAGAGCAACGCGTTGTACCACCCGTCACCAGCCAGCCACCACCACCACCACCCGATCAGCAACAGTGCCTTACCCTCTCCTATCAGCCTTATGAGCCTGCCCAATGACTCTTGCAGCATGGTGGCCATGCCCCATCACGGGCACATCCATTCCTACATCAACAACCAAGGGGCGCACATGAGTCTGCTAGACTCCTTGCAGGGACCCTACCCAGAAGCCATGCACACCCCTGTTTTGGGCCAGGACAGATTCCCAGCAGACTTGGACTTGGACATGTTCAACGGTAGCTTGGAGTGCGACGTGGAGTCCATCATCCTCAACGACTTTATGGACAGCGACGAGATGGACTTCAACTTTGACTCAGCTCTTCCGCCGCAAAACGGCCTCAACATGGCCACTTTGCCCAGCGCCCCGCAGCCCACCAATCAGAGCTGGGTGCCAGGGTGAGACCTGCTTCAGACAACTCTGACCCACCAGTCAGCAGGATGAGAGGGTGGGGTGTGTGTGGAAACAAACTTTCTCCCCCGCCCTACTCCGCCTTTCTTATTTTCTTTGCCTTCATTTGTTCAGCCAGGCTAGAGCCATCTGTTTAAACTTGACGACAACACTAAACACACACATACACACACACACACACACACACACACACAAATACACAATGTAGGGTAAAATGTTTTGAAAGGTACCGGCGACTACTCGCTTGTGCCAGGTGTATCGTGCAGTAAGTCAGATCTGTCTTTGATGTGTGCAATAGGCACAAGTTAGCCATGGCATTGCAGAGCTGCTGCCCGCCCACCCCCTTCCCTCCCCCCTTCCCTACTCCTCCCTTCCTGGGCACCTGCACTATTGCACAGAAAGAGGGAACTAGTGATTTGTGGCTAGAAGAGTCATCTGGGTCTCCACGGTGGCCTAGGTAGCCTCAGTGAATTGACAGCTCTGGCTTTTCATCCACCCCTTTCCTAATTGTTTTCAGTACCGCTCAAATCTAATTGGACACCCTAGCTCCATTTCCTGGCCTTTGTCCATCTGTGACACTCCTTTGGCAAGGGCCAGTAGCTTAGGATCCCCTTACTTTTATTATGGTGGGGGACGGGGCTCTGCGCGGTCTTGATAGATAGCAGCACCAAGAGCTGCAGGGGAGAAGCTTGCAGCACTAAAGGCAGTTGTAACATCAGTTTGCTCTGCTACCGTCCCTGCCCAGCTGTTCCCACCTCCAATCACACTCATGGCATGGCTGGTGCAGAAGGGAGGGGCTCCCCCCAACCGTTGTAGATCCAGCAACTGACATTGTGGTTTCCATAGCCCACTGTGCAAAGGGAAGCTGATCGGAGCAACGCCAGCTTTTTCACACATACCCCAACCCCGTGTTTGCAACAAGAAACAACAGGCAGTTGGGGCATGAAATGTGTGTGCATACAGCACAAGCAGAGGCATGTGTGCCAGCATGGGCCTGCTTCAGTGCGCAAGCAACGCACAACTTTTTGCACACATGAGTGGCACTTACTGCTACGTTAAGAGCCAGCCACAGGTTTGGCATGGCGAATGCTGTTGCTGCTGGCCTGGGAAACGGCCAGGGTAAGCAGGGAGGCAGGGGTGGGGAACAGTGGCAACTATTTATTCTGGTGGTATGCACCCTCTGGCCTGCGAAGGCTCACCATCGCCAATGCAACCCTTGCTAGGTTTGCGTGGGAACTTGTAGCCTGTAAAGCGAGGAGGGCAGCTATAGCAAGTAAAGATTCAGGAAGTGGGGAGGAAGGTGCAATAAACCGAGATACACACAGACACAGGGGTGGAGAAGGAGGGCTATTGGCAAAAATCTGGAATTTGACCAGCCCAAAATCATCTAGGCTAGGAGAGGTGATGTGGCTTCCCATGAAAGCTGTAGTCCGAAGGCTGAAAATGGAGGAGCCCAAGACACCTCGAAGTAACTAGTTTTCTACTTAGACAGCTCATAGCAGGTTAGTGGTGGACAGATGTTAATGATGATTAGGGAAAACAGGTGCTGGGTGAAGCTAGAGTTTCTCCCCAGTGCGGAGCTCTTAAAAGTACTGGAGTGCCATACAAAGTTCTGCTGGACAGCCATAGGTTCTGTCTATATCAGCATACTTTTTTGCACAAAGTCAGGACCTATCAATTGGGCCATCTGAAACGTTCACCCTGTGACAATAAGGATAGGTGTCAGTAGCTTGCAGAGTTTGGAAATGTGATCAGTTTCTGATAGGACCTCTAGTTGTAGCTAGGCAGGGCTTGGATGTTAAATTATTTGAGGGCTTCCTGTTCTCTCTGATATGAAACATATCAAATTGCCTTATACAGAGTGTTGGGTCCATCGAACTCCATGTTCTCTACACTGGCTGGCAGAGGCTCTTGTGGGTTTCATTGAGAGGTCTTCCTATCTGAAGATGCCTGGGGTAGAACCTAGGACCTTCTGCACAAAAAACATGGGCCTGGATACAGAGCTCTAGTGAGATTTCTGCCTCTCTCTCTCATGGGACCGCTTGATGAGATGTGTGTGTTTTGGGAGCAGGGAAGTGTGGAGCACGTACTTCCTCACTTCCTCTCCCACAACCCTGACACCCTGTCTTTATGATGTCACTTCCAAAGCTGCTCCTTGACACCCCCTTGCTTGTTTATTAAAAGGAGGTTGGGCCTGTCCAGGGATGCCAAAACTCCATGAACAAGAGATTCAATGTCGGCTTGTCTGAACATGGCAAATTAAGAAATTTGCTTATTTTGAACTACTTGTTCCTCTTCTTTGAATCATGGCAATGAAGACAATGAGCAGTGCTTCCCCCCACCCCCCAAAATATAGGTGATGGAACTCAACATGAAGTTGTTACAGCAAGTCACCGGCCCATGAGCTAAGCCCCCTAGAAACATCTCCTTTGCATCAGCCAGAGCTGGGCTCCAAAATCCACATTAAGCCTGGCTAATAACAGGAAAGGGCTTGAGGAGAGGGAGGAAAGTGACAGACAAGGGAAGGTCCCATACTCCTCGCCAGGACACCCTGTGCAGGAGTACAGGGGAGCTGCTTTGTCCTGCTAGATCAGATGCTTTGTCCATCAAACCTCGTTCGTCTAGTCTGACTGTCAGGGTCTCACTCAGATAGTAGTCTTCCCAGTGACCTGCTGTGTTATAACTAGGGACCCTGGAGATTGGACCCAGGAACTGCAAAACATATGCTCTGCCACTGAGCTGTCAGCCACACTGGAATCATAAAGCACAGGAAGCAGCCCTTCCTCATTGCCTGCTCCTTGATCTTTTGAATTGGGAGATTCCAGGGGATCTTCTGCAGGCAAAAAGCTGTGTGTGGCTGCTAATGGATGATTCCCTCCTCTTGTGCTCACCGAATCAGCTCCCTGCCCATCTTCCAATGTGATTGGGGCACACCTGGATTAAAACACACAGTGATCATGTAGTCTTTTCAGCCATTGTCCCCTTAAGCAGATCCTTAGGTATGCTTAGATGCCTCCCTTAAAAAACAGAGGGACCTTAAGACTGTTTCAGTGGTGCCTGGGTCTTGCCCACCACATCCATTCAACCAATAATTAGAAATCTACTTTTATGTTTGAGATTGCGAATCACGGCTTCGTCCCGTGGAACCTAAACAAAACTTGAGAAATGAAAACCATCAGCACTGTGATTAAAAAGGGGGAAAGTTTTATGATTTGGTCACTCTGAAGGAGCAGGGGAGTGTCATGTGCAGAAAAGAGCCTTCTGGGTACATAGCTCAGGTGGAGTCTTTAAAAGTGCATCTATCTGTTCTGGCTGCGTATGAAGGGCTGGGTTTTGTTTTTAAGCAACAAGGAAGCCTTGCCACTGCTTCAGGCAGCAGCTCAGTCTCCCTGGCCATGCTCCTGGAACATGCGCCTCAGTGTGATGCTATGTGAGGAGGTGGCTTCATTCTCAGGGGGATCCCCTGGCTACCCCTCCCCCTTTTGTGGGGCCATGCATGATAGTCCCTAGGGACATTCCTTTCCAGGGGCTTAAGCGGAGCTGACAAGCCACTGTTTCTTAGGGGAGATTCAGCCCACATTTAAAGATGAATCCGCCCAATTCGTACTTTCCAGAACAATACACAAACTTAAAAACAGCCATCTTTCAAAATCTGCACATGCCTGAATTTTGAAAGGCAGTTCTCCAGCCAAATAATGCGTGCAAAAAAAATGCACATACAAGAGTAGAGTGTGCATTGAAGTGCATATGTTAAAGTAACACTCAAAAGGCACATGTATATTAGGCAAAAATGCATACAAACGTGGGTATATTAGGAAAAATTTGCACTAAAATGTTGATGTATTTTCAGGAGGACTTTTTTTTAAAAAAAAAGTGAAACGATATGAATACCTGGATAATTTAAGGTTGGGTAAATTAGAAACTGGGAGAAACCAAACCTGTCAGATTCTTCCATCCTGACTGCTTCTTTTCTGTTGTGCAAAAGAAGAAAAAAGCCCTCAGCTTCCTTGTATTTAAGCCGGAGATGAGATGATCTTTAAAAGAAATTTGTCCACCTCCAAAAATAATTGAATACCTCCCTCCCTGCTACTTCCACAGATGGTGGGAATAATATTCAGCTTCTGGCGGTGGGGGGGGGCACATTTAGCTCAGCTCTGCTTTTGAGCTGGCTGCTTGCACACTCTGATGTGCAGGAGGAAGCAGATCTGTATCTGGGACCACCAGATGCAACTGCACAGCCCGTTGCCCGTGACTTGAACTAGAGGGGAGAGAGCAGGATGCTACGTAGACCATCATATTACCATGCAGAAAGAAACGTGTTTCTAACGGACATAATGGGCATAACTTAAGTGTCTGCTTAGCATGGAACGGAAAGGTGCTCTCTGCCAAGGTAAACATTATGAATAGAGAGTGAGGTTGGCCTCCAGGCAGATTATCTTAAGGATAGCCTCAGCTCTTGCTTTTGGTTCATGTCACAGCACAGTTTCTGGACAATGAGAGAGAGAAAAAAGTGCATCCACTCTCCTCTCCCCCTTCCTCGGCTTGCCACCACACCACAGCTATTTATTTTACCCCGCCATTATTCTGCTTCTCCCCTACCCCACCCCCCTGTGATTTGCACCTGGACCAGGTCCCAAAAGCCTATCAGGATTTGGGCAACATATCTTGCTACAGCTCATAAGAAGGGGAGGGTTTCCCTCCCAATTTTGCCCATGAGACTGGCAGGATATGTGTTGGAGTAGCCTGCATTCCTCTTTGCTCTGGGTTTCTATCAGCCCCAGGCTAAAAATAATAATAATTAAATAACTTCAGATGGGCTCACAGGCTATAAATGTTTACATTGCTGGATCATGTACTGAATTTAATATATTTTGACTCTGTAGGATTCTTTTTGTTTGTTTGTAACCTTTATTGCAATGATGCTTTTTTTTTTTTACTACTATAATTATTTTGGTCCAGCTCCTGAGATCATTTTAATAATTTCAGCCTCAGTTTCCCAAATGGATTGGACGAAAACACTAATCATAATCGGAGCGGCGAGTCCGGTGCCAGCAGTCTGGCGTACACAGAAGCGGCAGGCTGTCAAGTATTTGTTGCTTGTGGAGCAAGGGTGTGTGTGTGTGAGAGTGAGTCTGTTCCCTGAGGATTAGGAACCCAACCGTCTCCATTTAATCTTCTGTGAATGCGCATGCGCACACACCCACACCCTTGATCTCGAAGTGATGGAGAGAAAGGAAGGAGAACCTGGAAGGAAGATAGAAGTGGGAAATGCCTGCTCTCACTCTGTACACCCCAAAACCTGTACAGTGCAAATCAAATCATGTCCCCCAGTGTTAATGCAAGGAGACTGAGAGACGAAAAAGGCCCCCCTCCCAGTGCACCCCAAGCTGTGACCCCAATTTTGTGGAGGGCAGGAGGAGAGGCTAGCCCCCCTCATATGCTACCTGGCCACACAGCAGGCTCAACCAGAGAGACCCCTCCCCCAGCAGCAGGAAGCGCCCCTCTTTGCTCAGCGATCTTTGTGGTGTGTTAACCGTGAGGTCATCGTGTGTGCAATGGAGTCATATTTGCTAAGCGTCGTGTTTTACCGTCTTTTTTGTGGAAGTGCAGTGCAGCGCTGAGGGGCTGGGGAGTCGAGCGAGGGCTGGGCAGGGGCGGGCCGAGGAGCCGATGGCAGCCGCTTAGGAGGGCAGTGGCCTTGGAGGGATGGTGGTGATGAGCAGGGAGATGAAGGAGAGCAACTGAGGTGGCAGAAAACAAAACTGAAATCATGGGAGTGTGTGGGATAGTTCACTGGTTGCCTTGGAAATTGAGATTTATTTATTTACTTAATGCCACCCACCCACCCACCTGGGCTTCTATGGGAATACTCAGCCTGTAGCCCTGACTTGAGGGTCAGCGGCCAAGCTAGCCAACAGAAGCAGCTTTGACCACCCCGATGGTCCATCAGTTGATCTGGCCTCTGCAGGCTTTCCTTGTCCCCTTCCCATAAGTCACTGAAACACGTAAATGCGGCTGACAATCCTAAGACCACCCACGTCTCGCCTGCCTGCCTTGGAATAGCTTCATGAAGCAAGTGCCAAGCAGAGGAGACGTCTTGTGTGCTACATGGCCGAGAATGCATGTGGCATGGCCCATGTCCTTGTAGCTTCAGGCACTGTGGCACCCATCAGCCATAACAGGGAAGCATGGCGTGCCCTCACTTTTCCATTAACACTTGGTGCTCCAGTGACTTAGGATTTCTGGTCATCCCCAGAGTGAATACACTGGTGCTGATGCACGTGACTAAGTTAGGTCTGTTGACTTTGGTAGCTCTACTCTGAGCAGGGCTTGGTTGGACACAATCCTCAGCTAAAACGTCAAACAATTCTGCTGGAAACAATTCATTAAACCGAGCCTACATTTAGGGGTGCTCCTCCCTCTGTTTTCTTTTAATTCGCCTTCTTTTTGGGTGGGAGGAAGGACAAATTGTGCTCAAAACTGAAAGATGATTATGCTTTCCACTGTTGTACTCGTGTCACCAATCCGAGGCTGATTCAGAAGGGCCAAAATGCCACTGGCCTGCATGGGTGTGATCCCATCTCCCCAGGGAAGACAAGCTTCTGCGCTGACGTGAGTAAGGAGCGTTCCGTGATGACTCTTACTCCCTTTCCAACTTCCTGAAAACTCTTTGCCCAACTCCTTGTGTAATACAGCCAGTGCTTAGCCAAGGTTCAACTGAGGAAATTATGAAGTAATTTTTTTTTAAAAAAAGAAAAGGGTGCTACAGGGCATGTGCAAAATCCTTCTCCCTCACATAACCCAGGATCATGGAATAGGAGCAGAACTTCCAAGCCAAGCAAGGCCAGCTGGATCCTCAGAAAATCCTCTCTTTTTTTAGACTGAAAGCAGAGCTGCTTTGTGTGAATGAACAGGAGTGGACCTTGCTATACGGTCGTGTAGTCACAGTGTTTTGTGGATCCTGAGATCAGGTTGTGTGACTCCAACATTTCCAAGTACAAAGCTGCCCTTGGGTCAGCCCACCATATCAGGGTCTGTGGGGTGCTTGTATTTTAAAAATAAACAATTACACTGTAAGGAGCAATTGGCTGCAGACAGGGGGTTCCTTCCAGCAGCACCCCAGTTTCAGCAATGCTGAGTCATGACAGTATATTCAGCAGGCAGGTGAGCCATGCAGACCTCTGACCCAAGCGCAGTTGTAGTGCATCAGCAATGCTCTGTGCTTTGCAACTGTGCCCTCATTCCCAGACCTGCGCAGGAGAGCTGATTCACATGATCTGGCAGAAGTTCACGCAGGGTGAGGCTGCACACCAGGTCTGTGGTGTTCAGGTCTCATTGAAACACTAGCTCTACAGAAAGGGCCGGTCTGGGGGGTGGCACTATGCCAGGAAGTTCTGCATAAAGGTTGGGCCAAACCAAACATCTCAATGAAAAAGGAAAAAAGAAAAATGGTGTCTTTCCCCCCCTCCTCGTATTTATAACTGTACAGATTCAAGGGGGGCTTAGGGTTTTCAACAGGCTGTTTATCTCTCACCACACATATATTGTACGCAATGTAACCTTCTTGATTGTGCTATTCTAGTTTTTGTGTATGTGGCAATGTAAAGAACTGTGTATAGTGCATTGTACAGCATATTTTCATGAATAAAATTGTTTTAAATATGAGAAAAAGGGGCGTGTGTTGTGTTAATGTGGGTTGCAGGAGCCATAAAACCCCAGACAAGACGGAAATGTGGGCATTTCTAAAAACAGAAAAATACAGCGGAGGTTTAGGGTTGGATCTAGACTGGGGGTGTGGAGCAGGGCTGGGAAGTTGTGAGCTGGGGATGATTTAGGAAAAATCATAAGGGCCAGATAAAGAGGCTTGCAGACCCTCCAAGTGTTCCTATTTTCCAGGGATGTCCTTGATTTAGAGAAGCCATCCCAGTTTCTGAATGTCCCACTTTTCCTTAGGATGTCCCTATTTTCATTGGAGAAATGTTGGAGTGTGTGGAGTTAACTGGCCCCCGAGCCATCTGAAGGCAATCTTGTATAGGGAAGGTGTGTTTTTTTAATATAAAAAGTCCGTTCGACTTCCAAAATGTTCAGAAACCAAGGTGTGGCTTCCAATTGGCTGCAGGCTTCCAGGTTTGCGGCATTCGAGTTCCAAGTTGTTCGTGAACTAAGCTGTTCGAAAACCGATGTATGACTGTATGTTGGAAGCCGCCCAGAGTGGCTGGGGCAACCCAGTGAGATGTGTGGGGTATAAATAGTAAAATTATGATTATGGAGTGGGTCGTCCCTATTTTCATCAGAGAAATGTTCGAGAGTATGGGCTTGGAGAACTGCATTTGGCCCCCGGGCAATGGTGGCTGGTCCCTACCAACCCATCTAAGGCCCAAGGTCCCCCACTCTTGCACATAATGAAGTTGCTGTTACTGTACTACATTTTGCTCCGATAAGTACATCTGCTCTCTCACTGCAATGTTCCCTCAGCCCAATATATTTTTGCACAAGAGATGTTTGCAGCTGGCCTGCAGGGGCTTCCTGAATGGTGAGCTGGGATCCCTCCTCCTGCCCACTGGCCTGATCAGTTGGCAACTTTAGCAACCTCAGCTCCTTGCCTTCTGGTAGAAGAAAACCCAGGCGTTATCTAATAAGCAAATGCTCTAGAAAACTAATTTCAAGGTGTGAGTACAGAATAGGCACGACACAGTCTTATCCAGCCACAGTGCTGCGGCTCATTTTGAGCATTTAAATTAAAAAGGAGGAGGAAAAGTAAGAAACAGAACCAGAGCAAATGACTCATTGTAGATCTGGATGTCTGTACCTGAAAATTCAGTAGGAGAGTAGTGATGAAAACAGGGAAACAAAAATAGACAAAAAAGTTCTATATATAGGCAAATGAATGCAGCAAAGGCTAAAGCTAACAGTGATCAGTTTACAGATTAAGGGAAATGAAAAATGAAAGCAAAGGGAGAACAGGCAAAAGTGCATATGCAAAGCACAGCAAGATTATTATTATTATTATTTTTAAAACCACACAAATGTTGCAGAAGGAACAAAGGTATTGCAGACAAAGGGGGAAACATGCACACCATGAAAATAAACTCTAAATATATAGAGAACATCCGCCTCGACATTTCCATTGATGGGATACAGGCTGAGGGGTTAGTGTGCATCTGTGCGCACATGCGCAGCTGTGGTGATGCTCTTTCTACTCTGAACCCTCTTTCAACTTTCCATTTTCCCCTCTGCTTCCCCTAGGCAGTTTTTTAGGAGGGCATAATGTAAATGCTTCTTACACTGCTTCTTTTTGTGGCATGTCCCCTGTGGGGAAGAGAGCTCAGCCCAAAAGAGAAAACCCCTTCGGCTCTGCCTCTTACTCTAGAAGAGGCATGTTTGTGTGGACGTGTCTTTTTTGCTCCTAAGGCAGAGCCGAGAAGCTGAGTTCATGAGAATGAGAGAGGACACATCCGCACCATATATTTAAAGCACTCTTGTACCACTTTAACAGCCAAGGAGAATTCTGGAAACTGTGGTGTGTTAAGGGTGTTGGGAAATGTAGGTATGTGAGGTCAGCACCCCTAAACAACCACAGTTCTGAGGATTCTCCATGAGAAGTTGTGTGAGAGTGTTTATAACGTAGGGGAGGGAAAGACAATGGGTCCTGCCTTGAGCTTATTGGAGGAAAGACAGGAGAAAAAAATAATTCTCTCTCTCTCTCTCTCTCTCTCTCTCTCTCTCTCTCTCTCTCTCTCTCTCTCTCTCTCTCTCTCTCTCACACACACACACACACACACACACACACACACGAGTTCCAGGCCTGACTAAATGACAGAGGGGATGGATTTGACAGCATTTCAAGCAACACCTTCCAGGAACCCCATTGGGAGGAAGTTCAGAAGGCTTGGAGCCCAACTTTTGCTGTGTCTTGAGCCTAGAAGCTGCTCTAAGAAGCTCTTGGCCAAAGATGGGGGCGGAGGCTGAGTTGCAGGGCCTGTTGCGTTGACTCGGAAGACCTTAACGGGGCATGTTTCTGTCATAAAATCTTCCATTTGCAGGAATCTTGGAAGCCTTTGAAAGCGTTTTCCCTCAATGTTATTAATTAAGGCAAAAGAATCCCCATATGGAAAGAGAAACAGTCAAGTTATATTTTTGCTAAATACGCAGCACCATATGGTAACATACAGAAAATTGGCCACATCGGCGGCTCTGGCTATATTTTACCATATGGTCCTGTGCGCTTTATAATTTCTTTGTTGTTTTTTTCTTCTCCCCAAAGAGGGCATTGTCTTATGGGGTTGGAAATGAACAGCTTGCCCCAGGGGAGGAGAGGGAAGTGGCAGGGCCCGGCTCGTGCTTCAGAACGAGGCTGGGAAGGGATCCAATCTCTGCTTCTCTGAGGGATTGGCAGCGCTTGGGTGGAAACACCAGGCACGGGGGCCCTTTCTTTGACAGCGCAGAGACACGAGTGCCATGGGGCACCCAGCTAGAGGGGTATAGAAAGGACTCCCTCTTGTAAACAGGAGGTGCCGGGCAAGACATTTTGCTGCCTTAGGCAAAGGATAAAACGGCGTGCACACACACACACACATATTCCACATAGAGTGGCAAATCCCACTTCAGCCCTACCAATGAGGCACTGCCCTGCTCCTGATGGAGATCAACAGGGTGGTTACAAAGGTGGAGGTCAAGGTGAGTGGCACGCAGCTCTCTTCTCCAACAGGGGAATCAGGAGAAATTGCTGAGGGGCGCCACCACCTCTTAGCAAACGCCGCCTGAGGCAGTCGCCTCACTCTGCCTAATGGTAGGACCGGCTCTCAACCCAGCAGGGGAAACGTGCTTTCTGGGAACAGGCCCTACCTCAGCTTAATGTGGATTGTCAACCCCTTGTGCCCCATTTAATCCACCCTTGCCCATAGAACAACATCAATTGCATAGGGAGTCTCCAAATTTAGGGGGAATTAAAGGAGGCACAAGGAGTTCATAATCCAAATTAAGTCAAGGTATGCACAGGCTCACAGAGACTCGCAGAGCAAAGAGGGCAAGCGTTTACATGAGCCTCTCAGATCCCATACATTAAAAACAACTACCACACCACTTTAATCAGTTGTGGCTCCCTACCCTGAATCCTGGGAACTATAGTTTGTTCAGGGTGCTGGGAATGGTTAGGGGATTCCCTTCACAGAGCAACAGTGGTTTAACAGTCAGTCCCTCTTCCCAGGGAACTCTGGGAATTGTAGCTCAGTGGGGGGAATAACAACCCACAGTGATGCAGGTGGCGCTGTGGGTTAAACCACAGAGCCCAGGACTTGCCGATCAGAAGGTTGGCGGTTCGAATCCCCGTGACGGGGTGAGCTCCCGTTGCTCAGTCCCTGCTCCTGCCAACCTAGCAGTTTGAAAGCACGTCAAAGTGCAAGTAGATAAATAGGTACCACTCCGCTGGGAAGGCAAACGGCATTTCCGTGCGCTGTTCTGGTTTCACCAGAAGCGGCTTAGTCATGCTGGCCACATGACCCAGAAGCTGTATGCCAGCTCCCTCGGCCAATAAAGAAAGATGAGCGCCGCAACCCCAGAGTCGGCCATGACTGGACCTAATGATCAGGGGTCCCTTTACCTTTAACAACCCACAGCAGTCTTAACAAATTACAGTTCCTGGGATTTTTTTAATTTTTAATTTTAGGTAGCCCTGACTGCTTAAAGCGATATGATGCTGAGAGACTGCACCTGCTGACTCCCAAGAAGAGCATCAGAGCAAGGGGTGCCTCCCTTCAACTAGAAAACTTTATGACCAAGAACTAGGCCTGGCTTTGCTTTTTATTTCCTTCTTCCCAATACTTTTTCCTTTCTCATCATACATTGCAGGTGGTTGGACTAGATGTCCCTTGTGGTCCCTTCCAACACTACCATTCTATGTATTTTAGATGGCACGCCTGAGGCCAGAGACTTATTACTAGTTGTAGGGAGCTACTCTGGGAGCCTTTTTCATCTGAAGAGCAGGGTGCAAATGCTTAAATTATGATGCTGGGCCCATTATAACAGTGCAGGCCCTGGAACTTGTGTATCAGTAGTGTTATTGTTGTTACTCTTGTTATTATTAATAATAGTCTGCCTTTCAAGAAATATGAAGGCAGTTCACAAACAATTAGAAGCCAACAGCAAAACAACAACAACAAGACCAATGATAAATAAATAGCTACCTGTAACCAACTAAAGTACATAGTAAAACAGCCACAGTAAAACATCCATCATTAAATGTAAAATAAACCAATTAAAACTATGGGGAGGGGACATCTGTAAAAATGCAAGAGTATCCCTACCGCTGGATCAGAACAACTATCCATTTATTTGTTCATAAATAATATTTATATACTGCTAGCTCATATAGAAAACGTCTAAGTGTTGTGCAGAAAATAAGAAATCACGATAAATGTGAGAAAAATTGGTAAGCTGAAAATGTTGTAAGGGATAGGCTAGTGCTTCAGCAGATCTCAGTAATCAAGCTGAGATATATACAGTTCAGCTAGTGCTTAGGGTATTCGGGAGCCAAGTTGTTAAGATGAAATACAGAGACTTTGAACCAAGCCCAGTAGCCTGTGGGCAGCCAGTGTAGAGGCTTCCATAACTGTGTTCCATGCTGTCAGCCATTGGCCAGTGTGGTGTAGTGGTTAGAGTGTTGGACTAGAACCTGGGAGACCAGGATTCAAATCCCCACTTGGCCATGAAGCTCACTGGGTGACCTTGGGCCACGCATGACCACTCAGCCTAGCCTACCTCACGGGGTCATAGTGGGAATTAATTGAGGAGGGGGAGAACCATGGATGCCAGCCCTGAGCTCCTTGGAGGAAAAAGCAAGATATAAATGCAATACGTTAGGGAATTTGCCTTCTCTCCACTGCATCTGGTCCAGTGTTCTGTCTTCACAGTGGCTCACCAGATGCTCACAAGCAGGACATGAGTGAAATGGCTTCTTCCTCTTCCTCCTCCTCCTGAGTAGATGAGTCAGGCAGCTTATGTCCCACCCTGTACTAATTGTCAGACTTTTTAGCAAATTCCAAAACCCTCCAGCAACTTCTCCTTCTGATTATTTTGCCAATGATCTCCTGTTCTGAAATGGTATCTGTCCCCCCCTCGCCCCCCACCTCAGTTTTCAGCAGCTGAAATATCAATTCCAGATGGCGGAACATGTTAAAAATAACAAATCTCCAAGAGCCACAAAACCTGCTGAAATTAACGAACCTCCTTGTGTTAAGCACTGAACAGTTTCCAGATAAAGAAGGGCAAATTCTCAAGTCGCTTTCCCCACCCGCATCGCCTCTCTCCACCTTCACGGAAAAGACACAGCAGAAGAACATATGAAAAGGCAGCCTGGATTAGGAAATGGTCCATCTAGTCCGCCATCTTGTTTTCACAATGGCTGACCAGGTGCCTCTGGAAGGCCAGCAAGCAGGATTCAAGCACAAGAACACTTTCCTGTGGTTTCCAGCAATTCAGAAGCACAACTGACTCCGAGCATAGCCATTATGACTAGAAGCCATCAATGTCCCTCTCCTCCATAAATCTGTCCAATCCAGTGTTAGAAATGGAGATTTGTAAGCTAGGATCTAAATGGCACCTTAAGCCTAGGTTATGGGCGCAACAACAGAATGTCTAGGCGCGCTGTTTTATAACAAGAATGCAAGGCTGAAAATGAAGGAACTGCAGCTCAAATATTATGTTCATTTTTCACATGGTCTAATCCTTCCCCTGCCCACCCCCCTAATATTCTTAAGAGGGTCTCTTCTCCAGTCTTCAGTGAGTAGCTGGAAGTGGGGAGGCAGAAAAAGGTCCTCCTTTCCTTCCACTCTGCAGTCTTAATCTGAAATCTTAGGCCCAGTACTGTGCCCAGAGCTCAGAAACTGCTCAAGCTAATGAAATTCCCTGTCGCAAAATGTGCCTAGAACAATGGGAGTTTCGAACACTAGTCCAGTCCTCTTTTAAAGCCACCCAAGTTGGTGTTCTAGTATTATGAGAGAAGGTGAACAACTCTTCTCTGCCCAAACTTCCATCCTGTCACATCTGACTCCCCTTTTCTCTCATCTCTGAAGTCACAAATGCTGCCACCTTTCCTCATAAAGGGAGTTGCTAGATCCCAGCCTGGCTGTTTTTCAACATGGCATCTGGGTCCCGATCCATAAAATGGCTTTGGGTGTGCCCCCACTTGAGCCTTGTGCCTCTTACTACTTTCATCAGCAGGTGCCCTTGGGGACCCCATGAATGGTATGGATGCATCTAAGGATGGTCAAATTTTCCCCCAATTTCCCCCCATTTTAAGTCCAGTTCTTGACATTTCCACATCAGTTTGCTTCTTTTTTTTAAGAGACCATAAGAAAATAAGAAAGTTCATCCATGTTTACATTTGTCAGCAGGTTCAGAGGACGACAACCAGGATGGTGGCAGAGTGGTACCTGGTGGAAGGCAGGAGGCCAAAAGTAGGGGGAGCCAGAGCCAATGACAGGCAGAGCAAACTAATTCCCATTTTGTCACCATCCTCCTTCCTACAGAGTTCTACAAAGGCAAGCCTATGAATGCCACTTGCTGGGATCCACAGGTGGGAAAAGTGCTGAAGCATTCAGGTTCTGCTCAGTGGCTTCCTTCCAATGTGGATGGCCTCTGTGAGGTGGAATACTGGACTAGACAGCTATTGTGTTCTTAAGGGACAGTATCTTGTTGAAGATGGCCATCTGTCATGGATGCTTTTGTGGGAATGTTCAGGGAGGCAGGAGAAGATATATTGTTTATTAATATCCTTCCTAACTTGCACTAGCAACTTCCTTTACTTAGCAGAGTTTCACATTCCCCTTTTAAACACATAGCGGATAGCTGGTTGCAGGCTTGTGTTAACCTTTTACTATTAAGTTCCTGGTAAGTTCCCTTATACCCCTCTTAAAAGAATAAACACACCACGATCTTGTATAAAGTATAGAAAAGAAGTTTACTCACATTCAGTTCACAGTTGGATCCCTGAAGGCAGACTTAGTTACGAAGTATATACATGTGGAGCTATCCCATATGGGCATAATCTCAGTGTCCTCTGTTGACTGAGGGCCAACAGAGCATCTCTAGCTAGAAAGCTGCTCCAATGACAGAGGAAGTCAAAGAGAGTATGTGGGCAGCAAGCCTTGTCCTTTGGTTACCTGGACAGGTAAGGTCATGCCCACCTCTAGTCACATGCAAAGGAAGTATGTCCCAGCCTAGGAGGAAACAGGAAGTTCCAACTGGCTGGACCAAACATCCCCTTGCATGTCCACTCTAGGAAAACAAGGAATGTTGTACTTGACTGCTACTTATGCATCACATCCCACAGCTTGTGTTGAGTTTCCTGCATTTTAGAGGCTTGGACTAGAGGACCCTCGGGGTCCCTTCCAACTCTAGGATTCCATGAAGCACATAGGAAGTTGCTTTATACTGAGTTGGACCCATTGGCCCATCTAGCTCCGTCTATGTTGATTGGCAACAGCTCTCCAGGATTTCAGGAAGGGGACATTCCCATCCCTATCTGGAGATACTGGGGATTGAACCTGCGGCCTCCTGCATTCAGGGCAGAGGCTTTCCCACTGAGCCACAACCCTTCCCTTGCTGAAGTGCACACAACTCGCAGGTCTTTGGCGCTGGGGTCCACTGTTCCCCTGGGACTGAGAGAACCCGCCTTTTCCCTGCCCAGGAAGCGGAGGCCAGGTAGCTGATCTTCCGCCTCCGCCTGCCCTTTGCTTCTTCCAGAGAGAGGCAAGGCACCCCTGAGCTGAAGAGTTGTCATTAAAGCTGGAGAGCCATGGAGGCAAGAGGCAGCACTTAGAAGTCGCTGGCAGCCTTGAGTTATGAGGCTTTGCTTTATTTGCGGGGCAGGGGGAAATGCTTATCTCCCTAACAGTCCATTATGTTTCATTTGAAGATTTGGTGCAATCAAGGCTTTGGCAATGGGGAATGCATCTCTCTCTCTCTCTCTCTCTCTCTCTCTCTCTCTCTCTCTCTCTCTCTCTCTCTCTCTCTCTCTCTCTCTCTCTCTCTCTCTCCATCCCACCCCTCCTCTCCTCTCCTTATCCAAGTTTATCTCCCTATTTCATTACTGCAAGTTGAACTTGCCTGGGTACATCAGCCATGATGAAGTGCATTGCTCAAGTTCTCTGCTGTCCTAGCAGAAAAGAAAAAAGTGGCTGGGTGTGGGGGGGGGGAGAGAAAGGAGAGAGAGGCAGCTGGAGGTTCCTGCTATTTTCAGAGACCTTGGCTGCATGATTTATTCATAAAAAGGCCATTATTTATGCCAAAGAAAGAAGACAGAATGGGTTAGCTTTTTAAGTGCTTATAATGCATTATATGGTACCGTCGTCTGCCAGACATCATTTATAATTGTAGAATCCCTTCACCTCCTTTTCTCCCCCCCCACAACCCGCCAACTCCTGATTTCTTTTTCTTTTTTTTCTGGTGTGCTTCTCCTTCATATCAGCATGGAAGGTGATAGCAAACTCAGTTAATTAGCAGAAGTTGACAGATGTAGCAAGGAGAGGTAAGGTGAAATATCATTGAAGGAGCTGCTGCTCAGGCACCTAAGTGTGGAGAAAGGCTTCTTCCTGCCCGCCTTGATCTCTCCGGTGCACTGAACTGAAGAAGAAGAAGGAGAAGAAGAAGAAGGGGGGTGATGGGGGAAGGCTCAGGAAGGCATTAGCATCATTTGACACACGTCTCCATCCAGAGCTGTGATGGAATTTCTGAATTCTAGCCTCTCCCTCCTCATCCGTCTCCAAGTGGTCTCCTAAGTTTTTCAGGTAATGAGATCCAGTGGGGTGGAGTGGTTACGAGAGTTGGAGTAGGACCTCAAAGGCAGGGCTTCAGCTTCCTACTTGACCATTGGGATCACGGGGTGACTTTGGGGAAACCCACTGCATCTCAGCCTAACAGGTTGTTGTGAGGGTAAAAAGAGGAAGGGAAAACCTGCCTGCAGCTCATTGTACCTTATTGTCCCTTTCGCCTTTGTGTGTGTGTATATATATGTGTGTGTGTGTACAGTGGTACCTCAGGTTAAGTACATAATTCGTTCCAGAGGTCCATACTTAACCTGAAACTGTTCTTAACCTGAAGCACTACTTTAGCTAATGGGGCCTCCTGCTGCTGCCTTGCCATTGGAGCCCGATTTCTGTTCTTATCCTGAAGCAAAGTTCTTAGCCTGAAGCACTATTTCTGGGTTAGCGGAGCCTGTAACCTGAAGCGTATGTAACCTGAAGCATATGTAACCCGAGGCACCACTGTACATACATACATACATACACAGTGCTTTTTCTGGTGGTCCTCAGGGGTCTGCATACCCCTAAACATTTTGTGAATCTAACAGGAGAAGAAACTAATTTTTTTTAATAAAAAAAAATAGTTTCTTCTCTAGCACGGGGAACCATCAATTCCATTGCTACACCGATGGTGGCCTCATTTCCTTTTACAGGGTTCCTGTCAATGGTGATTTTCTTGAGTCAAAATGAGAGTACCCCTAAAAAAAAATTAAGACACACACACAAACACTTTAAACTGATTTTAATATTTTTAAGTATTTTTTTGTTACAGTGACCTGCCCTGGGACTGTATGATGACAGGTGGGCAAGAAAACCAATAACAATACAATAAAAAATAAATATCTTGCTTTAACTCTAGTTTAATTGCTATTAAACTCTTATCTTTTATATGTTTTTAGCTTCTTGTATTTCAGCTGTGCGTTAATTTATGGTAGCTGCCTTTGAGTCCCGTTCTGGGACAAAGGTGAGATATAAATAAGAAGAAGAAGAAGAAAAAGAAATAAGTAAGAACACAAGTGCTCTGCCTGATCAGATCATGGGGACTATATCCAACCAGATGTCCAAAAACTTCAATGATAGGACTTTTAAGGACCTGACTAACACATAAGTTCCTTCTTTCCCACACTGAGCTGTGCCCAAAACAGCTTACAGCAAACTTCCAAAACGTCAAAATAGAGAACATTGGATATACAAATATACAAAATTTACGGAGTGTGTCAGTAAACTCAAAATAGCAAAAATCAAATCTAGCAAACAGAGAGAAAATTCAAGATGGCAAAAAAGAATCTCAATCTAGGCTTATGTACATAAATACCAAGGCAAAACCAAAAGTTAACCGACAAAACTGCTGCACTCCAAAGATCTTGGCTTAAATACATTTCAGAGGAGAGAGGTACGTGACATGCAGCTGGCTCCCATATCCTTACTCCAGAGGAGGCTGACAACACCTAATGGCGACAGAGAGAGAGAGCAATGATGGTAAATCTCTTCCCCAGCTTCCTGGAAGTACCAAAAGCTGCTGCATTTTTGCTCTGAGTAGCAGAACTTCACCGGAGACCAATCTGCAGAGCCAATTCAGCATGCTATTCTAACTGTGGGGAATCAGATATTCCTGGAGAATTGCGAATACATGGTGAGGTTAATTGATTCCTGGCATCTAATGCAGTGGTCTGATCCCCTTTTAAAAATCACCTAAGCCACTGGCTGCCACCACATCATGTGACAGAGAGCTCTGAAAGTTAATTCTGCATTGTGTGAGAAGGTAAGTTTCTTTGGCCAGAATCTATTCATTGGGTGACACTAAAACTCTAAGACAGAAGAAAAAATCTCAGAACTTTCCCAGAACTATTCATCATTTTGAACATCTGTCGTGTTTCATCACTTAACCTTTTCTTAAATTTTTATTTTATTCATTTTCATGTCTAAGATTTGTCACCATACACAAATCACAATCATTTTACAAATAAGATTCTCAGAATTCCCAACTTTCCTCCCCGCCTCCATGGTTTCCCCAGATATTCTTTTCAAACTGCATTGTATCATAATCTCCATATTTTCTTAATTTTTATCACAATTTAATCTCAATTTTTATCACAATTCTTGCTTCATTGCAAGAGTTTTTAAAATCCTGCCAACGTTTTCAATTGTTTGCAGTGTTCTTTCAAATGACTTAAATTTCCCCATTCTTTATTAAATTTATTGTCCTCTTGATCTCTGATCTTCCTGGTCATTTTTGCCAATTCTGCATAGTCCATCTTTATCAGCCATTCTCCTTTTGTAGGTAAATTGTCCTCCTTCCATCTTTGGGCAAGTAGCATCCGCACAGCTGTTGTAGCCACTTTACTTATCCTTTACTCAGTTGACAAGCTCCATATACTTTAGCCCAGAAGCAGAGCAGATCTACTGGTCAGGAGAAGGATCAAAGCTTGGGGGGAAAGACTCCTGCCTGAAGCCCTGGAGAGCCACTGGTAGCCAGTGTAGATCAGGGAAGAGGAACCTAGAACAAATGAGAAATGAAGAGAAACTGAAATGGAGAGATTCGTTAACCCATTTCCAGAGCAGCAGTGCTTATCTAGCTGTTGGGTTTTTTTAAGTGCACCAAAAATGCTCCTACTCTTAGCAGAAATTTCCTGCCTTTTCATGAACATGTTGCTTTTTGCAATGTCTTCAATTGCCATCCTATGCTCATTTTCCTCGGAGTAAAAGGTTAAGGTAAAGCGACCCCTGACCATTAGGTCCAGTCGTGGCCAACTCTGGGGTTGCGGCGCTCATCTCGCTTTATTGGCCGAGGGAGCCTGCGTACAGCTTTCAGGTCATGTGGCCAGCATGACTAAGCCGCTTCTGGCGAACCAGAGCAGCGCATGGAAACGCCATTTACCTTCCCGTCAGAGTGGTACCTATTTATCTACTTGCACTTTGAGGTGCTTTCGAACTGCTAGGTTGGCAGGAGCAGGGACCGAGTAACGGGAGCTCACCCCGTCACGGGGATTCGAACTGCTGACCTTCTGATCGGCAAGTCCTTGGCTTTGTGGTTTAACCCACAGGGCCACCCATGTTCCTCGGAGTAAACCCCATCAAAAAGAATGGAACTTGCTTCTGAATAGAGATGGGAAAAGCTGTCAAATTCACTTTCTCTCAGCTGCTCATTTCCTAATCTTAAGTTCAGTCCTCCACATTTCCACATCTGTTTGCAATTTTTTAAAAATTAAGTCATTAAAATGCATTAGAACATTAGTGCAAATTTCTCCCAATATACACATCTTTGTATTTCTCAAATATACACAGTTTTGCAAAGCAAGTTTCCCAAATATAATGCATTTTTGTACACATGCCTTTTTAGCCACACTTTAGCGTTTTTGTACACGACTTTGCTGGAGAACCTAAATGCAAAATTCAGAGAAGTATGAATTTGGAAGGATGGCTATATTTCAGTCTTCTTCTTCGTGCAAATTTGGTAGGTTTGCCTTTAAATGTGAACGGAATCAAATTCCTCTCTCATACCTACTTCTGAGTAAACGTACAAAGGACTGCGCAGTTATTTCATTTTGTGAATACTGAGTGCTTCCAATCTCCAGTGCAGAAATGTATTATACCCCGAATTAGGGATGCTATCTCTTTAATGGCCTTTCGCTGTATTGTCAAGGCCTTCCTTTTCAGGATGGCTTTTGGTTAAGTGTTTGAATTCCACTGGAAGCTGTTTTAATTGCTTTACTGGGCGCCTTCTGATTATTATTTTAACCTCTTGCGCACTGAATTTTGATAGTTTATTTATTTATTTAAACGTTTCTAAACAGCCCTTCATATAATGGGCTCCCAGTTGGTGTGGAAATATATACTCTCCATACGAAATGCAAATGCAATGAAAACAATGAGAAGGCAACAAAAGCTAGAGAAACTAGAATCAGATGTGAGCAGCAATCTCATAAGCACTTACCTGTGAGTAGGTCTTATGGAACTCAGTGAGGCTTACTTCTGACTAGATGGGTTTAGGATTGCACTGAGATGAAACATAGCCCTTTAAAATGTTTTCTTCCCCCTCAAAAAATCTTCACTTGGGGCCCAAAAGACTGTGGACTGGATCCAGACTTAGAAATAGCAATTGAAATCAACAGGACTACAAGGCACTTCTTTGCACTTGAGAGCTCACAAATGGACATAGTGATCGTGACACCCCCCCCCCCAGCAAAATACAACAGTTTCAGAACTCTGCGTATTCTTCTAGTATTGTTGTATTTTGCTCCCCAATAAAGCAGTAGGCAATACTGTGTCATCCAAAGAAAGCAGAGTTGGCAAGTACCATGCCAGTACAGTGGTACCTCGGAAGTCAAACGGAATCTATTCCGGCTGTCCATTCGACTTCCAGAACTTTCAGAAACCAAGGCGTGGCTTCTGATTGGCTGCAGGAAGCTCCTGCAGCCAATCAGAAGCCATGGAAGACCCGTCAGACATTCGGGTTCCAAAGAACGTTTGCAAACCGGAACACTCACTTCCGGGTTTGCAGTGTTTGGGAGCCAAAACGTCCAAGTACCAAGGCATTCGGGATCCAAGGCACGACTATAATCAATATGGAATTGAGTTGTATTTCCCCCCTCTTTTTTTGAGTTATTATGTGCTTGGCCAAATATTAAGAGGGGACGTTGGGGCACGCTTGTGAATACAACCACAGGCAGAGTGATGTATAGGCAGGACAGAACTGGTGATGACAAAGGGGGAATGTCAGGTGGTTGGAAACTGATCTCACATCCGGTCCCTTTGTCATCCAAGAAGGTTCCAGCTGCCCTGTCAAGAAGGAGAGAGAGAGCCGGTCATTGGAGCAGCAGGGTGGTTAACTCTGTGCTTCTTGGACATGGGTGTGTGTGTGCGTCTCCTACCCCCAAAATGCAGGGGGACGAAAAGGGTTTTGCCTCCCAGAGCTGGGGCCCTGACAGAGTTGCTTTGTATGTGTGTGAACGGATTGAAGGAACTGAAAACTGCAGCATACAGGGCATGCAGCTTCTGTATAAAACTGTGTACAAAGTGTGCAGTGATGCGAACAAAATTTGGAAATACTAATAATAAATAAGCCTGAGCAATGAAGGATTTGTTGGAAAGGAAATGTTTAACCCCAAACATCCGGGGAGAAATTCAGGTGAGGAAAAATTATTCCTAACCATGCAAGTGTCCCTAGAGTTTGGTTGTTGTTGTTTAGTGGTTTAGTCGTGTCCGACTCTTCATGACCCCATGGACCAGAGCATGCCAGGCACACCTGTCTTCCACTGCCTCCTGCAGTTTGGTCAAACTCATGCTGGTAGCTTCGAGAACACTGTCCAACCATCTCATCTTCTGTCGTCCCCTTCTCCTTGTGCCCTCCATCTTTCCCAACATCAGGGTCTTTTCCAGGGAGTCTTCTCTTCTCATGAGGTGGCCAAAGTATTGGAGCCTCAGCTTCATGATCTGTCCTTCCAGTGAGCACTCAGGGCTGATTTCCTGAAGAATGGATAGGTTTGATCTTCTTGCAGTCCATGGGACTCTCAAGAGTCTCCTCCAGCACCGTAATTCAAAAGCAACAATTCTTCGGCGATCAGCCTTCTTTATGGTCCAGCTTTAACTTCCATACATCACTACTGGGAAAACCATAGCTTTAATTATATGGACCTTTGTTGGCAAGGTGATGTCTCTGATTTTTAAGATGCTGTCTAGGTTTGTCATTGCTTTTCTCCCCAGAAGCAGGCGTCTTTTAATTTCGTGGCTGCTGTCACCATCTGCAGTGATGTTTGGAGGCTGCCCTAAACCCAGGAGAGATGCACTCTGACACTAAGCCACCTCTCTTCCCTTTTAATATGGCCTCTCTTCTTCTCCCCTCTGTTCCATGAGTGCTTGTTCTTCTAAGGCATAGTGAGCATGTAAGAGATGCCATGCAGAATCCTTTGCAAGGAAATGTGGTTCCCAGGAGGTCTCCCATCTGAAAAATTGACCAGACCCAGATCTGCATGGCTTCAGCAGGGTGGTGGGCATGTTAGGGGATGCTAATATGGTGCCCTTCTAATGTTGTTGAAATCCAGCTCCCATCAGCCCTAGCCTGCGTGCCCAATGGCCAGGAGTGATAGGCATTGTGGTCCAACAATATCTGGAGGGCACCACACCAGCTACTCCTGCTTCAGGTCACACCTTGGTGATGCTGGCATTGACTAGAGGAACGTCAGAATGAGCCATCACTGTACTTGATGCATAAGAGGCAACGGCAAATTGTAGGAGAGATTTCACAGAATCTTAGAGTTGGGAGGGACCCAATGGTCATCTAGCCCAATGCCCTGCAATGTGGAAATCTCAGCCAAAGTATCCATGACAGGTGTACATTGGCCAGCTGCTGTGCAAAACCCATCTCATATCAGCAACCCCCAAACCCCTGGGGCAAAACCAGGGCTGTCTCTAAGATCTTCCCCCATTCAACAGCTAAAGAGGTGATCAGCTGATTCTTTGATCCTAAGATAAAGAAATAGCAATGTTGAACATGGAAAGTGGTGTAATGCAATCAGCCAGGAGAAGAGAAATCAAAGGCACAACTTGCACGCACACACACACACACACACACACACACACACACACACAAATATAAACACACACATGCACGTGCGCACACAGAGTGCAAACATATTTTCAAGCCAATTAAATTCCCTCTGTAGAAAGCTCTTTCACCCACACTCCCCAGGATCCTAGGGTATCTGTTTCGTTGGCACTTGGTGTATGAATAATTAAAAACTCAACATATGTTAAAAATGCAAACAGTATATGATACTGGTGGGGGGATTGCATGATTACAGAGTTTTCTTGCAAAAAAAGGAAGGAAGGAAAGGGAAATGGGGGGGGGGAGAATAATAATTTTCCAAAAAAACCTCCACAAAAAGCTGTTCAGCTGAGTAATCCGTGAGCTGATGCTAACCTCAAAAGGCTGGCGTTGTGCAGCAGCTTCCCAAACCGGCCACACAGGAGTTAAAGCCATTTGGCAGAGACTAACCCATTAGGCCTAATAATTATGAAATTATAGAGGTACTCAGGTGACTGTTAATTTCACACATACTGTTCGGCTCGGTGGCTAATGAGGGCCTGAAGAACTCAAGTGCCTCATCTTTCTTGTTGAATGGTGACCTGCAATTAATGAGCTTCTGCAAGAAAAGGCAGTATTTTGCACTTGGGGCTAATAAGATGGCTTTTGTGAGGCAGCATTGTGATACCGGGAGCTTTAGAATGAAGATTAAGAACTTTCTCCCCTTTATTTATTTATGAGCGGCACAGAGTCCCAGGGACCGCACATGGCGAGAAGCAGCCCCGGTGTGTGTGAGTCTTGGAGCAAACTCGAGAGCTCACTTGCTCCAAGGCAGAGGCAAGAAAGAACCTCTGTCTCCTAGGCTGAGGAGGGAGCCAGCAGGAAATCGCAGGGAAACAATCTCTCTCCATCAGGCAGGGATCTGGGGTGAGGTGGGGAGGGAAAGAGAGAAAAGGTTGAGGAGAAAAAGCAAGAGAATTGTTCATCTGTGACTAATCAGCTTCTTGTGCCCATAATGCCAGGTCTGTGCTGATGGCAATGGTGTGGATGTTGACATGTGGAGTGGACGAGCAGGATCGTGCCCGCAGGATCCCTCAAACTTTCCCTTCCATGCTTTAGGCACAGTGTGCATGATCTATACCCTCAACATGCACTACAGCACCTCCATCTGCTCCTTATAAATATTTGGGGGTATGGATCACACCAGTAGAGCCGTTGCGTGTCCACCTTGTGCCCACATTGGCTCTGCGCTGAGAAGTCAGGGCTGGCGTCGGCATTCAGCATCCATGGGCAGTTGCCAAGGCCTAAGGCTCTTGCCAGGGATGCGGGTGGCGCTGTGGTCTAAACCACAGAGCCTAGGACTTGCCGATCAGATGGTCGGCGGTTCGAATCCCTGCGACGGGGTGAGCTCCTGTTGCTCGGTCCCTGCTCCTGCCAACCTAGCAGTTCAAAAGCATGCCCAAAAGTGCAAGTAGATAAATAGGTACTGCTCCGGCGGGAAGGTAAACGGCGTTTCCGTGCGCTGCTCTGGTTCGCCAGAAGCGGCTTAGTCATGCTGGCCACATGACCCGGAAGCTGTACGCTGGCTCCCTCGGCCAGTAAAGCGAGATGAGCGCCACAACCCCAGAGTTGGCCATGACTGGACCTAATGGTCAGGGGTCCCTTTACCTTTTAAGGCTCTTGCCAGGCACCATTGCAGGAGGCTTCCTTCAGAAATGATGGGAAGGAGGAGAAGGCGGTGCAATATCCCTGACAGAGCTGCTGAGGCTCTTGCCAGGCACCAGGCACCATAGGAAGATAGGGAGTTGCCTTACAATGAACCAAAACATCCCATCTTGTGGTCAGTGTTGCCTACCCTGGATGGCAGTGGCTCTCCAGGGTTTCAGGCGGGGAACATTCTGAAATCTGCCAGGGACTGAACCTGAGAATTATGGGAATTTGAATTTTCCACAACATCCCAGAGCATCGGCCTGAGATAGCATCACTTGGGGTATGTGATGGGAAACCTAAACAGCACCCCCCTGATGCCGATTGGAGAAATGCTGCCACCACAAAATAGAAGGGGGCATGTGCACACGAGGATGGTCAAGGCCAACAGAAGCCCTGAGAAGTATTGAGATTTCCATTCCACCTTAAGGAGCAGACATGGAACTGTTGCGTGTCACATGTCTGTTTACATTCCAGCACAGTCTGCCGGTACCTTCCATTGTGTGTATAGCTTTTGTTTTTCTCTGTCTCTCTGAGAAGACAGAGAGAGAGACGACATGTTTCTTTGTCCTGATATATGATTAATAAATCTATAGTTGTAGTATGCTTCCACAAGCCTCACGCCTATTCAGTGTGCGCAGTTCGCTCTGCTGAAATAGTGTGCTTTGGCTTTGAGGCCTGGGTCGCTGATTTACATCAGACCAGAGGCTGATGGGTCTTCGCAGTGGGACGGCTGGCAGGAGACGGCTCAGCTGGAGGTCAGGCACCAGAGGCAATCTTCTTCCACCATCCATGGTTTTGGTTTTGTGTGCACACATAATCTGGGTTGATTTTAGCTCTTTGCATCCAGTGCGTAGGTGTAGGTTGACTATTCTAATCCAGAATTTCATAATTCTGTAGGACTTAATGTGTGTCTCTTGTTTGCACCCGTTAGTCAGGGGTGCTGATCTGCCTACCCACCACCCTGGGGCAGTGGTAGAGAGAGGGATGGGGGTGGGCAGAGGAAGAGAAAAGGAGAGCTCTGTTTGCTAACAGAAAAGGAGAAGTGTCATATCAGAACGTCTCGGTGAGTTAATGTGCAGTGAGGGGCACTCGCAGCCTGTCACAAGCTGGCATGCAGCCTCCCATGCGCATCCTTCTGTTGCTCGGCCTTTTTATATTTAAAGTCAATCATGCGGCATTGCAGGAGGCTTCCTTCAGAAATGATGGGAAGGAGGAGAAGGCGGTGCAATATCCCTGACAGAGCTGCTGAGGCTCTCTACACATTGCAAATTGGTGATGGCCTTGGACATCCAGGAGGCAGGGAACCATAGAAACGTAGATTTGGAAGGGATCCCAAGGGTCATCTGGTCCAACCCCCTGCAATGCAGGGATCTCAACTAAAGCAACCATGACAGATGGCCATCCAAACTCTGCTTAAAAAACTTCCAAGGAAGGAGAGTCTGCCGCCGCCTGATGGACCCTCTCTAGTGGGACGCCAGTGGCGCTGTGATCTAAACCACAGAGCCTAGGGCTTGCTGATCGGAAGGCTGGCGGTTTGAATCCCCACGATGGGTGAGCTCCCATTGTTCGGTCCCAGTTCCTGCCAACCTAGCAGTTTGAAAGCACGTCAAAGTGCAAGTAGATAAATAGGTACCACTCTGGTGGGAAGGTAAACGGCATTTCTGTGCACTGCTCTGGTTCGCCAGAAGCAGCTTAGTCATGCTGGCCACATGTCCCAGAAGCTGTCTGCAGACAAATGCTGGCTCCCTTGGTCAGTAAAGCAAGATGAGCGCCGCAACCCTAGAGTCGTCTGCGACTGGACTTAATGGTCAGGGGTCCCTTTACCTTTTATCACTGCCTCTGCCTCCTGGTTGTTTGCCCAAGAGCATGCATTTCTTGAATTTGACTTAAATTCCAGACACCAGTTACATTTGGGGACTCAGAGGTCTCCCATTTCTGCCTGTCCCAAAGGGAATATGTCTACCAAGATTTGGGCTGGGAGTTTAGAGAGGAAGACTGAGGGAGAAGCCCTGCTGCCCATCAAAGCCATGCTTGTGGAGCCTTCTTGGAAGTACCAAGAACCGATGTCCACCAAGGCTACTGGCTCCACTGTCCGGGACTGTTCATCACTTTTGCCGGGGGTCCCAAGAAAATCCGCCATAGCTGAAGAAACACATCCATTTCCCCATTATCACAGACATGTATAGAGATGCACAAGATTCCTTTGGAATTGCAGCGGAACTTTGCATGCACATATCTCAAGGCAGAAAGAGATGATTTAGCAGAGTCAGGAGACTCCAAGATGTTTTAACTTTTTTTCTTCTTCTAGAGAAGGAAAGATTGACTTGTCTGGCAGCCAGGAAAGAGCGAAGGAAGCAGCAGGAACCAAACAAAAGGCTGAGCAGTGAAAAAGGCATGCTAGCAGCTACCAATTCACACCTGTTAACTGCTGAGTGCTACACCGGGAGTGCCATTTAAATGAACTTTCCCCCAAGCAGGTGTGCCGTTTATCCATTGTTTAGAGCCACCGAAATGCAGCCTTCACATCTCTCCTTGGCAACTTTCCCGAGGAAGTGGACGTGTCGAGTTTCAACAGCCATAGAACTGGGAAAAGGCTTTTTTCCTAGAAACATTTGCAGGCACAGATGTGTGAGACAGGTAAGCCACATAGTAGTCTTCTACAACCTTGGGTCCGCAGCTGTTGTTGGACTACAACCACCATCATCCACAGCCAGCTGAGCCAAAGGTCAAGGATGATAGGAGTTGTAGTCCAACAACATCCTGGCATCCAGGTTTGATTAACGCTGCTCTATACCACAGCAAGAAAGCAGCCAAAGAAAAAACTAGGCAGGACCAGCCCACGTTTCAGAGGCCCCTGGCAAAGGGACCTCTTGTGGACTCACTTCCCCATCTGTGGGCTTCCTCTTTCCTTGGCTTCACCTGGTGGCAACTGCAGGGGTCAAAACTGCTTTGATCAGTGCAAGTGGCTTGATCCGGGAGCATGTGCTTTGCTCTGGCTGTACTTTAGGGCACTGTAGGAAATTCCAATAGTGGCTTCCTGGTCAGAGTCTGGTATTGGCCAGAGTCTAGGATTGGCATTAAGGCCAGGCCCTGCCAGAATTTCAGGACCCAGGCAGCTGTCCAAGCGTACCTTGTGCTAACTCCTGTTCTTTGTGGTTCCTTGCTGAAAGTGCCACTTTCAATGAGGGATCAGCGCTCAACATGACTTTAGAAATTACTCGAGATCATCACAGGTCAGGAATGTGGCATGACAGCAATGAAAAATAGGGAAAGGTTAGAAGGAGGTATCATTCTGGAAAAGAACACACCAGAGAATACTGTTTTAGTGAGAGTGTTCTGAACATGTTAGTACCAAGCAAATGTGCTTATAAGTAAATAGCATGTGTTTTATGACTCTGGCTATAGAATACAATTTCTTAAGTTCCCACAGGGGTTTCCTGTCTACTCCAAGGTGCGGTATAAACTCCTTGTCCTTAGGGATGTGGGAAAAATTCAATCCACTTTGCATTTGAAAGTGAATTTACCAAATCTGTACTCTCCAAAACAGCATGCAAACTGAAAAACAGCCAATCTTTGAAAGCCCCACTTCTCTGAATTTTTCACTGCAGCTCTAAAGCCAAGTAAGGGTGTACCTCTGGTTTTGAATGCTTCAGGTTAAGAGCTCCGCTCACCCGGAAGTAGCTGCTCCTGCTTGCGAACTTTGCCCCAGGATGCGAACGGAAACTGTGCACCAGAGACATGCATGCAGCAGGAGGCCCCATTAGTAAAAGCGCGCCTCAGGATAAGAATAGTTTCAGCGTAAGAATGGACCTCTGGGATGAATTAAGTTCTTAACCAGAGGTACTACTGTACAAGAATGCATGTATTAGTGAAAATAGCTTTTAAAAAGTGATATTTATTTATTTGATACAACTGACACATGGCTTGATTGTAAAAAAACCCTCAAAGCAGTTTGCAAGCTATATACAGCGGAAATTGTTTCGCAAAATTGTGTATCTTGCAGGGGGCAGTGATGTGTACCTGCCAGGAGAAATTTGCAATTAAATGCTGCTAAATGTTCACAAGGCTTTTTAAAAACAACAACAACAACACTAAAAAAGATTTTGGAAATTGGGAGACCGGAGCTTAAACCCAGAAAACTGAAACTGAAATTGACAGATCTTACCATCCCTCCATTGTCTTGCCCACTCCGACCTATTTTTTAAAGAAAGTATTTTACGGTATTGGTTCTGTTTTGCAAAACACCTGGTTACCTCATGTAGGGAAGACAGTCTATCAGTGGTTTAGTAATAAGAGTAAATAAATATACAACGGTTTCATGTACAACTCTCTGCGCCGGGGTCTATTTTTCATTCAATAGTAACTGCCCCCCCCCCCAGCTCCAGTGTTTCATTTTCATCAGGCAAACCCTAGACAATGGGTAGACTGGAGTCTGCCTCGATCCACATTCATCACTCTGGACAATCCCTTTGCCCTCCCACACTTATCTGCAGCCTTTAACATTTATAACCACTTCCCATTCATTTCCAAATTGCCACACACGTCGCAGGCTTCTGTTGTGAAGGGTGGCGGTGTTGTGGGGATCGCCTTGCCAACTATTCCCAGATATCCTAGGCCTAGGGAATGTGGGCAGCATGGGGGGAGGGGAGGGGAATGGCTGCTCTGGGATCGGGGCCCCTTTGCAGCTGGGAGGCACACGTGGGAAGGAATAGGGAATTGAAAAGAGCCAGGGGGCCTCTGCATGCCCCCCATGTCCTATAGCAGAACACATGGTGCCTATTAGGAAGCTTTCAGGAGAAGTTTGATCGATGGGGAAAGGCAGCCTAACTGACTATCAAAGCATGCATACTATGTGTGAACCAGACACCAATTAGTGATGCCTTTTTAAAGGCTGCCTTGTTAAGGAGGGGAGAGGGGGGGAGAGAGAAAGAATGAAATTGGCCAGGAAACACGGAGCTATTTAACCTTAATTAGAAGGAAGGTGTGGGTTTTGTGAAAAAGCCATATCTGAAAAGGATTTTTCTCTCTTTCTGCCTCCCCCTTTCCCCCCTTTCTTCCCTGGGCATAAAGAGATCCTGCCTGCTTGTTATAGACTTGTTATACTTTATAAGAATGGGCAGGAGGCTAACTCGTCGAAAATGCCTTTTATGCCCCTTGAATGTGTGGCTTCCTTATTACAGCCCGCCACTCTGCCAGGGATGGCGGCTGGAGAGGAGAGGAGCGAGTTGCGCTGCCAACTGGCTATAAATTTCATGAACATCATAAATGTAAGTGCTTTCTGGAGAGCTATACAGATTGCACATAAAAGTCCCCCTTCTGTCCCTGTAAAACGGAAAAGAGGGCTTTCTTGGCAAATTAAAAATTGTGGATGGTATTCAACGCCAGCCAAAGGGAAGTTTGGGTGGGTGGGGGAGCAGCGCCCCCTCCCAACAGATTTTGTGCCGCAAGGGGAGGAGGGGGCTCCTGGTGGCCTTGCCATTCCCACATCATAGTCCCTGACGCAGGAGAATCCAACTGTGCCACATGCCAGGCTCCAGGAAGGTGGCAAAGTGTCCAGATTACTGTGGCTGCTCCCATATTACCTCCCCAGAGAGATTAGATTGGATCCCTGTTTGTTATCCTTCCACTGGCAGGCAGTGGTTTCCTGTTCAGACAGGTCTTTGGAAACCAAGAAATAGATGATGCAGGTCACTGGGCTGCTGTCAGGGCAAAATGTATCTCAACTGCTGGTTCTAAATGTGTTTTGATGTGCTTCCACTATACTTTTAACTAGTTTATTTGTATTTTAGAAGGATGCTGCCTTCAATCCCAATTTGGGAGAAAGGCGGGATGTAGACACATTTGATGATGATCATGATGCTTTGCATGGAGAAGGTCCCTGGTTCATTCTCAGGCAACTTGCTAAGTTCTTCTTCAATGCAAGGGGCCATAGCTCTGTGGTACAGCACATGCTTTCCATGCACAAGGTAGTCCTCAGCATCTCCAGTCAGGGTTAGGAAAAAAGATTCCTGTCTGAAACCTCGGAGAACCACCACCTACCAATGTAGACTGGAGGTATGGCACCAATGGCCTTCTGGATGTCATTGAGACTCCAGCTTCCATCAGTCCCAGCCAACATGGCCAATGGTGGCTATTGTGGTTCAACAGTCTTAGAAGTGCCACAGATTCCTAAGTTCCACTCAGCTAAATGCTAAATGCCTTTACTCCTGCATATCAGTAATCCTAGATAGATAGATGATAGATGATAGATAGATAGATATAGATAGATAGATGATAGATAAATGATAGATCAATAGATGATAGATAAATAAATAAATGATAGATGATTGATAGATAGATAGATGATAGATGATAGATAGATAGATAGATGATAGATAGATAGATGATAGATGATAGATAGATAGATGATTGATAGATAGATAGATGATAGATAGATGATAGAAGGGGAAGCCATCCCATGGGTGACATGGTTGGAAATGTTAGGAATTTAGTGCTTTGGAAAAACTGGCCTTCAGTCTGACCTTTTGCAGAGCAATCCTGCAAAGGAAGGGATTTCAGGGTAGCAGAACATGCATGCTTCAGGAGCTGATTAGCCCTTCTCTGACTGCACACCATCAGGGCAGCCTCATGGGCTCCTTTTGGCCTTTAAGCCTTAAGAAAAAATTCCAAAAGAAACACACATGAGTCATCATTGTTATGACTACCTTTTTCTTCCATAATGGAGTTCAAGGCAGTGTACCTGGTGTCTGCAGAAAAGAGAGGAACCAATCAGCTCGTTTCCATTCTGTGTCACTTTCACATTTTAATTCTGATTCTTTACTTGCATTTATATCTCGTCTTTCCTCCAAGAAGCTGAAGGCAGAGTACATAGTTCTCCTCCCACCCATTTTGTCACCAAAGGTAACTTAGGAGGAGAGTGTGTGACTGGACCGAGATCAGATGAAGAGATACAGTGAAAGCGATGAAGATCCTGTGTGAGTGCCTGGAAGTGGTTGGAGGATGGATGACGGCTAATGGATTGAGGTTGAATCCTGACAAGACAGAAGTACTGTTTTGGGGGGACAGGGGGCGGGCAGGTGTGCGGGACTCCCTGGTCCTGAATGGGGTAACTGTGCCTCTGAAGGACCAGGTGCACAGCCTGGGAGTCATTTTGGACTCACAGTTGTCCATGGAGATGCAGGTTAATTCTGTGTCCAGGACAGCTGTCTACCAGCTCCATCTGGTATGCAGGCTGAGACCCTACCTGCCCGCAGACTGTCTCACCAGAGTAGTGGATGCTCTAGTTATCTCCTGCTTGGACTACTGCAATGCGCTCTTTGTGGGGCTACCTTTGAAGGTGACTCGGAAACTCAATTAATCCAGAATGCGGCAGCTAGATTGGTGACTGTGAGTGGCCACTGAGACCACATAACACCAGTCTTGAAGGACCTACATTGGCTCCCAGTATGTTTCCAAGGACAATTCAAAGTGTTGGTGCTGACCTTTAAAGCCCTAAATGACCTCGGCCCAGTATACCTGAAGGAGCGTCTTCACCCCCATCATTCAGCCCGGAAATTGAGATCCAGCACTGAGGGCCTTCTGGCAGTTCCCTTGCTGCGAGAAGCAAAGTTACAGGGAACCAAGCAGAGGGCCTTCTTGGTAGTGGTACCCATCCTGTGGAATGCCCTTCCATCAGATGTCAAAGAAATAAACAACTATTTGACGTTTAGAAGACATCTGAAGGCAGTCCTGTTTAGGGAAGTTTTTAAAGGTCATTTTAATTTTTTGATGGAAGCTGCCCAGAGTGGCTGGGGAAACCCAGCCAGATGGGCGGGGTATAAATAATAAATTATTATAATATTATTATGCAAGAATAAAGAACAACAACAACCTGGAACTTTCTCCATGCAAAAGATGTGATCTGCCGCCTGCCTAACCCCTTGGCTCGCCAATAAGGTTCACACCATAAAATAAGGCACACCATACATTTAAAGTGCATGGTTTGCCCCCAAAGAATCTGGGAGCTGTAGTTAACCCTCTCACAGAACTACAACCCCTAGAATCCTTAACAAACTATAGTTTGCCCTGTAATATCTTGATGAAGTGAGTTACTTATTTATGTTGAAGATTGTGATAAATGGGTGGTTCAACATGCCGCCTCCCACACCTTCCAGGCTAGCAATGCACACCACTGCTAGAAAGCACTCATAGAAACCACACAGGCCTCCCTAGCAGAATGTGACACATCAGCAGCAAAGCAGCATTAGCGAGAATGTCAGGGCACATCCATTGTAGGAGACTGAAACCGCCACAGTCCGCTCATGCCGGTAGCCCCTGGGCAGCTTGCTAAGAACAATTGATGCCGGATGCTAGAGACCCAATAGATCTGCGTCTCTGACAAGTGGCCTGACACGCTGACCCCTCTCTCACAAAGGCTGACAGCCCTGGGATCTCGCTCTCCATCTCCGCTCGCCTTGACAGCTCAGGATGGATGTAATTGCCCTTGCCATGCTTGTTAGGATCTCTGCCTCCACCTGTTAGTACTCATTCAAGCCCATTCACTCAAACCACTTGTGGCTGGGCTTTGTTGATACAAGCACATTTGGCTGCCGTGAGAGCTTGAAAGAGACAAGGCCTTGGGAAAGCCACTCCGGGGACGGTGATGCAAACCAGGTTCCCCTGCCCAGCGCTGATTCAGTGCAATAGAAGAACAACGGTAGCAACAAAAGAACCGTTTTCCCGGAACTGGCTCCACATTCAGAAGGAAACCAGCTGGGTCAGGCCAAAGGTTTATGTTGTCTGGCTTCCTGCCTTCCACAGTGGCCAACCACAGATGCTCCCACGAGCAAGGCAGGAGGGCAAGAGCTGGTGCTACATTGAACCGATAGTATATGCCTTGCTAGAAGCCACAGGAGGGGAGAGTGCCCTTGTGCTTGGATCCTGTTTGTGGGTTATACATCTGGGCATCCACCGTGAGAAAAGGATGCTCAAGGGACTATGTTAACTTTCTGTTTCATCATCCCAGCCATGTTGGAATCTCTTGCAGATGACTGCAGCACCAGGAGACAGTCAGGTCTTGTGTCCTCAGCAGTGACCAGAGGAGGAATGACCACTGTGCAGAGAGAAGAAATGCCATGGTGCATCTACAGCAGCACAACCAGACACCTTCATCTGCCCCAGCTGCAGCAAAACATGTCTCTCCCATATCAGTCTCCACAGCCACAGCAGGTGCTGCAACCTTCCAACAGTTTGATTTCCCCCCAAAAGGTCACCTCTCCATTGTCTCCCAAGATAGACTGATGCCAACAATTCAGTTCCATTCATAAGAAGGGACGTAGCTCTTTGGCAGAGCATCTGTTTCGCATACAGAACCCCCCAGGTTCAATCCTTGACATCTCTAGGTAGCACTGGGAATAGTGCTGTTCTGAAATCCCTGAGTGCTCCTGCCAATCAGTGCAGACCATATGTGCTAGATGGACCAATGGTTTGACATGGTATAAGACAGATCCCTATGTTCTTCAGATGACCCTGGATCCCAGTATTATGAATGGAAAACTTATCCTCATCCACTTTCTACAGACCATGCATAATTCTAGCAAACATGTATCCTGACTCCCCTTAGACCTTCAAGAAATCACTACCACTAGTCGTTCTTCTGTTCTTTTCTTTGAGGTGGTCTTTCACGTCCTAAGGCATCAGCAGTGTCAGGAAGCCTGGACTAACACCGCGTGTCGAGACTGATTTTTATCTTTTTCTCGTATTCTGGACCAGGATGCTCCTTCCGAGCCATTTACAACCTGACAGGTAGATATTATGCATTTCCTGAATTAGATATTTGCCCAACAGACCATAACCACAGTGACAGGGCTCCCAGAGCTACTCAGGCAGATGGAAAGAGTCCAAACAAGCTCAATCTGCATGCAGAGGGCCACAGGGTTTATTTTTTTTAAAAAAAAATCTGGGATATTTTATAGTTTGGGAAAGGAAGAAGGTGAAGGAAAGCAAGAATACCGATGCTGCTAATTGGGAAGACGAGTGCTTTTCCCATGGGAAGAGATCCCCTTATTAGCGATTTACCTATAGGGTAAATGATAGCCATAAGCCATTACATAACCTCTTGGCTAGGAGGGTCTCATTAAACAGGCGAGTTGAGGATTTTTACTGCCAGGTAAATGCTGCGCATTCAAAAGCCTTGCATTCTTTCCCCACACACATTATCCTGACCCACTTTCAATTTAGGGAATCGTATTCTGACAGCTGCAATTCCTTCTGCCATTCCAGCCAGTTTTATAAACCATTAGCAAGCAAGGCTCCACATGACACCCGGGCTGCTGAATCGCAGTTACTGCTCTGACCCACTGTGCAGGGTTTGGGGGATTGCTGTCTCCAGGATCCTGAACCTTAACACATCAGTTCCAGCAACAATGGCACATACACCTACTTCCAGTCCCATGACTGGTCCAATACATTATGGCGTCTGGCTGTCATGAGGTGGTTGGACACAGAGGAATGGTGGGAGGAAACAGCTGGGGAAGCCAAGGGAAGAAGGCTCAGAGCCCAGGGATTGGTGGTGGGACAATGATGAGTGGTCAGAGGGAGAAGACTGGGAGGAACAAGTGTCAGAAGCTGACAGGGCTTGGTGAGCTGGAGGAGTCTGGGGCAGAGAGAAGTCCAGAACCAGAGGCAGTAGCTGAAGCAGGAGAGGCCAAAAGGCAGAGATGAGTCAGGTTGGTGAAGAGGCACGGGTGTCTCCTCCTGCTGCTGTGACAAGCCCCTCTCCCAGAACCACAACAGGCATGAAAAGAGCAGAGCAGAAGTTAGCTTCACACAAGCACTGATTGTTTGGGGAAATCCCCGGATGGGAGGGGAATTAGGCAGCTGTGAGGAAGTGGGGACCTTCAGTCTCAGCAACTGCTTCTTGGAGGCAACACCTATCAGAGAGATGAGTTGCTGTACTCATTAGGCCTGGCACTCCACTGCAGATCCTGTTTTTGTAGTAAGGAGTTAGCCCTAACTTGCTCAGTGGGATTTACTGCTGGCTCGCTCTTGTCACTGACATGAAGAAGCCAATGGGGCTGGCAGTTAAATCTTTATTGCTGATTTATTTATTTCATATATACTGCTTGAAGATAATGAGCCCCAAAAAGGGAGAGCAGGAGGGGCGTTGAAACTATGCGTTGACATTGAGCATGTTCTGGACAGCAGACTGAGCAGGTACACAGGCTATCTTGTCACAGTCTCCTCCACTGTGGTGAGATGTATGGCATTTTTATCTGTATCAGATATGTGGAAACTTCCTTGACCCAAGAGCTGCATTCCACTCTGGACACTTTCTGGGGGCCACACAACAGTGGTGGGTGTGACCAGGAGGAGAGCAATGAATGCACATGTTACCTTTGTGCCACAGACCAGTTTCTACTGCATACACCCCCCCTTTCCTCTAAGCAAGCAAGAGATGTGATCAAAGTTACGTAACTGCCAGAGAAAGCACAAGGAAGACGTGAAGCAAGGCCACTGAGGGGTGTGGCCTGGTTAGAGGGGTGTGGCCAGAGGTGACTGCTGCTCATTGATGGTGTGGAAGGCAGAGAGGCTAACGGCAGGTGGAGCCAGAGCCAATGAGCTCCATCCTTCTCCCTGTTGAGTTCTGCAAGGGCAACATGGAGGCCAATGGGAAGGAAGCAGACAGTTGGATCCACCCCCTTAACTGGATGGAAGTAAGAAGGTAGGCAGATGGGGGCTAGTCCAAGTGTGCCCCGTTTGCCCTTCTAGGGCAGCCACCACTGGGTATGCTTGGGGAGAGTGTGTGGCCTGAGGAACATCCCACAGCCCAGAGAGAGAAGCCTGGATGGAGTGGGGTTGCCAGGTCAGGAGCATCCCAGACCCCAAGATTTCAGGGCCCAAACCTGAAACCTGGGGGAGGGCCAGTACCTGGTGATGTCACAGTGTGGGTCTTGGAGACGGAGGTTAATTGGGAGAGGGGAGCGTAGGATGGCAGACCTCCCAACCAGAGTGTCTATGCAGCCTGTTCTTGCTGGCCTGAAGCTTGAATGCACGTTGTTATTATTATTCAAGCCCTTCACCTGCTACCTGGAAGGGGCCATAGTCACTGTTTCTAAATTTGCATCTTGACATATAAAATAGTGCATGCATATTTTATGCAAGTCTGTGTCCACTTGTGCGTGTGTGTCTGTGATGCAATTCCGTCTCTAGCCTCACTGGTTCTGAGCACCGCACACCACTCCTGTAACATTATCTGCCGACAGTTCCTGCGCATGGATGATTTCCCCCCTTCCCTCTTGGGTTGCTGAGTAGCCAGCAGAGACTCCGGTACCTGCAGTGGCGGAAGCTGAGCAAGCCTCCTCTCTCTTTCCCTCTTTCCCTCCCTCCCTCCCTCCCTCCTCTCCTTCCCCTCTTGCAAAGAGCTCAACTCTTTCTTTGTGCCTTAAACAGCAATTAAGAATAAAAGGGGAGCTGCCTTCACTCCGTCTGAGGCCTGTCTCCTCCGAGCCGAGCCGCTCTGATTTCCATCTCATGCATATCTTATTTAACATTCTGGATACTGTTTTGAGTGCCCCAATATTTTAAAATAAATTGCTGCATGTAAAAGGCTTAATGTCACATTCTGTTATTGTGACTGTTAAAAGAAAAGTGAAATCTTCAATGGGGCTAGTGGAGCAGAAGCGATCAAACAGTGGGAGGTCCTATTAATGTGTATTGCGTTTCATTATTCTGGCGCAGCGTGTCAAGTCTCGCCTCATCAGAACGCACGCAACAGATCAGAGCGTTAACTCCTTGCAAGCAAATGGAGGCTGGGGGGCGGGCGGGGGAGAGAAGCTTCCCAAACTTCTGAGTTTTCTCCCCCAGCCCCAAAAAAGAAAATGTTATTGGCTTCCTGAGCCCCTGCCTTTCTCTCGTCGTTGTTACATTCCTGCTGTTAAAGAGAAAGCACGTAGCGAGAAACACCTGACTAAATCACTGCACGCAGGGAACAACTTTTGTGAGTGCAAAGGAGACTTCACCTACCTCTCGTCTCTCCTCCACGCACCCAACTGCCACCCCAAATCTGCTCTGGAGGATTGGGGGAGATTCCAGAGCAGATGGGGGGGGGGAGAAGAGTGGGGGTGGGAGCAGGAGAGGGAGAGGGAGGGGAGTCGTTTTCCGCTCAGAGAAGTCATTCCACAGGCATCGTTATTTAGTTGTATACAACACACTGTTTTGTGTGTCTCTGTGGGTGCACATCAACCTCTGAGCAGTGAGAGGCACCAGTCTCTCAGTGGAGACTGTGGTGTCTTTAGGGTTTTCTTGACACATTTATACAGCCGGAGCCTAGGATGGAGGGGCGCAGAGCGTTCACACCTTGTTTCCCCATAAGGTTTTCCGAAGAAGCCTCAATTTCCAGCTTAGGCTTAGCAAAGAGCAATACATGTCTCTGTCTCCAGCTTCTGCCCTCCAGCTTTTTATGTGAAAACATAGATTCAATATTCTTTTGCTCTGTTCCTATGCTCACAACCAAGACAGTGGCAGGATTGGGTAATACCATTGCCCAATCTTACTGATGGGCTCCAAAAGTATGCCATTTCTTCCTACTCATCCTGTGTGCGTCCCGCACATCAAATGTCCCTGGTGCAATGTTCAAATACAGCCTATACATGTATGTGCATAGGTATATAGTATACCGGTATGTATGCACATACATGTATAGGCTGTATTTGAACATTATATGTATATAGTATATAGGTATATAGCATATGAGGGACGCAGGTGGTGCTGTGGGTTAAAGCCTCAGTGCCTAGGACTTGCCGATCGAAAGGTCGGCGGTTCGAATCCCTGCGGCGGGGTGTGCTCCTGCTGCTCGGTCCCAGCGCCTGCCAACCTAGCAGTTCAAAAGCACCTCCGGGTGCAAGTAGATAAATAGGGACTGCTTACCAGCGGGAAGGTAAACGGCGTTTCCGTGTGCGGCTCTGGCTCGCCAGAGCAGCAATGTCACGCTGGCCACGTGACCCGGAAGTGTCTCCGGACAGCGCTGGCCCCTGGCCTCTTAAGTGAGATGGGCGCACAACCCCAGAGTCTGTCAAGACTGGCCCGTACGGGCAGGGGTACCTTTACCTTTACCTTTATATAGTATATGGCTGGGAAATAAACAAGAACTGGCAGCAGGATCCTAGTTACAGATAGGTAGCCGTGTTGGTCTGCCATAGTCAAAACAAAAAAAATTCCTTCCAGTAGCACCTTAAAGACCAACTTAGTTAGTTCTTGGTATGAGCTTTCGTGTGCATGCACTTCTTCAGTGTATCTGAAGAAGTGTGCATGCACACGAAAGCTCATACCAAGAACTAACTTAGTTGGTCTTTAAGGTGCTACTAGCAGGATCCTACTTATGCATGTTGGATTTTATGTTCATGGGCTGTACTTGTAAGTTGCATTGTGCCTTGTGTTCATGGTATTACACATGGGGCAAGCATGGTGTATGGGTGAAGTTTAAAGATGGATCAATTTCTGGTCGGTAGCCATATGAAAATATATATTTAAATTTCTATTTTGTACATAATCTGAAAAAAACAACTATATCTACAAAAAAAATCACATACCACTGTATCATAAAAATATATCATAGTAGTTTGTTGCCCTAAAAACAAAAAACCATACAATAAAACCATTAAAAGTTTTTTTAAAATGACATTAATTAACCATTGTGGAAAGATGTATTCTTAACTGCCTGTTGGAACAGAAAAATTTCCAGCTGACACTAAACTTCTAATAGATTCTGCTAGGTTTCCAGAAGTGATTTTGTTGTGTGAAAGAGCAGACAAAATGTGAAAATTATCAGGTTAGGAATTGTCAGGAAAATTGAATAAAGTGCTGTCTGAAGGCAAGGTACAGCTCCCCCATCCAGTTTCTGGAAACCACAGGAGGGGAGAGGGCTCTTGAGCTCAGGTCCTGATTGTGGGCTTCCCACAGACATTTGGGTGGGAATGGGATGCTGGACAGATGGACCATTGGTCTGATCCAACAGACTAGTGTGGTAGTCTGTAGAGCATGAGACTCTTAACCTCAGGGTCCTGGGTTCAAGCCCCATGTCGAGCAAACAGATTTCTGCATTGCAGGCGGTTGGGCTAGATGACCCTCGTGGTCCCTCCCAACTCTACAAGTCCATGATTCTATTCTTACATTCCTATGGAATTTGCTCCCGACGGAGGTAAGAATCACCACCAATGTGAGGTGCTGAAATCCCAAGGGAGCAGAAAAGGGGTGTTATTGGCCCAGAGATGGAAAGAGTTCCAACCAGAGAAGAATGGCAGATCAAGTTGATGGATTATGCCGAAATGGTCAAAACGACTGGAAGAATCAGAAATCAGGAAGACCAAAGTTTTAATAAAGAATGGGGAACATTTACAATTTATCTTAAAAACCATTGTAAATAGTTAAAATCATTAGTAGGATTTGAATAGCACTTGTAGTTTAATGGTGAATTTTGGATATAATGGAGATTTGGATTGTTATAGAAGATGCGGGAGGAAGTGATTAATAATAGGACAACAAAGGGGAGGAGGGAAGTCCAGGAGATTCTTTGGAATCTTGTTTTTATATGTTGTGACTGTAAAATTTTAATTTGAAAAAAACAAATATATATAATGACCACCAATGTGAATAGTTTTAAAAGAGTACTAGGCAACTATCACTATTTTCTACCTCCACAGTTGGAGCCAATATGTCTTTGAATGCTAGCTACTGGGAATTGCAAATGGAGAAAGTTTCTGTAGCATTAGGTCCTGCTTGCTGGCTTCCCATCAGCATCTGATTGGCCACTGTGAGAACAGGATGCTGAAGTAGATGATGTCGGAATCTGTGTTCGATCGCTCAACTCCGAGCTCCTCTGGAATTGCCTCCAACAATAATTAACTACCTGAGCCTCTGATGAGGCCTCCAGGCAGGTTCCCATTACCCAGAGAATCAAAGCAGCAGAAGTGATGAGATTTTTGAGCTACATAGCAAAGAGTGTTTTATTTCTAACTACACAGACAGAAAAGAAATACATCCTCTCTCTGTGAAAGCAGAGAGCAACTGAAACAAAGGAACAGGAAACCAGTAACGTCACATCCATCTCTCGTCTCCTGTGAGACTTCTAACAGTCTGGAATCTCTGGAATGTAAACAGAGTCTTGTGACTCCAAAGCACTGCACAGTGGCAACACACAGAAACTAACAGATGAGCCATTGACCTGCTCCAGCAGGCTGTTCTTCTGTCATGTTCTAATGCAAGCAAGCAAGAGGCATGGTCACTGTTCAGCGACACATCCCAGCCAGTCCAAAGCATTTGAGGAGGGCATGGATTAGGACTGATGAAGGTATGAACTCCAGAGAGGGGATGTGGTCCAGGGAGCCCTGAGAGCTGGATGGAGAGAAGCTATATTAGCCCCACGGTCAGCAGTTCCCCACCACTGTGACTCCATTTAGGTTCTTTATTTTCACCATTCCTCCTTCAACCCAACCGCTTCTCAGTTATTCAGCCACTCCTTGCAAAATCCTGATCCTTCAGACTCCTTAGGCAGCAATGAGGGAGAGGGAGAGAGAACATATGTCCAGATTTCCCCATGTTGCAGAAATCGCGAATGAAGGCAACATGGGATGACATGCGGGGATGAATAATTTTGTACTCTGAATATTCTGAGCATGCTTGCTAGAGGCAGCTGCTAATACTGGCAACAGCAGCGCTAAGTTGTGCACAAAGTCCAATTATTTTATTTGGAAGGGAAGAACCATAGCAAGACTCTTAGATTGGGTGGGAAAAGTAAGAATGCCACATTTATTGGGCACAGTTGAGAAAATCAAAGAGGAAAACGCTTTAATGCACTTGCCCACACCTCAACACACCCCTCCATTAAAACCTACATCAACACCCTCAGAGATGAATGTACGCTTTGCAGGATATAGTTGCTAGGGATAGCTGCTCTGACTGCTATGTGGCAAGGGAGGAAAAATGGGGGGGAAATAAGGATGATATGTTTCTGGATAATATGTTTTGTCTTAATTTTGAATAAAAAGTTATTATTATTTTTTTAAAAGAGGATTAGACAACCTGGCCACTTTTATTTTATTTTTTTTTTGCATGTGGAATGAGGAGAGGCCCCAACTTTACCTCAAACAGTGCTGTTTGCACAGAGTCGAGAGGGCAAAAAGGTAGGTGGACTATCCAGTGCCAACACAACATCTCCCTTGGTCTCAGACTGATGCCATGATCGAAGTAAAAGAGATTATAGAATCCCACCCGTTTCCCCATAAATAGGAAAAGAGGAAGCTGTTAGTTGACGTTAGCTGTTAGTTGACTCATATATTGAGTCAGACCACTGGCCACATCTAGGCCAGTGTTGTCTGCACTGACTGGCAGTGCCTGTCTAGGATTTCAGATAGTGGACATTCACAGCTTCACTTGGAGCTGCTGGGGGGTCAACCTAGGACCTTGCGTAAGCAAAGCAGATGCTCTACAGCCCTTCGCCAAATAACCTTCCCCACCGAAGGATGCTATTTTTTTGAGTGCATAATTTAAAGCTTAGGAAGAGGAGAGCTATTTTGCAATCTTTTCAAATTCCTGATGGGCAGCGCTGTCATTGCCAGTCAAGTAAAGTGGCATGGCTAAGCTGGAGTCGGATGTATGCTGAAACCCGTAGTCATCTCTCTGTGTGTGTTCTGTGATTGAAATTAACATGCAATCCTATACATGTCTACTGAGAAGAAAGCCCCAATGCTGTCAATGGGGCTTACTCTCAGGAAAGCGTGTATAGGATTTCAGCCCAAGAGAGCAAATATCAATAGAAATGGGAACAAGTAATTGACAGATGGAGACTGGAGATATATTAAGTAATTATATCAATGTCAAAATGTTCAATAGCAGCAATCTGTTTAAAGGGAGGAAATGTTTCTTTAGATTACAGTACAGGTAATATTATATACAGAGCAGAGTTCAACAATATGTTTAAATTACAAATAAGCAGTGCTTTTCTTCTGGGGGTACGCAGGGGTACGCACACCCCTAAACATTTTGTGAATCTAAGTTTGGCCTCATTGAGGGGCAGTATTTCAATATGAGTAGGAAAATGAGAGTACCCCTAAACATTTTTTAAAGAAAAAAAAAGCAATGCAACTAAGTGATGGAGATGTGGAAATGCTGTGGTTGGTTGTTCTGGTTTTTCCCTTCCAGGTTTGTTATACACCCAATATAGTCATTTCAAAAGTAATTAGGAGTGTGCAGGTGTTTGTGGATGGGAGATTTTTGTTGTTGTTTAGTCCTTTAGTCGTGTCTGACTGATCACCAAAGAATTGATGCTTTTGAATTATGGTGCTGGAGGAGACTCTTGAGAATCCCATGGACTGCAAGAAGATCAAACTTATCCATTCTGAAAGAAATCTGCCCTGAGTGCTCACTGGAAGGACAGATCGTGAAGCTGAGGATCCAACACTTTGGTCACCTCATGAGAAGAGAAGACTCCCTGGAAAAGACCCTGATGCTGGGAAAGATTGAGGGCACAAGGAGAAGGGAACGACAGAGGACGAGATGGTTGGACAGTGTTCTGGAAGCTACTAACATGGGTGTGACCAAACTGCGGGAGGCAGTGGAAGACAGGAGTGCCTGGCGTGCTCTAGTCCATGGGGTCACAAAGAGTCAGACATGACTAAATGACTAAACAACAACAAAAATCTCCCAACCAAAAAGCTGAGACATCACCTTGCTGACAAAGGTCTGTATAGTTAAAGCTATGGTTTTCCCAGTAGTGATGTATGGAAGTGAGAGCTGGACCATTAAGGATGGGAGATTACTTTCTTCCAAAGGCTAGTGCCGTTCTTTTGTCTGTGGATGATTTCTCCTTCTCCTTCTGCAGGGTAGCTGGTGCCCATTAGGAATAGTAGGGTAGAAGTCTGAGATGCCATCAGTAAGTGGAGCCATAAGTGAAGCTGAGACAATTAATTCTGGTTTTGTCCCCATCCTCTTTGCTAAGTTCTGCAAATTCAACACTGAGATGATAGAGAAGTCCATTCACCTTTTATCTGGTTTTCGGCATTGTAGCCAGTCAGCTGAGCCTCAACAGTTTTCCAGTGTAGGGGGAGGTACTCTGTCTCTCCCCACCCCCCGCGTCACAGCCGGCTACGTCGTCTGTGCTGACAGCCCCAGCCAATCTGCAGCCAGAGTGGGTGTGGCTGTGGGCCATTTAATTTTGGCGCAGCCAACTGGCTCTCTCTTCCTTGCAGGAAGGCATGCAGGTAGGGGCCAGCTTAGGGTAAATGCTCCATTTACCCTAAAGGACCAGATGGTGGTCCACTGGCTCTGTCCCTTGCTGCCATCCCTTGCACCTCTTGCAATGGGCAGAGGCAGATTTAAGGGAGCACCACCGGTTCGGCCACCCTGGGCACAGAGCCTCAGGGATGTTGCTGGAGATGCCGCGACTATGATTAAGAATGGAGCGTGAAAGGTGGAGAGGCGCTGAATTCTGGCATCACATAGGTGCCGCTGAAATTTGAGACCCCAAGATCTGCCACTGCGATGATGGTTAGATTGCAGTCTAAGTGGGGCTAAATTAGACTCATTACTTTTGCCTCCCAGGTCCATTATTCTGAACCTTTGGTAAGGAAGAGTGCCTATAATGGATGGCAACTGTCCAGCGAAATGCCTCCCAAGCTGCTCCTGGTGGTGTTAGCAAGAAACCACTGTCTGCAGTGCCACAATCCAGGGAGGAATGCTGGATTTTTATTTTTATTTTTTGCAAAAAGTCACAGGCAGAACTTTTCAAGAGACAGAGTGGCAACTAAATAATGCAACACGCTCTGTGCTGTCCATGTTGATTCATCCTCTTTTATTTTTCAGTGTGCTTGACAAGCCTGCACGCTGACAAGGCAGACTCATTATTAATTTTTTTAAAAGATTCATATATTTTTTTTTGCCTAAGGTGCCCCAATGTCTAAGATGGGTCCTGCTGGCACCTTGATCCTATGCATATTCATAGCTGTGAAGCAGCAGGTGTAAGTGCAGCATCACGCTGTGCTAGGCCAGTGGAATGAGTCTATCTTCCTAAACTGTGGGCCGTATGCCACCCCACAGAAACACAGGAGGCAATTTTATACTGAGTCAGACCATTGGCCCATCTAGTGCAGCATTCTTAATGGGTCCTGTATCACCTCCCCCAAGCAGGACACTACTATATATAACAATACACTACTATATATGTACAGGTGCAAGTTTGAGGAGGAGGGAGGGAGGTGATAATTTAAATAGAAATACATATCATCAAGGCGTGGGAGACTGTGTCCAGGTAACCTGCCTGCTTGCCTAGAGCTACAGCCTTTGATCTCTATGTCTGTTGCGTAGGTTCTAGTGTCTTTGATCTCCTTTCTTATGGTTCATTGTCTTTCAACAGAACAACTATTCAGAGAGAAGACCAGCCTCTGTAAAGTGGGACACATTAGCCCTTCACCTCAAGCATTGTCTAAAGCAGGAATAAGGAATCCGTGGCCTTGCTGGTGTTGTTGGGACTACAACTCCCAACAGTCCCAGCTAGCATGATCAATGGTCAAGGCTGATGGGAGTTGTGGTCCAATGACAGATTGTGGTTTTGCTGTTGTTGCTTTGCTCACACCTTTATCCTAAGGGCATTTGGCTTTTGAATCAGTAGAGGGCAGGCCTATTTCAGGGTCAATGGAAATGGCAAACTGAGTTGAGACTTCAACTACTGTATATGCACTAGGGAAGGGAGAGGGAGGCTCCATCATCTTTGTTATGAGAATCGGGCACCACGAGTTTGTCCCTGTTTTCATCTATGAAATGGGGTTATCATTTAGGGCATGATTAGTTTGGTGCTGGGGAGACAGAGCTGGTCAAAACTGTCTCCAAAGACAGTCAGATCGCTGCTGGGATCCCCTAATGAGTTCAGAGAGTGCCTGGTCTCCAACACCCAGTCCTGGCAGCTCAAAGTACACCAAACAGGCAGCAGAAGGAAGCAGATATTGAAAAAGCTTCTGTAATAATATGGTATAATGGAGAGTAAGAGGGCGGGGGGGAAAGCACACACCCAAGTGCACAGGCAAAAAAAAAAAAAAAGAGAGAGAAAGCTATCATCATCTGTACATCAAAGGCAATAACTGCTCTGCTGCATCTTTAATTTATTTGGTGCTGCTATATGTTGATAACTCGATGGTCTTAGTGCAGAATAAATTCCCTGCCTTGTCCTCTTTTCCCACTCTGAGCAGCCTATATTCAAAAGGGGCTTTCAGGACAAGACAGAACTGCATTGTGTGTGCTGGATGTTTGAATTACGGCAGAATGTTTCTTGACTCCAAAAAACCTGCTGTTGCTGCAGTGCAGGGTGTATGGGTAGGGTGTGACAGTGTCAAGGCCGGCAGCACTGGATGGCAGTGGTGGGGTTGAACACTGGAAAGATGGATGAGATAAAAGACAAGACTCTGCCAGTTATTGATGTTGACCGGTACAAGTCTTCAAGTACATCAGGACTGGCTCCAGGCTTTGAGGCAGCTGGTGGTTGTGTTAGGACTCAACTTTGGGACCCGACTGAGGCCCCTTCTCCTAAACAACCACCAGACAAGTTGGTGGTGGCAGAAGATGTGGCAGAACCAAGGATGGGCAGGCAAATAGGAGGGCTCCAACAGCATCCCTTCTTTTAAAAAGGCCTTGCATGGGTGGTTGTGTTGTGGAGCAAGGTACCATCTGAGCTTTCAGCTCTGCCCAATATTTTCATTTTCATCAAATTGCCTCTGGGTGCCATGGAGCACACTAGGGAAATGAAGAGGGAGGATGGGGCTGGATCTGCAGAAGTGAACACTTGCCTGTGCAGCGCATCAACGCAGCAAAATGTTTTGAAGAAAGGGTGTTGCAGCAATGTTCCACTAGCTGGGTCACAACACTCCCTCTCCCAACTTAGTGAGCAGTACTGGGAAGTGGTCCTTTTTATGGTCTTCTCTTTTAGTCAAGCAACTGCACTCCATTGCGAATCTCCTACAGAAGTTCCGGTCACACAAGCCACCTTCATTTCCCCAGAGGCACCTGGAGAAAAGAAAAAAATGTGGGAATGTATAGGGTGGCAGGAGATGATATATTGCTTATTAATATCCTTCCTAACTTGAGCTAGCAAGTTCCTTTATTTAGTAGAGTTTACATCCCACTTTTACATGCACAGCAGATAACTGGTTGCAGGCTTGTATAAGCCTCTCACTATTATACAATTCAGTCTGTCTTCAGATTGAATTTTACGTTCCTGGTAAGTTCCCTTGAATCCCTCTTAGAAGAATAAAGATGCCACAATCTTATTCAAAGTCAATAAAATAAGTCTACTTACATCAGTTCACAGTTGGATCCCTGAAGGGAAGTGAAAAAGAGAGAGGTGTGCTGCATGACTCATCCTTTTGTTACCTGGACATGTTATGTCACGCCCACTTTCTATCACATGCAAAAGGAAGGATGCTCCAGCCCAGGAGGAACAAGAAGTTTAGACTGGCTGGACCAAACATCCCCTTGCATGTCTGCTCTAGCAAAACAAGGAATGTTGTATTTGACTGCTCTCAGCGGTTTACATCCCACATAAAAAGTGGGTGCAGTGGAGCATCATAGGAACACAGGAAGCTGCCATATTCTGACTCAGACTGTTGGCCCGTTTAGCTCAGTACTTCCTCAGTGAGTTTGCCTCGTTGCAGAAAGCCTTGGAGGATCTTGTCGATGGGCCCTTAGCAGAAGCCCAGCTAGGCTGATCTTTGATGCCAACTCTGAACCCAATCTCATCAGGCAGCAAGCAGAGCCCAAGCCCATGCACTACTCACCTCTAAAAGTTTTGGATTCCTCTTCGAAGTTGACACACTCAAGATGTGCAGCTTCACCATGGCACCAACACACCTTAAAGCCCCTGGTGCTCAAGGTCTCATTTATAGTCAAATGAGAAAGGCAGGGGTGCAGGAAGCAGCCTTATACCGAGTCCGGCCATTGGTCCATCTAGCTCTGCATTGTCCACACTGACTGGCAGCAGCTTCCCATGTTCTTATGTTCTTCGTGCCACAGAGGTCTTCCGTCAGATTGCTGGCCTGATGGTAGTGAGATTCCTCACCAAAAGGGAGTCACCATCCTCCCTTGCCAATGTCGGTGGTGACTGAGACCTCACTTTCCTATCCTTGTGACGTGCCCCCCTTCCATACCTAATGCTGATCATTCTCCTCCATTTTGTGTGTGTAGAGATTTGCATTAAAATTAAAGGCTCGAGTTCTGGGCCAACTTTTTGTCATTCTTTTGGCTCTCTCTTGGAAGTCTCCCCCACACAGACGCTTCCTGTCTCTTTAACTCAAATTAATTTATCGCCCCAGTTTGTTTTTCCCCCTCTCTCCCCTCCACTTTCCCCTCTAATCTATTAAAAATTGTTTATTCCCCCCCCTCCTTCCTCTCCCTTCCCACGTGCTGCAGCTGTTTCTCCTGCTGGCCCTGTGATACTGCAAAACAGCTTGGCTTCGCCTCCCTGATTGCATAATAGACGTGGCCTCTCTGCTGCTGCTCATCACATGGTCCTTACAAACCCCACTAGCCAAAGGGGTTAAAGAAGGGTATTTTTTTAAAAAAAATTTTAAGCCAGTTTTGAAGCAGGAGACAACTTAGAGCAATAGACTTCAGATTTGGGTCCCCAAAAGCACATCAAGACATCAAGCATTGCACCAGAGCACCGGGGCAAGATAAGGAAGAGCCTGCTGGATCAGGCTAGTGTCCCATCTAGTCCAGCATCATGTTCTCACTGTGGTTGACCAGATGCCTGTGGAAAAACCCACAAACAAGATCAGAGCGCAAAAGCATTCTCCTCTCTTGCAGTTTTCAGGAACTGGCATTCATGAGCATTGCCGCTTCCAACTGTGGAGGCAGGACATGGCTAGCTTCATGACCAAGACGAGTGCTTTAAATGGCAAATTTAAATTTCAAATTCCCAATTGGAATTGGTTGATTCAAGGAATCAAAACAATCTATCATTTTTCTCAGGGAACACTTAAGACCCTGATTTTGGAATCTGTCAAAAGAAGAAGAAGAAGAAGAAGAAGAAGAAGAAGAAGAAGAAGAAGAAGAAGAAGAAGAAGAAGAATTCATTTATTTAGAAACATTTTTTCTACTGCTTTATTTTCAACATATCCAAAGTAGTGTACAATCATATAAAAACAGGACAAAAGGAAATAAAACTAGTAAGATCGTGTTAATTAGCAATTCCACTTTTTAAATGATGGTTAGAAACCCTTTTGTCTCTCTGCAGAAAACAACACAGCGCTTACCTTTTTGCAGTTAGGTTGTTAGGGCATGCTAAACAATGGAAATGCTAAAGTTTGCAGTGTCAGGTAAGAAAAGGCAAAGATTAGTTCACAACAGCCATTACAGCAGAGTTGAAGAGCCTGTGGTCCTCTACCTCAGGCACCCCCAAACTCAGCCCTCCAGATGTTTTGGGGCTACAATTCCCATCATCCCTGACCACTGGTCCTGTTAGCTAGGGTTGATGGGAGTTGTAGTCCCAAAACATCTGGAGGGCTGAGTTAGGGGGTGCCTCCTCTAGCTGCTGCTGCTGCTGGACTCCAGCTCCCATTAGCCCACAGCCAGCATGGCCAATGATCAAGCAACATCTGGAGGTCCATAGGTTGCTCACCTGTGCATGAGAGACTGCCCATGAATACAGCTGTCATCTTTAATTCAGTTTTGAACAACAACTGTGATTTGTTGATTGAATGAGATGTATCACTGGTAAGATGAAATCAAACCTGAGGGGTGGGGGAGAGTGGTCTGGAGAGAGTCCCAGGAACTGAATAGACAGGCCAGGTGGGCTGCCTTTGGCTTATAGGCTACAGATTCTTCACCACCTCACTAAAATACAATTTAGCATCATGTCTGGACATAGCCATTGATACATGTTGTAATGAAACCCGAGACGGTGCTCTGACTGCTACCGTTAGTTATCAGAAGATGTTAATCTGCCATTTATCCAGATTGCAACAGTTGCATATAACAAATTACCTAGTCCACGTTTGAAAGCAAAGTCGCTTCTCTGTGTCACAGCTGTCAGGACTCAGCATTTATATGTATGGAAACATGAATCAGCAGACAAAGAAGGGACCGAGCCTCGATAGAAAAGTCTGCTTCCTTATTAAGGAGAGATGTCCTTAGGGCAAGCTAGCTTTTCTTTTTGAAGTTTCTGAGTTAACAATGAACTAATTAATATGCAGCCATGACCAGCTGAAATCTTATTAACACAATTAGTCAATTCTCCGGGGATATTGGCACAGATGTCTGGCAGGGAGGCGGATAGTTCAAAAAGGACTTCTCTAAAACAGGTGTGAAGTTTTTCAATATTCATTTCAGGAACAAAAGGCAACCGAGAGTGTTGAGCTGAATCTTTGACCTTAAATATGTCTTGCTTTAAGAGGGTAACAGCATTAACATACAGACAGGTTCCCTATATAATAATGATTCCTATGAATGGTTTGCATTCAAATGACAGTCCTACTCACCTAAGTTCTGCTCAGAGGAAATGCACTGAAATTAATGGCCCCAAGTTTGTCATGCCCATTAGTTTCAATGAGTTTGCTCTGAGTAGAATTTAGTTGGATGCAACCCAATCATCATCATCATCATCATCATCATCATCATCATCATCATCATCATCATATTCTGAGAGTCTGAGTCCTTACATAGCCAGAACAACACTTTCCATGCACAGGAAGAGAGTCGGTGTGGTGTAGTGGTGTGCTGGTCCCGGGGGGGGGGGGGGGGGGTTACCGTGAAGCATGGTCAAAGTCCGGTCCTGGGCTGAGGGTCTGGAGACTGTCCACCAAGGGGGAAGCTGGGTTCAAAGCAAAAAGCCGGGCGTGGTCGGAAACTCCGGAAAGACAGGTCTGGGTGCTGGCAAAAAAGGTTTCCAACATCGTTGCTCCCGCAACCTGGGACCGGGCTGACTGGCCTTTATCTTCTCTGAGGCCAGGGGCGGTCCCAGCCCACAGGTGACCCGCCTCTCCTGGCCTTAAGGTGAGCACTCCTCCTGAGAGAAACCAGTTCCCCCCGCCTCTCTGCCCTGAGCCCCTGCAGCTCAGGAGAGGCTGGAGGGTTACTGGACCCAGGGGAAGGCTCATCTTCCCCTGACAGGGCTGGGAGAGGCGCACCTGTAGACAATGGGTCCTCAATCACCTCTGGAGCCAGAGTGGATTCATCTGATGTCTGCTCCTGAGGATCCGGCACAAGTGCAGGCGCTTCAGGTTCAAGGCCCTGCCCCAGCTCAGCCGGCCCTGGAGGCGGGGACTCCTGTGCAGGCTGGGATTCCTCCAGTTCAGCCTCTGAATCAGATTCCCAGGCCATCACAAGTGGTTGGAGAGACTAGGACCTGGTAGACCAGGAATCTAGTCCCCAATTGATCATGAAGTTTACAGGATAGCCTTGGGCCAGTCACTGCCTCTCAGCCTAACCTACTTCACAAGGTTGTTGTGAGGATACAATGGAGCGGGGAAGAGAACTAGGTGTACCACCTTGAACTCCTTGGAGGAAAGGTGGGAAAACAGTGTAATAATACAAATAATTGTTAAAAGTATCAGCAGGCTGGGGGGAGTCCCAAAATTTGCAGGAGACCGGAATGACTCCAGGTTTGATGCAGCCTGGAGAAGAATGTCCTTCTGTGGGCTCTCTCCCACATTAATGGCCCCTGGGCTTAAAAAAATAGAAGAACACGAGGAAAGCCCTGCTGGATCAAGCCAATGCCTACTAGTACAACATCCTCTTTTCACAGTGACCTATAGGAAGCCAGCAAACAGGACCTAAGGGCAACAGCTACTGTCTCTGCTTGCGATTTCCAGTCCTCTGTCTCAGGCCTACATAGGCAGAGCCATCCATCACCCCCCGAATGGGTCTCCTACATTAGAACTCTTACCCGAATCCTTATTGTATATCAGGGATAAGGAACAGTTTTAAGCTCAGAGGCAGTGTTTCCTTCTGGGTAACATTCCAAGGACCACACACCAATGGTGGGTGGGGCCAGAGACAAAAGTGGGTGGAGCAATGAATGCAAATGTAACAGTAGGCTAGTTTCTACATACACTCACACACGCCCCTCTCTATCCTCCCTCCAGACAAGCAAGAGGCATTATCAGAGTTCAAAGTTACATTCCAGCCAAGCAAAAACACTCAAGGAGTGTTGCCTGGGGAGAGTCCCAAAGGCCAGTTAGAGAGGATCAGAGGGCCACATTTGGCCTCTGGTCTGGACGTCTCCCACCTCTGCTATAAACGATTCTCTGGAGATTTTCTTTCTGGAAGCCTCCCTATCTCCGTCAGCTGTGAAGAAGCAACAAGACTTGCCCTAGATTTGCAGATTTCTCCTCTCCTCTTCCTGGAGCTCTCTGGACCCCACCATTGTCACCAGAGGCCTCCATTTCCACCCCGCTGAATGGAGGTGAGGCTTTTCAGGTGACCCCTGACATTCACCTAATTGCTCCCTCTCTTTGATTAGATGCACCACAAAGCTAGCAGAGGGATCAAATTAAATTTGAGTGGCGGCGGAGCAGCTTTAGTACATTGATTAGACTCGAAAATACCACATTTAAATATCTTAGCATTTATGGGGATTAGCAGGGAGGCAAAGAGTGTGGCTGGGGGAGAGGCAGGAGCAGGGAAAGAAAGCGATCCCTCGCCAGTCTCCCAGGGTGCACCCCAACCTTGCTAGAGGGGACTAGCCTTTCGCCCATCTCCTTATGGCAGAGCTTTCCAAACTTTTCACATTGGTGACACGCATTTTAAACATGCAGCATTTCTCGACACAGTAATTCAGTTTTACTAGTGAACCAGAAGTTAAACTAACCCCTTTCCAGCCCTAGAAGGAGTACGGGGAGCATTCATGTGACACACCTACACACTGCAGCCAACACACTAATGTGTCGCGACACACAGTTTGGAAAGCTCTGCCTTATGGCGTATACAGTCGTACCTCAGAAGACAAACGTCTTGTGACTGAACGTTTTGGCTCCCGAATGCCGCAAACCTGGAAGTGAGCGATCCAGTTTGCAAACGTTCTTTGGAGCCTGAACATCCAACGTGGGTTCTGCCCTTCCTATTGGCTGCAAGAGCTTACTGCAGCCAATCGGAAGCCGTGCCTTGCAGGGGCGTTCCGAGATGGTGTGTGACAAAACGCTGACCCCCGATTGGTGGCACCCCCTGGGATGCATAACATGCCCCCGGGATGCACGTCATGTCCCCTGGGATGAGCACCAATCTGGTTACCGGAGCAAAGTTGCTTCGCCTCTGGTGCCTTGGTTTCCAAACGTTTTGGAAGTCAAACGGACTTCCGAAACGGATTCTGTTCTACTTCCGAGGAATGACTGTACTAGGTAGGTGCTTCAGAGGGAAACTGAGAACCACCTCCTTATGAGATGGCAGAGATTTATTTGGCATCAAGTGGCATCCAGGGTGATGCTGTTATTTATGCCCATAAGCACTAACAGTGTTATCCCCCCGCCCAAAGAGCACAATGTCTCCTCCTCCGAACTACTTTAATCAATGGCCATCTGGTTGCACTGAAGGGAGAGGTGAGAGAGCAAGCACCCCTTCATTGCCTGAGCTGCCTCTTTATTCCTCCCTTCCTGTAACTTTATCTGAGAGCAGCCATTTCAGCTGGCTGCTTTGGAGGGAGAGGTGAACCATGTTGGTTGAGCCAGCTGTGATGTGGCTCTTCGCTTCCTAGAACTGTTTCTACTGCCAGATATACCTGCTGGCTGCTTCAGGCAGAGAGGTGAGGCAGCAAGCCCCTTGTCATTGGCTAAGCTGAAATCAGCTGCCGTGCGATTGCTCCCCTCCCAAGGGAAGCGGGTGGTGCTGTGGTCTAAACCACTGAGCCTCTTGGGTTTGCCAACTGGAAGGTCAGCGGTTTGAATCCACTCAATGGTGGTGAGCTCCCATTGCTCTGTCCCAGCTCCTGCCAACCTAGCAGTTCGAAAGCACACCAGTGCGAATATATAAGTAGATACTGCTGCGGCAGGAAGGTAAACAGTGTTTCCATCACAGTGTTCCATTGCGCCAGAAGCAGTTTAGTCATGCTGACCACATGACCCGGAAATCTGTCTGTGGACAAACACCGGCTCCCTCAGCCTGAAAGAGAGATGAGCGTCGCAACCCCAGAGTCGCCTTTGACTGGATTTAACTGTCCAGGGGTCCTCCTGGAACCTCCGCCTGATCATTATATAACCTGATTATTTAACAATATGAAAGTGCTGGTGCCTACAATATCTGAAACTCCTCTCTTCTCCCATTTCTCTTTTCCATTTGTATCAGGGCCCTTAGATCCTAATCCTTTCCAACTCTAAGGCAATTTGAGTGCTTTGGCAGAAAAAAAGCAGATTATTCAGTGGTGCAGCTAGGCAACTTTACACACAGGAATTAATGGTCTTATGCAGGGCTTAGATGGCAATGTGCATTACTTATTTCAACGTTGTAATAAGCCAGCTCTGCTGCATTTGTCTTTCCCACTGCTCATTCTGCTGAGAGGGACCCATGGCTTCTGCCCTGATGGTGCTTCTGAGCCAATCAATGTGACACAGAAGTAAGTTTAAAAAACCCAGAATATAGGAAGCTGCCTCATCCTCATACTGAATCAGGCCATTGGTCCACCTAGCTCAATACTGTCTGCACTGATCAGCCGTAGTTCCCCGGGATTGAACCTGGAATATTTTGCATGCAAAGCTCTACCACGAATAACTCAACCAGCACCCTTACTATTGATAGTACAAATGAACAAAGAATGGAAAGCTTAGCATGAGGCTGTTTAGCCTATCAGGAAGAAGAGGATAATGCTTGATAAAGACCTGGCTGTTGTCAGATTCTTGCCAGGCAAAAGGAGGTACAACTTTGTTCAGCGCATAGGAGGCAACTTCTACAAACGGAGGTCCCTTCACCGCCCCCCAAGAAAATATTTGAGGGGGCTGCCCTCCCCCAAGTTGATGGGCATTGCCATTCAAACGGTGTGCATGTGACATGTGTCATGTGCTCGATTATGCGGGGTGAGGCTTACCTGGGCCCCCAATATCTTATTCAAGTTGGCACCCCTGGCTCAGAGAAGAGTTACTGTGGAATTTGCTCCCACCAAATGAAGTGATGATTCCCAACTTGGACAGCTTTGAAAGAGGATTAGACAAATGCAAGGAGGATAAAGCTATCGGTGGTCACTTGCCAAGATGACTGTGTTCTACCTCCACTGTTGGAATCAGTATGATTCTGAATACCAGTTCCTGGGACTTGCAAGTGCTCTTGAACACAAATTGTACTCTTGGGTTTCTTATAGACATCTATTTGGCTACTCTGAGAACTGGGTGTTTGGCCTAATCCAGCAGGGCCCTTCATGCTTATTTATGAAAAGGGGAGAGGAAGAGGAGCTCGCCCGATACATTTTTCTGCATCAGGAAAAGGACCCCCAATCCATGTTCAGAAGCTCACTGAATGGGCAGTTGCAAGTTGCTTCATCACTGTGGACAGGATAACATCTTCCATTACTCATGAAGGCAGCAGGCTGAGGTATGGATGCATGACAGGCTATGCAGAGTACAGAGTTTTGTCTTCCAACAAAGCAGATAGGAGAAACAACCAGGGAGCTGCTGGTACCCCTCTAACCCATATCTGCTGCCTGAGGTGGTTGCCTCACCCAGCCTAATAATAGGGTTGGCCCTGAAGAGGAGAAGTAGCAGAAGATTCATTTGTGTCTAGTGTGGACTCTGTCAGGCATAAAATGGCTCATTGTTTGCATCCATGGAAAGAGAGTAAGGATCAGATTGTTCTTTGAAGATTTCTAAGAAAGAGGAATATTCAAGTTTCTTGACAGACCCCATCAGTGGAAAATGAGAAGCAGAAAATACGTTGGGACATCACAATAATTACAAATAGGCCAGCAATCCATAATTGACTTGATATGGTGATTATGGAAAAAGATAGACAAAAACACAATTATGGGTTGTGCGACACTTTTGTTGGTCATTTGGAAAATGAATGCTCCTTTTGCACAGAAAGGGAAGCCGGATGTGTGTGCCATAATAATAATAACAATAATAATAATGATGATGATGATGATGATGGTGGTGGTGGTGGTGGTGGTGGTGATGTTATTGTTTATACCCCACCCATCTGGTTAGGTTTCTGAAATTCCCCAGGTCCCATTTTCTGCCTGAGACTTTGGAGTTCCAAATTCTTGTTTCCAAAATGAAGCCAGTGAACGGGGAATTCCCCATGGCTCTGGTCTTATTTCCAAATTATTATACAGAGCACAGTGAATGTGGAATTCACTGCAGCTTTTAGTTCCCACCTGAAGAGGCCAGGGATCAATCTTTACATGTAAAGCAGGTGTTCTGCCATTGAGCTAGGGCCTTAGCAAGCTCTCTTCTACCCGGTCACACTATTTGACCATCTAGCAAACTATCATCTACTCAGCTGCTGTTGGTACCAATTGGACTGGTGGGTCAGAAAGCCGAGAGTCCATCAATAGGTGGAACGAGAGCCAATGACAAGCAGCGTCAAGTAATGATAGTTTGTCCCCTATCCTGCTTCCTGCTGAGTCCTACGATGCCAGCAGTGAGGCAAAGGAGAAGGAAGCTGACAGCCTGGACTGGATATATTGGTTGTATTTATGTATTTCAACAATTTATGTGGCACTTAATTGCAATTGTCTCTAAGCAGTGCACAAGCAACTCAGTACAATGAAAATAAAGATCAGTTAAAATTATAATAGGTCAGCCTCCACTGTATCTATTCTGACTGATGGTGGCTTTTTTGGGGGAGAGCTCTTCCCCATATGTCATCTGCTCCTTGATCCTGCATTGAAATGCAAGGGATTGAACCTGGAATGACTGCATGCTGTGGATCATGGTGTCCCATCATAAGAACATAAGAACATAAGAAAAGTCTTCTGGATCAGGCCAGTGGTCCATCTAGTCCAGTATCTTGTTTTCACAGTGGCCAGCCAGATGCCTGTGGGAGACCCACAAACAGGACCTGAGGACAAAAGCCCTCTCCCCCCCCCCATGTGGCTTCCAGGAACTGGTATTCAGAATCGTGACTGTGGAGGCAGAGCAGCAATGTGGTCTGGAGAGAGAGGAAAGAGACACCCATCTTGTTTATGCAGAGATGAAATAGTAAGGATTCTGTTGTAAACGAGCACTTTCATGTTGTTCTTAGACCATGCCAGCAGGAGGAGATGAGATCACGTCTTGGGCTTCGCCTCTGAGGGCAGGAGTTCCAACTGTAGGACCTGCCATCTCTGCGAAAGAACAAAATGGACCCATGGGAGAATTCCTTTTCTGCTTCTTTTCCGACGAACCTCTCCAGGGGGACCCCCAAAAGACTTTGACGTGCTTTGATGAAGCTCCTGGTACATTCCCCCTAGACTAACTTTCTCAGCCCATTCCTGACACCATAACCTTTTCAGTCTGCTAAGCAAGGGCACTTTGCTGCAGCATCTCACTGTGATTTGAAGACATGCAAATAGTGGGAAGGCTAACTGTGGCTCAGCTCCGGAGAAGAAATCTGAATCTGAATGAAGGTCTATAAATGGAACTGAAGGGCACCAGCGTGGTGCACCCTGGGGTCTTCAAAGTGTTCTTATCACCTTGCCAACAAAGGTTCGTATAGTTAAAGCTATGGTTTTCCCAGTAGTGATGTATGGAAGTGAGAGCTGGACCATAAAGAAGGCTGATCGCCGAAGAATTGATGCTTTTGAATTATGGTGCTGGAGGAGACTCTTGAGAGTCCCATGGACTGCAAGAAGATCAAACCTCTCCATACTGAAGGAAATCAACCCTGAGTGCTCACTGGAAGGACAGATTGTGAAGCTGAGGCTCCAGTACTTTGGCCACCTCATGAGAAGAGAAGACTCCCTGGAGAAGACCCTGATGTTGGGAAAGATGGAGGGCACAAGGAGAAGGGGGCGACAAAGGACGAGATGGTTGGATAGTGTTTTCGAGGCTACCAGCATGAGTTTGACCAAACTGCGGGAGGCAGTAGAGGACAGAGGTGCCTGGCGTTCTCTGGTCCATGGGGTCACGAAGAGTCGGACACGACTAAACGACTAAACAACAACAATCCCTCTGTTGCCTCCCCAGGGGGTTGCTATGTAAACCAGTTCAAATGGCCTTTGGGTTGCTTTACTGCTCGAACTAATTTTATCCTAAAATATCTGTATGAAATGCTGTCACATTTATACCCCACCTTTCCTTCCATGCATGGAGCTCAAGGTGGCATACATGATTCTCTCCCTCTCCATTTTTATCTACACAACAACCCTGCAAGGCAGCTTAAGCTGAAAGACCCAAGATCACCCATAAAACATCATGACCGAGTGGGGATTTGAACCCTGATCTCCCAGGTCATATTTCAATAATTTAACCACTACACTACACTGGTTCTCACTATACCACATCTCACATCCCCACAAAATTTGTAGCTGCCACCACCTACTGCAAAGGTGAGGAAGATTTGGCCCTCTGGGTGTCGCTGAACAAAATCTCCCATTATTCTTGACCATTGGCCATGATAGTTGGAGCTGATGGGAGTGGGAGTCTAACAACGTCCAGAGGGGCATGTGTTCCTTCATCCCCAAACTACTGAAATAACAGAGTAGTAGGGCCCTATAGTGTTTTGGGTGTGTATGAAGAGATCTGACTGGAGTACAGAGACACCACTGTCAGCTCCCAGTCTCTGCCCAGTCAATGCCCTAAAAGCAGGGATTCAGAATATTTTTCAACCTAAGGGCCACATTTCTCCAGAGGGAACTTTCCAAGGGGCCATAGGCAAAGGTGGTCAGAACAATGGATGCCAGTCTGATCTTTGCTCAAGTAGGATACATTCCAACCTCATAGAAGTCATCTTGAAAACCAAACAAGAAGTGTGATCTCAGTTCAGTGAAACACTTCTCCAGGGGAAAACACTCAAGAAAGGTATAGAGTGAGATTGCTGAGGGGTTTGGCCTGGGAAGAGTTTTGAGGGCTAGGCAGAGAGGCCAAGGGGGCTTTAAATGACATCTAAACTCAGAAACATTCCCTGGCCAGCAGAATAAGAATGTACCCGTTTATATTTTTCTTCTTAAAACCTGTGCAAGATCTGGGGGTGGGAGCAATTCGCCAAGGACTCAATCTGATGTCTTTCTCATCAGTTGCTGTTATGGTTGGGGAAGAAATTTGATTCAGTTTGCATGCGAAGGTGGAGCAACCTAATTCGTGCTTCATGAAACCAAAACACAATCCATTGAAATTTTCACTGCTCTGAATTTTGTAATACAGTTCACCAACCAGATCATGTGTACAAACCTTCACATCCTGGGATAAGTATAAAAATGCACATATTAGTGAAAACAGCTTGCAAAAATACATTATGTTGGGGGAAATTACTTGCAAAAATGTGTCCTTTAGGCAGAACGGTACACAAAGTTGTATATGTTAGGAGGAATTCATCCTGATATGCTGATGAATTTTCACGAGAGCTTATTTTTTTAAAAAAAACAACAAGAAGGGGAGCCAGTCTGGTGTAGTGGTTAAGAGTGGTGGACTCGTAATCTGGTGAACCGGGTTCGCTTCCCCGCTCCTCCACAGGCAGCTGCTGGGTGACCTTGGGCTAGTCACACTTCTTTGAAGTCTCTCTGCCTTACACACCTCACAGAGTGTTTGTTGTGGGGAAGGGAAAGGAGAATATTAGCCGCTTTGAGACTCCTTCGGGTAGTGATAAAGCAGGATATCAAATCCAAACAACTCCTCCTCTTCTTCCTGGTGTAGATTTTCACTCACTCCTTTTTCCCTGGCATGAGGGCTGCCATTTTCTGGTTACACTCAGGTACAAAAATATCTGGGGCTGGCCCTGGTTACTGGGCACAACATACGCTTACTGCCACGCACCCTGTGGATACGTGAAGAGGAGAGTCAGAGGGGGAGGGTAGAAGAAAAACAAGCACCAGGGCCAATGGGAAACTGGAATCTACATAGCACAAGGATGAGCGAGGGCCAACTCACGCAACCATCTGGTAGCTGCCGGAAAAGCTTGCCCAAGCTGGATTCCGGCCCAAGAGGAGCCAATCAACCATACACAGGATTCAGCTTCCTCCCCCAAACCCAACTCTTTTTATTTTGGCAAGCCACTGCAAATGCTCAGAGAGAAACATTTTGGGTGGCATGCTCGACGTTTGGCATTTACACAGCGTTTTTGGAGTGTTCAAAGTGCTTAGAGTCTTCTCTCTGCTTTAAATATTTCCAAAGGAGGAGGCTGTGTTAGTCTCTTACAGTGAGAAAAAACAACAATCAAAGGTGCCTTTGAAGTCTAACAAGTGTATTGTGGCAGGAGTAGGGAGCTTTAAACCCTCCAGGTGTTGCTGAACTACAACTCCCATCATCCCTGGCCATTGGCCATGCTTGCTGGGGCTGATGGGAGTCGTGGTTCAGCAACACCCAGAAGGCCAAACCATCCCCATGCCCTTAATATGGTGCCACTTACTGTAGGCTGCGTACACACTATAGCTTTAAAGCAATTTTTCCTAAAGTGGTCAGTACTGCCCCCTGGAGGGCAGTGGGATTACCAAGAGGGTGCTAAGAGACCAGGGGACAGCTGTGGGACAGTGGAAGTGTAAAGATATCACCGGATCATCAAGTTCAATTTTGTTGAATTAATTAAACTAGTTTTAATTGGATTTTATTTTGGGGGGAGTGCAATTGTTACTGTTTTGACTTTTGTTTTGCTATTGTCTTCCTTAGTGTATCATGCAAACTGCTATTCTGAATGATGCTTTTTATAGGATAGGGTCTGGGGCACTGGGAATGAGTTCATGCAACCAAGTGGGTAGAGGCCAAAAAATGTTTGACATCTTAGATGATGCTGGGTAGGTTCTGGTAATCAGGGACCTTGACGGAAGACAGGAGGCATGAACTCAGAGTAGATCCAGTGATCCAGCAGTTTCTTCATATGATCTTGTGGATCATAAGTGCCTACTGAAGGAAGGCTCAATAAACACACAAAACGTAACCGGCTGTACTTTTGAATAAATAAGGTATACTATTCATTGTATCGATTTGTAGATTTCAACAGAAGTCTCATAAAGTTCAATGAAGAAAGCGGAAGACCCAGTGGATCAGTTCATTCTCTAGTCAGTTCATGCATCAGGTCCATACATGTATAAGTATCTTTTCCACCTGTCTGTTCAAAGAGTCCAATAATCCACATGAAGGGTTGTTACAGTTCCACAGAATCCTTTCACAGAGTCTCAGACAAGGATTACCGGAATATTAGCCTTGTTTTGCCATCCTAGGCTTCATCAGTAGAACAGGCTCATATCTAATATTACAGGATAGTGGATCTTATAGCATAGTAGTGGTTGCAGTAAGCAGCGATCGTTACACAGCAGGATTATATGGACATGCACAAAATTGGTTTGAGTAACAGGAAGGCAGCATTTAAGAACCGAAGAACCGAAGAAGATACCTATGTTTGCAACAGGCCAATGGTGCCTCTAGACCAGCAGCCTGTTCTCTCAGTGGCTTACCAGATGCCTGTGGGAAACTCACATGCACATTCATTGCTCCACCCAATCCATTGCTCCACCCACTTTTCCCTTTAGCCCCACCCACCACTGGCATGTGGCCCTCACAAGGTTCCCCAGAAGGGAATGTGGCCCTTGGGCTGGAAAACACCCTCAACCACAGCCTATATCTCCATAGGAAAATGCAGCTAGAGGCAAACGTCTGTTTCAGAGCATTCAAAAAACACTTTATGGTTTCCCCCTTTGCAAGCTGTCAATGGAAGCAGCATGTGCACTGCTTGAGAGTCTGGAAGAGAGCATTGCTGGAGGAAAGCATGCAGAAGGCAGAGGGGTGAGGCTGCATGCCTTTCTCGGGAGCACAGTCCCGGTAGGAATCCTCAAACTGGCTTTGCGTTTCCCCCAGGGAAAGAGCAGGGAAGAGGACCAGGACCTGCGTTGGGAAAGCCTGCAGGAGAGATCGGCAGAGATTTCAGGGAGCGAGCGAAGAGCTGTCTGGGCGGGAGTGGGGACGGGGCGGGGAAGGAGTGGATGGGCAGACAGCAGAGTGGATTTCTGCTTGAGTGGTTATTATACCGTCGATTTGAAGAGACAGATGACGGCAGTGGCAGAGGAGGCAATAATTGAAAGCACCATGAAACATTAATGAATGCCCAGGGACTGGATCAGGAGTTGTTAAAGCTCACTTCTCTCAAGCCGTCTCTCTCCCGCTCTCTCTCTTTTTAAAGTCAAAATTGCTCCACTGCCCTCTAGGCAAGGAAAATCTCTCTCTCCTCCCCCACCCGCTTTTTAAAGGCACAGGAGACTTGGGAAAGAGCCCTAGTTCAGCAGGTGATGACTATCTTAGTCATGGACCATTTCCAACACAGGTAGCCTAGCAATCACCTGGTCATACAGGAAGATGTAGATAAAACCCCAGCTATGCTGCCTTGAAAATGCTTCATGCAGGTTTTCCTTACTTCCATCCTTTTGTATCATCACCATCATCAACAACAACACACATCAAAGAGAGAAATTAAATGATGCCAAAGGATCTGTCATCCAAGGATGGAGAACTCGTGGAGAACTCCAGACGTTGTTGGACTCCAATGCCCATCAGCCAATAACTTCTTAGAGGCCCGCAGGTTTGGTGTAGTGGTTAGAGCATCAGACTAGGATGTGGTAGACCAGGGTTCTAATCCCCACTTACCATGAAGATCACTGGGCGACCTCAGCCCAGTCACAGTCTCTCAGGCAATTCTACCTCACAGGGTTGCTGTGGGAATTAAATGAGGAGGGAGAGGACCATGCGAGCCACATTGAACTCCTTGGAGAAAAAGGTGGGATATAAATGTAAGAAATAAAAATAAGTGAATAAAATAGCTTGTTCTGCTCCACAAGAGCCAACCTTGGGTGTTTTCACACCTGAAATAGAAAAGGGGTAAAATGGTATCTCCTCTCCTTTTTCAGATTTACAAAAGCAGAGAAAATGAGGGTTTAGAGTCTCCTATCTGGAATCTTCTGACTCAGAGAAAGAATTGCTTCCTCTCACTTCAGAATAGGGGTGGGGAGGAATTAGTTCAGTTATGTGGCCAGATCTCATTCTCACTTCCTAGAACCAATATGCAAATTGACACATCGCTGTTCTTCAAGATTCACATTTCTCTCTATGAAATTCTTCAGCTGAAAAGGCATCTACTAGGGGAAAAGGTGCAGAAACATGCATGATTTTAGCGAGCATTTGCATCCTAAGAGGATACAGACCAACCTTGTTGCTTGATGCTTTCATTAATATCAGTCTATATATTCCTGTGCTTGTAATTTGTTTTAATTGTCTTTCATGCTGAATTTCAAATAGCTGTAACGCACCCTGGGATATGCTGGTGAAGGGCAGGCAATACATTTGCTGTTATTTTAGGCAAAAAAATGCACACAGAAACGCATATATTGGGAAACATGCATACTAAACATGGATGGAATCTTTTGCTGACTTGAAAAAGACCAGTTGATGCAAAAAGGGAAGTGAACTGAACTGAAAACTGGAAGAATGAGAAAGTGAAATGGACAGACTCACCCATCCTTGTGGCTGGCTCTGTTGGATCATAAGAAGAGCCCTGACGGGTGAGAGTATTTTAGATGTGGATTCATAGTATTGTCATTGGAAGGGACCCTGAGGATCATCTAGTCCAGCCCAGCATCCCTGTTTCCCTGGGGGCAGGGCCAGATTTAGGTTTGATGAGGCCCTAAACTATTGAAGGTAATGGGGCTCTTTATATGTCCAGTTGTTTTTTGTCAACAACAAATGGTCACTGTTTTTTGTGTTGAATATATGCTATATGGTAATTTATGGACCTAACAGGTATCTAAAGCCATTTGCCCATGCTGCCATGCAACCAGTCCATGCAGAATGTAGGCACCCTATATATAGAAAGGAGCAAACCGGTGATATTTTAGGGAACAGGCCAGCAGGAAGGGTCCATTACTTACATCATAGGAGCCTACACAACACTGTTGCTGTATGTTTTATTTGTTTTTTATGTTATATTTTGGAAATCTACATCTAGTGGTTTTTTCCTTTAATTTTTTTTAGGCCCCCTGAGAGAGTGAGGCCCTAAGCTATAGCTTCGTTAGCTTATATGTAAATCCGGCACTGCCGGGGGGGGGGGCTCACATACTGCTTCTGTGAAGCCTACAAGTTGGTCATAGGAGCAAAGGTCTTTTCTACCACTGCTCCCCAGAAAGTCGTATTCACTGACACATGTCTCTAAGCATGAAGGTCCTAGTAAGCCATTGTGGTAGGGTTGCCATATTTTAAGAGGTAAGAATCTCCCCAAAAGTTGCTGCATTCACCCCCAAAAGGCAAAGAGTAATACTCAAAGAGGCTCAAATTCCCCCCAAAACACTAATTCTGTCATTAGAATCCCGGACATGTCCAGGAAATTCCAGATGCATGGCCACCCTGCATTGTGGCTAATGATAGCCTTATCCTCCATGCATTTGTCTAGTCTCAGCTAGGGACTATCAGCACATCTTCAGACGTCATTAGCAGACTTCTCCTGAGCCCCTTGGCCATTTTTTTTAAAAAATATTTTTCTTAATGTTGGAGGATAGAGCTATGTGTGTCAGCAGCTTGTCCTGCATTCCCTAAGCCATGTACTAAAGGTAAAGGTAAAGGGACCCCTGACCATTAGGACCAGTCGCGGACGACTCTGGGGTTGCGGCGCTCATCTCACTTTATTGGCCGAGGGAGCTGGTGTACAGCTTCCAAGTCATGGTGAACCAGAGCAGCGCATGGAAACACAATTTACCTTCCCTCTGGACCGGTTCCTATTTATCTACTTGCACTTTGACATGCTTTCGAACTGCTAGGTTGGCAGGAGCAGGGACCGAGCAACGGGAGTTCACCCCGTCGTGGGGATTCAAACCACCGACCTTCTGATCGGCAAGTCCTGGGCTCTGTGGTTTAGACTACAGCATCACCTGCGAAGCCATGTGGTAAAGGGCAGATAAATGAAGGCAGAGACTGATGTGTCAGTGGTGCAGCATGAGGTGTGTGCTTTTTAATTGTTGGCTGTGGCAATGGGTTTGCACACACATGCATGCAGACACGTCCCTTTCCTCAAAACACAGGTACAAAGGAAGTGGCCTTATGCAGAGACATTTCATTGGTCTATCTAGCATGGTAGTGTCTACTCTGACTGCAATGGCTTTCCAGGGTTTCAGACAGGGGGCACTCTCAGCCTTACCTGGCTTGAACCTGGGACCTTCTGCATGAAAAACATACATGCCACAGCCCTTGCCCAACTTTCATGTGAAATTAAATCACATGAGGTCAAAACCTAGAAATTAAGGCCTCTTTCCCTCACCACCTTCCATCAGAGCTGGGCTGTGGACAGCAGGTTGACATGAGTCAGGAATCAGAAAATTTAATAATTAATAAGAATCTGTATGCCACAACAGCTGTGAGAATATTGTTAGCAAAGAATTGGAAGAAACAAGATTCACCAACTATCGAAGAATGGCAGATGAAGATGTTGGACTATATGGAACTTGCCAAACTGACCGGGAGACTCCGAGACCAGAGAGAAGAGACGGTGGAAGAAGACTGGAAGAAGTTTAAGAAATATTTGAAAAAAATATGTTAATATATAAACCTTAGAATAGCTTTGGAAGTGGATATAGGTTGTAGGGTTAAAAGTAGAAGATAGGGTATTTTAAAATGGTATTATTTGTAAGTGATAAAATGTGAAGTTATTTTAAGTGTGATAAAAAAAAGATGGTAAGAATTTATGATATATGTAAACTGCTAAAGATGAAGTAAAATGAAAATCAGATAGGTAGGACTTCGGGAAGCCCACTTAACAATGTTTAGAAAAATAAGTTACAGATAGGTAGCCGTGTTGGTCTGCCATAGTCAAAACAAAAAAAAATTCATTCCAGTAGCATCTTAAAGACCAACTAAGTTAGTTCTTGGTATGAGCTTTCATGTGCATGCACACGAAAGCTCATACCAAGAACTAACTTAGTTGGTCTTTAAGGTGCTACTGGAAGGAATTTTTTTTTGTTTAGAAAAATAAGGATATGACAAGAATTTGTTTGTATTGTTTGTCTTTCTGTTTGTGTTTATTATTTGTGTTATAAAAGGAATAATTTTTTTGGAAAAAAATAATTAATAAGAATAAGAATCGTTATTTTTTTAAAAAAACAAAAACAAAAAACAAAGTTTTGCATTTTAAAACTCATATAAAAGCACAGTACCCTCCCAGCGACAGGAGCAAAATGGAATGTTTCAGTTGCCCTGATGCTAAATGCATCTACTTGGAAATAGGTGTCTTTTTGTCATAGAAAAGCGATAATTTTTTGAAAAGAATAAAATAAGCACCTGTAAGCATCATGTTGTCACAGAAAAGGAATATATACCAAAACCTGCATTCCTGTACCCGTGAAAATCTACGAAAGCATATATATATATATATATATATATATATGCAGGTTTTGGTGTCCTCGGGTGTCTTCCCGTGTAAAAGTTGGGGTGTCTAGGCGACGTTTCGACGAGGTCTCACTCGTCATCTTCAGGCTGGTGCTTTCGGCTTCTTGTTACTGGAACAGAGCAGGATCTCAGTGTTTGAGTTCCTATAAATACTGTTGAGGGGGTGTGGTGTATAGCCTCCAATGTTCTGGGCAGAGAGGAAGTTCCCAGGCTAGTGTGCCTTTTCTTCTTTTGTTCCTTAATTACTTGAGGGATATCTTGAGTGATTTCTTGAGTGATATCCTGAGTACCACTTAGGTGGGTCATTAGGTGTGGATTGGTTGCTAAAGTCTTTGTGTCTTGACCTCTTGAACTTTGTGAAGAGTTTTTCTGAGAAGATGGCTGTACTGCACTTAGTTGTGCTCTGGCTTGGCTTCGTGTATAGGGGCGAGCTGTGGTTTTGTGGCCTGTGTCAGCCAGATCTGTGTAGGGATTGCAGGGGGGTGCAGCATCCGGAGGTGCCACCATGGTTTGGCTACTGGATGGTGTCTGTAATTTATCTGTGGAGAGGGTCTGGGTTTGGGTCTGGTGTGGTTGATTGGTGATGGCGTTCTGTGTGCCTCTGGATCTGGTGTCAGATCGCCTAGACACCCTAGACACCCCAACTTTTACACGGGAAGACACCCGAGGACACCAAAACCTGCATTCCTGTACCCGTGAAAATCTACGAAAGCATATATATATATATATATATATATATATATATATATATATTCTGAAGTAAAAATAATAAAATGAGCATCTGTTACCAAGGGAATGCCCAGCTGGTTGCCCCTTGTGATGACAAGTGTCCACCCTGGTGGACTTCCTGGCATGCCCATGCTAGCTACTGCTTCCATCACTGGAGAAGATTCTGGGTTGAGGACCTCTGGGCATTAGAGTTCAGGTATACTTTGTTGCTCAAGCAAGGCTCAGCTGGAAAAGGAGGCCTTTCAGACTTCTCCTTCCAGCCCAGAAAGATCCAGCTCCACACCTCCATTTGAGATTAAGCTCTTGCAAGAACGTGGCTATTGGTGGACATTATTGGAGACCTCTTGCAGGTTGTGCTTTGGATTGTAAGGCTCTGCGTTGTTGACAATCAATTTGATCCACTCTCCAAGGACACTCAGTTCCCCAAGTGTATCTCTCCATTCCAGAGTATGTTCCGCTTAGAGGCGCTGTTATCTCCTTACAAGGTTGAAAGGTGCGTGATTGGGGCGACGTTGCTACCATTTCATTCCTGTGTCAGCCCCCGGATCTACAACAGCAGCAGAACATGGGCTTAGCGGCCGTCAAATATTTACCTAGAGCAATTTAGGCTGCAAAGCAGTAAATCTTCCAAAAGGATTTCATCCCTCTCAGTGATGACAGGCCTCGAGTGTACTCGAGCCCGATGCACAGAGCAGGTCTTTGCATTAAAATAGTCTTCACTCCTCTATTATTCATCAGAATGGCTGTCCGGTTACATTTCTTGCCGTTGCTGCTTGCAGACTAAGCTGGAGCGAGTCTCTTAGCCGTCTCCCAAGTGTGCAATTTGATTGCTCAGCACAGATTTTGTTGGTGAGAAGGCAAGATGGTGGTCGGTGGTTGAGACTAAGTTCTAAGGTTGTTCGCAGTAGTGGTCTATGGGGCAGCATCGTCTATGGGACACCCCTACTCGCCTGGCTCCTGAACACAGCATATTGTTGGTGCTTACCAGAGGGAGAAAGATGGGGGGGAGAGAGAGCTCAGCATTATGCAGCAATGTGATGGCAAGAGCTTTCAATTGGCTCTGCTACACCACAAAGCATTGGGTTTGCTGCATACCCCTTTCCCCTCCAATAAGCTCTACCAATCTGCTGTGTTAGGAAGATGCCCCATCTGCCCCACAACATCTACATCCTTCCATTCCACCTATTCAGTGCAAGTAATTTGTAACTAAGTACAGTCGTACCTTGGATCCCAAACACCTTGGTACTTGTACTTTTCGGCTCCTGAATGCCGCAAACCTGGAAGTAAGTGTTCTGGTTTTCGAATGTTCTTTGGAACCCAAACGTTCAATGTGACTTCCACAGTTTCTGAGGTTTCCAAGGCTTCCGACTGAGTGAAGGAAGCAACTGTAGCCAATCGGAAGCCGCACCTTGGTTTTTGAACGTTTTCAGAAGTTGAATGGACTTCTGGATCGGGTTACGTTTGAGAACCAAGGCCTGAATGTAATACTGCCTGAGTTTCCTTCCACCTTTCCCCTTACCCCTCCCCATCTCTTTTCCAGTGTGGTGTAGTGGATAAGAGTGGTGGACTTGTAATCTGGTGAACCGGGTTCACGTCTCTGCTCCTCCACATGCAGCTGCTGGGTGACCTTGGGCTAGTCACACTTCTTTGAAGTCTCCCAGCCTCACTCACCTCACAGAGTGTTTGTTGTGGGGGAGGAAGGGAAAGGAGAATGTTAGCCTCTTTGAGACTCCTTTGGGTAGTGATAAAGCAGGATATCAAATCCAAACTCTTCTTCTTCTTCTTCCTTTTGTGCTGTGTCTTTCAGATTACACACCTGGCTGCCTTATCATTGGCATTTATTTATTTATTTATTTATTTTAGCAGAAAAGTGGAATGAAAATACATGGCCTAATAAATGAATAAATAACAGTGAAGCACCTGCCATTTGCCCAGGAGGTAGGGAGAAGCTATCTGATACATCCCAACAATGGGCTATGATTTGGAATTCAGATGTGGAAAAGCTTTTCTGCTGGGCTCTTGGGCACAAATTAAAACTAGCATCAAGTAGAAATGGAGAGGAAATTTGATTCAGTTTGCGTTTGAAGGCAAACCTACCTAATTCACACCTAGTAAAACAAGATGCAAACTGCAACACAGCCATCTTTTGAAATTTACACTGGCCTGAATTTTGCAATAGTTTCCAGCCAAGTAAGGTGTACATGAATGCATGTACTAAGGGGTAAAATGCACGTAAACATGTATCTATTAGTGAAAATAGGGGAAGTTGCTCTGCAAAAATGTATGTAGTAGGCAAAATGGTACACAAAGATATGTATATTTGCACTAAAATGCTGATGAATTTTCATCAGGATTTTTTTTAAAAAAACCCACAAAAATCTCAAACTGATGTGGAAATGTGAACTGAATTTAACATTGAAAATTGGAAAACTTGAACAATGGAAATTGACAGATTCCCCCTAGAGATGAAAAGATCTGTCAATTTCAGTTGTCTCATTTTCTCATTTTCCCAGTTTTAAATTCAGTTCGCCACATTTTGCAGCAATTTGCAATCAATCTTCTTTTAGAAATGAAAAGTCATCAACAATTTGATGTGGGTTTCTCCAGATATGAGCATTTTATAGGCAGCTTTGACTAATGTACACATTTTGAGAGCACTTTTTATGTTACTTTCTCTAATACCTTTGTCTTCATGTAGTTTTCCCTAACACATGCCTTTTTGAAAAGTGTGTTCAGTTGGAGAACTACATCACAAAATTCAGATGAATTAATTGAATGAGTACCAAACTGAATTCATCCTTCATCTTTACCCATCCTTACTCGTAAAAATGACTCAGAATGACTTACAAACGCAATAGAAATGCAAAAACCAATGGCAGTAATCACTATAAATAAAAACCTTTAAAAAGTGCATCTATACAAATAAAACAAGGTCCAGCAGATCCTGCCCCACTTGTTGTTGTCATGTGCTCATATTGTAAAGAAGAAAGACATCAGAGAACACTAGCTTTTTTCCCCACCCAAGCTCTCCTTGTGCTGCCAGATTCCTGGATTTTCAAGCCCTCTCCTATCTCTCCTTTTTTTGTTTCCCCAGCAAAATAACCCCATGTTGTTCCCTTCAGTTAAGGAGACATTGCTTTGGCTCCTCTCCCTTCCCTTTTGCACTGTAATCCCAGCGCATCAGCCATTAAGCCCCTTTTAACTCCCCTTTACACTTCCTCTAGAGCCATTAACACATCGCCAGCAGTCCCCAAGACCATAAATGAAGACACTATAAGCACCCCGTAAGCTTCGTTAAAAATGCATTAGAGTTAACCCTGTTTGGGAAACAGCATTAGAGTCCCTAAAACAGCCTGGAAAGTGCATTCCATGTGTGTCCTTCTCTTAACCACTCTTAAGAGGAGTTCTTTTCGTTTTTAAAAAACACACCCTCCGCATTAAAACACTGGGGTCAAAGCAGTGCACATCAGCCTTACTTTCTGAGTGTAGCGTAGCATGATGTGTTATCCGAAGCCCTACTGATCACTTGTGGAGTGATATAGGGTGAGCCTGGATGTTTCTTTCAAATCCAGACTGTTCTTAATTTTTGGGATGTTGTTGTACAGGAAAGAGCAGGGCCGTCTTACCCATAGGCGCGAGGGGTGCGGAGCACCTGGGCACTGGGCCCTCAGGGGTGCCAGACCAAGGGCCCGGGGCCTGAGAGTTGAGTCCAGGGAAGAGCCTGCCCACCCATTGGTCGGGGTGCCACAGTGGGCTCTTCTGCTGCTGGTGGCTCTGTGCCGCGAGTTCGGGGGCGACCGAGCCAGCGAGAGGCTGAGGTGGCCATCTGGCTCCACCCTCCTGCTTGCCTGGGACTGGGCAACCTGGGGGCGGCGGCAGAGGGCGGATCTTTGCACCCCGCATATGCTTAAGACAGCCCTGGGAATGAGGATTTGTTCTCTGTCCCATGGGGCATGATCTGAAAGTGGGATTGGTCACCCCATTTACCTCCCTCTTTTTGCCACTAACTCGCCCCCTCTCTTTCTCCATCTTCCTACCCATCCTGCAAACAGCAGAGAGAAGGACAACTCATACTCGCCAGAAGTCAGAGCTGGTTGAAAGCCCTCCACCTCTGGAGGACCCAGTGTTTGTCACACTTAGGTCCCCAGCCATTGATGGACTACAACTCCCATCATTCCTAGCTAACAGGACCAGTGATCAAGGATGATGGGAGTTGTAGTCCAAGGTTTAGAAATACTTACTTAATCTGTTTTAGTTCTCCCCTTCGACTTTCCTCTTCCTCAAGGCTGTCCTCTCACATGAAATCAGTCTGAGGGTTGTGTGGAGCACCTGAGTCACAGGCTCCCTTTACCTGTCCAGGTGTCCGAAACAGTAAGATGGTGCTGGAATCAAGTCTATTTTCCTAAGTTGCAAGAAAGAAGTGACATGATAGAGGTTTATAAAATTATACATAGCATGGAGAAAGTGGATAGAAGTCCACTCAACTTTTACCCACCCTCTTTTCATGCTTTGCTCTGATATGACCTTTCTATGGACAATTATCGGTCGCCATATTGTTGGGGCCAGGTAGAAATTTTTTCCACTTGGCAAATTGGCACCGGTCATTTGGTTTTCGCCTACCTAGTAGCAATCATCACAACTTTTTTGAGGTTGGGCATTGGGCAAGCCTTTGTTTGGTTGGAGGGGAGGTGGTTGTCTTCTCCTGCCCCTCCTCAGTAAAGGTGTATTGTTACAGGGATCCTGTCCTAAGCCTGGACGTGAGCTAGGGCCATGTCACAGCCCCTATGGAGATCACTCGGGGTGCCCTATTTGAAGTAGTCACCCCCTATCAGAGGTTTACCCTGAAGTGGACTCCCTGCAGATGGGCAGGAGTCAAGATATAGCCTGGCTTCACCCCAGTGCCTAAGCCAAACGACTCACATCTGTAACCAATAAAGTTGTGGTCTATTTGAACCCATAAACTGAAATACTTTGTGTCAGTGTGTTTTATTTTTCTTCTGGTAACTTTGTGGCTCAGGTGCCTTGACACGCAAGGAATACTAGATAATTAATACTAGAACTTGCGGACATCCAGCACCCGAAGGAGCATCTCCACCCCCATCGTTCAGCCCAGACACTGAGGTCTAGCATCGAGGGCCTTCTGGCGGTTCCCTCACTGTGAGAAGCAAAGTTACAGGAAACCAGGCAGAGGGCCTTCTCAGCAGTGGCACCTGCCCTGTGGAACACCCTCTCACCAGATGTCAAAGGAAAAAACAACTACCAGACTTTTAGAAGACATCTGAAGGCAGCCCTGTTTAGGGAAGCTTTTAATATCTGTAGGACTATTGTATTTTAATCTTTTGTTGGAAGCTGCCCAAAGTGCTGGGAAAACCCAGCCAGATGGGCGGGGTATAAATTATTATTATTATTGTTGTTGTTGTTGTTGTTGCATGTTGGAAGATTCAGGGCAGATAAAAGAAAGGACTTCTCCATGCAGCACAAGGTTAAACCATGTAACTCGCTGCCACGAGATGCAATGATGGCCAGCAAATTGCATGGATTAAAAGAGGATTACACAAATCATAATCTGCCCCCATGGCTGGAGGCAGTAATGCTTCTGAAAATCAGTTGATGGAAACCACAGAAGGGGAAAGTGCTCTTGTGCTCAAATCTTCCATGTTGTTTTACAATGGATATTTGACCGGCCAGTGTGAGAACAGGATGGTGGAGTAGATGGGCTAGAGACTTTTCCAGCAAGCTCTTCTTCTGCTCTTCTCCTTGTTTGCAAGTTTCACTTACTTATGCATTCTTGTGCACATACTTTCCTGCAATATGCATCTTTATACACATTTCTTTTGGCTGGAGAACCCCTTGCAAAATGCTGAGAAGTGTGAATTTTGAAGGATAGCTACGTTTCAGAAAGTGTAAATTGGGTGGGTTCACCTTTACACTGAATTTCAGTTGAATTTCTCCTCCAAACCTCCTGCCCACGCATCTGCCACCCAAGGCAGCCACCTTGCTTGTCTAATGGTAGGGTCGGCCCCTCACAGGCATGATTTGCTTGGGACCTGAAGTCAATTGGGTAAATTTGGCACCTGAGCAATTAGGTAGAAAAATCCAGCATTGGCAAGCTGAGGCTGTGCTGCAATTTGGAGTGATCCGGTGACGTGTCCTCATCAGCAGAACATAAATGAAAGCTTTGAGAGCTGGTGAAAATCTGCCAGGAATGGGAGAAACAGAGGCAGATGAAAGACAGATGATAAAATAAGCTGATATGCAAGTTGGGGGAAGGGGGCTGGATGGGATGATGCTCAAAGAGAAATACCTGGCAGAGGGCAAGAGGACAGATCTAGTGTGAATGTATGTATTGGAGCCATATGTATGTATGGAAGCGGGTGGCGCTGTGCTCTAAACCACTGAGCCTCTTGGGCTTGCTGATCAGAAGGTTGGTGGTTCAAATCCCTGCGACGGGGTGAGCTCCCATTGCTCTGTCCCAGCTCCTGCCAACCTAGCAGTTCGAAAGCACGCCAGTGAAAGTAGATAAATAGGCACCACTGTGCTGGGAAGGTAAATGGTGTTTCTGTGCACTCTGGCTTCTGTCACGGTGTTCTGTTGCACCAGAAATGGTTTAGTCATATTGGACACATGACCCAGAAAGCTGTCTGTGGACAAACGCTGGCTCCCTCGGCCTGAAAGCGAGATGAGTGCCGCAACCCCATAGTTGCCTTTGACTGGACTTAACTGTCCAGGGGTCCTTTACCTTTACCTTTTACCTATGCTTGCACACAAAGGCACACATTTGTGAACACAAGCTTTCGAATCCTGTTACAGCCTCCGTTGGTGTCAACCAGGCACTTTGTCATCAGCCCAAATTGCCGCCAGTTAGGCAGGGCCAATCTGCCTGCACGAGAAAAACGAAGGTCAAATCCAAGTCATATGTTTAAATCACTCTTGTGCTGCTTTAGGAATCATGGTTTTCCCTTGCAAAGAATCCTGGGAACCGAAGTTTTAACAGAGAGTTGTTGGGAGGCCCTTAACAAACTACATTTCCCAGGATTCTTTGGGGGACGCCATGAATCTTAAAGTGGTATAAAAGTGTTTTAAATATCCGGTGTGGGTGTTACCTATGAACAGAGGAGGACCTTTATGGGTTCAAACAAAGTCCTGCCTAGTACAGAATCCTGTTTCTCATGGGGGCCAGAGAAGTTTGAGGGAAGGGAAAGTTTAAGGGCACTCCTTTTACCTCTTCCATACTCCTGGCCATCATTTTCAGAAGAATAGAAGGCAGGATTGGCCCTACCATTAGGCCAGGGGTGGGGACCCTTAGGGCTAGGGCCTAAATGTAGCCCACTACGCCTTTCATTTTCAGTGGTGGCTGGTCCATTAGGGTGAATGGGATGCTCCCCCACCTCAGACTGCCTTCAGGCAGCCCCACCCTGCCTGCCTCACCCAGTGCCTATAATATAATTTGCAGCCATTTCCTGCTGGGCTGTACTTTACATACTGAATGCACAATGTTCTTTCTTTCTTTCTTTCTTTCTTTCTTTCTTTCTTTCTTTCTTTCTTTCTTTCTTTCTTTCTTTCTTTCTTCATCCTTACCTTAGAAGTCAAACGGAATCTGTTCCAGAAGTCTGTTTGACTTTCAAAACGTTTGAAAACCAAATTGCGGCTTCTGATTGGCTGCAGGAAGTGCCTGCACCCAATCAGAAGCCTTGTCAGATGTTTGGGTTCCAAAAGAACATTCGCAAACTGGAAAAATCACTTCCTGGTTTGCAGTGTTCTGGAACCAAAACGTCCAAGTTCCAGGTTCCAATTTCCAACGTCCCAACGTCCCAACATCCCAACGTTCCCTATCTTTATCTATCTATCATCTATCTATATCTATATCTATCTATCTATCTATCTATCTATCTATCTATCTATCTATCATCTATCTATCTATCTATCTCTATCATCTATCATTTTTAAAAGCACTCTTGCCCACCTGAGGAGTCAAGCCCTCTACCTGCCACCTAGAGGGTCTGGCAACCCTACCTAAGGGAATGCAGCCCTTTGTTTAAAAGAAGCTACTCCTACGAGACACACTAATACTGGCAGTTGGCACCTCTTGGAGGGACCTGCAACAAAACGTTGCAGTGTATAGCACTCCTCACCTGGGGTTCCTGGAAGGTTGCCCTTAGATTCCTCCCTTTTGTGTGTGGGAGCTTGTGTCTCCCCCCCCCCCCATCCAAGGATATTGAAACATCCCTCTCATTTCCCAATGGCCCCATTATGGCTACAGTCTTGTCAGCATTCAGCAGCCAAGTTCGCTATTAGAGGGAATGGTAAGGACCCAGAACAAAGGGGTTCATGGCTCAGGCCAGGAGTAGCATCAGCTTCCCCTGCCAGGGCAGTCCCCTTTGTCCTGACCCCTTCATTGAGCCCACACGCTGTCTGATCAGCTGAGCTTTTAGGGAAGGCAGAGGAGGCAGCACGGCAGAGTCGCTAATATTTATTATGAGTCTTATTGCTGACTCACGGCTGGTGGGTGTCACGCAGTCCCACGAAGCTGCCTGATGTTGCTGTATCTTGGGATGTGTCGTGAGGAGGAAGGGAGACGTTCTGTCACCTGCTTCCCTGTACGATGCAAAAATCTCTCAGCTGGTATGAAGGGGAGCACCACTCCAAGGAAATAAACAGAGCCTTGCCAGCAGAGGAGAGCCAAGTTGCATTCCAAATGAGGATGCGAGAGAGGGCCTTTTCTTTCTTCCACCTGAATGACAACACACGTTTCTAGATAGTGACTCTAGGAATTGTGACTTAAAAGGAGCAGGGGAGGCAGTGTGGTTTTGGCAACCCATTTGGGAAGAAGAGGGTTTTTTTTGCCGGGGGTGGGGATGTTCTGAATTCCAGGGTAGTGGCTACTGATTTTATTTATCAGATTTCGTACCCACCCTCCTCCAAAAGTACTGGGGCAGATCACAGCAGTATTACCAGGGCCAATGAGAACTGGGGACAGGAGTAGGAATGCCAGGTCAGGAGCATCCCAGACTCTGAGATTCAGGGCTCAAGTCTGAGACTTAGGAGTGGGCCTGATGATCCTTACTCTGTGCTCCCTCCCACCACTGAGTCCTGGAGACAGAGGTTACTTGGAGTCTATGGAAGAGTCTTTGCAATTATGCGTAGTTGACTCCTGTAAGGTTGAAACTTGCCAGCTGCACATATAGTTTTCATATCTATATCTATATATCTATATCTATATCTATATCATCTATAGTGGTACCTTGGGTTAAGTACTTAATTCTTTCTGGAGGTCTGTTCTTAACCTGAAACTGTTCTTAACCTGAAGCACCACTTTAGCTAATGGGGCCTCCCGCTACACTGCAGGAGCACGATTTCTGTTCTCATCCTGAAGCAAAGTTCTTAACCCGAGGTACTATTTCTGGGTTAGCCGAGTATGTAACATGAAGCATATGTAACCTGAGGTACCACTGTATATCTATATCTATATCTATATCTATAGCTCTATAGCTATATCTCTCTATCTGTCTATCATCTATCTATCATCTATCTATCTATTTTCTATATCTATCTATCATCTATCTATCATCTATCTATATCTATCTATCTATCTATCTATCTATCTATCTATCTATCTATCTATCTATATCTATCTATCTATCTATCTATCTATCTATCTATCTATCTATCTATCTATATCTATCTATCATCTATCTATCATCTATCTATCTATCATCTATCTATCTATCATCTATCATCTATCTATCATCTATCTATATCTCTCTATCTATATCTATCTATCATCTATCTATCTATCTATCATCTATCTATATCTATCTATCTATCTATCTATCTATCATCTATCTATCTATCATCTATCTATCTATCATCATCTATCATCTATCTATCTATCTATCTATCTATCTATCTATCTATCTATCTATCATCTATCTATCTATCTATCTATCTATCTATCTATCTATCATCTATATCTATCTATCTATCATCTATCTATCTATCTATCTATCTATCTATCTATCTATCTATCTATCTATCTATCATCTATCTATCTATCATCTATCTATCTATCTATCATCTATCTATCTATCATCTATCTATATCTATCATCTATCTATCTATATCTATCTATCAATCATCTATCTATCTATCATCTATCTATCTATCATCTATCTATCTATCATCTATCTAATCTATCTATCTATCTATCTATCTATCTATCTATCTATCATCTATCTATCTATCATCTATCTATCTATCATCATCATCTCTCTCTCTCTCTCTCTCTATCATCTATCATCTTTAAAGGTTCTCTCACCCACTTGGAAATTCAAACTCTCCCACTGCCACCTGGAGGGAGCCAGGCAAATCTGGAAACTTCAGCTTAGCACTGGAGGTCTGACAACCCTAGCCAAGGGGCTGTTGGCCTTTGTCTCAGGCTGCAAGGGGACCTCAAATTTAGACACTTGTGTTGGTTGTTATTTGGGAGGGGGATTTGATAAGTTCCAGAAATGCTTTTTATCTGCTTCGGACCAAAAGACGATGCACCATCTCAGTTTAACACTGCAAATTTAAGCAAGTAAGAGATATGGTCTAGTAATAGACTTAATTTGTTTGTTAACTGATAAAAATTTCTCATATTAATGAGTTGAATATGTTCATAAATCTTAATTAAAAGATATCAGTTCTGATGGCACAAAATCAGACCGTGCTGAACGTGGCCTCTTGGATCTGCTGATTATATAAACAAACCTCTCACCCTTGTTTTGATGCCTTGTTTTGTTTTTTTGTGTATCATCAGTTTTCTATGTGTCAAGTGGGGCTGCCATTGAAGACTGTTTGATTATAAGCAGGCACCCAAGAAAGTTGGCAGAGATGGAGATGGACTTTCAGGTACATGCACCTATGCTCACGTCCAATCTACCACAATCGCTCCACCCCATCCCCAGACCTGGCACCGGACAATAATAATGAAAATCAAAACATCAACGTGTAGATTAAAGATTTACTCTGTCACAAATCAGTTGGTGGGACAACTACAGGCTTTTCCTGGTTTGGAAAGTGATTTGAAAGCACTGAGAAGGATGAGATTATTTGTGTGTGTATGTATAAGATGTATAGTCTCTGAGGAGCTCAAGGTAGCTTACATGTTTTCTCCCTGGTCCCCAAATTTTATCCTCACAGCAACCCAGTGAAGTAGATTTGACTGAGAAAGTGTGACTGGCCCAAGGTCACCCAGTGGGTTTTAGGATCAAGTGGGAATTTAAACCTAGGTCTCTCAACTCCTAGATAAATACAGAAACTGAGGAGTGGAGATGTTTCTAGAGAGATGGGCATTTTCTTGCTCTTTGTGGAGTTTTATGTGTGCTGTTAAAATTGAGAGAGGGGATGGGGTGTTGTTTCACATATACAGGAAGGATAGGTTTCTGATATCCATGACTACAGAAGAGCCACACTCTCAGGCTTCAGCTAGGAACATGAACAACTTATGTTTAGCTGGTCTTGGGTCATGGTGGCTGGAGTTTGATGATCTCTGGTGCCCACTTACATAACAGCCAACATTCAGTTCCTTAGTGAGTGTCCCAGCTTTCCCTTTTTTCAGCATCAGACACATTCTACCTCATGACTCCATGTGAACTTTTCTTTCTTTCTTATCCCCTCTGATTTCAGAAAATATCATCTTTGGATCACTGGAAAAAATGAGAAAGGAAACAGACCCAGATGACAAGCAAAGGGGGGGGGGTGGAACAAAGGAGTTCACTGTGTTTTACTTATTTCCTTTAGAAAACTGAGATGCATCCCATGAAGTCTTGCCTTTAGTGCAAAAACTTCCATTTCAAATAGTCTCCAAAGAGGGACAAGGCCCAAATTCTGGGTCTTTTAAAAAAAGCCCCCTCCCCCATTTGACTGTAGGATGGTTGAATATATAGGATAGTAGAGTGCTGGCGAGACCAACCATTGGCCTCGGTCCAGTATGCCTGAAGGAGCATCTCCACCCCCATTGTACTGCCTGGACACAAGCTCCAGTGCCAAGGGCCTTCTGGTGGTTCCCTCGCTGCAAGAAGCCAAGTTACAGGGAACCAGGCAGAGGGCCTTCTCAGTAGTGGCACCCACCCTGTGGAACTCCCTCCCAGCAGATGTCAAAGATAAAAACAACAACTAGACTTTTAGAAGACATCTGAAGGCAGCCCTGTTTAGGGAAGTTTTTAATGTTTAATAAAGTATTGTATTTTAATATTCTGTTGGAAGCTGCCCAGAGTGGCTGGGAGACCCAGTCAGATGGGCAGGGTATAAAGAATAAATTATCAGGGGGCATATGCAAATTTGTGTCATGGGACTATGCCCCAAAATGCCAAAAACCTGTTCCCAGGGCTGACTAGAACCCTGAGCTTGAATGAAGTCCTGCAGATGCAAATTCAACCACCCCCTGAAATTAGCAGGCAAGGAAGATTCAGTATTGGGGGAGTCACTCACCTCTTCTTTGCAACTCCCTCTCCTAAAAAAAAAAAAAAGAGGGGGTGGTGCAGAAGAATTAGAAAGGTACGTAATTCATATTGCTCAGACTCAGCTAATTGTCAGTTCCTGATTTGATTGTAACAATGTCCACGGTTGCAGGATAACCACCAAATTTCCAGTAGATTTCTCCCAGGGCAACGGGAACAATAGGGCATGTCTTGCTGTTCTGTCACCTATCTGGGGCTCAATTGGGTCTGGAGCTCACCTGTCTCACCCCTGGCAGGGAGAGTCCTATCCTAGCTCTTTGGGACATCCTTCCTGTCGAGCTCCTTTCCAGAAATCTTTAGCAGCTAGTTTTGCCCTGGCAGAGCCTCTGGCCAAACTCTCCCAAGTCACTGTGAAGTTCACTACCTGAAGAGCCCAGGTAGGGAAGATGTGTGAAATTAACCCTTCTGCACGCACACCATGCCTGCCTCTGAGATGCTTAATGGCTCGGCTCCCTGCCTGGCACAGCCCCTGGGGTGCTGTAGACAAGCAGGCATGCTGGGACAGGAGGAAAAATCTGCTCAATTCACTGAAGGCTCTTTCTTGGGACTGCAGCAATCTGCTTATTAACTTGAGGTTGGGGCTCAGCCCAGCAAGCCTCTTGGGAGAATTGTGGGTTTATGTGTTTTGTTAGTTTGCATTGGGAGCTGGCCCATAAACAGCAGCGAACACCAGCTGCCTCACTGGAAGTGGTGGTGCGGTTAGGAAGATATGGATTAACGTGTGATGGTTTCAGCAGAAGCTCTCGCCAGACTTCTCCTCCTTCTCCCATGCTTCTTTGAAAGCTACTGGCAACTTCTTCTTCCAACTGATTCTACAGTATCTTCTTCGGCCTGGGATCATGGGAGATGAACTACAGCACCCATCATCCCCAAGAGAAAATGTTAGCTTTCTCCCCGCTAACTTGGGGACCACACCAGGCTAGGATGGTGGGGAACCTGTGGCCCTCCAGATGTTGTTGGACTCCAGTTCGCATCATTGGCCGTATTGACTGGGGCTGATGAGATTTGGAGTCCATCAACATTTGGAGGGCCACCAGTTCCCCATCCCTAGGCTAGAGGTGATGTGGGTGGGAAAAGCTGGAACTTTTCATTCTTTAAAAAGACTGAGCCAAAACATTTTGCTGCTTTGAGGTAGAGCAGCTAATGCTACACAAGTCAAGGTATGTATCTAAGACTGGAACCCAAGACAGAAAATGCAATATATACCTATCTGCCTTCCTGGTAGTAAAAATACAACGATGATACCTAATCTTTTCATTGCACCTAACTAAACTACCAAAGGCAGCTGCCTCATTCTGCTTAATTCATGAGAGAGGAAATTGTGGCTGCCAGATGTGGTAGGACAACCCCCATCACCCCTGGCCATTGGTCATGCTGGCTGGGGCTGATGGGAATTGTAGTCCAATAACACCTGGAGGACCACAGGTTCCTCACCCCTGGCCTAATAGTAGGGTCGGTCCTGCTCATCGCTCCAAGGCCCTGCCAGGACTAAGGCAGGCTTCCTCAAACTCAGCCCTCCAGTTGTTTTGAGACTACAATTCCCATCATCCCTGACCACTGGTCCTGCTAGCTAGGGATCATGGGAGCTGTAGGCCAAAAGCATCTGGAGGGCCAAGTTTGAGGAAGCCTGAACTAAGGGGTGGACTGCAGAGAGGGTAGGATAGCTTGCAGCATTTCAGACCACAGAGGGGGAAAATCACATTGTAGAATGTTCCATACATTAAAATGTTTCTGTTTCCAACACAAGCAGTGTGATAATTTTCCTCTTTATGGTGGTAGGCTAGGTTTCTATGTGCAGAGAGTTTATTTAAATAATGTGGGGCACATTCCATGAAGGTACCCCCCACTGCTGTTTCATGTGGTGCAGTTCACTCAGGCTTTTGCTACTTTGACCTAACACCAGTAAAAGCATGACAGGAAATGCAAACAATAAGCCTGTGGTAAGAGAGGTTTTTTTTTAGAAATGTGTACATTTAAAAAAAATAAAAATCCTGGGAACTTCCAACGAATTCATGGTGGCTTACAATAAATCAACTAATAGTATCAGAGAACAACCACAGCAACAACTTTCTAGCATTAAAAAAGTCAGTCTAAAAGATCAAACAGTGTAAGACAAATTGAACGCCAATATAAATAAAAATGATTTAAGAGTGCCTGGGGAAAGACTGCAAGGTTGGGTTTGGGCACATCTCCGTGGTTAACTTGAGGATGAAAATGGTACATTATGCATGCTGAATTGCCTTTATAATACTCCCTCAAGGGAAAACTAACACTGACTCCCCAACGTCCTTCTCTTCACTTAATATAGTAAAACCCCATTGCAGGCTCGTGGTAGGAGTCCTACACAAGCCTGCAGACAGCTAAGATGAAATGTAAAAAAAGAAAAAGTCATAACTTGTTCCTTAGCTGTGTTCCTTAGCCCAGTTTCTTCCTGGCTTAGCAACTGAAATGACTCCATTTATTAAAGCCTATCCAGTTATCCCTACACCTATATAGGGAACAGGAACTGACTAGCCAAGAGACAATACAGAAATGTTGTGTTTCCACTTAACAGGAAGCAATTATAGGGGCAGAAGCCCCTGGAAAGAAACTGCTAATTAAAGGCACTATAGCCTCGAATAGATCTGGTAGTAGCTCTTTGTAAATCCACACTGCACAAATTGGTGTTCCATTTTTAAACAAACAAACAAAAGCACTAAAAATGGATGAGCATTTTATGTATTTTGTATTGTTTGTTTTTAAACACTTTTCTGGTTTTAAATTGCTTTGATTGTTGTATTTTAACTTGTTGAGTCTCTCTGAAACTTGTTCATTTCTATTAAGCGATTGTCAAATGCAATTAATACTACCACTATTATTAAATCTGAATAAACAGCAAGAATAAGTGGACAGCACAGAAAACACCGGAACGCAAGGGGTTAGCAATGAGATCATCTGAATTCTACATAAAAGTGACTGAACAAACTCACCTTCTTTAAACATCCCACTTCGCCTCACTTAATCATAACTAATCTCAGCGGACCATTGTGGATCTGGAGGAGCAGATGACAGGGTTGTCAAGCTGTAATTATGCCAAATTTTAATAGCTGAGAGATTAGGTGGCTAAGAGCAGGTGGTTTATTTTAGCAGAGTGCTTGCACCATCCACCTCTTCCACTCTGGATCCACCATCTGAGAATATGGAGAAGCATTTTTACTCAGCCGCAAGGAGTCTGCCCTGACCCCTGGAAATATTAGCGACTCTCTGGGGGCACAGAAGGTTGGGTTTCAAAGCCTTGATGGCTCTGGCCGTGAAGTGCATTCTAGACCGGCAAGATGCAGACGTAGATTATAGGTTGTACAAATAATGTCACTCATGTTAGATTCGGCTCCATACAGGAGCTCCACTGCCAGCATTAGAGCACACTTTCTTGACCCCAGTGGCGGAATTAGGTAATTTTAGTCTCTGGACCTAATGGCCTTATTGGTAGGTGAGGTGCGGGGTGTGTGGGGAGAGACCCTTTCGATGGTAATGCACACTTTCTTTAAAATGTGGCAACCAGGCACGCCAACTCTATGGGGCTGAGGTGTCTTTGGCCCCCTCAGTATTTGTTGGGAAGGGGTCAGGCCCCATCATTGTTGAGGGGGTGGTGGAGGCCAAACATGGAGCACCACATGGTGGAGGAGGCCAAACATGGACTTCAGTGGCCAGCTCCTCCTGAGCCTTTGGTGGTGCTGGCTGGGTCTAATAGGAGTTGGTCCAGCAAATAGATGGGGGATGTGACTCCAGGACTCTCCAGGACCCATCTTGCATTCCAGCCATTAGACCAGGATGTCTCAACCCCTTCATTCTGAGAGCTCATGTGCTGTAGTGGTCTTACTCAGTGGCCTTGGGCCAGTCACTGCCTCTCAGCCTAACATACCTCACAGGGTTGTTGTGGGGGTTAATGGAGAAGGAGGGGGAGAACCATGTATGTCACCTCATGCTCCTTGGAGAAGAAGATGGAATAATAATAATAATAATAATAATAATAATAATAGTAATAAACAGTTATGCAAAAATAAAGCAGGACATACCAGAATAAAAGGATCATATTCCAGCATCCTAACTGATGATGGAGCAAATCAATAAAGCAAAGAGATAAAAAACTGAGCTAACTTTGGGAGCATTTACTGGAGGTAAAGAAATGCCAGAAAATGAAAATGACAGCTATGGGCATTATTGTCTATTTATCAGAGACAAAGGCATCACTTTCAGGGGCTGTTAGCTGCTACTTTATATGCCTGTCATTTATCCAAGACAGCAAGGAGTTGCTATTTCAACTCAGCACTGAAATATATATGTGTGTGTGTGTGTGTGTGTGTGCACGCACATACATACATACATACATACATACCGAAAGAGCTCTTTTGTGACTGTTCTCACTGGTATGTTGTACCACTGATATGGGCACCTCTTTTTTTGCTGTCCCTATCAGCCATTTGTGCTAGTACCCATGGAACCTTGATCAAGACACCAGTCCGAGCACCACATTCCTTTTACCCCAAAGCATTGTATATAACCAGGGGGAAATTCCAAGGCCAAAGTAAATGAAATGATACACAGCCATACCTCCATCTAAGAACAATCCTGTTAACAAACGATTTGGGCAACACACTCTGCAAAACAGGAAGTAGGTGTTCCGGCTAGCAAACTTTGCCCCAGAAAACGAACTAACTGGTGGAAGGCTCCGGCGGCAGGAAGCCTTATGGGGGAAAGCTTGCCTCGGTTTAAGAATGTTTTCGGTGTAAGAACGGACTTCTGGAATGAATGAAGTGCCTTAATAGCCAAGAGGATTGTGTTTTGCTTTGTATTATTTATTCAAAATAGTAACGAATTTTCAAGCATGTATATATAACCTGTGGCCCTTCAGTAAGCAACAGGGACCATCTGGTCCTTCAGATGTTTGAACTGCAAGAGGCACAGTCTGCATTGTCTTTCAGGCACCTTCTGAAGACTATTCTCTTTTGAGAGGCCATCCAAATGGAGATCTTTTATTACATTGGCCATGAAATTGTGTCTCTATATGCCTTTGAAAACATGTACCGGTATTTATAAATATTTTTATGATACTTGGTAACTGAAGGTATGTGAAGTTGTCATCCTATGTGCAATCATTTTAATGGCTTTTCTATATGCAGTTGCTTTGTATACAGTTCTTATTGTGAATTCACAGAGTCCTAGAATTGGAAGTGATATCAAAGGGTCATCTAATACAACTCCTTGCAATGCAGGTATCACATTCTCTTTGAGATGCTTCACAGCAAGAGGTTTATAAATGAAATCATCAGCATCATCAGCATCTCCCATTAACCCTGACCATTGAGTCCAACAACATTGGGGCAGGTTCCCCATCTCTGAGATAAAGACTAATTGTTTAATCTAAATCCTCTTCCTTGCAATGTGAACCCATTGGGTCAGGTCCTACCCTTTGATGTGACAGAAAAGAAGCTCGCTGAATCATATATGTGTGTGGTGCCTTCCATGCCACTCCCCCCTCACCCAACATGACAAGGAACCATTGGTGAGCACTATTTGGGTTTGGTCTGTCAACCAGCTACAAAATCCAGCTAACCGTTACCTCAGTGTGAGCCAGTGTGGTGTAGTGGTTAAGAGCGGTGGACTCGTAATCTGGGGAACCGGTTAAGAGCGGTGGAGTCATAATCTGGTGAACCGGGTTTGCTTCCCAGCTCCTCCACATGCAGCTGCTGGGTGACCTTGGGCTAGTCGCACTTTTCTGAAGTCTTTCAGCCTCACTCACCTCACAGAGAGTTTGTTGTGGGGGAGGAAGGGAAAGGAGATTGTTAGCCGCTTTGAGACTCCTTAGGGTAGTGATAAAGCGGGATATCAAATCTAAACCCTTCTTCTTCTTCTTCTTCTTCTTCTTCTTCTTCTTCTTCTTCTTCTTCTTCTTCTTCTTCTTCTTCTTCTTCTTCTTCTTCTTCTTCTCATCCAGCCCACATTTCACCAGCTTCTCCACAATAATATAATAATATAATCAAAAGCATTGCGGAAATTAAGAAACACAAAATCCTCAGTGTTCTCCCAATTCACCAAGCGGGAGTGGTGCCAGGATGGATAGGGCAATGCCAAGATGAGTGGTCCACTGGACGGCCTTCTGCTTGGGGTGGGAGTGGTCCCCCCACCTGACCTAAGCCTAGAGAGATAGCCTCTGCTGTTGATTCCCTCGCTGTGGCTCAGTCTGTTGGAGCTCTTTTCCTGGAAGCCTCTAGCAATGACAATAAGGTCAGGAGCAGCTGACCAGAACACGCAGGTGCTTGCAACAAATTAGTGTTGAGCTCTATAAAACACATGGACCCAATTACTAGAACAGACTTATTATGGGACCTGAACAGTACAGGTGGCAGATGATGGCGGTGAATTATCAGATCGCGATTGCACTTGCCAGATAAATTTAGTGGCACCCTGTTCTCCAAATAAGCAAAAATGGAAGGCAACACTCTTGGAGAACCTAATTCCCACCCACCCCAATATCAAGGAAATGTGAAGTTGAGTAATTCTTGTTCTCGGTGTTCTGGAAAGGGGCTTTAGCTCCTGTGCTACAACAGCAGAGGTTTAAAAGTCCCATGAATCACTCTTTAATGCAGGCTTCTCCAACCTGGTGCCCTCCAGGTGTTTGGAGAGACAAGTCCCATTAGCCCCAACCAACATGGCCAAGGATGGTGGGAGCTGACACCCCCAAAATCTGGATGGCATTATGTTGGGGAAGGCTCCTTTAATGGGACACTATATTTAAAGCTTAAAAAGCAGAGACATCACCTTGCTAACAAAGGTCTGTATAGTTAAAGCTATGGTTTTCCCAGTCGTGATGTATGGAAGTGAGAGCTGGAACACAAAGAAGGCTGATCGCCGAAGAATTGATGCTTTTGAATTATGGTGCTGGAGGACTTCAAGAAGATCAAACCTCTCCATTCTGAAGGAAATCAGCCCTGAGTGCTCACTGGAAGGACAGATCCTGAAGCTGAGGCTCCAATACTTTGGCTACCTCATGAGAAGAGAAGACTCCCTGGAAAAGACCCTGATGTTGGGAAAGATGGGGGGCACAAGGAGAAGGGGACGACAGAGGACGAGATGGTTGGACAGTGTTCTCGAAGCTACCAGCATGAGTCTGACCAAACTGCGGGAGGCAGTGGAAGACAGGAGTGCCTGGCGTGCTCTGGTCCATGGAGTCACGAAGAGTTGGACACGACTAAAAGACTAAACAACAACATATTTAAAGTTCAGAAAAGATTTCTTTAAACTCTTAAATGTGTCCAATACACCAGGTATACCCAACATGGTGCTTTCCAGATGTTTTGGATTTCAGGCCCCATCAGCTCCAGCTGGCCTTTCTGGTGTTTGTGAATGATGGGCCTTGCAGCCCACATCATCAAGAGGGTACCAAGTTAAACATGTTTATACATGGCCATAAGAACTTCCCATTTAAGCATCTGCTAATCTTTCTTATGTTTGTAGCTAGAAATATATTGGCATATATTGGAAGACAGCCACTAACTTACCAAGGTGGCATTTCAGTTGTAGTCAGGATAGTCACTTGGAAGCTTGGGAGTGCTACTGCTCCCTTGTGAAGAAAGAGCTGAGAAGTCAGGCCCCTTCTTCTGCTGTAGCCCAGTCTTATATTAAGCTACAACAGACGAAGAAAGAGAAGAGATTCAGGGCTACCCTCCATCAACTGCTACCTGACAGCAGATATGCCCTCAGGCTATAACAGAGGGAGGAAAAGAGATGCAGGGTGAGGCCAGCAACATTGGGCTCCACCTCTCCTTGAAATTTTCCACCCTAGATGGTCATTAGAAGAACTTGAAATTGGGAACTTGTACGGAGTTCACTTATTTCCTCTTCCCTCCTAATTCATTTTCCTTTTGCGCTATGTCTTTTTGCCTAAGGACAAGGGTTGTCTTGTTTGGGATGCTTTGTGAGTTGCTATTGTTGTTGTTGTTTCAGCTGAAGAATGGGATGAAAACTCTTGGTTTGACAAAATAAATAATCTGGTCTCCCAATGGACTGTCCACACCATTTATTTCAGGCCACAACCAACATGGGTGAGGATGAAGAATCTATCAGTATCCCCAACCCTTGCAGGGAATGAACAACAGACTGGTCTTGAGCCATATTGATATGTATGGCAAAAAGCTCGTATGCTGTCAGGCCTTGCGGGGCGCTAGAAGTCACCCTTCTGGTCCTGCTCTGCCTGCTCTGCTGCTTTGTTTTCAGATCTTTGCTTTCAGAATTTGGAACAGCACTGGCTGTTGTTAGGAGATGACTGATGTTAACATTGGTAGTTATTCTTGTACAGGGAAGGTTAATTGCATCTCACGCCTGGAGGCACTGGGTAATCACCAGAAGGACCAGCCAAGATCCGTTTTTTTGCCTTCGCTCAGCATTTTGTAACATGTGAAATGATGTGGTGTCTCCAATGCCCTCAAAAAGTACCAGGCCCTCAGCACAGTGGGTCTCTGGGTCTCTTCTGGAACAGTGAAGGCAAAATTTCCACACTTTGGAAAACCTATGCTGGCCTGGTCCAGTTCTGGCTTGGAGCTGCCTTGTGACATTTTGAGCTCATGCACACAGTCTGATTTTTTCTTTTATGCTTATTGCCCCTGGAGAGAACTGGGAAGGGCAATTCAAATAGCAGAACTGTATCATTTCCCTTCTTTGCCTTGCCTGGCTCATGAAATTTCACCTCCAGCTTTGCGGAAGGCCATAATTGATCTGGTCCTTCACAGACCTTGTCCAGCTTACAATGTTGAGCTGAGTTATGAAGTGAGCACCATCCCCTACCCTGAAATTTTCTTCCAGTTCATATTGCAAAAGAGCACCAACACCTCCCCCTCTGACACAATTAAGCCTGGCAACAACAGCATCTTAGGAAACCTGGGAAATGTACGGTAGTTTTCAAGTTAGAAAACAAAACCCAGTTTCAAATAATTTTATTTGTTCGTTGCATTTATGTATATTCCACCTTTTCCTCCAAGGAGCTCAAGGTGATGTACATGGTCCTAGACCCTCTAAGTGTTCCATTTTCCAGGGACAGCCTGGAAATACAGAAGCTGTCTCGGTTTCTGATTTAAGCTTTTGTTTGTCCCTATTTTCACTGGAGACATGTTAGAGGGTATGTGGTTCTCCCCCTTCTCATTTAATCCCCACAACAGTCCTGTGAGGTAGCTAAGGTTGACAGGTGGTGACTGGCCCCAAGGTCACCCAGTGAGCTTCATGGCTGAGTGGGGATTTGAACCCTGCTCTCCCAGGACCTAGTCCAATACTCTAATCACTACACCACACTAATTTAACTTCTTGTAAGGCCTATCCATGCCATATAACCATGATCATAACCAACGCAACGAAGAAAAAGCCATATAACCAAACCAAACCCCTCTTTATATTTGTACAGTGGTACCTCAGGTTAAGTACTTAATTCGTTCCGGAGGTCCGTTCTTAACCTGAAACTGTTCTTAACTGGAAGCACCACTTTAGCTAATGGGGCCTCCTGCTGCTGCCGCGCCGCCGGAGCACGATTTCTGTTCTCATCCTGAAGCAAAGTTCTTAATCTGAAGCACTATTTCTGGGTTAGCGGAGTGTGTAACCTGAAGAGTTTGTAACCTGAAGCGTATGTAACCTGAGGTACCACTGTATTATGATCCTGAAAATCAAGATTATTTTTTTTAAAAAAACCATATAGCTATGCATGCTTTTCAAAAGCATGTTATCAACAACAGTTCAAATAATATTGCACTGTCTTCCTCTCAGGCTTAAAAAAACCCCAACAACTACTGCAAAAAAATTAATTGGCTCTCTTGCAATGGCTGCTGTTGTGTTTTTCCCCTCCCTGCTGCTATCTTTGCCTCTAATTTTTTAATTGATGATTTCCATCGTTCTTATCTTTCCCGTTAGCTCCTGTAGGAGCATGAAACGCTGAAGGTGGTGGTGTCAGAATTAAGAAGAAATAATAATTTTAAAATGGTCCAGTTTCCAGGGATGGGAGGGAAAATTGGCTCAAGTATCTTTTTAATGTGAACCAGTTTCCTTTGCACTTCCCAAAACAATATGCTGCCCTGTTGGCCCTGATCCTTGACAGGGCCTTTTCAGTCGTGGTTCCTCCAGTTGTGAAATGCACTCCCTAGTGAGGTATTCCTATGTTCATCATCATTAAGTTCCGGGTGGGAATTTGAAAATGCTCCTGTTTATGCAGGTACTTGGTGGCTGAAGAATATTGTTCCTGGCAACCCCAAGATCATCAGATGGAAGAATGTTTCAACCACAACTGCTTTGAGAATGTTTTTAATTGTAATTGGTTTTTAGAATGTTTCAACTGTTTTATAATGTTGTTGCTTTCTTTATAATTTGTGTCTCTGTTTGCCATCCTGCGCTCCTTTGGGTGGGAGATCATGATATGAATTCAACTTATGGATAGATAGGTAAAAGTTAAAGGACCCCTGGACGGTTAAGTCCATTCAAAGGTGACTATGGAGTGTGGCTCTCATCTCGCTTTTAGGCTGAGAGAGCCAGTGTTTGTCTACAGACAGCTTTCCGGGTCATGTGGCCAGCATGACTAAACTGTTTCTGGTGCAATGGAACACCATGACGGAAGCCAGAGCGCATGGAAACGTCATTTACCTTCCCGCCACAGCAGTACCTAGTTATCTATTTGCACTGGTATGCTTTCAAATTGCTAGGTTGGCAGGAGCTGGGATAGAGCAATGGGAGCTCACCCCGTCACGGGGATTCGAACTGCCAACTTTCTGATCAGCAAGCCCTAAGAGGCTCCGTGGTTTAGACCATAGCCCCACCTGAATTCCCATACAGATAGATAGACAGACAAACGTGAACTGAAATGCAGCTTTCCTTTGGAGCTTGCAGTGCTCCAAATTTTGAGAATGCAACCAAAAAAATGCAAGCAGGAATGAATTTATTAGGGGAAAGTGCACAAATGCATTGTTTTAGGAAAATCCCTTGCAATGTATGCATAATAGATATATCTTCATTTGCCACCTGCCCCAACAAATAGACAGAAAATGGTGTATATTATGAGAAACAGGCACCAAAATGCAGACTTTTCTTAAAGTTGCAAATGGATGCAGAAATGTGGAAAACCGAATGCACGATTGCAGAAGTTGACAGACTTCTCAGTCCCTGTCTGAGAAGAACTGACTGAGTGCAAGATTGTGAAAATGGATGGATTTGCCCGTCCTTACCTGCTTCCTACAGTGACCCAACAAATGCCTGCGAGAAACCCTGTGTCCTTATCGCTTTGAGTTTGTTAATAATGGAATGCAAGGGTATGGCAAGGAACAGGTGGCAGCAAGGACAGTTAGCAGTGATCTGAGGACCTCTTAGCCCAGGGCACCCCCTGCTGGAGCAATGAGGCTACAGGAGTAGCAGAACACCCCCTTACTCTCCCCCTGCCCCTGCTCCCCAGCGTGGGACTGCCCAGACTCATTCAGTGATGCTGAAGGGAGCATTATGAGGAGACAGAAGAGGCAGCCTGGCTGTTGCTAGGCAGACGTGGAGGAGGTTGTCACTCAGTTTCTGTGTTCTTGCTGCCCTGGTGCCCCCTCGGTTCCTCTTGACACTCCCAAAGCAGCACTCTGGAGTGACACTTGCTGCAGGGGGGAGGGCAGAACCAAACGAAACGGAATGAAATGAAATGAAACTCACGTGCAGTAGCAAGCATTGCAATCCCCAGCTACAGTCGCAGCCTGGAGAGCAGGAGGCTAGCTAGGATAGGTAGTATCCAAGGAGGAATGGAACCTGAGATGGGCCTTAGCCCAGTGGTAGGGCATCCATTTCGCATGCAGAAGGTCACAGGTTCAATCCCTGGCTTCTCTGGCGATCACTCGTAGCTGAGGAAGATTGTCTTCCATAAACACGGCTTTAACAATGAGTCCGTAAGTGACTGTGGAGGCCAATTCTGGATCCACATGTCCTTCCACAGTGGGGACATTGGTTTCCGGGCAGGAGTTGATTACAGTGTGGCTTAGCACATTTCTCCCTTGCGTTCTGAGTTCGAGTGTCTTCAAAGGCCATAGTTCTAGTTATCTGAAGAAGTGTGCGTGCACACGAAAGCTCATACCAATAACAAACTTAGTTGGTCTGTAAGGTACTACTGGGGGAAAAAAATATTATTATTTTGTTTCAAATCCCACGGCCCATTTGGTAAAGGCTGGTCTGCAACTGGAGCATTCACAGGCAAGTGTTTCCCAATTGTTGGTGTTTATACTACATTTTTTTAAAAAAATGCCTCACAGAATTTGAGACGGGAGTCACAGGTTCAATCAGCTCCACATAGGCTTGGGAGAAACTCCCATCTCAAATTCTGCAGAGTCACTGCCAGTTAGTATATATTATACTGAGCTTAGATGGACCAGTCGGTTTCCTACATCGGGAATAATTTTGTTTCTGACAGGAAGCCACAGGGATGAGCTAAAAGTGTACACGGAAGGCTGTAATTTTCATTAACACATTAATTTTTTCAAAAAACATATTTTTATAAAATTTCTATTCCTCTCCAAGGAACACAGGGCTGCAAACAACTTGTGTAGCGAAGCAATACAATTAAAAGTAAAATTTAATGAAACATTTAAAAACCAATTACGACCATCTAAATAACACAGTGAGGGGAAGGTAACGAACGATCAGCTCCTGCCCATTTTTTGCCATTGGATGTCCTCTCCTTGGTGGTTTTTGGGAAGAAGGAGAGGAGAGAGAGCAATAATAAAAAGCATGCTTGTTTTTTGTCCTGAATATTGATCTGATAGATTTTATTTTTTATTGTTTAAATAAAAATAAATGTCATGCTGCAGCAAAAAACAACAACACACATGCATTTTGGTTTATGACAGACAAATCAATCAAACAAAGGGTTATAAACAGGTTGTTGTTATTATTATTATTTATTAAATTTGTATACAGTGGTACCTCAGGTTAAGAACTTAATTTGTTCCGGAGGTCCGTTCTTAACCTGAAACTGTTCTTAACCTGAGGTACCACTTTAGCTAATGAGGCCTCCCGCTGCCGCCACACGATTTCTGTCCTTATCCTGAAGCAAAGTTCTTAACCTGAGGTACTATTTCTGGGTTAGCGGAGTCTGTAACCTGAAGCGTCTGTAATCTGAAGTGTCTGTAACCCGAGGTACCACTGTACTGCCCTGCATCCGCAGAACTCAGAGCAGTTCACAACATAAAAAATACAATATAAAAGCACAAAATACACAATAAAAATAAGAGCAGAAACCAATAACTCCCCTCCCCTTCCCTCCACTCGTATACACATCTTTTTAAACATATATACCTATGTAATATAACAGTAAGATAAATGATATAATATACAAATTATATGTTTTGCATGCAGCAAAATAGATAAAATAGTAAAATTGCAGTAATTGAAAATTGAAAATAATCCAAAATTATTTGATTTTCTTAAATTTAGAGTCCCCTTTGCTTAAATTGGGGACTTTTCTGGCTGGGGCTGATGGGGTTTGTAGTCCAGCAACATCTGGAGGGCACCTGGTTGACTAATGCTGCCCTGAATGATGGGAGTGAGGACACGGCAGCAGAAGGAAGGCGCAACAATGGAAGCAAACAGATGGTTATAATTCTTAACAGATTATTCACCTGCTCTTCACCAGCAGGTCCCATTAAAAATGGTTGAAAGCAAAGTACAGACGCGCATAAGATCATAACAAGAGCTTGCTGCATCAGGCCAATGGCCCATCTAGGCCAGCATCTCATTCTCACAGTGACCAACAGGGAATCCACAAGCAGGATTCGAACCCAAAAGTTTCCAGCAACTGATATTCAAAAGCACTACTGCCTCCAACTGTAGAGGGAGAGAACAGTCCTCATGCTTAGCAGCCATCAATAACCATGCTTTCCATGAATTTGTCCAATTTGCTTTTAAAGTAATCCCTTCCATGTTGGTGACCATCATTGTCTCCTGTGGCAGGGAGTTCCACAGTTTAACTATAAGCTACATGAAGATGTATTGGCTTTTATCTGACCCAGGGCCAGATTTAGGTTTGATGGGGCCCTAAGCTACTGAAGGTAATGGGGCCCTTTATATGTCCAGCTGTCCTTTGTCAACAACAAATGTTCACTGTTTTTTTTGTGTTGAATATATGCCATATTGTCACCACACATCTCAGGTGTCAAAAGCCCAAGAGGTGTGTCTTGCTGGCTGAGTCTGATGGGAGTTACAAGTGAACAATATACAGAGAGCTTCAGGTTCTGCACTCCTGCTTCAAAATTTTCCACTATGCTACTGAGATGAAGGACAATACATCATGCTTCATTTGAAATATATAAGTGCTCTTATTGAATGCAGGTTTTTCCCCATAACATTTGCACATTTTTCTCTGAAAATAAAGGTACGCCAAAGTTTTGTGAGAGGTTAAGGAACAGTCGGGAACTTTGGGTGGCAGAAGATGAGCTTGTGTACACGAAGGTGGAATCTCTCTGTTTTTTTTCTTGCCAAGGCCACTGCGGAAGGGAGCCTTCAGATCCCTGCAGAGACAGTGAACCTCCAGGCCGGGTAAAGTATTTAATGGTTCTGAATTTATTTGCATCAATAAATACATGACAAGGTAACAGTCAAATAAATACTCATTAGCACTCATTACTCCACTTTAATTATGAGAGCTGGGTGTAGGCAATCATTTCCTGCTAAGGCAGCATTAAATGAATTTTATTATTATTATTAAATGAAATGCTTTTCAGCTCCAAGCTAGGTGGGGCTCAGAGCAAGGAGGTACATGGCAGGATTGGACCAGAGACCTGCATGCAGAATGGAAACTAGGTATGGGCAAATCTATCTCTTTCAATTTCTCTGTTTCTCATCCCCCCCCCATTCTTAAATTCCATTCTCCATCATTCAATATCAGTTTGCTGTTTGTTTTGAAGTCCTCATGAAAATTAATGGGTATTTTAGCACAATTTTCTCTTAACCTACACATTTTTTCTAAGCAATTTTCTCTAATATGCACATCTTTGCAAAAAAATAAAAAAATTCATAATACAATGCATTCTGTATACTTCCCCTGCCACTAATATATGCATTTTAATGTGCACTTTACTCTAGTATGTGCATTTTTTTTTAATAAAAAAAAACACATTACTTGGCTGAAGAACCACCTTGCAATATTGAGAGAAGCACACATTTCAAAGGATGTTTCCATTTTTGTTCACATCCTTCTCAGAAAGTGCAAATCAGGTACGCTCACCATTAAATAGACAATGATGAGTGGTCAGAGGGACAAGAGGAGATGTTGGGTAGCTGGGCTTAGTGAGCTGGGAGAGTTTGCGGCAGAGAGAAGTCTAGAATCAGAGTCAGAAGCTGAAGCTGGCAAATGGGAGGAGGGAAGCCAAGAGGCAGAGATGAGTCAGGCTGGGGAAGAGACATGGGTGCCTCCTCCTCCTGCTGTGACCAGCTCCCCTCCTCCCTGACTTCCAGAACCAGGAGAGGGCTGACATGGGTGGAGCAGTGACAGGCTGCATGGAGGTGTAGTCTCCGATTACTGGGGGGGGGGGGACCCTGGAGAGGAGTGGACTTAGAAGGCTGCAGGGAGGTGGGGACTTTCAGTCTTGGCAACTGATTCCTAGGGTAATACCTACTGGGGGTGAGCTGCTGTGCTCATTAGGCCCTGACACACTGCCAAGTCTGTGAAGGTCGTATTTTTTGCTAACAAAGAGTTAACTCCAACCTGAACGATGTGATTTACTGCCTGCTTACTCTTTCATGGACGCGGGTGGCGCTGTGGGTTAAACCACAGAGCCTAGGGCTTGCCGATCAGAAGGTCGGCAGTTCGAATCCCCGCAACGGGGTGAGCTCCGTTGCTCGGTCCCTCCTCCTGCCAACCTAGAAGTTCGAAAGCACATCAAAGTGCAAGTAGATAAATAGGTACCTATCCGGCAGGAAGGTGAACGGTGTTTCCGTGCGCTGCTCTGGTTCGCCAGAAGCGGCTTAGTCATGCTGGCCACATGACCCGGAAGCTGTACACCGGCTCCCTCGGCCATTAAAGCGAGATAAGTGCCGCAACCCCAGAGTTGGTCACGACTGGACCTAATGGTCAGGGGTCCCTTTACCTTTACCTTTACTCTTTGATAGCTAGAATCCTCTATGCATCCAGCTGTAGATGTAGGCAGGAGCCTGGTCCAGGCTTTCAGTGTCTGTGTTGGTGGGAAAACCTGGTTCCATGATGCTGCAGCCCAGCCTTTGCCAACATGGCACCCTCCATATGTTTTGAACTATGATATCCACTAGCTCCGGCCAGCCCCCTTCATAATATTTTTCAGAAACTGTGACTCAGGTAGGTTGGCATTAAAATCCTAACCAACTCAAATCACTCTCTGTCTCCCTCTTGGAGCGGCTGCATGTGCCTCAAAGCCAGGGTTGCCATATTTTGAAGAGCAAAAAGAGGACACTATGGCGCCATGACGGCCATTCAAAGCAAATAAATGCAATTTGTCTCAAATTTTACCCCTGAAAAAGAGGACGTGCCCTGGAAAATGGAGGACACATGGCAACCCTACTCAAACCTGCAGACCAGGATAATGCTGCCTGGCTAGAAGTTGGATGTGCTCCGGGGGCTGCTTGCATGCAGGCCAAGACGAGCCCCAGCCCTTTGCCCTGGAGCCAGCTAAGAGCACTCTCAATCTGATCCGAGAGCAACTGAAGCTGCAGTCACCGATGCCCAGGAGATTTGATGGCATTTTCTTGGAAGCAAATGCCAGCGCTCCTCGACACTGACTGTTAACAAGGCATGTGCACCAGACTGTGCTGGTCGTTCCTCATTACCATGCTCTCTCTCTCCCTCTCCCTCCTCCCTTCCCGCTTCCTCCAAAGGCAAAGCGAGATGCTGTACTCATCTCCACGGAGGGATGAGAGTCCATAGGCCAGGTGCAGCAGCAGAGGTCCCCTGCTTGGCATAATAGCACTCAGCACATTTGTGATGCTGAGGGTGAATGAGGGAGGGAGGGAGGCTCGGCTGCCCAACTGTCAGCTGCCTCCCGAGCAAGAGCAATTGTTAAAATTGCAAGATAAGAGCAGGGAGGGAGCAATTAAGACGGATGCCTGGAGCTCGCAAAGGACTCGTTCTCCAGCTGTACAATGCCCCGAACAAAAGGAGAAGGAGCTTGTTGCAAGCATCTCACGGGCAAAGTTGCGCTCAGGAGTTCAGCAGCAGCAAGACAGCGCCCGGGCCTTCTCCAAGGTTCCTGCCAGTGGGCAGCCAGGGGAGTTGTAAGACATAGGCTGTATAGGGCAGACAGGGGAGAATCCTTTGTTCCTGCATGATGAGATTACAAGCAATGCCACACACCCTCGCCACCAATGGCCCCAACAGAGCATCCACAAAAGAGCATCCCCACCCCATTCTTCTCCCCCTAACCCGGGACCTGGGAGTGAATCCTCAGTTAGCAACTACTGGACAGCCACTTTGCTCCCTGCAAAATTCTGCTAATTCGAGAGAATGGGAGAAAGACGGAGACACACACCACTGGATTTACCCCAAAAAATGGAGCTGCCGCTACTGTCAGGACCGCATCAACCACGTTGACATGATTCCTTAATTACAGGGGGTTGGACAAGATGAGTCCATTCCAACTCTATGATTCTATATGCTCACGCGCTGTCCAGTCTCACTTCCCCCAAAGCAGAAATTGAAGGAACAGGGCAAGAAATAGCCTGCGAGTCTCGTACTCTTCCCTCCGCTTGGCACTCAAGGTTCACGCAGCACCACTGGTCAGGCCCTGGACTGACAAATGACAAAGAGTGGGCAACACCATCCAGACTCATCCCATGAACAAGAATAAGAGGATCTGAATTGACTTCTGTAGCAAAGGGATCACAGGATTTAGAACGAGTCCCTTGGGCTTGCCTGTGGCCAGATGAAAAATACAGCATATGTCTAGATACACATGTATCAGACAGAAGTCATAGAATCCACACTGTTATTATTTTATTTTATTATTTCATTACATTTGTATGCTGCCTTTTCCTCTGAACTCAAAGTATGCTCACAACAGCCTTGCCAGGGAGGTTATGCTGAGAGAAAGTGACTGGCTCAAGGTCACCCAGTGAGCTTCATGGCTGGGTGGGGATCCGAACCCTGGTCTCCAAGGTCATATTCCAGCACTCTGTTACAACACATCGGCTCTCACATGGTTGATGCGGACTGTGTCATTCTAAGATGCAGGTAACATATACCATTTGCAAATGTTTGCCCAAGTAGTAGTAGCAGTAGAATATAATTATTTAATTTACAGTAAATAATTTACTTACGCATTTTAAATTTACTTGCATACATCAATTGCTATAAGAAGTGCAAGAAAGCACAATGGAGGGGTCAAATGCAGACATAAATCTGTATTTCCTACAGTATGAGAATCTGTAGGCTGTCTATGCTATTGGTCCAGTCAAACTTTTTTTGGGGGGGAGGGTTAAATATTTTTTTAAAAAAATTAAATTACAAAAGTCCAATATAATCTATATAATATCAATACCAAATTGCAATACCAATTCAAATAGAAATCAATCACATAGCCAATTATAAAATTTACATGCCTCCCCCACTTGCTATACTTCTAGATCTACAGATTCCCTTTAATTCTGCCTCCAAACTATTGCTAAATCCAAATACAACCCACTCTTGATAAATCCCTTACACCACAGCTACCAGTCAAACTTTTTTTTTTTTTGAGTAGCTGGGAGGTATTATAATGCCTTCCTGTCCAGCTATGAATTCTTCTTCTTCTTCTTCTTCTTCTTCTTCTTCTTCTTCTTCTTCTTCTTCTTCTTCTTCTTCTTCTTCTTCTTCTTCTTCTTCTTCTTCTTCAGAAATGCAGTGAGGAAAAATCTGGACCAGGTCACTCCCAACTTGCAAGGTTTTCAGCTTGCAGCAAATCTTTCATGTCAGGAAGTGTTCAGAATGGCACCCTCCATCTGCGGTAGGAAGTGGTATAATCCATTCTGCAACCTTTGCTGTCTCCTTCTGCTGCATGAGCTGACCGGCCAGTTCATGCCAGTGAATGAGGCGTTAAGAATGCTGAGGTGACAGAATGGACTGTGCCACTGCAGATGATGGGTGGGGGTTGGGATACCACTTTTAAACACTCCCCTGTGTTTAAACCAGCAACATTGCATATGGAAAGCAGGCCAGAGCCTCACACAGTAGCCAGGCTACATCTCCACCCCCCTACCTGCAACACCCTTTTCCAATTAGATTCCCCTTGTACTCCTCCTGACTTCAGCCCTTCGTCTTCTCAGTCTCCTAGCCCTTATTAATCCTGAAGGATTCAAATGTGTTTTTAATAGGTATTCATGATGTCCATCGCATCCCATTATTTCATGTCTTTCCAACATGTGCCTTTAGCCGGCTTTCTGCCTCCTTTGCTTTCCATTCTGTAGCTGGAGCATCGCATGGTCATCAGGAACAGGTGTGACAGGAGCACTGTGCTATCCTCCCTCCCCCCTCCGCAAGCACCCTAGGGTGCTCCCTCCCTGGTAGAAGCACACAGGAACTAGATGCAGTGGCTGCAGTCTAAAGACAGTCCCTGAGTGCTGCCCACCAATTTTGACATTCTCACAGTGTCCTGAGGCAGTTCTGAAGTAGTGTGGAGATGTCAAAATGGTGGATCTCCAATCACCCAAAGCTGCTGCTTGGAAAAGTTAACTGGATTGTCTCACTGCTTTGTTGTATGCTACCCTGGGCTCCTTTGAGAGGAAAATGGGATAGAAATAGTCAGTGCTATTTTTCTAGAAAAGAGGAGCCAGGACTCACCTTGTTCTCTTATCGTGGCAATGGCGCCCACCTGACAGGTGCTGGAACTGAGTTCTGGTGAATTCTGGTTTTAAAAAAAGCCCTGGAAATAACAAAAACAACAGCAGCAGCACCAACAATAAGTCAAGAGCCAGTAGACTCTCCTAGGCTACCAGGCCATTGGCAACTGCTAAATTATGTCAGGTGTTCCTAAGAACTTCATATCTCCTTGCTGAAGAGTTGGAAGGTAAGGAAAGGTTATTTGCTTTCTAAGGGTCCCTGAACTCTGATAAAAAGAAGAAGAATTTGGATTTGATATCCCGATTTATCACTACCCTAAGGAGTCTCAAAGCGGCTAACATTCTCCTTTCCCTTCCTCCCTCACAACAAACACTCTGTGAGGTGAGTGAGGCTGAGAGACTTCAAAGAAGTGTGACTAGCCCAATGTCCTCTGCATGTGGAGGAGCGGGGAAGCAAACCCGGTTCACCAGATTACAAGTCCACCACTCTTAACCACCACACCACACTGGCTCTCAGTGTAATGACTTTTGCTTGTCTGCGTGGAGAGGGGTGGTGGCCTACTGTACAAAGGTAAATTTATATTCATTGCTCCACCCACGTTTGTGTCTGACCCCACCAACCACAGACATGTGGCTTAGAAGAGACATTTGCCTAGAAGGGAATGTGGTCCCCTGGCTGAACAAGTCTCCACCCCCTTGTACTTAAGAAAAGTGAGCAGGTTGTGAGAAGCCCAAGGTCAGCTTATGATATCTGAAGGGATTTGAACTGAGCTCTGACCTGACTGCACTCTGACCAGCTGCGGGGAGAGCAGCACCCCTATGTTGAGAGGCGAGGGAAAAGGAAGAAGGAAATGTACAGTTCGCTATCAGGGCAGCCATAACTCTGCCATTGAATCTGGCCAGACAGGAGGGTTTGCTCACCCCCTTGCCTTCCCCTTGCAGTTTTCAGAATCTGACAACTGGCAAAGCATGAAAAGTTCAGAATCGCTGCTCGGGAGATGTAAGTGTCCACGAAACAAAGTGTCGTCAGGGCGCCGGCGAGTACCTGGCGTGTGCCTCGGCCAATCTTGCTTGCAGCCTGAAAAGGTCACCTTTCAGTAGGGATGCAGCCACCTTGTACCCCTGAGGTGGGCGACTGAAATCTCACACCTCCTAATGAGGTGACCTTCGCGTTGGGGAATGCATTAACTTCTCCTGGAGGAGAGACAATAGGCTGGAGCTAGCAGATGTCTCATTCCACCTGGATTCAGGGCTGTGCGAGATGTCGGGCACGTGATACGAGGTAGTTTCAAGGAAGCCCTTTAGATCTCCCCTTGTTTTAGCATTTGCAAAATAGTAAAGCAGAATGTTAATAAACACACATCAGCACGAGAATTGCCATAAGAAGATCACAATCGAGGCTTTTATTATTGCTATTAATATTGTTATTATTTCAATGTATTAGTGAGGTGACTAATAAGGAGTCTCCGGGAGACCTGCAAATTTTTAAAAGCTTAAAGCATGAATAAGAATAGAAAAAAGAACAATGAACTGCAGCAAAAGTCATACAATAACCTATAAAAGAAGCCCAATAAGACAGCAGCAAAAACATGGGGTGGTTTGAAGGCCCTGCATGAAGCAGTGAATCTGGTGATGCAATTTAGCAGAAATGAATTATGAGCAAAGTTTGCTTGAAATATGCCCTCCAAGACCCTTAACACTGAAGCAGAGGCACAAAAAATCTTTCCTCCATTTTGCCCACCTGTCAGCCCTTTAGGATAGGCCAGACTGTAAGAAAATGACTAAATGAAAGTTGTTTTGAGTGATTGATTTGAACCCAGGCCTCCCCACTGCTGCCTCTGACATGCTGTGGAAGGGAACTCTATAAAGCAACAGTAGCAAATGGGATGCCCTCCAGATGCATTTGAATGGCATCCCCCACCATCCCAGTGGCTCTGTTGGCTGGAGCTGATGGGAGCTGATGTCCAGCATGCATTGGATACCCCTGGCATAATGCAAGGGTGCATTGTGTGAACAACTCTGATTGCCATTATAAATAAATAAATAAATAAATAAATAAATAAATAAATAAATATTATTTATACCCCGCCCATCTAACTGGGTTTCCTCAGCCATTCTGGGCAGCTTCCAGCCAAATACTAAAAACACAACACAGCATCAAACATTAAATACTTTCCTAATAAGAACACAAGGAGAGCCTGCTGGATCAGGCCAATGCCCATCTAGGCCAGGGTCCTGTTCCCACAGCCTGTGCAAAGTTTGCAATCAGGATTCATGCACAAGAGCACTCTCCCCTCCTTCATTTACCAGCAACTGAAATTCAGCAGCATAGGCATCATGACTAGTAGCATTCAGTTGCCATCTCCTCCATGAATTGCTCCAATCCTCATTTAAAGTCATCCACTACCTCCTGTGGCAGTGAGTTCCACAGTTTAATTATACACTGAATGAAGAAGTACTTTCTGCTTGAAGAAGTGCTTTCTTTTATCTGTCCTGAATCTTCCAACATTCAGCTTCATTTCTATGTGTTATGAAAGAGGGAACAAAGATTTTCTCTGCTCATTTTCTCTATGCAGTGCATACTCTTTTATGAACTTCCATTGTGTCACCTCTTCCCTTTTGAATTTGAGGAATGGAGAGAGAAAGATCTGATGGCAACTTTCTCAAAAGTGTCACTTCACAATGTCCTGTCATTTGCCCTGTGACAGCTCCCAATTGAACGGGACTGAGGTTGCTAAAAGGTATGAAGACTAGGGATGGAAGAACCCATCAGTTTCATATCTCACATTTTCCCAAGCTTAAATTTCTCTGCACTTTTCATAAAAAGATTTTCAGCTTTTTTGTCCCAATTTCTTCCAATAAACACATTTTAATGCAGTTTTGACGAATGTACACATTTTTGCAAGCAGTGTTGCCCAGCACAATACATTTTGTGTGTATTTGTCATGGATAATATGCATTCTTATGCACACTTTCCCCTAATATTTGCATTTTTAAAAACTTTGGTTAGTTGGCGAACTGCATTGCAAAATTCAGGTAAGTGCAAATTTTGAAGGCTGGCTGTGTTGCAGCCGAAGTTCCATCTTTAGACGTGTACTGAATTGAATTTTACCTCCATCCCTAATGAAGACTTGTTTCAGAGAAATGCAGTTATGAGTGACTAAGGTGTACTCCTTTGGGTGGTGATGCATATGAAAGGAGGAGAGAGAGAATGAGAGACCACAGCAGCCGCTGCATCAAATGGTACCTTATTTAATCTTCTGGATAAAAAGGAATAATGAAAGCAGATCCTTAAGATGAATTGCCTTCATCTAGCCATGTGGCGTTTGATCATTGCTGATGTTTTACAAGGAGGTGTATGCTTGAATTACCAGTAAAAGAGGTGAAAGAGTTGAAGATTGCAGAAGGTTTCTCCCTTGGCGACCTGGATTTTCCATTCAAAGTTCTTAAAAAATAAAAAAGTGTATTGTGCTGCTGGCTCTAACATGTGGGTAGTTTGCAAAATCAAGCTATGGAGGAGGTCCTCAAGGCTGTACTATAATAACCAGTAATTTCTCCACTGTGGCTGCTTCAGCTCCATCCTCTTCCCTTCTAGTGCCACAAACACCAAAAAAGTCCTTCTATACCCTCCAACAGTTCCTACGTACCAAGGAACAGTCTTCTTTCCTGGGGATCGGAATCCTATTGCACTTTATTTATTTATTTGCAGGATTGACATCCTGCCCTTTAGCCATAGCTGTCAACCGTCCCTTATTTGGCGGGAAAGTCCCTTATCCCAGCGCTGTGTCCCGCTGCTATTACTTATTGATGATGTCCCTTAAATTTCCCAGGTTTCAAAAGAAGCAGCTCCTCTCCCTCCCTCCCTGCTGGCCAGGGAGGAGGGAGGCTCCAACTGTGTTGCTTGGCTGCGTTGCTCACCCAATAAGGAGTCTAAGAACTACTGGGGTGGTGGACCTTGCATGCCTTGTGCCCATAAAATCGGCTGCGTTGCCTGGGGACTTGCCTTTGCTCAGCGCTTCCCAGCGGAGAGGTGACGGTGGTTTTCCTTGCTGCATCCCCTTTGCCGGGTTGCTGCGCTGTGGGAACCACCACTTGAGGCTTCGTTTGGCTGCTGGCTGGGCTTTCTGCCTTTGGCTCGGAGGGGCTCAGAAGTTGAACATACCTGTGCTTGGAAAATCCCTTATTTCGGCTGCTGATCCCTTATTTTTGAGGCTGCTGGTCCCTTCTTTTCAAATCTGTAAGTTGACAGCTATGCCTTTAGCCCAAATGGCTCTCGGAACACATTCCAAATATTAGCACTAAGATGGTCCCCGCACTCAGGCTCCCAGCGTAAATGCAGGGCACAAGAGGAAAAAGGAACGAGAGGAGTGAGGAACAAGGAAGCTTTAGCACAAGTCCTTCAACTTTCAGTACCGATAATGCAATTATATACCATATTTTTCCGTGTATAAGACACCCCCATGTATAAGACGGCCCCTTTTCGTAGCTTTTTTTGGGGGGGTAGGGGTGGTCACTTCTGCCAATCACTCACCCACCTGCCTGCCACTGCCACTCGCTTGGCAAAGACACTGCTGATTGCACACCTTGCCACAGCCGCCAATTGTCAGCCTGCTTGCCACCACCAACAGCCCACCCACCCACTTGTTACAGCTGCCAATCACCTGCCCAATTGCCGCAGCCACAGCCAATCGCCAGCAAGCTTGCCGCAGCTACCAATCACCCACCCAATCGCCTCTGCCAATCTCTGGCTTGCTACTGCCATTAACCTCACGTCCCCCCTCTGCATTCATTATCCGTGTATAAGGCAACACCCAATTTTTGCCTGCTTTTTAATAGCAAAAAACATATACATGGAAAAATACGGTAGGTTCTGTCTGTCCCGTCCTTGATTTGGAGCCACTCCCCCATGGAAGCACCCCCTCTCACTTCAGATCTAGTAGCAGAGCAGGTGACAATGTCCAGGCCAGGGGGACAATGCCACTCCTGCAATAATAATAATAATAATAATAATAATAATAATAATAATAATAATAATAATATATTTATACACTGCCCATCTGGCTGGGTTTCCCAGCCATTCTGGGTGGCATTCAACAGAATATTAAAATACAATAATCTATCAAACATTAAAAGCTTCCCTAAACAGGGCCATTGGGGTCTTCTGCCAGCATTCCCCCCCTCTGTGTGTGTGTGTTTGTTTTTTTTAGTCTAGGATCCACTACTCTCCTTCCACTGGACCAAAAACCAGACACGGTGATGCCATTATTTATCTGTGGGTTGGTTGATTGGATATCTATCCTGCCTTTTGATCCGAAAGCATCCTCAAGTCAGGGTTCCAAAAACGATGTGATTCAATTACTTGGCTCGGCTTGGAGACCAGCTGCCACTTGGCTCATTTTCTCTCCCTCCACTGCCATCTTTCAGCTGCTATTTCACCTGGCGGCAACCAAGGGACAAGTGGGACAGCGGGGTCCTTTCCATCAGCTCAGCTGGGAGAGCACCTGCCATTTGGCTTCTCCTCCTCTTGAACCGATTCCATTGAAGCTGGCTATGATAGGGTTATTCCACGTCTTCCCCTCCAGTCCCCTTCTCCTTTCATGTCGTTGTGCAAGACCGTGGTCATGTTTTCAATTGGAGTGTTGTGTTTGGTACATTTCAGACTGATAAAAAAACAAGCAGGAACATATCGCCTCTTCCCCCTAGGACTGTAGATCTTTGAGGAAGATGCCAGGGAGAACAGCTAGACCTCAAGAGGAGCTGCTGAGCAATGGCAGTCACAATCTGTTTAATAACATTCCCTGCTGCAGAAGTGCATGACAAACTATTGTTTTCAATCAGTTCCTGCAACTGTTCCTATAGCTGTGGTTCAATGTGCTGCAATAAGCATGCGGATGGTGAGGGGGAAGGGGGAAGTTCTTCTCTGGCTTGGATATTAATCCATGCTAGAGAAAACTATGATAAGAGAGAATTAAAAAGATGGGAAGCAGTCTTAGACAGAGTCAGTATTGCAGTATCATTATTGCCCAGCAGGAAGCAACTAGATGCATAAAAATTTGCTCCTTTTGGAATAAAACATTGTACAGGCCCATAAATTAGATTCAAAGCTTTACTTGCAGAACTCTCTTCAAAACAGAACAACAAACAGTAAATGATACACACAAACAGATCATGTCCATGTTCAGCACAGGCTCAGCACAAAACAAAACAAAACAAAACAAAACAACAACTTTAAACAAAACTCTGTCTCTCTCCAATTCCAGCCTCCATTCCAGCCAGAGGTTGTGTGCTCCTGGAGTGAGTCATTTACACATCCTCCTCCCACTGAGCCCAGGAGCCCAGGGAATGAAAGACCAAAGGCAACTGCCTTCAAAATGGTGATTTGCAATTCAATGCCTCTCATGTGAGCTAAGACAAAAAAAAAAAAATCCTTCCAGTAGCACCTTAAAGACCAACTAAGTTAGTTCTTGGTATGAGCTTTCTTGTGCATGCACACTTCTTCAGATACACATACGAAAGCTCATACCAAGAACTAACTTAGTTGGTCTTTAAGGTGCTACTGGAAGGATTTTTTTTTTGTTTTGACTATGGCAGACCAACACGGCTACCTATCTGTAAATGTGAGCTAAGGTTAAACATCTCTTCGGAGCTAGCAGAGAACAATAATAGTTAATTATCAGCCCATCAAGGTGCTTAGCGAGCTCTTCTTTAGCTTCAGTGGAATCTTCCAACTAAATCCTTTCAGCAATACACGTAGGCATTTTCCATTTCAGCGTGAATCAAACCATTATACCGGTACTTAATGGTCAGGCCGCTGAGTCATCTACTTACTTGACTGGCAATGGTTCTCCAGGGTTTCAGACAAGAGTCTTGTGATGTGAATTGAACCCAGTACTTTTTGCATTCTAAGAGCATCTTCCACCAGGGTTCTTCAATGAGGCTAGTGCTACGAGCTCCAAATCTTTTTCTCGAAATTGAGATATGGTGAGCTTTGCCAGCAGTGCAACATTTTAGAAGGGATCCCAGCATTGTCTGACTTGTCCAGGAGCAGATATGGGCTTCTTAAAAAGTAATGGATCATTTCCCACTTTTTCTTCCAGCCCCAGAGATGAAATGAGGGTTTTCAACTCTCCGAGCCCTGTCCTCTGCCGCCTGCATTTCCTCACAGATATAGCAAAGCGCCATCCATTTCTAGAATCCGATTAGCATTTCCATTGTTGCATGACTCTCTGAAAGAAGTAGCAGCTAAACGAGCCAGTCAGATCGTGCTAATTTGCATGTTAATGAAGCCCATAGAGCACAGCCCATAGAACACAGAGAGGCTGGCAGAGGGGAACTGGTACGGATGGATCTATACAATGCAGCCTGCCTATGTATTCGGGGAGGGAGGGGGAAAAGGGCACAATCTTCAGACATACAGATTGCTAAATAGACAGACGGACAGATGGCTTACCGAGGCAGGAAAGTGGATAGAGGAAGCTCTTCTTTTCCACAGAGAAATCTAGGCAGGAAGGAGCAAAGATTGGTATGCTCGGAAATGAGAACATTTTGCCATTTTAAAATGCAGCCTGAATTTGACTTTCATCCACAGGCCCTGGCTCAGTCATACAGGGCCTTTGCATGCAGAAGGTTCAATCCCCTGTGTCTCCAGGTAGGACTGAGAATGACTCTCCGGCCTGAAATCCTGGAAAGCTTCTGCCACTCAGTGCAGGCAGGACTGAGCTAGATGAACCAATGGCCTAGCAAGGTATAAAGCAGTTTCATCTGCTTCCTGGGGCATATGAGACTCGAAATTTCCACAAAATTGTCCCCCTGCCAACGGGGGAGGGGATTTAAAGGGACCCTTTGTGCACTGCTCTGGTTTAAACAAGAAAAAGCAAGTGTCTTGGTTTGTATTAGGGCTGCCAGGTCAGGAGCATCCCAAATCCTGAGATATCAGGGTCCAAACGTGAGAGCAAGAGAGGCTTCTGGCGAGGCTATTGGGATGGGCCTTGGAGATGGAAGTTAATTGGGAGACGGAGACAAAGGTCAGAACTGCCCCCCTCCCAGTGACTGTTCTAGAATTTGCAGCCAGCTCCTTCCAGGGTGAAGTTTGCAAGCTGAATGCAGTTTTTAAATTATTTTTATTTATGTATTAAAGGCACTCTGGCCCACTAGGAGAGTCAAGCTCTCCTCCTGTCACCCAAAAGGGGCCAGGCAAACCTGGAGACTTCAGGCCAGACCCTAATTTATATGTGCATTTTCAACATTATTGTCTACTTGTTGCTAACAACCCAGCCTCAGCATCAAGGTGAGGCCTTGTAAATCCCTCCCTGTTTATGGAGGTAGAGTTTGCATGCAGCATGTGGACCTCCTGCTGAGATCAATAGGAGAGCATGGGAAGACAATGATCTGATAGAGAGCAATCGCCCTGCACCACAATGCAGGCATTTAGCTCAGAGGATTCCTCCATGGCGCCTGCTTTGAAGGGCTCCTCCTCTCCTTTTTGTTTTGATGTGTTGCACAAAAGGTTCCCCCGTGAGCTGTTTGGTGACACCCTGCATCTCTCCGTGTATGTCCCAGCAGAGAACAAAAGGATTGGAGAAGTGTGTGTGTGTGAGAGAGAGAGGAGGGCAGGAATGGGCCACTCCTCACATGCACACACAACACAGGCCACCTCTGTTGCGCATAAAGTATTTCACCTCCTTAAGCTCTGGGCATTACAGTGGTACCTCTGGTTACATATGCTTCAGGTTACATACACTTCAGGTTACAGACTCTGCTTACCCAGAAATAGTGCTTCAGGTTAAGAACTTTGCTTCAGGATGAGAACAGAAATCGTGCTCCAGTGGCGCGGCAGCAGCAGGAGGCCTCACTAGCTAAAGCTGTGCTTCAGGTTAAGTATGGACCACCGGAACAAATTAAGTACTTAACCCGAGGTACCACTGTACAGCTAAAGGCATACATGTGCCATATGAGCACTGGAGATGCTGGCTAAAAATGAAGGATGCAAGTTTCCAAGCCACATAAGAGTCTTTGTCAAGCTATGCAGTAAGCAACAAATAAATGTTGTTGTTGTACTATTTATTTATTCATTTTGCCTATGTTGAATCATCAAACATTCTACTGAATTGAATGTCCACAAGTACTAGTGTTAGGAGAGAGGGAGCAAAAATTTTCTCTCTCCATTTTCTCCATGCCACACAATAGTTTTTTCAATTAAAAAAAATCCTATATGCTTGACCTATATTATTTGCAATAGAAAAGTCAGGACTCATGTGTGTGTGTGTGTGTGTGTGTGTGTAGTTCACATGAGATGATAAGTTCTTCAAAAGACCACATACTAAATGATGTTTTTAGAAATTAGTTCTGTGACAAAAGCAATATTTAAGATTGCCAGTAACGCTTAAAAAAAGAAAAAGGGAAAGGAAGGAAAAAGTGGTTGCCGATATTGAGTAACAGATGGAAATGCACCCACTTGAAAATAGATTTGAATGTATTATAATTTACTAATAATTACTAAGCCACAGTCATAGAAGCAGTTGGAATGGAGAAATTTGCCTCGCAGGTGTGAGCAAATCTACATGATGATCTTGAGCTACTGCCAAGACCAGGTTGTTTTTATGGATAAGAGAAGAATTCGGTCCACTTTTCACAGTGGATTGGAACACAGTTCCCAGATGAATTATGTTGTTCTCTACATTTTGCAATGCATTTTTTTGTGCATGAAAACATTTACCTGTATTATATGCAAAAGAAAATGAACACAAAATGCATATTTTGTGAGAAGTGTGTATTTTACATAAAAAGTATGCCCAGAATGCTTATAATGGGGTGGGAAGAAACAATGGGGTAGAACAGCATGGAACAGCACCCCTGAGGATGGAATGGACCTATAATCAAATGGTGGTTGGGCATTTTATTGTTGTGGATCTATAGACCCATTGCATGAAAAAAGTCTTCATGCAACACATAGCGTGTGAGCTGTAGATTTTCAACATTGGTTGCCAATTTGCTCCCAAGCCCAATTCAAGGTGCTCATTGAGCCTGATATCTCCTGTATGGTATAGGAACTCTGGCCTGAAATTTCTTGGAAAAGAAACCACCAATTATCCATTATGAGCATGCATGAAGCTGCCTTATATTGGGTCAGATTATTTGTCCATTTAGACCGGTACCGTCTACTCTAACTGGCAGTAGCTCTCCAAGGTGTCAGGTTGAGGTCTTTCTCAGTATGTGCCAGCTGGTCTTATGAACTGGAGATATCAGTGATTTACCTGGGATAATCTGTAAGCAAAGAATGTGCTCTGTCACTGAGCTACGCTTCCTCCTGCTTGTGACAGTCCACATATTCTCATAATCACCTGTATGTCAGTAAATCTCTGGTGGTGACAGCCAGACTGACAGAGTGAGGTCTTGAGCTAGTGGGACGGCAAGGTCTGATCATTTCCCACTAAAAATAAATAAACAAATAAACAAGCAAACAATATTTGAGCCCTGTCACTGATGCCTAATGGTCTTTTCTAATGATTTCAGTTAAAATCAATCAATCAATCAATCAATCAATCAATATTGTGGTTGAGAGGCTGGGCAGTGTTTCTTCTGGCCCCGCTGCAGCCCAGAAATAAAAAGACCCATTTGCCATGCATTACCTTTGTATATTGGCACTCTTGGTGCTTCACCCTATAGAAGATCATAGAGCAGTGATCTGAAAATGGGCGTTTTTTGTTATTATCCCTGTGCCATGGAATGCCCTTCCCACTGCCATATGTGATGATGCAACCATACGTTCCTTCAGACATATTGTAAAAGATATACCCTTTTGCCCAGTCTTTCCTTGAGACATAAGACTGGACTGTGTTTTTATTTGTGTTTATATCCTGAGACATGCAGGTCTCACTACCCAAACACAATGTGTTCTCAAGAAATCATTTGTTAGGCGAGTGTTCACATAACGAGTTGGCAGCCGCCATTGATTCCTATTGAAAAATTTCTAATGCATTCCCGACCACAGAATTTTGACCCCCAAATGATGAAAAAACTCAGGAAAGCCCTCTGAAACCTTGTAAAGGGTAAACAAAGAAGGAAAAGTATGCTCTATTTTTTGTCCGATCTTCCCTGACCCATGCACCATGGTTTCTTCCTCTTACACCTCCCAACGTGGTTTCTGGTAAAATGGCTGCTGCGAATCAGCAAACTACAAAAAAGTAAAACTGGTTTAAGTCTGCTTATTACAGTACTACACACTGTTTGGATATATGAATCTGCAATGTGTATAGTGAGGTTTGGGTACTAATTCATCATGTTTGGATAAGTGAATTTTCATAGAACAAGCATTTGGATAGTGAAAGCCATGTGTATATGCTTAGCATAGTCTTTCTTTGTTTTTATGCAGTATTTTTGTTTTCATTATATTGTTTGTTGTTAAGAGTTTATTTAAAAATATATGTTGTTGTGATTTGCTGGGGTGAGGAGTCGGCCAGGATGACACCCTGTGCCCTTTCCAAATCTGTGATCCTGTAAAAGGTAAGGTTGAGAACCCCTGGACATCTAAGTCTAGTTGAATTTGACTATGGGGTGTGCTGCTCATCTCGCTTTTAGGTTGAGGGAGCCAGAGTTTGTCCACAGACAGCTCTCCGGGTGATGTGGCCAGGCACTTCTGTCTTCCACTGCCTACCGCAGTTTGGTCAAACTCATGCTGGTAGCTTCGAGAACACTGCCCAACCATCTCGTCCTGTCGTCCCCTTCTCCTTGTGCCCTCCATCTTTCCCAACATCAGGGTCTTTCCAAGGAGTCTTCTCTTCTCATGAGGTGGCCAAATTATTAGATCCTCAGCTTCACAATATGTCCTTCCTCTGGGCTGATTTCCTTCAGAATAGATAGGTTTGATCTTTTTGCAGTCCATGGGACTCTCAAGAGTCTCCTCCAGACCAGAACTCAAAAGCATCAGTTCTTCGGCTATCAGCCTTCTTTATGGTCCAGCTCTCACTTCCATACATCACTACTGGGAGAACCATAGCTTTAACTATACGGACCTTTGTTGGCAAGGTGATGTCTCTGCTTTTTAAGGCGTTGTCTAGGTTTGTCGTTGCTTTTCTCATTTTCCTACTCATATTGAAATACTGCCCCTCAATGTGGCCAAACTTAGATTCACTAAATGTTTAGGGGTATGCGTCCCCCTGCGTCCCCAGAAAAAAGTACTGGGGAGAACAATAGCCAGATGTATGTACCATGTATGTTTCTCCTGTTAGAACCAATGGAGGCCAGCATATCAGTCCAGGCCAAAAATCATGTCAGGGAGAAGGCTTAAGCCCTCCTGCTTTCTAGTGTTGCCATTCTAATCAAAACCAGAGCCTCTGCAGCTGCTTTTAATTAAAAATAGAAAGAGCCTCCTGCATCTCATGGCCCGAAGGGTGAAATGACATGCTGTCTTGGCAGATGCACAGTCGCCAATCTCCTGAGATGATGCTTGCAGGATAGAATCAGTGGCCAAGAGGGATTTACCTCCAGTGTCTAGCTGATTCTCTTCCCTGTGACCAAATGCCACCCCCCCCAGTCATTTCCCCACCTGCCAGTCTTACTCCCTGCTTCAGAGCCTCACTTTGCAGGGTCATGTGCAGGGAAAACTGACCGGTAGGGAAGGGTTAAGTACCTGGCTGCTGATTCACCCCTGCAATGCTCTTCAAGCCCCTGCAGTTGCCCAGTGATGGAAATGCAACTTTGGGAGCTCCAGGTATTTCTACCCTAAGTAGACGTGGATACGTTACTGTCTGTCAGCCTTTGCCACCTCGTGGTATTGCTGCTAAGACAGGAGAAGAGCTGTAGCACACTTGATATGCTGAATAGTGCTTTTGAAATGATAAATAATGCCAGTAAAGCTGACAGCCCTGGGCAAAGATTTTCTCCTCGGTTGTTTTGTGTGTGAATATACTTCTCAAAGCATGCACATGCCCCTAGATACAAGCCAGGGGCTGCTGGATGAGTTAGGAGTTCAGAAGCTCTTTAGGTGTGAAGGAAGTTGCCTTCTACAGACCACTGGCCCACCCAGCTCAGTATTATCCACAGGGACTTCAAACTGCTATCCAGTGCTTCAAATAGGGTTTTCCTCTTCCCTCCCAATACTTTCCCCCTTGTGTGTCATGTCTTATAAGATTGTAAGCCTGTAGGCAGATACTGTCTTATTTTAATTGATTGTACGAAAGCTGCTCTGGGAGCCTTTTTGGCAGAAGAGCAGGATACAAATGCGCCAAATAAATAAGAAAATAAATAAACAATAATCTCTTCCCCAGACCTACTAGGGATGCTGGGGATCGAACCTTTGGCTTTCTGCATGCAGAAACATTGCTCCTACCACTGAGCCACAGCTGATTCAAAACTTCTTCATCAAAGCATTTATCCAAACTGGTATGGATCCAGTATTGTTATGAATTTGTGTGGGGAGGGCAGATCCCTCAAAATTCTCAATTTAGTAAATCATAGAATTTAGCTAATATTTGGAGCATTAAGGGAAGTTGAGTGGTGCAGTCTAAAAACACGGGCTGAGGCAGTTCTCTTGTTCAGGAGATTGGCTGATAGAGGTGGCATCAAAGACAGGTGATGACATGGGCATTACCCTAACAAAAGATGAGACATTTGGCGTCAGACAAGAACAAGGGTGGAGTTTCTCCCCCCAGCTATGTGTTAGCTAGTGAAAGACAGTGGCTGAGTTGGAAGGTGGAAGTTGCCAGGGTTACAGGGGGTGTGGTGTCACCACAGGAAAAAAGATGCTAGTTTTACATTAAGTGTAAATTGTGTTTGAAGCAAGAGTTTTTTGGAAGAAGGCAATAATGTTACCATTTATACCCTGCCTATCTGGCTGGGTTTCTCCAGCCACTCTGGGTGGCTTACAAAATGTATAAAACATAATGAAGCATCAAACATAAAAAAAACTTCTCGATACAGGGCTGTCTTCTAAAAGTTGTATAGTTCTTTATCTCCTTGACATCTGGTGGGAGCGTGTTCCATAGGGCGGGCACCACTACTGAGAAGTCCCTCTGCCTGGTTCTCTATAACTTTGCTTCTCGCAGTGAGGGAACCAGCAGAAGACCCTTGGAAGAGGACCTCAGTGTCTGGGCTGTGCGATGGAGGTGGACTGGGGAACATGGCTGGCTTCTGCTCTGGACTCAAATTTGCTGAAGCTCTGAGGGGGAGCAAGAAGAGACATTCTTGGGGTGTAATGTTCTGCACTCCTTCCACCTAAACTCCGGTGCAAATATGTGTAGATAAGCCATATGTCTACCGTCTCCGCTGTGCCTCATTCCAAAGAAACACAAACCCTGGTTAAGGGCAGAGGCCTGTGGTCTCTTGTTACCACTTGGCAGATATTGGGGTGTCCAGTATGTTTAGTCCTGGAACACTGCAACATTTCAAATTTAGAAAGGCTTTCAGTCTTGCCTGTTGTAAAGAAGCAAGTTGTCTTTTCCCTCTTATTGTCACTTTTTAAAGAGCTTACTGTTGTAGGTAGATAGATAGATTAGATAGCTATAGATAGATAGATAGATAGATAGATAGATAGATAGATATAGATAGATAGACAGACAGACAGATAGACAAACCTAGAGAAACTGAAATAGACAGATAGATCCATCCCTAAACACAGGGATTATGGTTATACATCGTTTTTAAAAGAAAACAGATCATGCATTACCAAAGGCACTGATCTAGAAAGTTAGATCAGGGATGGGCAACCTGTAGCCTGTGGGTGGTCCTGCACCTAATTTGATGCAGGTGTGGCCACCTGGGAGAGGGAGAGGGGGGAGTGATGGAGAGACAGAGAGGGAGAAAGGGAGAAAGAAAGAGAGATGCTATGGGGGAAATGGGGGCAAGTGCAAACCACAGGAGCAATGAGAGCAGGAGTGACATGAGAAAACCTGTGCAAGGGGTCAGTTCAGATCTCTGGCAGTGCCCATTGGTTATTCCCAAGGCCTCTGTGATGGGAGGGAAAGAAAGAAAAGGGCTGGCAGAAAGAGAGCAAGGGAGATGCGCCAACCGAGTGTCTCTGGCCCCGCCCACAATTGGCTTCAGCCCCACCCGCTACCAGCATCCAGCCTGTGACAGGCCGCCCAGGAGGGATTGACAGCTCCTCTTCCAGAAGGTTACATAGTGTCTTAGCCCAGCCAGGCCTGATATGTGCTGATACCCCTCCCACTTCCTCCTGGCCTGCTCCTCTGCACTGGCAGGTTTATGGGCTTCCTAGTCTGCTTTCCAAGCCACTGTCACAGCCAACACATGGACGAGCAAAGCAGGCCATCAGAGGGAAGGGTTAAGTGAGCTTCGGAGGCTCTGACATTTTGCTAATGTGCTGTGTTAATTGATTCACTCATTTCCATTTGTTCCTGTTAAAGAGAGACAGATGAGCGTGATCCTGCCGTGCAGTGCCTTGGCAAGGAGCACCGCCACTGAGTACAGATGTGCTCTTGACTCATTTATTAGCATCAGGTCTCCAGCCTGCTGACAAGGGACCGCTCAAGAGTGCAGCCAGATTCCAGAGGAAGAGAGCGGTCTGAGCATCCTCAGTGCTCAACGCGGGGCATTCTTCTTCTCCCTTCCACCAAAACCTCACTCAAGGGAGGGATTGAGCACTTGGCAAAGGCATTGACGGGGGTAGGGAATGGACTGGGAGCTGCCAATGAACCAATACAGAAAGAGAGATCAGGCTCAGAGTATGCGAGTGTCAAATCATGGATGTCCTTTTCAACAAGGTTTTGGGTCTCTCTCTCTCTCTCTCTCTCTCTCTCTCTCTCTCTCTCTCTCTCTCTCTCTCTCTCTCTCTCTCTCCTCTCCTTAGCAGAGTGCATTCATTTCAGAGTGAATTAAAAATGGCACCAAAGGGGCTGTCCAGGAATGAAATTGACAAGTGCCACTCAAAAGAGATGTTGACTAGGAGATGACCAGGCAAGGAGCAGTTCTTGGGAGGCTCTTGCACCCACACAACTCAAAGGAATGAATTACATGCTACAACGAACATAGGAACAAACTATATGGTACATGCTCTGGTTATCTCCCACTTTGACTACTGCAATGTGCTCTACGTGGGGCTACCTTTGAAGGTGACTCGGAAACTACAACTAATCCAGAATGTGGCAGCTAGACTGGTGACTAGGAGCGGCTGCCAGGACCATATAACACCGGTCCTAAAGGATCTTCATTGGCTCCCAGTATGTTTCCGAGCACAATTCAAAGTGTTGGTGCTGACCTTTAAAGCCCTAAATGGCCTCAGCCCAGTATACCTGAAGGAGCATCTCCATCCCGATCAATCAGCCTGGACACTGAGGTCCAGATCTGAGGGCCTTCTGGCAGTTCCCTCACTGTGAGAAGTTAAGTGACAGGGAACCAGACAGAGGGCCTTCTCATGGGTAGCATCCTCCCTGTGAAACACCCTCCCTTCAGATGTCAAGGAGATAAAGAACTACACAATTTTTAGAAGACCTCGGAAAGCAGCCCTATACTGGGAAATTTTTAGTGTTTAACATTTTATGATGTTTTTATATTCTGCTGGAAGCCGCCCAGAGTGACTGGGGAAACTCAGACAGATAGGTGGGGTATAAATGATAAATTTATTATTATTATAAAATATTAATGATGATGTATTCAAAGGGGGAGGTTCCTCATCTGAGCAGGTTTTTTCTTTGTCCTAGGGCTTTCCCTGGGAAAACCCAATTGTTATTTGCTCTGATTCAATGGTAAAATATAGGTTTTCCCTGGGGAATTGCTGGGACAAAAAAAGAGAGAAATGCTCAGACATTCACCTGGAAAACCCAGACCTATGCCTGGAAATGTGGCACAAAAGGAAGTGTGGATGAACTCTAACTTAAACTCTGAAGAGACCCCTTGAAATTAATGGGCCTGTTAGTCATGCCCACTGGTTTCAATGGGTCTGCTCAGAGTAAGACTAGCATTGGCTACAACCTAAGATTTATTATCATTATTAGCAGCCCACTAATAATGATAATAAAACAAAGGTTGTAGCCAATGCTGGTCTTACTCTGAGTAGACCCATTGAAACCAGTGGGCATGACTAACAGCCTAGGGGAGGTTACTTCTCCTCCTCCAGCAACTCACAGAATGAACAAAAGCTTGTTTGTATTTTGAGGTCACAGCACTTTGCTGTTACAAAGGCCCCACAAAAGCTGCAATCCTGTGCACATTTAAACTGTAAGTCCTTTTAAGGCCAGCAGATTTATTTCTAAGTATGAGGGTCTGCCTCCCCCTGCTGAACCACTCCTACCCACCAACCTTCTGGCCAATCCCACTCCCTTTACACCACAATCAACTCTCCCAGTCTTGGAAATGGGGTGAGTTGTGAGCTGATGGGGACAGGGAGTTTGGGGTGAACTGTGGGTGGCAGCAATAATGGCAAAGTTTGCTAGTGGATCCCAACGGCATATCCCCAAAGCCTGACAACTATATCTGTATCATCTAGATCTAGATCTCTATTGACCCCTGCCTTCATTTATTGATTTCTGTATTTTCACACCTCACTTTACAGCCAAGATTGGCTGCCAAAGAGACTTCTATTTAAAATAAAATAAATAAAATTGCTACAAAAGTACTGCGTAATTAGGGATACAGATCACCGTCTGTAGATTCATGGAGCTGTTCTGCCCAACACCCTTCTCGATCCAAGAAATATCTGTGTTAAACATCTGCAACAGATGGGTGTCCACCTTCTCCTTGAAGACCTTCAAGGACTTTGGTGTTTCTATATGATAATGTGTATGGCCCTCCTTTCTACATGCTGGCAATTGAGGGCACAGTCCAGGTTCCTCCCACTCCAGAGCAGGGGTGATTAACCATTGGCCATGCTTGCTGGGGCAGATGGGAGTTGTGATTGTTCTTATTATTTTGTCACATTTTAAACCCAAGTGTCTCCAAGGCTGTGTACACACCAAGTGTTTGTTAGACTGTGTACACACCAAACCCTGATGCCCTCAGGTGCAGGAGAGCAACAATGGAATGAGATTCTACTACCAATCTGGTCTGCTTTTGTCCGCGTAACATGCGGTGAGGGGCGCCATCTTGTCCTTCACCCCAGGCAGTGAACTATCTTGGAGCGGCCCTTTTGGTGGTTGAGGAAGAGAAATGATTTGGGAATCTCAGCCTGCAGTGGGGCAGGGTAGGCAACATTTGTGAGGCTGGGGGCAAAGGAATAATAATGGAAGCCGCGGAGACAGGCTGGTGCCCATTGGGACTGGTAGGATGAAAGGCGAAGAGGGCAACAGCAGATGGTGCTGGAAGCAATTAATTCTACTTTTCATAGGATCCTAGAATCTTAGAATTGTAGCATTGGAAGGGACTCCCCAGAGTCATCTACTCCAACTGCCTGCAATGCAGGAATCACAACTAAAGAATCACTGACAGAGATAGTCCATTCCACTGCTGAACAAGCCTTACCATCAGAACATTCTTCCTAATGTTCTGATGTCCTTTCTTGTCATTTGAATCCATTGGTTCAGGTCCTGCTTTCTGGAACAGCAGACAACAAGCTTGCTCCATCTTCTATGTGACAGCCCTTCAGATATTTGAAGGTGGCTATTGGATCTCCGTCTTCTCTTCTCCAGGTTAAACATTGCCAACTCCCTCAACTGTTCCTCCTAAGGTTTGGTTCCCAGACCCTTTATCATTTTGGTCACCCTTCCTTCTCAGCACACGTTCCAGCTTGCCAACATCCGTTTTAAACTGTGGTGCCCAGAACTGTATACACAGGATTCCAGCTGGGGTCTTGACCAAGGCAGAATAGATTTTCCTTGATTTGGACGCTGAGATTGGTGGGGCAGAGTCCCATTCGCCCATAAGGATTAGTCTCTGCTGCTTAGGAACCAAGGCTTTGGGGAAAGAGTGGGCCACCCACACATTGCTGAGCGTCTGCTTGAAAGGTGCGGAGGTGGGAGGTGGGACATCTGAGGCAAGTCCTGTGTACATGAATGCCTTGCGACGTGGGAGGAAGCATTAGTCACCTAGACAAATGGGATTACCCGCCCTCCCCTTTGTGTTTCCCCTCCCTCCCTCTCTAGCTCTCACACAATATCTCTGTGTGGAGAAGCTGCCCCAGTTGTGGTACGGTTTCCCCCATCTCAAGCTTCTTGCCTTTCCCTGTCAAGCTGAGTGCAGATGATTCATGTGGCATGACTCTGCGTCCGCCCGCTCTCTTCCTCGTAAGGATGTCAGTTGCCGTGGCAACTTGATGAAACACATCCTGGCATCCCTTGGATGAGGTTTCTCCAAGTTGGCAGAGCGGGGAGGTTGCCCTCTCTGTCTACTGAGTGAAAAAAACAAAACCCCAAATCCTAGTACAAGGTGTGACATGTTGGGAGATATGGTAGAAACCAAAGGAAATGGTCTGGAGTTGGAAGTCCCCTGTCCCCCTGCAACCTCCTGGTGTCCATTTGGTCACTTGCAGTGGAAATGAGCACAGGATAGGAGCCTAGGAAGTTGCTTTATGCCTAGTTGGACCATTAGTCCATCTAGCTCAGTATTCCATGGCAGCAGCTCTCCAGAGTTGCAGATAGAGGACATTCTCAGCTCAACCTGGAGATGCCAGGAATGGGACCTGGGACGATCTGCATGCCGAGCACATGCTCTACCGCTGAGTTGCAACCCTTGCCCAACTACTGTATTTTTCGCTCTATAGAACTTACCTGACCGTAGGACGCACCTTGTTTTAGAGGGGGAGAACAAGAAAAAAAAAATCTCCCCCTCTCTGCTCAGCGCCCCTTCAGTGAAGTGGCAGGAGAAATGGAGCCCCTTCCAAGGAGCCGGCATTCGCTCCTTAAGACGCACACACATTTCCCCTTAATTTTTGGAGGGGGGAAAAGTGCGTCTTATAGAGCAAAAAATACGGTATTTACAAAGTGCTCAGGTTAAGCAATTGCCCAAATCAACACTGCTTAAAACTCCGAAAACACCCAAGAGCCATAAGAAGCCTCGAACTTGTCAGCACATAAACCAAAACCAGCCCAGCATAATGCTACCATGCTACAAGCAGCAAACAACAACTAGCAGCCTCATCTCTGCAGCTCAGTTGAAATCAAGCCATTAAAGGGGCAGAGAAAGCTCCCTTATACTGAGTCAGACCCACTGGTCTATCTAGCTCTGTAGCATCCACACTGATTGGCAGCAGCTCACCAGGGTTTCAGACAAGGGTCTGAAGCACTTCCCATAATACATCTACGGATCAGAACCAGGTCTTAAGTTAATATTCTGTTTAGTAAACTGATATGAGCCCAGAGTTCCCAGTATTGGATGAAACATAAGAAGTATAGGAAGCTGCCTTATACTGAGTCAGACCCGCTTCAAGTTGAGCTATATGGGTAGTTAGGGATGGAGGTGGCACTGTGGTCTAAGCCACTGAGCCTCTTGGGCTTGATGATCGAGAGGTTGGTGGTTCAAATCCCCGCGATGGGATGAGCTCCCATTGCTCTGTCCCAGTTCCTGCCAACCTAGCAGTTTGAAAGCAGACCAGTGCAAGTAGATAAATAGATACCGCTGCGGTGGGAATGTAAATGGAGTTTCTGTGCACTTTCCAACACGGTGTCCTGTTGCACCAGAAGTGGTTTAGTCATGCAGGCCACATGACCCAAAAATCTGTCTATGGACAAACGCCGGCTCCTTTAGCCTGAAGCGAGATGAGCGCCGCAACCCCATAGTTGTCTTTGATTGGACTTAACCATCCAGGGGACCTTTGCCTTTACCTTAAAAAAATTAAATCTATCCCAGTATTGTTGACAGTGGGTCTCCAGGGTGTCAGATTCTTTTCCAGTCCTACCTGGAAATGCTGGGGTTTGAACCTGGGACCTTTTGCATGGAACGAAAGTGTTCTTTATGGCCAGTAAAGGACTTTGGCTTAAACACACCATGATCTCTGAAACTGACGCCGGCATAGATAAGTAGGAGATAGCAGGAAGATCTTGCAAGCCCAGTACTTGTCCTTATGGTTTATGCGGCCAGGAGCATGAGAATACAAGGAAAGTCTTCTGGATCAGGGTGATGGCCCATCTAGCCCAAAATCTAGTCGCAAAACCCAAAGTGCCTATAGGAAACCAGCAAGCAGGCTCTGAGCACTCTTCCCTCCAGTGGTTTCCAGCAACTGGTATTTCTTCCTCTGGCTGTGGAGGCAGATCATATCTATCATGGCTAAAAGGTAAAGGTAAAGGGACCCCTGACCATTAGGTCCAGTCATGGCCAACTCTGGGGTTGCAGCGCTCATCTTGCTTTATTGGCCAAGGGAGCCAGCGTACAGCTTCCGGGTCATGTGGCCAGCATGACTAAGCCACTTCTGGCGAACCAGAGCAGCGCACGGAAATGCCGTTTACCTTCCCGCCGGAGTGGTACCTATTTATCTACTTGCACTTTGACGTGCTTTCGAACTGCTAGGTTGGCAGGAGCAGGGACTGAGAAATGGGAGCTCATCCCATTGCGGGGATTGGAACCGCTGACCTTCTGATTGGCAAGTCCTAGGTTCTGTGGTTTAACCCACAGCGCCACCCGTGTCCCTCTATCATGGCTAGTAGCCACCAATAGCAGTCTTCTCCATGAATTATATCTGAAGGAGCCCTACGGTATATCAGATGAAAATGCACTGCAGTATTTGGTCCCCTCCCCTAACAAATATTATTGGAACCATGAGACTCGACAGATTATAGAATTTGAAGCCTGACCAAAAATATAGCATTTGAAACAGACACCATTCCAAGATATAAATAAATCCCTAAAGCCCAGCAAGAGTTGGCCAATATTTCTGCCAGCACAATTCTATACACAGTAGCGACTGATGCCTGTTGGGAGTGACAGGGCAGAAGGCAGGGAGCCCAACAGAAGGTACAGCCAGAGCCAATGGCAGGAACAGCCAACTCATTCTAGTTTCGTCCCCATCCTCTTCCTTGCTGAGTTCTGCAAGGGTAACGCAGAGACTAAGGAGGAGGAATCTGACAGGCAGTACAAGCTGAAAGCAGACTGAGATTGGCTGGGCAGCGTCCCATTTGTCCTAATGGATAAGCCTCCACTGCTTGTACATTGTAGTCAAAGGTCTGTGTCATGAATTCAATGGAATTTGCTTCAGGGCAATTCAATGGAATTTGCTTCCAACCGTCTCCTGATCACTGGATTTTTAAAATATAACTCTCTTGCATAGACAGAGGTATCTATCTATTCCAGGGGTCAACAAACTTTTTCAGCAGGGGGCCGGTCCACTGTCCCTCAGACCTTGTGGGGGGAGCTGAACTATATTTTGGGGGGAAAAATATGAACGAATTCCAATGCCCTGCAAATAACCCAGAGATGCATTTTAAATAAAAATTCACATTCCACTCATGTAAAAACACCAGGCAGGCCCCACAAATAACCCAGAGATGCATTTTAAGTAAAAGGACACATTCTACTCATGTAAAAACACGCTGATTCCCGGACCGTCCGCAGGCCGGATTTAGAAGGCGATTGGGCCGGATCTGCCCCCCGGGCCTTAGTTTGCCTATCCATGATCTATTCATTCATTCATTTATTAAATTTGTATACCACCCTTCATCTGAAAATCACAGGGTGGTTCACAACTTAAAAGCACAAAATGATAACGCAAAATACATAGTAAAACAAACAAACCAACTACCCAGTCTTGCACAAACACATCTAGAATGTTAATCAGCCAAAGGCCTGGTTATACAGAAACATTTTTGTCCAGCACTTAAAGATATGTAATGAAGATGGGAGGTGAGCATTAAAGAGAGCTTTGCTCCAGCAGGGAGCCACTGCAGTAAAGGCTTATTCTTGTGTTGCCACTCTCTGGACCTCTCGTGGAGGAGGCACACAAAGAAGGGCCTCAGTGAGGATCTCAGGGTCTGTGTTGGTATATATAGGTCCTTGAGGTGCTGTGGTCCTGAGCCATTGAAGACTTTATAGGTCAGAACCAGCACTTTGAATTGGGCGCCAGGAAACTAATTGGCAACTAGTGCAGTCAGACCAGGATCAGTGTAATATGCTCAAACTGTCTTGCCTTAGTGAGCAATCTGGCTACTCAGTTCTCTTCAGAATCATCTTCAGAGGTTGCTCTATGGTGAGTTCTTGCTGAAGAAAATCCCTACCGGTCCCCTATTTTACATATGTCTCTTCCATTCCTCTAATAATGGGGAATGGTTCCTACCCACTCACCCCCACACCAGTGTTTTTGTTTTTGTTTTGCTGTTTATATACAAGCGGCAATCAACATATTTCCTACTAATTTATAAAATTTGATCAGGATTGATCCTTTCAGCCATCCTATTAGCATGACTGTGTGTTTATTGGTAGTGCAAGTCCAGTAATCTTTTAGCATACAAACCACACTAATCCAGAAGGTCTTAATTTCTTCGAATGGGTCTGAAATCTGGGTTATTTTAAAAATGATTATTTACCTGCCACACCCCCTGAATAGTGCTTTCCACTCTTTATCTGATCTATTAATTCTAAACATTTCCCTCATCTGCAGTTCATCTGGATTTCAACACACTCTACGTTTGACAACAATTTATCCGTCCCTGACAATAAACCCTTTTGTGAACCATGACCAATCAGTCTATTTTTAAGCTTTGTGACAGATCTGTATCTATTCCCTGGATGGATGTGCCTCAAATTGGGCATGCTTAATATGCTCTAGAGGGGCTCCTTTGCTGAAAATATGTGAAAAGGGGAGGAAAGGTTATGCCTCTTTTTTTGATATTTCAATATAATCACTGGGGCAATGAATTGAACTGCAATGACACAGAGCAGATCTAAAACAGATCAGGCTGCTTCCAAATGATGCAGATACTAGGTAAGCCTTGTGGTCACTGAGCACCCATAGTTGTCACTGGCATCCATCTCTTGAGAGAGACAATGGAGTGCACCTTGTGGGGTGAAGTCAAACCGCTGCATTAGCAGCACTGACGTGACCTCTCTGGGACACAAGTCAGGGCAGTGTCTGTGGAGATCCTGGGCTGCCCACATGACAGGACCTCTTAGTATCACTGATGTGGTCCAAAAGAAATCAGAGCAATACACTTGGCACCAGCTTGGCTGCAGGAATTGCCGGAAGGAGTGCAAGGTGCCATCCAACTCTCTTAGTGACTCCACTTCGAATTTGTGTAGGGTTTACTCCTTAGCCCAGGGGTCAGCTAAATTTTTCAGCAGGGGGCCGGTCCACTGTCCCTCAGACCTTGTGGGGGGCCAGATTATATTTTGGTGAGAAAAAAATGAACGAATTCCTATGCCCCACAAATAACCCAGAGATGCATTTTAAATAAAAGCAAACATTCTACTCATGTAAAAACACCAGGCAGGCCCCACAAAGGACCCAGATATGCATTTTAAATAAAAGGACACATTCTACTCCTGTAAAAACACACTGATTCCTGGACTATCTGCGGGCTGGATTTAGAAGGCGATTGGGCCGGATCCCACCCCCGGGCCTTAGTTTGCCTACCCATGCCTTAGCCTTTTCTTCTCCTGAAGATACCCCACAAGGAAGCAGAGGTTTAGGATCAGAGTTTTCCTTCTCCTAGATGGGCTACCTCCCCAGGTTGACAAGTCCCATCTTTTCACTGCCATCTGAAGTAGTAGTGTGTCACTGAATACCTGTTGCTGGAGAGAAATGGTGAGAGAGCGCTGCTGCTTCCATGCATGATGGGGGCACTGTGGTAAACAGGATACTGAACTTTATGGGCCTTTGGCCCCATCCAGCAGGGCCATTTTTACATATATATCAGCACTGTGCATGATTCCACACATGAATATACATGAATGCACCAGTAGAGAGGAATGTGGGGAGAAACTTGTCTGATGCACTTTTTTGAAATGGAGTGACCTGATTTGACATTCATGAACTTGCTTGCAAATCAGAATGCAACCCCCCCCCCCCCCGGGATGATTCACTTCTCTGGATCTTGCAGTGCCATTCTAGTGTGTATGAAAAGACATCCTTTTGCACTGAAACATGTGTATCTTATGTAAAAAGTATGCAATGATTCTTTAACATCAACGTCGTTGTGCGGATGCCTGATTATCGTCTTCCAAAGCAACTACTCTATTCCGAACTTAAAAATGGAAAGCGTAATGCTGGTGGTCAGCAAAAGAGGTTCAAAGACTGTCACAAGGCAAATCTAAAAAAAATGTAGTATAAACACTGACAACTGGGAAACACTGGCCTGCGAGTGCGCCAGTTGGAGAACAGCCTTTACCAAAGGTGTCATGGGCTTTGAAGACATGCGAATTCAGGACGCAAGGGAGAAATGTTGCTAAGAGGAAGGCACACTTGGCAAATCCACACCTTGATCAACTCCTGCCTGGAAACCAATGTCTACACTGTGGAAGGACGTGTGGATCCAGAATTGGCCTCCACAATCACTTATGGACTCATTGTTAAAACTGTGTTTATAGAAGACATTCTTACTCGGCTGTGAGTGATCTGAAGAAGAAGAAGAAGAAGAAGAAGAAGAAGAAGAAGAAGAAGAAGAGGAGGAGGAGGAGGAGGAGGAGGAGGAGGAGGAGGATTTTACATTTAAAAGTGTACACAAAATGCCTGCAACTTAAATGCAGGCTTTTCTCTCCTTTTCCCCATTTCTTTTTCTTCCCAGAAGATAAATTCACACAAAACAGAAACAAACCTACAACTGAGCACCAGCAAAACTGAAATAGGCCAACTTAGGCTGTTCATCCCTTCCTGCAGATATGGAAAACATGGGGGAAGATGAGCTTGTATGCATAGGAGCTCACCTGTGTGGATGTGGTTTCCTAAGTGAAGCCGGGTGCCAGCCTTGCACAGTGCTCCTCTTAGCAAGTGCCAGTGGGAGGGAGGGGGGAATCTCCGATACATGGAGAGGACAGCCTTTCACTGCACGGCTTGGCGATACACTGTTGCCGTGACAACCACCCAGGGTACTGTGCTGCCTGCCTTTGCCAACACAAAGAAGGGGAAAGGGAGGGGAAAAGGGAGAGCATCAAGCGATACTTCCCAGCACCCAGCCAAGACTGACCTTATGACCACAACTGCCTTTCTGGAAGCTGAAAAGTTACTAGATCTGTGGGAAAGCTCAGCATTGGAGGTACCACAAACATTTTATTCTGCATGGTTTGTGGAGTAGAATCCAGGGATTAGTTATGGCAGAGAAAGTGGCAAAGTACAATAAGGTTAAAAAAAAAGAAGGTAAAGGCCCCCGGATGGTTAAGTCCAGTCAAAGGTGACCATGGGGTTGTGGTGCTCATCTCGCTTCAGGCTGAGGGAGCCGGCGTTTGTCCACAGACAGCTTTCCGGGTCATGTGGCCAGCATGACCAAACTGCTACTGGCTCAGGACTGTGACGAGTGCCAGAGCACACAGAAACGCCGTTTACCTTCCTGCCACAGTGGTACCTAATTATCTACTTGCACTGGTATGCTTTCAAACTGCTAGGTTGACAGGAGCTGGGACAGAGCAACGGGAGCTCATCCCGTTGTGGGGATTCGAACCACCAACCTTCCAATTGGCAAGCCCAAGAGGCTCAGTGGTTTAGACCACAGTGCCACCCATGTTCAATAGGCTGTCTAGAGGAAACTATAATGCAGAAATCTTTCTCCATTACCTGGCAGTCTTTCACTGCTTATATTAAGAAACAAGATGCCATATTTCTCAAAGACCCTTGTGGTCAGAGGTGATTCCTATGTGTTTTGGGTCACTGGTTTGGTAACAACACAACTTGCTCTTCCTTTATCTTACCATACAGTATATGTTCTGCTTGTCTGTGAGAGTTTACAATACTGTGGAGTCCACATCTTTACTAAGCACTAAGAAAAATAATCAGTAAAGGGTGCACTTTTAAAAAGAGTATGAGATCCACCAAAATTCTTTCTTGCTCTGCTCCCAATAATCTCTCCTGAACAAGACCTTGACACTTTGTCTCCTGTTTTTGCACAATCTCCATGACCTTTCGATCACTGAAAGGTTGTAACCCACTGATAAGACCGGACACTACGCAGTGTGACATGTCGACACGCCAATTAGGAGGCCCCTGGAAATGTCTGTCAGCTGGAGGCCACTCACTGAGCAGGGAATTAGCAAGATGACTCTTCAGCTGGTGTTGGTGGCAGAGGTGGCTCTCTATGGCCTCTGGCTGAAACATTCACAGTCCAACTTCTCTGGTGAGCAACTGGGATCATGTTGCTAGCCAATAAATGCAATGAGTCAGGCAGACTTAAAGGGCCTGCAGGCTTTATGTGATTTCCCAAAGTCTGGTTCCTGAAGAAAAGAGGGAAAAGGGAAAATAAATATTTTAGGCAGCCTGAAAGGGGTGGGCCATAAAAGTCCATTTGGATTTCTCATTTTTCCACTTCTCCACATTTCCACATCATTCTGTGATTCCCCACCACCTTTTTAAAAAGTCCTGTGAAAATTCACAAACACTTTAGTGCAAATTCTGCACAATATACATGCTTTTGTATGCAATTTTGCAGGATACAACCTCCCCCCCGCTAGCAATTCCACATATTATAATACATTTTAATTGCAATCTTCACTGAAATAAGCTTTTTTATCCACATTAAAAACATTCTTGTACACAGTATCTGGTTGAAAAATTGCATTGCAAAGTTCAGAGAAGCATGGGGTTCAAAAGAGAGCTGTGGAGCATCAGATTGAATATTGCTTTGAAAAGCGAAAATTACTTATGTGCACTTTAAGAACATAAGATCATAAGGAGATCCTGTTAGGTCATGTCAGTGGTCCATTTAGTCCAGCATCCTTCCCCCCCCCCCCCCAGTGGCAAACCAGATGCCTGTGGGAAACCCTCAAGTGAGATTTGACATCTTTCTGCAGGGCCTGCAAGATGGAGCTGTTCTGCCATGCCTTTGGCCAGGGTTCAGTCTGACTCATTTTCTCTTTGTATAAGAACAAGCACGAAGGAGGTTTCCCAGCCCGCTCACAGGTCCTTATAATATCAGTGGAAACAGCTGGTATTAGCGAGTATTAGCCACTTCCAATTTTAACTTGAAGCTTGCCACTTGTCCAGTATTAATTTTAATTGTTTGAATTAATTGTGGGATGTATCTTAATTGATTGATTGCTTGTATTATGTATATCATCTTATTTATATGATGTTAGCCGCTCTGAGCCCAGCTTTGGCCGGGGAAGGTGGGATACAAATAAAATTTATTATTATTATTGTTATTATTATTATTAAGCAGGCCCCAAGCACAATCACATCCTCTCCACTCCTGTGGTTCTCAGAAACTGGTATTCAGAAGCATTATTGCCTCCAACCATGGAGGCAGCGCAGAACCATCATGGCTGGAAGGCACTGCCTTCTCCTCCAAAAATCTGTCTAATCCTCTTTTGAAACCATCTAGGTTGGTGGTCATCACTGCCGTCTGCGGGAGAGAGCTTCGTAGTTTAACTAATAGCAGTGTGAATAAGTACTTTTTTTGGTACTTCTAACCTGAATTTTTCAACATTCGTCTTCGTTGGATATGCAAAAGTTTTAGTGCTGAGAAGGAGGGGGGGAATTCTCTATCCATTTTCTACATGTCATACCTAAATTTATAAACATATATTATGACAACTCTCAGTGGCGTAGCGTGGGTTATCAGCACCCGGGGCAAGGCAAGTAATTTGCACCCCCTAACCCATGGATTTGCGCCCCCTAACCCGTGGATTTGCGCCCCCTAACCCGTGGATTTCCCTAACCCCCAGATGTTGCGCCCGGTGCAGCCGGCCCCCCTGCACCCCCCACGCTACGCCACTGACACCTCTTACTTGCCTTTTCTCTAAACTAAGAAGTCCCAACCACTGCAGTCTTTCCTCAGAAGGGTGTCCCGATGTTCTGTGAGCTTTTTAAAAGTAAAATTACCTTAGAATCTAAGAATCTGATTTCTTCCTTTCCCCATCAGTCATCAGTGCCCATATCTCACATTGTTCAAGAGGCTCCCTTGAGGCTCCATAAAGATTTTTCAGAAGGCAGAGGTGGCTGAAAAGGGAGATTTTCTGCTGTGAACTTCCTCAAGTTTCAAGCAAATATCATTGCTGGGACTCGACTAGATGACCCTCAAGATCCCTCTGAACTCCAAATTCTATGATTCTATTATCATTTATTTTAGTTATAAAGAATATAATATTTTTCCCAACTGATTCCCCCCCACCCCACCCCTCTATACCTAAAAAAATACTTTGAGAGAGTTGTCAAAGTGATCTCACCACTCCCCGTCCAAAGCTAGTATGCTCAGTACATACAAGCCCACACAGTGACTTGATCAATCACCTTGCTGAATGTGTCAAGTCTAAACCAGAAGGCTGGAGGAAACAAATGGGGGCCACTGTGGGGGCCACTGTCATGATAAATAAGTATCCTGGTGGCTCAAGATGCTGTGCAGCTTTGAACCTTGTCATGTTAAATCTAGAGCCATGTCAAAAGTCTGCATAACTTTTTTCCCTCTTGGAAATGGGGATTCAGGGGTAGTGGTTGAGAAATTCATAATTTTGCTGGTATGCCGCCTTTCCGCAGAAAGAATCATGCTCAAGTTTGAGAATCATGGCTTACACTGAAGAATCATGGCTTACACTGAAGGAAGAAGAAGAAGAAGAAGAGTTTGGGTTTGATATCCCACCTTTCACTCCCCTCCAGGAGTCTCAAAGCGGCTAACATTCTCCTTTCCCTTCCTCCCCCACAACAAACACTCTGTGAGGTGAGTGAGGCTGAGAGACTTCAAAGAAGTGTGACTAGCCCAAGGTCACCCAGCAGCTGCATGTGGAGGAGCGAGGAAGCGAACCCCGTTCACCAGATTACGAGTCCACCACTCTTAACCACCACACCACACTGGCTCACAGGAAACAGGAATAGATCTCAAAAGCCACCATCATGAGAACTTTTTTTAGAGTAATAAAACAATATGATAGCAAATATAAAACAACACAGACAAAAGTACAGCACTTCAGTACTATAAAAATAACACAATTGTTTTAACAACATTACACCTCCTGGCAATAGCAAAAATAACAAGGGAGCTTGACAGTTTTACCTACCTTGGTCCTGGTAAAACTCTTCCCATGATGTTGCTCGGAGTCCCTCTTCTGCAGCAACTTCCAAGGCCTCCAATGGCAGGGGTTTGAGTAGCTGGAAATATCCCCCCCCCCAATATTGGAATTGTCATGAAACCATTCTCCTTTCTTCCTCCACCACCATTAAAGCAATGTATTTTTAATGGTGCTGTTTTCTAAAAGGGGAGAAGGGACAAGATATCTGTGGCCTATCAGAAAGGATCCAGGATCTAGATCTACTGTCCCCCTCCCCTGGATGTGCAGCAGGCAGAGATGTTTAGAGGTAGTGGAGAAGATTGCCTACATGAAGCAAAGGACGACAAGATTTTGGTCCTGTGAACAGTCTAAGATGGAATACAGAAAAACTCTGTAAAAGAGAAAGGAAAGCGAGCAACTCTAGCAACCACATCTGGCAATTGCTGTGCAGTTTTTCAGAAGGATGATGCTCATGACAGCTGGTATCTACTAATGCTCATTTATGGCTCTTCTGAGAGTCATAACCTGTGTCAAGATCTGTCAAGCAGGCACAGAGAGCCCTTTTCTTGGTGAGCTCACGATATCAGTGCTGAAGTGAAAGGGGAACTCAGGTGTGCATCAGGGCTGCTTTGAACATTATGCCCCTCAGGTTGGGGTCCCAGGGGGCTCAGGTAGAGTCCAGGGGATTTCACTGTTTGAGCATAAGACAAGGTTTCAATGAACAGGACCCTGGAGAGCTCCCTGTAGCCAGAGCTAGCAAGACCTCTTCAAGAGCAAGTTGTTACCTTACCAGCACGATGTGGCCTTCTGAGGTCTGATTCGCCTGAGACTTCCTCTTAGCCCTGCCCTCTTGAAGAAACTGCTGGCTCCTACAGTGCAGTGTAGTGACGGCTATCTGCAAGGAGTGTTATTTAAATCAGAGGAGTCAGGTAAGGCAATATCCTCTGGCCTGGATAATCTGGGATCAGAGCAGTCTCCCAGGTGCAGTCTCTCAGGGAGACCATGTGTCCTGAGACCCTGACACATTAGACAACACCAAACCTAGGCTTCTCATTGAAAGCATGATTCCATCTTTCTCTGAATTTCTGTAGGCGTGGAAGGAGTAGGATAGTGCTTGCTGGGCAAATTTCCCACCCACCCCCAGGTGCGTTTGGCCTGACCTGCTTATGCTCCATGTCACCCCTTTTCCTCCCAATAAGCAAAAGTGAGCAAACTCCCCAGAAACTAGCATTACACATCCACCTCACCAGGTGAGCCATTTCTGAGTAAAACATGCTTCCTGTGTGTTGATGGTGGCAACACCCTTCTGCCCCCTGCTTGGGGATCACGAGAGGTTGAACTAAAACCCCTGAAAGACATCTGAATGATCTTCTCAGAGGGACTGGTTGATTTGCAGAGTGAGCATCAGCTACTTACTTGTGCTGGCTAAATAGAATGCAAATCTCTAAGACTAGTACTCTTCTGCTGGGCAACTCTCCACCGAAATCAGATCCGGAAGAATGCCCTATTCCAGCATACGTCCAAAGCTGTTCAGTGGCAGCATACGGTGAGAATGTGAGAAAATGGGTTAAAAAAATGCTCTGAGCATGACAACATAGCACAGGTGCCCTGTTGACTCCCAGAGGCCCTGGCAATTCTCCAGCTGTTTGACCACCTGCAACAGGCTGTTGTATTCTTCAAAGGCAACTCTCTTTTTGTGTGCTATAAAACCAGCAGTAGAATCTGTCCCCATTTATAGCAACAACACTTTTAAATATATATATTTACCTCTCCTGAGTGAGAACAATCTCCAAAGGTTTCTGTAACTTCTTCATCTGCCTTGGCTTCTTCTCCTAAGCAAGTCCAATGTCTGAGCGAGTTTCTGGAGTGACTCTCTCCATATTCTCAAGCACGAACATTATCCAATAAATAATCTAATTCTTGTTTGGTCTCCCTGTAATTAAGATCTTTACTCCACGCTCTGCTACACTGACCAGTCACAGTGCCAATGATTTATGGTGCAGTATTGTTTGGGGCTTTAATTGCATGCTGTATCTTGGTAGTGGCACTGACAGCTCCCCCCCTCCCCCCAGACTTTCAGGAATGATGTGTTTGCAGGACATGGGAGGGTTTGCATGGACATGGATATGAGTCCATAAACAAGTTTAATAACTCAAAGTGCCCTTTTAAAGGGGGGAGACCTGTTGGAGGCCTTCATGCATTGGGAAGGTCACTTTAAAGAGCAGGAGAAAAGAGCTGTCCACAAAGTTGGCTGGTTCTTGTTCAGCATCCTTTGTGAGCAACCAGCTGAGTGCTTTGCGGTCAAAGGACGGTCTCTGTTTTGGGGACAACAGCCCTTAGCTTCATAACAATGTGATGGTGATGTCTAAAGCAGTCATTCCCAAAAGGAGCAGTGGGGTTATCTAAGGGGCATGAAAAGGCAAGGGGGTGGCTGGGGGTTGCTGAAGGTGCCTGTCACACTTTGAAAAGCTAGTATCGCTAAATCAAGTTCATAAATTGTGTTGAATTAATTAAACTAAATCATTTTAACTGGATCTTGGATAAATGTGCACTTAATTGTTACCATTTTGAATTTTGTTGTGTTTAGTATATCAGATGGATCTCAAGGGGTGCCCAAAGCACTGCCCAGTCCTGTTGTGTTTTATGAGTTTCAGTTGGTAAGGCTTGAGGATTTGGACAAGTTGCTTGGATTGGTCCTGGGGACCTCTTGCACTCTTGGCTAATAAAAACCAGCCCGGCGGGGATATCTGGCAGGGACAGGGAGGTGTTTAATGACTCTTTATGAGAGGGGTGGTGGTCCCTGCCTGCTTAAAGGAGGCAATGGTAAAACCACTCCTCAAGAAACTCTCCCTGGATCCAGAAACTCTAAATAACTACCAGCCAGTTGCTAATCTCCCTTTCTTGAGCAAGGTTCTTGAGTAGGTGGTAGTAGACCAAATCCAGGCGCTCTTGCAGGAACTGATTTTCTAGATCCATTTCAATTGGGGTTTAGGCCCTTTCTAATGTTATTTCCACAAACATGTGCACTTTAATGCTCACTTTCCCCCCTTGTATGCATTTTTTGATTTAAGAACTGTGTTACAAAATTTGGAGAAGTACGCATCTCAAATGATACCTGCATTTCAGAATGCATGTATCATTTCGAAAAGGGTGAATTAAGAGTGTTATATTGAAATGCAGACCGAATTGAATTCTTAACCCTGTCCCTAACTCTTTTCCAAAAGTCAGCTTTAAATGCTGTGGTGTTTCAAAAATAATCTTGGCTCTTTCAGTTTTAGCTTTCATTTTACAGCCCTATCTCAGCAAGGTCAGCCTTAAACTTACCCCAGTCCTCCTTTCCTCTTCCTTCTACCCCTCACCCTTTGTGGTCTTTCCCCCCTCCTTCACATACATTATTTCCCCCTCCCCTACCTACTGCTTTTTCACCCCCCCTTTCTTCCACTGTGGAAGCTATTTACCTTCATTAAGTCATGCAGAAGGAAAGAGCAGCTGCCTACTGTATGCCTGCGAAAATATTGCACGCTGCTGGATTCGTAAAACAACTGATTAAAGACAATGTAATTAATTACTCCTTGATGAAATAGTAGAAATTATAATTAAAAATGAAGAAGTGTGCTGGCAGAACCTTCCCTTTCCTAATTACGTCGTTTCTATAAAAAGGGGGGATGCAAGAATAACTAGGCCACAATCAAGACTTGCAAGCCTTTCTCCAGAGCGCCCTCTCATGGAATGCATTCTGAAAACTACATTTATATCTCACCTTTCCCCCCAAACCTCAAGATGTTGCTCGTAGTTCTCCCCCTCTTCACTTAAACCCCAAAACAACCTAGGTTAGGCTGAGAGGCAGTACAGTGGTACCTCTGGTTAAGAACTTAATTCGTCCTGGAGGTCCTTTTTAATCTGAAACTGTTCTTAACCTGAAACTGAAGTACCACTTTAGCTAATGGGGCCTCCTACTGCTGTGCAATTTCTGTTCTCCTGAAGCAAAGTTCTTATCCCAAGGTACTATTTCTGGGTTAACGGAGGCTGTAACCTGAAGTGTCTGTAACCTGAAGTGTCTGTAACCTGAGGTATCACTGTAGCTGGTCAGACTGATAGTTTGAATCCTCATCTCCCAGTCCAACACTTTAATTAGTACACCACACTGGCTCTGTAATATAAGGACTGAATGAAAGGACAGATTCAGACAAGTGAGTAAGATGATCATTCTCTCCCTCCTACCAATGCAACCCTGTACATAGAATCATAGAATTGGAGGGGCTCTCCAAGGCTCATGTAATCCAGCCCTCTGCTGAGGCAAGAAACCTGCTGCTACAGCATAGCAGACTGGTAGCCCACATGCCTCTGCTTGAAAAGGTTGAACAGACATAGAAGATACAGTCCCTACCAGAGAAGAATGGCAGGTTAAACTGATGGACTATACAGAAATGGCAAAAATGACCGGAAGAACTAGGAATCAGGAAGAACAAAATTTTAATAAGGAATGGGGAAATATATAATTTGTCTTAAAAAAAACCATTGTAAACAATTATTATTAATGTTGGAATGACACTTGTAGTTAAACGTTAGACTATGGTTGTAATGGAGATTTAATAGAATTGGTTTAACAGAGAAAAAAGTTAACATAAGGACCCATAAAGAGGAGGGGGGAAGTCCGTGGGAATTTATGGAATTTTTTTTTGTTCTTTGCTTGATGATTGCTTGTAAATTGGAAAATTAAATTAAAAAAAGAAAACGTTGAACAATGTGAGCTCACCAACCTTCCAATATAGCGTGTTCCATTGTCAAGCACTTTGAATTGTCCAGAAGTATTTCTTTATAGGGTTACATCCAAGTCCCATGCAGAGTAGACCTATTGAAATGAATGGGCATGACTAACTTAGGTCTTTTTGTGCTTATCCTCAAAGTGGGGTAGGTAGGATGATAGATAGATAAAGGGTGGTATTCAATGCTAGTTCTATTCAGAGTAGACCCATTGAAGTGAATGGACACAACTAATTCACAACCATTCATTTCAAAAGGTTTACTCTGAACAGAGCTTTGTTGTATGCAACCCATAATTTAGTTGAAATCACTGTTCTGCTCATTTGAACCTGAAGCATCAGAGCATGTATTTGTCCCAGCTGTCTATGTGAGAGCCCCTCCATTGTCTGAAGATGGAAATCATATCATATCACATCTTTGTCTTCTCTTTGCCAGCCTAAACCATCCCGCTTGGACAATTCAAAGTGTTGGTGCTGACCTTTAAAGCCCTAAACAGCCTCAGCCCAGTATACCTGAAGAAGCATCTCCACCCCCATCGTTCACTGAGGTATAGTGCTGAGGGCCTTCTGGTGGTTCCCTCACTGTGAGAAGTGAAGTTACAGGGAACCAGGCAGAGGGCCTTCTCAGTAGTGGCACCTGCCCTGTGGAATGCCCTCCCATCAGATGTCAAGGAAATAAACAACTAATTCACGTTTAGAAGACATCTGAAGGCAGCCCTGTTTAGGGAAGTTTTTAATGAGTAATGTCTTAATGTATTTTTAATCTTTTCTTGGAAGCTGCCCAGAGTGGCTGGCGTAAAAATAAATTGTTGTTGTTGTTGTTGTTATTCAACCTTTGCTCATAAGACTTGGTCTCCAGGTCCCTACCTGCCTCTGTTGCCTTCCTTTGGACACGTTCCAGTTTGTCGATATCCTTCTTAAACTGCCGTTCCCTGAAGAGATTCAACTCAATGTAGTCTCCTCCATCAAACTGAGTCTATGAGGAGACCTTTGAAGACCTTTGCTGCCTCAGAACGAAAGTCCACCTAGCTCAGCATCCTATTTTCCACCATGGCCAATCAGACACCTCTTGGGAAACCCAGAAATGGGGCACAAAAGCAATAGCTCTTGCCAAGTGGCACAGGGTGGCATACTTGTTCTGAGGCTCTTCTGTGATAGCCATCATGGGGAAGAACCACAGTGGCAGACCGGCACGATTTCCAAGTGGATCAATTTCTAAGACTGTAGTAGCACATGGCTGGCTGCTATAGCCATTGTTCACATACATTTGCATTTCTCTATGTGATTCCTCCAATATACATGGAAGAAAATCTATGCGTAAGTCCCTGTCTTACATGTGAACTGACCCTTTCTGAGGATTTTCTTGAGGACATCTCGGAATGAGAGGATAGCGATCAAGATGGTTTAATGAATAGTTTTGGTACTAGGATTGCCAACTGCTATTTTAAACTCCTGTGTGACCAGCGGTTCAACGGGTGAAGCTTTTACCTCCACTATATTTTTTTGACATGTCTGGAATTCCTGCCAAGCTGGACAGATCTCCAGAACATGGGAAGCCCACTAGGTAGCAACCCCAAAGTCTAGTTAACCAGTTTGCTGGAAAAATCTCCAAACAGGAAATTTATATTTATTTATGTCTTGCCAGCAGGGAAATGTAGGCTTCTGGGAAGGTGAAACAAGAAAGAGTTATGGATTGCGTCCACTCACTTTAAGGCAGGAGGCTTGTTGTTGTTGTTTTTCCTCAGTTGCAAATGACCATGGTTGGTTTCTCAGGAGGACAGTCAGATTCCAGCTCTGAGTATATCAAGTCCTGCTTTGGGCTTCATTATCCAGCTTTACAAAGGAAGGGAGATATAAATCTACTGCTTGGCTGGATTTAAAATCCTCTGTGCAGTTTTGACGCCTCATCTCCAAACAGGAGATTGTGGACTTGGGAAGAGGTGCAGAAAAAGACAACCAAAATGTGCGAGGGTCTGGCACTCCCTTTCTTTCCATTCCATGGTTCTGCGTGATATTTGTGTATATATATAAATATTCAGAGCAAAAATCTGCCAAGCAGCCTTTATTTGCTAGGGCAAGTGAGAAAAAGAAAACCTCACAAATTTTCTCAAGGAAAAAAGTCTCTGGAAGAATTTCAGCTCATCCCTGCCTCCGATTCTCATCCAACAGGACTCTCGTGTCTCTTTCCAGCTGATAAATATTTACTGCAGTTCCCTTTAAGAACCCAGGTGGATCACAGCACCGTATTCTGTTTGAAATGAACTCTTTTGCTCTGTTTGCGTCAGAGTTTCCCCGAAGAGATCAAACCATCTGATTACAGTTTGTCACCAAGTTTGCTTTGAGTTTCTCCTCTTTACTAGTCTTTTAATATTTTGCACTTCTCGGCTGAATTTTTGCACAGGTTTGTGCCTGTATGTGTGCATCTATTCTGCAAAAAGCAAGCCCCAATTGAGCTCACCAAGCACCTAGCATTTGTCTGTATACTTTCTGGAAAAAGGATGTTACTCTCTGCAAGGAGGTTGTGGTGTGGCAGAGAGAGCAATTAGAACTGAACCAAAGAGATCTGGGTTCACATCCTCACTTAGACAGAAGGAGGGTGACTTTGGTTCAGTCTCTCAGTCTAAATGGACAGGTGGGGAATCTTTTTCTGCCTGGGGGCCACATTCTGTCATAGACTATTGTCTAGGAGCTGCATGCCAGATTATGGGTGGTGCTGAGGGCAAAAATGGGTGGAGCAATTGGTGTGATTCTGATCTTTGTAAAGCATGCTACACTGTGTTAAGAATCAGGATAGTACAGTGGTACCTCTGGTTACATACGCTTCAGGTTGCATACACTTCAGGTTACACACTCCGCTAACCCAGAAATAGTGCTTCAGATTAAGAACTTTGCTTCAGAATATGAACAGAAATTGGGCTCCGGCGGCGTGGTGGCAGCAGGAGGCCCCATTAGTTAAAGTGGTGCTTCAGGTTAAGAACAGTTTCAGGTTAAGAACAGACCTCCAGAACGAATTAAGTACTTAACCCAAGGTACCACTGTAGAGGTAAACTCCATTTTATCCTTGTAGAGTGGTAACTCGGGTTAAGAACTTAATTCGTTCCAGAGGTATGTTCTTAACCTGAAACTGTTCTTAACCTGAAGCACCACTTTAGCTAATGGGGCCTTCCACTGCTGCCGCACCACTGGAGCACAATTTCTGTTCTCATCCTGAAGCAAAGTTCTTAACCTGAGGTACTATTTCTGGGTTAGCGTAGTCTGTAACCTGAAGCATATGTAACCAGAGGAACCAGTGTACTCATATCAGGGCTCTGATTTAAGTGAGTTTAAAGTGCAAGGCTATGCATGCTCAGAATGTTTTCTTTCTTTCTTTCTTTCTTTCTTTCTTTCTTTCTTTCTTTCTTTCTTTCTTTCTTTCTTAATCCGGGTGTGCAAAATGACTTTTTGGTTTTGTGCTTCAATATATTAGAAATGTAGAAACAGTTGGGAAGCATGAAATGGCAGTGAGGCTGGAGAAGAAACTCGGTTTGGTTTGCATTTTAACACAGACCTACCAAATGTGCACTAATATAGCACTTTGGCAACTTTTCACGAGATCTCTAAAAATAAATAAATCAAAAGCTGGTGTGGAAATGTGGAGCATTGGACTTAAGGTTGGAAAAAAGAGAAATGGGGGGAAACCAATAATTCTGGCCTATGCTTTTGGACGCCTGCCATGGTATCATTCTCTTGGAATCGACTTTGGAGAGATAAACATTATTGAAATCCTCCCAGTTGTGAAAACTGCAGCCAGGGCCTTGAAATGCTTTTGAGGTGTTATAATCTAACACCTCAAAACCTTTGAAACAGGACCTTATCTGGAACCATGCCTGTTGCCAGTATTGACTGCTGAGCCCAAGAAAGCTTGAGGAGAAACCAGGAATGGATTTTTGAGTGGCTGGACTGTAAGTTCAGATCCCACATTCCAAGAGCATATTGCCCAGTCCATGATGCTGTTTCGTACCTTGCTGTGGTTGGTGGACCATAAGGTTTTAATAACAAACAAAGTAGATCCTGCAAACTCAAATCTGCCTCCTCTTATCTAAAGCATGAGGGAAGGAAATACAATGGTTGTTTTCTGGGCACCTGGCTGCATTTGAGGGAAGAGTACACAGTTAACTAACTCACATGACTGATGCAAGGAAGTTTAGACTGGTCACCCCTAATCTTGACTGACACCCTAGAACAGTAGTGAGGGGTGAGGCTCCATTCCACATGCACAGGCCCCAATTTGGCTTGCCAGGCTGTTCCTCACAAACTACATCCACATGAGACGTCAGGGGTGGGACAAGTACATATGTGACTACAAAGGAGCAAAAAACTTGAAAGCGAGTTCCCAATTTCTCCTTTGAAATCAATTGATTGGCACTACTAGGGATGTCTCACAGGGATCAGCTTCACCAGGGATTTCCCCATTGACAGCAAAGGGGAGAAGCTCAATTTTAGCAAGCAGTTTCAACTGCTCTGTGCTAAGGGAGCACAGCACTTTGAAGGCATGGGTTTGGCACTGGAAGCACAGCTTCCAAGCAGGTTACTGTAATTGTTGACCCTGGAGTTATTGAAGCACAGTGGACCAACATCAGCTGATGACATGGCTCCCCAAATCTCTTTTCTGATGAGAGCAGCTTTTGCATCTCATTTGGAAACCAAGGACCCAGAGTCTGGAGGAAGAATGGAGAGGCACACAATGCCAGATGCTTGAAGTCCAATGTGAGGTTTCCACAGTCTGTGTTGCTTTGGGGAGCCATGTCATCAGCTGGTGTTGGTCCAGGAGATTTTGGTGCACTTCATGCTTCCTTCCGCAGATGAGCTTTATGGGGATGCTGATTTCATTTTCCAGCAGGACTTTGTCACCTGCCCACACTGCCAAAAGTACCAAAACCTGGTTCAGTGCCCATGGGATTACTGTGCTTGATTGTCCAGCAAACTCGCCTGACCTGAACGCCATAGAGAATCTATGGGGCATTGCCAAGAGAAAGATGAGAGACATGAGACCGAGCAATGCAGAAGAGCTGAAGGCTGCTATTGAAGCTTCCTAGTCTTCCATAACACCTCAGCAGTGCCACAGGCTGATAGCATCCATGCCACACCACATTGAGGCAGTAATTGATGCAAAAGGGGCCCAAACCAAGTACTGAGTACATGTGCATGCTTCTACGTCTCAGAGGTCCAATATTGCTCTATTTGCGGTCCTTGTTTTGCTGATTTCATTTAATATTCCAATTTTCTGAGATTGTTAATTTGGGGTTTTCATCAGCTGTACACCATAAACATCACAATTATAACAAATAAAGGCTTGACATATCTCACTTTGCATGTCATGAGTCTATCTCATATATTAGTTTCACCTTTTTAAGTTGAATTACTGAAATAAATGAACTTTTCCACAATATTCTAATTTTCCGAGTTTCACCTGGATTACCACAAGCCTTCAGTGACCTCTTTTCCAAAGGGAAACCCAACTTGGGTAAGTCCTATGCCCTTGGGATCTTCTGAGAGAAGCGAGCTGCACTAAACACTGTTCCTACAGCCCAGGTGCAACAACACCTGTTGCTTTGCTGCACATCTGCCTGCTGGCCTTTGGGAACAGCAGCGGAGCAGCTTGAAGGACAGCCAGCACAAGTAGGAAGTGAAGGAGTCTGGCACCCAATGCACGGCTCTGATGGATCCAGCATATTGGGATATCTGGTAACTGAGTCTCTCCCTCAATCCCCAAGCCATTGCCAACTGGAGTTGAACATCCCCCCCGTGCAAGGTACGGATTTCTTTGAGAGTTTTCCCCAGAAGCTCCCGGAATGGAGAGGCTGTGAAAAACATGAAGTGACAAAAAAGCGGGTTGGGTTGGGGGGGGGGGAGAGAAGATGCCTTCAAACATGCTTGTTTCATCTCTCCCAGCTCCTCACCTTTCAGGCAGCCTCAGTTCACAGCCTCTTAAAGTGGGGGAGAGAAGGAAGCTTCGGAACTTGCTGAATAAATCATTTTCCATTTCCCTCTCCTCCATCTCTTCTTCCTTCCTTTTCTTTTGTGCAAATCAAAGGCTCCGAGCTGCCAGGAGCTGACAAGAGGGCCCCCCCTCTCCTCCTCTTGTTCGTCACAGCCCCCCCCCCCGCCCCATCCTCTGGAACTTAGCAGGGATGCGCCATGGTTTCAGAGGCAATCAAACTCTGACAGGCCAGCCTGAGGGACAATCTGGAGGAGCAAGGAAGAAGGGAAAGGAGAGAGGGAGAGGGGAAGAAAGAGAGAGGGAGAGGGAGAGAGGTTGGGGTGGGGAGAGAGTCAGCACTTTGCTGCTGTCGCCCCTGCAGGCACTGCTAGCTGTTCCTGTTGGACCTGCTCATTTCGAAACAAGGTAGAGAACATGTGGGGAAGGCAGATAATCTCCAAAGTCTTCTGTGATTAAGTGAAACCAGCAAATTGAGATGCTTAGACAATTACGAAGCTCAGCGTGAAGAGGAGAGGGGGAGAGGGGGGCGGAAATCAAAGAGGGTGTGTGATTTTTCTCCTCCTCACTTCATTTCTTTCTTTCTTTCCCTCTTGCCCCCACCCCAAATTAAATTGCCGGCTCAGTTTCAAGCGGGCAGAGTTGAGAAGAGAAAGTGCAGGTTGTGGTGCTGGGTGAAGGCAGCTAAAGTGGGGCAGTCTGAGGCTCTGGACTGGATGGTCCTCCAAAACTGGGTCCTCTCTTGAGATGGTCATGCAGGGGAGACATTTCAACTCAGCCCTAAAGCAGAATGCAGGAGAGCCAATCATGGATGCCTTGGAGAAGGACCTATTGCTCAGTGTTAGAGGACATGCAATGCATTCAGAACGTCCCAGGTTCAATCCCAGCATCTCCAAATAGGATTTGGAAGTTCCTGAAACCCTGCAGAGCTGCAGCCTGTCAGTGTAGACAATATTGAACTAGATGGACCAGTGCTCTAACTCTGTACAAGACAGAGTTATGCTCCTATGTGCCTATGTTCTAATGAAGGGCCGTAGCATGCAGAAGGCCCCAGGGTCTATTCCCTGGGTTCACACTCTTGTTTTCTCTGCACTCACTAGGTTTTCATCCATGTCCATACGGCATTACCCAAAATGCATCTGCATCCTGTACTTTGGTATAAGATGCTGTTTGGTGCATTGTTTCTCAAACCAGCTCCACACGGGTTGCAGTCCTTAAGCCGTTCATGTCTAGCCAATGTCTGAACACTTTGGCATGGGTTTAAGACATCCCCTCCCTGGGTTGCCAAGTCTGAATTTTGGAAATAAATATGCAGTTTGCTTTGAAATTCATGCATCCACACAATTTGTTTTATTTTTCCAGTGCGAAACTGGCAACGATTCTCTCAGATGATCCTTGAGGCAGCAACCCAGTACCCACTTACCTGGCAGTGAGTCTTTTTCTTCTTCTTCTTTTTAAAAATGTTATTAGATTTTTCAAAAGAGCAACTCAATGGGACTAATTTCTGAGCCGATTGCGCTGTAACAGCCTCATTATTATAAAAAAGGGGGACAGAGGCTGGAAATAAAGTGATTTCTACCATGCATCCCATAATCTCCCATCCAAGGATGAATTTGGAGGTGCATTTCCCTTGTTCAAATCCTGCATCCTATTTTTGTAGACCACACTAATTCTTTTTGCCCAAACCTCAGCCAGTGGGGACAAATGCAGTTCATTATACCTTGCCTGCGGTTCTACTGTGATTATTCATTAAAGCTTCATATTTGGCACCTATTAACTAAAGATGTTCCATTATATTTAGTAAAATCATAACAGTCCTAGGGCTGTCAACTGATGGAAGATTTGTTTGATTGACTGTCACCCAAATTAATGATTAAATAATTATAACGGGATGTCAAGATGTTTGGGCTGTAATCCAGAAGGGATATGCGTATGCACACCAAAAGTAACCCCAGGAGAAAGAGCTGGCTGGGCAGGGACAAAAGGGTGCAGCAGGAAGGAGAAGAGAGGAAAGGCTTTTCAAAGAGGACTGCAGGTAAAAACAAAGAGGCAACCTGAACATGTGTTTCTCAGTGCAGAATAAAAAAGGCTAATAGAAAGGAAAACAGTATTACCCTCTCCTCTCTCCACTTGCACCCACACGCTTCCTGGAGACTACCTTCCAGTGGGGCTGAACTTGAATGCCCCCTCCTCTGCTGCCCTGTTCGCAGGAGATAAACCAGAGGTGGTGAACCTGCAGCTCTCCATGTGTTTCTGAACTCCAACTTCCATGATGCCTGACTACTGGCTATGATAACTGGGGCTGATGGGAGCTGGAGTCCAACAACGTCCAGAGATTCTGAACCCCTGTTATTTTTGTTGATTCTTCTTCTTCTTCTTCTTCTTCTTCTTCTTCTTCTTCTTCTTCTTCTTCTTCTTCTTCTTCTTCCTCCTCCTCCTCCTCCTCCTCCTCCTCCTCCTCCTCCTCCTCCTCTTCTTCTTCAAAAAGGATGTCTTGCAAAGAGGGCCAAAATGTCCACACTGATTTGCTTTGTAAAATATTGTGTTATTCCTTTTTTCGTCTTCACTCGGAGTTGCCTTTAGAGGTCACAATGTGGCCAAATCTCCTTGGCTACATGCTGTCTATTTGGAGTCAGGTTAGAGTGAGAGCAATCTAGTAAATTATGTTAATGGAGGGAAGGTTCAAGTTAGTTTAGGATTTTCCTGGGCATTACTGGGATTCAAAGGCCAAAGGTTTGTCCTTAGGCAAGTAAACTGAAAAATTGTGGGGTTTGGGGTGTTCGTTTTAAAAAAGCCCAGCAACTTTTGGGTTTTCCTTAAAAGAAGCCACAACTGATTGATTAATCTATCCCTACGCCATTGAACTTCATTTATTTACTGCACCCACATACCTTGCATCAACTCGGCTAATGAAAATAAACTTTGCTAAACTAGAGCTGCTACAGAGGTTTAAAGTCTTTCCATTGGCAGCATATGTTGCAAGACGTATCTAGATTATTTTTGTGTTTCTTTGTAACAACAATATGAAGCAACTTAATGTTTGTATTTTGAGCAGGAATATGCTCTGAATAGATGTGTTGTGGGGTGGGTTAGTGATTAACTGCATTCTACTCATTCTACTAGGATCCAGAACAAACTTGTCTGAAGTGTCGCTTGCTGCTTCAATATCTATCTAGTTCTATTTTTCTAGAAAAAGAGGTTCCAGAGTTCACCGTGAATTTCTCCCTTGTTCTCTTAGAAGGGCAATGGCACCTACTTGAGATGTGCCAGAGCTGAGTTCTTCTGAGCTCTGGCAGGGATGGGGGGTGAGTGCTGTAAAAGGTAAAGGTACCCCTGACCGTTAGGTCCAGTCATGGACGACACTGGGGTTGCACGCTCATCTCACTCTATAGGCCGAGGGAGCCGGTGTTTGTCCACAGACCGCTTCCGGGTCATGTGGCCAGAGTGACTAAGCCGCTTCTGGCAAACCAGAGCAGCACATGGAAACACCATTTACCTTCCCGCTGGAGCGGTACCTTGAAGTGCTTTCAAACTGCTAGATGGGCAGGAGCTAGGACCGAACAATGGGAGCTCACCCCGTCATGGGGATTTGAACTGCTGACCTTCCAATTAGCAGGCCCTAGGCTCTGCGGTTTAGACCACAGCGCCACCCATGTATCTATCTACCATTCCTAGTGGAGAGAACTTTCCTCAGCATAATGTCACTATGGCACATTTTTTATCCGGTTGCATCCAGCTCAGTTATACTCAGAGAAGACCTATCGAAACCCGACTTGGATACAACTCAGAGATCTTCTACAACATTTGATTTTGAATCTGCTTCACAAAGTTTAACATTCTGCAACCTTTTCCTCTACATTTTTTTTTTTTAAGGCAATGACATTAGCTTTTGGAAGCCTTAAAACTATAATGGTAGGTGAATACTCTGACTCTTTATTAGGCAGCCTGAACTTAAAATGTCCTTTATTTGGATTTAGAAATAGTTGCATGCTTATTACATGATGGTGATGAAGTCTGTGCTCTAAGGGCAGCCCAGCTTAAGCCTTCAGTTGAAGCACAGAAATTCACACCAAGTTCCTTTTGCTTTTGCTTGTAAGGTAGGTGTGTATATGGTACCAGAAGTCAGCCTCTAGCACCTTCTTCTTAACCCACTGGAGCAGGCATGGCCAAACTTGGCCCTCCAGCTGTCTTGGGACTACAGTTCCCATCATCCCTGACCACTGGTACCATATACCACTGGTCCTGTTAGCTAGGGGTGATGGGAGTTGTAGTCCCCAAACAGCTGGAGGGCCAAGTTTGGCCATGCCTGCACTAGAGTCATGATTCTGGCCCAGCCCTTGCAAACTGAGCTGTATTGCTCAAGGGTGCTTCCTAGGCTGCAGTACAAGCCTTGCCACCTGATTAAGCACTCTTGCCATTGGATTGCCTGATAATTTTATTAGGGTACAGTGGTACCTTGGTTCTCAAACTTAATCTGTTCTGGAAGTCCGTTCCAAAACTGAAGTGTTCCAAAACCAAGGTGGGCTTTCCCATAGAAAGTAATGCAAAATGGATTAATCCATTCTAGACTTTTAAAAACAACCACTAAAACAGCAAGTTAACATGAATTTTATGATCTAACAAGACCATTGATCCATATAATTAAAGCAATAAACAATGTACTGCACTCACACAATCAATCAATCAATCAGTAGCTGAACTGGGTTCCACACAGTCACAAAAACAAAAGAGCTGCAAAAACGCAAAATAAATAGCAAAAACAGACAGACCTCAGTGTAACACTCAAAATGGAGCATGTTCAGCTTCTGAAAAAAAGTTCGCCAACCAGAACACTTACTTCCGGGTTTGAGGTGTTTGGGTTCCAAGTTGTTTGAGTACCAAGATGTTTGAGAACCAAGGTACCACTGTATTTAGGACCACAAGTAAAACACAAAGATTTAATAATGGGATTTTTCTAGTAGTGGACCACATGATCATTACATAAAAATGTGGAAATAGGTCACCACTAATGAGTTATTAAAAATGGGGAGGTACCTAATGGAATAAAATTACAGAACCGATTAAGGCAGACAAGAAAGAGAAAACTTAAAGATAAACAGAAACCCTTTCTTGAATATATAAAATATAAATCTATTGTACATATGGTCAAATATAATAGCTTTTTCTAGATAGTAAAATATTAAATATAATAAAATTATAATGTATTGTATGTATGTATTTTGCTATTTTATGTTGTTTTCACATAAACACACACAAAGTTAAATGAACAAACTTTGTTAAATCTGGAAAAGGAGAATGATGGTTGGGATCATGAGCTTGAACATCTTCATCAGCAATAAGAAGGTCCCTGTGATTCTCAGGGACTTGCTCGACAATCAGAGACTTTCTCAAGGAGTGACTCAAGCTGATTCAGCTTTCGCTGAGCTATAATCTGCCACATACCCATTGATCCTTCCTTCCCACAGACTCCTTCCATCGGGGTGAATCACAGTTTCCATTGCATCAAGGGCTTTAGTGTTGGGAGATGGAATGTCTGCCAAACCTGCCAGACCTCAGGGTTTGTCTGCTCAACATGTATCCAGTTCCTTACAGTCATGGGCCACAGACTACGGTCAAAGACAAAATAGCCCATAAATCCCTGAAATGCCAACCATGCAAGGGCACAGTTATTCCAAGCAACATTTAAGGATAATCTTGATCCTTTAAAGGTCTTGAGCAGCAACCACCTTTTATGGGGTTATTTCCCCCTTCCTGTGGGTCAGGGTTGATGTAGCCTCCAGATGTCGCTGATAGAGCTGGGGAACCTCAAGTGTGGGGCCAAAATACACCCCTCTGGGCCTTCCTATCTCCTTCCACAGCTCCTTCCCAGGCCACGCTCCCAGTCTGTGCATTTCACCCTCATGTTTTTACCAGGCAAGAATGTGTACTTGAACTCTAAAAATGTGGAAAACAAAGACAGGTGTCAAAGTGTGCATAGAAACTAGGCTACTGTACAAAAAGTAAAATTCATACTCGTTCCTCTGCCCACTTTTGCATCTGGCCATCACTGCCATGCTGAGTTGCCAGGTCATGAGCATCTTAGACCCTGAGACCCAAGATTGGCTCCTGATAATGTTGTGAGACCAGGCCCTGGAGATGGAGGTTAATTGGGAGAGGAAATTGGAAGAGGATAGATCACCCCCAGGTGTCTGTGTTATAAATTGCAGCCAGCTCCTGCTGGGATGAAGCTTGCAAGTTTCATGCACAATCCTCTCTCTCTCTCTCTCTCTCTCTCTCTCTCTCTCTCTCTCTCTCTCTCTGTATCTCACAATTATTAAAGGTACTCTCACCCATCTGAAGATTCAAAGCCTTCTCTTGCTACCAGGAGAAGACCAGGAGACCTCAGGTCAGACCTAGCAACCTGGCAACCCTCCTGCCATGTGGCCCTTGGACAGTTACCTAAAAGGGAATATGACCTGTTGGCTGGAAAAGGTTAGCCATCCTTGTTGTTGGACTACAAGTCCCATCACCCCCATCATTGGTCATACTGACTGGGGCTAATAGACATTATAGTACAAAATATCTGAAGGGCACCGGTGAGGTGGCAGCAGAAAGCTGAGTTGGGCAATTCCGTTCCATTTCATTTCCATTTCATTTATGGCTTATCTCCAGAATCCTTTCTCAAGGGAAGCCTAAAGTGGCTAGCAGCAAACAGCTAAATTCACGCAAGCATCAAAATAATCAGTGTAACTAAGCATAGCATGAGTCGGGCTAGAAAACAAGCCAAAGCCACATTTGTGTCAAAACAATCATACAATAAGAAATCCACGAAATCCCAAAGATGGGATTCAGTAACCAGCATCCTCATCCTCCTGGCTATGAGTTCTCCGCCCCAAGTCCCAACACTTGGTTTCATTTGGACAATGAAATTGTGAAAAGGAGGAGGACTTTTAGGCTGCATCTGCTTTGTACATTTAAAATAGTGTCATACCCCTTAGGCAGCCGTGTTTTATCCCACAGTGAACCCCAGGAGCTGTAGTTCGTTAAGCGTTTTGAGAGTTGCCGGCAGACCCCCTAATTGCCTGCTACCACCACTGGCTGAAGGGTGGGAAGGCAATGCATGTGCTGGTAGTGTGTACCATTGAAATCACCAGGGAGAAAGATGGGGACAAAACTAGAATGAGTTGGCTCTGTCTGTCATTGGCTCTGGCTCTACCAATTCAGAAGTTCCTTGCCTTCCACCCCACCAGTCCTGAAGGGCAGCAGCCACCACTATTGAGATGGACAGCCTCCCTATTGTTCACCTTTCACTGTTAAATCAGGGCAGATTTGCACTCCAGATGTGCCACATCTGGCCAGATCTGCCCACATCAAGGGTAGGCAAAAAGGTATGGCAAGCTCCCCGTTCACATGTCCAGTGAACGGTGTGTGATCAACGTGTTCCTATTATTATTATTATTATTATTATTATTATTATTATTAAATAATTTTCAATTGATTTTTGACACACAGGAAAAAAATACATAAGCTGTACAAAGAGAAAAAAAATCTAATTACAACAAATAAAATTTGGATTTCTGGGCTGGCATAAATAATAAACATCTTCGTTAAGGGATCTACTCAGGTAAGTGCATCAAATAAGTATCTGAATCATTTAAAAAAAATGGATTATTGGTAGGCAGAGGTATGTTACTTGAAAAAAACAAGATTAAATTTAAGAGCCCTTAGAGGCCAATGTAAAAATAAATAAATAAATATTTTGGTATGGAATCACTTTGTGATATATGCTATGTTGTGAGTTGCCTGAGTCCTTTCTAATTCCTGGATCCAACAATGATTCAATAGGCAGGCAAGTTTCTTGGTACTGGTCGGCTAACTATGTGTCGTTAACAAAGGAAGTGGCTCTAGGGTGGAGAACAAATGGGTGGAAACCCCCCACCCAACCTTGACTCTCTGGTTGTTAGAAAGACAAAAGCCAGAGGTCTGTGTATGTTTTACTGAAGCTAGAAGCAGACTGGGCAGCTGGGAGACAGAGCCATGCCTGATTTTTGGCAGAATCTTAAGCCGCAGCCGTGGGAGAAGCAAGAACTTCTGTGAGCTCCTCCATCATAGGCTCAGGTTGTAGATATGTGTAAATAAAACATCTATCAGAACAGCCTTTCTCAACCTGTGGGTCCCCAGATGTTGTTGAACTACAACTCCCATCACCCTTAGCTAGCAAGGCCAGAGCTCAGGGATGATGGGGGTTGTAGTCCAACCACATCTGGGGACCCACAGGTTGAGAACCGCTGTATCAGAAGGAGACCACCATCTCTGCTGTCCCTCATTCCGAGGAATCCAAGCTCTGGGTAAACACCTGGAACCCCAGGAATCTCTCACCACTCAGGGATGGGGTGCGATGGGGGCACACATGGACAGTCTCAATCTCCAGCTTTTAATCAAATTTGGATTATTTGAGTTTTGTTAACGTCCATACAACTTTTATAAGGTTCTCAGGTTTGTTACCCTGAAATGGAAAAATAGGAAGAAGAGAATCACTTTGCAGAGGAGTGAGGGGTGAGGGACTACCCCTATTGTTGCTTGTAACAAAGGAACCTCAGTATATAGGACACAGCTCTTTGAGAACCTCTACAATGTTTCTCTCTCCTGGGCCAGGAATCTCTCAGAGAGGCCAAGAAAACGGTAACCTCATCTCTCTCCTGCTCTCTTAATGAGAGGTTGTTGGCAGGGAAGGGTGGCGTAGACAGCCGAGGAGGTGATCTAAGCAAACCTGGGCAGTTTTCCAAACTTACTCTTGCCCAGTGCTTTTTTTTCAGGGGGGATGGAGGGGGACGCATACCCCTAAACATTTTGTGAATCTAAGTTTGGCCTCATTGAGGGGCAGTATTTCAATCTGAGTGTATGGAAGTGAGAGCTGGACCATAAACAAGGCTGATCGCTGAAGAATTGATGCTTTTGAATTATGGTGCTGGAGGAGACTCTTGAGAGTCCCACGGACTGCAAGAAGATCAAACCTCTCCATTCTGAAGGAAATCAGACCTGAGTGATCACTGGAAGGACAGAACCTGAAGTTGAGGCTACAATACTTTGGCCACCTCATGAGAAGAGAAGACTCCCTGGAAAAGACCCTGAAGTTGGGAAAGATTGAGGGTACAAGGAGAAGGGGGCGACAGAGGACGAGATGGTTGGACAGTGTTCTTGAAGCTACCAACATGAGTTTGATCAAGCTGCGGGAGGCAGTGGAAGACAGGAGGGCCTGGCGTGCTCTGGTCCATGGGGTCACGAAGAGTCAGACACGACTAAACGACTAAACAACAACAAAGGAAAATGCGAGTACCTCTAAACATTCTTTTAGGAAAAATAAAGCACTGTTCCTGCCCTCTGGGGTGGGTGACTGAGTACAGCAAGAGATTCCCTCTCAGCACCTGGTGTTTCAAGCCATAGCACTAACCTTGCAGCACAGATGGCCAAGCCAGGCACCCACAGGACCAAGCAGCTCATAATTATCAGAACATAATGAAGGATTTCATTAAACACCCTCAGGAGGGGAAAAAAACTTAGCAGCAAGAACAGAGGATGGTTGATCTCCTCTCAAATATATCCTCTTCCACCTCTTTGTCTTTAACATCCAAGAGAAATTGGGAAATTGAGGAGAGGTGTGTATGTGTGATGGGGGGGAGGGGGTTGTAATCTTCCCTCTACTGGGATGTTGTTTCCACCTCTTGCAAATACATTGGCAATTACAGTTCTGCACTCATTCCGAATTCGCCACCTCCAGTGAAGGCTTTCCTTGCAGCCATTGCCGGCTTGCCTCCGCCGCTCGCCTGCCTGTCAAAATCCAGGTTTTTGAACAATCCTGCAGAGCACAGCCATTACCAATAGGGTGATTAAATTAGAGGCACCTGCAAGCTGATCCCTGTTAAACCTGAGACTCAAGCTGCAGGTGGCCTGCATTGCAAAGGGATTAGCAGAAATCTGTGTCAAGCAAGATGTGATGGGAGGACAAGTAGCACAGGCTAATGCCCTTGGATACCATTCAATTCGCTTTGCTGCGCACAGCCAAGCAATATGCACAGGAGGTAAGGCTTTCTGGCCAGCGATGGGGCAAGGAGGCAGACGTCAGAAGAGAAGCATTTGCTGACAGCAAAATGAGAAACAAAACAAAATTATATTCCTTAGGAATAACAACAACAACAATATATTGATGGAATTTCTATCCTGCCTGTTCTCCCCAAGGAACTCGGGGAGGCAAACAGATAATACGAATACAAATATTAATACTAATAATTTTATTATTTATACCCCACCCATCTGGCTGGGTTTCCCCAGCCACTCTGGGCAGCTTACAGCATATAAAAAACTTGTAAAACATTAGACATTAACAATTTCCCGATACAGAATTGCCTTTAGATGTCTTCTAAAAGTCAGATAGTTGTTGATTTCCTTGACATCTGATGGGAGGGCATTCCATAGGGTGGGCACCACTACCGAGAAGGCCCTCTGCCTGGTTCCCTGTAATCTCACTTCTTGCTCTGAGGGAACAGCCAGAAAGCCCTGGGAGCTGGACCTCAGTGTCCGGGCTGAATGATGGCACACACACACAAATTAAAACAGCTGAAATATTTAAAAAATAACAACCCCCAATTTCAATTAAACACATGGGTTGCCAGGAATGCCTGAGAAAGCAGGAATGTTTTCAAATTCCTTCTGAAAGTTATTAAGGATGGAGGCAAGCACACCACAAGAGGGAGGGCGTTCCGCAGCTGGGGAACCACCACTGAAGAGGCTAGGGCAAATGACAGTAGAGGCACAAGTGAAACCATGGTTCTGATGATGGATGGGACACAGTGCTCTAGCCAGTACGGTCAGCTCTGAATTGGGTTCTGTTCAGTAATTTCGCTCAGTGTTTCAGCTTGGTGATTCCCCTCAGTGAGTGTTCAAATCTGTCTGTGCTCTGATGTCCATTCTATCCCATCCTCGTCGCCAGTATTAAGTTGTGGGTGGACATAGCAGTTGACACAGAGATTTCTTGCAAGTGGTTCTTTATAGTAAGCTGGAACTGAACTGAACTGAACTGAACTGAACAGAACAGAACAGCTCAGCCGGCCTTCTTTTCCTGCCTAAATTAACTTACGTGGACCTGAGTGAAAACTATATACACAATACCCCTGGTGGCCACAGTGAGAACTTCAGTACATAACAGTAACAGCAAAGAGTTCAAAACAAGCAAGCACACACACCAATGATAAATAAATGAGGACCTACAAAGAGCCTGGATCAGGCCAGTGGCTCATTTTGCCCAGCAGCCTCTTCTCATGGTGCCCAGTCAGATAACTATCGGAAGCCAGAAAGTGGGACCTGAGTTCAACAGCATTCTCACCACCTGTGAATCCCAGCAACTGCCTCTGGTGGTGGAAGCAAAACACTGCCATCATGACCTGTAGCTGTTGATAGAATTCAGTGCTATCTCTGACCACATCTGCAGTAGATATTTAAAGCAGTAGCACGCCCTGAATGTATCCTGCAAAGTGTAGCTTGTGAAGGGTGCTGGAAATTGGCAGGAGACCTCTACTCCTCTTACAGAGCCATGACTGCAAGGTTCCCTGGGAAGAAGGATTGATGGTTCAACCATTCCATGAACTGGGAACTCTATGAGGGGAGACAGGGTCTCCTAACAACTCCCAGCACCCTTAATGAAATTCACTTTCCAGTATGCTTTGTGGGAAGCCAGAATGGTTTAAAATGGCATAATCATAGATAGATTCATAGAATCGTAGAATTGTCGAGTTGGAAGTCGCTCTGACCTCCTAGTTTAACCACCTGAGATGCAGGAATCTCAGTGAAAGCATCCATGGCAAATGGCTATTCAACCTCTGCTTAAAAACCTCCAAGGAAGGAGACAGGCAAAGTAGGTGGTGAGCAGTTTCACCCTCTCTCTGTTACTCAATAGCATTTCTCTGTCTTCTTCACACAGAGGATCTGGTATGTGCTTGCTGTTCCTTGTGCTTTGAACATAGCCAAAGAAACCCCTTTTCATTATTTTTAACCTCTCCTGCAAGCCTGAACTCATTCCGAGATTGAGCCCAGCTGACACTCACCCTGCAACTGTTGGCTACTCATGTATAAAGGTAAAGGACCCCTGACAGTCCAGTCACAGATGACTCTGGGGTTGTGGCGCTCATTTTGCTTTACAGGTCGAGGGAGCTGGCGTTTGTCTGCAGAAAGTTTTTCTTCTGGTGCAATGGAACCCTGAAGCCAGAGTGCACAGAAACACCGTTTACCTTCCCACCACATTGATGCCTATTTATCTACTTATACTGGTGCGCTTTCTAACTGCTAGGTTGGCAGCAGCTGGGACTGAGCAACGGGAGCTCACGCCGTCATGGGGATTCAAACCACCAACCTTCTGATCGGCAAGCCCAAGAGGCTCAGTGGTTTAACCCACAGCTCCACCCGCATCCCTACTCATGTATACTCCTTTTTGATTCCTTATTCCTTCCATTTCTTATACATGCCCTTTTTAATTTTCAGTTCATGATAATTAACTGTGCCCTTCTTAATTTTCAGCTTCTTAGGCAGCCAGACCTGTTTCATTCAGTGCCTTCCACATTTCTTTCTTTTTGGAATTGCCTGCATTTGTGCCTTCAGCATCTTGCCTTTAAGAAACTCCCATCCATCTTGGACTCCCTTTCTCTTTGAGTATTTCTGACCATGGGATCTCACCCAGTAATTCCTCCATCTTTTTGAAATCAGCTTTCTTAAAGTCCAGAGTGCATATCTGACTACACTTAGCTTTCCCTGGTCTCTGTATCATGAAACTCAAGAGGACATGATTACTTTCTTCCAAGGTTACCCATACTTCCACTTGCATTTTCCTATAATGGCGGTCACTTAACATAAGCAGAGATGGCACCTTGGTTGGGATAAGAACATTCTTACCTGCATCCTGAATTATTTATACATTCAGGCTGTAAGCTACACTTTGATCTGTTTAATCCTGTAATGTTCATGCTCATAAAATTTGTAATTTCCCATGATTTGTGATAATCAGTAGTCTTTAAGAAAATAATCTTTGCTGCAAGCCAGTTGCGGTTCCTTTTGTGCCTCCATCCACTCTAAAGGGGAGACCCTTGAACCCAGACTGTTTCACTGACTCCCAGGGGTCAGAAGACTCTGCAGATTAACAGAATGGCTGCCTGCGTCCAAGACTGAGGGGGCCTGGCATGCGCCACACACGCCTGACATCATGCACCTGGTATGACATCATGAGCACTACATGTATCACATGTGTAATGCCACATCATCGGGAGGAGGCTGGCCATGGAGCACAGTGTGGCACAGCTTCAAAGGCCAGCAGTTCCTGCTCCCTCGTGCTCAGGAGGAGCTGGTCACTGAAACCATGCTGTCCTCACCTCTCTGCTTGGTGTCTTCTGTCCCCTCAACATTGACTGGGTCTGGCCCCTGTCCAACAGATACTAAGGGGGCCGAAGACACCTCGGCCCCATAGAGTTGGCATGCCTGCTTCCTGTCCTTGGGATCTCGTCTCTGTGGGAGTAGAAAGTATAACAGTGAGCTTGCCAAACCAGTGCCTTTATTAAGTAATGACTTTGGCAAGCTAGTGAAGCACCACAAATAGCAGAACCAAAGAAGTTGTCCTGTGTCATAGAACAAATGGGTGGGGCTTCCTCACCTTCAGCTAGCTATTATGTGTGTTTGTGTGTGAGCTGGAAGCAGGCTGGAAGCTGGGGAGAGACAGACATGTCTGTTTTGTGCTGGGCTTTGGGGCTCCCCATGAAACTTAACAGGGAACCAAGATATGTTGCTGTGTACTGCATCATCTTATGCTGAGATTGTATATATGTGTAGATAAAACCATATACAGTGGTACCTCCGGTTGCAGATGGGATCCGTTCCAGAGCTCTGGTCGGATCCTGAGGTTTCCACAACCAGAGGGACTGCTTCTGCGCATGCACACATGGAGGTAGACTGCTTTTGTGCATGCACGCATGGCAAAAACCTGGATATCTACAGTGGTACCTTGGGTTAAGTACTTAATTCGTTCCAGAGGTCTGCTCTTAACCTGAAACTGTTCTTAACTTGAAACACCACTTTAGCTAATGGGGCCTCCTGCTGCCGCCGCACCGCCAAAGCATGATTTCTGTTCTCATCCTGAAGCAAAGTTCTTAACCTGAAGCACTATTTCTGGGTTAGCGGAGTCTGTTACCTGAATCGTATGTAACCTGAAGCGGTATGTAACCTGACGTACCACTGTACTTCCATGTTTGCCACTTACGTATCCCAAAATTTACGTAAACGGAGGTATATGTAAGCAGAGGTACGACTGTATCATAAAGACACCACAGTCTCAGTTTACCTTCATCCCAAGGAAACTGGACCTGAGGTAAGTGCTAGAACCCCTGGGATCTCTCACCGCTCAGAGTGGCATATAACAACACTTATAAACAGAAGTAAAACCACTCCAACCAAAGCCAGATTAGTATAGATTCAGCAAAAGAGTGGGCCACAAAACAAATAACGTAACGGTCAGAGTTGCTGTCCTCTGAATGTGCTCAAGTCTGTCAATTTCCTTCTTGAAATGTGCATAGAAATGAGCTGTTCCAGGTGCAGTTGACCAGTAAAGGATAGTGCGGAACATATATAGGTTTGCACTGTAAGAAAATACTCTTCCCTTTTATACTTTCTGTACCATATAGGAGGCTTTTTGTGGCCTCGATCAAGTGAGTATGGGGGAAACTTCAGCTGAAAATGTAATCTTATTTATTATTCTGCAAGTTTTTGATGTTAATATTTTATGTGCCATATTTTTAGACTTCGTTATATATCTGGCTCTTTCTGTGCTTAATTCACAGTGAAATTGATTTGGCCTTAAAAGGAAAAAAAAACAAAAACAAAAAAGTATTATTACTTTATTTATATGGTGCCCATAGGGTGCAGGGCATTTTATAAACTAATAAACAAGACAGACAGGTCCCTGCCCTGAGGAGATTGCAGTCAAAAATGTTAATACAAGGCAGAAAACGAGTGCCGGTGAGAGAGGAGCAGGAGATTGAGGAGAGGGAAAAGAGGTGGGGGAGAATATGCAAATCTGAACTGAAAATGCCTTCCTAATTGCATGGCCCCATTCTCAGGCTGTAAAGTGGAGGTGTGGATGGATTTTTGTGATTTTTCACAGATAAAATTCTCAACTATTTCTGGCGGGGGGGCTTACCAGGAAAGGATCAGTGACATCGTCTTTTTCTCAGCAAGACTCCCCCCACATTTCCCCCCTAAACATAGCGGCCCCACTGCCCAAAGTGCTGCTATTGGTGGTTTATTTATTAACTTATATGCTGCTTATAAGCCAAGATGGATTCAGATGGAATTACAAAAGTCTGGCCAGTAGGGGGCACTATATCTCCTGCCACCCCCATAGACACTAGGGCCATATTGAAGTACATTCAACTTCCAGTCCAGTCAACAAGTATACAGTGGTACCTCGGGTTACATACGCTTCAGGTTACAGACTCCACTAACCGAGAAATAGTGCTTCAGGTTAAGAACTTTGCTTCAGGATAAGAACAGAAATCGTGCTCCGGCAGCGTGGTGGCAGCAGGAGGCCCCATTAGCTAAAGTGGTGCTTCAGGTTAAGAACAGCTTCAGGTTAAGAACGGACCTCCGGAACGAATTAAGTACTTAACCTGAGGTACCACTGTATATAGAAGAGGCAGGATTGCATTTTGTCCATTGTCTTAGGCAACAAGATGTGTTGGGACAACCCTGAAGAAGTCAATAAAGATTCTGAGGCAGCCCCCTTTCTAGATGACGTTCCTATTTACCAGGGAAATACCATATTTCCTGGTACTTGTCCCTGGCAATTTAGTGCCCTTATTTTGTAGAGGTCAAGAACCTGTGGTCCTACAGATGTTGTTGGACTCCCAACTCCCAGAAGCCCCAGCACAGCTGGCAAGGATGATGGGAGCTGGAGTCTGACAACATTTGAAGGGCACCAAGTTGGGCAAGGCTGCTGTCGTTTTTTCAAAGGAGCAATGGAGGAAGATGAAGCTCAGTTCTGTGCAGTGCTGTGAATCAATAATGCCGCCATCTATTTGTACTGCCTGCAGTCTTTCCGCCATAGTTACAGGATGAGAGAACATGGAAGAGCACCAGGGGACTGGCCAGGGGGAATTTTGCTTCTGGCTCTGAGATCAAGAGCAGCATGAAAAGAAAGCACCCCTTTGTTGTTGCTCTTGATGATTGAGTGACAGCAAAGCCCCTCCTGCATGCTTTTATTAAGTCTAGAAGACACCATCAGCAAGAGCTCCAGACACCTGCACTTTAACTCCCCTCCAATTTGTTTTGTGCGAGGGCAGGTCCAACTTAAGCCGGTGGAATGAGTTGCACCAACCGAATATATTTGCATGAATGCATAGGAGCCAATTGCTAGGGGCCGAGAGGTCTTCACTCCCCCCCCATAATGTATTTGAGGTGTCTCCCCTCTCAGCGTTGAAGGGCATTGCCATTCAAATGGTGTGTGCGCACCACATCATGTGATTGATTATGTGGGGCAGGGCTTATCTGCCCCCCCATATTTTATTCATGTTCTCACCTCTGCATGAATGTGCTTATTTTGTATACAGTGGTACCTCAGGTTAAGAACTTAATTCATTCTGGAGGTCCATTCTTAACCTGAAACTGTTCTTAAGCTGAGGTCCCACTTTAGCTAATGGGGCCTCCCACTGCTGCTGCGCCACTGCCGCACAATTTCTGTTCTCATCCTGAAGCAAAGTTCTTAACCCAAGGTACTATTTCTGGGTTAGCGGAGTCTGTAACCTGAAGTGTCTGTAACCTGAAGCGTCTGTAACCTGAGGTACCACTGCCTTCAACAAAGCTTTCATTACTTTAGAGCAGGGTTTCCCAAACTTGGGTCTCCAGCTGTTTTTGGACTACAACTCCCATCATCCCTAGCTAGCAAGACCAGTAGTCAGGGATGGTGGGAACTGTAGTCCAAAAACAGCTGGAGACCCAAGTTTGGAAAACCCTGGCTTAGAGCCACTGAAATTAAAGGCCATGGCTATTTTAGGTACAATAATCTCAGTGAGTCTACTCTGAGTAATAGTTAGTTGACTACAACCCAAAGTTTTTTATAGATGATAAGGTTAGCTCAAGAGTTGCTAGTCATTACTATATGCTTCTTTTGGTATGAGAGACAATATGCTTCTGAGTAATAGTTTCTGGGGAGCTTAAGTAATCTTTGTGCTCAGATCCTGCTTGCAGGTTTCCACAGGCATCTGGTTTCAAACTGTATGAAGGATGCTGGACTAGGTAGGCTCTTCTGATGTTTTTCTCAATCTCTCTTTGACCACTGGAATCCACAGGGAGAGAAGGGAATGAGAAAAAAATGCAACGTTTAGTGGGTTCTAGTGCCCCAGATTTTTTCCATGTCAAGTGAATTAGAAAGAGGCTGGTGAGATGGAAGAATGTGTTTAAGAAAGGGTTAATCTAAGACAGTGATGGGGCTGAGGGTGGGGGCACATGCAGAGACACATGGAACAATGACATGCTTGCAGATGTGCGTCCTGCCCAGGGGCAGCATGTAACTTAAACAGCGAGCTGCCCCTTCTTCTTAGAATAACTGCTTTGATGGATCCAGCTGCAGGCAGAGTTTCTGTCGCTGTGCAGTTGGCCACCCAGAAGCGGAGCAGCCACTTCTGTGCCTGTCCTGCTGCCTTTCATGTTTGTGTCTCCATCCCTCCAGTTTTGTCCTTCTCAGCTGCCGAAGATCGCCAAGGTCATTGCAGGGAGAAAGTTTTGTTTTGTGAAAGGCAAGCAATGCAACTGAGAAGCAGTAGGGTGGCGGCAGTGCTGATTTAGCCCATCAAACTGGAAGTTTGATGGCTACATTAAGGAGGGACCATAGCTCAGTTAGGCAACATGGTTTACAGGCAGCTTGTCTTGGGCTCAAACCCTGGGATTCCTGGTATATCCTGCCTGAAACAAATACAGCTCCCGCCAGTCAGTGTAGACAATACTGAGTTAGCTGGACAAAGGGCTTGTGTTGTTGTTGTTGTTTAGTCATTTAGTCATGTCCAACTCTTTGTGACCCTATGGACCAGAGCACGCCAGGCACTCCTGTCTTCCACTGCCTCCAGCAGTTTGGTCAAACTCATGTTAGTAGCTTCAAGAACAGTATCCAACCATCTCATCCTCTGTCATCCCCTTCTCCTTGTGCCCTCCATCTTTCCCAACATCAGGGTCTTTTCCAGGGAGTCTTCTCTTCTCATGAGGTGGCCAAAGTATTGGAGCCTCAGCTTCATGACCTGTCCTTCCAGTGAGCACTCAGGGTTGATTTCCTTAAGAATGGATAGGTTTGATCTTCTTGCAGTCCATGGGACTCTCAAGAGTCTCCTCCAGCACCATAATTCAAAAGCATAAATTCTTCTGCCTTCTTTATGGTCCAGCTTTCACTTCTATACATCGCTACTGGGAAAACCATAGCTTTTACTATACAGCCCTTTGTTGGCAAGGTGATGTCTCTACTTTTTAAGATACTTGACTCAGTATTAAATCAGCTATATTCCCATGATGCCTAAGCAGGGACATATTAAGTCTGAAGGAAGAATTCCATTTCCAAATCAGTCATTCTACTGATGGAACATCAGATTTGATAGGATGACCAAACTTTATTGATGGTCTAACTTTCTTATCACTTTCCCCAGTTCATAGGTTTCCATGCTGCTATCTGTGCTATCTCTCCTGAAATTGCTCTTCACTGAAGAGGTGAAATTGATAAAGATAAATGTAATATTTCCAGTCAGTTTCACCTCTACAGTGAAGGTGCTACTATGACGTGCTGCACTGCTGTGTGTGGGCAGGAGATTGTCAGCGTCACTGCTGCGTTTTATACTGTTTGTCCACAAATGTCCCCTTGTAGTTTGTCCACAAGCACAAAAATGCTCATGATTTGGACTTCTTAAAAACCAGCCTTGCATTTATAACACTGGAGAAGTCTTTTTGTTTTTGTTTGAAGCAAATGAATAAAATAAGCAGCTTTTAAATGTCCATTTATTGTTTATGGTTGGTTTACAAACAAACAACACAGAAAAGAGAATTAAGCATGATTTACCACTTCCTTGTCAATGGGCAGCATTTATGGAAAATATACAATTCCTGATTGTCCTAGGGCAGGGCTGGGAGTTGGATTCAGATTTAACAAATTATCAGAGAACAGGTTTCCTTTAAAGAACAAAAGCTCACATTATTGAGGCCACTGACAATAAAGATATTATTATTATTATTATTATTACTTTTTGAGACATCATTTGGACATTGTCTGTCATAGAAGCCACCTATCTGTCATGGAAAGTGACGTGTAAGAAGCCAATATCTTAGAGTCAAATTGTGTGCTTGTGTTTAACGCGACTCTTAAATGTTATTAACAACCGATCGAGTCTAGAAAGGATGAACTGCTTGCACATTAATCCGAGACCCTCTTGTAGCAGCAACAAGAGGGAAAAAGCTGCTTCTCTTTTGATCCAGAGAAATAAAAACCCTGACCAAGTTACATATGCTGAAAAGACTGAAATAAACTTTTATCACGCACATTCTACGGAATGCAGCTGTATGTACACAGTTTAAACGCTCTGTAATTAAACATTAGGATCCGTTACAATACACTGCAAATGAAAATGCAATTAATACAAACTTTTAGCATTCAGTATCAGAATCACCACCCTTTACTATATTATAAAACTTAAAATGTGCTTAGTGGCAAAACTACTTGTGTCAGATTTTTCTCCTCCTGCTCATTTAAGCAGACTAAAATTCAATTAGCATGATCTATATCAAGTTTTCCCCACCCCAGCTGTCTCGAAGTTACATTTTAAAAATCCCAGCTCTGAGTTTTTAGTACTTATGCCCTTGTTAAAGAAGCTATTACCACAAATCTGAAGTTAATTTTCTTTTCCAAGGGTAGCAATATTATGTTCCTTTGCTATGAGATCATCCCAGTCCTTATGCAATACCTCTTGGGTGCATCAGTGCCACGGGCAAAGGGCACTTGGAGAGGGTGCCATCCTTGAGGATATTCCTTTCCTGAATTTTTAGGAAGAAGACGATGACTAAGGGTGCATTCAGATGTGGGGATTATTGTGTTGGTTTTTCTTGCCATAATGCTAGTGCTTCTAATGAACACTGCAGTAGCTGCGGCTCTCGGATCAATAGAATGCCACCTTGTGCAAAATTTAAATGGCGAGAAAGAACTGTTTGCTGGAATACCAGCCCAAGTTTTGTCACGTGAAATTACAGCACAGTCTACGCCTTGAATTTCCCCGGTTAACAATGTTGCAAATGGATTTTTCCGAAAGCAAAAAGCACAGAAATGAGTACTAAACTTCTGCTAGATTTTTGCTAAAAAGTGGTTTTTATGCCATGAGAAATACACCAAAACACTCCCCCCCATAAGTGGCTTTTATAACATGTCAAAAACACAAAAATGTGGAAATTATCAGGTAAGGAAACATGGGGGAAGTGGAACAAAGGAATGGACAAGTCTGTCAATGCATCTTTAGGTGTCTCCCCCATTTCTGCACCAATTTGCTATTTATTTATTTTTTAAAAGGGTATGTACAAAAAAGTTGTATCCATTTTTGTGTGCACTTCTCCTAATACAACATTTTGCAAGCAATTCCTACCAATATAATTCATCTGTGCTGTTTTCGGTAATTAAGTACTTTCTGCGTGTGCACTTTCCCCAATATACAAATTTTTGTGTGGGTCCTTTCCCTTTGAAGGGGGGAAGAACTGCATCACACAAGTTGGAGAGGAGTTTATTTTGAAGGAAAGCTGCATTACAGTTTGCGTACTGTCTTGGGAAGTGTCACTGTGGTAGGTTCACCCTAAAATGCGGACCAGGCAAATTCCTCCTCCATCCCCAGTTCACCCCCTTTACTTGTGCGCAATGCTTTCTTTTCTGGGGGTATGCAGGGGTACGCATACCCCTAAACATCTTTTGAATCTTTAAAGCACTGCTTGTGTGAATGTGAAGAAAAGCATGTTGAAAGAATCTGGTCGAGTGAAGATTGCACTTGCCACATTCTGGTTTTTTTTTAAAAAAAATAATTTTTATTAACCGACCAATCAAATCAAATCACATCACATCATATAAATTCTGAATTACAAAGCCGAATTTTAAATTTTTTGTTGGGGGCACCCATATTTCAAGTTCCGAAGGGGATTCCAATCATCTTCTTGCTGCTGCTGCGTTAATATCCACAAATCTGTCCAAATAATGTTCCTAATTCTATCCAGTCCTATCTTGCTGTTCCCACATCTCATCTTATTCATATGTTTTTCTTTTTTCTTTGTGATCTCTTCTGATAATCTCCTTAAGCAGGTAAACACCAGTTGTAATCCTGTGTGAATTTTTCCGTTCGTCCAATCACCATATTGAGATGGTTTCCATATATCATCACTTCCATAAATAAAAGCACTCTTTCCATCATTAATCTTCGCAAATCTGTCGCCTTCTTTAGTCCTCTGGGGAGGCTCGCCCACAATATGAAAACAGTTCCATTCCTCCTACCAGACATAAGTCTTTCGACAGAACTTGCCAAAATGGCGACGCTGTTTTTTACTGCGTCATCCCAAAGCTCTTATACTTTCCACAATCTCCTTAAAACATGCTTTTGGTTAGAAAATTATCTCCACACAGTCTTAAATCATCATCTTAGGTCATTTAAGTGGCATTTCTGACTTGGGGGGGGGATTCTTGGTTAATCACATAGAGAAAAGAAAGGAAAGTCCCCCCCCCATCCAGTCCCGTTGCCGACATACCGAGCCTTGGTGTGTCTTCTCATGATATATTCCTGTTTATCCGACCCATCTTCTTTCTCAGAGATCTCTTCAATTAGCAGTCTTTACTCCCCATTCTTCCTTGAAATATGTGCATTAGCTTCCTCCTAATTGTTTCTTTTGAAGTTGCTGCAGCTAGAGGCGCGAATCAGAGACAGCGTCCAGGAGAGCCGAGGTCCACACAAGGGCTTTCTGCCTAGTGCCCCACCCCCTCGAGTTTGGGGGTGGCATAGGGCACAGCAGGCAAGGGCAGTCCCCCCCCACTCACTGGGGGGGGGGAGGCTGCTTACTCCCATCACAGCCTCTTAATTACCTCGTGTGGGTCAGAGAGATGTTATTGTCAGCCATCTTCCAATGCGCCCCTAGTGGCCCCCCGGCAACACAGACTTGCCACATTCTGATTTCACTGGAACGTCCCTAATACAATGGGATTCTCTGTGTTATTTTCACTAATATAAACACCTTATGCAAACTACCCTAGTAAGGACATTTTTGAACATGTGAATAGGCTGGTAAACTGCATTGCAAAATTCAGAGACGTTTGAATTTTGAAATGTGGCAATGTCTCAGTCATCACATTGTTTGTGAATTAGGTGGCTCTGTGGTCTAAACCACAGAGCCTAGGGCTTGCCGATCAGAAGGTTGGTGGTTCAAATCCCCTTGATGGGGTGAGCTCCCGTTACTCGGTCCCTGCTCCTGCCAACCTAGCAGTTCGAAAGCATGTCAAGTGCAAATAGATAAATAGGTACCGCTCTGGCGTGGAGGTAAATGGTGTTTCCGTGCGCTGCTCTGGTTCACCATAAGCGGCTTAGTCATGCTGGCCACATGACCCAGAAGCTGTCTGTGGACAAACGCTGGCTCCCTTGGCCAGTAAAGCGAGATGCATGTGCAACCCCAGAATCATCTGTGACTAAGGTCCCTTTGGTCAGGGGTCCCTTTACCTTTACCGTTTACTTTTAAATACAAGCCGAATCAAACTGCACCCATCCTTAGGTCTGTGAGCAAAAAGGATGACAATTAAGATGTCTTCTTTCTTTATCGTAGCTTTCGGGAGCCATCACCCCTTCTTCTGATTACTCTCCGCAAAGCCTTTTCTCTGAGCTCTTGAATACTTTGTCACTCTCTCAGGATGATTGGGCATGTCATTTAAAGGCAGAGAGGTCATTGCTGCCTGGGAGAAGACCCAGCGCCTGCCTTTGCCAGCGTGTACTAACCATACACAGTCATTCCACTTAATATCCTGCTGCTCACCCGTGGGATAGTAGATTTACTCAATGCCTATAAACATTCACTTCACACCTAAAGAGGGGGAAGGTTCATCACTTACAAGATCATCACTTATTCATGTGGTGGAGGCTGGGAGGAAAAGGAGATAAATGGATTTTTCACGAGTTACACTTCATGAAATAGCATTCACACCATACGCCCTGTGTCTTGGTTCAAAACGTCTGTGCACAAAGAACTCTGGAGAAAGGTCACAGCTTAGTGCTAGATAGAGGTGGGGGAAAGAGTCATTAGGCTTCCTATTATTATTATTATTATTATTATTATTATTATTATTATTATTATTATTTCTATGCCACACTTTATCTGAAAATCGCAGGGCAGTTTACAATATTAAAAGCATAAAAATACACAGCATAGTAAGAAACAGGAACAATACCACCTGATTGACCTGATTGACCTCCTTGTTGTTGTTTAGTCGTGTCCGACTCTTCGTGACCCCATTGACCAGAGCACGCCAGGCCCTCCTGTCTTCCACTACCTCCTGCAGTTTGGTCAAACTCATGTTGGTAGCTTAGAGAACACTGTCCAACCATCCTCTGTTGTCCCCTTCTCCTTGTGCCCTCCATCTTTCCCAATATCAGGGTCTTTTCCAGGGAGTCTTTTCTTCTCATGAGGTGGCCAAAATATTGGAGCCTCAGCTTCAGGATCTGTCCTTCCAGTGAGCACTCAGGGCTGATTTCCTTAAGAATGGATAAGTTTGTTCTTCTTGCAGTCCATGGGGCTCTCACGAGTCTTCTCCAGCACCATAATTCAAAAGCATCAATTCTTCAGCGATCAACCTTCTTTAAGGTCTAGCTCTCACTTCCATACATCCTATACCTTTGTAAAATGTGGCTCTTTTTGGGGTGGGTGTGTTATTGGGTTACTGTTTTTATTTTGATTTTACATATTGTGATCTTTTCTGTGAACCACCCTGAGATCTCTGGGTATAGGGTGGTATATAAATTCCATAAATAATGAATAATAAAATAACAGTACCACCAGCACTCCAGTTAAAAAGGCCGTAGATGGCTCAGCTGCTGATAACACAAGGTTACAGGTTCAAGTGCCATATGGGATAGCTGTATATTTTACATTGGAGGGGGTTAGACTAGATGATCCTCAGGTTCCCTCCCAACTCTACATTTCTATGATTCTTTGATTGCTTAATTAGCTAAAGACCTGGGAGAAGAGGAATGTTTTTCCCTGGCAACAAAGATATGTAATGAAAGCGCTATGCAAGCCTCCCTAGGGGGATCATTGCACAAGCAAGGAGCCACAGCAGAAAAGGCCCTGTTCTTGTGTTCAGGCATCTCATGGAGGGGGCACATGAAGAAGGGCCCCAGATGAGGATCTCAGGGCCCAGGTTGGTTCATATATCAGTTCGCCTTTTAAAGGTGAACTTTCTAAATTCACACTTTCCAAACCACCAATCTAACCAAAGCATCACCATCCTTCTAAATTCGCACTTATCCGAGTTGTGCTTTGCAGTTCTCCAGCCAAGAAATGTGTACGAAAAGACATACATCAGGGTGAATGTGCCTAGGAATGCATATATCTGTGAAAATAACATACAGAAATGTGTTGCGTTAGAGGAGATTGCAGATATCAGCAAAAAAAAAAGTGTTTTATTGGCAAAAATTGTACTAAAACTCTTGACAAATTTTCATGAAGATTAAAAAAAAGAGGAAATTGGGGGAAACTGAATTTAAAATTGGGAAAACGAGAAACTGAAAGATGTTAAGCTGATAGATCAATCCATTTATAGTGGTACAGCATCTGTTTTCCATTCATCGAGTTTGAATTTCAATCCCTATCATCTCCAGATAGAGGTAGGGAAAGCTGAAACCCTGGGGAGCTTCTGCCAGTCATTACAGAGTGGCTTATAGCTGCTGCAGGTCCTGCCCTCCGGAGCAGGAGAAGGAGCAGGAGAAACCATTTAAACAAATGACCTGTTACCATTGAGATCAGGAGCAGGAATCTGTGTTGCCCAGAAGGAGCTGGACTCCCACCAATGCCAATGGTCAAGGATGCTGGAACTTGTAGTCCAGGGACACCTGGAGGTCCATTGCTTGTGATTTGGATGGTAGTTTCAAACTCATGCTCAACTTATATTGGGGTGGCAATAGGGGAATTAGAAAGAAAACAAGAAGGAAAGGGAAATCTAGCTAAACCATACATGTCACGTCTCTTTGGAAAACTCTTTCTTGATTTATTAGCAATGAAAATGCCTCACTGTGGATGGGAAGAGACCTCTGTTCCCACAGGACAAAGAGCAGCTAGAAACTGAGCTGTTTGAGACATGAAAAGGAGAGATCTCAAGTATTTTCTAATGTAGTTCTGTGTGACTTGTTGCAAAGCTCTTTGATATGTGAGCAAAAGCAGGTCTCCGCATTCAGAAATTCCTTTCAAGTTTTTTTGTTGATTAGTTGGGCGGGGTTAATTAATGAATTCATTAATCACAGGTCACAATTGAATGTTTAATTGGTTTTCTTCTGGGAGCTGCCCCTTCTGAGAGGGTGTCTGGTGCTGATAGCGCTTGCTGTAAACAGTTTGAACGAAACCGTTATGATATAGGCCATCTTCTTGAAAAAGCTATAGCTGTTTTTAGATTTAGCATTACAGCAAATGAGGACCAGAGACCTTTGTTATATACAGAGTGGATTTTTAACCTGGAACACAGATAAAAGAGGAGAGCCCATAGAGCAACTCAGAGCAGATCTAAAATATAAAATATCACAGAATCAGATGAAAGGGGAAACTTGAGGCATATGCACACCCATGTAACAATTAGAGTGTAGCAAGGAGAAGCTCACTTACTATTGAGAGAGTTTGGATGTGTAGGTTATATAACCAAAACAGGTGGAAAACATATATGCATATGTACTTGATGGGAATTTAATCAGAAGCTTAAATGACTTTTACACTGAGTTAAATATTGCAGCATAACAACGTTTAAATTGCATTTATAAATAAGATAAAATTTAGTGTCTCTTTCATAACTGATTAATCCATTAATTGTTTCATCCTTTGTTATTAGTTAGGCAAAGCCACGTGACTTATGAAGATACCCAATGTATCTTTGAGCTTAAATCATCCGCCAGCTCCCTGCTGTCATGGGCCCCTCAGTTCTGTCAGTGTCTGCCCATGGTTTGGCAGCTCCAAATGGAGGAGGAAGGAGAAAGGAAAAAGGAGAAAAAGCAGAAGCAGGGTGGGGGCCTTGAGGGCTGGCATCCAGGGTTGGAGGGTGGAGGTCCTCCTTTTCTGATTCCAGATGTTGGAGAGAGAGAATCAGATCCTCTGCCTTTCTCCAGCATCCCTCCTGCAGAGCCTCAGTGGGAAGGGGAGAGGACTTTGACCATATTGGGGGGCTAGATTCAGAGGAGCAGGACCCAATCTTTCTGCCAACAACTAGGCACCACCTCCATAGGTAGGATCAGATGCACCTACCCAGGCAGAATGCACATTTGAGCCTGCAGAGGTCCTGGAACAAGGGAGAGTCTTGCAAGCGAGCTTCCTTCTCTATACAAGCTTGGTGAGTAGGACATGCCAACTGTTGGGACATCTTCTTTGCTTTTATTTTATTCAGCATTTCTTGCCTCATTTGTTTACCTTGGAATCATGACTTCTATGCTCGCTGCTGATCCTGTGCCATTACAGACGTACCTTGGAGGTTGAACAGAATCCGTTCAGGAAGTCCGTTCAACTTCCACAATGTTCAGGAACCAAGGTGCAGCTTCTGATTGGCTGCAGGAAGCTCCTGCAGCCAATCAGAAGCTGTGGAAGTTGCATCGGACATACGGGTTCCAAAGAATGTTCAAAAACTGGAACAACCACTTCCGGTTTTTTATTGTTCAGGAGCCAAAACGTTCGGCAACTAAGCCGTTGGAATTCCAAGGTACGACTGCATTAGCCTTACTTTCAAATAAGAGCCATTGTCATTGTGTTTTGGAATGTGAACACAACATCCCATCCCACCCACAATTTACAGAGTGTGATCATGGCTATCCTACTTGGAATTTTTCAGGAGGAGGAGGGTTGCAAGCAACCCAATGTCACCTGTGCTCACTGCATCAGCAACTGAGTGCCAGCCCTGTTCCTGGGTACTGTTTTCATTCCTCTTGCTTTTAAAGCCACACAATACAACAGACTGATTCCAAGAAGCTTTGCCTATACTCTGCTTTGGTTTCAGAGACCTTCACATTTGTACTTTTAATGCTGTAGGTACCACCTCCTCTGGTCACTTATGCCTTCTGGATCAGCCCCCATGCCCAAGAGGCAGGAAGGGGGAAAGGGCTCACACACACATGCACACATACTTTTCCGTTCCAAGGGTTCACGATTAAAGACAGAATTAATATGAGACTTGAAAAGCACATGGAATCACAGATTCATAGAGTTGGAAAGGACCACGGGGGTCATCCAATCCAACCCTCCGCAATGAAGGATCTTTCACCCAACGTGGGGCTCAAACCCACAACCCTGAGATAGTCTCATGCTCCACTGACTGAGCTAAGAGGAAGCAGGAAAGAGGGTCACTCTTCCAACTTCCTCCTTCAGATCCATGTACTTTTCAAGGGAGAAAAAGGCATCCATCCTAAACACCAAGGGGTCAGTGGATGTGGGTCGGTGGTCTGAGAAGCTGTGTGGGCACCAGAGAAAGATCCCAAGACCTGTACCCACAGGTACCACACTGGTTACCCCTGTTTTAGCCAAATTGCTCTAGCTATGCTGTGTCACCATGCAAGCAAACCAGTGTCAGGTCCAAATCTCCAGCCATCGCTTTCCTATCTAGCAGGTAAAGACTTTTGTACCCCTGAAACAGCCTCTCCTTGAGCTAAGAAAGTTCTCTCTGGTCCTTTTAGTTCAGCCTTTGTATAACAGTTGTCACATTTGAGACAGGGTGAGTAAATCATTAGGCAAGTGCTAATCACTAAGCACCACAAATTGATGGCCAGCTTTAGTTCGATCCCAGCAGATATTTCCAGGATCCACTTGACTTTGCCCTAGTTATAGCCTCTGCATGCTGGGAACTTTGAATTCTCCTCCTGAGCTGATGCCCAGCTGGACCTACTTAAAGGTGGAATAAATAGGTCACAAGATAGGAGCTGGGAAGAGAAACCAAACACACAAAGATAAATAAGATTCAAAATTATCTGCGCATGCAGCCACCTATTCATCTCAGCTGAATGTGTTCCTTTCCATAGAAATGTCTTTTCACTTTAAAATCAAAAAGACTTTTTATTATCATTACTCACTGCCTTTCTGACTGCCTCCTTCTAAAGCAACTCTGCCCCACTTATCATCTTCTTTCCTGGTTTCTAGGCTGCTTCCATGGTGGTGGAAGCAGCAGAAGAATGGAGGATAAGAGGGAGATCTTTCTATCCCATGTTTTTTAGGCTTCCTTGTATGCTTCTATTGTGGTGAGCTGGGAGTACTGGGAAGTGGAACTTGCCCAGAAAGATTAAGTGAACTAACAAGGGTTGGGTGGGTTTTTTCTCTCAAGTGTGCAGATGGACACAGAATGTAGAGCTGGAAGAAATATTGTGCAGTTGAAAATTTATTTATCTATCCCTTTGTTTTTAAATTTTTGGGACCACCTTCCATCTGAGGATCACAGGAGGATTTACAGCATACAGTAACAGAAAATAAGTAACTTAAGCAGAAAGTATGGAAAAATGAGGTGTGGGATTAGATATGTTGGGCATACGTGTTTATTAAGTACTTAAAGAACAAGGAAAGTCAGGGACACCGTGTACACAAATTATATAAGGGCAGAATGCACTTGGTTTCCATACTTAAACTGCCTGAACTATATTTTTAAGAAAACTGTCTTTTTGGCCAGAAACTCCTCTTCATCATCTTCATCTTTGGACATATTTATCACATATTTCTAAATATTCTTAAAGCATTCCTTTCTGTGTGCCTGTTGTTACTGAATTAAGGCAGATTCAGAAATAAATCCTCATTGATAAGGAGTGTTGGCTCCTATGGAGAAAATATCACTGATACAAGGCTCAAGCAAGGAGCAAAGCCTATTTTGTGTTAGTTTGCCTTTTTCCTTTTCTACTGTGGGGAGTCAGAATGGGTATTTGTGTCACCACCCCAGGGATGGAGGATGTGGGGATACCAAACCTAACATTTATTCTGATGCATGTCAGCTGCTTAGCCATATGGTTTCTTTTAATCTTGAAGATAAGGATGCACCGTGGATAGAGATGGAAAATTATGAGGTTAATGGGGTCCCATTAGGCACCTATGTTTTTTGGAAACAAAAATTACAATCTCCACAATGGCTGGAAAATGCCATCCCCACCCTCAAGCGGGTGCGAATTGACCACATCCAAACTCCCTTGGGAAGAAGACTCAAAATGGTTTTGCCCTGGGGAGGAGTCAGGGAAGGGCCTAACAGGTCAGCAGGCCAATCAGGATGGAGAATGAGCCAGGCTGGCTCCACCCCCAAGTACTCCACTCTCCTCTTTGCAGTGCCCTCCTCCCTCCCTATGCAGTATGGGCTTTACTAGTTGCCTGTATTGGGACTGAGTTGGAGTTTTTTTGGGATCCCCTGACTGGCCTCTTTTTCACCTACTCCATACTGCTGGAAGTCCTGGAGTGGTATTTTTGACTGGTTTAATTGGCTTTTAGTCTGGGCAGGAAAGAAAAATTAAGATTGTTAGGAATCTGAGTGAGATACCCACACAGTGGAAGTTGCCCCCAGTTCCAGGCACCACAAAGAGGCAGCTTAAGGTCCAAACAGTTTACTGATGCAGAAATAGAGGCTTCAGTGATACCATTCTGGACGTTAATGTATACATACAGTTTGTAGGCTTTGCAGATATTATTATTATTATTATTACTAATTTTCATTTTCATTATTTAAACTTGTATACAACCCTTAATCCAAAGATCCAAGGGCAGTTCACAACAGAACATACATACAAGTATAAAATATCTCTGTTGCTCCATCAATTGGTATTATAGGTCAGGACATTAATAGGCAAGATGTTAAATTGTTTTTATATGCAACAACTGCAGCAAGAGTATTGTTAGCCCAGAAATGGAAACAAGAAGAAATTCTGATGAAAGAAGAATGGCAGACGAAATTAATGGACTATGCAGAATTGGACAAAATGACAGGAAAGATTTGAAACCTGCGGGACCAGAGATTTACAGAAGATTGGAAGAAGTATATGAATTATTTGAAGAGCAACTGTAATCAACAAGTTACGCTAGTAGGACTACAAGACGTTTTGTAAGGAGAAATATATGAAGTGTTACAAAGTAAAAAAAGCAGATATTATTATTATTATTGTTATTGTTATTATTATTATTAATTTTAATTTTCATGATTTAAACTTGTATACAGCCCTTAATCCAAAGATCCCAGGGCAGTTCACAACAGAACATACATACATACATACATACATACATACATACATACATACAAGTATAAAATATATCTGTTGCTCCAACAATTCAAGGTGTAACACAAGCAGACAGACTCACTCACTTCACATGACTGACCCGGACACACGAACGGACTCACTGACTAACTAATGAGCTGACACGCCTTAATCACTTACATAGATAGCACTGGGCCATTGCCATAGCAACTGGCTTGCCTGACCATGCACCTGGTGACTTGTCACATAAATGGGGTGACTTGTGTTCATGAATGGAATTAACCCTTTCCTCCACCCAGTTCCTGAGGCATTATTGGGTTATGGGTAGTCTTCTTCACCCTATGCAACCTCCTCCTTGGGTCCTTTGGGGCTTGGCAGGTGCACCGGGGTGAATGCCAAACTGGCAGGGCCATGGGGTGCTTGTCAGCTTCAGATGCCCAAAGTTCTCATAGCAAAGGGGAAGAATTCCTTCCCATGCTGTGCTGCGGGGTCACAAGTGGAGCCTGTAAACATGCCCAAGTGGGGAGGGAGCTGATCCCTCTTGCCTAAGGGAACTTCCCTGCCTGGACTATATTTTGATTTGGCTAATTATGCTTATTTGATTGTTTGCAGATCCTCTATGTTATATTTGAATATGTTGTGGATTCTTGAGTCTTCTTTAAGGGTGTGCTGGCAATTAGTTCTCATTTGTATTATTTACAGCTTGGATTATTAAGTGGGTGGCAGTCCTGCCACCAGGGCTCTCTTCACTTATTCCCTCTACAACATCACCCACTTTTTATGAATACAAGTAGAGCATACAATATTGATTCATGGAAGGCCTGTGACTGGTATTGTCTGCAGTGGCGGAGGAAGGGGGACGGGGGGTGGTGGCTCGCCCCGGGTGCCATCTCTGTGCAGGGTGACAAGGTACCCCACGGGGTGCTCGCCTTGCCGCCCCTGGGTGCAGTGGTGCAAGCTGCCGCCATCATGCCACTGCAACCGCATGCGGAGGATCCTCAGGTCGTGGCTGCAGCCGTTGACAAACCACCCGGCAGAACATGCGGATGTGCCGTACACATGGCACATGCACGGCGCTGCTTGAGTGCCATACGGACGGCGGTAGGATCCCTCCACTGCCACTGCAGCCACGAGCGGAGGATCCCGCTGCCATCCGTACGCCTCTCGAACGGTGCCGTCAGCAAACTGCCCAGCGGCGCATGCATCGTGGCACTACCTACACGTACAGCATGTGCACATGCATCATATGTATGATGCTGCGTATGTGCCATATGTACGGCGCATACATCGTACGTATGACGCATGTGCATGCACTGCTAGACAGTTTGCCCTGACACCCCGCACAGGGTGTCAGTTCTCCTTCCTTCGCCCCTGATTGTCTGAGTGTGTTTTATGAAGGGAGAGATGGGGAATTGGTGCAGTTGGAAAATCTTTTTAAGCCCTGAGTACTACCAGATGTAGAAAGAGAACTTTTTTAAAAAAATGGGGGGGGGGTTAATGCTCACATCTGAGGTGTTCTGAACCATTGAATTTTGATTTTTCAAACAAGATCATCTGGATTTCAGTGACATTGCAATCGGGCAAGACGGGTTCCCTAGACAGCTGAGATTCTGCTGGTGCGCGCGAGTGGTCACTCGGTTGATACAAGCTGCATGACGCAAAGGAATGGGAAATGTGAAAAACAGAGGTTTCCAAGGTACTTTGTGAATTTTCTAAGTTCTGAAACTTAAAAGAACTTAAAAGCACGCATCTCTCTCCCATATATACACCCAGCCCTGCCCTGCCAAGGAGTTCCACGCAATCATCTCCCTTTGGTCTCTCCCTCACAACTAGCCAAGCAGAGGAAAAAATGATTTCGATGATTTACAACGCCTCGGAAGGGTTGGAAAAAGCACAGTAAATAATAAATCAAAACTGGCAAAAGGAACAAGAATGCATCCATCTTTTATGAGCTCTATTCACTGCTGCATGTACAGTTCAGACATAAAACAAATGCGCCGTGCAAAGTTGTTGTTGCTGCTGCTGCTGCAGCTCCTTCAGAAGTCTCTCTACCCAGCAGTTTCTGAGCATTCTACTCAAAAGCAAAAGCAGGTCGTGCTGAGATCCTAGCCGGATAAGCACAGGAACTCATCTCACTTTCTCTGCCCTCTTTCAACCCCATCCAGAGAGAAAGATGGCTGCCTGGATTTCGAGGCCAGAAGGTCCTACAGTTTGGGCCCAGGACACCTCCAGGACCGCCTGAGCCCTTATTACTGAGATCACCCAGAGCAACACTGTTAGTTGTCCCTCATGTTACAGAGGCACAACTGGCCTCCACTAGGATTTGGGTATTTAGTGTCACTTGTCCCATGTTGTGGAACACTCTTCCAGCAGCAATGCAACAGGCATCCTCCCACTTTTTACTTTCAGGCATCGTTGCTATGATGGTGGTGGTGGTGATCATTAGACTTTGTATTTGTTTGTTATCCAAAGGTCTCCAAGTGACTTCCAACACGATTCATTCATTCATTCATTCATTCCAATATAAATGCATTATACCATATAAAGGGCAACCAGAATAATCATGGGTGGGGAAGGAAAGACTTCGCTGTTGAAAAAGGTTACTTAATTTGGCACTTTTCAGTTTAGAAAAAAAGATGAGTAAGAGGTGACATGATAGAAGTTTATAAAAATTGTGAATCACACAGAAAAAGTGGATTGAGAAAATATTTTCTTCCTCTCTCACAACACTAGAACTCATGCACATCCTCCAAAGCTGAATGCTTTAAAGGGTGGTTTACACTACCCTGATAATTCGTGATGTGGCAGTATATAAATGACTGACTGACTGACTGACTGAATGAATGAATGCATTTGAAACATTTCCTATATTCTACTTGCACAGTCATGCAACCTCACACCAAAGCAGCAGACCACTTCTTCAGGATACCTGTGGTTGTGAGGTCCATTTATCCTATTACCCAAGACTTGTCTAGCTAGGTTGACAACCCAGGTGAATGAACACAGAGAACTGTTCTATAATGAACAGCCGGATGGGCGGGGTATAAATAATAAATTATTATTATTATTATAACGAGTCAGATCTTCGGTCCACAGTATTATTAGTATCCTGGCAAAGGTTCTGGGGCAGTGATGGGGAACCTGTGACCCTCAGGGCATTGCTGCACTCCAATTCCCATCAGCCCCAGCCAGCATGGTTAATATAGGATATAAACTGTAGTCTAACAACAGCTGGAACGCCACAGGTTAGCCACCCCTGACCAACCCTAACATCTGAGATCTTCTCCCAGATGAACTTCCCCAATCACTGAGATCATAGAATCTCAACATTTCAACAGATTCTATGATCTCAGTGATTGGGGAAGTTGAAATGGAACACTGAGATCATAGAATCATAGAAACATAGAATTGGAAGGATAATCTAGTCCAACCGCCTGCAATGCAGGAATCTCACCCAACGTGGGGTTCAAACCCATGACCCTGAGATTAAGAGTCTTATGCTTTATCAACTGAGCTACTTCTGAAGGTGAGCCACCTTCTTGATATTGGTAGGTAGGGGGACCGGAGTTTCCCTATGTTAATATTCGACCCCAGACTCTGTGTGACACCTACTTTGACTTACTCATACACTACTTTGAGTTTTATTCCATTACGATGGCTAGACTACTAATCTCTTCTGTATATGTCTTCTTTTGGGGGGTTTCTTTTTGGTTTGGTTTTGCATCATATTAAAAAAAAAAATGAGTTGTGTATTGTATCAGTTTTCAACCTGATTGTAAGGCAGGCTAAAATAAATCAAATAAAAAATCTGTCCAGGTACATAGGAAGATGCCTTATACCCAGCCCAATCATTGGTCCATTTTGCTGAGCACTTTCTATATTGTCAGGCAGTGGTTCTCCTGTATTTCAAACAGGAGTATTTCATGGTCCTAACTGGAGGTGCCAAAGATTGAACCTGAGACCTTCTGCGTGTGAGGCAAGTTGAGACCCTAATCAACACACACACACACACACACACACACACACACACACACACACACACTACCTAGAACTGGCAAGGTCTGTAGAGAACACACTCTTACTTATTTAATTCATCATGCCAGTCTAATCCTCTAAACACTATTATGTAATTAAATCTCACAGAACCACATAATGGAGACAACTGTGCATTTGGCCAGAGCTACTGAATCCCAAGAGAGACGTGGGTGGTGCTGTGGGTTAAACCACAGAGCCTAGGGCTTGCCGATCAGAAGGTCGGCAGTTTGAATCCTTGCGATGGGGTAAGCTCCCGTTGCTCAGTCCCTGCTTCTGCCAACCTAGCAGTTCGAAAGCACGTCAAAGTGCAAGTAGATAAACGGAAAGGTAAACGGCTTTTCCGTGCACTGCTCTGGTTTGCCAGAAGCGGCTTAGTCATGCTGGCCACATGACCCAGAAGCTGTACGCCGGCTCCCTCGGCCAGTAAAATGAGATGAGCGCAGCAATCCCAGAGTCATCCACGACTGGACCTAATCGTCACGGGTCCCTTTACCTTTACCAAATCCCAAAGGCAAAACTCAGTGGTTTTCATAAACACCTTTCCCTTCTTAAAAGAAAACAGCAAACAATATAAAACCAGGTTTACAAGAGAATAAACACGAAGCAGCATGGTGAACCCTTGCCATTTGACGCTATCCTGAACAAGTTCAGATATAAACCTTATTGAGCTCTATGGGGCTTACACAGTTCATAGCTCAGCTACGAATTCATTAGATGGCATTAGGCAAGCTGCAATTTCCCAACCTCAGCTGCCCCATGTGTAATGGGGGATTTTAATACTGGCACACCTTACAGAGCTGTTGTATGGATTACCGAGGTAATCTACATGGAGTGCTTTGTGTGCTTGGGTAAATAGTCATATAAATCCTCAGTATAATAAAGTATTTGGCTTTGCTTAGTCTGGGCCAAACATCTTGTAGTTTGTCTGGGATGATCCGCCTCAAACAAGAGGACTTTGTGTCCACCAGCCTTGCCAAGAGTCACTCAAAGGGATAGACAGATCTGTCTATTTCCCATTTGTGTCATTTTTGCATGGGCTCATTCATAAATAAATTTCATCCCTAAAATATGAGATTTTTAAAATCCAAATGAAATGGACATGTTTACATTCATTTAAATACATATTTGTAAATGATCAATAGATAGATGGATGGATGGATGGATGATATACAGATAATAGATGATAGATAGATAGATAGATAGATAGATAGATAGATAGATAGATAGATAGATATAGATAGATAGATATAGATGATAGATAGAAAAATATCTTTAAATATATTTTCTCTCAAAATATGTATTTTTTAATCACATGTTATTATGATTTTAGAGTCAAGAATTAAATTTCCATATTTGGAGAAGTGCAAAATCCAAATGATAGCTATGCTCCAATCTGCACTTTAGTCCAGGAGGTGGGGATGAGATCATTTTGGGTTAGAATTCACAGTGACTCAATTTGTTGGGCAGCTTTAGGATTTCCAATCTTCTGCTTATAGGACTTGGGTTTTAAAGGGACGCAGCAACAACAAATGGAGGAAGTTGGATGTGTTTAGACTGGAGAAGAGAGGACTGAGGGGTGGTGTGCTAGACATCTTCAAACAGTTGACGGGCTGCCACATAGATTGTTTTCTGCTGTACCAGAGGTTATGATCTTACCAGAAAGGTGATTCTAATTAAACATTAGAAAGATTTTTCTGATGGTAAGAGCTGTTCAACACCTCAGAACATGGTGGACTCTCCTTCCTTGAATGTTTATAACCAGAGGCTAGATGGCCATCTGCCAGTAATTTTCTAGGTGTGAGTACTGTATTGCAAAAGTTTGACTAGATGATCCTTGGGGTATTTTCCAACTCTAAAATTCTGTATAACCACAGGATTCAGTTCAGGCACAATTTGGTGTTTTGTTATACAGTCCAGTTTGGCTTGAGCCAATTTGGAGACTGCCCAGTTCTGCTCGGCTGTCTGAGTCTGCTTCATGCCACCCTTTATTATCAGGAAATCAGGAAATGGCTATCGTTTTATTTCCTTTTGACAGGATTTGATGAAATTTTCAGGAAGAGTAGACTCCTCATCCTTGGAGTGGATAAATTCTGACAAATTACAGGCAAATAGCTCCACAGGAATTTGTGATGAGCAGAAATAAAAAGTGTTTCCCCTCAAAATAAACTATCTGTAACCTTTTCATTATCGCCAGCCACCCATCACTGCTAGTGTCCCAGATAATAGCATATCTTAAATGATAAACCAAGTCATCGCCTCACCCTACATATACTGTACCTTCCAGTCCCACAACTGGGCTTGCCTTGTATAAGCAGTGGAATTTTGGAAACAGTGGCAATGGTGTGAGCTTTCCCTGCCCAGAAATCTAAAATGTGGGCTAGAGATGAGTGTATCTTCAATGCAACCTTCCTTGTCTGTTCCAACCCTTCTTCCAATATCCACCACCACCCGTACTTTCGCTGACCTTTTTCAAATCCAGAGCTATTCTTTTCTCCTTTAAAGAATACTTGGAATGGAAGGGGGAAAGGCCTGGTTGTTGTAAGCAACCCAAAGTTTAATTTGCTTTTGAACTTTGCTAGCAACTAAGAAAATATCCTTCTTCCCATGTAATTAAATCAGTGATTCAGGTTTCGTTCTTTATAGATCCGAGACCTGGAGGAATAGCAAATCTATCCAAAGTCAATGGACATGAACCTTCTTGGAGACATTTGTACTAGAGAGTCACATGAAAATGGGCTTACTTAGGGAATAAAGAGATGTTATTTGCATGGTCGTATTAGCATAGGGTAATCTGGTAAAGACATAAGAAGAGCCTGCTGGATCAGGCCTTTGGCCACTCAAGCCCATCCTGTTCTCACAGCAGCCAATGAGATGCCCATAAGAAGCTCACAAGCAGTGCCAGATTTAGGGTCATGTGGGCAGTTCTTCTGCACGGGGTGCAAAGCTGAGGGGGTGCAATATAATAATAATAAAAGCAACTGAACCCAAAGGAATTATTGTGAAAATAAGATTTTTTTGGGGGGGGAGGTTGCCAAATTTTGTCCTAGCTCAGTGCTCCATATTACCAAAGTCCACCCTTTCCATAAGCAGGAGCTGAACGGAACAGCAAACAAGATGATCAAGGGTCTAGAAGCCAAGCCTCATCAGGACTTCCGGGTCGGCGCCATCGCCGAATGGCGGGCTCCCTCCGAGCTCCGGAGGGAGCCTGCTCGGCAGGGGCTGGGTCCTACCGCACCGGCGATGCGGGGACCCTTAAAAACCACGGCCACGGAGGCCGTGGACATGGAGACTCGGCTGGCACCGTCAGCGCCCTCTCGATTCGTGAAGGAGCCTTTTTAAAGGCTACGGATCGGGTGCCGGGGAGGAGCGTGGTGCTTTGAGTCCTCTGCTATCCCTGCCGAGCGCAGCCGCATGCCATCCGGCGGAGAGCGCTGACTTCTTCTATTGAAAATTTGGACCCAAAAGAAGAACCCGTGAGTAATTGGAATATGGACTAAAAAGAGGGATAAATTTTTAGAATTTGGAGCGAACGGGGGAGGTGGAAAAAAGGAAGTCAGCCCCCCCCCCCCGAATTGTAGAAGAGCCAAAACAAAGGACTGGATAACTAAGATCGAGAAGAACCTTATCTTGCCGAACTAGCAACTTCGCGAGGGAAATTTATAAGATTGAGCTGGAGGAGAAAAGTGGAATTTGTATTAAAAAGTAACCCCCCCGGAATCCCTGGAGCGATTCGTGAAAATGCCTGGAGAAGAACAACGGAGGTTTTGACAGCTGTCAAAGAGCTGTCAAAACGGAAGAATGAAATTGAGACTTTGTTATGAGGACTTTGCCGGCTACATTTGTTATAAATTGGAGATAAATTGTTTCAAATAAGGATTTATAAGTTATTTGGACTGGCGGATGTGATCTGGAAGGGAACTTTGTTCTTGTAATCCACCTAGAGGAGCTGAGGGACATTGCATGTGTTTTCGACGGGAAACTTGAACAGTTGGATAGAACTTTTAATCTCCTGGGAAACTGCAGAAATGGAACATTATTTTGTCTACAGAGGCCTACACTTTACTGGAAACAATGGATTAATCTGTTGAAAAATGAAAGGAACATGATGTAATGTTTTGCTCCTGAATAACAAGCCTCTGTAGAGACACTAGAAGCCTTTGGAAAAAGAACATTTCTGTGAGGGAACAGGGAAGTAAAAAGGAGGAGAGTGATTGACAAGAACAAGGAAACAACAAGAACTGGACAGAATGTGGGAACATTTGGGATATCCAGATTTGACAAGCTTATGGATATAAAATTGGAGTTTATACTCCTGGATATAAAAATCTGGATAGAAGAAATGGGCCCCCTTTGATAGACTCCTTCTATGATTGGACATCTGTAATTTTAAAAATGCCAGAAGTTTAATATATGCCATTTTAAAAAAAAAAAAGACCGGTAAAGAACCAGAGGGATGTGGGTTTAGTGAAAGGTGGGTTCATCAGGAAGACACTAGAAGTGGAGGGATAGGGGGAACGCAACAGGGAAAGAGGGGAGGGAAATTTGGAATCCAAAGGTTGTAAAATTATTGTTTGTTTTTATTCTATTTTCATCTGTATTATATCTGAAAGGGGGGAACTCGTGGAAGGGAATAGGTCGACCTTAGGGGATGGAAATTTGGATAAATTGAGTTATTGATGATGAGTGTATTTTGGGAATAAGAATTTGTTGAATATCATTGCTTTTTTGGAAGATTTGGAACACAAGAGGGGGTGGGGAGGGGAAGTCCTGGATATTGGAAAAAGTTTATGAATTGGATTTTATTTGTTTTAATTTGGAAAACCTTAATAAAAATTATTTTTAAAAAAAAATAGAAGCCAAGCCTCATGAGGAACAGTTGAGGGAGCTGGGTATGTTAGCCTGGAAAAGGGGAGATATGATAGCCATCTTCAAATATCTCAAGGGCTGTCACATGGACAAAAATGCATGCCCACCCCATAACGATTCCCTTGCCCTCCAGATCAGATTTAGGAATATTGCTGGTAACAACATCTAGGCCAGAAGGACAGGTCTACTCCTACAGACTTGATAGCAGGCACTTGACTTGATGGCAGTTAAGGATCCTCACTGAAGGGGGCAACATTCATGGCCTGTGTTCTCTCACTGTTCCTGAGCATTGAGGGAAAAACCACACACACAAATGAGTCACCTCAATATTGCCTTTTGTTGTAGTGTTTGATAAAGGGACACTTGCGCATTGCAAATGGAGAGAGGGAGATGGGAAGACATAAACAAATTGGAGGGGACAGCATCTGCAGTGGACTGCACATCCACAGTGTTGTAAACAAACTTCAGAAACAAAGAAAAAAATGGAGGATTCTTAATGCAAATTAACATTTTTATATATATTTTAAAAAAGAAGAAAATGTGGTGGTGGAGGAGAAAGCCGTGACTTCTTTCCCAGATAAGCCACCTGCCACCCTTGAAATGTGCTAGAATTTCTCTTCCACCACCCCTCCTTCACACCCGCCCATGTTTTCACCGGAAAAAGTTCCATGCAAAAGTTTTCTTTTTGACTCCGTGCTCCAACCATCTGCTTTGCACCAGCATCGAGGCAATCCCCACAACCTGCACCTTTCCAGAGCTAGAAGCAAAGCCTACCAAGGAATCTGCAATGTATGCTGGCTTTAATTAGAAAAGGATGCACAGCCTCCTCAAAGCGCCATAAATCTGGCTTTCTGTGGTAAGGAATGTCCTGAATTTAAGTTGTAATTAGAACTTCTATTGATGGCACGAAACCTCATTTTTCATGTGAAGGCTGCTCATTGCTCCCAGTCAAGAAATCAATCTGCGGTCGTTGATGAGATGAGGCTGTCAGATTTGTGGAGTGGATTGATAATGGCAAGCCGGGGATCTCAGCTGCCTTAACCCCTTGGCCACCCGCACTCTGCTGATCACCTTGGGTGGAGCAACAGGCACAGAAGAAGCCGCATCTTGGAAGCCCAGATTCCTGCAAATTGCCTAGTTCATGGGCAGGCAAACTAAGGCTCGGGGGCCGGATCCAGCCCAATCGTGTTCTAAATCTGGCCCGTGAATGGTCCAGGAATCAGCATGTTTTTACATGAGTAGAATGTGTGCTTTTATTTAAAATGCATCTCTGGGTTATTTATGGGGCATAGGAATTCATTCATTATTCCCCCCCCCCAAAAAAAAAATATAGTCTGGCCCCCCACAAGGTCTGAGGGACAGTGGACAGGCCCCCTGCTGAAAAAGTTTGCTGGCCGCTGGACTAGTTCTTGCAGCCCAGCAATAGATGCAACAAACTTGTCCTGCAATTTCCAGTTATTGAGGCTGTGTTGTTGTGCTGGTGTCTTAACATACACATTGCAAAAGAAATGTGTGCATCTGAGCCAAAAGCTGAACCCACTGAAGTTCTGGTGGCAGCTTCTGATGCAAGTGCCTTTAGGCCAGGGGTGGGCAACCTGTAGCCCTCCAGGTGCTGTTGGACGCTAGCTCCCATTTTCCTTGACCATTGGCTATACTAGCTGGGAATTGATAGGAGCTGGAGTCCAGCAAGACATTGCCAAGTCTGGAGTGCAACATGCAGGGGCACAAGAGCTACAGGAATGCCTCCACTCCACGACTGCACTGAAGTCACCCAAGGAAATTCTTTTGAAATATAGCATGTGGCCATAAGGTCTAGAATAGTACCAGGGAAGGTGTGGCCCTCCAGAGGTTGATGAACTCCCAATTCCATCATGCAGTGAGCCCTGGAGATGGAGGTTAATTGGGAGAGGGGAGCAGATGAGGGCAGATCCCCCAGAGTTTCTATGCTATAATTTGCAAACAGCTCTTGCTAGACTGAAGCGTACAAGCACAGTCATAACAACAACAACAACAACAACTACTACTACTACTACTGACACTTTCACCCAGCTGGAAATTCAGTACCTTTTCCTGCCACCTGGAGTGGGGAAGGCAAATCTGGAGGTACAACAGCCCTAATTGGAGATAGAGCTACAACTGCTAGAGTGAAAAATGTTTGGTTCACCTGATTATATTTAAGTAATCTAAATGAAGATTTTTATCCCATTTGGTAACTGCATTGGATCTGAATTGATTATATATTTGTATACTGTCCTTTTAAATTATTTTTCCACACATATACTCACATATATGTGTGAGATTTTGTATATGTGTGTATGCAAATGTTTTAGCAGTTTTTATTTATGCAATTGTTCTGTGTATGTTTTTTATTGTAAATAGCTCTGGGATGCCTCAAGAGAAGTGATTCATAAATGAAATGGCAGTAATAATAATATTAAGGTGGGGTACCTGTATGGTTTGGCCTTGCTGGATAAATAACAGGTATGGGGGCAATCTAAATAAGAACCCCCCCCCAGAAGCAAAAAGAAATGCAGTCCTAATCCCAGGCCTTAAAAAAATATGAGAAGGGGAATCTTAAAAGAAATGTATTTATTTGCAAATGCATACCTATTTCTTATTGCACTTACAGTTAACAGTTCTCCCTAAAGATAAAGAAACTCCTCATTCAAGAGGCAAACAGTGACTGCTGCCTCTGACAGAGAGTATGCTCTACTCAAAACGCATTAGGCATAATAAGAAACTGAAGTGTGTTTGCCAATAAATAACGTTTTCCGTTTAGACTCTGTTGAGATTTCCTTCCCTAGGTCTCTTTAAAAACAACAAATCCTCCCCAAGGTTTGTCACAGATCTTATATGATTCAAAGACACCCCCTCCAAAATAGCTTTTTAAAAAATCTAGGGTTTGGACAAATGTCCTTTTAAACGAGGGATGGGGACTCTCAAGCCCAGGGGCCAAATGCAGCCCTCCAGACCTCTGTGTCTGGCCCTTGAGAGGCTCCCTTGGCATGTCCGTCCCCTGTCCATTCCTGCTGTGATCCTTCCATAAGTTATTTTGCCTGGTTGGAATGAACCCTTCCTTGTTAGGATGGGGAATGAAAATATAGTAAGGTGCAGAAACTCCTGGCTTTGGGGTGTCTAGAATGCAGCCTACTCAAATCAGTCTTGTGTGGTAGGGCAGGCCCGAAGATACCGGCAGTGACAATGGTCAGATATTTCCCCACCTGTTCTGCAGTAGATTTAGTACTTCCCTAACATAGGGAAAAGGGACGTGGGTGGCGCTGTGGGTTAAACCACAGAGCCTATGACTTGCTGATCAGAAGATCGTCAGTTTGAATCCCCGTGACGGGGTGAGCTCCTGTTGCTCGGTCCCTGCTCCTGCCAACCTAGCAGTTCGAAAGCACGTCAAAGTGCAAGTAGATAAATAGGTACCGCTCTGGCGGGAAGGTAAACAGCGTTTCCATGCACTGCTCTGTTTTGCCAGAAGCAGCTAAGTCATGCTGGCCACATGACCCGAAAGCTGTACGCCGGCTCCCTCGGCCAATAAAGCGAGATGAGCACCGCAACCCCAGACTTGGCCACGACTGGACCTAATGATCAGGGGTCCCTTTACCTTTACCTAACATAGGGAAAAGTTTGCTGGAGCAGATCAGTGGCCTATCCAGTTCAGCATCCTGTTCTTACAGCAACCAACCAGATGCCTGTGGGAAACCCACAAGCAGAATCTGAGCACAAGAACACTCTCCTCTCCTGGGGTTTCCAGAAACTGGTATTCAAGCAAGATACTCAAAAGGAAACCTCTAAGGGAACATCAACTGTGAGGACAAATTGTGCATTCTCTAGCCCCTTGATAAAATCTACAGCAGAAGAACACACGTAGGGCTCTTTCAGTCTCTGAATGGTTAAGAACAGCACCGATCATTGAAGGGAATTTGGTTAAATCTGTCTAGGATCTCAGAGGGTAAAAAAGGCCACCAAATCTGTTCTTCCATACTTAGGCATAGAAAGAAAATTTAGAAAAGCAATGCATTTGTTAGAGGCAGATCAATTCAGACCCAGTGACCAGAGTGAGCAATATGGTCCATTAGCTCTTTCACCTACCTATCTTTTATTCTCTGTTTAGCTGCTTTGTATTTTATGTTGTGTGCTTTGCTCATCGTCTGTCCACTGTAATAAACACTCGGTTGGTATTGGTAGTGTTTGAGTGATCATACAGACACTGCTTTAGTAGCACTTTTCTGATCTTGTAGCATGTTGGCTTCTGTGCAACTATTCTGGCTTCCTTTAAGCCAGCCAGCCACAACGTGTTTCCTTCTGGATGCTTTGCATGATGACTCCCATTAGTCCCAGCCAGCATGGCCAATGGTCCATAGATGATTGGAGTTGTAATTCAATACATCTAGTGAGTCGCCAGTTTGGGGCAGGCTGCATTGAGTGAGAGCTCCTTGTTATGCCCAAGAGATCTGGGGAACTCTGGCTCCATGCAAGCCAAGACCTTTGGGCTGAAGCTGACATGCAACAGAAGAAGATTACAGCACTTGCCTAAGGCTTCATCAATCCATGGTTTACCAAGCTTTGGGTGTTCATCCAAGCTGGTTCAGCATTGCCAGCTGAGCTCCTTGGCTGCATGAGGATTCTCCCCAGTCCTAGCCTGACATTCTGACCACATTTCATCTCTAGGGCTTGTTCAGTCATAAATGTCTAATCAGAGGAGAATTTGGGCTTGTGCCAGCCTAGTAGTCAGCCCTATCTCCCCACCCCCACATGTCTGTTATCTCAGAAGAAGGATAGGCACATCTTAGGTTTGTGCTGCTACAATGGACATCTCTGTCAAATTGCTACTAACCAATAGCAGGTGGTTATAGAACATTTGGCTGGTTATGAGCACCTGCGATTTCCCATTCATTCCTTTAAGCGTCACCTGGAAATGGTTGGCAGTCCCATCCAGTGATGGAGGGAAGCAAGACATTTTGCTGAGGTGAAGGAGAAGTTGAATCTCACTTCAACAGTGGTGATTGGATGGAGTCCTCTACTTCAGCTGAAGAAGCAACTTAATTTATCAGGGCAGGATATAGGTACTATGCGGCATACATAACTCTGTCCCTCAACTAACAATATAAGGAGGCAGCAGTTTCCATTCCATCCTGTATTTGTCACAGTCAGTGCTGCTTCTGTTCTGCTGCAGTTCAGTTTCTGCCAAATTCTACCTTATTCATCCACCTGCCTACTTTTTAATGTAAGCTGCATAAGTTTCATAACTTACATAGTTTAAAATTCATCACAGCTTGAAACAGTGTTTAAGAAGTCGTTCATTATGTATCATTTATATAATTAAATACAAGAAGGATGTGGGCATATGCCTATCCTATTCGCTTAACTGGTTTCAATTCCTGAACACAGGCAAACACTCAAACTGCAGCAATTTCTGTTGTTTCCCCTTTTCATCTGATTGCTCTGACATCCCTACCTCCAACAGATGGCAATGGCCAAAGGACTGACACCACTGCCCTCACACCCTGAGCATCTGCAGCCTGAGGCAATTGCCTCAGTCTACCTGACATTAGGGCCATCCCTGCTTCACCTGTTGCCTGCTGTACTGTTCTGCCTGGTGCATGGTTGTGGAAGATCACAAGAGCTCTGTGACGACCCTATTTCCTAGGAACGCCTGTTTAATACTCTGGGAGCTATAATGCTCAATACATACCCACAGGAAGAACATGATCTTTGCTGCAAAGCCACAGACAGGCTCTCTTTTCTATCTGCTGGATATGCCTTTGCCAGAGATGCTGTAGGGCACATGAAGAGAGAGCTGGAAGCAACAGAGCACTAGTTAAATGCCATTTCTAACATACAGCCTTAGCTCCCCAACAAGGCAAGGACCGTGAATTCCCTTCCTGGCTTCCAGCTGAGCTAAAAGTGAGGATTCATCATTCTTTCCCTTAGAGGCGAGCAGCTTTTGATTTCCCTCTCACAGCCACTAATGAATTGGCTGCAGTTTGGTTCAGCAGAAAATCCCAATTGTGGCTGCAAGGAAGTAGAAAGCAAGGGGAAATTGGGTGTGCAAAGAGGGTGCTCAAGTCACCATTGCTAAGAAACACACGCTATCGAAACCCACAGGGAAAAGGTTCAGTAGCAGAGAAACCTACTGTGCATGTAGAAGGTCTCAGTGTCAATTCCTGGTATCTCCTGGGAAAGAGTCTTCACTGAAACCCCAGAGAGCTGCTGCCAATCAATGTAGACCAGGGATGGGGAACCTGAGGTTATGCTGTTGTACTCCAGCTCCCATCAGTCAGCATGGCCAGATACCAGGGATTCTGGGAGGTGCAGTCTAGCAACATCTGGAGGACCACATCCATGGTGTAGACCACACTGAGCTAGATGAACCAGACGTCTGACTTGCTCTAAGGCTGCTTCCTGTGTGCTTATTTTCTCTACTTACTCATTCACCTTCAAATAATTAATTTGGCAGGAGGCCACAGCTCAATGGTAGTTGCAGTGCAGTTGGAAAGGATACAAGGATGCTAAAAATGAGTTTTCCCGTTGCTAAAAACATTAAGATAGACCCTCCTGGGTGCTAAGATTGTCAAAGACTTTTTGGTAGTTCCACCACACTAAGAAGTTTGGATTGGTGGTGGCCCAGGAGAGGACATCTTTTGTAGCAGCTCCTAGGTTGTGGAATTCCATCCACACAGAGTTGTGTGTTATATAGTTTCCATTGTATGCTGGAGACACACTATCCTTTGATACTTGAGATACGACCTTCTTTATAGCTGTGATTATAATTTCTTTACAACTGTTTTTAGAATTGGATTTTAAACTGCCCTGGGACCTTATAGGGAAGGGTGAGTGAGAAATCAAATTAATAAATACATTTATGAGATATAGCCATCCTACTGAGGTCCCCTGGTCCAGCTGCTACTCTTCCTCTCCTCTTGCCCTCTTGAAACAAGGCATGAAAAGTGATAAATCCAAGCACCACAAACAAAACAACACATGCATTTGGAGGGGAGCTTCATGAGATGTCATGGGAACACAGGGAGTTGCCTTATCAGATCACTGGTTCATCTAACTCAACATCGTCAACACTGATTTGCAGTGGCTCCCCAAGGTTTCAGTGGAGTGAGAGTTGGCAAGTGGAAGGTTGTAGCCCCAGTAGTAATAACAATAAACCCTCTTAGGACTGTGCCACTTTGAAATGCAATGTTTGAATGCTTCCTCCTCCCAGTGAAAACAGAAAATATTCCATGCAAACAGAAAACTTGCATATTGGGTAGAAAGTAGGTTAGATTCCACACCCCCATATTAGTCTTTTTTGCTGGAAGATTCCTTCCTTAAAAATAAAATAAAATAAAATAAAATAGAGAATATATAGTTATGCTTTTCCCCTAAATTCTGAAGTGGTACAGCTCAGGAGGGTTATGCTGTGCAGATTATCTCTAATGCTAATTGACCCGGCAGTAAATGGTGCAAAACGTAATCTGCAAGCAAGTACTTGTGATTCTCACCCCCCCCCTCCAATCCAGCTTCTCCTAGCAATCAAAACTCAGAGCAGATTTGCCTTTCCGGCTGCAGCCCTCATAATTAGTCCCTGGCACATTAAAGTTTTATAGAAAAAATATTTAAATTAACAAGCAGAAAAGAATATGAGAGTCAGAAATAGAGTTGACTGAGACATGGAAAAGCATAAAAAATGTGAGAAACAGATCTGTGAAAGATTTTACAGATGGTGTGGAGCAACTCTCAGAGGGACTGGACTCATGCATTGCCTGCACACAGGAAGGGGGTGGGAAGGAAGGCTACACCAGCTAGCCACACACTCAAGCGATCCTTGCATGCCTAATGCTAAATGTGCCCAGGGCTTCCATGCACACAGAACCCACTGCAAGCATGTAGCTGTATGTGCACCAGGGGTCTTTTATGCATTCAGCCGAACACATGGATGCCTTCTGTTGCTGCCACAATACGAGGGTGCTGGCACAAATGGAGTAGGGGGAGAGACCTTACATTAGGAGTTCTGGGTTCAGCTAAAATAAAACCGGGCAAAGCAAAGCATGGCAGAGTCCCTTATTTCAGCAAGGCAAAGCAGGATCAAAGGAGGCAAGGCAAAGTCCAGGCTCTCGTGAAGCAAAGGAATGCATTGTCCACTGCTGCTGTTGTAGTGGTGAGCTCCTCAGAGGCCGGATCTGCCCCCCATGCCACCTCTCCAGTGGCCTCTTGGTGAATAGGAGGCACTACCGGTCTCCTCTCACCCCTAGGGAATAAATGGTGGGGACTGTCCTCTGGGTTCTCCTGGGTTCTGCACCCACCCAGCATGCTTCAGAGTGGGCCTCTTTCCCCACCACAATGTTCTTTGATTCCCAGTTCAACTGTCAGGTGAGGTTGATTTGATTCCAGTGCTTGTTTCTGATGTAGATCTTCATTCACTTCTTCTTCCCTGGTGGGAGAGCACCATTTTGTGTTTCGCCTCGGGTGCCAAAATGTTTTGGGCTGGCCCTGCCTGCATTTACTCCTCCCCCAGGCAGAGGTTCCCCACCTTTGCTGTAAACTGGTCCCCCACCCCCGAATGTTAGTGTTCAGCCATTCCTAGTAGGGTCACCAGACCTCCAGGTATGACCTGCAATCTCCAGGTTTACTTGGCCCTCTCCAGGTGGTGAGCTAAAATTTCCAAATGAGTGAGAGAGACTTTAATTAAATAATAATAATTAAGGAGACTGTGCACACAGCTTTCAAGCTTCAGCCCAGCAGGCTGCGAATTATAAAACTGACACTCCAATAAATCTGCCTTCCATTGCTGCCCTCTCCCAATTAACCTCCATCTCCTCCAGGGCCCACTACCATGACATCACCAGGGGGCTCCTCTTGGTCTTAGGTTTGGGTCCTGAAAACTCAGGGCCTGGGGTGCTCCTGACCCGGGAAACTTAAATCCCAGCACATTCAGTGAATGCCAATATGCAATGGTGACAGGGGGATGAGGGTAATAGTACCAGCTGCAGAATCTGTTCCACATGATCTATGCATAGTATCCTGCTCTGCTGCCCTTCTGACTCCTTGGATAGCCAAGTCAGTTCTATGATACCTGAGGCAGTCCCCTCACATTGCCTCATGGGTGGGCCGGCCCTGCCTCCAGGCCTTGCTATCTGACCATTAGGACTTCTACTCAGGCCAAGCTGCTCACTGGCCCAGCAGTGCCTTTCCTTGAGTGCATTTGCTTGGCTGGAATGTTTCTTTGCCTGTTGCTTGGCTGGACTGAAGTTGGAGAGATGGGTGGCTATGGAATAACCCCTGGCTTTTGCATACCTGGCATGTTGCCTGCTGTACACAGGTAAGAATCACTTTCATCCTCCATTCACTTTTGCTCCTGGCTCCACCCACTATTGCTATGTGTCCCCCAGAGGTTTATCCTCAAGGAATGTGGGCCTTGGGCTGAAAACATCCCCCTATTCCTAGTTTAAGGAATACAATAAGAGGGCTTATTTGCCCCCACCAAAGGGACGCGGGTGGTGCTGTGGGTTAAACCACAGAGCCTAGGACTTGCCGATCTGAAGGTTGGCAGTTCGAATACCCGCGACGGGGTGAGCTCCCGTTGCTCGGTCCCTGCTCCTGCCAACCTAGCAGTTCGAAAGCACGTCAAAGTGCAAGTAGATAAATAGGTACAGCTCCGGTGGGAAGGTAAACAGCGTTTCCATGTGCTGCTCTGGTTCATCAGAAGCGGCTTAGTCATGCTGGCCACATGACCCGGAAGCTGTACGCCAGCTCCCTTGGCCAATAAAGCGAGATGAGCACCACAACCCCAGAATCGGTCACGACTGGACCTAATGGTCAGGGATCCCTTTACCTTTACCTAAATCGCCCAGGGGACTCCATTGCACAAATCAGTGCAGGCTCAAGTTTTTAGGTGCCCTCACAATAATGACCTCACAACAGAGGGGCCCCTTCCCACCAACACTGGCAAACCTATTAGACTGTAGACTGAGAAGCAGCAGCAGGTAACCATGGAGTGAGTTGGAGCTGCTCTTTAAATTGCCATGGCATTGCTTTCAGTCAAGGGTAGTCAACATGGTGGCTTTCAACATGGTTGGACTCCAGCTCCCATCATTCCCAACTCTTGGCCATACTGGCTGGGACTGATGGGAGCTGGAGTCCCACAGCATCCATGTTAGCTACCCTGGTTCTGGGACATTGTGAGAACTTCATGTGGTGGCTATCACATGGTGGGTCCCTGGAGCAACGCAACATGAAGCATGGGTGGAAATTGAAATGGCAACTCCAAGACACCCCTTGTTCACTGGTGTGTCAGAAAACGGGTCCCCCAGGGCAGGCATCAGTACCTGGGCCTGTTGGAATGCTGAGCCCCAACAGCTGCCCTGTGATACTGAGCACTGACACCAACCTTGGAGCGAAGCTCTCAGGAACTAAGAGGAAGATTCACCTGTTCTCTGCCTCATCTTGCTCTTTTCAGTCTCCACTGCAGATTAGGGTGCCCCATTGCACAGTTAGTGCCATCCCTGTCTAATGCTGGGGAATAAAGGGAGGGATGACTTATGGTCAGGTGGCTCTGTTTCAAGTACATAAGATCCCTTTAAGCCAGCTCACGAAGAATGTGCGCAAGTGAGTGAGGGAGAGGAGTCTCTACTGGCCATGCTAAGCCCATTACCCAGAGCTCCCTCCTAATTGTGGGATATTCCAGGGGCTTTTGTGGATTAGGCCACAGTGCTGTTCCGTAAACCTATGCTGAGATTTACTAGGAGAAATGGCAGAAGGGGTGTGTGTGTGTGTGTGTGTGTTGTGGGGGTGGGGATAGCCTCCCTCTTTATGGGGCACCTTTTATGCTCTGCAGTTTAACACACCAATTTTTTACAGCTGGCAATTCTAAGCCCCATCAATTCAGAGCTGCAATTGAGGCAATGGCAGTGCCCAATCAAAGTGGTTATGCTGAGCAGGGAAACGGCTTCTGGGGAACTGGTAAGGCTGCAACTGGGGGAGACCATGCACAGATAGAAGAGGAACTAAATGTAAGAGGGCATGTTGGGCTCCACAGAGGGAAGGGAACATTGAAACCTCCCATACAAGGTTGCCAGACCTCCAGGGTTAATCTGAAGTCTCCAAGTTTGCTTGGCCCCCTCCAGGTAGCAGGAGGAGGGTGTGAATGCCCAGGTGGGCAAGAGTGCCATTATTATTATTATTATTATTATTATTATTATTATTATTATTATTATGCATGTAGCTTGAAAGCTTCAGCCTGACAGAAGCTGGCTGCCAATTACTGCATAGATTCTCTGAGGAGTTTGCCTTACTCTGCTCCCTCCATTCCTCTCCCAATTAACCTCCATCTCCAGGACTCAGTAGTAGGATGGAAAGCAGTGGAAGAATAGCCAAGGCCTGCCCCTGTGATAGCAACAGGGCAGCCCCATGGTCTCCACTTTGAGCCCTGAAATCATAGTGTCTGGGATGCTCCTGACTGCATGGCTGTTGTGCTTGTTTTGATTGCTTGTGAGTTTTGCCCTGGGTGGCTCCTTTAGAAAGAAGGGCAGGATATACATTTTAAACAGCCTGTCCCTTCAACAGAAGTGAAGGAGAAGCCCTGCTGTTCCACCTATCCCTCTTGTATAGCATGGTGGGGAAAACTGAGGAAAGAGGAACCAAATATGACAATGGAAACTCTGAAAGCAGTGTTTTTAGCTGTGTTGGTGCTGCGTAGTGGCAAGGGGGGGGGGAGGAATACTATGTGTCTGCATTGGGGGGGGTGAGGTGGATGGGGTTAGGCCCCAAATGATAGCACCTTGATGAGCAACGCCCCCCCCCCCAGCCTGGTTCTGGCCCTGGATCAAGGGCCTGGAAGTTGCCCATCCACAATAAGCCCCTGAACAGCAGACTGAGCAGGCCCACAGGTGACCTGGCCACAGTCTTCTTCACTAGGGTGAGATGGAGTGCATTTCTATTTAAATAACAGTAACTATTAGGGCTGTGCACTGGATTTGGCTAAAGCCTGAATCCTGAACTGAATCAGGCAGATTTGGTGGGTGGGGGATCCAGGCTTAGCCTAAGTCAGGTGGAGATATTCCTGGATCATAGAATTGTAGAGTTGGAAGGGAGCCAAAGAGTCATCCAATGTAACTGGGTTGGACTAGATTGCCCTGGGTTGGATCACCTGGAGTAATCAGGGAGTGCCAAGGAGTGGGGCATTGGATGGGAAGGAATGTCAGTTGAGAAGGTGCGAGAAGCTACAGGGAAGCACTCTGCAGAATGAAACCCTCTATTCAACAGCTTTGGAAGATTCAATCCTGTGCTGTGCTTTTAACTTGTTGAAAAAGCACACGGACCCCCTACTTTTGGTCTTGACCAAGAGCAGGAGGGTTCAGTCCTGCAGGGGTATTTTTTCACAGTCACAGAACCAGATGGGGTGGGTGGCTCCTGGGTCAGTCCAATCTGGGCCCGGGGGTTGGGGGGGCCTGGATCAGGTTGAGGCGGGCTGTGTAAAAGGTAAAGGGACCCCTGACCATTAGGTCTAGTCGTGGACTACTCTGGGGTTGCAGTGCTCATCTTGCTTTATTGGCCGAGGGAGCCGGCGTACAGCTTCCGGGTCATGTGGCCAGCATGACTAAGCCGCTTCTGGCAAACAAGAGCAGCACACGGAAATGCCATTTACCTTTCTGCCTGAGCAGTACCTATTGCACTTTGACGTGCTTTCAAACCGCTAGGTTGGCAGGAGCAGGGGCCAAGCAACGGGAGCTCACCCCGTCACAGGGGTTCAAACCGCCGACCTTCTGATCGGCAAGTCCTAGGCTCTGTGGTGTAACCCACAGCGCCACCTGCATCCCTTGTAAAAGGTAAAGGTAAAGGGACCCCTGACCATTAGGTCTAGTTGTGGCCAACTCTGGGGTTGCTGCGCTCATATTGCTTTATTGGCCGAGGGAGCTGGCGTACAAGTTTCTGGGTCATATAGTCCTAATGTGTATATAGTCCTAATAATTATTTGCATCTATGCTAATTTAGCATATACACATTTTAAGCAAATCTATACAGTTTAGCAACACCCCCTCCGCGTGCATTTTGGGTGATGCCTAAATGTCTGTCTCCAGTCAAAAGGGTTAATTACTAGGTGATGGGAGACACAGGAGCGCCTATGCTAATCTGAGTATACAGTACTGTTCTGGACACATGATCAGCTTCAGATGCTCTCTATGCCAGGACATAATAGCTCCTATGTTGACTGGCCAGATGGCCCTGGGAATCTCGCAAGGAGAGCCTGCCATGATCAGTTGCTAGCCGGCTTGCTTTTACATAACCCAGTCCACCTCTCTCTCTCTGCAATTCTCGGTGCTCCCATTTCCTTTTGACGGGGCCTGGAGATTTCGCCTTTTGTGTGCTCCTTTTGGGCACCGCTGTTTTCCTTAATTGAAAACAAAATCGGCCAGGGTGAAGTGTGTGGCTGCCCAGCGTGCTCAGAGCATTTCTCCGCATGGTCTATGTGGCCTTCTCAATGGCCCCCAAGGGGAGCATTCTGAGCTGCAGGCCCTGTTTATAATGAACACAGAACTGGGAACAAAGCCACAATATCCAAGACAATAGGATGCCCTGACCATCTCCCTCTCTCGCACACCTCCTCTCCTCTCTTGAGTCGGTCAGAGAAAATATGATATAATTCCTTCTGCATTAGCCCAGCTAAGGTCTTATCTGCATTATACATTTCAAGCCCCATCACAGCACTTTAAACAGCCATGATTCTCCCCTCCAAGAATCCTGGGAACTGTAGCTTGTTACAAGTGCTTAGAGTTGCTAGGAGACCCCTATTTCCCTCACAGAGCTCCAATTCCCAGACTGGTTTAACAATCAAGCCCTTTCTCCAGGAAACTCTGGGAACTGTAGCTTTGTGAGGGGTATAGATGTATCCTCACAAGTCTCAACACACTTAACGAACTACAGCTCCCAGGAGTCTTTCAGGGAAGCCATGCCTGTTTAAAGTGCTATGATACCACTTTGAATGTACAGTGTAGATGGCACCTTCGTCTCATCATCTTCTGCCATGTTCTCTAAGTATTCCAAGGCTATTGTGCAAAGTCTTGTTCTTCTCTTGACTTAAAACAGAGCTGGGGAACCCATGGCCTTTCAAATGTTGTTGGACTCCAATTCCCATCAGCCACAGCAAATGGTCAGGGATGATGGGATTTGTAGTCCATAGAGGGGCATAGGTTCCTCAGCCCTGGCTTATTTCAAACTGCTGTCACATCACTTGACATAACAGCCACCGACCATCCTTTGCAATTCCCAGAAGCAAAATGCAAAGTGGCTGACTAGGCAGGAGAGCTCTGACATCCATAGTACAGGAAAGCTTTTGAACGTGCTGCTCACTCTGACTCTGTGTACTCCCATTTCTCTTAATGGCTGTCTCCAGCAACCCCATAATGCCCCACATCTACATTCTAATTCTTCTCAATGGCTCCAGATGGGATGGGAGTGAGGAGGTCCAATGCCTAGGGAAAGCAGCTGCTCCTAAGGAATTTGTGGCCCATTTAGTTGCAGGGAGGGTGCTATCAGTCTCAACAACAGCAGTTTTTAAAAAGGCATTTTTGTAACCTTGGGCATTTAGCAAACTTCCTCCTACTTGTCCTCTTCTTTTAATTCTGAAAAGACTGGAAGCAATAGAAGCCCTAAACATACGAGCTTGGCTTTTTGTCAATTGGTCCATCTAGCTCAGTATTGTCTACACTGACTGGCAGCATCACAACAGGAGGCATTCCGGGCTCCTACTGGGGGATGCTGGAGATCGAACCTGGGACCTTCTGTGCAGTGCTTTTTTTCTGGGGGGATGCAGGGGGGCGCATACCCCTGAACAGTTTGTGTTGCCCCGACTGTCTGGACCCCCGATGGACCAACTGACATGCCAGCTGTCTCCGCAGAAGGAGCATGGACTGGAGCTCCATCATTCTTCCCGCTGGTGCCTGGGAGGGGAGTCTGGGGCAGCCGTGTTGGAAGCAACAGCATTCCTCCTCCTCTTGCTGGGCTAGAGCCAGCCGGTGAACACTCACCCCTCCTCGCTCAAGCTGACCCTGCCATCGCCATCACCAGGGGCCTCCCCGTCTTCTCAGGGCCTCGAGTCCCTCATCCGGGGGTTGGGGGAGGAGGAGCCAAAATGAGAGTAAGAAAAAAGAAAAAAGGCCCTGCTTCTGCATTTAAGCAGGTGATCTAGCCACAGAGCTATTGCCCTTCATCAATGTAGCAGGCAACACCAGCCTTAGATGTGCTCAGCTCCTGCATTGATCCTGCTGTGACCCATCAGCTTCTGCTTTTTCTTTGGTGATCACTCATAGCCGAGTAAGATTGTCTTCCATGAACACGGTTTTAACAATGAGCCCGAATTGATTGTGGAGGCCAATTCTGGATCCACACGTCCTTCCACAGTGGGGACATTGGTTTCCGGGTGGGAGTTGATTTGCCAAATGTGTGCGGCCACTGTGAGAACAGGATGCTTCACTAGATGGGCTACTGGCCTGATCCAGCAGGGTCTTAGGTTCTTCTTAGTAGAGATTAAAGGCCATATAGGAAGCTGCTCATACTGAGTCAGATCATTGGCCCATCTTGCTCAGTATTTTCTGCACTGACAACATATGACTGACAACATATCGACTGAGGACATTCCTGGCTTTACCTGGAGATCCCAGGGGTTGGACCTGGGACCTTCTGGATGCAAAGCAGATGTTCTAACCACTGATCTACATCCTTTCTCTTAAAGGGGGAGGGTGCTGGAGAAGCCAAGCACAGGAGATTTCCATCAGCCTCTACTCCCTTTCCCTTTCCCCCCAGCCGCTGTGATTGATAGCCGAGGCGGTTGGCGAAGGCTGAGTCAGCTCCCCAGCGACCTTCGCAGAATTCCTCCAGGTCCCCAAATTCCCCATCTGTTGCTCGGTGTCACTCAGGCTCAGCAGATTGATGGCAGCTCATGGTCAATTTCTCTGATGCACTTTTGCTGAGAGACACTCGTACATCTTCCCGGTGTCATCTCACCCGATCTGAGGTCAGGCTTTCAACAGGCAAGAAATGTTCCAGAATAAATCACCGCGCGCACCCCCCTTCGAGCGTGAAGGGGAGGAGGAGGAGGGAAGCAGCGGCGGGGAGATGGGCACAGGCAGTCACAAGCATGGCACACAACAGAAAGGGCAGGAGGAGGCTGATTATACCCTTTGAGAGAGCTCCTCTGGCAGGAGTCTGTTTCCATCTTTGATTTTGGCCCTGAGACGAGAGGGTTGCAATTTCGGTTGCTGGTGGAAGAGAAGCCTGTGAGCACAGCGTGGGTCAGCATGATCCATGCATTAATCCTCTGAGCTTGCAGTTTGTTAAAATAATGTTGGAAACAGAAAATAAGAAGCACATATTGGGGGTGAACCTGAAGGCTTGCGTGCGATGTTAAATGCATCATTTGTTGGGTATGTTTCTTGTTTGTTTATTTATTGAAATTATAGCCCACTTTTTCCCTCCAAGAAGTTCAAGGTGGTGTACATGGTTCTCCCAAATTAATCCCCATAACAACCTTGTGAGATAGGTTAGAATGAGACTGGGGATCACGGGCAGCCAGTGAGTTTCATGCCCAAGTGGGATTTGAACCTTAGTCTCCCAAGTCCCAGCTGGACACTCTAACCACTTTACCACACTAGCTCTTTTTTAAAAAAGCATGTGTAGGAAGACAGGAGTGCCTGGCGTGCTCTGGTCCATGGGGTCACAAAGACTCAGACATGACTAAATGGCTAAACAACAACAGCAGCAGTGTATAATCTGGATTGGAGTCAAAACATAGCGGGGAAGCAAGTCCAGCAATTCCCTGTCCTCCCGTGTCCCCTGGGGGGGGGAATCACTCTGCACTGCAGAAAATGACATAAATAGAAAAAGTTCCCATGGGTGTCACCTGTAGCTACTATTAGCCTTGGTCAAGAACGTGAAGCCTGTGGCCCTGCAGAGGTTGCCCCCCACACCAATGAGCAAGGGCTGCCTCGGAGTTGCCATTTTAATTTCCATCTATGCGTCAGAGTACTCCTAATGTTGCATTGCTCCAGGGCCCCAGGGAAAATTGAGCCTTCGCATGAATAGCCACCATGTAGATTTTGCACAATGTCCCAGATCAGGCGTAACCAACATGGATGTTGTTGGACTCCAGCTCCCATCAGCCCTAGCTGTCATGCCTAGTGGTCAGAGATGGTGGGTGTGATGTTTAGGGAGGGCTTCAGGAACTAATTGCCTCCCACTTTGGTCGCACTGACCCACAGTTCTGCCCCATCGACCCCATCCTGCCCCATTGCTTGCTGTGCTGCTTCCTCCCTTCCAGATCATTGTACATATTTTAGATACATTATGTGCTCATCTCTCTGTGTGTATCATCCAATTGAGAGTTGTGTCCCAATCTGCAGTAAGTTTGGGAATGTTGGACAGGGTTGAACCACTGTGAAAAGTGGAGCAAATGAGTTCCACTCACACCCCCCTCCACCCAAAATCATAAGTGCCTCAAGCTTTCCTCCCTCCAAGCATTTGGTTGGAAAGCTCAAAATATCAAATGAACTGCATCTCCTCTTCCATGTTGACTAATGCAAAAACCAAAAAATGAGGCTTTTATGCCTTGCTCTAGTTATCTCCCACTTGGACTACTGCAATGCGCTCTACATGGGGCTACTTTTGAAGGTGACCTGGAAACTACAACTAATCCAGAATATGGCAGCTAGACTGGTGACTGGGAGTGGCCGCCAAGACAATATAACATTGGTCCTGAAAGACCTACATTGGCTCCCAGTATGTTTCTGAGCACAATTCAAAGTGTTGGCGCTGACCTTTAAAGCCCTAAACGGCCTTGGCCCAGTATACCTGAAGGAGCGTCTCCACCCCCATCGTTCAGCCCAGACATCTGGTTCCCTCACTGCGAGAAGTGAAGCTACAAGGAACCAGGCAGAGGGCCTTATCAGTAGTGGCGCCTGCCCTGTGGAACACCCTCCCATCAGATGTCAAGAAAATAAACAACTATCTGCCATTCAGAAGACATCTGAAGGCAGCCCTGTTCAGGGAAGTTTTTAATGACTGATGTTTTAATGTATTTTTAATCTTTTGTTGGAAGCCACCCAGAGTGGCTGGGGAAACCCAGCCAGATGGGGGGGGTATTATTATTATTATTATTATTATTATTATTATTATTATTATTATGGTGCGGGGGGGGGGAAGAAAGTAGAATAATGTACAATAGTTTGTTATCTGCTATCTGCTTGTTCCCTCAGTTCCTCATTTTCCCAGTCTTAAATTCAGTCTCTGTGCTTCCATATCAGTTTGTGCTTATTTTTAATTTTGTCCACACAAAATTTCATCAGCCTTTTAGTGTGATTTTTTTCTAATATATGAATTTTTTCCAAAGCCATTTCCCCCTAATAGAAGGCATTCCTGTAACTGATTTTCACTGATGTATGCATATTATTAGTATATGCAATTTTCTGGACATATTGCTTGGCTTCCGCAATGGGTTGCAAAATTCAGGGAAAGGCGAACATCAAAGTAGGGCTGTGTTTCAGTTTGTGTACTTGGTCAGAAAATGTGGATCTGGTAGGCTCACCTTTAAATGTGAAATGAAACCCATTTCTCTCCCTCCCTAATTGTCACTGTGACAGGTTGTTTCTGGCAGGTTACTTCAAGGCCCGGACATGCACTACCCAAGAAGGGAGATCTCTTGAAGGCATTTGCAAAGTTGTACAGTGTTTAAGAAAGGAGTTCTAGGTCTAATCAGCAGGTATACCTGCTGCGGCACCTGTTGCTTCGTGCATTTCTCAGCAAACTTCACTTTCCCCACCTCTCCAGGCGGTTTCTTGACATCGCCGCCGTCTCTGCAGTTCTGAAGTGCCTCTGCTGTAAATCAAGGGCTACTTGAAACTTCCAGTAGGCTTCCTCTCTCCGCAACCCCTGGCTGTGCGGCGACAGTCACTCGCCCTGTGGAAACAATCACAGCTCCCCCTGGTGGTGCAGGGTTGGCGCTGCCGGCATTCCGAGCGTCAGGCTCTGCTTGCAAGAGGGTGGGCAAGTAGACTTTCCAGCAGGTTCCGTTCAGAAGGGTTGGCCCCACTCCCAGGTTTGCCTTTGGAGGCTGTGTTTTGCCGCTTTGTTTCCTTTGTCTACTGAAACCTTTTGATACTCCAATTGCTAACCTGCCTCCATTGACCTCCCTCCCCCTCCATAAATGTTGGCTGCGATGTGCGACGGAAAGGGAGTTTTTTGGGGACTGACTGGTTTGGCAGCCAGATGGCACTTGTCCTAGTGGACTTCCCTCCCCTCTCCCTTTGCCTCTGGCTGGTACTGCAGATCAGGATGGGATTGGCACAAAGTCTTGGCCGTCCCCTCCTCGACTGCCAATTTAGCAGTGCTGGGCTTTTCTCTCTTTGAGGAGGTTTGTTAACTCGTTTTTGCTTGGAAACAAGATTTATCACATCCAATAATTACACCCAGGCTGGCATATCCAGGCAAACCAAAGTCCCCCAGGGGCACACGAGTCTATAAAACATTTGAAGAAACCTAGGGTAACCATGCAATGTTTGCACGTTTCTGCAACTGGAAGGATGGCTCAACTCAGCAGCACATCAGAGTTAATCATAGACTTTGCAGGCTGTAGGGTTAGGCTTCAAATAACCTTTGTATTTTTTTACTAAGCAAAGCCGAGTGATCAGACGTAAAGGAGGATAGCAGGCCACCTAGGCTTTTAACAGTTGTCTTTGGGGGGTGGGCTGCAGCTCTCTGATAGAACATCTGTTTTCAGTGTAGAAGGCACCAGATTCAATCCCTGGCATCTCTCGGAATGGAACAGTCCCTTCTTGAAAGCCTGGAGAGCTGTTGTCAGTCAGTGCAGACAATACTAATTTGGCTGCACCAATGATCTGACCAGCACCAGATTTGGGGTGGGGTGGGCAGCTTCCTCCCCCCAAAAAATATTTGAGCCGAGAGGGTGCAAAATAATAATATTAATAATAAATTTCTATGGGTACCTACTGAGATGATCCATTAAAAAAGACATTGTACCAAAAAAAGATTTAAGTTGAAATAAGGGGGGGAATGGGGGGCTGGCCCCAAATTTTGTCCACATTCAGATAGCCATATTGCCAAGGTTCACCCCTTGTCTGACTCAGTGTCAGGCAGTATTAAGTTATAATGAAGGGCCATAGCTCAAGAGCATCAGCTTCTTGGGGTTTAGAAAGGAAAATTGGTTGGTTTCTTGCAGAGTTAATAGCTCGCAAGCTGGAACTGTACAGCCCCTCTCTGCTCACCTGTCCTGTCTCATGGTCCCATCACTGGCATTGCTTAACAGAGGAAATAAAACACACTGAGGCCCCATTGGCAAAGTGAGAAGGGGGACAAGGTACTTACCATTTTTCATGTTTTCAAGGAAGGCTTGGGTTTCTAAGCTTCCATGGTGGAGCTAGTTTCTCATGGCTGCTTCATACAGGAGAGGGAGGGGACGCACAAGCTGGAGATATGAAAGGGTGCTTATGCTCAACATAGCTCAGCTTGGGACCCTGGAGAGCTCCTGCCAGTCAATGTGGACAACAAGGCTGAGCTAGATGGACCGATGGTCTCACTTGGTAGAAGACAGCTTCCTTTTAGCTGGTGCAACTTGTCTTCTGCCTGTAGCTGCCCAGAGGACTTTGGTTACTGGGTGATGTGGATGGGTGCAGCTATTGGGGAATGTCATGAGAACAACACAAGCTGAGCCTGCCTGATTGAAATAACCTCTTCTTCATAAACAAAATGGGCTGGAAGTGGGAACAAGTAGGTAGAGGCATCATCCAAGGCAACGTGATGCAGTTTGAAGCTGTACCCAGTGGTACATTGCGTGCCAATAGTCTCAGGTGCAAATCCTGGCATCTCCAGGTAAGGCTTGGAATGACTTCTCCTTAAATCCCCAAAGCACTGCTGCCTGCCAGTTTATGTAGTCAGTGGATCAATAATCCTGGCTTGGTATCATGAAGTTTCCTTCATCCTTTTAACTTCCTCTTGAAATGCACTGATCCAGAGTCCTTGCCTAGGTTTGCTGCACTGCCTTCCTTGCAATGCACAGATGCGTTTACACCCAGAAATACAGTCTCACTTCTGCATGAGTACATATGCAGTACCACATACATGAGAAGACCTGCAGTTCAAGTTTCTAAATGTATTGGAAACCCTTTCCTGAAAACTGCTTGTTTTCTATCTAGGCTTTTCCATCACTCTTTGGGTGAAATAGCATAGGATCTATTATTAATCCTATATTTACTCTGATCCTAGTTGGAATTTCAAAACTGAGAGAACACCAGTGTGGCAGGAGGACCAGGAAGTCCAATAGTGCTTGACAGAAAAATCTCCTTCAGTTAAATTAATGTAGGATTAACCTCAGTCCACTGAATCTGCTCAGATGGTTTTCCTCTGTCTCTTCCAAACCCTCATTGCCTTTTGTGCAAAGAAATGGGAGTTTTTGGCAACATGCATTTTAAAGAACAGCCAGTGGGGCCTGTTGTTTCAAAGTTCAAACTGAGAGCCAGGCTGGTGTAGTGGTTAGAGGTTCAGACTAGGAAGTAGGAGGCTGGGGTTCAAATCCCCACTCAGTCACCTTGGGCCAGTCCCTGTCCATCAGACTAACCAACCTCACAGGAGAGTTGTTGTGAGGATAAAATGAAGAGAGGGAGAACTTCTCGCACCTTGGACAAAAATGAAGGGATATAAATGCAATTAACCAACAAAATAAAACACCGAACATCACTGCAAGTGGTGTGTACAACACCTTGACTCACTGGACGAAAAGTGAGGTATTATTATTATTATTATTATTATTATTATTATTATTATTATCATCATCATCACCTCCAATAAACTGTTACAGTGTTTAAGGCTCTTGTTCCAGGTTCAGGCCAGCTCATTATGCCCTCTTCCAGGATAGCTGGGGCTGATGGGAGTTGAAGTCCAATAGCATCTGACAGCCTACAGATTCCCTATTGCTATTGGAGACTATAGTGGTGCTACCATGCACACACCTGATGGTCTGAGAACCTATACACATATAGCAGGAGTCAGCAAACTTTTTCTTCACGGGGCTAGTTCACTGTCCCTCAGACCTTGTGGGGGGCTGGACTATATTTTGAAGAGAAAAAAAATGAATGAATTCCTATGCCCCACAAATAACCCAGAGATGCATTTTAAATAAAAGGACACATTCTACTCATGTAAAAACATGCTAATTCCCAGACTGTCTGCGGCCTGGATTTAGAAGGCCATTGGGCCGGATCTGGCCCCCGGGCCTTAGTTTGCCTACCCATGACGTTTAGCATTGTCATGTGACAAAGGGCCACATGGAGCTTCTCATTTGGTGAGTCCACGGAGTTGTCTCATGTGACTAACAGAAGCTCCCACAAGGTTTTTCCCAGCCCTTTCCCCTCAAATTAACTGGAGAGGGCAGAGATTGCCTCTTAGCACATTCTGTATGAATAATATGTGTCCTACTCAGCAATCCAGCATGCATTGGCTACCTAGTGTTGACCATTCATCCTGGCTTGACTTAAGGCCATAAGGACCTTTGGCCCTACAGATGTTGCTGAACTACAACTCCCAGCATAGCTGAGAGTTGTAAAATAATAATAATCATCATCATCATCATCATCATCATCATCATCATCATCAATGGCCACAATGGCTGGAGCTGATGGGAGATGGAGTCCATCAACACCTGGAAGGTCAAAGGTTCTCCAACTCTGTTAGATGCTGCTGCTATCCACAGTTTCTGTTGTTATGCTGATTGTTTTACCATGTTAGCTTTCCTTATCAGCTACCCATAAAATGTCAGTTATGGGCTGATATTTGAGCTTTTCCTCTATAGCTCTGTTGACAGTGCACAAGACATAATCTCAGGGTTGTGTGTTCTAGCCCCACATTGGGTAAAAGATGCTTTACAGGGAGTTGGAGTAAATGATCCTTGTGGTCCCCTCCCAATCTATTTTATCCAAGCTATTTTAGCTATTCAAGCTATTTATGCCTGTACAAATGTCTGTAAATATAAATAAATTCTTAGAGATACAGAAAGGAAGCTGGGTGGAGGGGAAACCAGCAAAGCAAAGGGGCAGGAGGCTCTGAAAAGCCAAACACCACACATAACTTAACTCCTAAACAGATGAATTGGGTAGATAAGCTGCTTTCCATTCAGAAGTTGCAAATGGCCTAGATCACGCTGGTTTCTGTCTCAGCATGTCCCTATGCCTCTGGGACTCTCAGCTGTCATGACCAAAATGGAAGATGCCAAGGGGCTGTGCAGGGGCTGTCTTGATGGAAAGTCTTATCGAGCAGCAAGCCTGCAGTTTCAGAGGGGGGGCACATGTTAAAACAATGGATTCTCTTGAAGTTTGGCCCCCACAGAGAAATTTTAATCAAAATGCAGAGATGGAGGAGAACTTGGGACAATCGTATCCTGATGTTTTCCTGCACAGTGGGCAGTTTCCTTGATAAGCCAGGGAGGAAATTACAAGATTGCTTAAATTCACACCGTAGGACATTCAGATGGGAGATTCCCCCGACCTTAATTGGGTTTGTGGAGCTAGATCTTGGAGGAAACCACATTCCTGAGCAAAGGAGCAAGCCACTATGAATTCAAAGAAGGTTTTGTCTGATTGTAATTAGCGGTGGGTGAACTGCTACCCTTGCCCTCCTTACACGATTTGGATCAGGTCTGCCAATTTCAGCTGAAAGTAGAGAGTGCTTTCACCCCACCTTGATTTCTAAAAGGATTCATAATGGCTGACCCCAATCCCCTCACTTTCCAATGCTTCCCCCCTTGGAACCAGCACAAGGCATTTTGCTGCCTGAGGCAAGACGTTGCTGTTCTCTGTTCTATGCACAGAGGCTCAGCAGACTCACAGCTGAAACTTACTTCAACACAGACAATAGGGCAGTGTCCTCAACTGAACCCGAGGGCAGCAGGCTAGCTTTGGCTTATGTCTTTGTCCTCCAGTGTTTTGTCATGCCGCTGCCCACCTGTTAATATTTGCCGCCCGAGGCAGTCACCTCCCTCACTCTACCTAATAGTAGGGCTGGTCTTCCCACTGCTGTAGCAGCAATCTCTCTTTCTCACCTCCTCCTCCTTTCTCTCTTGGTCCCCATGCACCTTGGGAGCAAGCAGAAGGGAGGTCTTTCTCCTCTTGCTGTTCTGGTGCCCAGAACACTTCCATGCTAGTAGTATAGGCACCTGGAAAAGGAGGAGAGGGGAAGAGAAATGCTGCCAAGGAGACGGAGGGAGATGGGAGAAAGTCCTGCCTGCAGGTTGGATTTCAAACCAAACTGGGAAGTAACCTGAGTGGTGTTGATCACAGCACACTCTGTGGAGCAACAAAGAACCACTGGCAGTGGAGGCTAGTCCATTGGGGCAAAGGGGAGCTGTGCCAACAAGCTCAGCCTGCTCTCACACATGCCTGCCTTCTTACTTACAAAGTTTCCTCCTCCTCCTTACTAGAAAAAACATAGGAAGCTGCCTTATCCCAAGTCAGATCCTTGGTCCATTTTGCTTAGTATTTTCTACACTGGCAGTGGACTCTCCAGGATTTCAGGCTGGAGCCTCTCCCAGCCCTACCTGGAGATGCTGAGAATCAAACCTGGGGTTTTCTGTATTACAACCTTTCCCCATAGAGCAGGCATAGGCAAACTCGGCCCTCCAGATGTTTTGGGACTACACTTCCCATCATCCCCGACCACTGGTCCTGTTAGCTAGGGATCATGGGAGTTGTAGTCCCAAAACATCTGGAGGGCCGAGTTTGCCTATGCCTGCCATAGAGACTACAACCCTCGTCATTGTCTCCGACTCCACCTAGCATTGGTCTCCCTGCCTTCTGCCCAATCAGTCCCAATGGCCACCAGCCAGCACTGAGAACCAGCCTACTCCATCTTCTCTGTGACAACCCTTCAGATATTTGATGGCAGGGTACGGCGTCTCCCCTAATCGAATATCAGTATCCAATGACAACAGCAAAACTCTAATCAACATCGTAATTTAATCAAGGGCAATCACACTGCCCCAGTGTGCATGTGCTCACAACATATGTAAGTGAGCCCAATATTTCCTTGGGTGGCCAGGAAGTGTGTTATTTAGGGACTGTTAAGCACCCTTGTGGTGGGCAGTGGGGAGAGAAGAATGAATTTTGCCTTTGGGCAGCTCCCTGTCACTTGTGGCTTTGCAGCTGAGTGTGGGGAACATTTGATTTTTTCCCCTTCCCCTTGTGTCACCTGGTGATGACGAGGGGGCGAAGTGTAGATTGATAATTATTCTGGCATTGATTATTCCACTCCAAGGGCTGCCAATCTCTTTCTGAGTCAGTGAAAGAGAGAAGAAGAAAATAAAATCAAATAAATCATCTGAGCCCCCACAGCACTCAGGAGATGAAGGGACCCATCTGGCTCTTGCTCCCCTCCCCCCCGCTCACCCACCACCACTGGAAAGGCTGGCTAGAGCGCCACCTGGTGGTGTGACCCTGGGCATAAGCCCCTACTTCATTTTTTCAGTCTTTTGCTCTCTGCAAGGAAAGCACCCCATGTCCCCTGAGTCTTTTGCCCATCCTTCAGAATTTTAACCAGTCAGAGGAGGTTTTTGAAGTTGGTTCAGTGAGACGCTGTGTCTCAGACCTTCTCCCAGGGCCTTATTAAAATGCAGACTGCAAATTCAGATACTGTAAACAAGGTCACTGGAGAATGAAGATCAACAGAGTGCAAGCGCAAGTAATGCAGAGTATTAATATTCCGATGCGTGAGCCCGTCCTAAATATTTTATCAGGCTAAGCTTCTCTCTCTTTCTCTCTTTTTGTATAGAGGCCTCCTTCCTCTACTCTTCCTCCTCTTTACCCCTCCTCTTGAGCTCCTCCATCTCCCCTGCTCTGCTTTTCAGTAGCAATGTTGCACAACATCCCCCCACCAAACACACTTTCAGTTTCAGCAAAGGCTTGAAATGTATGCAAAAAATTTGCACCCATCTCCCTCTCTCTCTGTTGTGCATGCCTTTGCATGCTAGAGGAGAGGACTTGTGGAGAAAGGGAGCAGACCTTACAGTGGCATGCTTACGTCCCCCAAATGCATTCGGGCAACCCGCCTTCCTCGCTCCCAGTAACAAAGAAGGCAAGAATGGAACCCAAGAACATAAGAGGAGCTTTCTGGAACAGGACAGTGACCCAACTAGTCCAACACCCTATTATCACAGTAGACAACCAGATGTTGTTGTTGTTTAGTTATTTAGTTGTGTCCGACTCTTCATGACCTCATGGACCAGAGCACGCCAGGCACCCCTGTCTTCCACTGCCTCCCGCAGTTTGGTCAAACTCATGCTGCTAGCTTCAAGAGCACTGCCCAACCATCTCGTCCTCTGTCGTCCCCTTCTCTTTGTGCCCTCAATCTTTCCCAGCATCAGGGTCTTTTCCAGGGAGTCTTCTCTTCTCATGAGCTGGCCAAAGTATTGGAGCCTCAGCTTCAGGATCTGTCCTTCCAGTGAGCACTCAGGGCTGATTTCCTTCAGAATGGATAGGGTTGATCTTCTTGCAGTCCATGGGACTCTCAAGAGTCTCCTCCAGCACCATAATTGGACAAAGACAACAGACAACCAGATGCTCAGCGGGAAAACTTGCAAGCAGGATCTGAGTACAAGAGCAGCCTCCCATGAGTGGTCATCAGAATTGCTGATTAGAATCATTCATGTTTTTTGCCACTACAAGTGGATAGTGCAATGGGGTTCTTCCACTTGACCAGCCTCCTTCCAGCTGAGTCGCTGCTGCATACCGGGACAGAAAGGAAGCAGCTTCAAGTTTGGCATGGTGCAAACACACTGGCAGACCCAATGTTTGCACCATGCCAATGTTTGCACCATGCAAGCATTCTCCTTCTACCACATTGGTGCTCCATCAACCTCAACACCACCTCACCCCACCAGTAGCAGGGACTCTGCAGTAGGGAGGCCAGGTTAGTAGGACAGCCACACGGCACCATCATGCTTCCTGCAACAAAGAGGCCCAAAGATTGAATGCAGCTTTCCAGGTTTCTCTATTTAGTTCTTGGGATTCTCACTAGATACCCCCTGCCAGGCCTCACCTCTTCACTGGTCCTGCCTTCCTTGATTGGCAGGAGTGTGTCCTATAATTGTGGCAATGCCTGGATGGAGGACAGAGAGGGATGTGTGTGGAGAAACTCTTGGCTTTTTTGTAGAGAAACTCTGTGCCTACTGTAGAAAACTAAGTATCCCATCCATGGCTCCACCCACCTTCGTCCACGACCACACTCACTGTTAGCATGCACCACCCCTCCCCAGGAGATTATCCATGACTGGAAGGAGTCCCTACTTCTGGACGTGGCTCCCTTCCAGGGTTCTGTTGCACAAACAGCAGTGATGCACTTCAGTAATGTTGGAATCCAGGATTCAGCGCTCTTACAGACTTACCCTCTTCTGTTAGAAAGTAAGACATATTTGGTGGGCATGCAGAATAAAGAGTATGGGGAAATGATATATAATGAGATTTTTAAAAAGTTTTTCAAAAAACATGTCCCCAGAGGCATTTCATCTGGGAATGGTGCAGACAGAGGTGTCCACGAGCCAGAAAAAAAACTTATTTATATATGCAACTACAGTGGTACCTTGGGATGCAAACGGGACCCGATCCGGAGCCCCATTTGCATCCCAAATGGAATGTAAGATGCAATGGCGCGCCTGTGCATGCACGGGTCACATTTCGCTGCTTCCGCGCACGCATGTGACATCATTTTGAGCGTCTGCGCATGCGCGAGTGGCGAAACCTGGAAGTAGTGTGCACTGTTACTTCCAGGTTGCCGCGGAGCGCAACTTGAATGCACTCAACCCGAAGCACATTCAACTCGAGGTATGACTGTATAGGAGCTGGGATTTTGTTAGCCCAAAAGTGGAGTGAGAAAGAGGAACAGCGGTTTAAAATGATAGAATATGCAGAATTAGCAGGCCTAACCAGCAGAATAAGAGAGCAAGAAGATCAAGTATATAAAGGGGAGTAGGGAATCTTTGTGGAGTATTTGGAAAACAACTGTAAGCAAGTGAAAATGCTAGCAGGATTAAGGTAAATTCAACAATATAACACACAGTAGAGATATATAATCGGGGGGGGGGGGGACTAAATTATTATTATTTTTTGTTCTTAGAATATGCAAAAATTATGGGAAAATTTAAAGAACCATGGAAGGGGAAGGAGGGGAAGTTGGTGAATGTATGACTACAATGGTGGATATTTAATGATGGAAATGTATATTTGAAAAATTTCAGTAAGAATATTTTTTTTTTTTTAAAGTAAGGCGTATCACTTCAAAATGTGCTGAGCATGCCCTGTTGCATTGTGGGTCCATTCTGTTCATTTTCCTGAGTGGGTTCCAGGACATCTGCCCTAAAGCCCTTCCATGAGTGTACTGGAGGGAAGAAGAGGCAGCCCTTTCCATTCTTTGTGCTCTCAAATTGACTGGCAATCTGTTTCTCTGTGTGACTTTTGGCTTATACCACAGAGCCCCTTTGATTCACGCTGTGCATTCAGTATACCTGCATCAAAGTGCAGAAGGAGCTGACTTTTCATTCAGGAATCTTTCAAGTAGAGCTGAAAGCAGAAGTTTGACATACATTGCTGGTTTTGGAGAAGTTCAGGTTTCAAATTAGGGCACAAAGTCTCCTGAAATAAGTCCAGGTGTGTGTTTGTGTGTGTGTGTGTGTGCGTGCACACACACACACACACTCACCTGTATCTCTTCCTATATGTGTAATACTGCTATCATGCTGTAGTTTGTGTGGCCGCTGACAGATGGTGTTGTGAAATACAGTGGGGTGACAGACTCCCAAGAGCTGTTCAGCTTCACTGGGTCATAACAGTAGAGTTGGAGAGTGAGAAGTAGGACAGGAGAAGTGGGAGATGCAGGTAGGTACGATGGGTGGGCTTCAGGGGAAGGACAGCTCCCCAGCAACTATCCTGCTCTGCCACCACTGCTCACCTCACACCTCAATCCACAAACAGTTGGGTTTTTGCTTCAGCAGCATCAGAGGCCAAAGAGGAAGGAAGTGGAGCAAAGAAATGGAGGCAGGTGGCCCAAGAATCTACAGAGGAATAGTCAGGACAGGACCGCTCCCCAACAGCCATACTACTCTGCTGTTGCTTCCTGTTGCTTCCTCCTCCTTGATCTCCATCACTGAGGCTGAAACGGCACTGAATGCCTTGCAGAAATGTCCCCCAGAAACACAGAACTTGTAGGAAGAGCTGTGGCTCATTGGTAGAGCTCCTGCTTTGCATTCACAAGGTGCCAGGTTCAATCCCTCGCATCTCCAGGTGGGGCTGGGAACCGTGGAGAGTTGTTACTACTCAGTGTAGACAATATCAAGCTAGATTTAGCAGTGGTCCAAGGCAGCATCCTATGACCTTTGTGGGAAATGGTTAGAATTCTGAGCTTGTATGGTACCAAAGTGCTGCGCCAAAAAGCACAGAACAACCCTTCTGCAGTGCCATAAATCCAACTCAATGGTGTAATGTTGGAAAGTGTCAATCCCTACTCCTACCTGGGTAGTTATCTTTCCACAAGGGCCGACATTGATGCTGAAATCTAACATTGCCTGAGCTCTGCGAGTGCAGCTTTCTCCTGATTGAAGTGCAGAGTGTTTGAGGACTGGGACATTCACAGGGAAACCAAAATGCTTGTTTACAAAGCTATTGTACTACCAACCTTACTGTATGCTTGTGAAACATGGACCGCTTATAAATGCCATCTCCAACTCCTGGAAAGATTCCACCAACGGTGTCTCTGAAAATTTTTACACATCACTTGGGAAGATGGGCAAACTAATACCAGTGTACTGGAAGAAGCAAAGATCACCAGTGCTGAAGCAATGATTCTTCAAAATCAACTTCGTTGGATTGGTCATGTTGTTTGGATGCCTGATTATCGTCTTCCAAAGCAACTATGGAAAGCATAATGCTGGTGGTCAACAAAACTGGTTTAAAGACTCTCTCAAGGCAAATCTGAAAAAAAAATGTAGTATATGTTAGAATTCTAGCCCGTCTCAGAGGTATGTGCCTATCTGTTCAGGCACCGGCTGAATTTCTTAGACCTCCCTCCGGCGACTCCCGGCTGGAAAAAACATACGAGGTCCGTTCCGGCGATTTTCCTCAGGTTGTGAGAAAAACACACCAACTGCTTCTCCTCCTCCCTGTTCCCTGCATGTCCCCAGGGAGGGGAATCAGACACAGACAGAAACGTGTCTACATGTCTTTATTTGTGTCTTCAGCAGTCATTCAGTAAAGATGTCTGCTCTCTTCAACAAAAAGAGAGGAACTCCAACTCATGTACATCCTGTACAGGTCATATGACAAACCCACTGAGCTAACATCCGGTGCTCAGTTCAGAATGGACTGCCCCTTTGTTCCCATGGCAACAGTCACAAACTTCCTGTTTGGCTTTCCAGCCACATGCAGCAGACTGAGCTGCTTTAGCCTTTGCTTGCTGCAGCATTGGTGCTTTAGAATAACAGTATAAACACTGACAATTTAGAAACACTGGCCTGCAAGTGCTCTAGTTGGAGAACAGCCTTTACCAAAGGTGTCATGGGCTTTGAAGAAAACTCAAACAAAGGATGAAAGGGAGAAACGAGCTAAGAGGAAGGTACATTTGGCAAATCCTCACCATGATTGACTTCTGTTCAGAAACCTATGTCCCCACTGTGGAAGGACGTGTGGATCCAGAATTGGCCTCCAAAGTCACTTATGGACTCACTGTTAAAACTGTGTTCATGGAAGACAATCTTACTTGGCTACGAGTGATCACCAAAGAAGAAGAAATAGAAGATGCAAACTACACTTTGGTAATTGACATGGGGCACATTCACCTGGTTTCAGTTTTCATTTGTTAATTAATCCCCAGAGGTATGAATAACTTTGCCACTCAGGGCTCCCTTTTTCCTCAATCATATTGTTTGGTAGGGCAGTTTTATCCTGTGGCGGAAAAAGCAGGGGGGTTATTGGTTGCCTTTGTCTTTGTTTTTATTATGCATTTTGTGTTTTTTATATTGTTAATTTATGTTGTGAACTGCCCCTGAGATCTACAGGTACTGTAGAGGGCAGTATACAAATGTAATTGATTGATTATTATTAACAACAACAACAATAATTAGCTGTTCATAGAAGCTTCCATTTTATTTCAGATGCCCCAGGTGCCATATCATTCTGAAGAATTGTGTTGGTGGTAGTGGTGGGGAATTAAGGTAAAGGTAAAGGGACTCCTGACCATTAGGTCCAGTTGTGGCTGACTCTGGGGTTGTGGTGCTCATCTCACTTTATTGGCCGAGGGAGCCAGCGTACCGCTTCCGGGTCATGTGGCCAGCATGACTAAGCCACTTCTAGCGAACCAGAGCAGCGCACGGAAACACTGTTTACCTTCCCGCTGCATTACTTGCATTTTGACGTGCTTCCGAACTGCTAGGTTAGCAGGAGCAGGGACCGAGCAATGGGAGCTCACCCCGTCGCAGGGATCCGAACCACTGACCTTCTGATCAGCAAGTCCTAGGTTCTCCAGTTTAACCCACAGCGCCACCCGCGTCCCTTGGTGGGGAATTAGCCACTACCAAAAAGAAAAAGGTATACAACAGTGAACCAACCTTTCTTTCTTACCATACTCTGGAATGATGCAATGACCAGGCCATTATGGGTAAATATAATATGACAGCCAGCAAAAAAACAAGCCCAAAGAAGGAGCCCCAGTGTGTGCAATGAAAGAAATGCAGGGATGGGGGAAAGTGTGACTGTCTAGATGGTGTCAAACTCTAGCTTCCCTGAGCATCAGTTCACATGACCAATAGCCAGGGATCATAGGAGTTGTTGTCTATCTATATGTGAAGTGCCAAAGGTTCAGCATTGGGGGGAAAAGATATTCTAATTTGGAATTCCTGCCCAGGCAGAAATTTACATGGTGGGAATCACAGAATCGTTCATACTAGTTTGGAATCCTGAGGTGACGCCAGTGGCGGATTTATATATAAGCTAAACAAGCTATAGCTTAGGGCCCCACTCCCTTGGGGGCCCCGAAAAAAATTTAAGGGGGGAAAAACTGGGTGTACATTTCCAAAATATAAGATAAAAAACAAATAAAATAAAACCTACATACAGCAACAGTGTTTTGTGTTGTGTAGGCTCCTATGATGTAAGTAACGGGCCCTGCCTGCTAGAATATCACTGGTTTGCTCATTTCTATATATAGGCTGCCTACATTCTGCATGTGCAAACGGCTTTAGATACCTATTAGGTCCATAAATTACCATATAGCATATATTCAACATAAAAAACAGCAACAATTTGTTGTTGACAAAGGACAGCTGGACATATAAAGGGCCCCATTGCTTTCAGTAGCTTAGGACCTCATCAAATCTAAATCCAGCCCTGGGTGACTCTGTCCCTTTTTCTCTAGAACAGGGTTGAAGAACTTGTCGCCCTCCACTGACTGCTGTACTCCAATTCCCATAATCCCTGATAATTGGTGGTTATCAGTGGAAATGATGGGAGTTGGAGTTCAACAGCGTCTGAAGGTCACAGGTTGCCCACCCCTGCTTTAGAAGCAGCCAAAAGACACATCTACAGTGGCTTTGCAATATGCAAATACATCTAAATATAATGGATTGATTGATTGTTTAAAAGTCAGATCACTGAACAATTACAATTAAAAGCATTTAATTGGCTGACAGCTCTCGTCTGAAAAAAATGAATGTTTTTCCCCTCGAACGACCTTTCCAATGTGTGTTTCCCCCCCTCTTTTCCCTCACAAAAAAGTGTATATTGATGGCGAGATCATAATTGCATTTCAAAGGAATATTTTTTTGAAATATTTCTTGAAATATTGCAATATCCTGAAAGAATGCCAAAAACTTCTCGTTGTGCCAAGCCCAAGGTCCCATTGCCTGGAAAGCAAATTGTCTTTATGAAAGAAAATGGGGTTTCTGGCCAAGAACAAGCATGTTAATATGCAACCTGGATTTATGGACTACTTCCCCAGTAATTGGTGTCTGCAAAGATCGACATATTCGATCATAAATAGTAAGCTAGATACAGAATTGCTCTGTAATTGTAATTCTTCATGATATCTGAGTGTCTTTTAATGCACGGTGTGGAATTACGGCTCCCGTGAGGAGTTGAAATGTCAGTAAAATGCTGAAGAATAATAATTGTGGTTATTGGATTGTCAGCACTCGCTCCTCCTAGGGTCCATCTCAGGTTCTGCAGCATAACCAGCTGGGCCCAATGTAAACATGGCTAGATCAGTTGTTTCATCGTGATAAGGATGAACAAATCTTGTCAATTTCAGTGATGGAATTCCTTCTCTGCAGAGTTGCATCTGGCACCCTCAGAGAAAACTGAAGATGGACCTCTCTACCCTGACTTTTGACACCTGAGATGTGTGCTTTCAGAACCCATCTTTTCCCTGTAATTTATTTTAACCCTTTTAATACTAAGTTTTAAATTGTTGTAACCCTTCCTGGGACCTGCTGGTGAAGAGTGGATGGTAATAATAGTAACAACTATTATTTATCGTATGTCTGATCTTCAATTCATTCAATGCATTCTCCTAGGGTTGCCATATTTCCAACAGTGAAAATCCAGACAGAAAAGAGTTGTTGAGCAAAGAGTTTTTTGGCAAAGTTGTTGAGCTATTTTTATGTCCAGATTTTACCGGACTCTTTTTTTGCCATTTTCCACCTGGACACTGCTACTGAGTGCAGTATTCTGGATATGTCCAGGAAATTCTGGACGTATGGCAACCTTGATTTTGCAATTTATTTATTTTTTAATAAGATTTGCATGAACATGTTAACGGGCTATTTCAATATAAGCATTCTTAATGTAATTTTGCCCTTTTACCTACATTTGGGCAAGCAGTTTCCCTTAATATAATGCATTTGTGTATATTATTTTCATTAATGTGCATGCCTGGGTGTATACTTTCCCCAATATATATACATTTGCAATGTTTGGTTAGAGAACTGTTTTGCCAAACACCCCTAGCAGATACAAGGTGGACCTTGGGGCTTGTGCACACTTCTAATTTTTACAAGCAGTTTCCCCTAATGCTTGTGTGATATGTCTGTAGTTTTCCCTTCACAGGGCTATAGTTCTTAGGTTGCTTACCAAAGGGATGCAGGTGATGCTGCGGTCTGAACCACTGAGCATCTTGGGCTTGTCAGTCGGAAGGTCAGAGGTTCAAATCCCTGCAACAGAGTGTGCTCCTGTTGCTCTGTCCCTGCTCCTGCCAACCTAGCAGTTTGAAAGCATGCCAGTGCAAGTAGATAAATAGGTACCACTGCGGTGGGAAGGTAAATGGTTTTTCCGTGTGCTCTGGCTTCCACCTGTTGCACCAGAAGTGGTTTAGTCATACTGGCCACATGTCCCAGAAAGCTGTCTGTGGACAAACACCAGCTCCCTCAGCCTGAAAGTGTGATGGCCTGGGATTCCGATTCAGAGGCTGAACCAGAGGAATCCCAGCCTGCACAGGAGTCCCTGCCTCCAGGGCCGGCTGAACTGGGGCAAGGGCTAGATTCTGAGGAGCCTGCACCTGTGTCAGATTCTCAGGAGCAGGCACCAGGTGTAACCATTATGGCCCCAGAGGTGCTTGAGGACTCAGTGTCTACAGGTGAGCCTCCCCCGGGGCCCAGTAACCCTTCGGCCTCTCCTGAACTGCAGAGGCTTAGGGCAGAGAGGCGAAGGGAACTGGTTGCTCCCAGGAGGAGTGCTCGCCTTAAGGCCAGGGGAGGCGGGGCTCCTGGGGGCCGGGACTGCCCCTGGCCTTAGAGAAGATAAAGGTCAGTCAGCCCGGTCCCAGGTTGCGGGAGCAACGTCGTTGTTGAGTACCTGTTCTTACCCGGACCTAGACCTGAATCTCCAGTGTTCCTGTTCTTCGCCCGGCTTCCTGCTTCTGACCTTCCAGCGTTCCTGTTCCCGCTCGGCTCCCAGCTTCGGACCTTCCAGTGTTCCTGTTCCCTGCCCGGCCTCCTGCTCCTGACCTTCCAGCGTTCTTGTTCCCCGCCCGGCTTCCTGTTTCTGGTCTTCGAGAGTTCCTGTCCCTGCCCAGCTCCCTGTTTCGGACCTCGCCTCACATCTTGTGAACTCTGACTACGGTAACAGTACCTTCCCCCCGGGACCAGCACAGAAAGTGAGATGAGTGCCACAACCCCATAGTCACCTTTGACTGGACTTAGCTGTCCAGAGATCCTTTACCTTTTACCTTTTTACCAAACTAAAACATCCATGGACCACACAGGAAAAGAGAGCAGCTGATGATATGAGCTCCTTTCTTTCTTATTTGTGTGGGGTTCGAAGGACACTAGTTGGGGACTTTGGATGCTTATCACAGTTGCATGTCCTGTGGCAAATATTATAATTACAATAATAAAAATCAATCTGTTCTAGGTCACATAATATCACTGGACAATATAACCCATGTACATGGACTGGTATAAAATCTCCAGAGATTCAGGACAAGGTTTTTCCCCTAGTCCTTCTTGGAGCTGCCAGGGATTGAACTTATGATTTTCTGTGAGGTAATTCATCTTCACCTTCTTCACCTTCTGAGATCAGATCTCTCCAGCTTCCTCCTTGGGATAATGGTTGTGCTCCAAAACATTTGGAAAGACACTTTTTCATTCCACGTGAGGGAAACTCAGGCACAGAGCGATGGCATTGGTTTCCTGTTAAAATGGTCCTGATTTAAGCATGCTACAACCAGTTTTTAAAAAGGTATTATGATCCACAGGTTCTTGAACAATAAAAATGTGAATACTGAAGGATTGAAAAAAGAAAAAAGAAATCCAGAAACAGTGGTTAATTACCTGCCTCTGTGAATCAGAAGGGTTGAAGGCTAGTTTTCATTTGAATCTCTTTTCCCATGATGAATACAAGCTGCTAAAAAAGACCAGTGGGTCAAAATGCAGTTGTATGTGTGGCAACCTATAAGCAATTAGTAAATCAAAATCTTCCCCATAACTGTGGAATGAGTAAATTTAGTAATCTGTGAGGTGATAGGTTTATGTTTTGATGTATAGGCAGCAATATATTTGTGACAGCATTTTATTAGTTTGTAGAAAATACCAAGCCAAGTCATTATATATTCTCAGAAAAGTTTAAAAGTTGGTTACTTGTAATTAAATAGGTATTGTCATTTTGACTTTGAGGATTTGTGTCCAATTTCTCAGTGTAGAGCTTTGAATATTTGGGGGTTTTAATTTATCTTCAGGGTGTGGGAAGAGCAGCTCATCCATTGGCCCCTCTCCCACTCCATCCCCCATTTTGCAAGAGTTTGATATACTGATCTACTCCCCTCCTGCAGCTTGACACACATCCTGTGATTATTCTGATGTGCAATACAGTTTTGCTGTGCTGCTCGGCTTAGTGAGGCGTTCTTTATAAGGCGATAAACGGTTCTCTTCCTGTCAGGCAAGTCCTGTGACCTTCTTCAAAAGTCTGCAAGCAGAAGGCTCGCTGCAAGAGTGCACAGACCTTTCAAGCACACTCTGCCTCAAAGGTCACACCATGCACACGGTAGGTTTCCTTTGGCAGAAAGTTTACTCACAGCTTCAGTGAGTTACTCGTTCCTAATGCAGGCAGAGGAGGGATGAAGCTTGCTTTGGCCTTTGTATTATATCTCATTCTGTGAAGACTGGAGACATTTCCAGACATCAGGTTGGATGCAAAATGCCCTTGGGCTCACAGAGGGACTGTTCTACATCTCGCACTAAAGCAGAGGATGAGCAAGCTGTAGCTCTCCAGAAGTTTTCCACCATTTTCTATTCTTGACAAGTCCGCTCACCTTTTCTGGTGGACGGCGTTGTGGCCAGGCATCCAGGCCCCTGCAGTGATCTGGTGCGGGGCAGAGATTGACACCCCCTCATTGCCATCTGGGCCGCATAGTTGGCCCTGGGTGGAGCCCTGCCCAAGGGTGGCCGGACTGTCTAGTCAGTGCCGGTGGGAGGTGTGGCCACGGAAAATTTGAACTGCAGTGTAGCTGGGGAGCCCTCCTTTCTCGCCCTTCGTCAGATCTCCCAACCCACTCACCCTCTTTTTTATGCTTTGCTATGACAAAACCTTGTTATGGACGAATGTCAGCTGCCATATTGTTGGGGCCAGGTAGGATTTTTTTTCTGCTTGGCAAATTGGCACCAGCCATTTGGTTTTCACCTATCTTGTAGCAACCATCACAACTTTGTGATGTTAGTAAGGTAAGCCTTTGTTTGTATGGAGGGAAGGTTCTGTCTGATGCCCGGACATGGGCTAGTGCCATGCCACGACCCCAGTGGGGACCCCTTGGGGTGCCCCTATTTGATGTAAGTCGTAGGGCTCCCCTATTGGTGGTTTAACCTTAGATGGATTCCCTGCAGATGGGTGGGAGTCAAGATGTAGCCTGGCTTCCCCCAACGCCTAAGCCAAACCACTCACATCTGTAACCAATAAAGCTGTGGTGGGTCACGGGACCTTGGCACACAATTGAAAAATCAGGTATACACCCTTGATATATGTGCAAAATTAATACAGGCAGCAACTGTTTTAAGCATGTCTGATATGGGCACTAATGCAGCACGCCGAACCAGGAAGTGACCTGAAAAGTCACAAAAATATCACAAAAAGGGGTGGAATGCAGTGGGGGTGAAATGGGGTCTTTGCAGGCTTTTTCAATGGGTATTCTGATTATTCATGGTTTCATGGAAATGTGCAGTGCCTCAAAATGTAACTCCCACTCAATCAGGGGACTACAACTCCCATAATCCCTGATCATTGGCTGAGCTGACGCAGTCTGATGGGAGTTGGAAGTCAACAGCATCTGGAGAGATGGTGCTTCCCTATTCCAGATACAGAGTCTTGGATCCTAACTTTTCACTCCACAAAGAGAAGGAGCTTCTGTTCATGGAAGCAGCATTCCTTTCATGGCAATGCCTTCTGTTCAAAAATTGAGAAGTTTGGCTCCAAGGCGATGTCTTGGCCAGGAAATAATTAAATGGTGACAGCCCTATGTTCACTAGATTCTAATATCTAGGTGCCATTCAATTTTTACCTAGCTTATTGAAAGTCATTCTGCTATTTGACTTCTTATCTCTTTGAAAACCCCTGTGCAGAGATAGTATAGCTTCTCAGCCAGGTGTCACACCTTTATACAGCCATCAGCATCCTGTCTTTTGAGCTATCCCTATGATTGATACTAGCCTTCGGGTCTTCATGGAGACTTGCCATGGAAACTTAGCAACACAAGAATTAAAAGAAATGATGAGGTACCAGAGGAAGATCATTACCAGTGAAACCTTGTAACCGCCTTCCATTAGCACTGTCAGGAATTTCAAAGTGGATCGCTTTAAGTAGGTCATTTTCAGTTCAAGGCCTGATTTAGAAGCAAATACAAATGTGGTTTAAACAGGCTGTGAGTTCACAGTGAAGATGGATTCCAACTGATTTAGTCCCAACAGGTCTTCAAATGGGTTGTAGATTGGTTCAGAAGAGTGTGACGAACTCACCAGAGGAATAATGGGTTACATCCAATTTACTCAGAATAAACCTGTGGGAATGAATGGACATTGAGTCCACCTATTTCTTTGGAGCAGCTGCATGTGGAGGAGCAGGGAAGCAAACCTGGTTCACCAGATAACGAGTCCACTGCTCTTAACCACTACACCACACTGGCTCCTTGTAGGGTTTTTTTTTAGTTTTTGCTTTCGTGGGTGGGATAAGGAACAGTCATTTCTGTTAGAGAGCTCTGTCTGTCCCTGCTCTCACAGAACTGCAGTCTCCAGGCTTTCCTGGAGAGAAAAACCTGTGACAGCAACACAGGTTAAGCTTCGAGCACTTGTAAAAGCTAATTTCTCTACAACTGAAGTGTAACCTTGAGAGGAGATGTGTGGATAATTGAGTGACAAATGCACATTTATTGCTGGTGCACACACACCCTGACCTGAACTTCACAGCATTCCTGGTGCCTCATTTTCCCCTTCCACTACATCAGGAAGACTAATTTCTCCCTTCTCTGCAGGCTGCTGGAGGGTTAATTAGTCACTGGCTGCTTAGTTCTTGGTTGAGGTGAAGTAAGACGAATTTATGATTAATAATGCTCCATTGGCAAAGAGCTTAGCGGGAATCAAAGAAGGATTAGACATTTATATGAGCACACAGACTATCAGCTGCTACATTAAGTCTGATGGAAAGCCAGAGGGGGGGGGGACCTTTCAGACAGGGCCAAAGACCCAACAGAGTTTTCCTTGAGATTTGGGAGAGATTTTCCTCTTTCAGAGCAAGAAAGAGCCTAGCTATACATTCAGACGATTTGGAGCCTTCCCAAAAGGTAGGATTGAGCAAATCTGTCAATCTCAGTTTCCCATTTTTCCAGACTTAAATTCAGCCCTCCACATTTCCACATCAGTTTGTGGTGGTGTTGTTGTTTTTTTTAAAAAAAAATCCTCATGAAAATTCACCAGCATTTTAGTATGAATTTCTCCTAATACGCACGTTTCTGTGCAATTTTGCATAATATAAACATTTTTGTAAAAAAATCTCAAATAAAATGCATTTTTGTCTGTTATTTGCACTGCTACATGTATTTTATGCACACTTTACAGCAGTGTGTGCATTTTTGTACACTTTGGCTGGAGGACTGCATTGCAAATTTCGGAAATTGTACATTTCAAAGAATGGCTGTATTTCATTCCTCACACTGTTTCAGGAAGTGTGGATTAGGAAGGTTTGAATTAAATGGAATTCCTCTCACCACCTTCAGTTCCTAGCAGAAGAACCAGTTCGTGGTTTTAGAATAAGCAATCCCAGTTCCTTGCATGTTTGTAGGTCCTTAAGCTTCAGCTGACACAGGTTTGGATACGCTTTACAAAAAAAGAGAAGGAAAAGGAAAAGGGTTCACATCCTTAAATTTCACATGGTTCGGGAGCAGAGTTTTCTCTGGGACAAGGCACTGAAAAATGTGGCTGTCCAAAACGGAACAGCTGCTGGGTCAAGTAATGGAACATAATGAATAAAAATCCATTCGCCCAAAAGGAAATGGGATTGGGAGAGAGAAGAAGAAGAAAGTAAACTCAGGCACCAGTTCCAGGGGCAGAATTATTGTAATGACCAGCTGGTGTGGAAAGGGCTCAAGGAGAGGAGGAACCAAAAGCTGTTGGTCTCTCAGTTGAGCTGATGGCGAAGCTCTGCAGTCCCACCTCTCCCTCTGCTGCTGCCTGATGGAATGGCTGCTGATACAAGGTGGCAGTTGCCAGAGAAACCTGATGAAGCTGATCTCTCAGCAAAGCTGATGGAAGAGTCTTGAAGTCTCATATCTCTCCCTCTCCGGTAGCCTGGTAGAATGGCTGCTGATGGATGACTGGGGAGGGAGGAGCCTGAGGGAGATGGTCTCTCAGCAGAACTGATGACTACATCCCGGTGTGCTCCGTTCTTTCCTTTCTGCATGCACATGAGTTTATTCCATACCCCCCACATTTCCCTACCTTAATTTCTGCATTGTGTTTGAGTTGTCACACAATGTAAAAGCCTCTTCTAGACTACTCACAGAATACAGGGCATGTTCAGTGCTCATGTCCATGTTCTCTGATTCCAGAAGAACAAAAATCATTTGCATCCCCCTTAATTGGGATTACTCCTGGGAAATTGCAGGAATAACATGATGAAATTTGGAGTGGTATAATGGCATTCAATTATTTCCTGTGAGTTTCATTGGGGGGGGGGACTCTTGGGGAAGCTGAGTGCGGAAAGGATTTGGGAGTAGTGATGTTGTCCAGTGATATGGGTCATTGAGTCACACTGTGCTGCTGGTGTGAATGAAATATAGCACCCATATCTGTACACAGGGGTGCCAATTTGAATGAAATATTGTGGGGGCCAGGTAAACCCTGTCCCACATCACTGATCACAAGACGTGGCACATGAACACCATTTGAATGGCAATGCCAATCAACTGGAGGGGGTGGCTCCCTATAATAATAATAATAATAATAATAATAATAATTTAGTATTTATACCCCGCCTATCTGGCTGGGCTTCCCCAGCCACTCTGGGCAGCTTCCAACCAAATATTAAATTACAGTAATACATCGAACATTAAAAGCTTCCCTAAACAAGGCTGCCTTCAGATGTCTTCTAAATGTTTGGTAGTTGTTGTTCTCTTTGACATCTGGTGGGAGGGTGTTCCAGAGGGCGGGAGCCACTACCGAGAAGGACTTCTGCCTGGTTCCCTGTAAATATTTTATTGGGGGGCCCAAAAAGTACCTTGGCCCTTAGGAAATGACTCTGATGCTTGTATATCACTCAGAGACCAGAGTTCCCAGTAAAGAGGGATTGCTAAATCACTCTGGCAACTGTAGCTCAGGGTGGGGTATGTTGAGATACTTAACAAGTCTCAGCACCCTTAACAAACCACAGCTCCCATAATTCTTTGCAGGGAGTGGCATCATAGTTCTTTAAGTGTGTATGTGGCCACAGTTCCATAATAGTAATGCAATGTGAAAAGACTATTAGAAAATAGACAGGAGCACTAGCACTATAAGAAGGAAAACTAACATAATATTTCCATCTGAATGCATGCCCCATCTCTCTCTCACACACACACCTATAGCCTCATGGAAAGTGAGATGAACTGGGTTATGTCTGGGTAGCAGGTAACCATATGAAGGTTTGCTCTTGCTCCTTCATGCCCTTTCCCCTCCTTTCTAGCACTGCTCAACCAAGCACAAGTCAAATATATTTATTCAGAAGAAACCAATTTGAGGAGATCATCAAAACATGTTTGCATCAACCTTGGGGCACCACCAGTCTTGTCCTGGTGATCAGGGGATATCAGCTCCCGTTCTGCAACCCAGAGATCTATGAAAAAATCATGAGCTTCTTTGCTTCTCTTTCAAAACTTTCTTCAATAGATCTTGGAGGACAGCTTGATTTGTAGGTTACCAGTGAGCCCTAAAGCTAAAAAAAAAAATTTAAAAAATGAAGTGCTTTTCTTTGCTTAAAATTAAAAGTGAGCCAAAATGACTCACCGTTTCTCATTTTCAGCTGCACAGAAAAAGCCCCCACTCTTGAGAGTTTTTCCAGCTCTCCATTTGAAAGTGTTCCCTTGTTCATCTGAATTGCCCTTCCTTGCCCTCATTATGCAGCCATGCCAGACTGCCTATATATCGTTTTAACGCCACCTGCGTGAATCCCGATTGGTTAGGGCCGCAATGTGACTAATCCATGGAAAAGGATGGAGAAGCTGCCAGAGGCAGGAGGAACTGAGTACTGTTCCTTTGAGATTCTGATTTAACTAGGAGAATTCCTAATTCCAGAATATAAGCAGGCTCAGAGTGCTGTAAGGTGAGTGTGCCTATGATAAGCTCCTTACTGGCAGGAATGACAGGTGGGTTCAGTTGTTTCAGTGGCATCCCTTTAGGAGCTGACTGACTTTGAGGTGTTCAATGACATGTGTGGGACACCACTCTGAGAGTCCACACCTTCCAAGAGACATGGACCCCTTTCTTTAAGTATGTTATGTTCACGACCAAAATCAGGATCTACTTATAGCAACCACACAATATTCTCAGTGGAGAGGTTACATTAGGCAATATGTTTGAATGTTGAATGCTGGGGAAGTGTTTAATGGTTATTGTATTTGTATTGGTTTAAAAGCCAATACTACTACTACTGCTAATAATAATAATAATAATAATAATAATAATAATAATAGAAAATGTTGCCCATCTGAACTGGGTTTCCCCAGCCACTCTGGGTGGCTTTCAACAGAACCTTAAAAACAGAATAAAACTTCATACATTAAAAACTTCCCTAAACAGGGCTGCCTTCAGATGTCTTCTAAAAGTAGGATAGTTGTTAATTTGCTTGACATTTGATGGGAGGGTGTTCCACAGGATGGGCACCACCATTGAGAAGGCTCTCTGCCTGGTTCCCTGTAACCTCACTTTTTGCAATGAGGGAACTGCCAGAAGGCCCTCAGAGCTGTATCCCAGTGCCCAGGCTAAACAATGGAGGTGGAGATGCTCCTTCAGGTATACTGGGCTGAGGCCGTTTAGGGCTTTAAAGGTCAGCACCAACACTTTGAATTGTGCTTGGAAACGTATTGGGAGCCAATGTAGAACCTTCCCCAGGATGTAGCTCCTGTCTTGATCACTGGCCCCCTTCTTCCACCTCCAACATTTCTCGAGGCTCAGATTTCATCTCCCTCATCCCACTTGGGTGTGTGTCTAGCTTCAGCCCCCTGATCTCTCCTCCACTCCTTGGAACCCACCCATCCCTTCCTTGACATCTCCATGGGGCTCATTTAGGGGGAAGAGAGAACCTTTGAAGCATCCTTCCCACAAACTAAAACTGGGGTGTGGGCCTCGAAGGCTCACCCACATGCAAACCTATTCCAACTCTCCAGAACTCCCTTCTGACATTTAACAGGAGATTTGGTGCGCTTGTCCCTGTATTATGCCTTGACTGTCAATTCACTTTTGCAACATTAGCATACAACTACCTTATTTATTCACCGAGAAGAAGTGATGGCCAATTTGTGTCATTATTAGAATGTATATTTGAATATATTACGTAGAAACCAATTAGATAATGGGAGCCCAGGAGAAAAAGAGCGGAGAGGGGAAGGGTGGGTTTTTGTGAGGGGTTTTCTTTTCTTTTTTTGCATTATGGTGATTTTTTAAAAACCCAGAGAAGCTCAGTCATATAATGGCTCTGAACATAACAAATGCGGCATGCAGTCAAAAGGGATGTCCTACGTGCTTCGCTAGGACTGGCATTGTGAAGCTGCCCACGTTAAGTACTGGTTAATGTGCACTTAACATAAAGTATTATCTGAAAGGGATATTCAGGAAGATGACACCGGCATAATGCAGAAAGATTGATTATTTGAGAATGGCATACTTCACAAGCATTATGATAACAAGACATTTCTCTCTCCCTGAGAGTCTGCTAGTGAGAACTGAATGAGAAAAGAGAGAAGGTTGAAATGCGTCTGGCAGCCCAACGCAGCTTGGAGGGTTTTCAATTAAAGGCAGCAACAGGGAGCCTGTGACCCACAAGGTGTTGCGGGACTCCAGCTCCCATCAGCCCCAGCCAGGATGGCCAATGGTTATGGAAGATGGGAGTTGTAGTACGCAACATTTGAAGGGCCGCAGGTGCTTCACTCCTGTTTTAAGAACTGCATTGAAGAGAGATTCCACAGTTGGGAGCAGCAATGCTTCTGAATAGAAGTTACTGGAAACCACAGGCAGGGAGAGGGCTCTTGCGCTCAGATTCTGCTTGCAGCCCCTCACCCACAAAAAACACACAACTCACAACAATATAGTTGTAAGGGGATAGTGCAACTGTCACAACCCACTTTAGATCAGACCATAGCCTGGTAGTGGATCTCAACTCTATCAGTTGAAGTCCAGTGACCTGGACCCTCTTTTCCAGGGATGTCCCTGATTTAGAGAAGCTGCCCCAGTTTCTGATTTGATCCCAGAATGCGCCACTTCTCCTTTGGATGTCCCCATTTTCATCGGAGAAATGTTGGAGGGTATTGGAGTTTCCACCCCTGGGCCATCTGAAGGCAATCCTGGGGATGTTTTTATTATGTTTTTATATATGCTGGATTTTGAATTATGGTGCTGGAGGAGACTCTTGAGAGTCCCATGGACTGCAAGAAGATCAAACCTATCGATTCTGAAGGAAATCAGCCCCGAGTGCTCACTGGAAGGACAGATCCTGAAGCTGAGGCTCCAATACTTTGGCCAGCTCATGAGAAGAGAAGACTCCCTGGAAAAGACCCTGATGTTGGGAAAGATGGAGGGCACAAAGAGAAGGGGCCGACAGAGGACGAGATGGTTGGATAGTGTTCTCGAAGCTACCAGCATGAGTTTGACCAAACTGTGGGAGGCAGTGGAAGACAGGAGTGCCTGGCGTGCTCTGGTCCAAGGGGTCACAAAGAGTCGGACACGACTAAATGACTAAACAACAACATATGTTGGAAGCTACTCAGAGGGGGTGGAGCAACCCAGTAAGATGTGCTGGGTATGAATAGTAAAATTATCATTATGGAATGGGATGTCCCTATTTTCATCAGAGAATTGTTGGAGGTCATGGTGATCTAGAACATCTCCACTGTATTGACCTCCATATCTTAGTCTGAGAGGGGCACCCATCTGTTGGAAAGTATGTTCTTCAAATCACATTTCACTGGGGCTGTCTTTCTGGCTGCACGTTTCTTTTTCTGGCTGCACAAAGCTGCAGAAAGAGCTCAGCAAGAGAGGGGAGAACTGCGACTTGCAGCAACTTAAAGCAGCTGCCTTCTTGCCTGATCGAAGACAGTTCTCCATTGCTCTCCTGCTTGCTTATTGATGGGCACTCAGGCAGGGCTTGGCCTGCAGATTGGCAAAGCATCCAGCTGACACCAGTATTGGAGATATCGTTATATATTATAGATCAAGCCTTCGGGGAGGTCGACCAAACAGTTGAATTTAAATAGGACGAAATTCAAAGATGAACTTGCTGGAGGTGGCCCCAGTACATGGCGTCCAGTCCAGATTCAAAAGAAGCCCTTGGGCAAGATGCCACTTTTTCCATGTCATAGTCATCATTTTTCCTTTCCTTTTGGGACCAAGCCACACCATTGTCCAGAAGGAAAGGTCAATAGCAAGTGAAGGCTGCTCTCCTCCCCTTTGCTTTTCTCACTTGGAGAAGGCAACAGCAAGTAAGGGCAAAGACAGTGGTGCTCTGAGGTTCAACAGCGGGGTAACCTCAAGACTGGATTACTGCAATGCATTCTATGTGGGGCCCCCCTTGAGCCAAGCTGAGAAGCTCCAACTTGTGTGAAATGAGATGGCCAGATTGATGAAGGGGGCATCCTGCTGACAACATGTGTCATTGATGTTACAACATCTGCACTGGCTGCCCATCTACTAACAAGACAGGTTCAAGGTCCTTGTATTAATTGAACAACTGAGAGGTACTGTGATGGCCTGGGATTCGGAGTCGGATGCTGAGCCTGAGGAATCCCAGCCTGCACAGGATTCCCTGCCTCCAGAACCAGCTGAGCCAGGGTTGGGACATGAGTCCTCACCTGTGCTGGATCCTCATCACTTGGTCTTTCCAGTTGTTGAGAGTTAATCCCTTTGGGATCTGCTGCTGACATAAGGATATGTATGAAGACACTGTAAGGCTGTGATGCTTCACATCAGGCAGGTTCTAGAGATCTATGGCCCTCCAGATGTTTTTGGTTGCCATCTCCAATCAGCCTTGGACAACATGAGATGATGGGAGTTCTTACCCAGCAATGTCTGAAGGACCCCTGATTCCTCACCTCTGCTATAGAGACTCAGGCTCATAGATTTATGCAATTGTAGAGTTGTAAGGGACCCCAGGGGTCATCTAATCCAACCCCCTGCAATGGAGGTATCTCAGCTAAAGCATCAATGACAGGTGTCTGCTTAAAAACTTCCAGGGAAGAAGAGTCCACAATCACCCGAGGGAGACTGTTCCACTGTCAAACAGCTCTTCCTATCAGAAAATTCTTGCTGATGTTTAATCAGAATATCCTTTCTTGCCTGGGAGTAAGCACCATTGGACACAGTAATAGGTAAAAATAGATAAAAGGTAAAGGACCCCTGGACGGTTAAGTCCAGGCAAAGGCAACTATGGGGTGTGGCACTCATTTAGCTGAGGAAGCCAATGTTTGTTCACAGACAGCTTTCCAGATCATGTGGCCAGCATGACTAAATCACTACTGGCACACAGAGGACTGTGACAGAAGACAGAGTGCACAGAAACACCATTTACCTTCTCACCGCAGTGGTACCTATTTATCTACTTGCACTGTGTGCTTTTGAATGGCGAGGTTGGCAGAAGTTGGGACAGAGCAAGGGGATCTCACTCTGATGTGGGGATTCGAACCGCTGACCTTCTGATCAGCAAGCCCAAGAAGCTCAGTGGTTTAGACCACAGCATCACCGGTTCCCTTGCACACAGTAATGCCTCCAAGTAAACATGGAGAAGATGATACTGCCATTTGACATAGCTAGATCCTAACACCCCTGATTCAAACAGACGCAAGCAGTTTCTTGTAAGGACAACTTGCCTCAGAACCTTTCCCCAAACCCAGCTTCGTGCGCGCACACACAAAATCTTGCCAACCCAGTGTCCCTAAAGGAATGCTATGATAGCCATGTATCTAATTCAGATCTCTGCTCACTTGACCCAGAACACACAGCTTCAGAGTTACATCTGGGGAAGGTAGGAGGATTAACTGCCCTATAACCCTATAGAGGAAGTGTGTGTGTGTTTGTGTGTGTGTCTTTACCCTCATTTCTTTCTAAAATCTGCAATCTGGCTGGGTCCCCTTTCCCCTACTTTGTCCCCCAGGCCACCTCCACCAGCACAGTCCTACCAACCGCGCCACTGTTCTGCCGGCACACACTGTTAAGTCACCGTTATAAATCCTCTTTGCCATTTCATTCAGTTCAAAGCTCCCTCTTACCAGCTTCAGTCCTTAATCTTGTGCTCCATAAATCAATCAGCTGGGGAGCTGGGCGGAATATTGAATTAGGTACTTTTGACTCGGCACTCCTGCTTCTGTTGAGCCTTGGCTGCAAGATGAGAAGGCAGGGAGGGCACCTAGCATCGCCACACCAAAAAGGTGCCCACATTTGTGTGTATCAGAAGTGTGTGTGGTGTCCAGGTGTGTGCATGTCAGAGGTAAGGTCAGTTATATCAGAAGATTTTATTTGCCCCAGGAGCAAGTTCCCTAAGTTGATTTGCTGAGCCTAATTAACTCTCTCTGTTCTCTTGAGGCTTGCACTATTGATAACTGAAAGGCACTTAGTCACTCTCCATCTAAAATCTATCCCACCGTGCGCCCCCCCCATCCCTGAGGTGTTGGGGACATGGCATTGCTCCATCCCATGAATGCCATATTTGATTTGGTCTAAGGAGCTAAGATGCAGGGCTTGACACTCACTGCAATGATAGATCCTTCCCAAAAAGGAAAATGCACCTTTGGTAGCCATTAAACAGACACTTTGTTTAGCTACGTGGCAAGGTGCTTTATTATGCTCGCTCTAGGGTTTTCTTTGAATCAGGGAGAACAGATTGGGTACTATGATTGGAGCTAAAAGCAAACGTTGATCTATATATGGTGAATGAGAAGGCCGTTGGTGCAAAGCTGACGCTGCCCATTTCAATAAAGAACTAACTAACTGGCAAAGGATGAGACCAACCATAAAAAGATAGCTTTCCTCCCTACCTGTCTGAGCATTCTTTGTTTATTTCCAAGGTTAATAATAATAATAGTAATAATATTTTTTTTTATTTTCACCCCGCCCATCTGACTGGGTTGCCCCAGCTGGGTGGCTTGTTCTGGGTCCAGCATATATAAAAGCATAATAAAACATTGCACATTAAAAACTTCCCTATACAGGGCTGCTTTCAGAAATCTTCTAAAGGTTGTATAGTTACTTATCTCCTTAGCATCTGATGGGAGGGTGCCATTACCGAGAAGGCCCTCTGCCTAGTTCCCTGTAACCTCACTTCTTGCAATGAGGGAACTGCCAGAAGGCCCTCAGAGCTGGACTTCGGCGTCCAGGCTGAATGACGGGTATATATATACAGGTTGCAGGTTCTGATCCCCATATGGGAATGCCTGCATATTCCTGCATTGCAGGGGGTTGGACAAGATGTTCCTCAGGGTCCCTTCCAACTCAACAGTTCTATGATTCTTGCATTTATTATATAATTACAGCTTGCCCTTTTCTTTTTCTTTTTTTGCATAGTACATTCAAGGTGCCTGATCGGCAGACTTTACGTAACAAAAGACCACGCATGAAACTTACAGAAATCATTAAGACAGGCAGAAACAGATAGCAGCATCCACATGGCAAAATCTCAGCTGATCAAATCTATATAAAACAGAGGTATTGAACCTCAGGCTGGTGAGCTGAGATCCGAAACCTAGCCATAGGTCAAGCTAAGGCAAGGCAGAACCAATGTCAAGAGGGAGAGATGTAGCTCAGTGGTAGAGCACCTGCTTGCCATGCAGAAACCCCCATGTTCTGCTCCTGGAAAGCCCCTGCCAGTCAGTGTAGACAATACTGAGTTAGATGGACCAGCTGGCCTGACTTGGCATAAGACAGCTTCCTGTGTGCCTATGAGCCATGCTTGACCCATGCTGAGGTTGTCAGAGTGCAACAGAAGAGCTGATTGACCGCCATCCCTGGCGGGAAGCCCCGCACGACCAAGCCGCGCTCTCAACTCCGCAACACCCGGGGACCTTCTTGGGTCTCCTCTTGGCACTCAGCTGCGTCGCTTCCTGGTGGGGCACCTTTGACTTTACTCCCGCAGTATCCTTGCCCCCAGCTCACATGTCAGTCCAGCTTCCTATCCCTCGCTGGTGACAGTCATTCGAAACGCAGAGTCGGTCTCTCTCTCTCTCCTTCTCCTTTTTGTCTAAAGGTTCCCTTTGCAATAACTCTCCTTTATTTCAAAGCACTTAAACACCCGGCTCTGTAAATCCCTATTACCCCAGCTCAGAGAGTGCTCTTTAAGTACTGCTTTGAATTAAGGTTCTCAAATATGCATTCAATTTCCCTTTTAAAGGGGTAGTTAACGTAGGTTACATAAATAGCTATTATTAAATACGTGCGCTGAAGATTAGCCACTGCTGAGAGTAATGGATATGTGTCTAACTAGTATGATATATACCGCATTTCCCTATTACATAGCTGTTGGATGTACGTCCGCTTAGAACCCTGAATGGGAGTTTGCAGGGAATGAGGGAGGGAATTAAATGACTTGAGGCTCTTTCGCCTGCGTGCAGAACAGCCTCAGGTAGGATCATCCATTGTAGCCCCCCATCACTTCCCCAGACACAGGGCTAGGTCTTTATTTTAAATGCTCTCCAGTCCTTATACTTGGCCAGGGATGTTGCTCCTGGGTGTTCTACCCAGAAGTGCTGTGTTGCGAACCTCTTAGCACCTGAGATTTCTTTGAAGCAGGAAACTAAACGAATAGAAAAGTCTCTCAAAGTAATCTTGAACAACACAGTCCTATATATGTTTGTTCAGTAGTTGCATTCAGCAGGGCTTACTCCCTATTAAATGGCTGAATGGGACCTCCTTGGAGGACCGAACCAGAGAAGCTACCTAGGAACTTTCTTAAATTCTATGAGAACTGAAAACAAGCACCTTACAAAATTCACATTTCTCTGAATTCTGCAGTGCAGTTCTCCAGCCAGGTAATCTCTACCCACAAAATCATACACTGGGGGTAAAGCGTCCATACATTAGCTCAAATAATACACAGAAAGCATTATTTTAGGGGAAATCACTTTGTAAAAATGTGTAAAGGGACCAGTCGTGACCGACTCTGGGGTTGCGGCGCTCATCTCGCTTTATTGGCCAAGGGAGCCAGCGTACAGCTTCCGGGTCATGTGGCCAGCATGACTAAGCCGCTTCTAGCAAACCAGAGCAGCGCATGAAAATGCTGTTTACCTTCCCGCCAGAGCGGTACCTATTTATCTACTTGCACTTTGACTGCTATGTTGGCAGGAACTGGGACCGAGCAACGGGAGCTCACCCCGTTGCGGGGATTCGAACCGCCAACCTTCTGATCAGCAAGTCTTAGGCTCTATGCCAAATTGCAGACACAAGAGTGTACATTGGGAGGAATTTGCACTAAAATGCTGATGGATTTACATGAGAACATTTAAAAAGAGAAAACCACACACTGAAGTGGAAATGTGGATAGATGAATTTAAGATTGGGGGGGGGGACGAGAAACTGAGAAACTGAAATCAACAGAGTTGCCCTACTTTATTGTCAGTCCCATTGAACTGAGTGAGAGCTACTTCTGGGTAGACATGTCCAGGATTTCATTGCATGACCGAAATCAACTCATTAATAAGATATTTGTTGGTTTTAGTGCCTGCTTTTATTGGTCCTTTGCTCCTTTATGAGAGTTTTATGCTGGTCTCTTGTTGATCTTTGAACTGCCATCATTTCTTTTGTACTGGCTGTTTTAGCTCTGAATGTATTTTGCATTAAGTTGCTTTTGAATTTGTGAGCTGTCCCAGAGCACGTGGCTAATTGGACAGCATATAAATGATAATCAATAACAATTGTCCCACAACCAGAATAAGGACTCAGTAAAAGGAACAGGTTGAAGGCTATATTCATTAAAATACAACAAGGAATAATTTGCACCAAACTCACGCAACAGATGTGTGCAAGTAAAACCCCACACAGGCAAAGAGAAATATCACACTTGTTGCTCAGGTATAAATCAGCCCAGATCAGCTCCATCAACCAAGCTGGTGCTATATGAGGGCAAATGCAATCTCCCATAAAGGGAATCCATGGGTTTGTGAACTGACCAGGGCTACTCACCTGCACTCTACAGCATTCAGCAGGTGGCACATGCCAGATATTGAGTGCACAGACCAAACCATCCCACAACTCACCTGATCAACAATAGGGTTAGTGAAGTGCCCTCCACCTAGCAGTTAGCAAAGTCACTTAAAATAACACAGAGGCCATAGAGAAAAGTCCCGAAAACACTTTACTGAACAAAAAACAGTCTTTGAGGAGAAAGGAGCAGAGAGGTTTTGACTACTGCAGACTTTGTACAAAGCAGGGAGACACTCAACCAAACATACAGAAGAAAACTCCTTCCGAACTACATAGCCAATCAGACTTACCACAGTTGCCACTGTGTCTGGTTGCTATGTAACACCTCCATTGATCCATCCCCATCTTAGCTAGTTGACTTTAACACTAATAGGATTAACCTTTCAGTTTCAAACTGGGTGATCCGCACTGTTGCTCTTCCAACACCAGCATGGCTCTGGGTACTGACCATGCTCTACACCAGGCATAGGCAAATTCGGCCCTCCAGATGTTTTGGGGCTACAATTCCCATCATCCCTGACCACTGGTCATGTTAGCTAGGGATGATGGGAGTTGTAGTCCCAAAACATCTGGAGGGCCGAGTTTGCCTATGCCTGCTCTACACCACTTACCTGCCCAGACTGAATGCCAATATACAACAGCCAAATCAAAACCCAAACCCAGCACAAGCCTATGGAAATCAGAGCAGTATTAAGCAGGTGAAAAAAAGGTGTGCACAAAGCCAATCAGAATGCACCTCCAAAAGTCCTACCTAGCCCTGAATGGCAACTGGCAGACCCCACAAAGGGAGTGAGGACAGGATGTTGAAGAGAGGAGAAGAATGGAGCACTCATAGGAGGGGCCACCTTTTAAGGGCAGCCTGCTCCCTCAAAGGCAGCCCCAGATTTGGGGCACTGTGGCTGGTTCCCCCAAACAGGGCATCAAGCTGAGAGGGTGCAAAACTGAGAAGATCCATAATTGAGAAGATCCATTTTGGGACACCAATTTTTGGTCTTACTCAGGGTGCCATATTATGAATGACTGCCAAAGTCCACCACTGCTGAGGCTATCAACCAATGTCTCCCACATGAATGTAGCCCTCACCTCTTTCCTTTGGGTGCCTCCTCCTTCATTGGGATGGAACACTAGTGTGGCCCATGGGGATGGAGGGCAAGATGGATGGAACTTCCGTTTCATCAGCTGATGTGTGGGGAGTCCAGCTTTCAGCAGGTATTGTCCACGTAAGCAGATCCAGCCATCTCTCTCCACCCACTGAGCTAGACGGATCTGCATTGCAGGGGGTTGGACTAAATGATGCTTTGGTTCCCTTCCAGATCTACAATTCTATGATTCTATGACCAATGGTCTGACTCCGTATAACACAGCTTCCTGTGTTTCTATGTGGTGGGGAAATAGCATTCAAACATAAGTATTTCATGTGGATTATTATTATTTTTTAAATCACAGATTAATGTGGAGATAGACTAGACCAGTGCTTTTCCGCCAAAAAACAATGTTTAGGGGTACTCTCATTTTGACTCCATGAAATCACCATTTTATAGTTCAAATCGGGGGGAATAAATACAGTAAATGGACAAAAGTACAAAGATTCACAAAATGTTTAGGAGCATGCGTCCCCCTGCGTCATAGCTGTCAACTTTCCCCTTTTCTTGCGAGGAATCCTATTCAGAATAAGGGAATTTCCCTTTAAAAAGGGGGAAAGTTGACAGTTATGCCCTGCGTCCCCCCAGGGAAAAAAAAGCACTGGACTAGACCAAACTAATAAACGAATGAACACTCTCAAGAGTAGCCTGAATCGGAAACAGATCAATCTGCCCATCACCACTGAGAGCATCCCTGATAGACTCTTAGGTGCTGCTTGGACTCTGAAAGTTTGGTTTGACGTTCCCTTTTCTTTCTTAGCTTTGCTTTTTGCACTCTCTGAATCCTTAGCTATTCTTTCTCCTCTCGCCTTCTCAATCTTCTATCTTTGGCAGCCTTTAGACTCTCCGGAGGGTAGCGGTAGCAGGGAGTAGGGTACTAATGGGCTTGCCGATTCCCGACTACAAGCATATCACAGCAAAGGCATTCTCTGTGCTTTGACGAAGTCTCCCACCAGTTTTGTGCTGTCTTTTTCAATGAGGTTGGGGAAATGAGAGACACACGCATGCACACACACACACACACACACACACACTTGCACACAAAGCATAAGACTAAAAAAAGGATGTGAGATGAAAATAACTCGCCGAGCCGCATCCCATGTGTTGGGAAAGATCAAGCGCTAATGATGATTCTCGTGTGTCGGTGACAGTTGTGTCTGTTGCGTGTATATATGTTTTTAACTGTGAGACCACATGGGAAGCTCTTTATGCAGCCAGGGTGTCTTTGACAGCCGCTGTGAACACATTGGATTCTAACTGCTGGCAAAAAGACTCATCCCATTAAAAGCTGTCGATAAAGGGAAGGGAAATGACAAGGGGGCTTGGAAGGGGAGCCAGGCAGCAGGAGGAGACGGGAGCTGCCACTGCCAATGTCATTACTAGGAATGAGAAGGAGCTTTTGCATAAAGGCACCATGTGTTTCTATTAGCAGCAGCAGGAAGGAGCCTCTCTGCATTGGCTGTGCTTATGCCATAGAGGGAAAGGAGAGAGAGAGAGAGAGAGAGAGAGAGAGAGAGAGAGAGAGAGAGAGAGAGAGAGAGAGAGAGCCTTATAATGTGACACAGATGAAAAAGTCACGATGGGCTTGTCTGGCACTGCAACCCTCGGCCCCAGAGGTTTGGGTCAGAGTGTAAGGTTGGGGGAGCAATTAGTTTCCCATTTGCATTCACACTTCCCAAAACAATCCGAGAACCAAAATGCAACCATTCTTTGAAACTCTCCAAATTTTGCAATGCAGCCAAGTAGCATGCAGAAAAACCTAAATGCTAGTGTAAAAAGCATATACTAGTTGAAATTGCAGTGGTACCTCGGGTTACATACGCTTCAGGTTACATAGGCCTTAGGTTACAGACTCCGCTAACCCAAAAATAGTACCTCGGGTTAAGAACTTTGCTTCAGGATGAGAACAGAAATCGTGCTCTGGTGGTGCAGCGGGAGGCCCCACTAGCTAAAGTGGTGCTTCAGGTTAAGAACAATTTCAGGTTAAGAACGGACCTCCGGAACGAATTAAGTACTTAACCCAAGGTACCACTGTATATACAAAAAATACTGGTTGCTCCACTGCCCTCAGACGCTCATGAGGGGGCATAGCTGTCAACTTTGCCCTTTTTTTAAGGGACATTCCCTTATTCCGAATAGGATTCCTCGCAAGAAAAGGGAAAAGTTGACAGCTATGGGGGATGGCTCAAGAGAGGGCCATCTCTGTGGCAGCCCCCAAGTTATGGAATTCACTTTGCATAGAGATGTGCCTGGCACATACATTATGCAGCTTCCAGAGAGTGCTGAGGATTTTACTCTGGCTTTGATTCTGGCGACACTGTGATGGCAAGCAGTTTAAAACTGTTTGTAACATTGTGTTTTAATTGTTGTGATCTTCCCTGGGACTTGGGGTGAAGGATGGGATAATGACGATGATGATATAAACTGTTCTGCAAAAAATGTGCATATTAGGCAAAATGCATATGAATAGGTGCATATTAGGAGAAATCCACACTAAAATGCTGGTTTATTTCCATGACTCTTTTTTAAATAAAAAAAATCATGATATGGAAAAGTGAAGAACTGAAATTTAGATTGCAAAAATGAGAAACAATGAGAACCCGCAATTGACACATTCGCCTCTCCCTATCTGAATTGCAGTTCTAAAACACCTAATCTCACAAGATCCAAGACTTTATGATGAGGGAATCTGGGGTCGCCTCCAGACGGTCAGTATTTTTGCAGGAGGGGTTCGTGTGCATACTGGACCTTTGGGTTTGCACCAAGAATTGCTCTGTCATATGGGCAGTGGCAGAACAAGTCCACTTTTAAAGAACGAACAGTTTTTGCAGTTTGGAAAGTGATGAGGAAATGCATTGAAAAGTCTGGGGTGAACAAATGATTAATGGAAATATCACACAAGCAAATCAGTATGAATGAAAACAAAAAAATTCCTTCCAGTAGCACCTTAAAGACCAACTAAGTTAGTTCTTGGTATGAGCTTTCGTGTGCATGCACACTTCTTCAGATACCGAAGAACAGATATCTGAAGAAGTGTGCATGCACACGAAAGCTCATACCAAGAACTAACTTAGTTGGTCTTTAAGGTGCTGCTGGAAGGAATTTTTTTGTTTTGACTATGGCAGACCAACACGGCTACCTATCTGTAACTGGCAGTATGAATGATTATTGTTGTATAGCCTCCCCGCAAACAAATCAAAATGAATGCTCAGCAAAGATGAGATATACTCTATCCTTCATGTAAGCTATGTGCAAGAAAATACAGGTTAATTCTGAATAAATAGGTGGTCTGGAGGAGCCTTGGCTTGTTCCCTTCCTCATCCCAAGTAACCCCTAAAAGGGTAATTGTCTCTTCTGGAGGAAAGAAAATACTTGTTGCAGGAAAGGGAAGGTTGTGTTATGCACCTGTGATATTGGCTTGCATCAAAGATGCTCTTGGCTTTTCCCAAAGCTCAGGTTGTGGTGTGAACAGTCCTTAAGTGCCTTGAGGGTTGTGTCCAGAATAATTATCATTGGTTTCTTTGGTGACTCTCCTAAGACTTTTTTCTTCTTCTCCTTCTCCTTGCAAATGAGAGGCCAGCAATGTTAGCTGTAAACTTTTGCTGACAGCGCTCGGGTAATTTGCAAACCTCTAGGCATGCCAATACCTGTTCAGCTTACTTGCAGGTAAATTGATACACAGGAGAGTCCCGGAGACACTCTCTCAGGATGAAGAATCCATAGGCTCATTAAAACGGTGATGCAACAATACAGTCAAGTTGCACTGCGCGGGGAGCTCCAGCCCTTTGAAATGAATAAGCAATTTCTTTGTGGCAGAAGGCACACATCTCTTAGCAATGTAGCATTATCACATCCTCTCGCAAGACTAGCTGTACTAATGCAGAAAGAGGGTACGGTGTTTGGGGACACAAAGAAGGAATGGAAAGCGGTCCCCCCCCCCAGGGAAGAAGAACTTGTCAAAGGGGGGGAATGCATCTGGTCTAGCGATTAATTGGTCTGATTTGGGGTAAGGGGTCAGCAAACTTTTTCAGTCCACTGTCCCTCAGACCTTGTGGGGGGCTGGACTATATTTTTTGGGGGGGATGATGCAAGAGCACCATGAGCCCCGGTGGCTGCTTACCTGTGTCTTGTGCAGTGGCGTAGCATGGGTTGTCAGCACCCATGCAAGGCAAGTAATTTTCACCCCCTAACCCATGGATTTGCACCCCCTAACCCATGGATTTGCGCCCCCTAACCCTAACCCCCAGATGTTGTGCCCGGTGCGGCCGGCCCCCCCTGCACCCCCCACGCTACGCCACTGGTCTTGTGAGTGGCAGGGGCTGGCGATGGCAGCGGAGGGATGATGAGCAGCGTGCGATATGGCTCCCGAGAGGGGCTTCTTAAAATGGCGGCTGCTCGAGCGCTGCTGCTGCTGCTGGCACCAACAAAGCCCAGCCCCCTTCCTCCTCTAGTCAGGGCAGGGAGAAGCCAGGAGGAGGGAGGGAGGAGGTGCCATGACTGTCATGTAAGAGAGAGGGAGGGAGAGGGAAAGAACACTAGCGATCCACACGGCGATTCCCGGACCATCCGTGAGCCGGATCCAGAAGGCAATTGGGCCTGATCTGGTCCGCGGGCCTTAGTTTGCCTAGCCACGATATACACCTATCTGCCAATGTAGCCCAGGGTTGCCTGTACTGACTAGCAGGAAGGAGAGTTCCCCCCACCTCACCTTCTGCCTTGATCCTTTCAAGTCATAGATGGAGGACATGTGGAACATAAGAAGAAGAAAGCTGCTAGATCAAGACAAGGGGCATCCTTATTCCTATAGAAAGTCCACAAACAGGGCCTGAGGGCAACAGTGGTCTCCACTCTTCTGATTCCCAGAAACTGATATTCAGAGGCATACTGCTTCAAATTGTGAAGTTAGAGCATAGCCATTATAGCTAGAAGCCATTGATACATTCAGGTGCTGTTGGGCTTCAACTCTCATCATCCCTGAGCATTTGCATCAAGGATCACAGGGCAGTTTACAATACTAAAAGAAGAAAAATACATACCATAGTAACAAGCAATAACAATGACTTATAACTCCCCCTCCCGTTAAAAAGCCATAGATTTTGCTTGATTAGCCAAAGACCTGAGAGAAGAGGAATGCTTTTGCCTAATGCCTACAAATATGTGATGAAGGTGCCAGGTGAGCCTTCCTGGGGAGAGCATTCCACAAATGGGGAGCCACCACAGAAAAGGCCCTTTCTCATGTTGCCACCCTCCAGACCTCACGTGGAAGAGGCACATGAAGGAGGGCCTCAGATGATGATTGCAGGAACCAGATCAGTTCATATGGGGAGAGGCAGTCTTCAAGGTATTGTGAGCCATTTAAGGCTTTATAGGTCAAAACCAGCACTTTCATTGAATTGGGCGTGGAAGCTAAATGGCAGCCCGTGCAGTTGGGCCAGGATAGGTGTCATGCGCTCAAACTGTCTTTGTCCTGGTACTCAGCTTGTTGTTTAGTCATTTAGTCATGTCCGACTCTTCATGACCCCATGGACCAGAGCACACCGGACACTCCTGTCATCCACTGCCTCCCGCAGTTTGGTCAAACTCATGTTAGTAGCTTCAAGAACACTGCCCACCCATCTCGTCCTCTGTCGTCTCCTTCTCCTTGTGCCCTCCATCTTTCCCAACATCAGGGTCTTTTCCAGGGAGTCTTCTCTTCTCATGAGGTGGCCAAAGTATCGGAGCCTCAGCTTCAGGATCTGTCCTTCCAGTGAGCACGCTGGGCTGATTTCCTTCAGAATGGATAGGTTTGATCTTCTTGCAGTCCATGGGACTCTCAAGCGTCTCCTCCAGCACCATAATTCAAAAGCATCAATTCTTTGGGGATCAGTCTTCTTTATGATCCAGCTCTCACTTCCATTCATCACTACTGGGAAAACCATAGCTTTAAGTATACGGACCTTTGTCGGCAAATAAAACATTTTTAATGTGTTGTAAAATGCAATATACAAATGGGACACCAGATGGCGACAGCGAGCTATAATAATAATAATAATAATAATAATAATTTATTATTTATACCCCGCCCATCTGGCTGAGTTTCCCCAGCCACTCTGGGCGGCTCCCAATCAGTGTTAAAAACAGTACAGCATTACATATTAAAAACTTCCCTGAACAGGGCTGCCTTAAGATGTTTTCTGAATGTCAAGTAATTCTTTATCTCTTTGACATCTGATGGGAGGGCGTTCCACAGGGCGGGCGCCTCTACCGAGAAGGCCCTCTGTCTGGTTCCCTGTAGCCTCACTTCTCGCAATGAGGGAACCGCCAGAAGGCCCTCGGCGCTGGATCTCAGTGTCCGGGCTGAACGATGGGGGTGGAGACGCTCCTTCAGGTATACAGGACCGAGGCCGTTTAGGGCTTTAAAGGTCAGCACCAACACTTTGAATCGTGCTCGGGAACGTACTGGGAGCCAGTGCAGATCTCTCAGAACTGGTGTTATGTGGTCCCGGCGGCCACTCCCAGTCACCAGTCTAGCTGCCGCATTCTGGATTAATTGCAGTTTCCGGGTCACCTTCAAAGGTAGCCCCACGTAGAGCGCGTTGCAGTAGTCCAAGCGTGAGATAACTAGAGCATGCACCACTCTGGCGAGACAGTCCGCGGGGAGGTAGGGTCTTAGCCTGCGTACCAGGTGGAGCTGGTAGACAGCTGCCCTGGACACAGAGTTAACCTGCGCCTCCATGGACAGCTGTGAGTCCAAAATGACTCCCAGGCTGCGCACCTGGTCCTTCAGGGGCACAGTTACCCCATTCAGGACCAGGGAATCCTCCACACCTGCCCGCCTCCTGTCCCCCAAAAACAGTACTTCTGTCTTGTCAGGATTCAACCTCAATCTGTTAGCCGCCATCCAACCTCCAACCGCCTCCAGGCACTCACACAGGACCTTCACCGCCTTCACTGGTTCTGATTTAAAGGAGAGGTAGAGCTGGGTGTCATCTGCATACTAATAATAATAATAATAATAAATTTTATTTATTATAATAATTATAAATATTATTATACTGATGAACACCCAGTCCAAACCCCCTGATGATCTCTCCCAGCGGCTTCATATAGATATTAAGAAGCATGGGGGAGAGGACAGAACCCTGAGGCACCCCACAAGTGAGAGCCCAGGGGTCTGAACACTCACCCCCCACCACCACTTTCTGGACACGGCCCAGGAGGAAGGAGCGGAACCACTGTATGACAGTGCCCCCAGCTCCCAGCCCCTCTAGACGGTCCAGAAGGATGTTATGGTCGATGGTGTCAAAGGCCGCTGAGAGATCCAGCAGAACTAGGAAACAGCTCTCACCTTTGTCCCTAGCCCGCCGGAGATCATCAACCAGTGCGACCAAGGCAGTTTCAGTCCCATGGTGAGGCCTGAATCCCGATTGGAAGGGATCCAAATGGTCCGTTTCCTCCAGGCGTGCTTGGAGTTGTTCAGCAACCACCCGCTCAATCACCTTGCCCAAGAATGGCAGATTTGAGACTGGGCAATAGTTGGCCAAATTGGCCGGGTCTAAAGATGTTTTTTTAAGAAGCGGTTTAATGACCGCCTCTTTCAGCGGGTCTGGGAAGGCTCCCTCACAGAGGGAAGCATTCACCACCCCGCAGAGCCCATCGCCCAGCGCTTCCCGGCTCGCTTTTATCAGCCAGGATGGGCAAGGATCAAGGAGACAGGTGGTCGGTTTCACTCGTCCAAGCAGCCTGTCCACATCCTCGGAGGTAACAGATTGGAATTGATCCCATATAACAGGACCAGACAGAACTCTAGCACTCTCCCGCCCTGGCCCTGCTCCCACGGTGGAGTCTACCTCCTTCTGAATCTGAGCGATTTTATCTGCAAAAAACTTTGCAAAAGCATTGCAGGAGATCTTGGGGTCCCTACCAGGCCCCGGTGGTACAGGTGGTTCCGATAAACTGCGAACCACCTGAAAAAGTCTCCTGCTGCTGTTTTCTGCAGATGCAATGGAGGCGGCAAAGAAGGCCCTCTTCGCCGTTGCCATTGCCACTTGGTAGGCTCGACGTTGAGCTCTAACCCGTGTCCGGTCTGATTCAGAATGAGTTTTCCGCCACCGGCGCTCTAGCCGTCTCAACGATTGTTTCATCACCCTCAGCTCCGGGGAAAACCACGGGGCTATGCCAAATTCAATGTCTTTTTTTCAAAACGCATTTTCACAGCGTTTTTATGTGTGTGGATTCCACCCTGGTGAGGAATCTGGCTTCTGAATTCTGCACCAGCTGAAGTTTCAGAACCATCTTCAGAAGCAGCCCCATGTATAACGTTTTGCTGTAATCTAACCTTGAGGTTACCAGAGCATAGATGACAGAAGTTAGGTTACCCCTGTCCAGATAGGGGTGTAGGTGGGAGTTGGAGTCCAACAACTTATGGGGGATGCAGGTTCCCCACCCCCATTTTAACTGAAGATGCCAGGGATTGAACCTAGAACCCCCTGCGTGCAAATATCTGCTGTACTCCAGAACTACAGTCCACCCCCCTGGCCAGTTTTTATGGACAGCAACAAGACTATATATTAATCAGTCTAAGAGAACAGAGGTTTGTGAAGCAAGATACACAGGAGATGCTATAGGAAAGATCAAACCCATCAATGATCAAAGACTGGCAAACTGGAGGTTTAAAGGAGGTTTCCCCCAAAGAGAGTGAGAGGAAGAATTCAAAAGAAATTGTGGGAGTGGGGGCACTGCAGAAACATATCAATAACATTTCCTTTCCCCACAGAGATGAATGACTATGGAATTAAAACAAGCGCAATGATAATTCCAATAATTACTGGAGCACTTGAAGCAGACGCCAAAAACCACAAAGGAGAAGTTCAATTACATGGTGGAAGTGCAAGAAATTAGTCAATTACTTCCCAATCCCTGTGACATTGGCTTAGTTCTCAGGGAGATGGTAGGGCTCAGGGCTGAATCTCTTCAGACTGCAGGTAGCAGCTCATATGCCTTAATGTTTATCCATATAAAACAGTTCCTTCCATATTTAAAATGATGTGCTTGAAAGATAGCTTGCAGCTTAGCCAATCTCTCTCTCTGGTGGACCAGTTTTATATGTGAAGAGATTTAAATGATTTTTTCCCTCCCCCCTCCAAGTGGAAGATATATTAAAGAATGTGGTTCCTACCGCAAGTCTAAAGTTGTTGTTGTCAATGTTGCTTGTTTGTTTTTTCCCCTGTTATCAGCTCAGACACTGGTTTAACACATAGGTAAAGCTAAAGGTAAAGGACCCCTGGATGGTTAAGTCCAGTCCAGTTAAGTCCAGATGACTATTGGGTTGTGCCACTCATCTTGCTTTCAGGCTAAGGGAGCCGGCATTTGTCCACAAACAGTTTCCAGGTCATGTGGCCAGCAGGACTAAACCGCTTCTGGTGCAACAGAACACCAGGATGGAAACCAGAGCACACAGAAACACTGTTTTCCTTCCTGCCACAGTGGTACCTATTTATCTACTTGCACTGGCGTGCTTTTGAACTGCTAGGTTGGCAGGAGCTGGGACAGAGCAACGGGAGCTCACCCCATTGCGGGGATTCAAACTGCCAACCTACTGATTGGAAAGCCCAAGAGGCTCAGTGGTTTAGACCACAGTGAAACCCTGTCTAAGCCCTGAACAAACATTGCATTTAAGATCTTCAAAAGTCCCAGGTAAAAATAGCAATAAATGTGTTAGTGAGAAGTTTGTGTTAACTGGAGTATTTTGGATTTTCTCTGAACGATCAGCACAGTGCCATTGCAAAGAAATCAGAGAGAGCTGCAGTGGTCCAAGTCACTTTCCATTAAAGGAAGCTCTGGTGGTTCCTGCCAAATAGCCTCTCCACCATTCCTGCAGTACTGAGAGTACTTCCCCACCATAGAGCAAAAAAGTCATACCTAATTAGTCCCTGAAACCTTCGCCATATCTAATTCACCTCTATGTCCTCATTGCTCCCAGTATTTTTATTATTATTATTTTGGGAGGGTGTGGGGAAGAGTAGCAACAGAGATAAGACAGATAATCAGCATCAATGTAAGATAACCATCAACAAATGCTAAACAGTAGATAGAACTGAAATCCACAAATCTTGAAACTTGGCTTGCCAGCAAAGCTAAGTACCGTTAAAGACATGTTCACTAACCATAACGGAAATAAAGTACAATTTAAGGCAATTAACAAATCTGCAAATAGAGTGTGTTATGTAAGCGTGAAGAAAGTCCTATACAGTGGTACCTTGGGTTAAGAACTTAATTCGTTCTGGAATTCTGTTCTTAACCTGAAACTGTTCTTAACCAGAGGTACCACTTTAGCTAATGGGGCCTCCCGCTGCCGCCGTGCCGCCACTGCACAATTTCTGTTCTCATCCTGAAGCAAAGTTCTTAACCCAAGGTACTATTTCTGGGTTAGCGGAGTCTGTAACCTGAAGCGTCTGTAACCTGAAGCGTCTGTAACCCGAGGTACCACTGTAGTTGCCTTGCTGGATCCATGAATTAGAAGGGATTCAGGCATGTGACCTAATACAGCCACCCCAAACTCACAACAGTATCATCAACACATAATAGTGCACCAATCAGGGGGGCCAACTTGAATAAGGTAAGGCCACATAATTGATCACATGACTTGGTGCATGTAACCATTTGAATGACAATGCCCATCAACTTTGGGGGCAGTGGCCCCCTCAAATATTTTAGGGGGGGCGAGCAAAGACCCCTCAGCCCCTAGGAGTAAGCTCCTATGATGCAAATTCTCCCTCGCAGCCAAATTTCAAGAGAATGTCCATATTTTTTCCTGACATCCATTGGGATACTTTAAATTTATATTCCTGCCTCATTTCATCACATGTTCCTTAATATTCTTTACCTTGTTCTGTGTTGCTTTAGCAATAGTTTGTTTATTTTTGATAGCATATGATAAGTATTATTGATAATGGGTAATTTCTCAAACTCTATTAAACCTCCTATTTGCTGATGCACAGTAAGATACTGCCCTAAAAGCAATCTAATCTGAAAATATTCAAATGAAAGAAGATTTCCCCCATGGAGTCTTCTATGTATTAACAAATATTAATTAACTCCAGGGAAATTACAGTGGGGCATCCTACAGCAAGCATCTTCCAATGATAATTAGATTAAGTCTAAATTTACATTTCCTGGCAAATGTCTCCAGTTTTCTTCCAAGCAGCACGTGATTGGCCAGAAACCCTTTGTGACTCCCCCACCACCACTTTCCATGGAAAAATCACATTGTGATAGCTAATGATGCTGTACTACCTTTGTCCCTTATCGCCGAGTGTCCCTTCCATCCAGCCCTGTCTTTAATGAGATTTTAATTTTTTTAGACCATACACTCACTAGATAGTCTCTTTCCTATAATTGGACATCTCCCAAAGCACATTTTGGTCACCTTTTTGGAATGCTCCAGGAGGCTGTGCCATACCACACTTTTCAAGCCTGCTCCAACCACATTGATACCCGCAGGAGCAAGCCCCTTTTTTCAGGATAGCTACATCCTTTACCCTTGTAACCCCTTCTCTTGCCCTCCTTGGATTAGCAAGAACCCTAGCAGGAAGTACAGGGCAATGGGTAATGCTTGCTGTAGGATTTTTCCATTTTTGAATTTTACTGGGAGGATTTCAGAGTTGAGTATATTTAACGGCTAAGGGAGCTGGGCATGTTTAGCCTGGAGAAGAGGAGGTTAAGGGGTGATATGATAGCCATGTTCAAATATATAAAAGGATGTCACATAGAGGAGGGAGAAAGCTTGTTTTCTGCTGCTCCAGAGAAGCGGACACGGAGCAATGGATCCAAACTACAAGAAAGAAGATTCCACCTAAACATTAGGAAGAACTTCCTGACAGTAAGAGCTGTTTGACAGTGGAATTTGCTGCCAAGGAGTGTGGTGGAGTCTCCTTCTTTGGAGGTCTTTAAGCAGAGGCTTGACAACCATATGTCAGGAGTGCTCTGATGGTGTTTCCTGCTTGGCAGGGGGTTGGACTCGATGGCCCTTGTGGTCTCTTCCAACTCTATGATTCTATGATTCTATTCTATGATTCTAACTCAGGGGTGGTGTATGAAGGCTAGCCCACTTTCAGCCACCTGATCATTTCTTGAGACTATGGACCCAACTCCTGAAAGTCCATCAATAACAAGAGGCATGCTTCTTGTTAGCTGATAAACAGGATAAGCATAACATTTTATGCTTAGATTTTTTGCTCCCTATGTTCCTATTTTGTGGGGAAATATGTTCAAATATAAGTATTTGAATAATCCTTTTATGTCTAGAATCACTCTCTACGTTTCAATACTGGCATTTCCAAAGCAATCCAATCTCAAACCTATACCTGGTAAATGGCTTAAACACCCCTGTCCCCCTAGCTGCAAGAATGCTTGTTGCCCAGAGTTGGAAAGACTTTTAGAAGACATCTGAAGGCAGCCCTGTTTAGGGAAGTTTTTAATGACGGATGTTTTAATGTATTTTTAATCTCTGTTGGAAGCAGCCCAGAGTGGAAACCCAGCCAGATGGGCAGGGTACGAAGAAGAAGAAGAAGAAGAAGAAGAAGAAGAAGAAGAAGAAGAAGAAGAAGAAGAAGAAGAAGAAGAAGAAGAAGAAGATACCAACCAGGGTGGACTGGCAGATGAAACTTGAAACTATTGGACTATGCAGAGATGGCAAGGCTAACGCGGAAAATCAGAAATCAGGAGGATCAAAACTTCAACAAAGATTGGGACAAATTTATATCATATTTGAAAGACCACTGCAAACACTCAAACTCCTTCGCAGGTGTTAAATAACTCTTGCAATGATGCATAGATTACAAATACAATGGACAACTGTAAACTAGATGGACTTATAATAGGCAGTTTAAAAAGTTACCTAAAGATCACACGGAGGGGAGGAGGGAAGTCTTGAGATTCAGAAGAATCTTGTGTAATTTTTTTCTATGGGTGATTCTGAGTGTGAATGAATTTGTAAATACAAATAAAAACTATAAATAAAAAAATAAACACCCCAGTCCCCCATATCAAACACACACAGACTCCATTGAAGCTTGACCCCTTGCTGTCCTTCACAGTGATCAACCACATCCCTTTATGGCCCATAGCCAAGTGCAGAAGGCAAATTGATTGGAGAAGACTTGCCAGTATCTGGACAGGGTTCTGAGGTCTGCTAGAGAGACTTTGGGGTGGTGGTGTAAAGAATGTTAATATGCTTTTTAAAGTTCCCACCACTCCACACCCTCTTTCTCTGTGTCCGCAGTTCTGAGCAGCTCCCGTGCTTTGGAGTTTGGATTTGATATCCTGCTTTATCACTACCCTAAGGAGTCTCAAAGCGGCTAACAATCTCCTTTCCCTTCTTCCCCCACAACAAACACTCTGTGAGGTGAGTGAGGCTGAGAGACTTCAGAGAAGTGTGACTAGCCCAAGGTCACCCAGCAGCTGCATCTGGAGGAGCGGGGAAGCGAACCCAGTTCACCAGATTACGAGCCCACCGCTCTTAACCACTACACCACACTGGCTCTCACTTTGTTAGTGTAGATAAATTAATTTTAAAAATCATCATAACTCACTGCAGAAAATGCAAAAGGTCACAAAGATATTCTGGGAGACTTGAGTGAATCAAAACAAATTGTGTCTCCAGCAGCTGGCATTTTGATCGCTCTGTACAAGGCAGTTTTGGTAGGGGAAAGAAGATGTCAAAAGGCAAGGAGATAAGCCATGGGTGCCAGGGTGATGGCTTTCTGTTCTGCTTTCATGGGTTATTGTCTGGGTGATGTTGGATGGGTTGCCAGCATGATTCCAGTGCTTTCTTTGGCCTAGTAGGGGACAACTCAAGAAGCGTGTATGGCACCAGAAGCCTGACGTGGCTTGATTTTCAAATCCTCCAAGTGAGATTTGCAGCTTCCAACCTAACCCTAAATGGGTCATGCTGGGTAACCTTCCCTGGGCCACATGCCAGTCAAGTAGGCTAGTTTCTGCACACACTCCTCTCAATCCTACACCCAGGCAAGCAAGTCCCATTATCAGAGTTCAAAGACGCATTTCAGCCAGCCAGAAAGAAACCTCAAGGAGGGTGTGAAACAGGACCATAGATGAGTGTGGCCTGGCGACAGAAGGTGTGGTGGAGAAGGGGATGAGTCTCGAGGTTTTGGAAGGATGGTGGGATCTCCCTCACTGGAAACCTTCAAGCAGAAGCTGTGGTGAGGGCAAAAACAGAAAAGAGATAAAAATGCAATACACAATAGCAGTAATTGGGGAGGGAAAAGTAGCCAGGACTATGTGGCTTGTGGCCATCAGTCCCATGAAAAGATTGACATCTGACTTAGTCAAAGTTCCTATGTCGAAAAGAGGAAATCACTGAACTTCAGATGTTTGATTTTTCTTCCTAGTGCTGGGTTTTCTTTTGAAGTAGCATAGCTAGCCGAGAGATCTGCATTTTTTGTATTATTATTTTTTACCCATGTGGCTGTTTGCTGCTTGTCTTCTATCCTTTTCCCTGAGATGTTTCATCTTGGACATAACAAACTGCTCCCTTTGTTCTGGAGAAGAGGCCTCTCAATTCATCTGATACCCTGATGCTAATTGAGAGTCTCCACGGCTGCTTCTGAGGATGGAGAGCCTGACAGGGGAGGGAGAAAATATTCTCTTTTAAATCCCATCACTTCTCGGTCTTCAAAAGGCACAGCCAGCAGCAGTGCAGAAAAAGAAGAGGATTTTGCCATTGCATTTAACAGCCACAGGGTCAAATCTTTTCAGGGACATGAAATTGCTTCAATGAATAACAAGGCAATGCAGACAAGTTTGTGTGTGTGTGTGTGTGTGTGTGTGTGTGTGTGTGTGTGTGAGAGAGAGAGAGAGAGAGAGAGAGAGAGAGAGAGAGAGAGAGAGAGAGAGAAAGAAAGAGAGAGAGATTTGAATAGCATGTAAAAGCCAGCATATTTCATTATTTGCGTTCCATTGCCAATAAAGATGCCTTGCCTGTTTAGAAAAAATAAATTTTATTATTTTTAAAAAAATAAATATTATTTTTTTAAAAAATAAAGGCAAAATACAGTGGTACCTCTACTTACGTTGCCTTCGGGCTGCGTAATTTCAAGTTATGGACTGCCCCGAACCAGGAAGTACTAGAACGGGTTACTTCCGGGTTTGGCGCTTTGCGCATGTGCAGAAGTGCTAAACTGCCCCCCACACATGCGCATACACAGCGCTTTGGGGTGTGGAAGTTTCATGTTACGGACAGGCCTCCGGAACGGATCCCACCCCTAACACGAGGTACCACTGTACAAACAACATTGAACATACTCATACAAGGGGGTGGGGGCTAGAATGGATAAGAGAGAAAGGAAGAAAAGGGTGAATAATACCCTAAATCAATTCATGTGATGCACCTTTTATAATCACAATGCAAGGCATCAAGGAATCACCTTATCAATCGGAAGCAAATTATCCTCACTAAGATATTGCTGAAGCCCAGATCCCAGACCCAAACAGGCCAATTCAGGTCAGCCTGGGATTTGGCTGGATCAGGATGAGTCTCCCCTGGATGATCACATGTTGAATCGGGTCCACCTGGAGGAATCTAGGGCTGTCAAAAGGGCAACAGCCAGGCAGCAAGAAGAGAGTGCGAGAAAGAGATGTGGCTGCATGCATCTCCTTCCCCTCTGCCCAACCACAGGTATCATAAGGGTTCCAAACTCTGATAAAATGTACAGTTGGGATGGGACGGGCGGGAAGAAGTGGAGTCATGTGTCCACCTCTCTTCCCTCCAGCTCCTGACCACATGACTGTGCAAGGTCCCAGAATTGGGCTAGAATATCCCAGCTCAGATCAAGGTCGCTCTATGATTCACGGTGAACCCACAGAAATTATTGGACTTGACTAACTCGGGTCCATTAATTTAAATGGGTGTACTCTGAGTAGAACTGAGCTGCATGCATCCCTATGTTTTTCAGATGTTGGCTTGTAATCTCTTTGGATAATATAGGATTGTACTGTGAGTCAAAGTTTCCAGTGTTAACTGTTGAAAACTGCTGGTGATAGATGGGCTCTAGATGATTTGAAATCACATTTTATTTTTCCACAAGACTGCTCTTGTGAGTGGCTAAGCCTGCAGTGAGGCTCCCCACTGCTGGTGCCTAGATCAGGAGTGGGGAGCCTCAAGCCCAGCGACCAAATGTGTCCCACCCCAACTTTCCAGGTTACACCTAGTCCTCAATCACCCTCTCTTCCTAGATTACACCCCTCACCAAAGCTCATTTGCACCCTCTACAATTGGTTTTGCCTGGCTGGAAGGGTTCATTATTTGACCTCTGCTAATGCCTTGCTTGCCTGGATGGTGGATAGAGAGGGGTGCATGAGGGTGTACAGAAACCAGCCTACCGTCCAACAATAAAATGTGCATGCCTTGATCCACCCCCTTTCGGCTCTGGCCAAACCTGCCATGTGGCTCTTGGAAGGTTGCCAAGATGGGAATGTGGCTCTCAAACTGAAAAAGGTTTCCAACCCCTGCTACACACACTTAGCCATGAGTTAGCCCCATGCAACTCAACGTCTCTTTAGATGTTTGTTGCTGTTGCTGCTGCTGTTTAGTTGTTTAGTCATGTCCGACTCTTCGTGACCCCATGGACCAGAGCATGCCAGGCACTCCTGTCTTCCACTGCCACCTGCAGCTTGGTCAAACTCATGCTGGTAGCTTCCAGAACACTGTCCAACCATCTTGTCCTCGGTTGTACCCTTCTCCTTGTGCCCTCCATCTTTCCCAACATCAGGGTCTTTCCAGGGAGTCTTCTCTTCTCATGAGGTGGCCAAAGTATTGGAGTCTCAGCTTCAGGATCTGTCCTTCCAGTGAGCACTCACGGCTGATTTCCTTCAGAATGGATAGGTTTGATCTTCTTGCAGTCCATGGAATTCTCAAGAGTCTCCACCAGCACCATAATTCAAAAGCATCAGTTCTTCGGCGATCAGCCTTCTTTATGGCTTTAGATGTTAACCTGCACAAAATCTCTGACGCAAGTGAGTCCAAAATTCCCAGAGGACTTCCATTTCCCCCTATCTCCCCCGTTTAGATCCCCCATCTCCAAACACACACCCTGTGACACACACACACACCAAGCGTGCCACTTTGGAAGGAAGTTGCCATAGTTACTAGTGCCTCACAGCAGTAGACAGAGCTCATTAAAATGATTCGACTGGCTACTCAGTAATCAAGGCATGTGGAGAGGGGGAACAGACCCTATCAGTGCCATACAAGGAAGGGATCAGTGCCCTCTCTTGCCCAAAAGGACCATCACGCCTTCGGTTGTGCCCAGTCGTAGGCAGCTTCTGATTTCCAGGCTCACAGCCCCAGGCCCACGTTTTGCTACTTTTTTCCCCGGTTCCTTTACAGAAAGATGTGACCAGAAAGAGAACATTGAAGAAGGTGAGTATGAGAGGGGTGGACAAGGGAAATGTAGGCATCCCAGGGACCCCAAGGAATTGTGCTCTTTGGGAAGACACCTAAACGGGAAACCGACCGGCTCTCCACATTTCCTAAAAGACATGGGAGAAATGCTTTGCAGGTTCTTGCTTTGGCAAGTTGATATTATGGCACGATTTGCCCTAAAACAAATCAACAACATTTAATATTATTTCAATTTGATATTATGGCATAATTTGCCTTAAATCAACAAAATGTAATACTATTTCAAACTTTTGCCAGGTGTGCATTTTTTTTAATTAATTCAAAGTCAGTGCCTGAAATTCTACTGAATTATTTGGAATCATGCGGAACAGGATTATGAATTGCAATTGGTCGTTGTGGCTGCAATGATAGCATTCAAGTTCAGTGACAGGACAGAAGAACATAGGAAGCTGTCTTATATGGAGATCATTTGCTCATTTAGGGTTTGGGACAGGAATCTCTCAAGGACCAAGAACCTGGCACCTTTTGAATCCAAACGCATGTGCTCCACCACTGAACTGTATGCTTGTGGCAACTTCAAGAAAGGGCAGATGCTCTCATAGTCCATTTGTGGAGTTTTAGGAGCATCTGGCTGGTCACAGCAGGAAACCAAACGGAAACAAAATGTATGGAAAAGTCCTGTGTAGGATAGTCCTTTTTTTGCATGCCAAGGCCTCAGGACCCGCAGTTCCCTAGTGGATAATAAACACACACAGAGGTTTATGGGTTCAAATAGGCCACAACTTTATTGGTTACAGTTGTGTGCAGTTTGGCTTAGGCACTGGGTGAAGGCAGGCTATATCTCTACACCTTCTGCAGGGAGTCCATCTATGGGTAAACCACCAATAAGGGGAGTCCTATGACTTACATCAAATAGGGACACCTCAAGAGGTCCCCATTGGGGTCATGGCATGGCCCTAGCCCATGTCCAGGTATCGGACAAAATCTACACACCCAGATCCCTTTAACAGGATACTTAATGAGGAGGGGCAGGCAGACCATAAAAGATTGCCATGATATTACTTTCCTCTCCTCTCCAGCTTTTCCTTAGGATGCCTGTATTATTATCAGAGAAATATTGGAGGGTATGGAATAGGATGTCCCTATTACCATCGGAGAAAAGCTGGAGGGGATGTCTCTATTTTCACTGGAGAAATATTGGAGGGTATGGCACCACTGAATACACACTGAAAGTCTCAGTCTATGCTTTGCTTTTTTCCATTTATATCTCACCTTCCCTCCAAGCACAAAGGGGCGTACATGGTTCCCCATTCCATCCTCAAAACAACCTTGTGAGGTAGGCTAAGCTGAGAGTCAGAGACTGGATGATTTATTTATTTATTTGAGAACTGAGCAGTGGCTTGTTGGAGGAGCGGGATTTGATTCTTCTCTTTCTTCCTGAAGACAGCAAGCAATTGCCTCCTGCTTTTGATGAAGACCATGCCAATCTACTCTTTAAGGTAATTGGGCATGGGAAGAGATAATAGACATCAACTTACTGGGAGAGGAATGGAGAAGAAATTAGATTCACTTAGCATTTAAAGGCAAAGCAACCAAATCAACACTTTGCAAAAACAATGCAGGAACTGAAAATCGACTTTCCTTCAAACATTGGCATGAATTTTGCAATGCAGCTCTCCAGCCAAATAATGTGTACAAAAAGGCATATGTTAAGGTAAAGCGTGCATAAAGTGCACACATAGTGAGAATAACATGCCAAAATGCATTATGTTAGGGGAAATTGCTTTGCCAAAACATGCATACTAGGCAAAATTGCATACAAACGTGTGTATGGTAGAAGACGTTTGCACTGTAATGCTGATGGATTTTCTTTTTCTATATATAAATAATTTTTATTGGTTTTACGTATAATCACATTATGTAACATCGTACCCTCTTGTACCCTCGACTGAGCCTAATGACTTCACTCCCTCCCTCCTGATGGTTTACAAAATTAAACTTTACATCTTTACATTTCGCTTCATTTCCTATCCTAGAGCCAGTGTGGTGTAGTGGTTAAGAGCGGTAGTCTTGTAATCTGGGGAACCGGGTTCGCGTCTCCGCTCCTCCACATGCAGCTGCTGGGTGACCTTGGGCCAGTCACACTTCTCTGAAGTCTTTCAGCCCCACTCACCTCACAGAGTGTTTGTTGTGGGGGAGGAAGGGAAAGGAGAATGTTAGCCGCTTTGAGACTCCTGAAGGGGAGTGAAAGGCGGGATATCAAATCCAAACTCTTCTTCTTCTTCTTCCTTGTTATATCATTACCTCAGATATTATATTACTCAACCTGAATAGGTAGCAATTTCACCTTACAGATCTTCAGATAACCCTGTTAATGATGTCAATTGCTTACAGTTGTCTTTCAAATATAATATAAATTTGTTCCAGTCCTTTTGGAATGCTTGGTCTCGCTGGTTCTGGATTCCTCCCATCAGTTTCGCCAGTTCTACAAAGTCCATCATTTTCATCTGCCACTCTTCTTTTCATGAGGACTTGAAACATGGTTTCCCCATAAACATGTGAAAATGTGGAGAACTGAATTTAAGAGTGGGAGGGGAGGAAGAGAAATCGGATAGAATTGTCCATTCCTACTACAATAGGACCACTGAAATTGAGAGGAGAAGATTGGAAGAAGTGCTCAGTGACTGGTGGGCCATGTTAATAGCATACCTTCCAACATTTCTCCGACATCCTTTTTCATCATCATCATCATCATCATCATCAATTTATTATTGATACCCCACCCATCTGACTGGACTGCTCCAGCCACTCTGGGCAGCTCCCAACATATATTAAAACATAATAAAACGTCAAAAGACCTCCGTCTACAGGGCTGCCTTCAGATGTCTTCTAAAGATTGTATTTTTACAGTAGTACCTCGGATTACAGATGCTTCAGGTTACAGACGCTTCAGGTTACAGACTCCACTAACCCAGAAATAGTATTTGGGTTAAGAACTTTGCTTCAGGGTGAGAACAGAAATTGTGCTCAGGCGGCGCGGCAGCAGCAGGAGGCCCCATTAGCTAAAGTGGTACCTCAGGTTAAAAACTGTTTCAGGTTAAGAACAGAATTAAGTTCTTAACCCGAAGTGCCACTGTACTTATCATATTGGCTCGGGGGTCACATAACTCCATACCCTCCAACATTTCTCTGGTGAAAATAGGGGTGTCCTAAGGAAAAGCGGGACATTCCAGCATCAAATCAGAAACTGGGACAGCTTCTGTAAATCTGGGACTGTCCCTGGAAAATAGGGGCACTTGAAGGGTCGGTAATAGGGAATTATTAGCTGTAACCCAAAAACTCTTCAGGATGAGAGCTTTGGGCATCTCACCTGTGAGGTCCCCATGCAAGAAAATCTCAACATTCAGAATCTCTTCTGTCTCCTCTCCTCTGCTGTTGTCTCCTGGGCTCCAGGATGGCCTTGATCTCTGTGTTCGTGCTGAGTAGAGAGCCATCAAGCTCTGAAGATGATCATTTGCTTCCCATTTACAAATGATTCATCACATTAAAAATAACATCTTTTGGGTGAAGGGATTGCTTCTGGTATTTTTTTTTTATGGGGGGAAAATGGTACTTTTGGAATCATTCCAGCTTACCCGCTGAGGCATTTTTCAAAAGTTCCATAATAAGCACTTAGGGAACTGGGCGGCTATTTTAGTCCTTTGAGATTGTTGAGAAGCTGATGGATCAAACTGGCTGCTGACAAGCTAACGGAATGCTCATAGACGCTAAAGCCCGTTACAAAACAGGAGCCGGTGGAAATCACAGCGTCGCTTCTCTGAATAAGAGCACGCCAGGATTGAAGGCTCTCAGGGTACAAAGTCTCTGCAGTCAGAATGGGGTGTGTGGTAGGGAGGCGCTGTCTTGTTTTGTGTATGTGCGTCTCTATCTGATATACCATGTAGGCACCTTCCTCTATTCTCAGCAGAGAACAGCAGAGCTTCTCATCTCATTTTCCCTAAATGCTTCTCCTTACATGGAAGTGAGAGCTGGACCATAAAGAAGGCTGATCGCCGAAGAATTGATGCTTTTGAATTATGGTGCTGGAGGAGACTCTTGAGAGTTCCATGGATTGCAAGAAGATCAAATCTCTCCATTCTGAAGGAAATCAGCCCTGAGTGCTCACTGGAAGGACAGATCTTGAAGCTGAGGCTCCAATACTTTGGCCACCTCCGGAGAAGAGAAGACTCCCTGGAAAAGACCCTGATGTTGGGAAAGATGGAGGGCACAAGGAGAAGGGGACGACAGAGGACGAGATGGTTGGATAGTTCCAATCGGCAAGCCCAAGAGGCTCAGTGGTTTAGACCACAGTGCCACCCGTGTCTCTGTACATATGTCCCAGGACATATCCTGTTTTGAAATGAAGCTCTAGGTCCTCCCCAAATCTTTTGCAGGTACAAATAGTATGGAAAGCAGGCTCGCCTATCACCACCAAGGCCAGGGCTTTTTTCCAGGGGGAACTCACTGGACTCAGTTCCGGCACCTCTCAGGTGGGTGCCATTGCCATTCTAAAAGAAAGAGGGAAGCGTTTTCTAGAAAAACAGCACTGGCCAAGGCCCTTGTGAGCACAAGCCATCAGGAATGCACAATAAAAGGATAGCTGAAAGAGTTCTAGAAAGCCCATTCAAGGACCTCATGGAGTTTTCAAGAAGTGCAGAATGGAAAGGCTGTGGATAATACCAAGAAGGGATTATACAATTGAAGATGACCCTCTGCTCTACCAACCAGCCACCTAACAGGTGATAAGTGCAAACTCTGCTAAAGTGGAAATATAAATACATTATTTGACCTGCTATGCTGTTCTAAGTATTATGTTCAGAGATATTTGACGCTTTTTACGCATTTAATTATTGAGGTCTGTTTTAAAAATAAAATGATATGCTTTTAGATTTGTGCTTCATCATGTAGACACTGCTACATAGTTCCAACAAATCAAAATATTAACAATAATCAGTGCAAATAAAATCAAAAAAGAATTTCTCAAGAACCCCAAGAAAGAGGCATGGGTTTATGGAAATCTGAGAGCAGAAGGGTTTTGGTGGGTTTTTTTAGCCAACTGGCTATAACAATGGACTTGTCAAAACCAATAGGAGAAATTAAACCTATGTCAAATATGTTGCTACATATAGTAAGTGTATTGAACCTGTCTACTAAAATAAAAAGGGAACTAATTTTGGGCTGATTTATAGTTTGTTCAATAAAGGTACGTAGAAAATCGTTCCATTTTCCTCTTGATGCCAAATGAAGTGATGATATATTTTCATGTTTTAAAATCAAGCAAACTGATCTGTAATGAATTTGATCTTTTTCTTTCACTTAAAAGAACATTACTTTTATAGTCTTCTGGAGCTATGGCTAAGGATAAGCCTTGTTCCACTCATGTTCTACTCTTCCTTGTTGCATCAGAGCCCTGCACTGACAGTCATTACTTATGCAATTCCAGTCTCAAGAACATAAGAAGAACCTTCTGGGTTAGACCAAAGTACCATGTGGTCCAGAGTTTTGTTCTCACAGTGGCCAAGCAGATGCCTATGGAAAGCCCACAAGAAAGAAAAGAGCACAACAGCAGCCTCCGCATTTGCAATTCCCAGAAACTGGTGTTCAAATGAATATTGCCCCTGAAAGAGGAGGCAGAACATCGCTGTCATGTGTAGCAGTCATTGATAGACTCACAATCCTCCATGACTTTAACTAATCCTATTTTAAAGCCGTCAAATCTGCTGATGATCATCGCAGCATCATGTGAATTGTATAGTTTGACTATGGGCTGTGTTAGGAAGTATTTTCTTTAGTCTCAAATCTTCCAAACTTTCAGCCTCATTTGATACCCCTGAGATACGGAATTATGCAAGGAGAAAAATGTATCCCTGTCTACTTGGCGTATTGCATAAGAGGGAGGGAGAAGACATTTCATTTGGTTCACGTTTTAACGCAAGCCAACTTCATTCCCAAAACTATACACAAACTGAAGCACAGCTATCCTTAAAAATAATAATCACATTTTGCTGCGTTTTTCATTGCTGTTCCGCAATCAAAAAGGCTCTGATTTGAAGGAATGTGATGTATGAAGGTTTCTGAAGCTAAGCAGGTCTGAGTATCATCAGTACTTGAATGGAGAGATCAGTCATGAGCCTTAGGTATAGTACCTTGAGTTCAATAGAAAAAAGGTGGGGTACAAATGCAAAAACCGCCACAAAACCACCCATACATAACTCAATCCTCCAGAAGGAAATTTAGATGAAAATTCTGAATTACCCACCCAAGCTGTGAAGCTCATTAAAAGGCCCCGAACAAGTCTTTATTGTGGGGAAGAGAGATGCGCTCTCCTAAGTCCACATTCCGGGCATGCTCACAGTCCTGTCTCAGCCACAGAGTGGCTGGGTCATGTCTTCTACGGGGAGCTGGCTTCTGGCACTGGGCCAGTTAGCAGTCCAACTCTGTGTTACAAAGATGTCTGCAAACGTGACATGAACACTGGCAACAGTGCCTGGAGGCAGGCATTGTATCCATAGCAGTGCCCAGAGGAGTAATGACCACTGGAATAGTGCAGAAGGAAGAAACGCCATGGTGCATTTGCAGCAGCACAACCAGATGCCTTCATCTGCCCCAGCTGCAACAAAATATGTCTCCCCTGCATCAGTCTCTAGAGCCACAGCAGGAGCTACAACTGTCCAACAGCTTGACCTCATCCTCAAAGGTGCTCCCCTGCAGTGTCTTCTAAGACAGATGGATGCCAGCATATGGATGTTGTTGTTGTTTAGTCGTTTAGTCATGTCCGACTCTTCGTGACCCCATGGACCAGAGCACGCCAGGCACTTCTGTCTTCCACTGCCTCCTGCAGTTTGGTCAGACTCATGTTTGTAGCTTCGAAGACACTATCCAACCATCTCGTCCTCTGTCGCCCCCTTCTCCTTGTGCCCTCCATCTTTCCCAACATCAGGGTCTTTTCCAGGGAGTCTTCTCTTCTCACAAGGTGGCCAAAGTATTGGAGCCTCAGCTTCACAATCTGTCCTTCCAGTGAGCACTCAGGGCTGATTTCCTTCAGTATGGAGAGGTTTGATCTTCTTGCAGTCCATGGGACTCTCAAGAGTCTCCTCCAACACCATAATTCAAAAGCATCAATTCTTCGGCGATCAGCCTTCTTTATGGTCCAGCTCTCACTTCCATACATCACTACTGGAAAAACCATAGCTTTCACTATACGGACCTTTGTTGGAAAGGTGATGTCTCTACTTTTTAAGATGCTCATATGGATGTAGTGGACAGCATTAGCAAAGTCACTTAAATAATGCAGATGGAGCCCAGAGAGAGAAAATCCTGATAATAATTTACCAAGGAAACTGAATAAAAGCATTGTATATGTCAAGCCTCATACAAAGCAGGAAATCATTCAACCAAATATATAGAGGAAAACTCCCTCAGAACTGTGCAGCCTCTGCACACCTCATGCCACACAGTTGCTAAGCAGCACCCTCACCCATTGCCCTCTTGGCTAGTTCACTTTGACACTAATAAAGGCAACTCTTAATTTATAAATAGAATGATCTCTCCCGCTGCACTTCCAACAGCTAGAATGTCAGATGAGGACCAGGGAGACCCAATGGCAATCATCCAAACCAATGTGTCAGGGTTGTCATGAGGCTAAAGTGAATGGGTCTTTGGAAGTCCTACGGATACCAATATTTATGCCTTGAAGGAAGGGTGGCAGCAGTGGCAAAGACAATACGTAAACAAATAAAAGATTTAGACAGCTGGGCTGAAGCCGGGTGGGATGCGAAGGTGTGTTGTTGTGAGGCTCAGTTACCTAACACACACAAACTAGCACCTCCACAGACTATAACTAGACTGATATTTATAGCACAACGCCTTGAATAGATGCTATCACAACCTGCTCAGATTGAGCAACAGCTGCTACTTTTTCTTTGTGTGCTAGGGGGAAGGACTGTTTTTCCCCCCGACAGGTGAGCAAGAATATATATATATATATATATATATATATATATATATATATATATGACATATTTTCTTTGTCTCTGAGTGAAATCTTAGGCTTAGTATCTTGGTTATATTGTTTTCCGAGTTTGCTTGACCTTTGAGCAGTTTCAGACACATGCAAAGCCCCACACACCTGCCCCACACACATTCTACTGGTAGAATCTGTTTTGCGACTCTGTAGAGCATAAGACTCTTAGTCTCAGGATTGTGGGTTTGAACCCTACGTCAGACAAAACATTCCTGCACTGGGGTTGGACTAGATGATCCTCATTATCCCTTCCAACTCTACAGTACTATGATTCTATGATTCAGTAGCCCATAAGTATGGTTCCTTCAAAACCTCTTCCAGCCCTAGCCTCGCATCAGGATTTTTGTATTCCAATACCTGGCCATCTTTCCGAAATGCAAATGACCCAGGAACTGTGGTCGTATCATCTTCACCTCACGTCTGAGGCTCACTGTGGTCACATTCACACTTTTAAGTGTCACTGCTTCTCCCAATGAGTTATGGGAACTGCAGTTTGTTAAGGCTGCTGGATATTTAGGGTACCCTTTTTTTCTCTGCATAGGACTACAGTTATCAGAGTGGCTTAACAGTCAATCCCTCTTTCCATTGAACTCTGGAATCCATTGTAACTTTGGATCCAGCACCAAGGCCCTTCTGGCGGTCCCCTCACTGTGAGAAGTGAGGTTACAGGGAACCAGGCAGAGGGCCTTCTCTGTAGTGGCACCCGCCCTGTGGAACGTCAAGGAAATGAACAACTGTCTGACTTTTAGAAGACACCTGAAGTCAGCCCTGTTTAGGGAAGTTTTTAATGTTTGGTGTTTTATCGTGTTTTTAATATTCTGTTGGGAGCCACTCAGAGTGGCTGGGGAAACCCAGCCAGATGGGCGGAGTATAAATTATCATCATCATCACCATCAGGAAAATGCCAAACAGATCACATCAAGGTGTGTGCAATGTTTAAGAATCCACACATGCACATTTCCCTAATTGCAGGATTAATTTGGAAAAATTTTAAATTTATCTGGCTGGTTCCAACTTTAGCCCTGTTCAGCTATTCTGGGTTAAATCAACTCGTGAAGGTGGAGGAAGAAGGAGAAACATGCTAGTTTCATCCTGTTGGTGACCCATGTAGCTACAACGACTGCCAGACACCCTCAAGGGGTAAAGACTGGGGTCTCTCCCAGTCCTTCCTGGGGATTTTGGGAACTGAACTTGAAACCTTCTGCAAGCAAAACAGATACTCTACCACTGAGCTACTGCCAAGACATCCTAGATTGGAGAGCCCAGACTATTTGTGAAGAGGTAGGAACCTATATGAGAACAGCAGGCTCCTTCCTGCCCTCTCTCCTCGCATGTCAATTTAACTCCAAAGATCTGAAGAGGGCTTTTTATCATTCTGTTCCAAGAAATCTCTGCCTGGATTTTTCCTAGTTAAAAAGAGCAGCAAGCACTTTTGGACAGGTATGTCTGGAGCAGGAAGAGAGCCAGAACTTTTAAAAACAATTGTATTTATAGACATGATTGCAAAGGGGGCCAGCAGCTCCGAATCTGTCAGTAAATTGTAATGCAGTTTATATTCTTAATTTCATTCATTTGATCTTTGTAACGTTGGGTTTTCAAAAGGAAGCTGTAGAAAGCCAAGGTTAACCTCTTGCCTTGATCCCCTCTTCCACTGCCACAAAGATTCTACAATCTACACGCAACACACAAGACCCCTTTACATTTGCCACAGAAGAAAATGAAGTAAGGGGTCTTTGCCAGTTCTGCTGATATGCAACATTTGGTTATATTCCCTAAGCTGCAAAACGGTGAACGAATTTCGTATATTAAACGTTGCTAAACCCATAGATCTCTCGTACAGATCTAGGTTTATGTGTCCTTTAGGTCAGTGTTTTTCAACCTTTTTTGGGCAAAGTCACACTTGTTTCATGAAAAAAATCACGAGGCACACCACCATTAGAAAATGTTAAAAAAATTAACTCTGTGCCTATATTGACTATATATACTGTAAAGTAATTCTCTTGAATAGGAATCAAATAAACACAAAGAAAGTATTTTATAATTACTTTATTATGAAATAGTAAGTAAACAGAAATATGAAAAATTATAAAATACTTTATTTTTAAATCTTTCGAATTTTTCAATTTTTCCCACGGCACACCAAGCAACATCTCGCGGCACAGTAGTTGAAAAACACTGCTTTAGGTAGCTCTCTGAACTTGCCTTGATTGATGTGCAGTTCTCCTAGAATCGCAATTGTAGAGCTGTAAGGGACTGCAGGGACGCGGGTGGCGCTGTGGGTTAGACCACAGAGCCTAGGACTTGCCGATCAGAAGGTTGGCGATTCGAATCCCCGCAACGGGGTGAGCTCCCGTTGTTCGGTCCCAGCTCCTGCCCACCTAGCAGTTCAAAAGCATGCCAGTGCAAGCAGATAAATAGGTACTGCTCTGGCGGGAAGGTAAAGGGTGTTTTCATGCCCTGCTCTGGTTCACCTGAAGCAGCTTAGTCATGCTGGCCACATGCTGTACACTGGCTCCCTCGGCCAGTAAAGCGAGATGAGCGCCGCAACCCCAGAGTTGGTCACGACTGGACCTAATGGTCAGGGGTCCCTTTACCCTTTACCTTTTAAGGGACCCCAAAGGCCATCTAGTCCAACCCCCTGCAATGCAGGAATCCTGCTCAGAGCTGTCCCTGGGTGGGCTTGACCCACCAACCTTCTAGTTAACAGTAAGTCACAGTGACCCATTGTGCTACAGGGTGCAGTCATCTAATGATATCCTAATTGCAACAGGCTGTAGCTCCATGGGAGAACATCTGTTCTGCATGCAGAAGGTCACAGGTTCTATCCCTGGCATCTCCAGGTAGAGATCAGAATATCCCCTGCCTGAAACCCTAGTTGTTTGAGATACGTCTGATCTTTGAATAAAAAGAAACTTTTTAAAAAACCCAAAGCCTTTTGGTTTTGTTTGCTTATTTGTTCATTTTTAGAAAAACAAAAGAGGAGCTCTTCTGGATCAGACCAGAGGTCCGGCTAGTCCAGCATCCCATTTGCAACAGAGGACAGCTAGGTGCCAACAGCAATAGATTTCTCTTGTTTTTAAATCATTTATTTTCTGTTTCCAACCCTTAATCAAGTTGTTCCCCCACTCAGTCACTGCCCTTCCCATGCTGCGCTTCTATACATCATTGCATCTCTTAAATCCTACAAGCTTAAATGTACGTTAATGGTGCTATGATAATTAATGATGATCATTAGCATTAATAAATGTGATCGTAATAGAAATAGACTCTTGCCATTTTCAGTTTGTAGAAGAATCTGGGTTTAAATCAGGGGTTGACAGCTCTGCAAGTCACATGCCCAGCCAAGGTCAAGATCAAGGATGGGGGAATCCATAGGTCAATCTACCTAAAGAGCTCTTTCTAGAAATATACATATTAGGAGAACTTTGTGTTAAAATTATGATGCATTTTCATGTCTGTATATACAAAAACTGCAAACTGATGTGGAAGTGTGGAGAACCAAACTTCAGGTTGGAAAAATGAGAAACTGAGAGAAACCAAAATTGTTAGACTCCCCAGATTCCTTAGTAGAAATTCAACCAAGATGAGTTTGTGCATATGTAAGGGGGGGCATGAATAAGAGCATGAACTAATTTTGTATTGCCTAGTCCCAGCAAGAATTGTAGTTTTAGCTCAGGAGGGTAGGTTGTCTTCCACCTGTGCTTTTTTAAAGAGTTGTGTGGAAGTAATCTTTGGGTTGCAGGTGGCATGATACGTGTGATTTACAAGGAGGATAACATAGCATCACTTTGCTGTTTAGCTGCTAGTGTTTGTTAATGATGGTATTAGTACTACCTTGCAGTGCCGAGTGTCCTTTTTCATACCAGACACTCTAGGGGTGCCTCCAGAGTGTCATTATTTTGCTGGAGGGACTCAAGTGCCTGCTGGAACTTTGGGTTTGCACAGTTAAGGTGGATTTTTTTTCATAGAATTGTAGAGTTGGAAGGAACCCCAGAGAAACCTCCAAGGATGGAGAGTCCTCAACCTCCCAAGAGAGACCATTATTTATTAGCTTAATTTATTGCATTTTTCTCCCACCTTTTCCTCCAATGAACCCAAGGTGGCCTGCCTTGTTCTCTCCCCCCACCATCTCATTGAATCCCCCCCCCCATGGCAACCCTGTGAGGTAGGTTAGGCTGAGCGGCAGGAACTTGCCCAAGATCTCCCAGGTTCTTATCTGATGCTCTAACCACTACACTACCCTAGCACAATGAATCTACTTTCAAAAAAGAGTTGATTTGTCTGCAGTTTGGGCCTCATCTGTGCTACACATTTAAAGCAACACCATGTTGCCTGAAACAGTCCTGTCTTCCCCCAAAGTATTCTGGAACTGTATTTTGCTAAGGGTCCTGGGAATTTTTAGGGGACCCTGATTCCCCTCACAGAGCTGCAATTCCCAGAGTTCCCTTGGAAGAGGTGCTGACTGTTAAACCACTCAGGGAACGGCAGCATTGTGACAGGAACAGGAGTCTCCTAGCAACTCCTGCCATTGTTAGCAAACTACAGTTCCCAGCATACTTTTTGAAAGCCACAACTGTTTTGGGTGGCATGATACTGCGTTATAGTGCAGAAGAGGCCTTGGAAAGTGAGGGGAGAATGTGCTGAAAAGCAGGAGATGAATGGGTGACTAATGGGAAGATGTCTAAACGCCCTGTGAGCAAATCAGGATGAATGCTCATCGTCATATAACTGTCCTGCAAGGAAATCTGAATGAATGATCCAGAAAGACTAGATATAATCTAAACTTTGTGCTAGTTTCTGCAAGCAAATCTAGATAGATGCTCAATGAGCAGAGCTTCTGAAGGCACCCTGGCATTTTAACCACCACCAGAGCTAATGTCCACTGTAATGTAAGTTTAATCAGGCTGGAATATCAGGTTTTCCATTTCCTCACAATGACTGATAGATATGAAGTGAATGATGGGCGATGGTGGCTTTGTTCTTTAATAGTATTATTTTGTACATAATTAACCGGCAAGGCAGCAGATCAGCTGCCTCCACTGGCCTCCTGTCCCTCACGCAGTGAATCAAACCCCCAACATCCCTTGTTAGGAAGAACTGGATGAGAAATTAATTGGTGGTAATTTAACCGAAGAGGAACCTCTGACTTGTGTTGACCCAGGGGCAAGGGGCAAGAGGGTTCTTAGGAGAGACTGTTCAACTTAAAATGGGAGCCAATGAATTTGGGAGGTGCAGGAGGAGATGGGGAGTAGTTCAGAATCATAGCATCATATAATTGTAAGTTGGAAGGGACCCCAATGGTCATCAAGGCTAACCTCCCTACAATGCGGGGAATCTCAACTGAAGCATCCATGACAGATGGAATATCGTGTCCCGTTCTGGAAATTACAATTTAAGAAGGATGTTGAGAAGCTGGCTGGAACGTGTGCAGAGGAGGGCAACCAAGATGATCATGGGTCTGGATAATAATAATAATAATAATAATAATAATAATAATAATAATAATATATTTATATCCCGCCCATCTGGCTGGGCCTCTCCAGCCACTTTGGGCGGCTTCCAACAAAATACAGCAATGTATCAAACATTAAAAGCTTCCCTAAAGAGGGCTGCCTTCAGATGTCTTCTAAAAGTATGGTAGTTGTTCTCTTTGACATCTGGTGGGAGGGCGTTCCACAGGGCAGGTACCACTACCGAGAAGGCCCTCTGCCTGGTTCCCTGCAACCTCACAGTGAGGGAACCGACAGAAGACCCTCGGTGCTGGACCTCAGTGTCCAGGTAGAACAATGGGGGTGGAGAAACTCCTTCAGATATACTGGACCGAGCCTGATGAGAAACAGTTGAAGGAGCTGGGAATGTTTAGCCTTGAAAAAAGAAGACCTTCAAATATCTCAAGAGCTGTCACATGGAAGAGGGAACAAGCTTGTTTTCTTCTGCTCTAGAGGACTCAAACCAATGGCTTCAAGTTTTAAGAAAGGAGATACAGAAGAACTTCCTGAGAGTGAGAGCTGTTCGACAGCAGAACAGTCTCCCTTCGGAGGTTGTGGACTCTCCTTCCTTGGAGGCTTTTAAGAAGAGGTTGGATGGCCATCTGTCATGGATGCTTTAGCTACGATTCCCGCATTGCAGTGGGTTGGACTAGATGATCCTTGAGATCCCTTCCAATTATACAATTTTATGATTCCATGATTATCTGTATGTTTCTTCCTAGTTTTAACCACAGCAAGCATAGGGCTTGAATGCCCTTCCTAGGAGCACACTGATTGAAAAGCAGGGAATATATTTGGTATATTTAAAAGTCCTTTGGAATGTGCTGATCATGATTCCTAACCGAGAAGCAAACTCCATTTTGTCATGAGCATTGCATTTCTCCTGAACCTTGTCAAATTTATTGAGCAGTCCAGTTAAGAACTAGCCCCTTTCTTAATGTCTCTGTTTCATTTCTTAAGATGGAACGGCGATGGGCATTCACTGGATAGTCTCGGTCATGGGCTTGGCATTGCAACTCATTGCATTGCAGAAAAGGCTGTGTTAACAGTTAATAATATTCAGCTCCTTTCCCTTTTGTTGCTGGTTGACACACTTTCACTAGTATCCATCAGCTCAGAACTGCTTTACTGGTTGAGTCTGCCTCCCCCTAGCGGGCATTATTAAAATGATGTGTGTACCATTTAAAGCAGGGATGATGAGGAGACTGTGGTTTTCCAGATGTAGTTGGACTCCAACTCCTGTCAGCCTCAGCCAGCAAGGCCAATTGTCATGGGTGATGGGCACTGAAGCCCATAAACATCTGGAGGGCCACACACCCCTTATCCCTGATTTAATCTGTTTCACCAAAGCAAACACAGTGTGCATTTCAGCCTGAATCTGCTGCAAATCATGCAGACTCCAGTATGTGTGTGCATGTGATTATAGCCACAAAAACGGTTTATGGATGAGGATCATGGACTCTCCCCCTGCCAACCACAGTGGACCTCCCTGCAGGTCCTCTCTCCACCACAAGTGCTTTGCTTCTAATTGGGAAATGGCTGCCTTGGATGGGCAACCTTAGGAAGCTGCCTTCTATGGAGGTAGATAATTGGTCCTTCTAGCTTAGCATCTCTCTGGGTTTTCAGGCAGGGTTTTCAGCCCTACCTGGAGATATCGGGGATTGAAGCTGGGACTTCCTGCAGGCAAAGCAGATCCTCTATCACTGAGCTATGGCCCTCCCTGTAGTCAAAATTTTGACCTTCCTGATCACAGTTAATCGGTGCATTTCATAGAACCAGGATAGGCATCATGTGCTCAAACCGTCTTTGTCCTGGGACTCAGCGTGTTGTTTAGTCATTTAGTCATGTCCAACTCTTTGTGACCCCATGGACCAGAGCACGCCAGGCACTCCTGTCTTCCACTGCCTCCTGCAGTTTGGTCAAACTCATGCTGGTAGCTTTGAGAACACTATCCAACCATCTCGTCCTCTGTCATCCCCTTCTCTTTGTGCCCTCCATCTTTCCCAGCATCAGGGTCTTTTCCAGGGAGTCTTCTCTTCTCATGTGGTGGCCAAAGTATTGGAGCCTCAGCTTCAAGATCTGTCCTTCCAGTGAGCACTAAACGGACCTTTGTCAGCAAGGTGATGTCTCTGCTTTTTAAGATGCTGTCTAGGTTTGTCATTGCTTTTCTCCCAAGAAGCAGACCTCTTTTAATTTTGTGACTGTTGTCACCATCTGCAGTGATCATGGAACCCAAGAAAGTAAAATCTCTCACTGCCTCCATTTCTTCCCCTTCTATTTGCCAGGAGGTGATGATACCAGTGGCCATGATCTTCGGGTTTTTTTTTATGTTGAGCTTCAGACCATATTTTGCACTCTCCTCTTTCACCCTCATTAAAAGGTTCTTTAATTTCTCCTCACTTTCTGCCATCAAAGTTGTGTCATCTGCATATCTGAAGTTGTTGACATTTCTTCTGGCAATATTAATTCTGGTTTGGGATTCACCCAGTCCAGTCTTTCACATGATGAATTCTGCATATAAGTTAAAGAAGCAGGGAGACAATATACAGCCTTGTCATACTCCTTTCCCAAATTTGAACCAATCAGTTGTTCCCTATCAAGTTCTAACTGTAGCTTATTGTCCCACATAGAAATTTCTCAGGAGACAGATGAGGTCATCAGGCACTCTCATTTCTTTAAGATCTTGCCATAGTTTGCTGTGGTCTACACAGTCAAAGGCCTTTGCATAGTCAACGAAGCAGAAGTAGATGTTTTTCTGGAACTCTCTAGCTTTCTCCATAATCCAGTGCATGTTTGCAATATGGTCTCTGGTTCCTCTGCCCCTTTGCACTATTGAAGCTGGTTCCCATCAATGCCTCCTTTGTCTTCCTCCCAGTGCAAGCCTAACCATGCCTCCTCTGAAATACATCTTCTTGAAATCACCAGGGCTTAGTCCTAGGTATTTTTGGATTTAGGATTGCAGCCAGTGTGCCTCTACCTTCACCTTCCTTCCCATAAATGAAGACAGATGGAGATCCACTGCTGTGCTTGACCCAGCAAGTTTTCCGAACAATTTTGCAAGGTTGAGCACACAATGATTAACATTGAGCGCCGTGTGCTCATCCACTCCCCTTAATCTCTCTGTTGTTCTTGTCTTGATACATTATTTTTTTGGCAGCAACCCAGCCAACGCATATGAGATATTGAATTGACCTTACAAGTAGGCAATAAAGCACACATCTTATAAGGAAAGCCTTTTCCCCCTCCCGCCCCGTCTCAAAATCATTCTCACTCTTGAAGAGCCTAGAAAGTCAAATCACTCCCCTGACATTAGTATTGTTGGAGAGTCACTGCCAGCCAGTGTAGAAACTGCTGGGGTAAATGGACCAATGGTCTTGACTCCATCTATGGCAGCTGCCTACCTTCCCTACAAGAAAAAGTGAGTGGAAGAAAGGAAAGGGTGCATTTATTATGGATCAAGTGTTTTGAAATTTGTGTTCTTTTATTGCACTGTTATAATTCAAATTTTTAAAAGCTTGTTTATTCATTCATTCATTTATAAATAAGGCCTTCCTTCCAATGTAAGAGAGAAAAGGGGGCATCTCTTCTAAGGTGCAATCTACTGTGAGCATGCTTGTTTTCCTTTAGAAAAGCTTGTTTTACTCACCTGCAAATTTATATAATCAGTTTATTGTTCTTTTTGTTTGCAAATGTATTTAAAAAGTGGGAGTATGGAGCTTTGTGCAGCTGAAAAGGGACATATACTTATTTTAACAACTGTAACAGCGGTAGCGCATTAAAGCTGCAGAGCAAAGTTGTTAATTTGTAGCTTAACACAGTTGATTGTGGATTTGGGGTTTTTGTGTTTTTTGAGTGTATACACACACACACACAAACACAAACACACACACACACACACACACACACACACACACACTGAATTGGCCTGACTTCCTTTCTGGAAGGAATGGCAGGGTACCAAAATCACAAAGCAAACAATCAAGCACAAACAAGTCGAATAACTCACTGAAGCTCATGTGAGGATCTGAGAAAGCCAACTTTGCTGCTAGTTTGGGTATACTTGCAACTAAAAATGGTTGAGGGGCTGGAACAACTACCCTGTAAGGAGAGGTCACAAGATTTGGAGCTTTATTATAGTTTTTAAAAAAGGTACGTAAGGGGCAGGCATGAGTGAGGGCCATCCAATGAACCCAAGCATTGGAAAGTTCAAGACAGACAAAAAAGGAACTTAGAGCAACACCTTGCTAAACTATGGGTGTTATTCAAATAAGCTTTATGCAGAAAAGACACATTTAAATGAATGAACAAGACTAGGAGGGTAGCATCTGAACCAATGGATTCAAGTTACAAGGAAAGAGATTCGGACTAACCATCAGGAAAAAGCCAAGTTACAGGGAACTAGGCAGAGGGCCTTCTTGGTAGTGGCACCCGCCCTGTGGAACACCCTCCCATCAGATGTCAAGGAAATCAACAACTCGCTGGCTTTTAGAAGACATCTGAAGGCAGCCCTGTTTAGGGAGGTTTTTAATGTTTGATGTTAGATCATGTTTTTAATATTCTGTTTGGAGCCGCCCAGAGTGGCTGGGGAAACCCAGCCAGATGGGTAGGGTATAAATAATAAGTGATGCTGATGGTGATGATGATGGTGATGATGATGATAATCGGTTTGGATGACACCCAGTGTCAAAGTCGGTATACCTCTGAAGACCAACTGCTGGGAATCGCAGGTGGAGAGACTGCGTTTTACTCAGGTCTTGCTTGTGGGCTTCGCAAAAACATCTGGTTGGCCATTTCGAGAACAGAATGCTAGACTGAAGGGACCTTTACCCTGATTCAGTACATCTCTTCTAATGCTCTAAACTGCCACAATCCTTGTGTCCATTCTTTTCCCTACCCACTGAGTGCAATAGGAGGACACTTGCAAGACTAGCATAGACGCCAACTCCTAGGGGCCGTGGGGGCTTTGGCCTCCACAATAAAATATTTAAGGGCTCTTGTCAAAGTTGATGGGCATTGCCATTCATATGGTGTGCATTATGTGATGGATTATGCGGGGTGGGGCTTAACTGGGCCCCCATGACATTTCATTCAAGTTGGCACCCCTGAAGGCTAGTGTAGCATTAGGACAATACTGTTTGTATTGGGGTGAACAAATGGGCTATAGATTCAGCACCACAACATCTATGGGGCGCCATTTCTGGAAGAGCTGTCCACCAGTATACCTGCGGACCTCAGGCAGTGTGCTTGTTGTTTAGTCATTTTGAAGGAAGGTGAGGACAGGTGACCCCACCTAGGCCCGAAGTCACCCCCCCACACTCAATAATCACACCAGGCCTCAAAACTGTCCCAAATTTCTTTTGTCTTCTAAAAATCCACAGCTACAGCTTTTCTGTGGATTCTCACAAGATGCTGGTACATAGGAAAAACCGTTACTTTTATCAGCACAAGAAGGCTTCAAAAAGCTAATGAATAGACTCTGTCAGAGCAGGCCTGAGAACTGAATCTTATCTCATTCGGTTGCAACATCTTGGACATGCTCAACCACCAGGGCTCCTCGACCCCTTGGCTCTCACTCCCTTTTCCTGGGAAGGGTGCCAAGAGTCCACAATAGTCCCAAGACAGCTTTCTGTTCATGCTCAGAGGAACTCATGGGGCAGGACTCCTGAGGGAGGAGAAAGGGGAGGGAAATGGAAGGGGAATATATACTCTGTGCAAATGACTGTGAACTCTTGCATGTTTTTTGTAAGTTATCACACTTGCTCCTTCTACCAGTTCATGGATGGTAGAAATAAAGCTTTTTCTCCGAAACTATTCCTTGAGTGTCTGTTGACTCCCATTTTCCCTTTCCCGGGTGCAATATTTTTCTCACCCGAGGGCAAAGCCTCATAAGGCTACAGTTTAGTCATGTCCTACTCTTCGTGACCCCATGGACCAGAGCATGCCAGGCACTCCTGTCTTCCACTGCCTCCCACAGTTTGATCAAACTCATGTTTGTTGCTTTGAAAACACTGTCCAACCACCTCGTCCCCTTCTCCATTTGCCCTCAATCTTTCCCAGCATCAGGGTCTTTTCCAGGGAGTCTTCTCTTCTCATGAGGTGGCCAAAGTATTGGAGCCTCAGCTTCAGGATCTGTCCTTCCAGTGAGCACTCAGGGCTGATTTCTTTAAGAATGGAGAGGTTTGATCTTCTTGCAGTGTGCATCTCTCCTTAAAGGCAGTTTCCACCCCCTGTTTCTGCCAGCAGAGCAGCACCTCTGCCCCTCCCTGAGGCCCCTCAGCCGACCTCCAGGTGAGCATCACTTTTCTCTCTCATATACCTTTAATCGAGTGACAGCCCTGCTTGAAATGTCATACAGTTTATTTTCTCACAGGGAATGCAAAATGTTTTTCTCAAGGTGCAAAAGGTTGAAAAAAATCACTTTCTTTGGCATAATCAAAACCTACTGCCAAAATAATCCCTATAGTAATGGGAGAAAAATGACCTTTTTAAAAAATATATATAAAAAAGATCTCTTCCCTTAGCTGTCTATTTATGATTTATTGCAATTAATGCCAGCTAAGTTGGGAATGTGACTCCACTTATCTAAATGGCAGGCATTCATAACATGGATGCAGAGATAGTGTAATAGAATTTGTTTTCTGTTCCTGCTCTACACTTATTTCTGATTGCTTGCTGTCATTTATAATGCTCAAGCTTTTTCTTTTGCAAGTACTGTGAGCAACGTTGTGGACATTTCCATGACCTGTCCAGTAGATGGCAATGTTGACCAGATTATTACTATTTTTCTAAAAACCATCCTGCTTTGCCTCAGTTACAGTGGTGGTGGGGGCGCTCAGTCAGCAAAGGCAATTCCTTCAGGCTAGAGTTATTGTTGAAATTCTTACTGCATGGGACTGCAGATCTGAAATATGATCCCCAAAAGTCTGGTAATGTTTCTTGAATTTTGAAATATTTCACTGAAGATTCTGCGTTGTTATCCAATACATTTTTCAAAAACAATCAAGGCAAGAGTTGTTGTAAGCCATTTTGAGCATGATTTTTGTTGTTGCTGTTGTGGAAAAGTGGCATACAAATAAAAATAATAAATACACATACGTCTGTGCATGCAGCTTGCACGCTTCAGCCCAGCAGCAGTTGTCTGCTAATGATAGGATAGATCCTCCGGAGGCTCCGCCCTCCTCTACTCCCCTCTCCCAATTAACCTCCATCTCCAGGGTTGCCGCCCATGACATTACCAGGGGTCACCCCCAGTTCTCAGGTTTTGGTCCTAAGCTCTGCTGTCATGCAGATTCTAGGAGATCCAGGCTTTGCCCAAGTCAGGAAGAAACAGCTCAGAGTTACAGTATATCAGACTGTCAGTGCTGTAGACTTATCACGGTTAGGCTCTTGTCCGGAGTCTAGATGCAAAAGTGACATATATAATGCAGTTGCCATATAATGGGGATGTATATGTGGAATATCCCAGGCATAGCCAGAACACAGCAGTTGGAATTGCTGCAAAAATCCAGACATGTGGCAACCCATGTCGGAAGTCTAGATTTTGCAGAATTCACTTAAAAATAGCTCAAAAACATCCTCATCCTCCTCATTATTATTATTAGGTTTTGCAAAAAAAAGGGGGAGAAGAAGCTTTGGGTGCTTGGATTTTCACTTTTGAAATATGGCAACCCTAATATATAAAGACAGAAGCAGAGAGAAAAAAGTTTTTTATATAACACTTTTTTCTGTCTTTTGTTGTTGTTTAAAACCCAACCTGAACTCAGGGAGACAAGCCATAGCTTGGAGCACTGATTTTTATGCAAGTGTGTAACTTTAAAAGAAACTGCACTTTAACACACACACACACACACACACACACACACACACACACACACAGGAAACAAAATCAAAGGGCAGTTATCCAATAATGAGGCTGTAATTAATTCTGCTAAAGGGAAACAATTACCCTTTCAGTTCTAAATGCATTATAAAAAGGACAGTAATTTGCCGAATGATAAGTGAGGCACAAGGAGAAGAGGGGTAGATAATGTGTTGTTTACAGCAAAGTTCTACGTTTTTTGGTTCTTGATGAACAGTTTGAACTCTCTTCTCGAGAGGCGCTGCCAGAGCTGGGCAGACGAGAAGCCTGGGACAAGTATGCAAATAGGCATGCGCCATCCATTTATTTGGAACCAGTTCGGAAAAGGGCAACCTTCGAGGAAAGGTTGCCTTGTTTGGAATTCTTTCGCTTAGAGAAAAGGTGCATAAAGAGATAACATGATGTTGTTGTTGTTTAGTCGTTTAGTCGTGTCCGACTCTTCGTGACCCCATGGACCAGAGCACGCCAGGTACTCCTGTCTTCCACTGCCTCCTGCAGTTTGGTCAAAGTCATGTTCATAGCTTCAGCAACACTGTCCAACCATCTCGTCCTCTGTCGTCCCCTTCTCCTTGTGCCCTCCATCTTTCCCAACATCAGGGTCTTTTCCAGGGAGTCTTCTCTTCTCATGAGGTGCTCACTGGAAGGACAGATCTTGAAGCTGAGGCTCCAATACTTTGGCCACCTCATGAGAAGAGCAGACTCCCTAGAAAAGACCCTGATGTTGGGAAAGATGGAGGGCACAAGGAGAAGGGGACGACAGAGGGCGAGTTGGTTGGATAGTGTTCTCAAAGCTACCAGCATGAGTTTGACCAAACTGCGGGAGGCAGTGGAAGACAGGAGTGCCTGGCGTGCTCTGGTCCATGGGGTCACAAAGAGTCTGACACGACTAAACAACTAAACAGCAACAACAAAAAAGTGCTGTTGCACTCATGTCCAGTTTGCAGTCTTCCCACAGGCTGGCCACTGTGAGAACAGGATGCTAGGGCAGATGGGCCACTGGCCTGATCCTGCAGGGTTACCAGCTTAGTCTCAGGTTCTTCTTTGAATGTAGAATTCAGAAGAATGGCTGGGATCGTCAGAGGAGCATCAGTTAGCTAACTCTCAAGGGCATGGTTTAAAATTGGTTCAGTATCTACCAATGTTCTTTTAAAAACCCACTCATTATCACTCCTTATCAGGATGTATTTGGAAGCATGCTTCCTGAGCTGGCAGTGCCCTCTCTCTCTGTTTCTCTAAAGGGACATAGGAAACTGCTTTTTGTTGAGTCTGACCATTGATCCATCTAGCTCAGAAGTGGCTGTGCTTCTCCGGGGTTTTGAGTCTTTCCCAGCCCTAACTAGAGAGGCTGGAGATCAAACATAGGCTCGTCTCCGTGCCAAGCGATGCAAAGGAGCAAAGTGATGGGAGGCTGCATCTCACTAAGGCAGAGAATTGGTCCATCTATAGTTCCGTGTCGTCAACACTGAACGACAGTGGCTAGTCAGGGTTGTAGGCTGGAACCACAGAATCATAGAATTGTAGAGTTGAGTCAACCCCCTGCAAGGCAGTCTTTTCCAGCCGTACCCAGAGATGTTGGGGACTGAACCTGGGACCTTTTGCATGCAAAGCAGGTGTTCTGTTGCTGAGCTCCGCAGGTGCCTTACCCTCCCCAAAGGAGCAGAGAAGCCGCCTTATACTTAGTCAGACGATTGGTCCAGTATCATCAACACTGGCAGTAGCTAGTCTGATGTTTAGACAGCAGATGCTGGGGACCTTCTGCATTCAAAGCATGCACACTACCACTAAGCAAGAGCCCGTCACTAATAACAACACTGACTGGCCTGTAGCTTGGCAACAGCAGCTTCCCTCAATAATTTTCACCCTGAGGCTCTTTCAGGCAACTGTGAATTGATGACATTCCCCTCCTTCCTCTTCATTTTTTTCTCTGTATTGTCACTTAACCGCTCTGCCTTACCAAGCTGTTAATCTTTCACACACATGCTTATGTTAAGAAGCTTAAGCACCCGACAAACACTTTATTCTCATAAAGATTGAAGGGCCTTGATATAAAACTCCCAGTTCCAGAAAGGGACAAAATTTGCGTACGCCAATAAAAAATGAAGGTCAGGAGCAGGCAGGGAGGCTGTAAATAAAATGTGCCTCCCTTTGTTTTTCAGAGGGCAAGGAGAGGGTTGAGGCTCGGAGACCCAGTTTCTGTAGAAGAATCAAAAGAAACAGGTTTCCCCTAGCTGCTTTACTTCAGACTACATGCAGTTGACTGATGCCCTGCAAAAAACAGAGTAAAGCGTCTCCTCACAATCTGGAATGCAAGCATGTTAGGAGGAATGGTTCAGTCTAGCTTCCTCCTAGCATTATATTTCTCTATGTGAATGGAGCTTTTCTCTACAGAGGATGAATTATGTTTCTCCATTTCATTTTTCATTTCATTTCCCATTTAATTTGTATACCACCTTTCTATTTTACTATACCCAAGGCTTTTTACAAGCTGAAGAAACAATGTGCACCTTATGACAATCTAACCCCATACAAAAATGTGGTAACAAAACATAACTTTAAAATAAGCAACTTATATCAAATAAAGTAATATTCAGCAATCCATTAGAATAGCATAGAATATTAAATAGCAACATATAAAAATTAAACAAAAATCCACTCTTAACAATTACGATAAATATTTTCTAAACTATAATCAATGAAAACAATGGCAAGTCACAGAGCATAAAATAATACTATACAAATTGAGAAGCAGAGACTGGAGGGTGGGGCAAGGCAGGTGGAAGAAGGCCTTGCCTGATGGACGGCTGGAAGTCTCTCCCCTCTCCAGTCATGGAAGGCTGTTGGCTCCAGTGGGGGCTTCTATGAATGGAAGTGGAAGAGGGTGGTTTGAATTGGTTTGGGTCTCCCCCCCCAAAAAAACCCCTTTCTTTCTAAGCCCCTTCTTCCCCACACCATAATCCACACTGTCCTGAAGCAATTCCCAGCTCTGGATGGAGAAAACTGGGGTCACATGGAGCAACCGAGGGAAGGAGGATGAGCAATGAGTACCTTCCACTTGATTCTCAGAATCCTCCCTTAGACCAAACACCCCTCTGTGATAGAAGAAGAAGAAGAGTTTGGATTTGATATCCCGCTTTATCACTACCCGAATGAGTCTCAAAGCGGCTAACAAACTCCTTTCCCTTCCTCCCCCACAACAAACACTCTGTGAGGTGAGTGAGGCTGAGAGACTTCAGAGAAGTGTGACTGGCCCAAGGTCACTGTAATGGTTCTAGGAGTTGCTCGTGCATAAATCGGTGGCACACCTGGCTGGGTTACCTGGGTGAACTCTTTCTGTCTGGACAGCCACTTACCCGTGGCTGTCTCAATCGCTGGCAGAATCCGTCAGTGGGTGTTTCTTGAACTTCTTCCAGCAAAGAAGCTCTTTGACGTCTAGTCTCCGCCTACTCTCCCTGCACGGAAGCCTTCTGCGCAGGGAGGGTGTGGGCAGCGGAGGACCCGTGTTCTCCCCGCTGGTCTCCGGCGAGGAGTCATGGAGCCACCTCGCCGATTCCCCCATCTGCCCCCCTTCTCCACTGGTGCTACACTGATTTCCTTCCCCAGAAGATGGGCTGCTTCTCTCCCTCCCGGGACGCTCTCTGGAATCCCTCTGGAGCCCTCCCTCTCCCTCTGGCTCCGATGGCAGTTCCCTGACAGTCACCCAGCAGCTGCATGTGGAGGAGTGGAGATGTGAATCCGGTTCACCAGATTACGAGTCTATCACTCTTAACTACTACACCACACTGGCTCTTCTGTTAGGAAAGAAAGGACCCCACAACTCTTTCCATTTCATCTGGACTTTTCGACAACATTGCAAAAAAGAGCAAGCAAAATAATTGGGTGGGAGCAACTCCCCGTGATAAAAGAGTTTAATATCTAGAGAAGTGAGAGGAGATGTGACCGAAGTGCATAGAATTAGACAAAAGAGGAAAGTTTTTCTCCCTCTCTCATAACACTAAAGCATGAGGACATTCAGTGAAGCTCAGTGTGGAAGATTCAGTACAGATTTTAAAAAATCACTTCTTCACACAGTGCATAATTAAACCATGGAACTTGCTGCAACAGGAGACAGTAACGGCCACCAACTTGGCGAGCTTTAGAAGAGGATTAGACAAATTCATGGAGGGCAAAGCTCTCAGTGGCTACTAGACATCATAACTATGTTCTGCCTCCACTGCCTGGGAGTCTATGCTTCTGCATAATTGATTCTGACTAACACAAGTGGGGAGAGGGCTATTGTGCTTACTAAGTTATGATTACTGGCTTCCCATCAACATCTGGTTGGCCACTATGAGAACAGCTTGGCCTGATTCATTAGGGCTCTTGAAGCCTTATGATTATTGCTCCCCCAAAATAGAGACTGGCTTGTAGCATATCCCTTCTCATCCTGTAGTTCAAGGTTTCCTCCCTGCTAGGGATGCACAAATTGGTCGGTTTTGGTTCTCTCGGTTTCTCGGTTTTCGCCAATCTTAAATTCAGTTCTTCCCATTTCTGCAGCAGTTTGGGAATTTTAGTTCTTTGTGAAAATTCATCAGCATTTCAATGCAATTTCTCCTAATAAACACATTTTTGTGCATTTTATTTTACTAATATGCACATGTTTGGAAACAATTCCTCCTGATATAATACAAGTTCCTTGTATGTACGCTATTTTCACAAATACACTAGCATATGAATTTTCATACACATTACTTGGCTGGGGAACTGCAACATTCAGAGAAGTGCAAATTTCAAAGGGCGGCTGAATTTGTGTATTGCAGACATTGGCCAAACTTAGCCCTCCAGCTGTTTTGGGACTACAATTCCCATCATCCCTGACCACTGGTCCTGTCACCTAGGGATGAAGGGAAGTTGTAGTCCCAAAACAGCTGGAGGGCCAAGTTTGGCCATGCCTGGTGAATTGGAAAGTACAACTACTGGGTAATTTTCCTTAAAATGCAAGCTGAATTTCTCCTCCATCTCTACTCCCTGCACAACCTGTTACACATTGGCCAGAGAGTCTACTTCACTAATTACACACTGTAATCATTTGCCCTTTGATAGCCCTGCCCTCTATTGGTGTTCTAGTGAAGAGAGTATTTGTTCTTTTTGTTTAATGATGTACTGGGGGGAAAACCATAATTACCCGACAATGTGTCAGCAGGAACTCAAAACACACCTCTGCAACTACACTATGTGAAGTGGTAGGTTGCGCAAGCACGGATCTTTGTAGTGAGAGTAATTTTTATTGTTTAACTAAAATCTGAAAGCATTCCAAGTAGAGCTGGGAATCTAGCTCTTGATTTCCTGGCTGCCCAAGCAAATAAAGAAATAAGCAAAATATATTTGAGAGGGTTCGTGTGCATGCATTTCCAGGCATGCACATTAGAGGAGCCCTCTGAATGCCTTTTTAGTGACCTGCTTATCGTTTTTGACCCTTGCTGCAGTATTAGCCTCTTGACTACAGGCATCCCCCTAATGTGTGATCGACTTGTGTGCAACTGTGTATACACACAGTGCCAAGAAATAATTAAAGAATTCCATTCAATCCCAGAAATGGCGGGAAAGATCTGGAGAGTCCCAGTGCAATCTCACTTATTTCTATTTAATGAGATTTAAAGGTAAAGGTACAGGTACCCCTGACAGTTAAGTCCAGTCGCGAACGATTCTGGGGTTGCTGCACTCATCTCGCTTCACAAACCAAGTGAGCCGGCGTTTGCCCACTTCCGCAGACAGTTTTCCGGGTCATGTGGCCAGCATGACTAAGCTGCTTCTGTCAAAACTAGAGCAGCATACAGAAATGCTGTTTACCTTCCCACCGGAGCGGTACCTATTTATCTACTTGCACTTTGATGTGCTTTTGAACTGCTAGGTTGGCAGGAGCTGGGACTGAACAACAGGAGCTCACCCCATTGCAGGGCCTCGAACTGCCAATCTTCTGATCAGCAAGTCCAAATGGCGCAGTGGTTTAAACCACAGTGCCACCCGTGTCCCTAACGAGATTTACACACCACTTAATTGTAAATATGTCTAAGTGGTTTTACCTATAACATCCATTAGAATTACCAATGAAATCTGAGGTGCATCAAGAGTTGGGACCAAGAGAAGACTGAAGAGCAGAGACAAAGGATGGACCAGATGTCACGATGTCAAGACCGCCCAGTGACACACTGGGCCATATCACCCAAGCACAGAACTGGTCACCCTTTATCCTCCTTCCTGGCCAAGAGGGTGCAATAGCCACTTTGCGTTGGTGCAGTCAATGCAGAGCTATAAGGGACTTCATGCAGAAACTACCAACTGCAGTTCAGCAGCTCACCACATGGGGAGCTGCACACAGATCCAGTTCCTCCTCTTATCTTCATCCCAATATCCCTGACTGACCTGGGACTGCATAGGAAGTGCTACCATTTCTTGTTCTTGGGTTGTTTTCCAGCATATCCACTCAAGTGGGTAAGGTCATAGCTTAGTGGTAATGCACGTGCATTGTATGCAAAGGGTCGTAGGCTTGATCCCTGGCATCTCCATGCAGAGGTAGGAGAAAACCCTCTCTGAGACAGAGCCACCGCTGGTCAGTGTTGACAATAGGGACTAATGGCCTGACTTTCACAGAGCAGCTTCCTAGGTTCCTGTTTCCAAAAGAGTTTCTCAGTGTTCTCTGAGAAAGCTGTAAAGTTGCCTTCTTTAAGTTGCCCAGAAACAGGGTGCAATTCAACCAATTACAACGGGCAGCTTCTGACCTACTTGTCGAAAACAGGCTTTAAAGCCTGCAGTTACTGATTTAAAGGGTTATAGCCAGGGAAGGGACACAGTGCATCACTTAACCCTCCCCTCCCTGGGGCTTGCTAAAGCCTGTGGACAGTTCAGAAAGATCTGGCAAAGTAGCTAAGAGTGTTGGATTACAGAGCAGGGAAAGGAAGATTTGCAACGGAAATCAAACTGTGTAACCCTGAGGTTTTCAATCTTTTTGAGTCCATGGCTCCCTTGACCATTCCCTCTCCATTCTTTCTGTGGCACCCCTGTGGGGCTCAGGAGCCCAGTTATGTCACCCCTTGCCTGCAGAGCTGGCAGCCTCTCACCCTTTTTCGAACACCCTCCCTTGTGGAGTGTTCCCTCAGCCTCCTCTCCTCTTCCCCCTCCTTGAGAATCCTCCAGGCAGCTGCTGCTGCCATCCCTGGTCTCTGAGCTGCTCCCCCCACCCCAGCCCCAAAGAGAGGTGTATCCCAAAGGCACCGCTCGCCCGCAGAGCTTATAGCCAGGGCTACTGCAATAAACAGTTGTGCAAGCCTTTGAGAGGCAGAGAAACAAGAGGGAAGTTTTTAATATTTAATTATATTTAATATTGTTTTTAACACCTGATTGGAAGCCGCCCAGAATGGCTGGGGAAACTCAGCCAGATGGGTGGGGTATAAATAATAATAATATATTATTATTATTATTATTATTAGAGGAGGGAGGAAAGGAAAGAGGCACAGAGGCAAGTGTTGTCTGAGACACCCCTGACAATCATTCAAGGCACCCCAGGGTACCACGGCACACTGGTTGAAAACCACTGGATAACCCATCCAAGTCCAGTGGTGTCTACTCTGATAGTCAGCTTCTCTCCAGGGTCTCAGGCAAGGAGGGGTCTCTCCCATCAACAGCTCCCTGGTATTTCCAACTGGAGATATCACAGACTAAAGTCGAACCAGGGACTTTCTGCATGCAAAGCGTAAGCACTTCTACTAAGCTGTGGACGACTGTTCCTAAAACCTCTGCAATTCTAACCCAAGTGAATACGCAACCCCAACATCTTTCTCCCTCATACCTGAGTACACAGGCAACCCCAGCATCTTTTCCAGCTTTTACCTGGGTCCAACGACAACCTCAGTTTCTTTTTCAGCACTAACACATAGACAATCCCATTGTCCTTTCCTGCTCAGAGGCCTTTGACAAAATGATGATGATGATGATGATGATGATGATGATGATGATGATGATGTTAATATTTGTATATGCCGTCCATCTGAGTGGGTTGCCTCAGCCACCCTGGACAGCTTCCAGAAAAACATCAAACACAATAAAACATTAAAAACTTCCCTATACAGAGCTGCCTTCAGATTTTTTTATATAAGATAGTTGCTTATCTGTTTGACATCTGGCTGAGGCAACCCACTCAGATGGACGGCATATACTCGTAAATATTAACATCATCATCATCAATTCTGTTCATTAAACTTCTCAAAATCCTGAACCAAGTTGGCCAGTCAGTTTAAGAAGAGTAAAAGTAAAGTTACTCAAAGAAAACATGCACACATACCATTTTTTCTTTAAAAAAAACAATTCTATTACAAGCAATACAGAAAATAGAAATACAAGTGTGCAAACATTTGCCTACGGAGGTGGCCAATAAACACAGGGCATGATTACCTCAATTTGCAGAATAAGAAATACACAGGTTCCTAGGTGGGTAATAGACTCCTGGGTACAATAAAATACACATTGCACCAGTCATGAATAGCATGTACATGTTTAAATCACCACTTTCCTTGGCAAAATAAACAGAAGTGGCAATTTGGGAGAAATCTAGCTCCATGAATCTTTTTTTTTCCTGAAAAGAAAATTCAGGCAGCACTCAGACCCAATGTACATATTTTGTCCGAAGGTATCCACATCTGAGAGTAAAAAGTTGAGTAAGAGTTGGTCCCCAAGGAAGCTCCAGGAATTAAACAATTTCTGCAGGAACTCCTGGCAGATAAGGTCACCAGCGGGTACTCGTCATAACGAATATGCACTACTTTCAGGATTGAAGGTAGTAGCCCTCTGAATGCTAGTTGCTGGGGGAACACAACTGAGGGAAGTGCTGTCTGTGCTCTACCCAAAGGCCACCTGGTTGACCGCTGTGCTAGATGGATGCTCGAATGGATTGTTTGTTTGTTTGCTGTTTTATTTATTGTTTTATTTATTTATAGCATTTGTACTCCACTCTTCAGCCAAAAAGACTCCCAGAGTGGCTTACATACAATCAATTGAAACAAGATAGTCCCTGGAAATTTTGGAATGTTAGAAGGATCCTGGAATGAAGTTATATGGTTTTAGCAGTAATGTTATAGAATTAAGTGAAATTGGATTAAGCATAGGTGAGAAAGTAAAGATACAATATATTAAGATACATTATTAAGATAAAAGCAAAAATGGAAAGGATTTGCTGAAACAACCAACTGAATTAGAATACAAAAAAGGGAGGTGTGAGGAGGTCAGGGAAACAAGTAAATGAAAGATAAGATATGGAAAGATTGATTTTTTTAAAAAAATTATTTTTATTTGTATTCTGTATTTTCTGTTTTATTTTTATTTTTGTAATTATTTGAAACTTTAATAAATATTATTAAAAAAAAGAAACAAGATAGTCCCTGCCCAACTGCTTATAGCCAATAATAACAACAACAACAACAACAACAACAACAACAACAACAACAACAACAACACACAAGGGGAAAGGGAGAGGGAGGGGAGAGGGAAAAAAGCAAACTCATACACTTAAACAGTAGCTCTTATAATGACCAGCTGGCATAGAAAGAGTTCAGGAGTAGGAAGTTCCTGATGGCACTGGTTGGTAGGCTAGGCTACGAGGCAATAGCTGGCCCTAGGTCACCCAGTCAGTTTCACGGCCACGTGAGATTTTTGAACCCTGGTCTCTCATGTCCTAGTCCAACACTCTAACCAGAATATAACACTGACTTAGTGTGTAACTCTTGGTTGAAGAGTAGTATAAGAATACATAAGAGATGAATCTAAATTAGGGCCTATCAAAAGATTTCATCCAATAATATCCTAGTTGCCTGGCATTTCTGACCCTGGCTTTCAGACCTTTAATGTACCTCTAATGTACTGGAAGAAGCAAAGATCACAAGTGTCAAAGCAATGATTCTTCAACGCCAACTTTGTTGGACTGGTCATGTTGTTCAGGTGCCTGATTATTGTCTTCCAAAGCAACTATTCTATTGTGAACTTAAAAATGGAAAGCGTACTGCCGATGGTCAACGAAAGAGGTTTAAAGACTCTCTCAAGGGAAATCTAAAAAAATGTAGTATAAACACTGACAACTGGGAAACACTGGCCTGTGAGCTCTCCAATTGGAGAACAGCCTTTACCAAAGGTGCCATGGACTTTGAAGACGCTCAAACTCAGGACAAAAGGGGAAAACGTGCTAAGAGGAAGGCATGTTTGGCAAACCCTCTCTGTGATCAACTCCTGCCAAGAAACCTAGGTCCCCACTGTGGAAGGACGTGTGGATTCAGAATTGGCCTCCACAGTCACTTATGGACTCACTGCTAAGACTGTGTTCATGGAAGATAATCTTACTCAGCTACGAGTGACCGCCAAAGAATAAGAATGCTAGATCCCTAAACTGGAGCCTCTCTCATCTTTTACAGGGTTCTAATAAATAAATAACTAAATCTTGTTTGAAATGCAGGAGAGCTGCTGTCCAGCAGTGTAGACAATACTGTCCCTTGTAGATGAATGATCTGATTTGGCATAAGGCTCCTTCTCTATGTTCCTATGACCATGAGAGGGCAGCAGAGAAGCATGTAGCCTTCTCTATGTTCCTATGACCATGAGAGGGCAGCAGAGAAGCATGTAGCCTGCAGTTTTGTCACCGCCACATGCTGGTATCCATCAAGATGTGATGTTGAGAGACTGCAGAGCAGGGGGTCACCAACTTCTTTGAACCAGTGGGCACATTTTTGGATTTTGAGTGGGTGCTGAGGGTGCCAAGGTCCCATAATGACTACCACGGAGACAGAGTGTCATAACACAAAGAGGCTGATTTGGAGAATGTGGCATGATGCAGAATTAGAGAGACAACTACCCCAGAGAACCTTATGCCTACCGTGGGAAGTCAGCTATGTCCTGCTGGTCCTGACTATGGAGATCACGCACACAATAGTGTTGTTGCTGTGTAATAACACCAAGAAGTGAGATACCTGGGAGAGGGAACATGGAATGGGGTTTCCAAGGTTGGACTCCACACTGCAATAGTTTGTTGCAGGTTCCACTTGCGCTTTGTGGACTGGACCTGTGTCCGTGCCATCTTGGGGTGGTACTTGTTCCATCATATTCTAGGCAGACAATGGGTGCTCATGTCTAACATGTAAACAGGTGCCAATGTTGTCACTATACACATAAGACTGATGTACATCTTCACTGCCACCTGCGTAGAATTGGCTGCCCTGCACATCTTGCTTCTTTATTCAAAGCAGCATTAATATTACTTGGTCGTTGGTTATGATCTGGGGAAGGGGTGGGGCTCGTCTTTGATCCTAACTCTTTGAGAAACCTCTTAGCTTTGCAATACTTTGCATGCATCAGCTCCTTGGCATCTCTGGGAAAAGATGAGAAACATTCCCATCTGAAATCCCAGAGAGCCACAGCGAGTCAGCCTAGCAGACCACACTGAGCTAGATGGACCAAACAGTCGAATCTGGTATAAGGCAGCTTCCTATTACCATTGAGCATTGCTTCTGAGCCAAGCAGGTTACCCTTTCTAAAGCAGCTGCTTTAGAAGGGGTACTGAGCCTTGATTTCATGCTGGGTGGCTTCTCCTTGTCACCAGGAACATGACGGCTCCGCTAAGGCATGCCACAGTCTCTGACAGCCTGTTTGCCCCTCAGGTTGAAAGCTCTGCTCCTTCCATTGGCAGCCAGCCAGTTGCATGTTACTGTTAATTAAATTATCTGTGCAACTGAAATAGCAGCAATGTTAAAAGGAAGGAGAAAAGAAAGAAAGAAGTGGACCGACTGTCTAGAATCAGCACAGCAGCTGCCCTCCTGAATTTAGCATAGAGCAAACTGTATTGGCCACATCTGGCTCATGGGCCAGAGGTATTGCACCCTTGTTCTTGATGCCTGTCTCACCTGTTTAAGAATGGTTTGCACAGTAATGATGGATGGGGCCTCATACAGAAAGTTCAGCTTGATAGTGGATTTTTAATTTTCAGTGGAAAACCATGGCTAAAGAATAGATAACTGCCCTTGCATTCTGAAAAGCAGGTATGTATGAGTGAGAAAAATACCTTAGGCCCTTCCAGATGACTTATTTTTTGAGGATTCATCCTGGTTTGCTTGCTGGGCATTTACATGTCTTGGACCGCATCTGCGGTACACATCTATCATACCATTTTAAACTGTCATGGCTCCCCCCCAAGGAATCCTGGGAAATCCTGAAAATTAAAAATCCACTATCAAGCTGAACTTTCTGTATGAGGCCCCATCCATCATTACTGTGCAAACCATTCTTAAACAGGTGAGACAGGCATCAAGAACAAGGGTGCAATACCTCTGGCCCATGAGCCAGATGTGGCCAATAGAGATCACTGGGAAAAGGAATTGTTTAACAGCCACTCAGAATTGTAGCTCTGTGAAAGGAATGAAGTCTCCTAACAGCTCCTTGCACCCTTAACAAACTACAGTCTCCAGGATCATTTGGGGAAGCCACGGTTGTTTAAAGTGGGATGGTATTGCCTTAAATGTATAGTGCAGATGGGTCCTTACCATTAGTCATTTGTTCATCCCACACTCTTCAGTGGATTTTCCAAACCGCAAAAAGTCAGTTTCTTTCTTTTGAAGTGACTTTATTGAAACCAAGCAGCCTTTCTCAAACCTAGGTCCCCAGATGTTGTTGGACTGCAACTCCCATCATCCCTGACCACTGTTCCTGATAGCTAGGGATGATAGGATTTGTAGTCCGACAACATCTGGGGACCCAATGCTGAGAGAGGGGCTGCACTAGAGTAACACAGCCGTTTAATCTACTACAACTGTGCAAAGTTAATATTTTGGTTTGCGCTTGAATCCCTTCTGCAAAACTGTAACTATTGGAAGATGCCCCTGCTCTTTTCAGTTGCATTTCACTCTCCCATGATGCCCAGGACAATATTTCTTGACTGGCAATGGGGTGTCTTTCCTGTAAATCTCAAAGGAAAGCCAGTGCTTATTGAGACCACCTGACATGTAGCCAAGGAGGACCACTTTGCAGGAAGTTCACACTGTGCACATCCACTTCTGGAGTAAGTCCACCGTGCTCCGCGCCAAGAACAGAGACACTCTGTGTCAGCCACCCAGCGCCAATCAAACCAAACAGAGACAGTCGCTTTGGAGTGGAAATAACAAAGGCAGGTTCTTGGGAAGCATTTGAATTAAATATTTGGCTTGCAGAACCCCACCCACTTAGTCCTGCAATTCACAAGGCACTCTTGGAACAACTGGGTTCAAGACCACAGCCCCACCTCTTTGTCCTGATCCATGCTGCCGTTACTCAGGAAATCTGCAGGGTTAGATCTGCCAAGCTGAAACACCCATACATGGGGTGCTTGCTGTTGGCGGTTGCTAACACAGCTTTGCAAATGAGGAAGTGGCATTATCCAGAGCCAGAGTACTGGTCCATCTGGTTCAGCACTGTCTGTACTGAGAAAACCTTTCTGGATGTCAAGACACATCTTAATCTTAATCTCCTCATTCCTGGTGCGACAAATCTGGCAAAATCAACCATTTTATATTTGGGTGTGTTTTAGATTGTATGTCCTTCAGGGTGGAATTTCTTACTTTAATTATGTACAGAGTCATGGTGCTGTATAAATAAATGTTAATAATGATATGGATCAGTAGTAGTGGTAGTAGTAGCCCTGCTATTCAAGATTCCAGCCACTCCTGCTAGAAAGAGAGAAAGAAAGAAAGAAGAGAGAGAGAGAGAGAGAGAGAGAGAGAGAGAGAGAGAGAGAGAGAGAGAGAGAGAGAGAGAGAGAGAGAGAGAGAGAGAGAGATGGTCCATAGCTACTGGGCTGTTTTGGCATCCCATTGTAAGCTTTCTAAATATTTTTTTAATTGTTGTAGTCCTGCAAATTAAGGGTTCTCCCAAGCTATCCTGATACTCTTTTGCGTTTGCAGTGTTATTCTAACTAGAAAATCAATGGCACTCACACCTGAACATCAGAAATAATGGGAATGACATCTCACACCTGAAATGTCATCACGTTGCATGTGTATAGAGAGAATTATTTATTGACTCAACAGAATGTGGCACATATACAGGTCCCGGGTAATCTTCCATATGGGCACTGACTATCCCTAGAGCTGTTCAACATAATTTCTGCATAATATGTTAGCCATCCATACTTTGGAATTAAAGGTATCTCTACAATGTATGGTTTTGTGATTAGGGATTGCGGGAGAAATTCAAATTTGTTTGCAGTTAAAGACAAACCTCCTTAATTCACACTTTCCAAAAAAAAAATGGGAACCAAAACAAAGCTCTGCAAAAATGTATATGTTAGGCAAAATTGCAAACGCATGCATATTAGGTGAAATTTGCACTATAATGCTAACAGATTTCCATGGGGACTTTTAAAGAAAATCACTGAGCATGTGAAATACGGAAAACTGAATTTAAGATTGGGAAAAATAAAAATGGAGAGATTTTGAAATTGACAAATTTGCTCGTGCATATCTACAGTGCATGCTCTTATAATTTACTATAGGTAATTTTGTTGGCTTTCCCTTTTAAATGAAGGTTTTTTAAGAGAGAGAGAGAGAGAGAGAGAGAGAGAGAGAGAGCACATAACTCCTAGCAGATTTTGTCTGCTCTGCAAAAGTTCACCCATTGTTCATAATATATTCCCTGGTCCAACATAAACAGAGACATTGTGAAAGGCTTTCTTGCCCCGAATAATTATTGTTGCTTTTGAAGTTTCAGTGATTCTTGTCCTCCCCAATGGATGAATCATTATGTTTTTGCAATATTTTTTCCTCTTCCAAGCTGACTGGCCCCCCAGCCTGCCACTTCTGCTTTGGAATGCCTGGCCCCCAGCCCCTGTATTCAGCAAATCACAATGGAAAGAATGTCATGAGCTTTTATTTTGACTTACTGGCACTTCCTCCTCTCACCTGTTTACACAGCCGGCTCCCTAAGGAGGGCACCACCGGGGGTCATGGCAGCAGCTCCCTTAAAAGACTCCCTGGCAGAACTTCACTTCCATCCAGAGAAGGTGGTGACCTCCTAATTAAATAGACAGTGCTCTCGTGCTCTTTGCTGGCATTTCTCTTTGTGGTCCTTCCTTGCCCCAATCACTTCTCCTTAGCAGGCAAAAAAACCCCCCAACAACAAGCCCAAAATGCTTCAGTGCTAGAGCCTTTGTTCCAAGGGCTAGAATAGTATGCTTGGTCCCACAGCACTTCAGTTGCCTTCAGTTGCCACCATTTTGTGGTATGTCCAGGACATACTGTAAATTTAGGTTCACTGGCCAAAGTGAACTAAAGCCCTCTGTTGCCCTATCCCTCTTGCAGAGAGGTTTAACAATCAAGTCCCCTTCTCGGGGAACTCTGGGAAATGTGGCTCCACAAGGGGAATAGATCTCTCCTCACAACTCTCAGCAGCTTAACAAACTACAGTTCTCCCACTTCTGTCAGGGGAACAGTGTCTCCTAACAACTCTCAGCACCCTTAATAAACTACAGCTCCCAGAATTCTCTATGACTGTTTAAAGTGGCATCATAGTGCTTTAACTATATAGTGGAGATGGGTCCACTGTCATACACAAACATATCTCAAATTGTGTTGTACCTCTGTGTTGGTTTTAATTGGAAGCTGCTTGGGGGGGGGGTCGATCTTGGCTAACAATCAGGCTACGGATGCAATTCATGGCTTAGTCAATGATCCAGCTTCTTCCTGGCTGCAACCACAGCGACATTATGACCCAGAAAACTCTGAGCCTTGCCCTGATGACCAACAAATCAAGGAAAAAGAATTGCACATTGCCTGCTATCAGTCCCGCATCCTCCGCCCAGCAGAGACCTGCCCTCCAATTTGAGAAACCCTAGAATAAGTGGATTGTGAATGGCAGCCGCTGGCATTCGGTAAAGATTCCATTTAACAAGCTAATCTTGCCCTGAGTGCTAACTGGCACCGGTCCTTTGCCAGAGAGAGATTTTAGATATGCCTGGGATCACGTCTCATTTATTTGGACATATTTGTGGTTTTGATGATATGAATGAAACCAACTGATTCTATGCTTACTTTCTTCCTTATCGAGGGAGGTTTGTGGAGTGCATGCACGCTCCTGCATGCCAGCCACAGTGAAACCACTGCTGTCACTCCAGAAATCAACAATTCAGCCTGTATCGTGCACTTTTCAGTCTTGCCCCAGTTTCAGTGGAGAAATGTAACATAAACTGTGTAGGTTGCTGTTTCCAGGGGGTGGGGGGAGAGAGACACACCACCCTGTGCCATCTCCCCAAAGGTTAAAGACCTGTACAGGCGCAAGCCAAAAAGCAGGGGGACATTTTAGGTCTGGAGATAGGGAACATTTTCAACTCGAGAGCCACATTCCCTTCTGTACAGCCCTATAAACTAACAAATCACACTATCCATTTCTAAGTCTCAGTATTATTTCGTTTTTATGAATTCCCGGGAAACGTCAGGTGCTTTTCTTGCCACCAAGGCCACCTGAGGCCCAAGCAACAGCCATGGGTCCAGAAGATACCCTAGGCTTGCTTTCAAAATCACATGCACACACACAAAAATGTGCATAGCAAGGAAAATGCATTTGAAACTTTGCACAAATGTGGATTTTCTAATATGCTAACTGAAGTGGAAATTAGATGAATGACAGTTAAGATTATAAAAATGAGAACCTGAACTTGACAGGTTTCTCCATCCCTACTAGACACAGACCCACCTTACAAGCCCACTGTACAGATGGCTCCTTTGTTTTATTTTCACTTTTATTGTATTTTTTACAACATACCTTTCCTCCAAAGAGCTGAAGGTGGTGTACCTGGCTCTTCCACTCTCCACATTATCCCCACAACAATCCTGTGAGGTAGGTTAAGCTGAGAGACAGTGGCTTGCCCAAAGTCATCCAGTGAGCTTCATGGCTGAGTGGGGATTTGAACCCTGTTCTCCCAGGTCCTGGTCCAACACCCTAACCACTGCACCACACTGGCTCTGACATGACCCTGATTGCCATAATCCTAATCTGTAGATGTCACTGCTGTTCCTGCTGCTACAGTTATTGTTATTAATCATAGTAAATGAGTAGAAGTAGCGGCAGGGCCTGATTCAGGAGGGCAGGCACTGGCGACATGTTATTAGTCTGTGAGCCTGTTTTTTTTAATCAAAAAGTATTATGGTTTTTTTTTTAAGGGATGCAGGTGGTGCTGTGGGTTAAACCACAGAGCCTAGGACTTGCCGATCAGAAGGTCGGTGGTTCGAATCCCCGCGACAGGGTGAGCTCCTGTTGCTCGGTCACTGCTCCTGCCAACCTAGCAGTTCGAAAGCACAAAGTGCAAGTAGATAAATAGGTACCGCTCCAGCGGGAAGGTAAACGGCATTTCCGTGTGCTGCTCTGGTTCGCCAGAGGCGGCTTAGTCATGCTGGCCACATGACCTGCACGCCGGCTCCCTCGGCCAATAAAGCGAGATGAGCACCGCAACCTCAGAGTCGGCCATGACTGGACCTAATGGTCAGGGTTCCCTTTCCCTTTACCTTTTTATTATGTTTTTTACCAGGTCATGTTATCATTTCTCATTGTGGTGGATTGCATTATGGATACACATTTTTATTTAAAATATAGTATCAGTCATCAGAGTGGTTAGAGGAAACCATCGCTGTTTGATCACTTGTTCATCACAGCTTTAACAAGGTGTGTGGTTGAACACTACCCCAAATTTTTTTATTCCATTAGGTTTATGACTGAAGTCCATTTCCTTATAAGCAAACTGCCCATTGGCAAGACTTTGGATGTGTCTGTTTTTAAGGCCCTACCCTGGTGTTTCCCATGGTTGAGAGAGATTGGGGTCATCTGCATGGGGAAGAACAAAATTAGAACTGGAACCTTGGGGGGTCTGCTTTCTGCTGTTGCTTTGTGGTGAGCTTTGTACACCCACCTCCCACCCCAAATCAGTCTCTAATTTTTTTTAACTGCCTCTGCTTCCTCCAAAACAACGGAAATTTTTCCTCCACTCCCGCCAAGAAGGTTGTTAATGAATTCCCTCCCATTTTTATAGCCTGTGGAAGTACATTCTTTGACCTAGTCCCATGAATCCATTTGTTATTATCTCATTTCTCTTTTGTTACAGTTTCATTCACACACACACACACACACACACACCATCGGGACCATCGGCTGGGTGAGGACTGCAGGGCCTGCTCCCTTCCAGGGCCTTTTCCAACTGGCCCAGGGGGCGTGGCCCAAGCCCTCTCTCCCAGCTATAAAGGGACTCCTGCTGCTGGGAAGCCTCGGACCATCGGCTGGGTGAGGACTGCAGGGCCTGCTCCCTTCCAGGGCCTTTTCCAACTGGCCCAGGGGGTGTGGCCCAAGCCCTCTCTCCCAGCTATAAAGGGACTCCTGCTGCTGGGAAGCCTCGGACCATCGGCTGGGTGAGGACTGCAGGGCCTGCTCCCTTCCAGGGCCTTTTCCAACTGGCCCAGGGGGCGTGGCCCAAGCCCTCTCTCCCAGCTATAAAGGGACTCCTGCTGCTGGGAAGCCTCGGACCATCGGCTGGGTGAGGACTGCAGGGCCTGCTCCCTTCCAGGGCTTTTTCCAACTGGCCCAGGGGGTGCGGCCAAGGCCCTTATTCTAAGTGGTTAATGTGTTTTAAAATGTCCTCAAGCAGTCGGTGGCAATTTAAATTTGTATTTCTCTTTTTCCTTTTTTCTTCTGTTGGGGTGGGTGGGTGGTATGGATATTTGGTTGGGGATTAATTTTAGTATTATTGTTCTGTTATGTTTTCTGTTGTTTTATTGGTTCTGTATAGTTTGTATTTTGTTTTTAAGGGGCGGGATCAGGGCTGCCTGGGAGTGGGGCCCCAGCCAACACGATGGCTGGGACAAGTTCCACAGGGGCGGAAGCACTGGGACATCCGATCTCGGTGATCATGGGCAGGAGGCGGAGTTACGCTAAGACCAGACCATGTCATTACCGAGGAGGCAGGTTTAGTCGCTGTTTGAAGACTATCCCTGCCTCCGGGTCTGGCCTTGACCGGATGGATACTGGAATCAACAGGGGAAACCCACATGACCTGAAGGTGTTGCTGTGTAATGCCAGGTCAATGATGAATAAAACCACTGCCATCCACGACCTGATTGTGGATGGAGGATTTGACCTGGCATGTGTGACAGAGACCTGGTTGGAGGAAGCAGATGGGCCTGTCCTTGCTGCCGCTTGCCCACTGGGTTTCTCTTACGCACAGCAACCCAGGTCATGTGGGCGGGGAGGGGGGGTTGCAGTGATTTTTAGGAAGTCACTAGTTTGCATCAGGCGTCCTACTGGGAAGACCCAGTTTTCTGAGTGCATGTTCTGGAAGTTGGGCAATAGGGGCAGTACAGGATTCCTTTTGGTGTACCGACCTCCCCGCTGCACCAAGGATTCCCTGTCCGAGCTGCTTCAGGTCGTGGCGGATGTTCTCCTGGAGACACCTAGTTTGGTTGTCCTAGGGGATTTTAACATCCATGCCGACACGACCTTACAAGGGGCCGCTCGGGACTTCGTGGAAAGCATGGCCTCCATGGGGCTGTCCCTGAATAAGTTGGGCCCAACTCATAGTCATGGACATGCCTTAGACCTGGTATTCACCTCTAGTGACGTGGGTGATCTGACACTAAGTAAAAGTGAAACCAAAGAAGTGCCATGGTCAGATCACTTCCTGGTGCAACTGGACTTCTCCGCGACCCTTCCCCTCTGCAGGGAGGTGGGACCAATTCGGATGGTCCGCCCCCGCCACTTAATGGATCCAAATGGTTTCCAGAGAGTGGTAGGGGATGCTTTATCCCATGTTGATGGCCTTTCAGCTGATTCCCTGGTGGCCCGCTGGAATGCGGAGTTAACCAGGGCTATTGACTGTCTGGCTCCGAAGCGCCCTCTCCGATTGCATGGAGCCCGGACAGCCCCGTGGTTTTCTTCGGAGCTGAGGGCGATGAAACAATCGCTGAGACGGCTAGAGCGTCGGTGGCAGAAAACTCACTCCGAATCTGACTGGACACAGGTTAGAGCTCAACGTCGAGCCTACCAAGTGGCGATAGCGACGGCGAAGAAGACTTTCTTCACCGCCTCTATTGCATCTGCAGAAAATAGTAGCAGGAGACTCTTTCAGGTGGTCCGCAATTTAACGGAACCACCTTTACCACCGGGGCCTTGTAAAGACCCCAAGATCTCCTGCAACGATTTTGCAAAGTTTTTTGCAGATAAAATCACTCATATTCGGAAGGAGCTAGACACCACCGTGGGAGCAGGGCTGGGGCGGGAGAGTGCTAGAGCCCTGTCTGGTCAAGTTGCATGGAATCAGTTTCAATCCGTTACCCCCGAGGATGTGGACAGGCTGCTTGGACGCGTGAAACCAACCACCTGTCTCCTTGATCCTTGCCCAAGCTGGCTAATAAAAGCAAGCCGGGAAGGGCTGGGCGATGGGCTCTGCGGGGTGGTGAATGCTTCCCTCTGTGAGGGAACATTCCCAGATCCGCTGAAAGAGGCGGTCGTTAAACTGCTTCTTAAAAAACCATCTTTAGACCCGGCCAGTATGGCCAACTATCGCCCAGTCTCAAATCTTCCATTCTTGGGCAAGGTGATTGAGCGTGTGGTTGCTGAACAACTCCAGGCACGCCTGGAGGATGCGGACCATTTGGATCCCTTCCAGTCGGGGTTCAGGCCTCATCATGGGACCGAAACTGCCTTGGTCGCACTGGTTGATGATCTCCGGCGAGCTAGGGACAAAGGTGAGAGTTGTTTCCTAGTTCTGCTGGATCTCTCAGCGGCCTTTGATACAATCGACCATAACATCCTTCTGGACCGTCTAGAGGGGCTGGGAGCTGGGGGCACTGTTATACATTGGTTTCGCTCCTTCCTCCTGGGCCGTGTTCAGAAAGTGGTGGTGGGGGATGAGTGTTCAGACCCTTGGGCCCTCACTTGTGGGGTACCTCAGGGTTCCGTCCTCTCCCCCATGCTTTTTAACATCTATATGAAGCCACTGGGAGAGATCATCAGGGGGTTTGGACTGGGTGTCCATCAATATGCAGATGATACCCAGCTCTACCTCTCTTTCAAATCAGAACCAGTGAAGGCGGTGAAGGTCCTGTGTGAGTGCCTGGAGGCGGTTGGAGGATGGATGGCGGCTAATGGATTGAGGCTGAATCCTGACAAGACAGAAGTACTGTTTTTGGGGGACAGGGGGCGGGCTGGTGTGGAGGACTCCCTGGTCCTGAATAGGGTAACTGTGCCCCTGAAGGACCAGGTGCGTAGCCTGGGAGTCATTTTGGACTCACAGCTGTCCATGGAGGCACAGGTCAATTCTGTATCCAGGGCAGCTGTCTACCAACTCCACCTGGTACGCAGGCTGAGACCCTACCTGCCCGCAGACTGTCTCGCCAGAGTAGTGCAGGCTCTAGTTATCTCCCGCTTGGACTACTGCAATGCGCTCTACGTGGGGCTACCTTTGAAGGTGATTCGGAAACTACAGCTAATCCAGAATGCGGCAGCTAGACTGGTGACTGGGGGCGGCCGCCGAGACCACATAACACCGGTCTTGAAAGACCTACATTGGCTCCCAGTACGTTTCCGAGCACAATTCAAAGTGTTGGTGTTGACCTTTAAAGCCCTAAACGGCCTCGGCCCAGTATACCTGAAGGAGCGTCTCCACCCCCATCGTTCTGCCCGGACGCTGAGGTCCAGTGCCGAGGGCCTTCTGGCGGTTCCCTCATTGCGAGAAGCAAAGCTACAGGGAACCAGGCAGAGGGCCTTTTCGGTAGTGGCGCCCGCCCTGTGGAACGCCCTCCCAGCAGATGTCAAAACGATAAACAACTACTTGACATTCAGAAAACATCTTAAGGCAGCCCTGTTCAGGGAAGTTTTTAATGTATGATATTTTAGTGTTTCCTGGTTTCTATGGAAGCCGCCCAGAGTGGCTGGGGGGGCCCAGCCAGATGGGCGGGGTATAAATAATAAATTATTATTATTATTATTATTATTATTATTATTCGTCTGCTTTCATTTCTGCTTGATTATAATGGGACCCAGCCGAATTTCCGATGCTTATAACTTTGGTGCTTTCCACCCAAATAACATGACGTTTTCAGATGTCATGCTACTTGTTGGAAAAAAGTGAATACTTTTCCTTCTCTTATCTTCTACTTAATGCATGTGTTACTTTAAAATAGAGCTTTCCAAACTGTGTGCCATGACACGTTAATGTTTCAGCTGCAGTGTGTAGTTGTGTCGTGTGAATGCTCCCTGTCCTTCTCCCGGGGCTGGAAAGGGGTTAGTTTAACCTCTGGTTTGTTAGTAAAACTGAATTACTGTGTTGTGAAATGATGCAGGCCTTCAAAAGTATGTCACCAACATGAAAAGTTTGCAAAGCGCTGCTTTAAACCATGCAAGGGCACTGTTTGTTGAGCAATCTAGCCAGCACTCGTTTGCTGCTTCTTTGTTTGAGTTAACACCAACCCTAAAAGCTGAGCCATTTTGTTTGTTGTTCTCTCCAGACCAGATATCTGCTTCTTTCTCTCTCACTTCTCCACTCAGACTGCAATTGTTTCCTGCATGAATAAATCATTTTAACTCCAGAAACTGTAAGTGATGATACTAATTGAATTCACCCAAGTTGCAAGGGGATGTCTGCTACCACTACTCCCTTACAGCATCTGATCTGCCAAGTTTCAGGCAGGTTTAACCAGTCTCCCCCAACCTGGTTAAATCTTTGCATTCTGGGAGTTAGTGGGGCTGGAGCGTCTTCAGCAAAGAAGTGTTGCTGAAGCTGTTGGAGCTGCAGGAGAACAGCAGGGTCTGGCTCCCCTCTGTTGTCTCTGCTGGGGCCTGCATCCAAACAGCAAATCTCACCGCCCTGCGCTGTGCTGGATCACCTGCCTGCTTCTGCCTCTCCACAATCTCTCAAGCTTCCTGCTTCTAGTACCTCTCATCTTGTCCCCTCCTCTGAGTTGTGGCTGATATCCCACCACCCGGATCTGGGCTCTAAGTCATCTTCTTCTGTGCCCTCTCTGGGGGGCTCTTGGGCAGGTGGTTCCCAACACTCCTCCTCATCCGGCCCGCCCCTGGCAACGTGGGAAATAGATATCTACATCAGGAAGACAGGATAAGGACCAGCTCCTCTTTTTTACCACAAGGCTGCTGCAATATAATAATAACATTATTATAATTTATTATTTATACCTCGCCCATCTGGCTGAGTTTCCCCAGCCACTCTGGGCGGCTCCCAATCAAGTGTTAAAAACAATACAGCATTAAACATTAAAAACTTCCCTAAACAGGGCTGCCTTCAGATGTCTTTTAAAGATAGGATAGCTGCTTATTTCTTCACATCTGAAGGGAGTGCATTCCACACGGCGGGCGCCACTACCGAGAAGGCCCTCTCTCTGGTTCCCTGTAACCTCACTTCTTGCAATGAGGGAACCGCCAGAAGGCCCTCGGCGCTGGATCTCAGTGTCCGGGCTGAACGATGGGGGTGGAGACACTCCTTCAGGTATACAGGACCGAGGCCATTTAGGGCTTTAAAGGTCAGCACCAACACTTTGAATTGTGCTTGGAAACGTACTGGGAGCCAATGCAGATTTCTCGGGTGTAGAGGTGGCATAGCGGGTACCAAGGAGGAGGCAGTTCCAGCCTCTAAGAAATATGCCACAGCCATTGCTATCACCATGGCAGCAGCAGCAGGGAGTGACATATTCATTGGAAGCCAGATTTGCTGTCCCTGTGGATCTTGCTGCCTGAGGCAGCCGCCTCACCTTGCCTCATGGGTGGTCCAGCCCAGCTGGGAACTGTAATTTGTTAAGGGTGTTGGGAGTTGTTAGGAAACTCCCTCTTCCCCTTACAGAACTACATTATTGGAGTGGTTTAGAGTTCTCTTGACCATGCACAGCCTGCCATTTCAAGGACTGCTGCTGTTGACGTCTCTTTGGAACCGTTGATGACATATTGCACATTATAGGAAGGTGAGGCTTTCTTCCCCACCCCTAGTATAACTTTAACCAAAGGAAAACCACCTCTTGACTTGTAAACATGTGGCACACATGGCTATTGCAATGTAAATAAATGCAGCCTAGAGTGGGCTGTGTAGATTTTAAGTCAACACTGTGTAAAAAAATCTAGGCCCAGGACTCGCACAGAGATCCTTAATGTGAGAAAATGGGGGTGTTGCAGTCCTTTCCCAGTCTTTATCTGAGAAATGTTGGCGGGCATGAAAAAACCGAGAGACCTGATTTCCCTCTGCACAGAGCCAGGTTTCGTGTAACATCTTGTCTGGTTTCAGACGTCAGCACCCAGACTTGCCCTGTGAACCGTGCCACAGTTGCAAAGGAGAACAATGAGGGGATCTCCGTGACATGCTCCAATATTGTGCTAGTGCATAACGGTTCATTGATCAAATTCATTGATCAAACCCATCTCCCCACCCTTACACATCCAGCCTCATGTTTCCACCAGCAATCGGAGTCATCAGACGATGCTCGTTGACCCAAGTGCCTGTAACTGAAGCTGTTTGTGGAGCTGCGATGGCTTCACTTAGGGGAGAGTGAGCAAGGCTACCTAGGCCCTTTGTATGCAAAAATGCATTAGTTCCCAGACTGGCTGAGCCCATAAATGGAGGTGGCATTTTCAAAGGTCAGAGAGAGCTTAGCAAACAAAAGCATCTCTCAGAGGGGGGGGGACAGGAAGAGAACAAAAATAGCTCTGGAATTTTAGGCGGCTGCGCGTCAAGCCAGTAATGACGTTTGACAACAGCTCTCTTGGCAGACAGCAGAGGGATCAAGACTGCTCAGGTGAGATTCCATTTCACTGCATGAAGAACCCTTGGACTCCATCCTTGGAAATGTTATTTAAGAAGGCCTGGAATTTACAAAGTCATTAGGTAACCCTTCTGCCTGTTTACTAGGCAAACAATTTTGGCTCAGCCTTTTTCTCTTGTGGAGCAAAATACATGCAACTACCAGGTATCACCAAAAGTCGATTGGTGGAAGTGACCCACCTTATTAATGGCGTAGAATGTCCAGCATTAAAAATGATTATAGAAAGCTTAGAATTTGGAGAACGGTTTAAGGGATTAATAAATCAATTGTATTTGAGGAACAAGGGATATGTCGCAGTGAATGATGGTATAACAGAACAAATGACACTAGCCCGGGGCACAAGACAAGGATGCCCACTTTCCCCAATCTTATTTGTATTGGAACTCTGGCCAATGTAATTAGAGAAGATGGAAATATAAAAGGAATAAGCAGTAAAGGAAAAGAGAAAATAAGCTTATTTGCAGATGACACCTTGCTAACAATTGGAAGTCCATTGGAAAATATGCAGGTAATAGAGGCACATTGGGAAACAATTGGAGATATAACATGCTTGCAAATTAATTGGTCCAAATCTTATTAAAGCCGCAATATTGAATAAATGAATAGGTTGGATGAAGTAACCCAAATGTTGGATAGATTGCAAAGGTCATTTTAAGATAACTTATTTCCCCATACTTGGGTGTTGTATCAGGCCCTGGATGGGGAGCAGGGAATCCAGATGTTCAGGTGCACCCACATACTGTACCACAATACCAGCCAACATGAGAACATGTCATGGAGGAGCTACATCAGTCCAGCCTAATCCTGCTTCCCCATTGGTCTTCATGCCCTGTCACTCACTCCAGTTCATCAGGTCAAGTAGTATTTCCCCATCCAGATTAGCCAAAGGTTGTGCTTTCCTCCCCCCATGTGTCATGGAGGGGAAACTGGCAATTTGTGCCTGGGGGTGCTGGTAGGATGGCCGGTTTTCCATCAGCAAAAAGTGGGGGCACCAATATGCGTAAAATTTGCATAAACGCTCTAGGTGCAAAGCCGGTCCAGTGAGTGGGGAGATGGGATGTAGCCTGGGGAGAGTCCTAAGGGCCAGACAGAGGGGCCTGGGGGCCATATTCAGACCCCAGGCCTGAAGTAACCCTCCCCTCTATAGGATAGTTTTATCACACTGTTTTATTGAACTGATTGTAACAATACTTTGAGACCTGCTGTTAGGGCATGGTTCGTGGCTGAAACAACAAAGTGAAAGTGAACTGAATCCCGGTCTGCGTCAGTTCAGCTCCCTTAATCCCAGCGAAGGTATGTATTTCCTCTAATCTACTAACCCATTGCTTTCCATCACCCCATGTCATGATTATACAGAAATCCCTTGCCTGTAGCCTCGATTTGCATCACCCCAGAGGAGGACCCCTCAGTACAAGGAGTTACTCTTTAATTATATCACAAATGTCATCGTGGCTGTGCCATGCGGTAGGAAAGACAGGTTCCTGCAAGTTGCCTTCTAATTACTATCCTTCAAGTTAGAGAGTAATCCCAGGGTGAATTACTGCATAATTTGTAGCCTGTAGTGCAAATAGTGCCATCCAACTTCAGTTGGGGAGGCATAGTTTATTCCTGTCCCATGGCTGTTCGCAGGCAACATTTATTAAATATGATGTGCACATCAAGGAAGAAACAATGTCCTAAAGCTGGAAACAATCTTGCGAAAAAGCAGGAGAAAGAAGCTGGTAACTTGCTAATTGTTGCAAGTACTGAATAATGCACAACAATTTTTTTTGGGAGGGGGGGAGAGGTTATTTTTGAATACAAAATAACCTTTGCAGAAAATAACTTTAACCACATCAACACCATGCATTTTAAGTACTATTATGCCACTTTAACAGCCATGGCTTTCCCCAAAGAATTCTGGGAACTGTAGTTTGTTAAGCATGTTGATATTTGCTGGGAGACTCATAGTCCCCTCTCAGAGCCACAGTTCCTCAGGGTCGTTTATGAAACTAATTCCTTTTCCGAGGGAATTCTAGAAATTGTAGCTCATTGAGGGGAACTGGGGTCTCTCAACAATGATCAGCACCCCTAACAAACTACAGTCACTAGGATTGATTGGCAGGAGTCACGACTCTTAAAGTGGTGCAATACTGCTTTAAATGTGTGGTGCAGATGCGACTTTTATCCCAGTTTGTGCTCTCCACAACACAGACCATTAATTTACATAGGAAAACCCTCTGCATTTGTTTCAGAGTGATTTCTACCACTCATCAACATGATGTTGTCATGGGGAATAGCATATCGCTATGAGTTTGTGGGTGCCTTGACTCCCCTAAATTCTTGGGTCTAATGGGTGCTGGAGTTTAATCTATGCTTGGAGAATTACGATGGGCTGCCAGGCGCTGAATCTAGCATTGTCAAAATAGAGGCTAGCCTGACAAGTATGAGCCAATAAGGACAACAGAGACAAGAGGGGATAAGCCATCAGCAAAGCTCAGACTACATACCAGCCAGCAAATGGGTGGAGCCTCACCCTGGGCTCTGGGTAGTTAGCAGAAGGCAATGCTAGAGTTTTTAGGAGAGGGTTCAAGATTGCACTTGGGAATTATGTGAAATGAAGGAAAGATTTGCAAGCTAAAGGCAGAGGGGAGGGAGTCAGAGCACAATGTGGGCTGGCAGTTTAAATCCAAGGCATCAGCAATGGGAGAAACAGGAACCTCTTGGAATGTAATGCTCCATCGTAGGCTCAGGTTGTATATATATGTAAATAAGCCGTATATCATAAAGACAGCCAGTCTTTGCTGTTGTTGTCCAAAAGCAAACACAGACTCTGCGTAAGTGCCTGGGACACCCTGGAATCTTGCACTGTTGTGGAGATTGAGAATGGGGTGTAACAATATGAAATGAGAAGTACCGTTGACTGATTCTTCTGAAGAGCTCACTAAACATGTATAATGAATATTTCTGATGGTTTGATGAGTCAGAAACTGCTGAATATTCATGTGCTGTACTGTGGATTTTTGAAGCTGTCCTACACTGAATGAAACTACTGCCAGGGCCATCCCAGCAACACAGTGGAGAAGAAGTGGTATGGGGCAGTTAATTGCCCCCCCCCAATCTGGAGTTCCCCCCTCCAGACTGATTCTTCAAGAGGCTTCCACCAACAGGGTTCAAAATATATGCTTGAAGGGGGGGGGGGGATAGTGGGGATTTGTAGCGGGGAAATGGTGGTTTGGGAAAGGGTAAAGCTTCTCATTGTCCTTCACTCTCAATCAGGATGTAGGATCTGAAGGCAGCAAGCAGAGTTAGTCTGTGATCCTGCTGCTGTGATCCTATTCTCTGGGCCAAGGAGATTCTTTTTAAATTTCCCACCATGTCTGAGAATGATGTTGTGCCAGGGACATTGAAGGGAATAGTTGCAGCTCAGTGGTAGAACATCTGCTTTGCATGCAGAAGATCTCAGGTTCAATCCTTGCCAAGCAGCGTAAACCAGTGGTGGAGCCAGGTGCAATGGCAGACAGAGCCAACTCATTCTAGTTTTTCCCTATCTTCCTGCCTACTGAAGTTTGCAAGGGTAACACTGAGGCTAAGGAGGAGGAAACTGACGGACAGTGCCACCTCCTGGTCTATGTGTAAATAAGAAGGCAGGCAGGTAGGACTGGCTGAGAATAGGTAGAGGTTGGTGGGGCAGTGGACAAGCCTCCATGGCTGAAAACTGAGCTAGATGAAACCTTGGCCCGATTCAGTATAAGGTGGCTTCCTGTGTTCCTATGAAATTTATATGGTGGATTCCATCCATCTGACACTGATTCTGAACACTGATGCTGCCCATTGATGCCACCATCACCAGGTGAGCCCTCTGAGATAGGAAGAAGGTCAGACTAGGAGTGATGGTGGGAACTTGTAGCCTTCTTGATGTTGTTGGTTTCTATCTCCCATTAACTCCAGTCAGCATGGCCAATGGTGAGGACTGATGGGAGTTGTAGTCTTACAAGGTCTGGAGGTCCATCCCTGCAGCTGAGGGATCTTTATCGTGGTCCCCCTCAAACCTGAAGGTGTCCCTGATTCCCCTCCCAAATTGGCTTTTCCAGGTAGAAATATGTCGTTGGGCTCCAATTTCCAAAAACATGCATTTGATGCAGTGTGTACTTTGGCCCTTAGACTGTATTATTCTGTATCTGACTCAGTCTTGGCAAGGAAATATCTGCAAACAATTTGTCATAATTCCTATGAAGTCATCTGTTCATTTGGGGGAGGGGCTTCATAAAGGACAGAGATCACCTTTCTTCTTTCAATTCCTCCCTGATCCGGTGCCCCAAAAGTGCCCTGGGGACAGGGGCTAATAATACCACCAAACTTTTATGGCTGCTGTTGCTCTCAGATAATTGTATGGTTGCTATCAGGCATCCCTTATACCGGGTAGCTGTTTTAATGATGGAACACCCCTTCGGATAAATAAAAGCAATATATCTCTTTTATTGCAAGGGAGGGAAATAGTTAGCTTGCCCAAATTACAGCATCGGCAAACAGAAAGATGACGAACTGACTGGCCCAATTGCATATGACATCACCTGCCGCAGAATCGATTGGCTGATGCTGACAATAGGAGTCTTAGATCTTCCATTACTGCTAGTGGAATTTTTATGGGGCTCCGGAATAGGTTGATGACTACATCAGGTATATATGTCTGCATAATGAGCTAGTCCCTGTATAGATGTGGGGAAAGTGATCTCAGGAAGGTCTTTTTGGGGAGGGACCATTGCTCAGTGGTAGAGTTCATGCTTTGCGTATAAAATATAGGAAAATAGGATTGTTACCCTTGGTCCATCTACCTTAGTATTGATGGGTAATGGCTCTCATGGGATTCAAAAGAAGGGTTCTCTGCTACCCCTCCCTAAAGAAGGCAGGGATTCAATCTCTGCCCTTCTGAATGCAAGGCAGATGCTTTACCACTGAGTTTGGGTTTTGATAGTTCCACTAAGCAGAATGACATACCCCATAGTCTTCAAACCTGAGACCTTGGCAAGCTGCTGATAGTTGACATAGACTGGCCGTCTGCACATTACCATTTATTCTGGCTCCTGTGCACTCCCACTGCTGGTGTTTGAAGCCAAGCACACATGATGTTAGCCACAATCCATCTGTATCCTGTAGTTTCTTGAAAAAACCCTACTTTCCCTCAAACCAGTTTCCATGCAGTGGAGGCTGTTCCATTGGGGCTAATGGGACAGTGCCCTACCAACCTCGGTCTGTCCTCAGCCACCAGCCTTCCTTCTTACATATAAGCAGTGCAGGGTTTGGTCCTGTCTGTCAGTGTTCTACTCCTCCTAATTCTCAGCATTGCCCTTGTAGAACTCAGCGGGGAAGAGGATGAAAATGAAACTAGAATCACTTGGCACTATGCGCCATCTACTGTTGGGCTCCCTGACTTCTGCCCTGCCAGCTCCAATGGGCACCAGACACCACTTATTCCACCCTATTAGAAAATGTACACTGTGGGTAAGATGGAATGCAGATTGTAGACATCTGTTGCTCATGCGCAGATGACAGCAGATGTACAGGTGATGACTTTGTTGAGTAGGAGATGCAGGGGAATGCAGGAGCAGGGAAACAAACCAAGTAATGGTGTGAAGCTTGACTTGAAATGCCGGTGGGGGAAGCAACCTCGCTGCCATTTAGGCTGTTAATGTGTACATTTCCATAATCTGGCCTGCTATAATGTAGCTTCTTCCTAGCCATGTGCACTGTAATCTACTGGTAACTACTGGCTAGCTCAGGGATAGGCAAACCCAGCCCTCCAGATGTTTTAGGACTACAACTCCCATCATTCCTGGTCACTGGTCCTGTTAGCTAGGGATCATGGGAGTTGTAGTCCCAAAACATCTGGAGGGCCGAGTTTGCCTATGCCCGGGTTAGCTATTCCATAATAATCTGGCTCACCTCACTGTCTTCAAATATATCATCTGGGTTGTTTTGCTGATGGAATTTCCTCACCTTCTTTGCTACGCAGTTCATTTTTTCCTTGATTTTCCTTTCATTGCAGGGAGTTGTGGTTCACCAACATCTGGGGAGCTACAGGTTCCCCATCCCTGGTGCTGAGAATACTGAGCTAGATAGACCCAATAAAAAAAGTAAAGGGGCCCCTGACCATTAGGTGCAGTCATGGCCGACTCTGGGGTTGCGGTGCTCATCTCGCTTTATTGGCCAAGGGAGCCAGCATACAGCTTCCGGGTCATGTGACCAGCATGACTAAGCCACTTCTGGCGAAACAGAGCAGCACACAGAAACACCATTTACCTTCCCGCCGGAGCGGTACCTATTTATCTACTTGCACTTTGACGTGCTTTCGAACTGCTAGGTTGGCAGGAGCAGGGACCCAGCAATGGGAGCTCACCCTGTTGTGGGGATTCGAACCGCAACCTTCTGATTGGCAAGTCCTAGGCTCTGCGGTTTAATCCACAGCACCACCCGCGTCCCTCGATACCAATAGTCTGGCATAAAACAGCTTCCTGTGTAATCAGGGATTGTAATAATATAATAAACGGATCAGGCCAATTGCCCATCTAGTCAAGCATCCTGTTCGCACAGTGGCCAATCAGATCATTATCCCCTACGTATGTAGCTGTTTCTTTGCAACTACAAAGGTCAGAAATCTTATTGCTATATCACTGCTACTGCTACTACTACTAATTTTAACAATGCTGAGCAAAACCTGACTCATAGCATTTTGAGTAATGCCTTTCTCCTTGTCACTGCCTGGATGAACAGATTATCTGCCTCGCTAGCTCCTGGTGAAGCCCTACTTACCCTGTTTTACCTTCTTCTGGCTTCTCATCACTTTTTATGTTTCCTAAGTAAAGCCACCAAAACATTCTTTTTTGTTTCTCTCCCTCCATGCTTAGCTGAAGAAGATCAGCTAATCTTATGTAACCAAATTAGCATCTTGTTTTCTCAGTACACCCTCCTCTCCTCGAAAGGCAGCTGGCCCTTGAGTCATTTCCATTTTAGGACCGGCCTAAAATGGTGTTTGGCGCTCGAGGCAGAATGATCCTGGCCTTTTCTTAAAAGGAGTTAACGGCACATACCTTAAGGAGGTGGGAACCTCCTTCCTTTTCATATCTACAACGTTGGGGCTACTGCAGAACTGGATGAAGCCATTTATGGAAATGCGTTACTAGGAGGGTGAAATGTCCACATCACTTCTTCTAATAGAGAGCTTAGGTGGTGCATGCCAACAGGACTGGAAACAAAATGGGGCCATAGATGGCACCATGGGAAAGATCAGAAGCTTACAGGGGTTCCTTGTTATTGTAATTTTGTTTAGTTGACTTGACACCTATAGCCTCCTGGATGAGGGAATGGCTGGCTGGAATCATGAACAGGAGCATTCTTGTTGTGGGCTGAGGAAACAAGTGAGGCCTATGACAATGTGTCACAGCATATGTCCTCTTATTGGGAAGTTTTGAAATGCAATGTGTTAGATGCCAGGGTTATGACCTGTTCAAGGGCCCAACCCTTTTAGAAATGGTCGATACGAAAAAATAATTTGCTGAAATTCACGTTGTACTGTTGCCTTAATTATGGTATTTATTGATTTGGGGCTATTACTGCTTGGGTTTTTTTTTGCCTAGGGCACACAAAGTTATAAAGGGGGGGGGACACCCCCAAAAAAGAAAAGAAATCTCAGTTAAGCTGTGAATGTGTACAGCCTCCCGCTACATGATATAATAGAATTAACTGGTAAAAGTTATAATAAACCATAATTCTATAAGCAAACCACTTAGATATCTCCCTAGAAAGCACTTTGCGAAAATATGTTGTGTAGACCTGCACAGTATGTTACTCCATTCTTGGAAATGACTTAATAGATTTGAACAAACACCAGAAAATAAAAAACCCTCTCGGTCTTTTTTTTTTTAATGTTCTCACTGGCTGAGCTCATTCTATCTTGAGTGGGGTGGGGCATGGGGAGGAAATTTAGACAGATAAATGCAGCAGAAGGGGTACTCATGTGCATGGCAGGAGGCTCAGACATGTTCTGCTTTACTGTTCCTGCCAGAATAATTTCATTTTTAAAATAGCTGAGCTGCCTGATGCACTTCCTGCACTGCAGGGCAGGTGTAGCAGTGCAGGGGGTACTTGGTTCAGGAGAAGGCAGTGACTGGCTTGGTGGACTAGGTGCCAGGAGCTTGGTATGGACCTTTGCCAGTGGTACTCAACCTTGGACTCAGCCAGCTCATCCGTAGCTCTGGCTTCAATCTTGGAAGACATGATAGCCCTCCTCCTCCTCCTCCTCCTTTGGCAATTACTCTTATCTTCCATGAACACAGTCTTAACAGTGAGTCCATAAGTGACTGTGGAGGCCAATTCTGAATCCACACGTCCTTCCACAGTAGGGACATAGGTTTCTGGGCAGGAGTTCATCACAGTGAGGGTTTGCCAAGCATGCCTTCCTCTTAGCATGTCCTGAGTTTGAGCGTCTTCAAAGCCCATGACACCTTTGGTAAAGGCTGTTCTCCAATTGGAGCATTCACAGGCCAGTGCTTCCCAGTTGTCGGTGTTCATACTACATATGTTTAGATTTGCCTTGAGAGGGTCTTTAAACCTCTTTCGTTGACCACCAGCATTGTGCTTTCCATTTTTAAGTTTGGAATAGAGTGCTATATTTTTCACTCTATAAGACACACCCGGCCATAAGACACACCTAGTTTTTAGAGGAGGAAAACAAGAAAAGCCAGCAAGAGCCGCAGACATGCTCGCTCGGCACGGCTCTTTAAAGATAGAGCGGCTCTTGCTGGCATTTCCAGGAGGTGGGAGAAGGGACTGACGGGCTGCCCTCTGTCCCTTCTCCCACCTCCCTGAAAAGCCAGAGCAAGCTGTGCAGCTATCGCTGAAGCCAGCAGAGCAAGAGCGATAGCTGCGCAGTGGCTCTTGCTCTGCTGGCTTCCCAGCAAAATGGGATGAGGGACAGAAGGGGCTCCGTAAGGGAAGCCAGCAGAACAAGAGGTGCTGCTCTCGCTCTTGCTCTGCTGGCTTCCGCAATAGCTGCGCAGGCTGCATTTGCTCCATAAGACTCACACACATTTTCCCTTACTTTTTAGGAGGAAAAAAGTCCATCTTATGGAGCGAAAATAGTTGCTTTGGAAGGCGATAATCAAGCATCTGAACAACATGACCATTATTGACCAATCCAACGAAGCTGATGCTGAAGAATCATTTATGTTATATCAAGCACAACGTGCAATTTAGAAAATCTGAAGTGTTGATTTTTAAACCCAGCCGTGCAATCAAATACCATTCTTCTTAGGGGTTAAGATTGGCAGAGAGGGCCCAACTGGTTGTTCTACCATCCTCAGAAGCTCAGGTGGTGATGGCCTGGGAGAGGGAGTTCTCTGTGGCAGCCCCTAAGTTGTGGAACTCCCTCCCCATAGCGGTGCAGCTGGCATCCATGTTATACTGATGGATCACGCCATCTAATCCAGAAGCCCACTCTCAACGGTGGCCAACCAGATGCCTACAGGAAGCCTGCAAATGGAACCTGAGTGCAACAGCGTTTTTCTGACTCTTGACTCCCAGCAACTGTGAGTCAACAGTGTGGAGCCAATGAACCACCCCTGCCACTGCATTTGTGCAGCACTGATATCCCCACTGTCTCACTAAGCAGCAATGACTCTGCTGCCAGGGGGTCAGGAAAGCACCATCCATCCATCCATCCATCCATGGCTGCTCTGCAGTATATAAAGCCAGTGCACATGCCCCAGCTCAGTGTAACGTCTGGCAACAGTTTAGGTGTCCTCCAGCCTAGGGATGTGTGAATCTGTCACTTTCTGTTCCTTTCAGTTTCTCACTGTTCCAGTGTTAAACCCAGTTCTCCACATTTCCACATCAGTTTGCATCTTTTATCTTTAGGAAAATCCTCATGAAGATTCATTGGCCTTTTGGTGCAAACTTCTCCTGGTGTACACATTTTCACAATGCCATTTCCCCAGATTTAATGCACTTCCATTCCTGAACTGTCTTGGAAAGTGCAAAATTGAGTCAGTTTCCTCTTCAAGTGAAAACTATTTTGAATTTCCAGCACGATGGGAATTGCTCAAAACAATAAGCCAGGGCAAATAACACAACCATCTATCTGTTCAGTTCTGATTTTGCTACTCCCCAAGGAAATCAAGGTGTTGCTGGAGTACCGCGAACAGATCTGTAGTCATCTTAAGATGACATACACAACTGGCATCAGAGAGGTGGTGAAGCTTTTTTCCAGTTTGAAATCAAACAAGTAAGATCACTTCCCTCTTTGTCTGTGCTGCTGTGATGGGACTGCCCCCCCCCCGGCTCAGCTGCTTGCCAACTGCCGAGAATTATAGTATGGTTTTGCAGGCAGCCCATTAAAAATAATTGGTGTATGGAGAATAGGTGAAATGGAGGGAGGAGAAATTCAAATTTGTTTGCATTTTAATGAGAAACTGCCTAATTCACACTTCTCAAACCAAAATGTGAACCAAAACGCAGATACCATTTGAAACTGACACTTTTCTGAATTTTTCAATGCAGTTCTGCAACTAATAATAAGAACAAAAATGAATATTTTTGGGGGGGGATGTGCATAAAAGCACATATATCTGTGAAACGTTCATACAGGAATGCATTATATTGCATGACATTGCTTGCAAAAATGTGTATCAAAACTGCAATGCACAAATGTGTTTATTTTTGAGAAATCTGCACCAAAATGCAAATGAATTTTCATGAGGATTTTTTCCTTATAAAAATAAGCCATAAAGTACTGTGGAAATGTGGGTAACTGAAATTAAGTTTGGAAAAATTTGAAACTTGGAGAACCAAATTGACAGATTTGTCCATCTGCAAAAGGGCATTATAGATGCATTAGGTCATTGTCAGAAAGGTGGATGCAGAGTTAGTCCAGGACCTTTCTCTTAGGAATGTTTGGGAAAATAGGATTGACATAATCATAGAATTATAGAGTTGGGAGGGAACCCAAGGTGCATCTAGTCCATGGGTAAGCAAGCTAAGGCCCAGGGGCCGGATCCAGCCCAATCACCTTCTAATTCCGGCCCGCAGATGGTCCGGGAAGCAGCGTGTTTTTACATGAGCAGAATGTGTGCTTTTATTTAAAATGCATCTCTGGGTTATTTGTGAGACCTGCCTGGTGTTTTTTACATGAGTAGAATGTGTGCTTTTATTTAAAATGCATGTCTGGGTTATTTGTGGGGCATAGGAATTCGTTCATTTTTTCTTCTTCAGAATATAGTCCGGCCCCCCACAAGGTCTGAGGGACAGTGGACTGGCCTCCTGCTTTAAAAGTTTGTTGACCCCTGATCTATTCCAACCCCCTGCAATGCAGGAATCTCAACTAAAACATCAATGACAGATGGCCACCCAACATCTGCTTAAACACCTCTAAGAAAGGAGAGTCCACAACCTGCCAGGGGAGACTGTTCCCCTGCTGAACAGCTCTTACTCTCAGAAAGTTCTTCCAGATGTTTAGGCGGAATCTCCTTTCTTATACAGTGGTACCTCGGGTTAAGAACTTAATTTGTTCTGGAGGTCCGTTCTTAACCTGAAACTGTTCTTAACCTGAAGCACCACTTTAGTTTAATAAGGCCTCCTGCTGCCACCATGCCGCTGCTGCACAATTTCTGTTCTCATCCTGAAGCAAAGTTCTTAACCCGAGGTACTATTTCTGGGTTAGTGGAGTTTGTAACCTGAAGCGTCTGTAACCTAAAGCGTCTGTATCCCAAGGTACCACTGTAATTTGATGGCCACCAACTTCGATGACTTTTTAAAAGGATTAGAAATATTCACAGGGATAACACTATCAATGGCTTCTAGTCATGATGGCTATCTCTGCTGTGCCTCCAATGTCTGAAGGCATTTTGTCTGTGAATACCAGTTGCTAGGGATTTCAAGTGAGCAGAGTGTTGCTATGCTGAGGTCCAGTTTTTGAGGTTCCCACTGCTGTTTCATTTGAGAACAGGCTGCTGGACTAGATAGGCCATTGGCTTGAGCCAGCAGGTTCATCTAATGTTCCTATGTGTTAGAACATCTCAATAGATTTTTGATAGTTGCGAACATTGGCATTGGCCTTCCATTGACAGAAGATGGTGTGGCTAGATTTACACCTACTTAAATCTGTATTGCCAAACACTATATTTAATGTAGCAGTTCCCTATTAAATGTGGGTGATTGTCAGTATGCTATCAGAGGCTCCCGGCTGGTTGCCCCGGAAAGTATAAAGACAAGGAAAAGTTTCTTGGCATCCTTTTTCATTTCAGTCTTTACAGAGAGAGGCTATGAAACCCTGCCTCTTGGTTAATGGCATTATCCTGAGTGAATTTCCACACACCCCCTTCTCTCCCACTTCCTCATTTGTCATCATCATCATCTCCGCTATGAGTGCTGCTACGTGCCTTTTATATTTGAGCTCTTTGCTCTCCTACTTTTAAGGCTCACCAGGTTCTGGGAGATGGAGGGTCTGGAATGTTTTTCTAAGGACAACATGTCATCTGGGTGTTGTTCTGGCTCTCCCAGCTTTCCCCCTCATCTGCCTCTGAGCTGTGACCACCCACAAACCACTGCTGTAGACTGTCTTCCTCTTCCTCCTACCTGGAAGGTTCAGGATGGGGAGACAGTCTCCACCATTCCTCCTCTGCCCAGTCCCTGACTTTTGCCTTTATTGTAAGGAGTCAACAGATATAGAGATGGGATCACTGGCACCTTGGAAGTGGAGGTCTTCGCCATTCACTACTCCACACTGGGCTAGCTGGATTCTTGACATGGGCCTAACCCTAAAGGGGATATTGAAATGCAGCCAGTAAAATCACTGGTACTTTCTGACTCAGAATTCTCTACTGCCAGGTAGATCCCTCTGATGACCTCATGGATGTTTTCTTTCACTCGTCGCAATGACTCCACGATTGGGTGAGACAAGAAGCTTTAAAATATACATCAGAGTGAAAAGTCATTTTTATGACTGCGATTACTGGGAATAGCTGCCAAGGCACCTCAGGTGAGAAACTTCCATAAAAACTGACACCCAGCCAACATTGCTACAGAGAGGAAAGGTGCAAAATGGCTTTATAATGTCCATGATGACATATTTTGGCTTCACATTAGGACCATAAGCCCCCAACAGCCAAATTAGATAGGACATTAAATGTTGTGGGTGCCCAAACACAGTGTGGTGTAGGAGAGGGGAAGCTTAACCCTTCTGGTCTACTATGGTCCTAGGGAAAATTGACTCTTAAATCCTCTAGAAGACTGTGGAAGGAAGCTGCCATTGTCGTCAATGGAAATTTCAGGGTGGGGTGGGCAATTTTTAATTGGCCTTCTGGCGGTTCCTTCCCTGTGAGAAGCCAAGTTACAGGGAACCAGGCAGTAGTGGCGCCCGCCCTGTGGAACACCTTCCCACCAGATGTCAAAGAGAACAACAACTACCAAACTTTTAGAAGACATCTGAAGGCAGCCATGTTTAGGGGAGCTTTTAATGTTTGATCCATCACTGTATTTTAATATTTGGTTGGAAGCCACCCAGAGTGGCTGGGGAAGCCCAGCCAGATGGGCGGGGTATAAATAAATAATTATTATTATTATTATTATTATTAATATTATTATCATCATCATCATCATCATCATCATCATCATTATTGGACGATGGGGAGAAAAGATAACCCCATCATTCCACTGGCAACTGTAGTTTGGGCAAAACAAACAAGCACACAAACAAGGCATGCTAAATACACTAAGACATTTTATGCCACATTAAATGTGACATTTGCACGCAAAGAGTTACATGACCTAATACCCAACATCTCCATGTAGGGCAGGCCTGAAACAATAGACGGTCATTGCCAGCCTGTGTAGAAAATAATGAGCTAGATAAAACATTAGTTCGATTCCATCAAATGAAACTTCCTTGGTTCCCTGTTTTCCTCTCTGTTTCCTCTAGCTGAATCTCGCCTCTCTTGACATCAGTAACCTGAAAGAATGACATTTCACTGCACGCCTACACTATTCGTGGCCCATTTATGTGAATCCAGCCTCCAAGCATTGTTGGCCTGCCATAGGTTTGATACACCTCTCTGTTTTTGCAGTTACTTTCGCCATTTCTGTAAACATGCCACATGTACAGGAATCTCTCTTTACGAAATGATATGAGTTATTTCCAGCAGTTTTTGGCAGCAAACATGTTTATTTTCCAAATAATTTGAGTAAGTCTTTATATAGAACTTCTGTAGCCATGGCTCTTTTTTTTTTTCAAGAAAACATTCTTTTGGATTTATTTCACTAACAGTACACAAGTGTTAATCAGTGGTGGCAGCATCGGGGTGATTGTGTATTATTAGTTTTTGCACCAAAGAGAGAAAAAAACAGGGGAGATGTTCTTCTCCAGCCTAAGTAGCACCAGACTGTCCCCTGTCATCACCACTGGGGGGGAGACAAAGAGGAAGAAAATGGTGCTGAAATTGGTGACCACAACAACAAAATCCCCATGTCAGGAGTTATTATCAATTGTTATTTATCACCTACCCTTTGTAATGATGTCCCATGGAGGGTTACAACAATTAAAACACTATGTTAAAACCAATTTGAAACAGAATTACAGAATTAAATGTGAAGAAGTCTGGTGAAACTCAAATGGTTTCCCAGTTTCAACAGACTCCTCTAATTTTCTGCTTAGAGTAAAAAGACCATGGCAATTTCATCAAGGATTCCAGTATTAATTTCCAATGGCACTTACTTCCAAGTAATTATGCTTAAGAATTCAGCATTTGGCTGCAAATGTATACCCAAGCCTGTTTGAAAACAAAATTTAGCCTGACAACTAATTCACGCTTTTCTAGAAAAAGAGGTGCTAGAGCTCACCATGAACAGCTTCCTCATTCTCTTAGAAAGGCAACGGCGGACCCCAAGAGGTGCTGGAACTGAGTTCAAGTGAGTTCCAGCTGAAAAAAAGCCCTGTCCAGAAGAATATGCAAACTGAAACACAGCTTTTCATTGCAACATGCACTTTTCTGAATTTTGCAACGCAATTCTCCAGCCAATTTATATACACAAAATGCATGTACTATGAAATAGTGTGCATAAAATGAAAATATTTGTGAAAATAGCATACACTGTATTAGTGAAAATTGCTTTGCAAAAAAAAATATGTATATTAGGATAAGATCAACAAAGATGCTGCTGATGAACTTTCATGAGGACATAAAAAGAAAAAGAAAACTCACAATTTTTTAGTCTTAGGAAGTTGCTCCTAATGTTAAGCAGTTTTCCTATTAGATGTGGTCTGGAGCAACGTAAAGAAAAGGGGAAGGCAGAATGGAGAGAGGTGGAAGGTAAGATGAATGTTGGCCCAGCAGAGGGCAGCGTTGCAGTGTCTACAGACTTAAAGACCACAGTGCTTTGCATCAATATGAATGCATAAAGCTGCCTTGGACCAAGTCAAGCGATTCATCTGAAATTCACTGGACAGAGCCGGTATTCAGCCCTCATAAGCAGCGTCCAGGCGGAAATTGTTGAAATGTTCAGGAAAATCCAGACGTTTGGTGAATGTAATCAAAAATAGCTCAGAAACTCTCTCTCCTTTTTTGAGCCAAAACTCAATAACTTTGGGCAAAATTAAAAAAAAAAAAGCTCAAGAACTTTTGTGTCCGTATTTTCACCTTTTCAAAGATGGCAACCCTAGTCCTTCCCCAGCCTCAGAAGCTGGGGATTGAACCTGCAACCTTTTGCAAGCAAAGCTAAGACCCTTCCCCGTCCTTTTGTGATGATGACTTATCAACGCACCAAACATGCACTCCTGTGAACTGATAAAATCACATAAATAAGCAAACTTGGAGGAATTGGAGTTCTTGTTCTCTGGCATGCTTTTTTGGTTTTCTGATGTGGCATGTTCCTCATGTACAGGAATGTACATCTGCACAACAAAACACTGCATAAAATGAATATGGATGCAATCATATGCAAGGTCACATTAAAAATTGAGGGGGTTGTTTTAATTTAGGCAGTGGTCTTATACATATATACCTACACACACACACGCGCGCGCAAAGAGGAAGAACAAGCAAATTAACAGAAATAATAGACAAACTGAACAAAGTCCATTTCTGGAATTAGTTTTGTGAAATTCCCATAGTTGAACTGGAAACTGAGGAGGATTTCAACACAGGGGAGAGTGAACCATCGGGAAATAGAATGGGCAAAATCAGGCATATGCAAACTTGGCCCTCCAGATGTTTTGGGACGACAACTCCCATCATCCCTAGCTAACAGGACCAGTGGTCAGGGATGATGGGAGTTGCAGTACCGAAACATCTGGAGGGCTGAGTTTGCCTATGACTGGGCTAAATTCATACAACCTTACAAAGAAGCACCTCTCTAATTGGTGAGGGGCTGTATCTCAGTGGTTAAGCATTTGCTTTGCATGCAGAAGGTCCATGGTCTAATCCCTAATATCTCCAGGTACAGCTGGAAGAGAACTTTGCTTGGAACTTCAGAGATAATACTGAGCTAGACAGACCAGTATGCAGTGCCAGATTTACGTATAAGCTAAACAAGCTATAGCTTAGGGCCCCACTCTCTTGAGCCCCCCCCCCCCAAAAAAAAACTAAAGGAAAAAAATTGGATGTATATTTCCAAAATATAAGATAAAAAAACAAATAAAATAAAACCTACATACAGCAACAGTGTTTTGTGTTGTGTAGGCTCCTATGATGTAAGTAATGGGCCCCGCCTGTTAGCAAGCTCCATGAAATATCACTGGTTTGCTCATTTCTATATATAGGGTGCCTACATTCTGCATGGACTGGTTGCACGGCCACATGTAGCATGCAGCTGCAGACTGCAGTGCAGCACAGTTGAATGTAGGTCAAGCTGTTGTACCTGTTATCTAATATTAAAGAGTGCTTGTAGACTGATGATCAGGCAGCCTACACTAAGGGTATGAGTCTTATGCCTACTAATTGATTTCATGTAACAATTACTTTGATAAAATACATATTTTGTCATGTGCAAATGGCCTTAGATACCTATTAGGTCCATAAATTACAGTATAGCATATATTCAACACATAAAATTTGTTGTTGACAAAGGACAGCTGGACATATAAAGGGCCCCATTACCTTCAGTAGCTTAGGGCCTCATCAAACCTAAATCCAGCCCTGCCAGTATGGTCCTAACTGTAACCCAGAAAAGCACAATCCTTCCTTCTGCTCCTGATGTTCAAGATGTGTGTGCTGCTGCTTATGTAGCCAAACTTTCCTCCCATCTATGCACGAGAGGGAGGTATCAGCAGGCTTCAAGGAACTCCAAGGTTCTCAGAAATATACAAGTTTGCTGGGGGGGGGGTGAACTAAAGGGAGGAAACTGCCCCCCTCAAACCTATGGTTAGGCTGCAAATTATTTAATCACCCTTGACACACCTCACGCACAGGCAGCACCCTATAGTGTTTCCAACAAAATCAAATCTCTTAGCAAAGCCCAAAGGGGCTAATTTAAAATATTAGTACAGAAGAGTGTTGTGTGTAGGCCTCCCTGAGAAGCTTACACAAAAGTTCAGAGGAATACAACGTAAGGACATTTTGGCCGAAGGATACTGGAATTTTGTCATCTTTAGAAACACAGCAGGAAGTGTAAGGGCAGTCCCTAGGGTTTATACTTACAGCATGGCGTAGCGGTTAGAGTATTGGGCTAGGAGCTGGGAGACCCGAGTTCACCTTGGGCCAGACAGTGTCTCTCAGCCTAACCTACCTCACAGGGTTGTTGAGGGCTTATGAGCAGGGGGAGAACCATTTACACCTGCTTGAATGTCTTGGAGGAGAGGTTGGGACATAAATGTACAGTGGTACCTCGGGATGCGAATAGGATCCGTTCCAGAGCCCCATTCGCATCCTGAATAGAACGTAAGACGCGACGGCGCATCTGCACGTGCCAGGTCGGGTTTTGCCGCTTCAGCGTATGCGCGTGACATCATTTTGAGCGTCTGCGCATGCGCGAGTGGCAAAACCCAGAAGTAATGTGCTCCGTTACTTCTGTGTTGCCGTGGAGTGCAACCTGAAAGCACTTAACCTGAAGCACATTCAACCTGAGGTATGACTGCACTATGAGGTATGAGCATCTCCACCTCCATCGTTCTGCCCGGACACTGAGGTCCAGCACCGAGGGCCTTCTGGTGGTTCCCTCGCTGCGAGAAGCCAAGTTACAGGGAACCAGGCAGAGGGCCTTCTCAGTAGTGGCACCCGCCCTGTGGAACGTCCTCCCACCAGATGTCAAAGAGAAAAATAACTACCAAACTTTTAGAAGACATCTGAAGGCAGCCCTGTTTAGAGAAGCTTTTAATGTTTAATAGGTTATTGTATTTTAGTGTTTTGTTGGAAGCTGCTCAGAGTGGCTGGGGGGCTTCGGCCCTCCAGATGTTGCTGAACTACAACTCGCACCATGCCTTGCCATTGGCCATCCTTGCTGGGCATGATGGGAGCTGTAGTTCAGCAAATAATGAATGGCCAAAGGTTCCACACACATGGCCTAGAGAAAGGAGTTACTGGTCGGAGCCCCTTATCATCTAGGGCAGTGTTTCCCAACCTTGTGCCTCCAGCTGTTTTTGGACTACAGTTCCCATCATCCCTTGCCACTGGTCTTGCTAGTCAGGGATGATGGGAGTTGTAGTTCAAAAACAGCTGGAGGCACAAGGTTGGGAAACACTGATCTAGGGTTCAGTCTCCTCATGATAATACTGTAGGGAAAATGATTCACAACTCACCCAACAGCACAGAGCACCTCTGGGTTAAGCTACCGTACATCCTTGAAGCAGAAAAAAGCAGAGGCACAGGCACACCCATTTGTGCAACAAGTCCCTCAATGATCCCCTCTCCGCCCTTTAGGCACACAGGAACAAAATTGGTGATTTATGACCAGGAAGGAAACGGGGAAATTCCCATAGATTTCCGCCCTGGCCTAGGAATTAGCCAATGTGAATTTCTTGCTCTGTAATATATGATTCTTGGCCCATTTCTAGAGCAAAGGAACAAGTGCTGTGACATGAGTCTCTCCTTCTTTACCTGCACAGAAAGATGCAAAGCTGCTGTGCATCAAGGAAAAGGAAGAGAGGAGGCAGATCTCCAGCAAAATGATGGGTTCAAAATGCATATGCCAAGATGAAGTCCACATACTTTAATGCTGATAGGGTACAAAAATACATTATATTACGGGAAACTGCTTTGCAACAATGTGTATATTTGGGGGGAAATTGACACAAAAATGTCTATATAAATTAAAATGCTGATTAATCTTCACAAGGACTACTTTTTAAAGTTGCAAATTGGTGCTGAAATGACCGTAAGATTGGGAAACTGAGAGAAACTGAAATCGACAGATTCACCCATCCCTAATTAAGCAGTACAGTGGTACCTCTGGTTAAGAACTTAATTCGTTCTGGAGGTCCGTTCTTAACCTGAAACTGTTCTTAACCTGAAGCACCACTTTAGCTAATGGGGCCTCCTGCTGCTGCTGTGCCGCTGCTGCACAATTTCTGTTCTCATCCTGAGGTAAAGTTCTTAACCCAAGGTACTATTTCTGGGTTAGCGGAGTCTGTAACCTGAAGCGTATGTAAGCTGAAGTGTATGTAACCTGAGGTACCACTGTATATACATCTTGTTAAATAAATAACAAAGGAGAAGTCCTGCTGTCTTATCCAGTTTGATCAGTGGTGGCTTGTGCTGATTGGGACTGGTAGGGTAAAAGGAACGGCTGGTGGAGCAACAATAGGCAGAGCCAAGTAATTTTAGTTTTGCCGGTATCTCTTCCCTGCTGAGTTCTACAAGGGCAACACAGACAGTCTCCTCCTCATACTGTCAGTAAGTAAGATGGCAGGCAGATTGGTGGGGCAACACCTGAGGTTGGTGGGGCAACACCTGATTTGCCCCACTGCAACAGTCTCCACCGGGACGTGGGTGGCACTGTGGGTTAAACCACAGAGCCTAGGACTTGCCGATCAGAAGGTCAGCGGTTCGAATCCCCGTGATGGGGTGAGCTCCTGTTGTTCAGTCCCTGCTCCTGCCAACCTAGCAGTTCAAAAGCACACCAAAGTGCAAGTATATAAATAGGTACCGCTCCAGCGGGAAGGTAAATGGCATTTCCGTGCACTGCTCTGGTTCACCAAAAGCGGCTTAGTCATGCTGGCCACATGACCCGGAAGCTGTACGCCGGCTCACTAGGCCAATAAAGCGAGATGAGCGCCATAACCCCAGAGTCGATCACGACTGGACCTAATGGTCAGGGGTCCCTTTACCTTTACCAGTCTCCACAGAGTTTGATATCAAAGAGGGGAGAGACTAAAGTGCCAGTGAAACCAGCTGCCGCAGTGCAGAGCAATGGGACTCAAATAGAATGAAAGGCACTGGATGAACACAGCTGCTTTCAGTCTGGATGATGCAAGCACCGGAAGACACACTGTGCCATGGGATGTCCCCTTCTCTGTTTTATTTTTCAACACACCCCTTCCCCATTCCGATTAGGAGGCACCTCCCAGAAAAAGCAACAAAAAAACAAAGCCTTTTTTTAAAAGCAGTTACCCATTATTTTCTCCAACACAATAGAACACTTCTTGGGTTGGAGAGAAAACAATTCGCCTTGTGTGTCACAACTCCTGTGGAGGCGTTCCAGTGCGTCAGTCAGAACCATTAGCATGAAGAATTGCTGGAGAATAAGAAAGGGAAGGGTCATTTTCAAGTAGTAGCAGAGGCCATCCACTCAGTGGGGGCTGGTCCATTAATGGGGATTCCCCTCCCCACCTGACCTCTACCATCACCGGCATCACTGTGGGTTGCCAGGAGAGAGAAGGGGAGGAGCCAAGTGGTGGTAAGGTGGGCATGGTGCGGGCACACAGGCAAGCATCCCAGATTGCCTCCATTTGTACCTTTGAACCTCACCCACCCTCCCAATGTTGTTGTTGTTGTTGTTTAGTCATTTAGTCATGTCCGACTCTTCGTGACCCCATGGACCAGAGCACACCAGGCACTCCTGTCTTCCACTGCCTCCCGCAGTTTGGTCAAACTCATGCTGGTAGCTTCGAGAACACTGTCCAGCCATCTCATCCTCTGTCGTCCCCTTCTCCTTGTGCCCTCCATCTTTCCCAACATCAGGGTCTTTTCCAGGGAGTCTTCTCTTCTCATGAGGTGGCCAAAATATTGGAGCCTCAGCTTCAGGATCTGTCCTTCCAGTGAGCACTCAGGGCTGATTTCCTTAAGAATGGAGAGGTTCGATCTTCTTGCAGTCCATGGGACTCTCGAGAGTATTCTCCAGTACCATAATTCAAAAGCATCAATTCTTTGGCAATCAGCCCAATAAGCAGCTGCAATTCTAGTGACAGGAGGTCAGGAAAAGCACCATTGTCCCACGCAGCTGTTCACTGCTGAAATTTCTTCTCCTGCACAGCTATGGAAGGTGTAGAAGTCCTGTCTTCTTTTGCACCTCTCCACTTGATTGTTACAACAAAAACTCACAAAACCAAAGTGCAAGAAAATCAAGACAAATCTACAGCCCTACTTCGAAGCATACACAAGTTAAAATACTAAAACAGCTTGACATTGCCACCACTTTCTGAGCATCTGGGTCGACTTGATTAAAGAAGCATGTTTTTACCAGGCACTGAAAAAAGCACAGTGAATGTGTCAGCTATATCTCAATAGGCAGGGAGTTCCAAAGTGCACAGACTGCCACACCAAATGATTGAGTTCTTACATATGTCGAGTGGGTATTTTTCTTTCTATTGAAGATTTTCTTCTGTTGCAAAACAAACAAATAAAGGAGGAAAAGTACACATAGCGCCTGCAGCTTTCAGAGCCTTTTTCACAGTTCATTTACATTTGGTGTGAGACGCTTGTCACAGACATTGTGCGGTTGGGGAAAAGAGAGGGAAGAGAGAGAAGGAGGGAGAGAGATGGGGGGGGTGTGGAATGGGTATTATGTGGCACCTGCAGTGGTGCCAATTCTACCGATTGAAGTGATTGAGTGGGCACTTGAGGGGTAAGGTGATTTCTTGGTAAGCTGGCCCCAGGTTGTTTAGGGCTTTATATACTAACAGTAATTCCTTGAACTTGGCCCAGCAGCAAATCAGCAGCCAGTGCAGATCTCGGGGCGCAGGTGTTACATGCTGACAAGGCCTCACTCCTGTCAGCAATCGTGCTGCAGCATTCTGCGCTAACTGCAGCTTCCGAATCAAAGAGAGGGAAGCCCCACTATAGCACTGTTCCAGCCTGAACTTCCGCAGGCCTATTGTAAGCCATTTGCGTCGATCAAGTATATCTTTAACCATAGGACAAACACTCCCCTGCCGCCAAAATCAGTGGAAGAGAGAAGATTGTGGAGTAAACAAATAGTGGGTTCAGCCAGCAGAGTCAACCCTTCAATGAGTTATAAGAATAGAGAGGAACAGTGGTGGGGCTCATGCCATTAGCCTCCTCCAGTGTTAAGTTTTTACTGGGATTCTATTGGTGTTAGCTGCCCTGAGCCTGGTTCTGGCCGGGGAAGGCGGGGTATAAATAAATTTTATTATTATTATTATTATTATTATTATTATTATTATTATTATTAAATATAAAAAATTGCCAGATGTTAAGAACAGAAGAGCCTGCTAGATCAGGCCAGTGGCCCATCTAGTCCAGCACCCTGTTCTCACTGTGGTCAGCCACAGAGAACCTACAAACAGGATCTGAGCACAAGAGCACTCAGCCCTCCTGTGGCTTCCAGATATTCAGAAGCATTCCGAGTTTGGCCTGTGAAACATTGGGAGCCTTTAAGACCCCAACATTATGGATCCAGTGGTGAAGCTGCATGCTCTGGCACTGGGGGTGGAGAGCAGGTGGGGGCGTGGCACGCGTCCTAGGGGCGTGGTGCGTTGCCTGCGGGGGCATGGTGGCTGGCATGGTGGGGGTACACGGTGCGTGTCTGGGGGGTGGCTGTGATGGTACCCCCCCAAATGGTGCTGGGGGTGGTGGCTCCCCCCCTACACCCCATTCCTCCGCCAGTGAATGGGTCCACTTCTACAGTCATGGGTCTCTCCACGCTGGGGATGGGAGCTGCCTTGGGTGAGATTCTGGTCTGGAATGCATGTTTAGATGCTATTTATGATGGTGGGGGAAGGTTCCTCCCCCACAGGTGCCTGCAGTTCCATCTCGCTCCAGTGCACACCAGCCCTTTGAGGGACAGATTCCAAAGAAACATGGTGTACAAGCCAGACGGGCAGCCTTTCAAGTCCCTCACTTCCCCCCTCCCTCCCCGAGAGAGCCTTTATGGGAAGAAGACAAGGACTATTTCCCTGTCCCTCCCACACATTCCCTGCCACTAGCATCTCAGCCCTTCCATAAAGGCAGCCTGCCCATTATTTGATGGCAAATCAAACCTTGGACAACAGGATCTAACTGGATCACCCCCAAAAACTTGGCAACTTTTGCATTAGTTGTAGTTATGTGTATGCAGTGACCTGCCAAGTCCATTCCATCTCTAAAATTCTATTATTCTAGCAAAGGTGTGCACCACTGGCCTCTTGAAATCCCCCATTCCTTTTTATGGACTGCAGAATTGGAGGTGGGCAAGGCTAGTGGGTAGGAAATGTCCCAACAGCTTTTTCGGGGCGGGACTTATATTTAGCAGTGGCAGCAGCACAGCTTCTTTCTGTCCCTCTTATCTCCTCCCCTCCCAATCTGGTGCTGTTGAAACTGGTGGAAGCATCATCTTGGTAATCTAATCACCATTCTGCATCCTCCGCAGTTGCCCTGACCTAGGCCACCTAGGACCCATCAGCACTATATGCTTAAAAACAGTGTCCTATCATTTTCATGCTCACTGGAAAGACAGATCATGAAGCTGAGGCTCCAATACTTTGGCCACCTCATGAGAAGACTCCCTGGAAAAGACCCTGATGTTGGGAAAGATGGAGGGCACAAGGAGAAGGGGATGACAGAGGGCGAGATGGCTGGACAGTGTTCTTGAAGCTACAAACATGAGTCTGACCAAACTGCGGGAGGCAGTGGAAGACAGGAGTGCCAGGCATGCTCTGGTCCATGGGGTCATGAAGAGTCGGACACGACTAAACAACAGTGTTCTTGAAGCTACCAAACTGCGGGAGGCAGTGGAGGACAGGAGTGCCTGGCATGCTCTGGTCCATGGGGTCATGAAGAGTCGGACACGACTAAATGACTAAACAACAAGAACTCTCAGTACCCTTCATGAACCACGGCACCCAATATGCTTTGGGGGAAGCCATTACTGGTTGCAGTGATGTGATGCAAACAGTATAATTCTGGGGCCTTATGTGTGGGGTGGTGGTGGTAGAATAGTGGCTGTGGCAAGAAAATTAGTGGAGGAATTACAAATAACATTTTGCAAAGTGGCCTTCCTTTTCTAGTGAATGAGGGTGGGGAGAAGAGAATGCAAATCTTCTCAGAAAGAAACATGTCTCCTGAGAAATCTTGGGTCAACTGAAATTCTGTCATCATCTATAACCCACATTTATGATTTGAAAACCAGGTTTCCTGCCATCCCTGATTAAGCAGGTACTTTTTAAAGAAAGCCACGGGACTCTCCAAAACAGAAATTCAGTAAGAGAGAGGCCTTCTTTCTTGCAAAGGAGTAAATAAAAATAAGGTGAAAACTCTTATTGTGACTATAATGTAACTTTTCCATTATCTGATTCAATAAGAGCACACAACAATTAGGGGGATGAAGATTGAGGAAACAGGTTGTGATTAATACTTGTTTCTACTGAAGTTTCCCATGGAGTGGATGGTCACAGAACACGCTGAAAACTGCAGGACTTATATGCATTCAGATGGCAAGCCCCTCCACCCACTCTCCCAGCTCACAAAATTACCCACATCTGCCTGTTGCATTTTGACCCTTGCCCTGCATAAAATGCCATTATTCAAAAACATTCAGGAGTGCAGGGCTAGGAAACCTGTGGCCCTTCAAATCAGGGTTGGACAACAACTCCCATCATCTCTGACCATGGGCCACACTGGCTGGGGGTGATGGAGCTTAACAACATCTGGAGGGCCACAGGTTCCCCACCCCTGCACTAGTAAGATGACCACTGTGTGGTGTGCAGTGTCCATGCTTATATTCCCATTACATCCCTGACCTTGAGGGAGGGGAGAGGAGCAGGGGAAACCAGTATGGCCTGATGCAGTAATTGACAGTAACAATGGTGCCAAGCAAACTTCTCTAGCAGCACGCCACACTGTCATCTGTCTAACCTTGGAAGAAGAAGGATCTCAGCAGATTATCTTAACTGATGGGCATCTCTGTTTGGGAGAAGACCAATGAGAGCTGCAAGCAGACTAGAAGCAAACTAGCTTCTTCCAGCACTGATGAAATACAATTGCTATGATCAGCAGTCTAGCAACCGTATTGTGAATATCTGAAGTTTCCTTTTATCAAAAAATAAAAGACCATTGGAGACCTTCTTAGGATGCCAAGGAGATGACTAAATGCATTGACCAAGCAAGCTACTGTGATTTATGTACCCTGTTGGAAATGAATTTATATTGGTCATTTTGGCTTAAATGAATGTGTGACTCCTCTTTCTTCCTCCATCCCCTGACTTTTCTCCAGCGAAGCCCATCGAGCTACATTTTTTGGCAGGCAGACAGATGGAAAGATAGCTCTTTGCCCTTTTCCCATGCTGAGCAGAACGGATGGAATTTGCTTTAAACTACCAAAGCATTGGTAAGAGACCAGGAGACATGGTGACCTCTGCATTTCTCAAGGAACAAAATTGCCAGTGGCAACCCCACAAAAAGCTATTATCGGTCAGGAATCGCTCCCCTGCATCTCATAATCCTGACCCATATCTGCAGCATTACACTCTGTGCCACATTTTTTTTTAGCTGACTCCAGTCCAGCTGCACACCTTGATGAGTTCAAAGGCCTGACTAGACGATAAAATGCCGCTTTTGGATCACACATTGCTGCATTTTTCATTAGCTGCCTGAAGCACAGTAAGCTCCATGGGGTGTCTGAGCTGGTTTCACATAATCATACAAGGAAAAGTATTCTGCACAGCTCAGCCATGCTAAGGGGCTGTTGTTGTTTCATATAATACACTGCCCGTATCAATACACATGCCGGTAGGTCTAGGTTTTGTGCAAATGGAGATGAGAGACATTGCATTTTTCAAACCATCAAAGCACTGCATTTTGTACTTTGTATTTATTCCTGGGTGGAATAAATAATAATAATAATTTATTATTTATACCCCACCCATCGTGACAACTTGTTATTGGATTAAAATTGGTCACAGCTTTATTAAACTTTCAGGTGTAGGAAGACCTTGGCTTAGGCATTGGGCGTTTATCCCTTCCAGTCCCCAGCCAGGGATCTGGGGCACATCAGGGTTAACCAATCTGTCTGGAGATTGGGCTGGCTCTTGGAAGACGTATGTTTAAGCAGAGAGCCAACCCCCCATTTCACTGCAACACAGGGGAGTGCACTGACAACCTTTCAGTGTATGGCCAGTGACTCCTCTCAACACAACCCCTTTAACGGGGAACCCTGGGATCGCCGCCGCGGGAGGGGGCCATGGGTCACTGCTTCAAACCCGCCCCCCATTTAGGGAAAATATAGCTCCCTGGTAGGCTCCGCTCCCTTTTATGCTTACAGAGAGGACTGGAGTGAAGACTACTCCTTCTCAGTCCGCTCCCCTGGCTCCGCCTCCCCAGTCATGATTGGTTATTTGAACTGAGGTTTGGTGGGAACCTCAAGGTTCATGACTTGAGGAGGTGGTCTAGGAGCGCTTTGCCGGGAGTCACGGAGGATTGGGGGTGCTGCACCTGGGCACACAAAGGGCGCCCTCCCTTTGATGTGGAGAGCGGTCATTCTGAGATAACACAGAAATTGTCCCACCCTCCTTGGATTGGAAGGATTTCAGTATGCTGAGTCATGATTCTGTACCCTCCAGAATCGATGCTGGTTCTGCTCTTGTCCTTGAAGATGACTCCAAAGCTTCAGCCAACACGTACAGCCGATGATCACCTTCTGACAAAAGTTGGGAGACAAAACAAGAAAGTCCAGCCATTAGGCAAAGTGAGGCAGCTGCTTCTGGCAATGAGGGCAGGGGGACAGACTGCAGACAGAGCAGTGTGTGCCATGTGACCTATCTTGCACCCCCTCCCCCAAACTAGTCTGCTGTTCTCAGATGCTGTGGAGATTCTCCAAGGCAAAGTGTGGATACAGCACCCCTGCCAGATGTCCACCCAGTATAGGCAAAAATATAGGCAAAACAACAAGACTTACAATAGCCCATACATCCAGAATATCCCAGACATATCCAGTATTCCCCTCCCCCTCTTTTCTTTTTCCTTTTTCCTTCTGTGATGGAACTCTTATTTGGGGACTTCCCTGGCTTTTTTCTGGCCCATATAGGACCAGTCTGGATAGTTGGCCTTGGTAAAGATTTGACGTTTTCATCCCCAAAAAGTTTTTTGATTTGAGTTTCTACTGAAATGAGGCTGCATTTTAATGTTGTATTTTAATCTTGTTTTTAAGTTGTATTTTAATCAATTGTTTTTCTACTTGGTGTTAGCTGCCCTGAGCCCAGTCTCGGCTGGGGAGGCTGGGGTATAAATAAAATTATTATTATTATTATTATTATTATTATTATTATTATTATTATTATTCACCACCCCCAAATAATGTCCAGGCAGAATTTCCAAAAATCTGTTAAAAGGTCTGGGAAAATCTGGACATATGGCATATTGGAAGTGTTTTGCCTAATTTTCTACAATTTGTGCCCGGGTTTTCACCTTTTGAAATATAGGCAATGCTAACCTAGTAGCTCTGACTGTTAGGAAAAACTCCTCGTGAAGCAACTCTCCTTTCTGGCAGAAGCAACTGAGAACACTGTAAAAGGAAACATAACACATAGAAGAAGCCAGCTGCCACTCAGGGCCCTCCCCAAAGCCATCATGTCATGGAAAGGTACAGACCGAAACCAACCTCTGCCTCTCCCACCTTCAGATTACAAAACCAATGATGAAATGTATGCAATGACTCTCTGCTGGTGGTGCTCCATTTGTCAGGTTCGTCTTCACTAGAGCAAAGGCGATCGTGGACTTTGTCCCATCTCAACCGCTTTGGCCAGTTTGTATCCAGGGATAGTGGTGAGATTTGGTCCAGCTTTGATTCGGATGCAGACCTACCTGGATCACACTTCCCCAATGTGTGAACTGAAGTGCAGCTCTCCTTTGACACTCCTCCTCCTCCAAATATTTATTTAAAGAATTAAGAATTAAAAAATAGTATCTCTCTTTTCAACATCTAAGTCTCAAAGTGGCTTTCGGATGCAAAGACATAGGCAGCGTTCAAAATTTAAAGCATAAATTAAAATATAAAAAAATTTAAAACTCAGAGATTTATACCCCAAAATGAGAAAATTAAGAACATAAGGAAAGCCATTTGTGATGCAAAATCTTCCTAGAACAAAATGGTTTTAATCAGGTACCTGGAACTCAGCAGGGACAGTACCTGTCTAATGATCTTTGCAGTTCTCCTACCAAATAATATGTACAAAAAGCAGGGGGGGGGTGTTTCAGCCAGAACTCACAGGAACTCAGTTCTGGCACCTCTCAGGTGTGTGGCATTGTCATGATAAGAGAACAAGGGAGGCATTTATGGTGCGTTCCAACACCTCTTTTTTTATATATAGAAAAATAGCACTTACAAAAAGGTATATTTGGGGGGGGGGAAGTGTACACAAATTACATTACATTACATTACATTATATTATATTGGAAAATAATATACAAAAATGCTTGGAAGTTAATTGCTTGAAAGCATGTGTATAAGTAAAACACACACACACACACAAATTAAGCAGCTTAGAATGTTTTTATATTAGATAAAGCCGCATACAAGAATGTGTAGGTTAGGAGGAATTTGCACTAAAACGCTGGTGAATTTTCACAAGGACCTTTTAAATAATGCAATCTGGTTCGGCAATGTGGAGAAATGAACTTCAGAACCGAAAAGTGAGAAACTGAAATAAACAGATTTGCCCGTCCCTCCTTGCTTCCAATTCCTCTGACTTTTCTCTCCTTTGACATTCCGTTTAGCAAAGACCTCTGCAGGACCACAAGGACTCAGCCACTCAGATTTCAGGCACACTCTGTTTCCACTGCTTGCTATGGATCTGCAGCATAGCTTCCTGGCTGAGCAGCCTGTGGAGCCCCTGAGCCCATAAGTCGTACATGACATGTGCATCCTACTTCGGTGCCAGGCTGGAAATGGGATTCGAGAGGCACAGTCCAGGGCCTTGTGAAATGTTGACGATCCATACGCTGATAAGAAGGAGAGAATGTGCTTTCTTCTCTCATCTGGCTATTTCCCTGCCAAAAAGCAAACCGCTCAAGCAGAGCTCAGCAAAGGTGCAACTGTCTGAAACAAGAGGCAGGTGCCTCCAACACAAACAACATGCGCTGGGACTGAGCGCATGCCTACCAGTGGAGGGAAGGGGGCCATGTGGCGATGATTAAAAGCAGGGACACATTGCACATTGCAAATTGCACACAGGTGCTGGATATACATTCCTACTTTAGTTCAACCCAGCAGATCAGTGCACACATCTTTGGCCCCGTGTAGATGTTTTCCCCAGGGTACAAATTAAGGTATAGATGGGCAGAGGTGGGAACATGTTCACTGGCCCTGCTCCTTAGCTCCTTGGGCTCAAGAGGCAGTGTGATGTAGTGGTTAGAGTGTCAGACCAAGACCCAGGAGACCAGGGGTGGATCTACACACGGGGGGAAACACGCTGTAAATAAGTCAGAAATTAAATTGTTATAACGAAAGAGGGGAACCCCTATGTAAAATTCACATAGAAAAATAGTTTGCTCTCTGGTGCCATCTGGTGTTGCATGTTTATAACACATTCAAAATGTTGTTTTTTGATTAATGTAGCTGAGTCCCAGGGTTCAAATCCATGGTGTTCATTAGATGACCTCAGGGAAGTCACTGTCTCCCAGCATGACCTACCTCACAGGGATATTGCGGGGATTAAATGAAGAGGAAGAGGAAGGAAAGAAGATGATCATCAAAGACCTGTCTGCAAACTGCCAAGAAAAAAAATCTGCTTTTGTTGCAGTATTGTACAGTAGGGTTGCTAGGTCAGGACCATCCCAAAGTCTGAGATTTCAGGACTGGAGCTTGAGACCCAGAAGTGGCCCCTGTTGAAGTCATGGGCAGGGCTGGTGATGTTCCAGTGGTGGCCCCTCATGATTCTTCCTCAGTGCTGTCTCTCACCACTGAGCCCTGGAGATGGAGGTTAATTGGGAGAGGGGAGGAGGACAGACTCACCCAGCAATAATTTGTAACTGGCTCCTGCTGGGCTTAACCTTGCAAGCCGCACGCATAGCCTTTTGAATAAAAAGAAAATAAAGGCAGTCTCACCCACCTGGAGATTCAGTGCCTCTCCCTGCCACGTGGAGCAGGTGAGGCAACCTGGAGACTTCAGGTCAGTCGTGGAGATCTGGTAACCCTATTGTTCGGCCACAGGGTACTGAGGAGGCTATTGAGCCTAACCATTCACTTCATTCCTTTTACCTGTAAAGTAGGGGTGGGAGTCTGTGATCCTTCAGATTTTGTTGGACTCCAACCCCCATCAGGTCTAGCCAGCATGGACTAGATGGGCCTTTGGGCTCACCCAACAGGGCTCTTCTTAGGTTCTTCCTTCTGGTCCTTTATTCTTCATTTCTCACTAAAGCTCATCCAGAAGGTGAAAATGCACATGCACAAATTCTGCTGTGATGACTGGGTCATGCTCAATATCAAGTCCAAGAATCAGCTAGGTTGTTTTGAGTTAAGTTCCTTGCATGCCTTAGATTCACCTTTGGCAAGAGTGGCATTTGCAAGCCCACCACAATGCTTTCATCTGCATGCCAGGTACACTGTGGCACAACCTGGTATGCATGACCAAGCTGACTATATACAGGATAAGGGTGCTCTCTTTTCTCCCTCCTCCTTTATAAGGTGCAGAAGTTGTTCGTTGCTGCCCGTTTCAAGCACAGAGCAGAGGAACCCAGAAGTAGCAGCATCCTAGAGAGTCAGATCAGCCTCTTGAATGTTGGTTAGTTTAAGACAGGGACGCGACCTTCCAGATCCTGTCAATCTCCAACTCCCAACAGGCCCACCGCCAGCATGGTCAATGCTCAGGGATGCTCACTGGGTGACCTTGGGCCAGTCACTCACTCTCTGTCTAGTCTACTGTACAAAGGTAAAATTAGCATGTTTTGCTCCACCCATTTTCCCCATTGGCTCTGCCCACTACTGGTACATGCCTCTTGGAAGGTTTCCCAGAAAGGCACCTATACTGCAACTGCTATGCATATTGTCACATTTGCCAATGGCGTCCACACACAACAAGGGATGTGCTTTTCTCATCTTTAAAAAATAATATCTTAATTATTTTTTCGTGCTGCACTTTATCAAAGAACAGTAAAACAAACAAATCCATCACCAACTCACACTCTCCAGGATATGAGATTGCAGATTACCACAAGGCCAATTACCCTTAAAATAACACAAATCCAGTCACTTATCCAAATAAACAAACAAATTATAGTTTCACATTACACTAAACAGAAAATTTTATAGTGTGAGGGAGGATCTACAATGACCTCTTTAGCTGTATACAAAATAAAGTTACACGAATCTGTTGCAAGCATGTCCTTCCCTATCAAACCTCTCACAAGATTTAATTTGTTAGTCAATTTTGCTACCATAGCTAACTGCTCTACTTTCTTACACCATGTGGCAATTGATGCTCCTTCCAGAAATTTCCAATACCCTACTAGCCTAAAGGGACCCCTGACCGTTAAGTCCAGTTGCAGATGACTCTGGGGTTGCAGCGCTCATCTCGCTCTATAGGCTGAGGGAGCCTGCTTTTGTCCACAGACAGCTTCTGGGTCATGTGGCCAGCATGACTAAGCTGCTTCTGGTGAACCAGAGCAGTGCACAGAAACATCGTTTACCTTCCCGCCAGAGCGGTACCTATTTATCTACTTGCACTTTGACGTGCTTTCAAACTGCCAGGTTGGCAGGAGCTGTGACCGAGCAATGGGAGCTCACCCCATCGCAGGGATTCGAACTGCCAACCTTCTTATCAGCAAGCCCTAGGCTCAGTGGTTAAGACCACAGTGCCACCCACATCCACCCTACTAGCCTAGCTGTCAACAATAAATGACCAATATGACATTTGAAATGCAGATTCATGTTATCTCTCTAGAAAAGGCTGAGTAAGGTCAGCTCTGGGGATTCCATAGTGTTTTGTCCTGCTAGGGCATGAAATTCTCTAAGGACCGACTTCCAAAATGTGGCCTTCTTTTTGCAGGTCCACCTCATGCGCTGGTGTGACCCAATCCATGTGACCCTCTCCAAGAAATGTGGGGGTGAGTGGAACTGATATGGGCTATTCTGCTTTCTGTGTAGGAGTTCTGATGTGCTTGAAATGGTGTCTGGGGTGGCCTTTGTCTTTGTATTTCCAAAGTACCGTACTTTTCCATGTATAAGACTATGTTTTTTTATTCAAAAATCATGTTCAAAATTTGGGGTCATCTTATACATGCGTAGTGCATTGTGGGGGCCTGGGATTGGTTGCTGCCGCAAGTTGGAGATTGTTATTGTTGGTTGCTGCAAAGGCTGTAGTTGATTGGCTGCCGCGGCGGCCATTGGGCGGCCGATTTGCTGCTTTCTTCAACGATGGGGCAGAGGATCGGCTGAGTCATTGATGCGTGCAATTGGCATTGTTGGTCTGACGGGTGAGCGATTTTTGGAATTTCCCCCTAAAAAAAGCTCAACGAGTGTGGTCAATCCTCCCCAACAACTTTGGGGAATCCTCCCCCATTTTCTTAATTTTGAGTCCGTCCCCCCAAATAAGGGGTGTGTTATAAATGGAAAAGTACAGTGTTATGCTGCTGCCCATGCTAGATTCATGGATAGCAACTCATAAGACTCACTAGAGATTCTTTCGAAATGCAGAACTTAATTCCCTCTGCTTAGCAGGAAGGACAGGAAGGAAATAAATAAGATGCTCCTTAAATTGTAATGTTAGAGATCAAATGTAAATCATAACCGTCTTCCACAGTTTCCTAGTCTCCAAAACCAGAAAACACGTTTGCCGTTCCACTGACGTCTGTGCAAGCTTGTCCAAACTAGCAAGTAATTTAAGCAAGTTGAGAATTAAGTGGATTCGCTGTGTTCTAATTTGAGAGGGTTTAAAATTAATTGTGCCCAGACCCAAATTGCGAAGATCAATTAACGTGAGCATATCCCCAACAATATTAGTCATAGGTGTTGTAACTGATTTGGTCAGTTTCCACCCTGTATATCTCAGCCGTGTAAGCTTTTCATAACACAAAACAATGATCAGCCACATTCCATGTGACTTTAGCTAACTGGTTAGACTAGTGTTGTGCTGAAATCTGCCTTCTGTTTGTTTTTTAAAAAAAGAGGCTCCCATTTTTAAAAGATGGCCAACTTTATTTACAGTGGTGGCAACCATGAAAATACTGCAGCCATTTATATGTAATAAGCAAGGCTAGCCAAAACCTGGGCAGAGGGGGGAGGGGAGCCTCATTCTGTGCCTTTTAACAAATGTGTAATAAGTAAAAAGATAGAGGTGAGGTTTCCTCTCTCGCTGCATCTCTATCCTGTAAAGAAAAAAGAAAAAATTGTGAATTTCTGCCTGCTTGGGAGTTGCTTATTGAAGCCACTGCCTTTTGAATAGGTAAAGGTAAATGTAATTATTATTATTATTATTATTATTATTATTATTATTATTATTATCATCATTATCATTATTATTTATGTATACCCCGCCCATCTGGCTGGGTTCCCCAGCCACTCTGGGCAGCTTCCAACAGAATATACAATAGACTTACCGTTAGGTCTAGTCACAGAGGACTCTGGGATTGTGCTCTCATCTCGCTCTATAGGCTGAGGGAGCCGACATTTGTCAGCAGACAGTTTCCAGGTCATGTGGCTAGCATGACTAAGCTGCTTCTGGTGAACCAGAGCAGCGCATGGAAATGGAGTTCACCTTCCTGCCTGAGCAGTACCTATTTATCTACTTGCACTTTGATGTGCTTTTGAACTGCTAGGTTGGCAGGAGCAGGGACTGAACAACAGGAGCTCACCCTGTCGCAGGGATTCGAACCGCCGACCTTCTGATTGGCAAGCCCTAGGCTCTGTGGTTTAGATGACACAGCACCATTCTCACTGTATGGGTAGTTTGGAACAATTTCTTCAGGACATGCTTAGCTCAGGATGGGTCATTTGGTAGGCAGGGCTATTCCACACCCTCTCTGCTCACTTTGAAACAAAAATATATAATTGGGGAAAGGCTGTAGCTTCCATGTAGAGCACCAGATTTCCTTGTAAAAGATGTTAAGTTCAATGTCTCACATAAAAACCCTAGAAAATCACTGCTGATCAGAGTAAACATTACAGCACTAGATGGAACACTGGGGTGACTCACAGAAGATATTAGTGTCATGGTAAAATCTATCCAGCGATTTCTCCAAATATATTTTCTCCTGCGAAGGAGGCTTCCATTTTCCTGCTTCTTTCACAGACCCTGATTTTTTTTAAATCTCAAGGGAAGAATTATCTCATGATGTCTTCCTTGGGCTTTGACTGAAATGCAGGCACCTGAGGAGGCTGCAGCGTGCAGTGAGATGATTTGTTGAATATGATCATAAACAACGTTGTGTCAGAAGAAATAACGGTAGCAAAGGGTACAAGACAGGGTTGCCCACTCTCCCCGTTGCTATTTATAAAAGTATTGGAAGTACTTCTGAATTCAATAAGACAAAATAAGAAAATAAAAGGGATTAGAATTGGTCAAAATGAATACAAAGTTAAGGCGTTCGCAGACGATTTAGTAATAACAACAGAAGATCCGCTGAACTCAATAAAAGAGATACTGGAAGAACTGGAACAATTTGGTAAGGTGGCTGGCTTCAAGTTAAATAAAAGAAAGACTAAAATAATGGTGAAGAATTTAGATTCGAAGGCAACCGAGGAATTACAACAACAAACAGAAATAGAAGTGGCCAAAAAGGTGAAATATCTAGGAATATGGATAACCCCAAAAAATATAGATCTATTTAAGAATAACTATGAGCAGGTATGGAAAGAGATAAAAAAGGACTTGGAGAGGTGGGGGAAGCTGAGACTGTCATTCTGGGGTAGGATAGCTTTAATTAAGATGAACGTTCTTCCGAGAATGCTATTTCTGTTCCAGAACCTACCGAAAATTAAGGGCACTAAGATATTTAAAGAGTGGCAAAGAGGAATCTCAAAATATGTCTGGCAGGGCAAAAAACCAAGGATTAAGTTTAAACTGTTAACAGAAGCTAAAGAAAGAGGGGGATTTGCTCTGCCAGATTTGAAATTATATTACGAGGCATCGTGCCTTTGCTGGGTGAAAACGTGGATAAAATTGGAAAATAAGGAATTATTAGATCTGGAGGGGTTCGATAACAGAGCAGGATGGCACGCGTACTTATGGCAGGGGAAGAGGAAACATAAGGGTTTCGCAACGCATATCTTTAAAGGCCCTCTAATAGAAGTTTGGGAGAGGAATAAATTTCTACTAGAACCCAAAGTCCCACACTGGCTATCCCCATTGGAAGTTATGAGCGTGAAAAAAGTAAACATGAGAGGCGATTGGATAACTTATGAACAACTGTTAACAAAAGTAGGGGGGACATGGAAACTGAAACCTTATGACCAGGTTAAAGAAAAGGTTAATGATTGGTTACACTATTTCCAAATAAACGAAATGTTTAGACAAGACGTTAAAGAGAGAGGATACGCGGATAAAGAATCTAAATTCCAGACTGAAATAATAAATAATGATTATAAAATTCTTTCTAAAACATATAACATGCTATTAGAGTATAACTTGATAGATGAGGAAGTGAAGTCGGTGATGATTCATTGGGCAAGGGACATCGGCCATAATATATACTATGAAGAATGGGAGAAACTCTGGAAAAAAAATCTTAAATTCACAGCTTGCACAACGTTAAAAGAGAACCTTATGAAGATGTTCTACCGTTGGTATATAACACCTGCAAAATTAGCAAAAATATATAAAACCTGCAATAAATGCTGGAAATGCAGGGAAAAAGAGGGATCCTTCTTCCATATGTGGTGGGACTGCAGAAAGATCAAAGGTTTTTGGGAAAGTGTATATAATGAAATGAAGAGTATATTAAGATACAGCTTTGGGAAAAAGCCGGAGGCTTTTCTGTTAGGCCTAGGAGGAAGTGATATAAAGAACAATGATAGTAAATTCTTTCAATATGCAACAACGGCCGCAAGGGTCCTCTTGGCCCAAAACTGGAAACAACAGAACATACCGACGCTTGAGGAATGGAGAGGAAAACTACTAGAATACGCGGAGATGGATAGATTGACGGGGAAAATTAGATATTTAAAAGACCAAAGGTTCATTGAGGATTGGGGGAAATTCGTGGAATATCTGGAAAATATAAGTGAAGGTCAGATAACGCTAGTTGGGTTAAAAGAGCTCTGTGAAAAGGCTGGAATATTGTCTAAAGAGAAAAAGAAGGAAAGAGAAAATAATGTCAATATAAGCTAGGATTTGTGTGAATTTACTAAATTAAGGTATGGAAGATTTGAGGGGAAACTGAAGGAAGTCTTATAGAAAGAAATTTGTGATAACAAGGTGTAAATTGCTGTTCTTTTTTGTTTGTTATGATTTAAAACAATAAAAATTATGTATTAAAAAAAAAAGAGAGATGATTTGTTGAATGAAAGAAGAGGCACTTACCAGAGCAAACCACAAATCCTGAACCCAACACAATAGAGTTTCAGCAGAAATTGCCTTCCCCTTTGATATTTTTCTAATGCATTTTCATTTTTCATTAATGGTTGGGGGAATGGTTGCAGGGAAAGCACAGGATAATTTTTTTGGCACAACACTAATATGGCCCCACCTTTGCCAACCTTTTAAGAGCAATCTTAAGACATTATTTTTTATTTCAATCCACATTGTACTAATTGCTGTGATGAATTGTTTGTCACTGCTCAGTTTCCAAGGCGGGAAAGAGGTTTCAGTCTGATAGTTCTGCATACTAATGTCTTGGATGCATTTTGTACGCTGCTTGAAAGGCAGTTAATGACTCACCTAATTAAGTAAGTAAATAAATATGTCATCACTTACACATAGCTCTATCTTTGACAGTAGGGTTGTCACCAAAGCCAAAAATTCATTTGGGGAAGAATTCTAAAACAAACCATTCAAATTGCCTCCCATACTATTTTTATACCATCCTTAGGGAGCAATCCTATGCACAAAAAGCTGGCATAAATCAAGGTGGTTTAATTGAAGTTGGCATAGTGTTACACTAGATCCAAAACCTATTTCGCAGTGGGGCTGCTGCTTTAAAATAGTGTTCTATGTTGTATCACTGAACTAGATATATAACCAAGCTGAACAGGCACAGGATCCAGCCTAAGTCCCCTCTCTCTTGTCTTGTCCCTGACTGTTGCTAAGTTTGGGGGAGAAGTTCGGTTTGGTGAGGATTTTTATGCAAAGCCTCATCCGCACATTCCAAAACCACATGCACAATGACATACAGCTATCTTTTGCAATTTAAACTTCTGTGAGTTTAATAATAATGATGATGATGATGATGATGATGATGATGATGATGATGTTTAATTATACCCCCAGCCAGTCTGGGCAGCTTCCAACAGGATATTAAAAACACAAGAAAACAGCATCTTGAGCTCACAATCTCAGCTATCCCTGCTTGGTTCCCATCTTTCCTGAAGCATCAGCCAGCCATCTGCATGTCTTAAGATAAGAAGCAGTGCCGGATTTACGTATGGCCCCCACCTGCTAGCCTGCTCCCTAAAATATCACTGGTTTGCTCATTTCTATGTATAGCGTGCCTACATTCTGCATGTGCAAATGGCTTTAGATACCTATTATGTCCATAAATTACCACATAGTTTATATTCAATACAAAAAACAGCAACAAGTTCAAAACTCACACTGAATTTTACAATGCTATTCTCCAGCCAAGTAATGTGCTTTTTTTAAAAGAAAAGTGTGCAGAAAAAGCGTGCAGAAATTCCTATAATAGTGAAACTAACATACAACAATGGTTTATAGTTGGGGAATGTGTTTTGCAAAATAGTGTATATTAGACAAAATCAGGCAAAATATCAGAATGTTGATATTTGGAGAAATTCTCACTAAAATGCTAACACATTTTCACAATAACTTTTTTTAAAAAAAATGGCAAACAGGTGTGAAATTGTGTATAACTGCATATAAGAATTGAAAAATGAAGCCTTATGAGGAACGGTTGAAAGAGTTGGTTGTGTTTGGTTTGGAGAACAGAAGATCATAGCCATCTTCAAATAACTGGAGGGCTGCCACTTGCTGGCATGGCAAAACCAAGGATCAAACTGGGGGCTTTGAAAGATAGGCTGACTCTCAAACTTATGGGGCCAGATCCAGGTACAGGAACCTGTCTGCATTCTGGAATGTTAGAGAAAAGTGCAGCTTCTTGCAACCACCCACCATCAAAGTGAAATAATAATAAAAATGTGCTGATATCTGGATGACACTTTAGCTGGTAATTGCTCAGGGGGGGGGGGGAATGGAGGAAGGGAATTAATCCAAAAAACAATTATCTCACCAACAGAGATCCCAGGTGGCTGCTGTCATCACACAGAAATCATCACACTGAAGGGAGAAGCGTTAGCAACATCTTTACTCAAGAAAAGCGAAAAGGGAGAAAGGCAGTTGGGAACAAAGGGACTTATGATGAGAAATAGCTTTTTGTAAATATATGGTTGTGGGTGGTATTCAGGGAAGTTATACTCAGAGTAGACCCTTTGGAAATAAGTTAGGTTCTTTAATTTCAATACACCTACTCTGAGTAAAATGCCACCATATGGCTTCTTATCAGGGCCGGATTTAGGTTTGATGAGACCCTAAGCTACTGAAGGTAATGGGGCCTTTTATATGTCCAGCTGTCCTTTGTCAACAACAAATTGTAGCTGTTTTTTGTATTGAATATATGCTGTATGATAATTTACAAAGACTCATAATTTTGGGGGGGGCCAAGAGAGGGGTCCTAAACTATAGTTTGTTTAGCTTGTACGTAAATCTGGCACTGGAAATGTGTATTGTTTGGGGTCTTTTTCTTAGCAAAACCAATGCGTTCTGAAAATGCTTGGTGGTTTGGTCATTAGATCCCATAATCTGGGGCTCAGCCCTGCCATTTAGAAGAAGTTCTGGGGCGAGGTGTTGGCAAGCTGTGGTGCAATTTAAATCCCTGCCAGCGGTTCTGGCTTAGCCTGGGGTGGGAAGGAGGACGGAGGCCTAGGGAGAATCCCCAGGTCTTGTGCAAGCGTCACTGAAATGAATAGAGGGTGTGGTGCAGCTGTACTTTGTAGTTGCCACCACCACTGTGGGTAGCCAAACGACACTGAATCTAGGATTCTAATGCATTCCAGAGAGCTGTATTATCTTTCCAACAAATGGCTGAATCATCTTGTGCACATACAAGTGAGATCTGCGACCAAATGTTGCCATGTGGAGGGTTACTGTCCAGGGTTCCAGCCAGCCAGGCAAAGGAGCCTTTTTCTGTTTTAACTGCTCCCCCCCCCCTAGTTTTTTGGGATACCTTATTAAAATCTTACTCGTGTCTCACTTTAGAGTTGCATTCTTTCGAAAGATGGAAACCACTCAGGAAGATTTGCCAGAAAAGAAACAACAGAGGAAAAAGCCTTAAATCAGGAGTGGGGAGCCTTTCCCCCCGTCATTCGAGAGCCACATTCCTTTCTATGCAACCTTCCGGGGGCCACATAGTGGTGGGCAGGGCCAGGAGTAAAAGTGGGTGAGGCAAGAAATGTTAATTTACTTGCACGCTGCTTTCTGTCCTCCAGCCAGGAAAGGAAGAAGTGATCACAGGGCACATTTCAACTAGCAGAAGCCCTCAAGGAAGGGGCAAAGAGTTGTGGTTCAAGAGGATGGGAAGAGCCTCAGGGGTCAGGTAGAGACATCTGGAAAGCACATTAAACCCCTATACCTGAAGTGATGGCCACCAACTCATATGGCTTTAGAATAGGATTAAACAATTGAGGACAAAGCTATCAATTGGCTATTAGTATAAAAAAGAAATAAAACAGATGTTGTTGATCGTGTGTGAGATACCCAAACACCTCTGTTATTCTACATTTCGGCTCCCAAATGCCGAAAACCCGGAAGTAAATGCTCCAGTTTTTGAGTGTTTTTCAGAACCTGAACGTCCGTCGCAGCTTCCGCTTGAGTGCAAGAAGCTCTTGCAACCAATCAGAAGCCAAGCCTTGGTTGTTGAACATTTTGGAAGCCAAACGGTCTTCCGGATTGGTTTATGTTCGACAACCAATGTTTGACTGTATATATATACCAGAATTGCTTTCTAAAAGTTTCTGCTCCCATAAGGCATATAGAGTTTGAATTTCTAAATAGCCTTAAGCATGCCCAACTCTGTTGCATATAGGCCAATGTCTTTATTGAGCAGGTATGTCAAAGAACGTAGGTGCACAAAATCTAAGCTTACTGCTGAGTATGGGTGAACGACTCTGTCAATTTCATTTCCCCCCCCCCTCACTTTTGCATTTTCCTAATTTTGATTTCAGGCCTATCTTTCCACAGAAATTTTTGATTTAAGGGTATTGTAGCCGAGTGGTCTAAGGGGCTGGCTTAAGGCTCCAGTCTCTTCTCGGCTATGGGTTTGAATCCCACCACCGCCAGCAGGTTACTTTTCATTCTCAAATATTCCCAGATAATGTAAGTGAAAGAGATCATGGAAAACTTTCCCAAACCTTCAGAAATGTGTGTTTTTAAAAATAAAAAAAGCTTCATGAAAATTCACCAGCATTTTCTTGCAATTTTCTCCCACTGAACGCATGACGTTTCCACCAATATACACATTTTTCCCCAAGTAATCTTCCCTAATATAATGTTTATATGTGTTTTATTTTCACTACATATGGATGCATTCTTATGCTCACTTTCCTCTAGCACATTCTTTTTTGTACACGGTTGGAGAACTGCATCACAAAATTCAGAGAAATGTGATATATTTATTCATTTATTTAGCATTCCACTATATGTAAGATGGGATGCGGGTGGCGCTGTGGGTTAAACCACAGAGCCTAGGACTTGCTGATCAGAAGGTCGTGGTTCGAATCCCCATGACGGGGTGAGCTCCTGTTGCTCGGTCCCTGCTCCTGCCAACCTAGCAATTCAAAAGCACGTCAAAGTGCAAGTAGATAAATAGGTACCACTCCGGCGGGAAGGTAAACGGTGTTTCCACGCACTGCTCTGGTTCGCCAGAAGCAGCTTAGTCATGCTGGCCACATGACCCGGAAGCTGTACGCCGGCTCCCTCAGCCAAAAAAGCGAGATGAGCACCGCAACCCCAGAGTCGGCCATGACTGGACCTAATGGTCAAGGGTCCCTTTACCTATATGTAAGATTAAAACACAAAAATAAGAAAGAGACAGATATATATATATACTAAATCAATTGTGTCATGAATTGTTATGTGTCAGGGAACTGCCATCGGCTCAGGGGCTAGAGGGGGAAAGGCGGATGGATTACAGAGAGCCCCCAAAGATCGTGGGAAGCAGCACTTCCTCGGTGGAGGAAGGAAGCCACGCCTCTAGTGGGGAGGAGATGCAGGACTCGGAGGATGCAATGTGGTGCCAGGACACCTTGCCTGAGCAAAGCGGGGAGGAGGGAGGCCTCCCTTTACCCAAGCCTTCCTTGCACAGTAGGCTTTCGTGCAGAGAGGGGAGGCGTAGGCTGGAGGTCAAGAAACATCTCTGCTCGGGAAGGTTTAAGGACCTCCCACTCCAGTGGCGTAGCGTGGAGGGTGCAGGGGGGCCCGGCCGCACTGGGCACAACATCTGGGGGTTAGGGTTAGGGGGCGCAAATTACTTGCCTTGCCCCGGGTGCTCACAACCCACGCTACGCCACTGGCCCACTCTCAGATTCTGCCAGCGAGTGAGCAAGACATGGAATAGAGGTGCTCTGCCTTTGTAAAGGTTTTAGCACCAATAATAAAGCTTTTGAAAATAGCAGTGAGGCATCTTCCCTGATCACTCTCGAGCAACCACCCGATAGCCATAACAGCATGCTTTAAAACAACCCTCTGTCCCACTTGGAGCATTTAAAACATGAAATAACTCACCTTGGGTCTCTTTCTCCAACATGTACAAATCCCAGGGGGTTACAGTTTAAGATTTTGACACCTTCTTTCAAGGTTGCTTTGGCACTGATGAATAAGTTCTTATCTTGTAGAACTAAAATAGGTTTGCTAGCCTTAATATAGCACAGAGTTTGGGGAGTTCTGTAGCATTTTATAAAGTCCCCTTTGGACAGAATGTTCAGCAACAAATCCAGAGATATAACAACTGGTGAAAAGTAATCAACATAAGAAAACAACACCAAAAGCACTTGTTGATTGTTACTCTGGCCTTTTCTTTTCTGCAGCTGTAGTGAGAGTCAAGCTGCCCTCTCTTATTTTATTTTTACCCCATTGTTCTGCTCCTGTTTTGAATTGAACACACACACAAAGAAGCACAATCACGTGAATCAACAACAAGTAGCATTATGGACATCTGGAAAATCAGGTGTGTGCTCTATCTCATGAATGTCAGGGTGACATGCAAGATGTTGCTAGAATCCATCTCCCATCAGTCCCAAAACACACGGCCAGTCTTCAAGGATGATAGGAGCTGCAGGACTGCATTGACTATGTTACGGCATTCATTAGCATCATCTCCAACATTTACTAGTTGCTCCTATTTATATTTGATGCCAACTTGCAGGAGTCAGGTAACAACAAAAAAGAAGTTTATAAAAACTCTCTTTAAGATTGGTACTCAGAGTTTGCTGTGAAAATTATTCATAGTATTACAGTGGTACCTTGGTTCTCAAATGCCTTGGTACTCAAACAACTTGGAACCCAAACACTACAAACCCGGAAGTAAGTGTTCTGGTTTGTGAACTTTTTTCGGAAGCCAAACATGCTCCATTTTGAGTGCTATGCTTCCGATTTGAGTGTTATGCTGAGGTCTGTTTGTTCTTGCTGTTTATTTTGAGTTTTGGTGGCTCTTCTTTGTTTTGTTTTTGTGACTGTGTGGAACCCAGTTCAGCTACTGATTGATTGATTGTGTAACTGCGGTACATTGTTTATTGCTTTCATTTTTTGGATCAATGGTCTCATTAGATAGTGAAATTCATGTTAAATTGCTGTTTTAGAGGTTGTTTTTAAAAGTCTGGAATGGATTAATCCATTTTGCATTACTTTCTATGGGAAGCATGCCTTGGTTTTGGAATGCTTTGGTTTTGGAATGGACTTCTGGAACAGATTAAGTTTGAGAACCAAGCTACCACTGTAGTAGTAACAGTATTGAATATATCTCCTCTTTCTTCTAACAGGATCCCAGGATGTCTAACTGTTTGGGTTTTCTTTAAGCTACATTAAAACAAAGTTAAAGCCTTCAGACAAAGGAAAATACATCATATGTAAGGTATCTTGCCAGTCAGAGATAGATTACGTATTAACCTTTAAGGTGCCACAAGAAGAAAGGAACACAGGAAGCTGCCTTGTACCAAATCAGATCTTTGGTCCATCTTGCTCAATATTGTCTACACTGTACATTGACATTATATCACAAAATAATTATTGAAAATGTTAAAACAACAGCTGTGCATTCTTTACAACCACAGGTAATTCAGCACAGAGGAAAGAGAATGCTAACCGTTGGACCCCAGAAAATTATTGCAGATAAGCAGCATAGGAACCCAAGGGTAGAGGGGGATGTGATGGGCAAACCACCCAAAGGGCCAGATATAGAAGCTTGAAAGGCTGAATTTGGCCCCCATGACTGTGATTCCACATGCCTATTCCAGTCACTTGGGTATCGGGGGGAGAAGGGGACTCTGAAATTATACACACACCCTCCTAAAAGGCAATTCTTAGAAGTGCTGCAGTTATCAGAGTGTGGAGTGCAGGACCCTGGAAGCCTAATCTTCCTTGTTTAGTCTCGGCAAATGTGCAGCCGGAAAACATTGCCATCCTGTTTTTCAGGTGGCAGCCGGCAAATAAGAATGAAGGAAAATACCACAGCCCTCTGACAGACTGTGATTAATTTCCATTGTGCCTGACTTTTCCCCACGCTTTTCTGGAAGGGCGCTGCTCTTGCCTGAATCTCCCAAGCTCCTTTCAGTGCCCTTGAACCGAGGGAAGCTTCTGATAAGTGACTGCTGTGGACCCTTTTGCACCTTTCAAAATGGCAGCTTCTCTGCACAGTTGTTGTTTTTGTAACTACAGAGGTATAGCCTGTTATGCATCCTCTAGCAGCTGAATGGCTAATTGCCATTAACACCCATATCAGGCACACCAACACTAGTGGGGTGTCATCAGCCCTCACAATATTCCTTAGCAGGGGGCTCAGCCCTCCCATTATAGAGGGGACAGAGGAGGCTGAACCGTTGAGCGGAGTGCAGCACAACATCAATGGCATACCCCTCCTAAGCATGGGAGAGGAGGAACCATGGCCACAGAAGCTGCATGGTGCTGGGCAAGGCCTCCTTCCTCCTGAGGCATCCGTAATGCCGGTCATGCACATGTCACAGGCGTGTGACGCATGACAGCCATGTGACATCACAGGTGTGTGACGTGAAATGATGCCCCCCCATATCTTTGGCCCAAAGCGGTGCCTCCTGGCCTTACCCTCCACAAATTTATGTAATCCTCTTTTAAGGTCATACTAGTGGTTGGCTGTTACTGCAACTAAGCAAGTTCCTTAGTTGAACTTTGTGCTGCGTGAAGAATGTCTGTCTTACCTGTCCTGAATCTTCCAACATTCAGCTATGCTGAATATGCACGAGTTCTAGTGCATATGACAGAGGAAGAAAAAAAATTCTTTTTCCACCTTCTCAATGCCCCCTTGTATAAATTTATATCGCGTCACCTCTTCTCTAATCTAAAAAGTCCCAAATGTTGAAAGGGGAATTGCCCTATCCCTATGGCCATTCTGGTTACCCTCCTCTCAGCCTTTTTCAGCTGTGCAATGACCTTTTTAAGGTGAGGCGATCAGAAGTGTACACGGTATCCCAAACACAGCCACACCATAGATTTGCATAACGGCCTTGCGATATCAGCAGTTTTATTATCAATTCCTTTCCGAATGAAAGTAGGGAAATGCCGCAAGCAAAATATTTGCGTTGCACAGGAAAGCGCCAAATTCCTCACATGGCTTTGTCATTGTGTCACTGTCTGAGATCTGGCCCCTCCGTGACTCAAGCTGGTGATAGGAAGAAGGGAGGCATAGTGTTAGCTCAGCTGATTATATCAAAGCCCTTGAACCGCGGGCTGCACAGTGCAAAGAGCACCTCCAGGCAAAGGAAACAGAAGGGCATTTTGTTATTCTCCTTTGAAGGAACTGTTCCTATGCAGTCAAGTAAATACTGCACCCCCCCTTCTTAGATCTCACATTTGAAGTGGGAGTGCAAGAGATATTTGGGATTTTCCCATGTGATATTCAGACTGCTCTTTCCATTTCCACCATCCTCCCTCGTGTCGGCATATCAGGACAGATCATAGAAGGGAGCGAGGTGACCTGTTCCAGATTTCTGTCCATTTCCCATGCTGGAAAGTCACATTAGTTCATTGCCACAAAAACAATGAAGAGTCTCGTGGCACCTTTAAGACTGGGCGATTTATGATGACATAAGCTTTTGTCGACAGCAGTCCACTTCTCCCTCCTCCATCCTCTCTATATCTCTCTCTTCATTCAGGGGAAAGGTTTGTTGCAGTGAAAGAATCAGACGGGACATGGTGTACAAATATGACATTTTTAAGAAGAAAGAAAACAACAAATGACTTGTGAAAGGTGTAGTTGCAAACTGAGGAGGTAGAACTGCTGCTGGTGGTGGTGTTTAAAAACTCAAAAGGGATTAAATGGTTTTGCTGGTTGTTGTGCTAAAATAATATCTCTCTCACACACACATTCATTCTGGGGGATGTATTGGGTATTAGGGGAGGGGTAATACCTCTTGTGGGGGACACACCATGCCCCTTCTGGGTAGTTTGCCAACCTTTCAATGGATTACTGTATTTTAATAGTTTGTTGGAAGCCGCCCAGAGTGGCTGGGGAAGCTCAGCCAGATGGGCGGGGTATAAATAAATGATTGTGATTGTGATTGTGATTATGATTATTTCCACCCTGCAACTAGATCAGGCATAGGCAAACTCGCTCCTCCAGATGTTGTTGGCCTACAACTCCCATCATCCCTAGTTGACAGGACCAGTGGTCAGGGATGATGGGAAATGTAGTCCCAAAACATCTGGAGGGCCGAGTTTGCCTATGCCTGAACTAGATGTCACCTGTGGCTCCTAGAAGCTGTCAGCATTGGGCAGCAGCCACACCTCAGGAAACAGCTTTGACTGGCAGACTAAGGCGGTTGAGGGCAGCCAGTGGGTCTCAAACTCTCAGTGAGTTAGCAACTTCCCCTGTATGCAAAGACAGGCTCCAGAGGATTGAGTGGATGAGACCAGTGGGTCCATCAGTCAAGAAAGTCCATGTGCTGTAGAGGGAAGTGAGGGGCAGATGGGGCTGCTCAAGCTGAGAAGGTAGCCCATCTAGGAGAAGGAAAACTCTGATCCTAAACCTCTGCTGCCTTGCAGGATATCTTTGGGAGAAGAAAGAACTAATAAGTAAACCCTACACAAATTCAGAGTGGAGTCCCTGAAGTGGTTGGATGACGCCTTGTACGCCTATTCCTGGAGACTTCTACAGCCAAGTGGTGCCAAATGCATTACTCTGTTTTGCTTTGGACCACACCAGTAATAGAAGATAGACACATTCACGGTAATATGCATGGCTAAATTAACATTGTCCTTTTGCATCTCTGCCATGAATACATTTTTACAGCTTCCAAGACGGCCCAATACAAGTTCACATTACTGTCAGTCAAGCATTGTTCAATATTTGAATAACCAAGCAATCCACTCAATGAAAGACAAATTACCCATCAATTCAAATCGTGCTCAGTTAACTAGGCCAAAATGAAAGCAGATATGTACCCAACCTACTAGGAACGCATTCCAAACAAATTCTATATATGCTGCACACACAAAGTAGCAGTAGATGTTCTGTTCCAGTTATGAACTAACCAATTCCATTACTGGATATGCTAACAGAGAAACTGAGTAAACCAAAGTCCAAAGTTTATATACACCTTCACTCTGGAATCACCAGGGACACACCTCCCCTCGGAGCATGCAGTTTGCATCCTCTGCCCACGTGCTAAGACCTGGAGACAGGTGGAGGTGTTGCCGCAGGAACAATTAGATCAGCCCTGGTGTAGAGGCTAATAGGAAAAAGCAAGAGGTTTGCCAGGTAGATCAAAGGGAACTCCACTGCAAGATGCCAATAGGAACAAAGCAGTCTCAGAATGGAAAGGTGGGTATGATACTAAGATGGAATAGAAGAAAATGGGTGGGGCATTAAGTAAAGTAAGTGCCTACTGCTATGTCAGGCAGTCGCGCCTTCTTCCTACCCTGTACTCATCAGATAACATCATTTCTAAGGAAGTTGACTTTAGCCCTTTTGATGCATTAAAGCGCAGTTATCTAATCTTCAGTGGTGGATATACTGGTTGACATGGAGGCATAGCTGTCAACTTTTCTTGTGAGGAATCCTATTCGGAATAAGGGAATTTCCCTTTAAAAAAAGGAAAACGTGGACAGCTATGCATGGAGGTTAGATGGGAATGAGAACCACCAAAAGTGAAAGCGACTTGCCTGGGACTATGGGAAGAAAACAACAACTGCAATGGACAGTTGTTCTTTTCTTCCCACAATCCCAGGCATGTGGCTTTCACTTTTGGTGGTTCTCATTTCCATCTGGCCTCCATGCCAGCCAAGTGGACTCCTTCATCCTCTGTCTGGAGCTTTGTTGCTAAACAGAAGATCCAGGATCCCTGATAGGTTGGATGATAACAAGGTACACCACCTGGCTGCATTGGTACAACAGCTTCAATGCTACACTCAAAGCTGTAATCCATAGCAAACGCTGATGATACATGTTTAAAGCCACTAGCTTCACCGTCAAAACCTATCTTCACAGTCATAAGGTTTAGAACAGGGGTCAGCAAACTTTTAAAGCAGGGGGCTAGTCCACTGCCCCTCAGACCTTGTGGGGGGCTGGACTATTTTTTGGGGGGGGGAATGATGCAAGAGCACCATAAGCCCCAGTGGCTGCTTACTTGTGTCTTGCGAGTGGCAGGGGCTGGCGGCAGTGGCACGATGAGCAGCACACAGAAGAGCTCCAGAGAGGGGCTGCTTAAAATTGCTGCCACTCAAGCACTGCTGCTGCTGGCACCAACAAAGCCCAGCCCCCTTCCTCCTCTAGGCAGGGCAAGGAGAAGCCCGGAGGAGTGAGGGAGAAGGTGCTGGCGCCGCCGTGTGAGGGAGAGGGAAAGAACGTGCGCGCTGGTGATCCATGCAGCGATTCCCGGACCATCCGTGGGCCGGATTCAGAAGGCAATGGGGCCTGATCCAGCCCACGGGCCTTAGTTTGCCAACCCATGCACCCCCCCCTTTGTCTCCTCCTTTTTCTAAAAATAAAAGCTGAGGTTCTCACAACTCTGATTTTTTCTTAATTCAGTGCCCAATCCCATATGTTTTCTATACTTGGAAACAACATATACTTGGATAAAATCAACAAATACTCCACGGCCCTGGAATTCACACTGCATGAACAGCCTCCAGCATTTCTTTGGCAGCGTTCCCCTGAAGTAGTAGCTAGACTTGTTAGCAAATGAGTTCTGATAACATCAATACCAGTGTCACGTGGCCCTCAGCCCAAAATGTTGCATCCATTTCATCAGCACCACTTTGCCCAGACTTGCATTCTCTGGTACAGAAGCCAAAGCAACCAATTCACAATGCAAAAATGTGGCAAGTGACCAGCTTCTTAGAAAGATGTGTTTGTGTGTGTGTAGGCATATTTATAGGCATATTTCTTGCGTGTTAGGCAACTTCGTGCCTGAATAAGAAACTACAACTCAGGAATGGGAAACCTGTGACCCTCCAGAAATTGTTTGACTCCGACTCCCATCGGTCCCAGCCAACATGGTCTATGGTCAGGGATGATGGGAGTTGTAGTCCATCTGGAGGGCATCAGCTTCCTCATCCCTGCTATAACCTGTTGATCTTAAAGTTTCCTATTTGCCAGAAGCAGCTAGAATCTTTGTGTGGCTCTCCTTGTGGTCAACAACTGAACCAGAATGCAGAGAGCGCTAGTGCTCAGATTTTGCTTGCAGGTTCCCCATAGGAATCTGGTTGGCCACTGTGAGAACAGGGTGCTGGACTAGATGGGCCATTGGCCTGATCCATCAGACTCTTCTTATGTTCACAAGACTTTCCCCAAAGAATGTTGGGAATGACAGTTTCTTAAGGGGACTGAGGATTGTCTCTCTGTGATGGGGGAACTACAGTTCCTAGGATCCTTTGGGTGAAGTCATGTACCTTATTTGGAAGTCCTTTAAATGTATAGTTGCAGGGACGTGGGTGGCGCTGTGGTGTAAACCACTGAGCCTTGGGCTTGCCTGTTGGAAGGTCGGCAGTTCGAATCCCCACGACGGGGTGAGCTCCTGCTGTTCGGTCCCTGCTCCTGCCAACCTAGCAGTTGAAAAGCACATCAAAGTGCAAATAGATAAATAGGTACCACTCCGGCAGGAAGGTAAATGGCATTTCCATGCCTTGATCTGGTTTCTCCAGAAGCGGCTTAGTCATGCTGGCCACATGACCCGGAAAAATAATCTGTGAACAAACATCAGCTTCCTCTGCCAGTGAAGCGAGATGAGTGCTGCAACCCCAGAGTCATTCCTGACTGGACTTAACTGCCAGGGGTCCTTTACCTTTATCTTTTAAATGTATAGTGTAGCTCTGCCCTTGTGGCTAAGGAGGACGAAGCAGGCAAGCAGTGCCACCCCACTCCCAGACTGAATGTAGGTAAGAAGGCTGGCAGGTAAAGGCTGGCCAAGGGCAGACTGAGGTGGGTAGGGCTGTGCCCCATTTGCTCTAGTCAGGGGCGAGCCCCCTGCCTCAGGCAGCAGAAATGCCCAAGGCAGCACTCCAATGGGTATCCTGCCTGCCCCTCCACCAGCAGCAGATAAGCTGGACCAACATCGGAGATGACTTTGAACAAGATCGCATCCCTTGTGGATGAGTTCTCACCCCAGATTGGTGTGATCTTGCCTGAGATTGGTGCTAACGGCATCACCACTGTCCCAGCGGCAGATGTGGCATGGTGCTCAGTGGCAAAGTGGCTGGTGGAGGCAGCGGTGGCCAGGCAGCACTTCTCTCAAGTGGTGAAATGGGATGGCCCTAGTGCTAGATGGTAAAGTTCCAAGCATAAAGGTCAGGCAGCAGCTCCATCAAACACAAAAGCACCATCTCTTGTATTTATTTTCCCCCAAACTGCATGGGGGCAACTTTTCCTCACTGAAGTACTTATTCACACTTTGCTTCACCAGTCTAGTATTTCCACCCCGAGCGATTCATTCTCTGCTTAAAAGTCACTGCAATAAATCACCGCAGGCAGGAGCCAAAATCCTTCCACTGAACTGATTTCAACAATGCCCAACAGCACACAATTTATACCAACCAGGCATCTAAGTTGAGAAATGGGAGTTCATGGTACGGTTCTCTGGAAAGGAAAAGCTAAGGAGAGAAAACAAGCGAAGTAGCCAAGAAAGTTGCCCAAGGACCTTTCTCTGCCTCCCAGCCCTCATTATTTGCTGTGGCATTTCCCAAGAGAAGTATTCTCCATTCTTGTGCCAGGCTTGCAGTCTTCCCTGCGAAAGGTTGTGCCACCCACAGAGTGTTGGGCTCTGGACGGAGATCTTTCATTGTTGCATCTTCAGGAGGACTGGGACCGGTGGAGGCCTCCAGGGCATCTGGGCTGTGATTCCATATGCAAAGTTACAATTCGAGATCTGGGTCCCAAAATTAAATTTTAAACAAAAGTCCTTCTCTATAGACGTTCCCTTTGCGTATACCCTTCCAATCCCTGAACACTATGGAGGGACTGGGATGGACCTCTCTGAAGGTGTCTAAGAAGACGTCTTCAACTTTACGTGATAACAGCATCTCTCAGTTTTAGGTGACAATAGCATAAAATACTTATCTGCCACATTCAGTGCACCGCAAAAAGAAACACAATGTTTAAGAAACCTGCCATACCGTATGTCAGTGGAGGCCTCCATCCATCCACCCATTGCTCCTACATTATGACATTCTCTGGGGCGCCCTGGGAAAATAAACTTGCAGCTACCATGAGATTATTAAAAATAATAATAATAAAATTTGTATAGTGTCCTTCATCTCAAGGCGGTTCACAACATTTGCCCATATACTTGCACAGAAAATACTATATCTAACTGAATAGATCCTTGCAATGCATCCGTAATTATAATTATTGTATAATTATAAGATTTTTAGACAGTTGTCTAATCTTAGAAGAGGGCATGGCTCCGAAGGTGCATGGATGTGACTATCACAAAAGGGCCCCGTACTTCTGAATTTGCCACTGCACGAATCCAACAACACCTGGAGAGCCCTCCATTAGAGATGGCTGCTCCAAGGGAAGCCCCTAGAGTTTGCTTCTAGCAAAGGACCCAGAAAGGGTTTCTGCTCCCGCTGTGTTGGAATGTCCAAAGAGAACAGGGCAACCATTGAGGCATGCCTGGGTGGACTTTGGCCTTCAATGGTGCCACGTAGCTTTTGTTTTTCCTGAGAATTTCTGCTTATGCGTTGGACTCAAAATAGCTTCAAATTATGTGTGTTGCTTAATACTATACCATAATAGTGAACAGTAGGAACCAGCTAAGTTTTTAACGAAAGTTGTTTGGGGCCCAAAACACAAGTCAGACTGGACAGACTACAGAGCAACTCACAACAGATCAGATGCCAATCCGGAATGGATCTTGTGTCCTGTGCACACCCCTAACTGCTACAATTCCTACTACACAACACAGAAACAGGTTTATTCCTGGCTCCACAAGAACTGGTAGCTGGAGAGCTAAGATTGCTATCAGCAGTCTGGTGCTCAGTTCATGGTGCCAGCAAACATTATGAACTGAACCAGTGATTACAAAACTTTTGTGGCATCGCTAATGAAAGCTGAACGTGGCAAACCTTGGTCTTATCTAGCAAGGCAATTCTTCAGGACTTACACTCACTTTTACAGAGGCTCGTTGATAAAAGTATCCCATCAGAAGTCATGACATTGGTGGGTCCTTTCTTTGATCATCTGCTTCTTGGTTACTGGAGTTGAGAACATTCTGATGAATAGTTCACGTTCTGAATGAGGAAATATTTCTAACTGCAGAATCAGCTACACTCTGTGTTATCCTACTTGACCGGGAGCGGAGAGAGTGGAAGAAGCTGCTTCATCTGCTCATGGATTAATTAATTTTGTACAGGTTACCAGATTGTGGGTCAGGAGTCTAGTTCTAGTTCACATTCTAGGCCTGTAAGTGATTTTAGGCTCAGAGTTGGTTCATGGGGGCAGGGAAGCTTTTGGGAGCTGGGCCACGGTGTGTGTGCTGGATTTTAGGATTTATTGCAAAGGGTGGTATCCAGCTAACTTGCTCCATCAGCACAAGGATTTATGCTTGCATGAGTGAACTGCCCCTCTTTCCTGTGCATGCTCCAAAGAGTTGAGGAGAAACTTAGAACAGATTTTTGGGGGTGCAATGAGAGAGAAGAGAAGGGAGTTCTGTTGCACAAGAATAACTCCTGGTGCTGATGGAATGAGCCCAAGGGTAATTGCACCTGGAATATCACAGGTCACCCTTCCATTAAATATATAACAAGAGCCTGGTAAATGCCATGGATTGTGGATTCCTCTGAAAAGGTCCCATGGGTTCCTGGATCCACTTTTTTCACAGTGCTTGATCTTTTGTGCCAGCTCTGTGCCCTGTTTAATTTGTAACCAGCCCTCATTAGTGTTCCCCCTGTTCCAGTTCCACTCAGCTAGGAGAAAAACAATACTTGCAACTCCCCAGTTGCAATAACAGGGAAGTGTGTTTTGCATTGAAAATGAAACTGCTTCTCGTATGTGTGTGTGTGTGTGTGTGTGTGTATTTGTTTGTGTGTGTGTGTGTGTGTGTTTGTTTATATGCTAACTTGGCAAAAGGACCTTTCCCACTTTGCAAACAAAGCCTGCAAATGCAAACCCAAGCACCCCTGATACAGATACATAGGAATAGATATCATATATAGAACAGATGTCATAAACGCTGACTGATAAGGACCTCCCTAAACTCTTATCTTATATAATTCCCTTATGCGAGATAAGGGTTTAAGATGGACCTTATCTGTGTGTATTTAGGAAATCTGTGTGTACAGTGTGTGAATGTGTTGTTGGCATCTGTCTGTCTCAAGTATGCACACCAGGCAGGGGTGCCAATTTAAATAAAATATTGGGGGCACCCATACCTCACTTTCCCCCTGAAAAACCACAGTGTGCTTTTGGGTACCACATGGGTACCCCAAAAAAGCACTTGGGGTGCAAGAGCATGCAAGATCATGGCACCCAAAATGAGATATCATGCAAAAAAAGGGGATGTCCTGATTTTTATTTGTGGGGGGTGGGGGAGGGGAATTGGAAGTTATGCAGGTGGAGACAGAGCAACCCATTGACTGATATGAGGAATGGTTCAAGGAAATGCTGCTCATTCCTCATAGCTGTTCCAGGAATTTCTCCCCATAGAGCTGGGAACAATATTATGCATCAAGCTCAGAAGCAGAGCACCTGCTTTGCATGAAGAAGGTCCCAGGTAAGTCTGGAAGAGACTCCTGCCTGAAACCCCACACAGCTGCTGTCACTCAGTGTCACTCGACGGACTGAGCTAGATGGACCAATGTTCTGACTTGGTATAAGGCAGCTTTCGGCATTCCTGTCCTGATTTCGATGCTCTGCTGAACATCCGCAGCATGGTATGAGCTTATCTTTTGAATCGAGAACCCAATGCCAGGCCAGCAGGTGTCATTCCACTGCCTGTAGGGAAAGAAGTAGTCAGAATCAGCTCACAGCCAAGCTGCCAAAGCAACAACAACAACATCTCTGCGGTGGTCTCCGGGCAAACTGGCACACTTTCAAAGGTGACACAAAAGAAAAGCAGCCATGGCTGAAAGCACTGGGCTGGGTGATGGTGTGTTTCAACTTGTCTGGCCTCTCTTGCTCTCAGCCACCCCTAATCCTGGAATGGCAGATCAGTCACAGTCTCTCAATAGGCAATGTGTTAGGCTTCTCACATCACCAGATAAGGAGAGCCTTATAAACATCCCTTTTTTCTGTTTGTGGACAACACATCACTGGGAATGTAGAAAACCTGCTTTATACCAGGTGGTACTATTTGCCTATCTAGCCCAATATCGTCTCTTCCAGGAATTGGGAAGTTATGTCCCTCTAGATCAGCCTTTCTCAACTTGTGGGTCCCCAGATGTTGTTGAACTACAACTCCCATCACCCCTAGCTAGCAAGGCCAGAGCTCAGGGATGATGGGAGTTGTAGTCCAACAACATCTGGGGACCCACAGGTTGAGAACCGCTGCTCTAGATGTTGTTGGCTTCTAACTCCTATCATTCCCAGCCAGCATGGCCAATGGGCAAGGATGATGGGAGTTGGAGTCCAACAACGAATGGAGGATCACTGCAACCCCAACTCTGGTCTTCTCTGACTTAACAGTGGCTCTCCCAGATCCCAGGCAGAGGTCTTCCCTATTACCTGCTGCCTAACTCTTTTAACTGCAGGTGACAAAGCTTGAAAATGGAAGCTTCAGACCATGCACTGTAACCTCCCCAAGTGAATAATAATAATAATAATAATAATAATAATAATAATAATAATAAAATTTTATTTATATTCTGCCCTCCCCAGCTGAAGCCAGGCTCAGGGCAGCTAACAACATGAATGAAGCCAGAGAAGATCGACATCTGCAGTCATCTCACTGGCTGTCCTGTCTACCACACTGTGTCATCATGACCTCTGAATCCAGCAGGAGTCTGGACATGGAGTTGGAGGCTGCAGGAGCACCAAATGGGGAGTGCTCAGAACGAAGATAGGGAGACCATTGTGTCTCAGCCTGTTGGCCAGGAGCCTGCAGAGCAACTTCCAAAACCACCAAGCCCTGTAGGGGCAGGCACCTTCCCCATAGTCTGTAAAAAACAGGTGCTTCCCATCACACATCACCAGTCCTGCAGCACAGGAAGAACACTGGGGTGGGGGTCTATGGAATGGAGAAAGACTGGCCATAATTAGGCTAGAAGGCTGACTCTTTAAGACTATGATGTTCTCTACAAGGGGATGGAGCCTGGAGGAAGTAGCCTGGAGACAGAGACTTAAAGGGCCTCAGTCTGCTCCCACTTGTTGTCAGAGCAAGTTGCTCACTTGGAGCTGTCCATGGTGTGAGAGCCCTTGACCTGCAGTGTTGACAAATGTTAGATGATTCAGAAGAGAGAGAAGAGGAGGAACAGAATTAGATACATTCACCCATCGCAAATTAAAAGTAAAGATTTCCTTTTTAAAAAAACAATCCCACCTGGTTCAAGCTCTGAAGAAAAAGCTTGACATGCAGACTTCTAATTCCATTGTCCCCTCCAGAGGGCTTGGCAGGAAAAACACTCCCCAGTTGGGTTTCAGCAGCATTACCTGGAAGGATTGTTAGCTAATTAGTATGGCATGTGCGCTGCTGAACTGATGGAATGTTTTAGAGGCCTTGTTACTCATCCAAGCAACCAAGCACATTAGGGATGAAAGAACCACCTTTCAGACTCTATGCCCTCCATTGCTTCCAATGGTTTCTTTTGTTTTGCTGTTTCGTTGCTATACATAACACTTCACTGTCTGGGGAAAACACACACATATATTTCCCCCCCCCCTGATTATGCTCTGTACCATGAGGTAATGCACAATGTACGGATTGCCAAGGTATGAGGTATAATCAGTCTCTTAAGCTTAAGCCAAGAAATAGCATTCTCTATGAAACTGAATATCAATATATGTATCAAGACTTTGAGATTAGACCACTGAAGAAGCCCAGAAAACTACCTTGGGAGTGTGCTACCTGCAAGCCCCAATAAAAGGGCCCCATCAGGGGCGAACAGCGGCCTCTTCATTACGTGGACTGCCAGGCCGAAACAGGTGCAAAACGCCGGCACCCTGTCTACAACTTCATTATAATAATAATAATAGATTTTTATTTGTATCCCGCTCTCTCCAGCCAAAGCCAGGCTCAGAGCGGCTAACATCATCTAAATAAGACAATATGCATAATACAATATACAATATGCAAATAAAATAACGTTCAACATTCATTAAAACAATATAGAATAATATTAAATATCAGCATTTCAAAATTAAACAGAAATCTACTCAACAGTTACAACAAGTAATTTCTAAACTCCAATCAATAAAACAACAGCAAACCACAGTGCACAACATAATACAATACAAAATGAGAAGCAGAGACTGGAGGGTAGGGCAAGGCAGGTGGAAGGACGCCTTGCCTGATGGAGGCTCTCCCCTCACAGTTCTTCCTCCAGGCACAGCTTCCTTATGAAGAATCCCAGGGCCAGGGGGTGGGGCAAGGCAGGTGGAAGGGGGCCTTGCCTGATGAAGTCTCTCCCCCCATCTCATCCATCTACAACTTCACTAGCATCTCTTGGTATTGTGAACAACTTCGAACTTGATCTTTTGTTGGTATCTTCATGAACTTACCTGAAAAGATAAAGAAAACAAAAGACTGAGCTAAGCACTTGAAAAATCCATTGAAATCAGACATTATAAGTTCATCTTAGGCTGGGTAGTTCGTAAGTCTTTATGGCTTTGCATAAGTTTTTGTATTTTTCTCAGAAGATTGATAAAGAATGCATAATTATTTTGGTAATTATTGTGTGTATATTAGTCGCCAACATGTTGCATGAGTCGTACTACTAAGGTATGATAGATAGCAGTTCTCAGATTTTTCAACCTTCGGTAAACACTCTTTTGGCCCAGTGGGCTCCCTGAGCATCTTCCATAGGATCAGACCCAGCATCAAGGGGCATCCTTGGGTAGCTACTTGGAACATACCTGGTGCTGTGCCAAAACCTGACCTCCAATTTCTTGAAGAGTTTCTTCCCCTGCAAATGGGAACACAGGTGAATTTGGTTCATTTTGCATTTAAAAGTAAGCTGAACCAATTTGTGCTTTCCAAAACAATACAGGAAGCAAAACAAATCTGTCTCCCGAAATTTGCATTCCTCCAAATTTTGAAATGCATTTCTCCAGGCGAGTAATGTGTAGAACAAGAATGCATATACTGTGCCAAAGCGTGCAAAGAAACAAACACAACCAGCATATATTTTAGTGAAAATAACATGTAAATGCATTCTGTTGGGGAAAGTGCTTTGCAAAAATGTCTATCTTGGCAGTGGCAGAGAAAGTGACAGAGCACAATGGGCAGGTTAGAAGAGCCAAAATGCAGAGATCTTTCTCAATTACCTGGTACCCCTTCACTGTTTATATGAGTAAACAATATGTTAAATGATTCCTTCCAATTTCACAAAGGCCCTTGTGGTCAGACATATTTCTTAAGCATTTCTGGCCACTGGTTTGAAAACAACATAACCCATGCCTGCTTTATTTCACCTTACATTGTGTGTTCTGCCTCAGTTGTGAGAGTTTACAATATTGGATGTCCTATCTGTACCAAGTATTGGGGGGGGGGGGATAAGATTGCAATTGGAAAAATGAGTTTCGTCCATCATTACTTGCAAAACAGGCTTCTATTTTTTCTGCCTCATTTACAGGGTGCTTTTGGGTTCCTTTTACATTTCTGCAGGTGTGGGATGAAACTTACCTTATCATTGCAAGGTGGTCACAGGTAGCGTGCATGTTTTTCTTTCCATTAAACATTTAACCAGTGCTTTGCTGCCTTTGTTTTCTGATCTAAAGAAGCTACAGGAAAGTGTTACCACCTGACATCTTCCCCTGAGTTTTAATTAAAGAATGGGAAGGCAGGAGGCAAGGGCCTGATGTTGATGTACTTGCTGATTTTGCTTTTCGGGTAAATCCTTCTTTTCACCTTGGGGGGGGGGGACATTTCTCTGCCGAATCCTACAAAATTAGAAAGATTCACTTTAAAAATGACCAGTGACATATGTCAAGCACAAAGCAGGCAGCTTCCCCATCTTCCCGTACTTACAGGAAAAAATGCAGCTAAGAACAGGATGGGATTTCCAAGAAAAAATTGCCTAGTCATTAAGAACCCACAAACTGAGTCACTAGGTGAAAAAGACGGAAGATGGAATTTCGGTAGGTGCAGCTTGCATGATCAGTTCACCTATTTAAATTCCCTCTTCTACAAAGGGATGCAGAAGCTTGCTCTCACCTGCATCTCTACACCTTCACCCAGGGGTAAGGTAAAAGGTAGGTAAAGGACCCCTGGACAGTTAAGTCCAGTCAAAATTGACTATGGGGTTGGGGTGCTCCTCTTGCTTTCAGGCCGAGGGAGCCGGCGTTTGTCCACAGACAGCTTTCTGGGTCATGTGGCCAGCATGACTAAATGGCTTCTGGTGCAACGGGACACCGTGACAGAAACCAGAGCGTACGGAAACACCGTTTAGCTTCCTGCCACGGTGGTGCCTGTTTATCTACTTGCACTGGTGTGCTTTCGAACTGCTAGGTTGGCAGGAACTGGGATAGAGCAACGGGAGCTCTCTCCGTTGCAGGGATTTGAACCGCCAACCTTCCGATCGGCAAGCCCAAGAGGCTCAGTGGTTTAGACCACAGCAGCACAGTGCCTGACAGATGTTATTGGACATCCATTATTGGTCATGCTGGCTGGGGCTGATAAGGGGCCAATGGCCCATCTAGTCCAGCATCCTGTTCTCATAGTGGCCACCCATATACCTGTGGGAAACTTTCAAGTAGGACCTGAGGACAAGAGCACTCTGCCCTCCTGTTGTATTTGAAACTATTGCTCGCTTCTGACCATGTAGCCATTGATAGTCTTCTCCTCCATGAATTTGTCCAGTCCACTTTTAAAGCCATCCAAGTTGGTGACCAACACTGCTTCCTATTCCCATAGCAAGTTCCATAGTTTAACTACGCACTACGTGAAGAAGCACTTTCTTTTATCAGTCCGAATCTCCCAGCTTTCAGGATGTTCACAAGCTGTAGTGGTATGAGAGAGAAACTTTTCTCTTGCCACTTCCTCCATGCCACGCATCATTTCATAAACTTCTTAATTGCCTTTTCTCTAAACTAATAAATAAATAAATCTCAAATTCAGAAGCTTTTCCTCATAGGGGAGCTCCTCCATCCTCTTGATCATTCTGCTTACCCTTTTCTGAACCTTCCTGAACTCTTTAATACCCATTTTGAGGTGAGGCGGCCAGAACGGTGCACAGTATTCCATATGCGGTCACACCATAGATTTGCACAATGACATTCTGATTTGGGCAGTTCTCAGTTCCTTTCCTAAGGATTCCTTGCATAGATTTTGCCTTCATCACAGCTGCTATGTGCTGGGTCAGCATCTTCATGGAGCTATGACTCCAAAGTCTTGTTCCCAATCCATAGCTGCCAGTTCAGACCCCATGAGCATACAAGTGAGATCTATATCTATATATCAACTATATCTATCTAATTTGCCCTCCCATGCATTTGTCATTTAACTTTCCTAGTGGGAAACATTGCCCAAAAACATCTGTAGGACCCTTCCCAAAAGCAACCCTCTTCTAAAACAGAGCATGACTGCTGTTGTGTGGTTTTAAAAAAAGGTAATCTAAAGACTAAGATGGATATATACCATACTTTTCTGTCTATAAGACGCCCCCATGTATAAGATGCCCCCTATTTTGGGTGACTCAAATTTAAGAAAATGGGGGGAGATGGCACAGAGTTGTGGAGCTTTTTTGTGGAGGATTGCGCAGAGTGGCTGAGCTTTTTTGTGTTGGGGGGTATTACTCAGGGTTGTTTAGCTTTTTTTGGGGGGGATTGCCGAAAATCGCTCCCCCACACGCATCGCAAAACCCGCTTCCTGCCTGTCCCATCTCCAGCAGAAGCTGCCAATCGCCTGCCCAACTGTCGGAGCATCAGCCCATCAACACCACCCATTGACGCAGCACCCAATAACACGCAGAATAGCCGCTGACAGCCTCGGCAGCAACCAATCAAACGTCCACCCTATGCACTACCCATGTATAAGATGGCCCCCACTTTTAGCATGATTTTTAAAGAAAAAAACATAGTCTTATACATGGGAAAGTATGTATAGGTCTCGCTGCAAAAGGCTTTCCATAAGCATCCACCCCATTCACTCCCATTTGCTACTCTTGGTATTTGCTGGATGCATGAGAATGGCACCAGTTCATTTTGGCTGCTCATTTGTTCCAAAACGAGTGTGCACCCCATCAAACCAAGTTCAGGATGCCAGGGCATGTGGGGCGTGTGCATGACTGACGCATGCCCTTGGCATTCTGAGCCGACAGCGTTCTCATCATCTCTTTGCATGGGCAAGGTGCTTTATGAGACTCGTTATTACCGAGGCAAATATTACTTTTGGATATTGACTCACTTGATGAGTTGATCAGCACTTTATTGTAGCCTCCGGTTAGTGCAATCTTTATGACATCCAGGAGAACTTAACCATTAACAGGCTAATAGGAAGAAGCGCCACAGCAGCTGATGGAGTTTCTGAAGGTCAGAGATAATTCTCTAAATTGCTCGACTTCCCTCCCATCCCCTCCAAACACACCTGTGAACTGGGCCGCAGCGAGACTGTTCGCTTTTAATAATGAACTTTGAGAGATAACTATGGGAGAGGATGGCATTTTAATCGCCATGATGCAATGCAATCCGTCAACTTTTCCTGCCATATGAAAGGGAAATGCACTATTATGGTGAGTTACTGCAGCAGTTAATACACACTGCAGGCTCTGTGTTCTTTTGAACTGTTGCTATAACTCACAGGGAGGCTATCAAGAAGATCAGATCCATCTTCTTGGAGGGCCATTTTTGGGGTCATTTAATGTGAAGTCCAGGGCAGTAGCCAGAAATCTTCTGGTGAGGAGGTAAGAAATCATTGCAGAACAGCCAGAACAAACTAGCCATGATGGCAAGCTTTACTTCCACTGGTGGAGACCGTATGCCTCTGAATTCCAATTGCTGACACTCACAAGTAGGGAGAGTGCTGTAACACTGAGGTCCTGTTTGCAAGCTTCCTAAGGACATGTGGTTGGCGACTGAGAATGGGATGCTTAGCTAGGTGGGGCTTTGGTCTGATCTTAAAAATGCAAATAAGAAAGATATTGGAGTTATTGCATGGCAGGAGAAGATTGCAGAGATTTCATGACCCTCTAATAACAAAGATACATAGAGGAGTACTTCCAAGCTGCATACCTGCTCTTTTAAAGGCAGCAAAATCCCATCCAGAATTGGAAGGTGGCCTGTCTTAAGGAAACAGGAACCACCAACCCACAAAGCCTCTGTCTTCCCATGGTTCAGTCACAAACTTATAAGGGCTGTTCTATGCCTTCTCATAAGGGAAATCCCAGTGAGTTCAGTACAGTGGTACCTCGGGTTACATACGCTTCAGGTTACATACGCTTCAGGTTACAGACTCCGCTAAACCAGAAATATTACCTCAGCTTAAGAACTTTGCTTCAGGATGAGAACAGAAATTGTGCAGTGGTGGCACAGCAGCAGCTGAGGGCCCCATTAGCTAAAGTGGTGCTTCAGGTTAAGAATAGTTTCAGGTTAAGAACAGACCTCCAGAATGAATTAAGTTCTTAACCCGAGGTACCACTGTATAGCTTATTCTTTGGTAGGCGGTTATAGCATTGTAACCTAAAGTTTGTATCATGGACTGTTTGGGTGGGACTGAGAGGCCAAACACCAGTTTCTGGCACCAGTTCCTACAGCACGGCTGGGGGTTTTATTACAGCATTAAGGCCAGAGCCCAAACTGGTCTTGTGAGATGCTGCAGAAGCAAAAGCCATCTGAGTTTCTTAACAATTATCGATTCAGAGGAACTTCTGTGGAAGACACGAACATAGGAAGCTGCTGTGTACCAAGTCAGATCAATGGTCCATCTAGCTCAGCATGGTCTACACTGATTGGCAGTGGCTCTCCCTACCTAGAGATTGCAGGAATTGAACCTGGAACCATCTGCAGGCAAGGCAGATGATATACCACTGAGCTATGGCCCTTCCGAAACAAAGCATTCCCCTCCCACATCACTATTTCCACCTATACCATCCCCACCCCATACTGTAAGGCAGGAGGACAGACAGGCTCCCAGCATCTGAAGGCACCTTGTTGAATTTGGTCAGCACCTGGATGGGTGACTCCTGGGGAACCACATGTCCGTCACCTTGGGTTCCATGTTGGAAGAAGGGCAGGATAAAAATGAAATGAAATGAACAAACAATCTGCTTTTTTTCTTTCCATTTATTACAACTTAAAGTTTGTATTTTACAGGGCTTTTTATATTAAAAAAGTTAAAAAAATAAATATATGTACATTTATGTCCAAACATTGGGACGCTACATATTGAGTTTGCATAGACAGAGATGCATTATGGACACAGAACTTTTCACCTGTCACTTAAATTGCATCAATCTACCACTGCACAGGAAAAGGCTTGACATTGTCCTTTGTGCGCACCATTCCCACTTCCCAAGACAGCAGCAGATCCTTTGAGGCCAAACAAAATCTTCTCAAGTGCAAATACAAATGGATCTCTTTTTATTTTAGATGTCATCGCATTGTGATTTAAAGATTCACATGTGACGTATGCATCAGACTGGCTTCCCAAACCCCTCTTCGCCATAAGATCTGAAGCATATTTTAAGAACAGTATTTTTGCTCATGCTCGGGTTACAACACAGACATCCCAGCATCAACAGACAGACTTTAAACCATAACAATAATGTGTTAAGCCTACAGCATCCAGACCGCAAACCCCAATATGCATTTATCTGGAGCACTGATGTGTTTGCATTAATTCAATGTGGGCTTTGTTTGTTTGTTCTCCATGCTTCGTATAACAAAAGGTACAGTGCATGAGCATAGTAAATAAAGTGCCTGGTGCTATAGGCGTAGAGGGGATTCTACTAGCCAGGGGCTGAAGTACCGTGTTCCCATAGGATCAAGGAAACACAATGATTATATTTGACTTTAAGCCATTTGGCAGGGGACCTGCATCATTCCAAAAGACACTGTCTACTGAATGTCTTTATCCTCACCACCAATTGCCGGAATATATATATAATGATCTGTTCATTGATAAATCTGTGCCCAATCCTGGTCCATTAGACAGACTAAGAAAAGAACTATGCATTTATTTGATTGTTTTGTGGGGCAGGAGATTATGGGATAGTTATAAGACTGAGTCATTTTCTTATTATATGCACAGGGTTACATTTTTTGAAAAGTCCCCCGTGCAGAAAGCTAGCACATCAGGGAGAAACTTAGCTCAGATGTGCTACTTCTCCATATGCAAGATTTAATTATTTTTGACAGGAAGAAGCACTAAGCCGCAGAGTCTAAAGTTCCAGAAGAATCTACTCTATAGTTTCCCTGAATATGTAGGCAGAACATGTCTCATTCAGAAAGCTGGCAGAAAAGGCTTTTCCTTCTCTTGCCTAAACCCATTTATTCCTGGCATTGCATTTTCTGCACTTCAAAAAACTTGGGATGAATTCAAACTGGAGGTTTCTTAAAAGCCCAGGATACAACAGCTCTAACTCAGAGGTGGAGAACCAGTGGTCCTCCAGATGTTGCTGGACTCTAACTCTCATTGACACCAGCCAATGTGCCACATGGTCAGAGATGATAGGATCTGGAGGACCACATCTGGAGGACCACAGGCTCCCCCTATAAGGAGGCCAGTTGTTTCACTGAATACAAAAGAAGTTGCCTCTAATAAAATCTGTGCTTCTTCAGATTTCCAAACAGTTTTGAGAGCACGGTAACAGTTGCCTCACCATGTATCCCCCAACCTACCAGTGATACTATCCTCATGTGATCTGAACTGCCAAACCAAGTGACCATGCAGTGTTTATATGTGCCCCCTCTAAGGACGCTATGCTAAAAGTAATCTTGTCAGAAGCATTCTAGCCCACCCATAATATATCCATAGGATATTGTGGGGCATAAACACCACAACCAAGCCAACTAAGACATGCCAAGATGGTTGTGTGTCTGCCTTATAATTCAACCCACTGCCACCGCTGCCATTTACAGTGCCACTGCAAAGGTTGTGAGATGAGCAGCGACAGAGTAAACAGTAAATTGGTCATGTAGCCAAGCAATGCTATGACCACTTTAGCACATGAAATTGACCCCTGTTGTGCAACCCCTCAACCCAGGTTCTACAGTGCACCAACCTGGCTGAGTAACTGGCCCTCATTATGGGCACATCTGTATGACACATTTAAACCAGTTTAAACCATCACAGCTCCAAAGAAGAACCCTCAGGAACTTTTGCTAAAGAGAGCCTTTGGTTAGGGGTGTATGGACCTTGATTCTCAGTTTCCATTGAATTCTCCATTCACTGTTCCCACCTCATTGTGTACAAAATTCGCTGAAACTCCACTGAGTAGGCTAGATATCTGAGGAGTGTCTGAGCAACTTTCTTCCTCTTTGAGGGCCTTCTGCCAATGCATGAAGACCTCTCTTTTACAGGTGGCATTTGATCTGCCAAGTCATTAGTCAGCTCCCTGAAATATTGGCTTTATCTGCTGTTACTTCTCTCAGTGATCTGCTATTGTTACTTGTATTTTGCTAGTGTTTTATTGTTACTGTATTTTACTGTTATTTGTTGTATTTTTAAGGAAAGGCAAGTTAAAATATTTTAACACCTAAAATCAGCTGGCTTTCTGGATGTTGCTGGGACTCCAAATCCCATCATCCCTAACCATTAACTCCCAGCAGCTGCTGTGAGTTGGAGTCCAATAGTATTTGGAGGGCCACATCCCTGAAACGAACAAGCATCCCTGAACTATAAACAAGAAAGCTCCTGCAAACATTTGGGATGTTAATGCTACCTGAGCACGATTTGAGCCACCTCTTCAAGCAGCCCAGAGAAGGTCATGTGAAATTGACAGGCAGGTGGAAACTAACGATCAGTTTCATGCCTATAGTGAAGGGGCTTTTCAAAAGTCAAGTTTTGTGATTCTAACCATTTCAGCATTTGCAGTGGAACTTGATAATGCAGGGCATGTTGCTTAAACTTGTAGAGTTGTGTGCAAGGTCTTTAAAGAACAGCAGTGGAACTGGGAGGCTCGCACATAGACACACAAGTGGTCCGAGAATTCTCTTCTCTGTGCAAGTGAAATGGACAGGCAACTAACAACTCCGTAATGAAGTGTATGTGTTGCAAATGCCTGGCCTCTCCACTTCAAGGATCTTAAGCAGCAATACTTAGAAGTTATCTGTCTGAGACCTTGGAGAGCCTTCACTCACCAATGGCAGAGGGCTGGATGAAATAATGGCCTGATTCAACATGAGCAGCTTTGTGTGTATTTCTGTGAAACAGCTAATGATCTCTACCAAAGGCTCAGTTCCCTCACACAGCTATGATTCCTGGGGCTTCTTATTGGGGTGGTGATGGCTAAATTGGTTTAAATGTGCAATGAAGATGTGATTTTGGACTCCTGCCTCCACCCCAGCTTTGCTGATCCTTTTCTGGTCCTACCCCCTGTCCCCCGCCCCCCGCTTTTCTGAGCCATCAACTTCATCAAGGCTTAAGTTACTCGCTGAGAACAAGATTTCAGATTAAATGAGTAGAGCTAAGTTGCTGCAAAGCAGGCTGATCCATCAGGGCAAATGGGACACTGCCCCACCAATCTCAGTACTGATTCCTCCAAGCCCACCTGTCATCTTTCTTACAACCAGTCCAGAAGTCACCTTCTGGCCCTGGCCCTACCTGCCTGCCCATTCCTCAGCCTCCCTTTTGCCCTTGTAAAACTCAGCAAGGAGGAAGGTCGAGACAACAGTAGAATTAGTTGACTCCCCTCCACCTACTGATGTCTTCCTTGGTGCCTGCCATACCAGTCCCAATGGTCACTAGGCAACACTAAATTGACTTACTGAGGGGGGGGAGTTGTTGTTACCAATAACAGACTTTTAGCAAATTCATTACCAGAAATAGGAATGTCTATTCAATGCACGCCTTTCCGTGTCACGCAGGAGAGTAGAGGCAGATGTGAGCCAGGCAACGACAACGGGAATAAAAGCAGCAGTCGGTAAAACCAGCCAAACTATGTTTAAAGTCAAACGTTGGGAAAAGGAGAAGCAGACTAGACAAGGTCTTGAGGTAGGGGTGTTTGGAAGGATCCACATGTGGCGATGGAGTCCATAACTGCATTTGCCTTCCTCCAAAGTGCTGGCTCTTTACACTGAGATCTGCTATGAGTTCCTGTTGGTATCCAGGAAGAAGATCTCCTCTCTTGTCCCAACAAGCTGGACAGACCTTCCCAAGGTGCAGTAAAAAGGAGAGGCTATTGTCTCTTTAGGATCACCTCTGGTGTACCAAGGGGGCTGTGCTACTGCCTGCACTGTTCCTTGCCCCTTTCTCCAACAGCGGTTTCCATGGATTTCTTTCCATCTCTTCCAATGGTCCTCCAATCTTTCAACTTCCCACAGAGTAGGAGATTCTTTGCAACGGCGGGACTCTGCGTGGTGAAGGCGAACAGCACCCCCACCCTGCTTGCTTTGTCTTCCATATGATCTCCCCTCATTTAAGTGCTGCTAGTTTGGAAGTCCTCAGCGAGTCCTGCTGCTTCCAGGTGAACGAGGCATTTGAAAGAGCAAGGCGCCCTACAAAGCAGAAGAGATGAAAATGTCAGCACCTCGTCCAATGCCCTCTTGGCATTCTCTCTGGGGAGCTGGCCTTGAACTTGCCGGGCCCAGTCCAGAGAGCCCCTATTGTAGCTTTAAGGCAGGGATAAGGAACTAATGGCCCTCCTGATGTTGTTGCACTGCCAACTCCTGTCAGCCCCAACCAGCACTCCCAGTGGTTAAGGATGATGTGAGTGGTAGACTCCACATCACAGCTTTAAGGCTTGCAAAGAATTGCAAAAATTGCAAACATGTGTGGCTTCTGCTAAGCCCTGAAGCCCTATGATGGGAACACTAATTCTTGGGAAAATTTTGCCTTCTAAGGCATTCTTAAAGGCAGAGGAACAACCTTAATTAGGTCTGTTTCTGGCAAGTTTTGTTTTCACGCCTATGGAAACATAGCCGAAATTGTAGAAAATGGAGCAAGATATTCCGCTATAGATTATAGTGGTCTCAGTGTTAAATTGGGGAGAGGTCCTCCTTAGTGATGACTGAGCTTCCCTGGACTCTAACCAGACTGACTCAGATTAATCCTAGATGCTTCTCCAGATATAGTTTGTCAACTTAGTCTGAGTCAGTGCAAACCCATTCAGATTCGATCACACCCAGCAGAATCTGATCCCTACCCATCCCATCCCAGCTCTTTGGAAAATGACATTTTCCATGTCTATTTGTGCTATGTAGGGTTAGTTTACTCTTCATCTTCCTCCCTGCTGAATTCTACAAGGACAAGCCTGAGTCTCAGGAGGAGGCAGTTGGCAGCTGGTGCCAGCTTCTGGGCTGGATGGAAGAAATATAGCAGACAGCTAGAGCTAGCAGAGATCAAAGAGAGTGATAGGACAATGTGCCTGATTTGCTCTTGGAGGTAGGGCATCAGATTTGCATACAGAAAGTCTCAGGTTGAATCCCAAGCAACTCCAACTAGGGCTGGGAGAGACCTCTGCCTGAAACCCTGGAGAGCCACTGCCAGTCAGTGTAGACAATGCTGAAGTGGATGGACCATTGGTCTGCCTCAGTAAAAGGCAGCTTTTTATGTTCTGTGTCCCTCACTTGCCCTAATGGATGAGCCTCTGCTATGTTTACCTCCATGCTTCCCAATGAATGAACCCTGGTAACAGTGATATTGATACGTAGCAAAGAGTGACCAGAAAATTCATCCAAACTACAAGTAACTTTCACAGACAGGAATGCAACAGACTACTTTTCCCTTTTATGAGGAAGCACCCCAGGATGGTGTCTGGAATATTTATTGGTTGATATAAATAAGCTAATAGTGGCCATGTTTCTCATTTCTGCACAAAGGTCTCGCAAGACGATACTTTCATTTCAATTGTAATTTGTGTGTTGTGTTTTTAGAAAACAGTGTTTTAAATATGTGTGTGTCACCCTTTGTATTATATTGTGTTTTAAACAAGCATTGTGTTTTAACGCTCACGCTTCTATTCTTTGTGTGCTCTGCTTTAGTGTGTCTGTGGCCATATGTATAATAGTTTGATCTGATCTCCCAAACTACAATTGCCTACTGGCTTCAAAGGTGAGGGGAAGCCACAACAGTTGAACATTTGTTTCAATGCATTTTGAAGTCATGCATTTATAGATGCGCCCAAGCATCTCTGAAAGCAGAGTGAGCACAAAATATGAGAGAGAGAGAGAGAGAGAGAGAGAGAGAGAGAGAGAGAGAGGACCTTTACCTGAGAACTTTCAGAAGTTTGTCTTGTGGGGCTTTGCACTACGGCTCTGGAGAAGTTTTACCAGCAGTCCCGTCTTCGTGGTAAGCCGTGGATTTCTGAAATCCCTGCAGAGTTGAAACCAGTTGGTGCATATCTTATGAGATACTGCTCAAAGGAGTTCAGATAATTATTTTATTTTTAAAAGGTAGCACCCTGCAAACCATGCTAATCGTATTCAGAGTGGACCAGTGGTGAGCCATGGTGAGTAGAAACCAGGACTTGAGAGACCATGGTTCAAATCCCCACTAAGCAATGGGGCAAGACTAACTTGGGTCTATTAGTTCCAATAGGTCTACCCTGAATAGAACTTAGCTGGATAACACCCAATATCAGCATTTCTTAAGTTTATTGATGGCCTAGCCACCCTTGAGGCAACCACCAGTAGGTGAAAAGATTCACAGAGACAGCAGATCTGGCCTCCAAGGAATGCATTGTCCACTACCAATGCAATAGTGCCAGTGACAGTTGCGACACCCTCTTTGGAGGCTAGATCTGCCACCTCCTTGGCAGTGTCCCTGCCCCCCCCATACTGTCTCTAATTCCCACCCTTGTTCTCGATGTAGAGCTTTATTCCTCCCTTGTTCCAGATATACATCTTCACTCACCTCGTCTTCCCTGACAGGTTGGGGTGGGGCGGCAGGAGGGCACAAGTTTAGGGTTAAAAACAGATTTTCTGTTTTGCTTTGTTTGGTTTTTTTATTTTGGCAACTAACCCATTCTCGGAAATTTTTACAGCCAGATTTATTACTCCTAGGTTTTCTAAGAAGACGGTAGAACGACACAGTGACCCTGCTTTCCCTTTCCATGACCTGAACACATCCTTACGTTATGCAACTCTCCATTTACAGCTTATAGACTGAGAAGGTGTGTCTCTGTTGCACAGCAAGGGGTTCAGAGTCTAAAAAGATAGTCACTCCTTTTTACAAAAAGAAAGAAGGCAGGGTCATTCTAAAGGCTGAGAAGGCCTGTGCTGGTTTAGTTAGGGGCTGGCCGTGTTGAGAAAGGATGATAGAGTAGTTGGGCCACTGCCCCAATCCAGCAGCCTCTACTTATGCTCCTCAGGAGGGAGAGAGGCAAAGAGGGAGCTGGATCTGTTGCCAAAGAGACTGATTTGCAAACCCTAACCACCCCTCTTCCTAGCCCCACAACACGAAGGCAAAAAGTTGCAGCCCAACTCTCCTCTGTAAAGTAACACACATTCTCACTCCTTCCTCTCTCCAGAGTTTGTTTGTGAACAGACACACATGCCTCTTTTCAGACAATTCATAACCTTTTGCATGTTCAATACTGAGCTTTGCCCTTGGAGGTGAACCCATAGCTCTCCAGTAAAACTAAGCCATGCTTTAACTATGGTTAACTAAATCATGGATTGTAACAATCATAGGAGTCAACTCCTAGGGGCCAAGGGGTCTTCAGGGCCCTCAATAAAATATTTGAGGGGGTTGGGATCCCTAAAATTGATGGGCATTCTCATTCAAATGGTGTACATGCACCGTGTCATGTGATCGATTATGTGGGGAGGAGCTTACCTGTCCTCCCCCGAATATTTTATTCAAGTTGGTATCCCTGGTAAGCTAATTGGATAAACTCAGCCCTGTGATATAACTATGGATTATTAACTAAGAATAGAAATGGAGTGAAAGTTGATTCAGTTCACTTTTAAAGGTGAAGGTCAACACCTGAAACAGTATGTGAACCAAAACAATGGTCACCTTTTGAAATTTGCACTTCTCTGAATTTTGCAGTGAAGTTTACCAGAAAAGTAATGTGTACAAAGTATGCATAAAAATGCATAGATTGGTAAAAATGGCATACAAAAGGGCATTATATGAGGGGAAATTGCCTTGCCAAAATATGTATTGGGCAAAATTGCACAGATAAAATGTGTTTATTAGGAGAAATGTGCTGGTGAATTTCCATGAGGTTTTTTTTTTTTAAAAAAAAAAATCACTGCAGAAGTATGGGGAAACTTAATCTACAACTGGGAAATATGAAAAACAGAAAGAAGCAAAACTGGCAGATCTATGGTTAACAGATGTGCATTAACTAAGGTCTGCAGTCACTTTATAAACATTGGCTTACATTAACCATGGTTTAGCATTACATTCAAACCCAAACATCACTGAGTTGAGATCCCCATCATCCCTGATCATTAGCCATGGGAGTTAGAGATAAGAACATACGGTGGCCCCCGAGTTGAGAAAGACTGGTCTAAGGATAGGGACACATCTGAACACTTACCAAGGCTTGCCATGGCAGAAGGTTGCACAGACGCTGTCCTTTGAATGCGAGCACTCACACCTGCTGAGTGATCTCTTCCGACGCCTTTGTGTATTACCCAGACCGTAGGGCGTGGAGTGGCTGGTTAGGAAAAAACAAATTGTTAACTTCTATCCTTTATCAGAAAGGAAGGTTTATGGTGCGGGCCTGGCCGGGAGCCAAGCAAACTTGACAATAACAAGTCTCGTTTGCAGTTGCCATGTGAGAAAAGCCATGTCATCTCACCCTCCCATTCTCACTCTATCGGCCTTTATTTCCACAGGCAAGCAGCAGGCTGCAAGTGGGTTGATGCCCTTGTTGTCCTTGCCTAACAATATCAAGATTTGGGGATTGCCTGTTTTAGGGAGGAAGGTGCAATGGGACCTCACCAAACAAAGGCTATCAGTGCTATGAGCATGGCTACTCAGAAGTAAGCTCCACTGAGGTCAATGGCACTTACTCCCAGGTAAGGGGGATGTAGGCTGGCAGCCAAAGTCAGGTGCCTATGGTTCCTATTGAAATAAATGTACAAAGTTCATTGGCGATAACTTGAATCCCATTATTTTTAATGGGATCAAAGTGTAATCCAACCCCAAACCTCTGCACACCATATTTATATTTATATCCTATTTTCCTCTCTGGAGCGCAAGAGCGCATACATGGTTCTCTTGCCCCCATTCCACACATGCACACATTTGATCTTCACAACAACCCTGTGATGGTGCCTTGCCTGTGGTCACCAAGCAAGTATCCTCTCTTTTCTCCCTTTACCCATCCCCATTCCTCACAACAGCCCTTTGAGGGAGGCTGGGCTTCCTAGGCAGGGATGGATTTGAATTCGGATCTCTGGCGCTCTGGACACTGTGTCATGTCAGCAGAGAGGCCTCACTGTTCCAGCTGCACAGCAAAGCTTGTTCACATGCTCCGTACAGGCAGAACGTGCGTCGGAGGTGTGTTTTTAACAATATAAAAATCTCGTGAATTCCAACAAAAGGCAGAAGATGCTTAAAGATAGGGTTGCTCTGTCATTCTTCGCCATCTAAATACGGCTGGGAGAACAGCCTCCTGTTAGGCTTGTCATGTTTCCTCCATGAACACGTTTGAGAATGGCATGCTCTTTTTCAGAGTGAGTCGTTACTCAAGACCGCACGTTAGCAGGCATAATTAGAACCACACCTGAGCCAGCCGTCTCTTTGGCTCGGAGCTTAAGCTGCTTGCGAGAGAGATTGCTTGAACGCTGCCCAGATCTCTGTTGTATCATGCAAGGGGCAAGTCTCCTTCCCAACCAAACGCTGGATCGAAAGCCAGCCCACCTCAGCTCTTTAGAAACACCAACTGGGGAGCAGCTGCCACGTAAAATATCTGTGGCTGTTGCAAGAGAGAAGGACGGTGGCTCAGAGGTAAAACACATGCTTTTGGGTGAATTCAGAAGGGTCCAGGTTCAATTCCCGGCATCGCCAGGTAGGGTTGGAAATGTCCCCTTCCTGAAACCTTGGAGAGCCAGTCACTTGTCCTGCTCTAGCCAGGGGCTCCTAGGACATTAGGGCAGCAGTCCAGCCCCCCATGCTGAAGTCTAAGAGACAGGACCCCAAGATGAGGCAGGATTGACCTACCACACTTGGAAGCATGAGACGGATGACCAACTTAAGATGGGAGGAGTGGAGAGAAGCCATAAGACCATTAAGTCCACTGTCTAAAAAGGTAGTCCATCTGTTTTGCATGCAGAAGTTGTTGGGATCAATCTGCTGGAGAGGCTGGGAAAGATTTCTTGCATGAAACCCCAGAGAGCTGCTGCCAGTTTGTGTAGACAGTACTGAGCTAGATGGACCAAGTAGTGTTAAGGCAGCTTCCTATGTCCCAATGGATCTAACTGTGCCACTAGCTCAAACCTAGCAATCTTCCTTCTGAGCTGGAGTCCCCTGTCCGCCCCCCCCCCCCGGCAATACTCACCCTGGTGTGTTGATCCAGATAATATCAAGGTGACAGAAGTAAACACACTCTTTGTCCATCCAGTTGAGGCAGGAGCAGCGCTTGGTCCTCAGGTGCCTACTGCTGCCCGCTGCCAGGTGAGGCTCTGCCGGAGGGAGGCCCAGGCCTGCCAGAGGAGAAAATGACAGGCAGAGGGATCAGTCCCTGAACTCTCCAGACTGGAAGCACCAGGAATGCAGCATGGTATGTAAACAGAGCAATTAGCCTGCCACCTAGTTGAGAAGAGCATTTCTATTTTAGCCATTTTATAGCCGCCAAGGCCTTACAGATTAGGGCTGCGGGGGTTGTAAAAGTGTTCTGCTGTGGGTGACAACGGTTTGCATACTGCAATTCTGAAGAGCTCAGTGAGAAGAAAACCGAAGCCAGGTGAAAACCTCGGAGGAGACCCACATTGAGAGCATACTGGAAGCAAGAACATTGGCAAACAATCAACAGCACCAGCAGTAGCTATTGCCCAGCATATGCCTACAGCACATGACTTAAGGTGATCATGGAATCACAGACTTGGGAGGGACCCCAATGGTCATCTAGTCTAACTCCCTGCAATGCAGGAATAACATTTAGAGAAGACCTATTATTTTTACTGCAATAAATCATCATCATCATCACCACCACCACCACCATTGTCCTGGCTCCTTTGCCAACCATAGAACATGTGTGCAAATTATTGGCATGCCAAGGATCGATTTTTGCATTATCCCAAATGCACAGAGCACTCCCTCCCTTTCGTTATTTTTGGCAAGCAAGTGGGGAGGAGAATGCACACAAAGAGAAAATTAGAGCAAAAACTCTTTCCAAGAAAAGGGGGGAGGGATATGTTACGATTTCGCCACCTCTCTTGGCAAAGTCCTAAGGGAGCTGCTTCGGTCTCGCCCGCTGCTGGCATGTCACAGCGGCAGCGGCAAGGCATCCCTGCAAGGCGGGACAGGTTGACTTCGCTGCATTTTGCTCTCCAAGACAATTGGCTCGGGAAGTTGCAAGAACAACAGAGACGGAGCAGGAGCCGCTGTCAGAGATAGAGAGGGCGGACTGCTAAAAGGAAAAGGGGAAATCTGGGGACGGGGTTGCAGCCAATGCTAGTCCTACTCAGAGTAGACCCATCGAAGTTAATAGGCATGAGTAACAGCTTCATTAATAGGTCTACTTTGAGCAGAACTTACTGGGCCACAATCCATGGGGAAGTTGCCTTAGACAGAGTCAAACTACACATCCATCCAGGTCAGTATCATCTACTCTGATTGGCAGCAGGTCCCCAGGGTTTCAGACAGGGGTCTCACCTGGAGATGCTGCGACTGAGCCTGGGACCTTCTGCATGCAAAGCAGATGTTCTGCCACTGAGCTACAGGCAGATGCCCCGTGGAACTACAATCTATGATCCTGCCTTATAGCGGTTCAGAACATCGGTCCATCCAGCTCAATAGGGCCTCCACTGACCGGCAGCAGCACCTCTCCAGAGTTTAAGGCAGGGAGGCAGCTTTCCCCAGCCCCCTCTCTGGAGATGCCGGGTATAGAACCTGGGATCTTCTCCCCCCCCCCCCCCCGCACCCTGCAAATCAGATGCTCTCCCCGCTGAAGCTAGCTAAAGTGCGCAGGGGATGCGGATTTTTAAAACCAGTGCAAAAAATTAAAATAACATCAGAACAGCAAAAAAGACGGAGGGAAAAAAAATCCTGTTGATTCTCTCACCTTCTTCCAGCAGGACGCAAAGGGTGATTGCAAGGGAAAAGAAACAGGAGGGATTGTTTACCATTGTGGCGAACTTAATCCTTTAATGGGCAGAAAGCTGAGCTCTCCCTGGCCAGAGCTGCAAAGAGGCTCTTCTGAAGCTTCCCGGACTCCGCTGCAGGTGCTTTATAGCTCCGGTGCCTGGCGCGTCACACAACAAGCACGCGGGCACGCCTCCTGCCTTCTCTCTCCCCCCCCCCCCGCCCACCTTCCCTTGCCAAGGGACGGGGGCTCCCTCCGCAGTTGGCAAAGCATTGCAGGGCAGCGAGCCAAGCAGTCGAGGCAAACGCAGCCACCGCGGTCCCTGCTGCGGAAAGAAGTCTCCGGCTGCCCTGCTGGGGCAGGTAACGCGCCCTTAATAAGGACATCTGAGACGCAGTGGTGGCAGAGCGTTTGTTTGGCTCGCAGGAAGTCCTGGGTTCTAATTCTGCCTGAAACCCTGGAGAGCCGCTGCCGGTCAGTGTTGACAAGATTGAGTCGGAGAGAAAGCAGCTTCACGTGCTCCTCCTTCCTTGTGGCAGGTTAGACCCAGCTAGTTCAATTTTGCTGACACTGTCCAGCAGTGGTTCCCCAAGGTTTCAGGCTGGTTTCCCCACTGCCCTGCCCTCCCATTGAACCTGGAATTGAACCTGGTGGGTGTTCTAGCACTGAGCCTTTTCTCCCAATGAAAGGTGATGCCCTTTGATGGCCCGCAGCTCTATCTTTGAGCAGGAAGAGATTATCACTGTCCTGCTGCATGAAGCCTCGTTGCACCCCTGTGAGATCACTCGATCTGAATGAGAGGATGGGAGATTCTAAAGGGGTGGGTGGATATCTGGACCCAAGCAGTGGCCGAGATGGTGCCACGGATGCAAATTGCCTAAAGTCACAATACAGTGCATGCCCACACAAACACACACAATTTCTAGTGCCAAGTCACTTGTTGGAGACCACCTTGGCTCTTCATATTGATAGATAGATAGATAGATAGATGATAGATAGATGATAGATAGATAGATAGATGATAGATAGATTCTCCTCCAAGGAACTCAAAGTGGTGTCAAGGGTGCCAACTTAAATAAAATATTGGGGGAGAGGTCAGCCCCACTCCACATAATTGATCACAAGATAAAGGCACCCACACATAACATTTGAACGGCAATGAGCATCAACTTTGGGGCAGCCCCCTCAAATATTTTATTGAAGGGGTAGGCAAAGGGACCTTGGTCCCTAGGAGTTGGCTCCTATTGATGGTGTATACATGGTTGTCCTCACACCCCTATTTCATCCCCTCAACCACCCTGTGAGGTAGGTTAGGCTGAGAGGCAGTGTCTGGCCTAGGTCACCTCAGCAGGGCCGGATTTAGGTTTGATGAGGCCCTAAGGTACTGAAGGTAATGGGGCCCTTTATATATCCAGCTGTCCTTTGTCAACAACAAATTGGCACAGGTTTTTTGTGTTGAATATATGCTATGTGGTAATTTATGTACCTAATAGGTATCTAAAGCCATTTGCACATAACAAATAGGAGCCCACACAACACAAAACATTGTTGCTGTATGTAGGTTTTATTTTATTTGTTTTTTATCTCATATTTTGGAAATGTACATCCAGTTTTTTTCCCTTTAAATTTTTTTTTGGCGGGGCCGAGAGAGTGGGGCCCTAAGCTATAGCTTGCTTAGCTTGTACGTAAATCCGGCACTGCACCTTGGTGAGTTTTATGGCTGAGTGGGGATTTGAACTCTGCTCTCCCAGGTCCTAGTCTGATATGCTAACCATTACCCTACACTGGCTCTCTGTGATTTGAACCACACTGCTTGCCAAGCCCCACAATTTATATTCAGCCAGGGGTCTGGTAACTGGATGAAGGCAGGTGATACTTCAACTTCCAAGCTCTGTTTCGTGGATGATTTTTATCTTTGCATTACTGCATTGAATTTCACCTCTGGGTTTCGTTTTAAGGTTGCTGGGGGTTGGGGTTGGATTGTTGTTTTGAGGCTCATCCCATGTCCTGGATTCCCTTAATGCCAAATGCATGCAACCCAGCCGCAGTGACATATGAGTCATTTTTGCCGAGAACGCACTCTGAACATGCCTATGTGTGTCCCGGTAGGAGGGTGCAATCTCCAGTTTTCCCCATGCGGATTTGTGCGAGGTGTAGTCATGCTTATGGATCAAGCTCTACGCAAAGCTTTTTTTCATGATGACTGTGGGAAAAACAAGAGATTATCACGCCTGTGGTTTAGGGAATGTCTGCATTCTAAAGGCATATCCATGTAAGAGACTCCCAAGCCACTGGTCTACCTTCTGGCACAAACCCAGAAGTGAATCACAGGAATGAAGGGAGCTGCTTTATACAGAGCCAGACCACTGGTCCATCTAGCTCCATACTGCCTACACTGACTGGTAGCAGCTGCCCAGGATTGCAGACTGAGGTCTTCCCCAGTCCAACCTGGAGATGCCAAGGATTGGATCTGCATGCAAAGCAATGCTCAAACACTGAGCTCCAGCCCTCCCTCTCATGTTTCAGATATGATCCCCCCCCCCCCCACAATACAATAAAAAGCAAGGAGGGGAACATATATCAGGAGAGAGGGGTAGCACAGCACAACATACCCCCAAGAAGGGCTGTAGCTGAGAGGTAGAGCTCCTAGGTTCAGTCCCCAGCATCTCCAGGTAAGGCTGGGAAAGATTCCAGAAAGGCTGGTGAATGGCTGCCCACTGAATTTTACAGCCCTAACATAAGTTCATTAATTTCAGTGGGCCTACGCTGAGTAAAACCTCACTGAATACCACCCTGTGTACCTACTATGAGTTCATTCAGTGCTTTTTTTTATCCCACATTTGCTCCAAGCAGCTCAAGATGAGTCTTTTCCATCCCCCTGTCATTTCAACCTTCAAAAACAACCTTGCAAGGCAGGGTAAACAGAGAGGTAGTGATTGGCCCAAGTTCATACAATGCACTTCATGGCTAAGCAGAGATCAAAAGCAAGTTCTTATTGACCCTAGTCTGACACCCTGACCACCACACTGGGTTTCTGATATTATTATTATTATTATTATTATTATTATTATTATTATTATTATTATTTATATTATTATTATTATTATTATTATTTATACCCCGCCCATCTGGCTGGGTTTCCCCAGCCACTCTGGGCAGTTTCCAACAAAAGATTAAAAATACATTAAAACATCAGTCATTAAAAACTTCCCTAAACAGGGAATATGTTTTTTCTGATATGCACAGGATACAACTCACACAAAGTTTCATCATCCAAGGAGTTCTCTCTCTCTCTCTCTCTCTCTCTCTCTCTCTCTCTCTCTCTCTCTCTCTCTCTCTCTCTCTCTCTCTCTCTCTCTCTCTCTCTCTCTCTCTCTCTCTCTCTCTCTCTCTCTCTCTCTCTCTCTCTCTCTCTCTCTCTCTCTCTCTCTCTCTCTCTCCCTCTCTCTCTCTCTCTCCCTCTCTCTCCCTCTCTCTCTCTCTCTCTCTCTCTCTCTCTCTCTCTCTCACACACACACACACACACACACCCCTACAACTTTGAATCTGTGTCCATTGTATAATTTGCAGGCAGCTCATGCTGGGATGAATCTTGAAAGTATGCACAGTCTTTTTAACTATGTTTTACTACCACCCTTTGAAAGGCCCTCTCACCCACCTGGGGTTCAAGCCCTCCACCTGCCACCTGAAGTTGGGGGGGGCAGTCAAACCTAGGTCAGGTCAGACTTGGAGGTGTGGCAACTCTACACAGCTGAAGAGTCGCTTGGGTTTGAAGTTCTCCATTTATGAACATAACATATGTGGATTCACTTTCGTTCCCCTATTATCATACCCACCAGATGTTGTTGAACTTCCACTCCCATCATCCCTGACCATTGGCTGTGTTGGCTGGGGCTGGTGGGAGTGGGAGGGTGGCAGTTTGGTCACCCCTGGTCTAACCACTGCACTATGATGTCTCTCCAACTGACAAGAGAGCAACCTACATATTCTACCTTGAATCTTTTGTTGGGATAAATATGGGAAGCATCTGGAACTCTATAACAGCTATAAACTGTAGGAAGGGAGAGGGCTCTTGTGCAGGCTTGCGGGTTTCCCAAAGGATGCTGGACTTGACTGGACATTGGCTTGATCCAGTAGGCTCTTCATATATTCTTACATTATTTTCTTATCCTCATCTGCTTGTAGAAAGCTTATAGATTAGATCAGTCCTTTCTCACACATTCGTTCTGATTTACAATGAGCATTCAACCTGTATCCATTCTGATCTGCTTGTGGAGTGTTTATTTACCTTCCCATTACATACCCTCCAACATTTCTCCAATGAAAAAAATTTGGGACATCCTATTTCATTATCAAACATTAAACATTTTTTAAAAGATAAAAAGGTAAAGGGACCCCTGACCATTAGCTCCAGTCATGACCAATTCTGGGGTTGTGGCGCTCATCTCGCTTTATTGGCCAAGGGAGCCGGCATATAGCTTCTGGGTCATGTGGCTAGCATGACTAAGCTGCTTCTGGTGAACCAGAGCAGCACACAGAAACGCTGTTTACCTTCCCGCTGGAGCGGTACCTATTTATCTACTTGCACTTTGACGTGCTTTTGAACTGCTAGGTTGGCAGGAGCAGGGACCGAGCAATGGGAGCTCACCCTGTCGCGGGAATTTGAACCACCAACCTTCTGATCGGCAAGCCCTAGGCTCTGTGGTTTAACCCACAGTGCCACCCACGTCCCACAGCGCCACCCACATCAGGGCTGCCTTCAGATGTCTTCCAAAGGTTGAATAGTTACTTATCTCCTCGGCTCAGGGGGGTCGCATGATTCCATACCCTCCAACATTTCTCCGGTGAGGACAGAGAACTTTTAGTCCACTTTAAACATGCACACAAAAAAGTCCAGTATGCGCCAGAATCCTTCCCACAAAATAGTGACCATGTGGAGGGACCCATAAATGCTTGCTTTGCTTATTTGGACTGCAGATTAAATCACATCCTGGCTGCCAGCTCTGACCCACCGCTTTTCACCTCTGATATCTGGCAAGATCGGCTTTTGCTTTGCTTTGTCTTTGAAGTGAGTGGTGGGGAGAGAAAGTGGGAGCTTTGGGGGACCTGTTTCACCCCGAAAAGTCCTGAGCACCAGTTCTCTGAGAGGGAAGGGAGGGAAAGAATCGAGGAGGAAGGCGGAAATGAAGGAAGAGGCTTTGAATGCGAAGGTATCCAGTTAACATCGCATAATCCTCTCCTGCCTGGGAGACCGAAGGCCATGTAGGGGCATGTTCAGTCAGGCTGGCGTAAGGTGGCAAGGCAAGGGAGCGATCACTTACATTTTGCACGAAATAAGGGATATGTGATGATTTCATTTTTGAAATCTTTCAGCTGTGACGGGGCAGCAGAGGAGAGAATCTAAGGGAGGCTGGTCTCTAAGAATGACCAAATTGACAACGTCTTGCACCACTTGGAAACACCATGCAGATATAAATATTGAAACAAGGCGGGAACATATGTACACTGGTACTCAAGCTGACAAACCTTTTCACAGCTAAGAATCTTGGAGTTCACTGGGTGACTGGTTTTGCCCCATTTTTTTTCACCCTCTTGACTAAACTTTTCCGCCTGCCCTTTCCTCCAAAGAACTCAGGAGACACACACCTTTCCTTCTCTGAAATCCACATAATGACCCACAGTGGTGGGCTAGCCAATAAAGATACACTGTTGTGCGATTGCAGTGGGCCATTTCCCTTTTGCTGTTTTCTTAATAACATTCACTCACTACACACACACACACACACACACACACACACACACACACACACACACGTTTTTCCCCCATCTGGGCATTTAGCAGGAGATTATTGATTGATTTTATTGATTGATTTTATCCTTCCTCCTCAAGGAGCCCAGGGAAGCAAAGAGATGCACAATTTAAACACAAAAACAGAGCAAAGGCAACAGCTAAAATAATCTAAAATTCCAATTAAAAACATTTAAAAGGAGCTACAGTGGAGGAGAAAATCTGAAAGCAGAAAAACTGAGGAAGAGGTTTCACCCTTCCCTTCTTGCCAAAGCTGAATTTTAACAAATTTTGAATTTTCTGTATTGATTTTCCTCTACACTGCTTCAATAAGTCCATTTGAAGCAACATCCAGCATTGTGAAGCTGCCTTACACTGAGTCAGACCATTGCTTCATCTAGTTCAGTCAATGGTCTGCGCTGTAAAGCATCCACACTGACCAGCAGTGCCTCTCCTGGGTTTCAGACAGGGAGCTCTCACCAGCCTTTTCTGGAGATGCTGGAAACTGAACTCAGGACTTTCTGCATGCAAAGCAGATGCTCCATCACTGAGCTATGGCCAGGGCCGGGCCACCCATGAGAAGGACTGAGGCAGCCGCTTTGGTCGGCAGAATCCCAGGTGCCTTGCCTGCTCTTGTTGCCGCTGCAAAAGAAGCAAGGAGACATCGTGATGGGGGCTTCCAGCAAGAACTCACAGAACTCTTGCAAGATCTTGCCAGAAGCTGCCACTGTGCAACCCCAGAAAGTGAGGCTTTGGTAGTGGTGGCACCTTGCTTCAGGTGGTGATGGAAGTGCTCCAACAATGAAGGACCATGAGGTCCAGCCACCATTTGAAATCATCTCGCTCAGATGGCAGTAGCTCTGCCGGTTTCAAACTGAGAGTCTTCCCCTTCACTAACTGGGAAAGTCACTTGAATCCAGGTCTAACGCTCTAACCACTAAACCTTTGAGCATCTTTATTGTTGAAAGGTCTCAAGTCTTTGAGATATGCTCCACTAACAACCCTTATCCATGGCAGGCTGCTTTGAATGCATTTCCCTTCCCTTTCACCCAGTGTGCACCACCCTGCTTCTTTGAAACATTCTGAGAGAGCTATTTTTAGATACCGGTAGCTTTTCAACCAGGAGGCCAAAGGAAAAGTCAATGTTCCACTCATACCAGCAGGTGGAGCATATGAGGCGCAAGGAGCATCCATTGACCACAAGCTGATTGCTTTATTCTACTGCAACAAAAATAGATTTTTGGACACCAGAGCGTGCTCTGCTTCTTGCATTGAGCAGTCCCCTCTATTTATTGATCTCCCAGTACCCTGCAAAAATATTCATAAACCTTTCTGGATTAACAAAGGGATTAATCCTTTCTGGATTAACATTTTAGTCTTCTGCTGCAAAAAAAAAAAAAAAAAAAAAAGGTGGTGGTGGTGGAGAATTGTAGCACCATAAATCTGTTTTTGGTTTGTTTGTTTTAATTGCATTTATATCCCACCTTTTTCTCCAAAGGAACTCAAGATGGTATACGTTGTTCTCTCCTTTCTCATTTAATTATTTTATGATACTACGATTCTACTGCTTCAAGGCACCAGGCAAGAGCTATCTGCAGTCAGGACTTTTTTTAAAAAAAGAAAAGCTTAGACTGGCAAAAAAATTTTATCTGTTTGCCCTGCGTTGTTTGGCTTTTATTGAATCATTGTCATGGCTTCAGCACAAATTGCCCTCAACTTAACATTGTATACTTGCTTATCCTGGCATAAAAATATAACAAGTTCTAAGAGTGCTCTAAATTGTGGACAAGTATGCAGAGTGGAATGCGATCAGATTTATTTATGTGTCAGTGTGCATGGGTGTGACTTTGTTAGAAGGAGGGAAGAGCCTGATGCATTGTTACATTTAAAGGGAGTAAATGTGCATGCAAAGCAATACAATATCTTACATGCCCTTTCAAATAGGACTTTGAGTTCTACTTCAATAAAGCCTCCCTCCACCAACAGTGTCATAGGTAGAAACTACGACTACACAGTATTGAATTATGGTGCTGGAGGAGACTCTTGAGAGTCCCATGAACTGCAAGAAGATCAACCATCTCCATTCTGAAGGAAATCAGCCCTGAGTGCTCACTGGAAGGACAGATCCTGAAGCTGAGGCTCCAATACTTTGGCCACTTCATGAGAAGAGAAGACTCCCTGGAAAAGACCCTGATGTTGGGAAAGATTAAGGGCACAAGGAGAAGGGGACGACCGAGGACGAGATGGTTGGACAGTGTTCTCGAAGCAACCAGCATGAGTTTGACCAAACTGCGGGAGGCGGTGGAAGACAGAAGTGCCTGGTGTGCTCTGGTTCATAGGGTCACGACTAAACGACTAAACAACAACAACACTACTACACAGTATTTGCGTGAAAGGATGTACACTTCTTCGTCTGTACATCTCACTTGCTGTGTGCACCAATTGAACATTCAGTTGCTATTGTCTTCATGCTTACGTCTTTCTCCTATGCTTTGAGTGAACTATCCTTCCATCCTCCCAATCTCTCTTTTTTAGAAAGACAAATTTATAAAGCATTGGAAATCCATTCATAAAATTGAATGTTTGTTTGCCCTTTCTTTTTTAAAAAGTAGAAACAATGTAATATGTAGGGGGGATTCTGATTTGAGGAGATGGAGAGTACTTAATTGATGGCACTGATTTAAGCCAATCGGTGCTGCACACAGCCAATTTCTGCTGCAGTTGTGCCCAAGGACTGACCATGCTAGTTTATTTTGTAGTAAAACTAACAATAAATCTTGTGGCTCCTCATAGATTGAATGCATCTATTATACCAGGCATAGGCAAACTCAACCCTCCAGATGTTTTGGGACTACAGCTCCCATCATCCCTGATCACTGGTCCTATTAGCTAGGGATGATGGGAGTTGTAGTCCTAAAACGCCTGGAGGGCCAAGTTTGCCTATGCCTGTATTATATCATAAGCTTTCATGAACTAGACTCACTTTGAGAAAGAAGATGGTCTATCAGAATAAAAAGTAATCAAGTGAGCTTCTACAGTGGGCTCCTGCTTCAGCATATACTTTTAATATTTTTTTCAAATGGTGTTAATCTTACCAAATATTTTTGATGGTACAAATATCAATATATTGTCAAAAGAACTGGAGTTACATATGATATTCACAGCTCAAATAGTTACTGCATTTCAATGAAAAACAGCTAAAAATCTTATATAGGACTCTTGGTAAAACTCACTCTGGAATATAGCTATAATGAAGGAAATTACTTATAATATGACATTTTGACAAGGATTGTTGTTTAGTCGTTTAGTCGTGTCTGACTCTTCATGACCCCATGGACCAGAGCACACCAGGCACTCCTGTCTTCCACTGCCTCCCGCAGTTTGGTCAAACTCATGCTGGTAGCTTCAAGAACACTGTCCAATCATCTTGTCCTCTGTCGTCCCCTTCTCCTTGTGCCCTGCATCTTTCCCAACATCAGGGTCTTTTCCAGGGAGTCCTCTTTTCTCATGAGGTGGCCAAAGTATTGGAGCCTCAGCTTCAGGATCTGTCCTTCCAGTGAGCACTCAGGGCTGGTTTCCTGAAGAATGGAGAGGTTTGATCTTCTTGCAGTCCATGGGACTCTCAAGAGTCTCCTCCAGCACCATAATTCAAAAGCATCAATTCTTCAGCGATCAGCCTTCTTTATGGTCCAGCTCTCACTTCCATACATCACTACTGGGAAAACCATAGCTTTAACTATATGGACCTTTGTTGCCAAGGTGATGCCTCTGCTTTTTAAGATGCTGTCTAGGTTTGTTATGTGACTTGGCATTCCTTTATTACATGAACAACAGAACCATCAAGGCAGTTGTCGTCACAAACCTGAAAAATCTGGAATTATGCTTTCATGACCTGGACTTTGCTACTTAACCCTATGTAACTGCATTTATTTTACATGCTTATTTTATGGGTTTGGGTTTTTTATCTTTTAATTTTTATGTTGTTCGTGAAATGAAAATGATTCACAAAAGCAAACATAGGTAGGTACATCTGTATGATCCAAGCACACCACCATTGTCAATAAAATGAAACATCAAGTTGAAGAAGCATTGGGGGACTGTGCCAACATGAGTGTGGATGCAATAACCAGTCAACATTTACACAAAGACATGGACACGACTAGATCTTATGGGCTGAAAATACAGGAAGACACATTCTGGTTGAACATTAGGGGAAAGTTCTTCATGGCAAGAGGGGTTTGACAGTTTCATAGACTGACCAGTGGATTGTGCTATGATCTAGTTCTATGATTCTGCGTTCTTCTGAGAGATAGATCTGGTCTTAAGATCTATGTTTTAACCCCAGTATGTTTTTTTAAAATAACTGATTGAGAATAATACACACCTCTTAACAAAATATGTGAGGGATATAGTGAAAATACAGCATAAGAATACACAGTCATCAGTCCAAAGTGAAGAATATGATTTTCCCAGAGCAACCAAAGAAGTTTGGTTGTTTGAGAAAGTTCAGGATTGATTTTTCCTTATTTATGTAATCAATAAAACAGTGCCAGCAAATAAGCCTCTGTATCTCTGTTCCTTAATGAGCCATATTTTATCGGTCGATTTCTCTGTTAGGGCCAGTTGCCAAACTGTTACAGTTTGATTAGGATGCCCCTTTGAAGTCCTTCCAAAGCCAGGTTATAATAAGACTAGTTGCTCACAATCAATAAGCAATAAGGTATTTGAAGAAGAGATCTGCATACTGACCCTGAAATATATTCAACAAATCTAACTCAGGGGACTGGATGACTTATTGGTCAGTATATTACACATCTCTAAAAACAGTGTCTCCCTAAAACCCAACACTTAGCCCAATAATAATACATATGCAAGTTCCTGCCAACCTAGCAGTTCGAAAGCACGTCAAAATGCAAGTAGATAAATAGGTACCACTCCTGGACCTAATGGTCAGGGGTCCCTTTACCTTTTTAAGTTTCTATTAGTGCTGTATCAATCCTTTCTCCTGTGTGCATGTGTCATTGATATTTTTGGCCATTCTCCAGTGAGGAAAGAAATTCCATTCAATAATCATCAAAGAGAAGATGATGGTGAAATAAATTGGATGCTGGGCTTTTGATGTGTATCCTTTTGAGGTGGCCAAAGGAGAGCGTCCTTTCTTTCATTCTGCAAATCATCTCAGCCAATGGAGACTGCCACACAATCCTGTCTGCCTTCACCACATGCCTGGAGTGGAGGACAACCATTCCAGGGTAGTGTAAGGTTACCAGATTTTTTTCAAAGAATCCGGGGACACTTTTTTAAAAAAAGAAAAAGAAAAAGTTTTTTTAAAAAAGAAGAAGAAGAAGAAGAAGTAATATCTTCTCTTCTGTGGTCTCCTCTGTCGTGCGGCCTTCCTCTGGGCTCCGGCCTGCTCTCTTGGAGCTTTAGCTGCTGGGGAGTAGACTCAGGTTGGTCCTGGGCTTGGCCACGTGTCCTTGCCCTCCCGGTGCTCTCCTACCTCTCCTCCTTAGTGATGGCAGTGGCAGCGGTGCAGCAAGGTCGGGGCTTCCCTCTTCTTTTTTTCTTCCTCTTTCTTTTTCTTCCTTCTCCTTTTCCTCTCCTCCTTCTCCCTGAGTCGGCTCCAAGGTTTTTACTGGCCCCGGAGCACCACCGGGCATTCGGCTGGGTGCTCTTGCTTCTGGCTCAATTTGGGTCACGGGGGTGTCAGCGGTTCCCTTAGTTGGTGCGCCAGGTGTCCCTGGTTCCCCCTTGGCAGTGGCTGTGGCAGTCTCAGCAGCCTGGAGCCAGCCTGGTAGCGCAGTTGGCTCTGGCTGGCTTCAGGAGCTGCTCGCTGCCGTGGCGCCCACCATTTTGCCTTGCTGGAAGTCCCCATATGATGTGCCTTGTGCTGTTGAACCAGACACACAACATTCAATCCCTACTAATAAATCTACAACACTTAAAATACAAATCCAGGGACATTAAATGAAATCCAGGGACATTCCGGGGACGGATTTGTAAATCTGGGGACTGTCCCTGGGAAATGGGGGCATCTGGTAACCATAGGGTGGTAGCACTCATGATGAGCTTCCTCCTCAAACTCATTGTTGTTCTTGTAGAACTCAGCAGGGAGTTATGCTTGGTTGACTCTGGCTCCACCTAGTGTTGAGCTCCCTGCCTTCTGCCCTATCAACCCTGATGGGCATCAGCCACCACCAGTGGTCTGCACTTTGAAGCCTTTGTGGGCTTCAATCAAAGGGGATTTTTTTGGATCAGGAAACATGGGTAGCCAGGAATGGCACAGAGTGTTCTAGAAATGTCTGTTGAAGAGGGGGAAACACCACCCCCGGCCACCTTGCGACAGTGACAGAAGCGCCACCTGAAATTCTAAGTATATTCTCTAATGTCTTGAGAATTAGGTAAGACAATGGAAGCCTCTTTCATGAAGGAAGAAAACTCTTGAGAAACTAGATGACAAGTTTTGGCAGAGTTTCTGTAAAAGGTTTCAGCTTGGTGGATTGGCTTATATTGTTTTCCCCCCAGATGATGAAAGGACCTAAGTGTTTTCCTTATTGGGATGTCCTGTGTCAGCTTTGTGGAATGCAGTAGTCAGGGGTAAACCAACAGAAAAATCATTGCTGAGGAAGAGATGCCATCAGTAGCAAAGGACTGATTTTTTTTTTTCTGATTTCCCAAAGGCAGTTGGCTTGGGAGGCAGACCTGCAGCATCCCAGCCAAATTATCATCTACTGCGCAGCTCAGTCTCAATCTAGGAAACACATGAAAGAGACACAGCGAGAAAAGATTTGCTGGCAAGGCTGCGCCCCAAGATTACATCTTTCAATGGTGTTAAGAAGAAGAAGCCAGTCTGAATCCAACTTTGCCTAAACCAGGGATAGGCGAGTCTGTCGATTTTGACTTTTCATTTTTCCAAAGCAGATGCTCAACTGCTGAGCCAGAAAACAGAGCCAATAATAATAATTCCAAAAGGTCTGTAGTGTTCCTGGACTGCCAAGACCCAACGGGCAACCAGTTCCAACACTGTGGGGCTAGCATGGAGAATGCCCCCCCCTTGTGCCCACCAATTTAGCTGGTCCTGGTTGCAGGCAAATGATAAGGGTCATTGTTGCTAACCTTGGAGTGTGGGCAGCTGGCTACGGATGTGGGAAGCCCTTCAAACAACTCAGACCCAGATAATCTAAGACTACACTTGCACCAGCAGAGACACTGATCTCTTGTACCGCAGGGTGTAGTATATTTAAATCTCCTGAACCTGGAAAGGCATGAATAGCATGCTCTTGTGATAAAAGGGGTGAATGCCAGCACATTCCTTAAGTGCCAAGCGACCCACACGGAGCAGGTGGTAAAATATATTAATAAAGGTAGACCATTAGAAGCCAAAAATGAGCTGTAGTTGCAATCCTCAATATTTCTGCTTGCAAGGAAGTGAGTCATGTCCATGGGATTGGGCTGGAAGGTATTTCGCACCAATCTTCCATAAAACTTTTAGCTTGCTTGCTTTTCCTTTCCTTTTTTTAAAACACTACACATCTTCAGAAATGAAACTTTGCAGGAGCTATTGTTTTTAATGAAGAAAACATGAGCTTTAAGACTGCAATCATATTCAGACTTATGTAGAAGTCAGCCCACTGAACCCAGTAGGGTTTACCTCTGAGTAAACCTAATTAGGAATGGGAGAAACAGGAATTATTATTACTGTTGTTATTATTATCTATTGAAGTTATATACCGCCCTATACACAGAGGTCTCAGGGCGGTTCACAGAATAAAAATCAAAATATAAAACCACAAAATACATAATCAAAATTAAAACAACAACCCAATAACCCCTGCAGTTGTTGCATGACAGCTCTCATTAGCTCTGACCATTGGCCATGCTGCTGAAGTGTGGTGTAGTGGTTAGAGTGTTGGGCTATGTCCTGGGAGACCAGGGTTCAATCCTCCACTCAGCCATGAAACTCACTAGTTGACCTTGAGCCAGTCACTTTCTCTCAGCCTAACCTCCCTCACAGGGCTGTTGCGAGGATAAAACAAATAATTCTAACATAAATAATTTTGTAAACCAAACTGCAGCGGAAGGGAAACAGCACTGATTGCAATGAATACAGGTTGGAATGGAAACCACTGCTTTCTTGAATCTCTAGTTGCAACAGAGCATTCCAATCTCAAGATTATCACAGGCAGTGGGGTGTGTGTCACAATACTCACTGGTAGGAAGTACCATCACCACTTTTCTTCGGCAGCCCATGGCGGCCATTTTGTGATGGCACCCACAACACCTTTATCAGGATATGAATCCTAGCACGCCATTTTATACCCACTTCCCCACAAAAGCACTGAGCATAGGCCAGGGGTGGGGGATCTTTTTTTTTAGATCAAGGGCCACATTCTCTTTTGTGCAACCTTCCAGGGTCCATGAATCCCCTGGGTAATCCCAATCCCTGAACTCTCCAATTAGGGCTGGAAATGACTTCCACCAGAAAGCATGGACAGCAAATCAGTATTGTTATAGACCAATCTCTGCTCCAACACCATACAAAGCAGTTTCCTCCATTCTTCTTCAAATTGGATCAGAAATAATCCAAACAATTTCCTCTTTTCCACCACCCTCGGAGCAAGTTGGAAGGGAGAGCTCACATCCTGAGCTTTTATTATCTTTATTGCGGGGACACACAGCAACAGCAACAGCAACAGCAATAAACTTTACGCATGCTTATGGCCTTGAAAGGCAATTTCTATACAGAGGTGTAGTGTGAGGGAGCCAGGAAGGCCATGGCCCTGGGTGTCCATTTTTGAGAGGGTGCAATCAGGCACCCCGTGACAAGCACAGAGCCCTGGCAGCTGAAATGCAGCAGCAGGTGGGTTGGTCTAGTGGGCAGCTGCCCAGTACAACAGGGGGCACAACACTTGCTGTGCCCTGGGCACTAGCAACCCACGCTATGCTGCTGCGTCAATATACTTCAGGCAACATTTTGCTTCCATAAAATCATAAGAAGCAATGAGATTCCCCCCCCCCCCCAGTCAACTGAGATTCTGGCCTTGACACAACAGCTGCATGAAGATACAAGGTCCTGGGAGGTGAGGACTGATGGGAAGATTATCTCCCTCTTGTTTTGGGAAAGGCTCTGACTGTACAAACATTTGCTCACCCAAATGAACAAAAACACTCCTTTGTTTCGCCATGCCTTCTCCTTACACAAAGTCTTTCTGCCCGGGAGCCGATATGCAAATCCTGCTGGGGCACAGGGCTGACCCTGTGGCTTGCGGTTGGCAACTCTCCTGTACCAACCACGGTCATAGATTCCTATGTGACTCTGGTGTGAGTAAGCAAAGAGGAATGAGTAGAGAACTATTTGTTCTTCGACAACACAGGCGAAATATGAACACGCTGGTCAGACCGAAGAGGAAAACTAGAGCTGAGCTCTTTGCATGCAGGAAATACGGAGCCCTGGAAGGGTGGTGGGTGACATCACCCAAACCCTTGGCGAAGGCAGCAGGCAGCTAAAACAATTGATTAGCTAAGGTGTGACTGTACGCCAGCCAAGGGCTGCACACTTCACTTCTGAGCAGTGTCTTCAGCAAGGATCAGCCAGCCTGTGCCTTGGCAGGAGGCAAAGCCCAGGCATTGCAAGCAAATAGGCAAAGTTGGTCCAGAAAAGGAGTTGCACCCCCGCAGGGGAGAGTGGAAGGGGTACCAGAGGGATAAAGGGCATTTCAGTGCACTTAGTGGAGACCCTCCAAGTGTCCCTATTTCCCAGGAACATCCCTGATTTAGAGAAGCCATCCAGTTTTTTTATTTGATCCTAGAATATCCCACTTTTCCTTAGGATGTTTCTATTTTTGTTGGAGGGTATGGAGTTATCTGATTCCTGAGCCATCTGAAGGCAATCCTGTATAGGGATTTTTTTTTTTTTTAAAAAAATGCTTTTTATATATGTTGGAAGCTGCCTAGAGTGGCTGGGGCAATCCAGAAATATGTGTGGGGTATAAATAGGAAAATTATCATTGTGGAATGGGACGTCCCTATTTTTATTGGAGAAATGTTGGAGGGTATGTAATAGTCTCATCTGTTAGCCTTCCGAAAGAGAAATAATGGTCTACTATTTCCAACTTAACCAAGCTTTGTCGCTGAGTATTTTAGGATTCAAGGGATGCAAATGCTCTTGTGTTAGGGATGAGCAAATCTGACAATTTAAGTTTCTCTCCGTTTCACATTTTTCCATTCTTAAATTCAGTCCTCCACATTTATAAATCAATTTGAAATTTGTTTATTCTTTCAAAGTCCTAATGAAAATTCATTGGGATTTTAGTATGAATTTCTCCCAATATATTCGCTTTTAGTGTGTGCCATTTTCTCTAAAGTACATATTTTTGTAAAGCGGTTTCCCATAATAGAATGCATCACCCCTATTTTGAACTTTTGATGATGCAATTCCTGAGATGCTCTGAGTACCTTTTGTGAGTTTAATGTAAGGGGGTTGAATCATGGCCAAAGGTTTTTGAGCCCATTCCATGATCAGCAGCCAGCAGTGTGAGATGGTATGCTGAACACTGCCTGCCTGTTCTTACCTGATTGTACCAGGGTGGGAAGGAATGTAGGACTCAAAGTTATGGTGATCAGCATCTTCAGAGAAGGCACCTGCAGATTCCTTCTCTGTTGAGGGGCTAAGAGTCTACCAGTGAAAAGTGTGTTCACCTGGTTCTTTATGGCACCTTCTCTCTGATACCTGGAATGTGCTCCCACATTGTACCTTCTGCTGTATTTCTTCAGATACCAATCAGTACACTGTGCATCAAGAAGATCTGAAATGGACCATGTGAGGACCAAAAATATTTGGCTATAATGCAGAATGGGAAATGGTTCCAATTGCTGGATGGGTTCCATTAAAAAGAGCCCCGTATGGATCAAGTTAAAGGTCCATTTAGTCCACAGTGTTATAATACATATGTTGTTGTTGTTGTTGTTGTTGTTGTTGTTTTGCAAGCAAAAGTTCCCAGGTTCAATCCTTGGCATATCCAGGTAAGGCTGGGGAAGACCTCAGTCTGAAATTCTGGAGAACCACTGTCAGTCAGTTCTGAGCTAGATGGACCAAGAACCTGACTCATAAGACAGCTTCCTATAGAGGGTGACCAGTGCCGGATTTACTTATAAACTAAACAAGCTATAGCTTAGGGCCCCACTGTCTTGGGGGCCCCAAAAAAATTTAAAGGAAAAAGAACCCCTGGATGTACATTTCCAAAATATAAGATAAAAAACAAATAAAATAAAACCTACATACAGCAACAGTGTTTTGTGTTGTGTGGGCTCCTGTGATGTAAGTAATGGGCCCTGCCTGCTAGCCTGCTCCCTAAAATATCACTATCACTATTAATATACTTATTCTTAATTGTATTTCACTATTAATATACTTATTCTTAATTGTATTTCAGTTCAACAATTACTTTGATAAAATACATATTTTGTTATGTGCAAATGGCTTTAGCTACCTATTAGGTCCATAAATGACCATATAACGAAAAACAGCAGCAATTTGTTGTTGACAAAGGACACCTGGACATATAAAGGGCCCCATAACCTTCAGTAGCTTAGGACCTCATCAAACCTAAATCTGGCCCTGAGGGTGACAACATGTATATAAAAGCATATCACAATGAAAGTAACATACACAGTAAGAGTTGTTTGACAGTGGAATGGACTACCTTGGAAGGTGGTGGAATCTCCTCCACCGCACAATTTTTAAATGTCACAGAGGGTTGGACTTGGTGACCCTTGGGCTGCTTTTCCAACTCTAAACTTCAATGATTCTACATTATATGAAGGTAAATCGCTCTGCGAAAATGTTTATGTTAAGCAAAACTGCATGCAAAAATATGCAGGTCAGGAGAAATTCACACTAAAATGCAAGTGAGTTTTAAAAAATGCAAACAGAGGTGAAAATTCAGTGAGCTGCAGATAAGACAGGAAACCAAAATGGACATGTATTTGCATCCCTGCACTTGAGAGCTTCCTCCTATGAATGGATTCCCTACTATTGTGGGATCAGATTAAGTGTATTTGGGGATCTGCATTTAAGGGGAAACAAGAATTCCTGCTTTTGCAAGCTGGCTATATAGATTGTGCCATACCCCTGTGACCTTTTCCCCTCCACACAAGCTGGGGGAAAGGATTATTACTAATAATTTATTTATTTGTTGTTGCAGTAAACCTGTATCCACACATAATGTGCCAGCAGCACTGTGCTGCTCTTATCATTTAGTTATCTGCTTAATGGGTTTGGCTGAGTGACTCTTCGAGCTTCTGCGGGATGGTGTGTGGAGTTGCCTTGCCACTCACACACACACAATTACACTAAAAGGCCAAAAAAATCAGTGGCAGCAAGAAGCCAATAGAATATACACTACCCCTATGCCATCCCTGTTGCTGCCAGATATGGAAGAGGGGTTTTTTGCTCTTCTGTGTCACCTGTGTTACATTTTGAGACAAAAGATCTGATTTAATAAAGTGTTATTTTAAAAAAGAAAGAAAAGGATTGAGAGGGAACTCCAGAAACCGCTGCATGTTTCCCCACCCATGTCTGCTCCCGTATTAGTCATTAAGAGGCCATAGTCCATTTATAGCACCACTTTTATTGACCCCAATTGAGCAAATTGAAAGGAATCCGAGCTATTTCCCTTATCACACACAATTCTTTCGATGAGAGATGCTGGAATGTGCATTGTTGTCCTGTTGGATGGCAAGGAAGCGCTTCAGATTAGTTGGTGGAGGGGCTGAACTTCATATGGCTGCAACACAGAACACTTGCATTCAACTGTAGGCTGTGAAAGATGGAGATGGAGGCATCAAGTTTTCTATTATTATTATTATTATTATTATTATTATTAATTATTATTATTATTATTGGGATAACTGTGTCAATTGCCTTTTGGAACCCTTTAGTATGCAATGTGAGCAGTCTTTGGCTAGTGAATCTGGTTAGAAATTAGCCTTTACAATCACACAGAGAAAGATGCTTGTAAAGACAACAACAAAAAAGTGGTTTATTGTAGGAAGTACATCACTTGGATAGAATCTTTTTCTAATTCTAGCCTAGCTAGCTGATCTATAGAAGACAAAGGCAGCCATGCCTCTCCTTTGTTCTCAGGGGATGGCTCCAACAGGATGCAACCAGAGAGCATCAATCTAAACATCAGAGAGAGAGTAGTAATAATAATTTCGCTGTGGTCTAAACCACTGAGCTTAGGGCTTGCCGATCAGAAGGTCGGCGGTTCAAATCTCCGCGACCGGGTGAGCTCCCATTGTTCTCTCCCAGCTCCTGCCAACCTAGCAGTTCGAAAACACGTCAAAGGGCAAGTAGATAAATAGGTACCGCTCCGGCAGGAAGGTAAAGAGTGTTTCCATGCAGTGCTCTGGTTTGCCAGGAGCGGCTTAGTCATGCAGGCCAAACGCTGACTCCCTCGGCCTATAGAGCGAGATGAATGCAGCAACCCCAGAGTCATTTGAGACTGGACCTAATGGTCAATGGTACCTTTACACACACACACACACACAAACACGCATCACCCATCTGGCTGGGTTTCCCTAGCCACTCTGGGCAGCTCCCAACAGAATATTAAAAACACGATAAAACATCAAACATTAAAAACTTCCCTAAACAGGACTGCCTTCAGATGTCTTCTAAAAGTCAGACAGTTGTTTATTTCCTTGACATGGGAGGGCGTTCTACAGGGCGGGCGCCACTACTGAAAAGGCCCTCTGCCTGGTTCCCTGTAACATCACTTCTTGCAGAGAGGGAACCGCCAGAAGGCCCTCGGAGCTGGACCTCAGTGTCCGGGCAGATTGATGGGGGTGGAGACGCTCCTTCAGGTATACTGGGCCAAGGCCATTTAGGGCTTTAAAGGTACATAAAGATACAGGGATAGTCTGGGAATCTGGATGTCCCTAACTCCATCTGCCTTAACCCCAAGAGTCCAACATTTTTGAGGGCAGGTGTTATTTCACCAGAGCTTTTGAAGTCGTGTGCCAGGTGGTTGTCTGAATTATTAGCCCCCTTGCTCACAGTGATGAACAAGACAGAATGACTGGAATGAACATAGGAAGTTGCCTTAAGCCAGATCAGACTGTTGTCCATCTAGCTGCATATTGCCTACACTGACCAGAAGCAACCCTCCAGACTTTCAGGCAGGGGTCTCTCCTGGCCCTACCTAGAAATATCAGGGAATTCAACCTGGGATCTTCTTCATGCAAAGCAGATGCTCTACCACTGAAGTATGGCCGTTTGATGAAGGAATGAAGTGGTTGTGGTCTCGATATCTAAAAGGGTGATAAGACAGACCCAAGGAATTTTAGACCAATCTCTTTGCTGTTAGTTGTGAGTAAAGTCACCCATAGCAAACTCACCCATAAGCCCAATATCAACACTCCGTACAGGGAGAATATCAAAACAAGCTCTTCAGTTTTCAAGGGGCAGGGAAAAGAGGTTCATATTCAGCTACAGACAGAAATTGCAAAGAGATAGTGTCAGTGATAGGGGCCATCCCCAAGAAGGCCCTCTCATGAGCTTCTGCCACTCAAATTTTGGAGAGTGGCAGAACCACCAAGAAGGCTTCTGTTGCTGATCTTAATGCCTAGAGTGGTCCATAGGCAAGGAAGCACTCTTTTAAGTATATGCACACACACAAAAATATTTTTACCATCTTATCTAGTACTTCTTATAGTCCAGTCTATCTGTGGAAGAGGCCAATTTTACTGCTGCAGTATAGTGTTGATGTTTTCCTGTTGTCTTTCTTGCAAGAGGGTTTCAGGGGGCTGTTCATCTTCTGAAAGGGACTTGAACAGATGCTAGGAAACAACCACTTATGATGACATTCTGAAGTCCAACATGTTCCACATTAAAAATAATCTCATTGATTCCCTCACTTGTCTTCCCTATCTCCTAGACTGTCCAGTCACAGTTATGTGCGCCTCAGTATTGGGGGTGCTGACAACTTGGTTAATTGCATGCAAGCATATGCACAGAAAATAGCTGATAAAATCTGGGTTATGCAAGGAAAAGAGAAACCAGAGTTATTTCATGCCACCTGGCAGGACTTCATTACATATGCATCCAGCAAGGTTTTACAAAAACACGCAACAATGGCAGTTATTAACATTTGGCAACTTTATGTAACATGAACTCTGGAACTTTGAACTTCGTTCTTTGAGGAGGACATGGTCCTTCCTGTATCTTGCACTGGTTCTATTGTTGCAGGGGTTTCCCCTCCTTTTTGTGTTTTACATTGCATTGCTTCGTTTTGTTTAGGATGAATACACTTGAATATTTTGTTTTTAAAAAGATGGACAGAGGACAGATGGACACAGGACATTTTTTAAAAAAAAAATTGGCCCAACACCATTTCAAAAGGAGGGCTATATTCTGTAAAGTAGAATATAGGGCATGGCTGCTCTATACATTTTTTTAAAAAATATTTTATTAAGGTGATTTTGGTAAAAAGATATAAAGTGACTCAGAAAAAAAATGAAAGAAAAGTGAGAGGGAGAAAAACAACAACAACAAAGATACACCTGAAAGTGAAAATATATAAAAGAAGCGATATACAATTTTCCCATACATTATTGTATAAATTGGTATGGTGCTATTGTCCTAGTGCTTATGTAAATGTTAATTACTACAATTTGTATAAGCTCATCCCAAATGTTATTTTATTTATCTGTACAAAGTTTGCACCTGTAAGCAGTCGGTTCATAAATAGCCAGTGATCTGATATCATCAATTGATTGATTGAAAGGTACCATATATTTTATTTTTTTCCAATTCCTCAATATCAATCTTTTGGCCCCATTAGGGCACAGAAAACCCATTTCCGTTGTCCCGTTGATAATGTCCATACTGCAGGTATATAGTTCAATAAAATATTCTCCGCTGAAAGATTAAACTTTTTCTGCACACTCGTAGTTACACAGTCCAGCACTTTCTTCCAAAACTTGTTAACTACAGAACACTGCGCAAACATGCGTTTCAGAGAGGCCTTGTCCTTGCCATAGTGCTGAGCTATCTTAGCTAACCCCCTTTTTATACAACCATAAAGGGGTCCAACAAACTCTAAATTTTATTTTCTCTTGTATTAGTCTTCATTTTAAACCTTAGATATTGAAGCTATACATGGAGACATTGTTGCCTGGCTGTGCCTTTGTATATAAACTCATTCCAAATATTATTTTATTTATCCATTTCTTCTGTTCCTTCCCTACCATTGCTGCCACCACACACACAAAGGGCTCTGATGGCATGAAGGTCTTGCCTTTCCTACGAATTCGTATGTTGACATGTTGACACCGGGCGGCAGCCTTTTAAGGCGCTGGCGACGAGACCGAAAGGAAGGCTCTGATTGGCTGGCAGTGAGTCACGTCCACAGTATGTGTTTCAGCTTCCTCCTAGACCTCAGAGGTTTGGCGGTATCGCTGTCAGCGACTCCATTGAGCTGAGGAACTCAAGCAGAATGAGCCGACGGCTTCAAGCCCTGCTGCTCTTTTCTTCCCCTAAAAGGGAAAAGGGAGCCAAAGAGCTGGAAACGTGATGAAAGCAAACATACAGGTAATGCGCCACAGGTAGATGGATTTTCAGCGACGGAGAGGAAACCCAACAAGGCCAAACATACAATCGCAGGTCAGCTTAGGGTGAGATCTTCCAGGCAAGTGTGACCTCACTGGAAGATTATCATAGGTCAACTCTACACCATCCATTTAAAGCACTTCGACAGCCATAGTGTCCCCCAAAAGAATCCCCCAAGCACATCATTTCCATGAAAAAGAAACTTCAGCAGAGCTGAAATATTAACTTAGAGGAAATGCACTTTTCCTGGGCTTTTCCCCCCATCCGGAACTCAGTTCCGGCCCCTCTCAGGTGGTCGCCATTGCCATTACAGTGGTACCTCGGGTTACATACGCTTCAGGTTACGGACTCTGCTAACCCAAAAATAGTACCTCAGGTTAAGAACTTTGCTTCAGAATGAGAACAGAAATTGTGCTTCAGTGGCATGGCAGCAGCCCCATTAGCTAAAGTGGTGCTTCAGGTTAAGAACAGTTTCAGGTTAAGAACGAATTAAGTTCTTAATCCGAGGTACCACTGTATAAGAGAACAAGGGAGACATTCATGGTGAGTTTCAGTATCTCTTTTTCTAGAAAAATAGCCCTGCACTTATCCAATATAAATGGGAACTGAGTCATAAATGGGATCTCTGATCTAAACAATTACAGCAGCGCCATGCCGCTTTAAAAATGCATGGCTTCTCCCAAAGAATTCTGGAAGCTTTTGTTGAGGGTGCTGGGAGTTGTTTAGAGACCCCTATTCCCCTCGCAGAGCTATAATTTCCAAAGTTCCTGGGGGAAAGGGATTGATTGTGAAACCACTCTGGAGACTGTAGCTTTGTGAGGGCACAAACTTGAAACCTAAGAGTAGCCCTTGGTGATGTCATGGGGGGGGTGAGGCCCAGAGAGTCTTTGCAATAATTTGCAGCCAGCTCTTGCTGGGTTGAAGCTCACAAGAAGCACACCCAGATTGAGCTGGGACACTTAGCCGCTTGAGGTGGGCGGCGAGAAACCCTGCCACCGCTGTTGCCCATTGTGGCAACACCCCTTCACACATTGCCCTATGTCCTCCTCCCCCATGGCTGTGCTAGGGTAAGGTTACCAGATTTTTTTCAAAGAATCCAGGACTTTTTTTTTTTTTTTGAAAATAAAATAAAATTATTTTTAAAAAGTTATTTAAAAATAATAATTAAGAAGTAATTTCCTCTCTTCTGTGGTCTCCTCTGTCGTGCGGCTTTCCTCTGGGCCCCAGCCTGCTCTCTTGGAGCGCTAGTTGCCATGGAGTAGACTCGGGTCGGGCCTGGGCTTGGCCACGTTTCCTTGCCCTCCTGGTGCTCTCCTATCTCTCCTCCTCAGCAGTGGTAGCAGTGCAGCAAAGTCGGGGCTCCTCTGTTTTTTCTCCTTCTTCTTTCTCTGTCTTCCTTCTCCTTCTCCTCTCCTCCTTCTCCCTGCATTGGCTCTGGGGTATTTCCTGGCCCTGGAGTGCCGCTGGGCAGTCGGCCGGGTGGCCGGGTGCTCTCACTCCTGGCTTGATTTGGGTCGCAAGGGGGTCAGCGGTTCCCCCAGTTGACGTGCCAGGCATCCCTGGTTCCCCCTTGGCAGTGGCAGCGGAAGTCTCAGCAGCCCGCAGCCAGCCTGGTAGCGCAGTTGGCTCCGGCTGGCTTCAGGAGCTGCTCACTGCCATGGCATCCACCATTTTGCCTCACCAGAAGTCCCCATATGATGTGTCTTATGCCGTTGAACCCATCACACAACATTCATTCCCTACTAATAAATCTGCAACACTCAAAATATAAATCCGGGGACATTAAATGAAATCTGGGGACATTCCAGGGATGGATTTTGTCCGGGGACAGATTTGTAAATCCGGGGACTGTCCCTGGGAAACATATGCTGTCATCTGGTAACCATATGCTAGGGTTGCCGTGCCAATGGGTAGCACACCTAGGGGAGAGGAGGCAGAGACGGAGGTGTGGGTGAATTTATTTATTTAATTTGTATACCACCCTTCATCCAAAGATACCAGGGCAGTTCACAACAGAGAAAAATAATACAAAATGAAAATACAAAATACATTTTAAAAATACCAAAACTATCCTGGCTCAGATTAAACCCAGACACAATGTCCTTCTAAAGCATTCCATTGCCAAGCACTTGGTATTTGTCACTCTGGTTGATTAATGATTTCCAGTCTTGTAGGTGGCACTGGAAGTATTATGTATCCTGCTGTTGGATTCTGCTGCAGCTGACTCTGCAACGGGTTATCAGATTCTCTTTCGTGCTGTGAAGGGATCTGAAACTGCTGCTAGACAGCACCCTCTTGAGGCAAGAGAATGAGCTAAGGAGGCCAGCAATTGCTCATTTCCTTGCATATTAGAGGCAACCACTGCTCAGATTAGGGCACCTACAAACTGTCAATATTTTTGGGGAGGGATTCAAGAGCATCTCAGGAAATACAGGTTTTCCTCCCCTTTGGCAACCTCCGACATTCAAGCCAAATCTTCTGGTTGAAGAAGACTAGTCTCAACTCTAGTCTGCAATACTTAATGAGTTGCTGTAACCAAAGTGGCCCAGCAGATGGTGCCAACAGACAGAGCTACAACTCCAAGAATGACCCAACGGTTGTTTTTAAATTTGCTGTGACAATTTTATTTCGCTTGTGGTCCAGGACTTCCAGGACCACAACAGGCCATACTTTTGCAAGTCGGAGTTGGGCACAGATGAGTGACAGCATCAGATTCTTCGATCCGCAAAGTACATGAGGATGATCCCACCAGGGATTCTGGAACTTGCACGCGCAATCTCATTCCCGATGGGAATAAGATGCTGAGCTGCAGCAGATGTCAGTGGGACATCGAGATGCAGGGAAGCTTCATGTACGTTGGAGGGATGGAGAAATGTTTGAGGCAGGCTGCACAGAGGACCTTTTCCCATTGAAAACCTGCTTGTGTCTTCAAATGTATTGTTATGAACATGGGGGGGGGGGAGAAACCTCCCCTAAACCAAAGAAATTAATGAATGTCGGATCTAGCGAGTATTTGGCGTATTGAGGGGGGAAGTACAGGGTGCAGAAGTACTCCTGAACTGTGCCAAAGGAAATTCCTGGGTTTAGCTTATGAAAACTATCCTGGCTTGGTTGGTTAAATGCAGGCCATTATGAAACAATGTCCAGGAAGCTACACATTAAAGAAGGTGCTCAGGTCTGTGCAAAATAGAGGTTGCTATTAAGTTGTGGGTTGACATAGCAGCCGGCACAGCGATTTCTTCAAGTAGCTCTTTATTTTGTAAGCTGGAATAGAACTGACTGCAAACAGCTCAGCCAGCCTGCTTTTATAGGCAGCCGGCTGTCAACATTGTAACGACCACAGCCCAGAGTTCCCGCCTAAAATAACTGCCGCGGACCTGAGTGAAAACTATCTACAGACCTGAGTGAAAACTATATACAGTATCCCCCTGTTGGCCCAGGGTGAAACTACACTACATAACACCCCTCCCCACCGAGATAAGGCGTTAGTTACAATCGTAATGGTTTGCTTATATACAGCACTACGCGTAATGGTTCAATTAGGCACAAAAGCATATCGGTTACATTTCCCATACTTAGACCAACAGTGATACATGTCCAACAACATAGTCCTTTAAATAAGTTGGGCGCTTGGAAACTCTGCCAGACCGCCGGGGACTGGTAGCCAAGTCCGGAGGGCCACACAGTTCTCGCTGAGGCTGTGGTGCGACCCTAGGTGGCGTTGGAACCAACTCCCCTGGATCCGCTGCTGTGGGTGGAGCCTCCGCAAGTGGAGTGGTCTGAGTCTGTTCTGAAGCGGCTTGGTTCGGCTCCACGCTGGCAGTTTGCGAGGGAGGTGTAGGTGGGGCCTCGCCATCTGTACGTGTCTCTTCTGGAGCCGCAAGCGCAGTTGGGGGCACCTCGGTAGTGTCCAAGTTCCCAACCCTGCGCCTAAGCTGGTCTATGTGCCGTCGCCACAAGCGTCCATCTTCGAGTGCCACCTGGTACGAGCGAGGTCCAGTGACTCCCACTACTGTGGCTGGCACCCAAGGAATGTCCCCCACATAGTTCCGGGCAAAGACCTGGTTTCCTGGGACAAATGACCGTGGCGCATTGGCACAGCCTGGGGGTTCAGCCACGGCAAAGTCCGGGTGTAGCCGGTCGAGCGGTGACCTGAGGCGGCGGCCCATAAGCAGTTCAGCAGGACTCCTCCCTGTGGCCGCATGAGGGGTGATGTGTTGCACGAACAAGTATTCGGCGACCCGCTCATGCCAGTCTCCCCGGTCCAGGCGCGCCAGTGCCTCTTTTGCCGAGCGCACCATTCTTTCCGCTTGCCCGTTGCTGGATGGATGAAAGGGTGCCGTTAGGGCATGGCGGATGCCCAGTCCCAAAAGATACCGCTCAAAGGTGCCTGACGTGAACTGCGGTCCGTTGTCAGAGACAAGGACATCAGGACACCCATGCGTTGCAAACAGGCCTCGCAGCACCCGGATGACAGCTTCGGTAGTGGTGGAGGGCATCAGGGCGACCTCCAGCCATTTGGAATAGGCGTCCACCACTACCATAAAGGTCCGGCCGTGAAAGGGGCCAGCCAGATCGATGTGCACCCTCGACCAGGGTGTCTTTGGCGTCTCCCAGGTGTGTCCCTTAGCTGCCGGTGGTGCAGGCCTCGACTCTTGGCACGCTTGACAGGCGGACACCCAGGCAGTGATGGCATCGTCCATATTAGGCCACCAGACGTAACACCGAGCCAATGCCTTCATTTTGACAATTCCCGGGTGGCCAACGTGCAGAGCCTCCAGGACGCGCTGACGGAGTCCCTGGGGAATCACGACGCGGTCTCCCCACAGCAGACAGCCGCGATGAGCTGAGAGTTCATGTTGTCTGGTTGCGAAGGGCTGGAACTCCGATGCAAAAGGCCCTTGTGGCCACCCCCTCCATACCCAGTTGAGCACCCGGCTGATGGTGCGATCCTGGGCAGACGCGGAGGCCACAGTGGTAGCTGATACAGGCGCTGCCGGAAGATCCTCAATCAGAAGGAGCGATGAAGCTGGAGCCGGGTCTTCCACAAATGCTGGAAGAGGGCAACGGCTGAGGGCGTCGGCATGGCCCATTGATTTCCCCGGGCGATGGATGAGCCGGTAGTGGTAGGCAGCCAGGAAAACAGTCCATCGCAGCATGCGTGGCGAGAGGACCGGTGGAGTTGGACGATCACTGGCGAGGAGGCCCAGGAGTGGCTTGTGGTCAGTGATGAGGTCAAAAGTCCTGCCATAAAGGTATTCATGGAACCTCTTCACTCCAGCCACAAGTGCCAATGCCTCCTTGTCGAGCTGGCTGTAATTCCGTTCCGTCGCAGATAGTGTCCTGGAAAAGTAGGCGAGCGGTGCTTCTCTTCCATCTGGAAAACGGTGACTAAGGACAGCACCGATGCCAAAAGGTGAGGCGTCGCAGGCAAGGACCAGCGGCCTGGATTCACTGTACTGTACCAGCACACTGTCTGAAGAAAGGAGAGCCTTGACCGCGTTGAAGGCCGCCGTCTCCCGATGACCCCAGGCCCAAGGCGTCTTAGTGCTAAGGAGTCGGTGAAGAGGCTCAGCCACTGTGGCTTTGTGGGGCAGGAACATGTTATAAAAGTTCAGCAGCCCCAGGAATGCCTGCAACTCCGTTTTGTTCTTTGGGGTGGGGGCCTGCTGGATAGCGCGGATCTTGGATGTGGTTGGGTGAAGGCCGGAGGCATCGATAAGATAGCCCAGGAACTCTACCTGTGGAACGGCGATCTGGCACTTCTCCCTCTTTACCTTGAGCCCGGCCTCTTGGAACCTGGTCAGCACGGCACGGAGGCGCTCGAACAGCTGCTGGTGTGAGTCTGCAGACACCAAGACGTCATCAAAATATGGTACCACGCCCGGAAGCCCTTGCAGGAGACGCTCCATAAGGCTTTGGAAGATGCCAGGAGCCACACTCACCCCAAACTGCAACCGGCGGCAACGGAATGCCCCCCGGTGGGTGACGATCGTCTGGGCTTCAGCAGTGGCATCATCAACTGGCAGTTGTTGATATGCTTGGGCAAGGTCCAGCTTAGCGAAGACCTTACCCTCACCCAGGGAATGCAGCAGGTGTTGGACAACAGGAACCGGATAAGCGTGCTGCTGAAGTGCCTTGTTGATCGTGCACTTGTAGTCAGCGCAGATTCTCACCGACCCATCTGGCTTGACAGGCGTGACGATGGGGGTTTCCCACTTGGCGTGGTCAACCGGCTCCAAAACTCCTTGGGCAATCAGTTTGTCCAGTTGTTCGTCCACCTTAGCCTTGAGAGCAAAGGGAACCCGGCGTGGCTTTAGCTTGATGGGGGCGACTTGTGGATCAAGGCTAAAGGAGATGGGCGTACCTGTATATTGCCCCAAGGTGCCGTCAAAAACCTCGGCAAAGTCTTTGACCAGACCCTCAGTCTCTGCGGTAGAGATGCAGTTGATGCCGGTGACTTCCAGGCCGAGGGCATCAAACCAGTCTAGCCCTAGGAGGCTTGGCCGCTGACCTTCGACCACCACCAACCGGAGCAGGCCCGAAAAATCCTTGAAGGCGATCCGGAACCGGCCAACGCCTACCACGGGAATGTCGTTTCCCTGGTAGTCTCTCAGGTGTACGCGGTGAGAGTTGAGTTGCCTCTTGGACACTCTGGGTACCAGTCTTTTGATGGTGCTCCATGACATGATGGACAGGGCAGACCCGGTGTCGATCTCCATGTCACATGGAGCTCCTTCAATGAGCACCGTGACGTTCAGCTTGCGTCGCGTAGGCGAGTCGGTTTGGCCAATCGTGGTTCCAGACGGGCAGCGGCAGTTGGTGAGAGCGAAACAACTTTCCTTGGCAGACTGGAGTGAAGACTTGGACTTGCGAGTCAATGAAGGGGGGGTGTCAGACGGAGCCGATCGGCAGACCTTAGCGATGTGGCCCCTTCTGGAACACTTCCTACAGATGGCGTCTCTGAATCGACACTTGGCACGGGAATGGTTGCCTCCGCAGCCGGCACATTCCGGTTGGCCCTTGGACTTCTGTTGGAACTTCCTGCGCTCCCGCTTTGTCTGGTGCACGTCATCGTCTTCACTGGAGGATGCCTCATCACTGCTGGCCTCTTCATGATGCACCAGAACTGGCTCCCTAGCAAGACGCGGGCTGCTGGACTTGCGGATCTCCTGGGCGGAGCGTTCAGCAGCTTCTGAGGCCACAGCCTCCTCAATGGCTTTCTGTAGCGTGAGGTCTGGCTTGGCTAGGAGACGCCGTTGCAGATGGATGTCCCGGACCCCGCAGACGATTCGATCCATCAGGGCATCGTCTAAGTCTCGGAACTCACAGTGCATTGCAGCCTGTCGCAGGGCGGTGGTGTAGTTGTTGATTGACTCCCCCTCTGCCTGGTTCCGGTGGTAGAACGCATGGCGGGCAGCAATCTTGGACGGCTTTGGTGCGTAGTGGTTGCGGAGCTTCTCTTGGATCGTGTCCCATGGTGTTGCCTGGACTGCTTCAGGCGCAACCAATGCTCGGGCCGTCTCAAACACCTCAGGCCCACAGAGGCTGAGGAATAGGCCCCGCTTCCGATCCTTTGATACTGCTGTCAGCTCGTTGGCTTGGAGGTAGCAGTCGAACCGAGCGAGGTAGGAGTCCCATGATTCAGAGGCTGGCGCAAACGGCAGTAGAGGCACAAGTGAAGCCATGATTCCGATGCCGGCGTGAAGGGCGATGGATGGAACACAGTGCTCTAGCCAGAACAGTCAGCTCTGAATTGGTTCTGCCCAGTGAGTTCGCTCAGTGATTTCGCTCTGTGATTCAGCTCAGTGATTCAGCTCAGTTCAGAGGCTGACTGCATCTGGCTGTGCTCTGATGTCCATCAATCCCATCCTCGTCGCCAGTATTAAGTTGTGGGTTGACATAGCAGCCGGCACAGCGATTTCTTCAAGTAGCTCTTTATTTTGTAAGCTGGAATAGAACTGACTGCAAACAGCTCAGCCAGCCTGCTTTTATAGGCAGCCGGCTGTCAACATTGTAACGACCACAGCCCAGAGTTCCCGCCTAAAATAACTGCCGCAGACCTGAGTGAAAACTATCTACAGACCTGAGTGAAAACTATATACAGTATCCCCCTGTTGGCCCAGGGTGAAACTACACTACATAACAGTTGCCAAGGTGATGGTGAGAGAGAGGGGGGGTGACAGGGAAAAGTGTCATTTTATGGGATGCTTGGGTTTGTTTGTGTTTTGCAAAAGATGTGCTGGGAAGGAGGAGAACAAAGCAGAACTGCATATGGTGCTGGCTGGAGGAGACTGCACTATGAGACTGGAATCCAAAGAAACTTTGAACCCAAGCTTGCTGAAGCTATGAAATCGACACTCATGGGGTATAATGTTCTGCACCCCCTCCATTGCAGATTTCCAAGTGTATATATGTGTCAACACATCATATTCCACAAGGCCAATGTTGATGCTGAAATCCAGCATCTCCTGAGTTCTGCGAGTGAGGCTTTCTCCCGATTGAAGTGCAGAGTGCTTGAGGACTGGGACATTTGCAGGGAAACCAAAATGCTTGTTTACAAAGCGATTGTACTACCAATCTACTACTACATGCTTGTGAAACATGGACCACTTATAAACACCATCTCCAACTCCTCGAAAGATTCCATCAACGGTGTCTCCAAAAATTTTTTACACTTCACTTAGGAAGACAGGCGAACTAATACCAGTATACCGGAAAAAGCAAAGATCACCAGTGTTGAAGCAATGATTGTTCAACATCAACTTCGTTGGACTGGTCATGTTGTGTGGATGCCTGATTATCGTCTCCCAAAGCATCTACTCTATTCCGAACTTAAAAATGGAAAGCGTAATGCTGGTGGTCAACAAAAGAGGTTTAAAGACTGTCTTAGGCAAGTTTTTAAAAATGTAGTATAAACACCAACAAGTGGGAAACGCTGGCCTGCAAGCGCTCCAATTGGAGAACAGCCTTTACCAAAGGTGTCATGGGCTTTGAAGACACTCAAACTCAGGATGAAAGGGAGAAATGTGCTAAGAGGAAGGCACGCTTGGCAAATCCACACCGTGATTAACTCCCGCCCGGAAACCAATGTCCTCACTGTGGAAGGACGTGTGGATCCAGAATTGGCCTCCACAGTCACTTACGGACTCATTGTTAAAATCGTGTTCATGGAAGACAATCTTACTCGGCTACGAGTGATTGCCAAAGAAGAAGATGATTTCTTAAAGACACTAGCCTCTGCTGTGGCTTGATCTTCTCAATGGAAACACAACCCTGGGGAGTGCCTGGAAGCCCTGGAATCTGGGACCTCTTGTGAAGACTGTGGTGGTGTTTAACAGCATGGTTCACATCCCTAGCACTCGTGTTGTTGAGATTGCATTACTCTGATGCACTGAGTGCTCTTGAATGTAATTTGCCATTGCCATTTGCATCCCAGAAAAAGAAACCACCAGCTCTTTGCAAGCCTGAAACACAAATATCCTGGGCAGCATCTCTGATCATATAACGCCCTCCCTCCCAAATTTTAAGGTGAAACTGAGGATGGAACTGCTTCGGTTTCATCCCCAAGAAGCAGGGTGATTACCAATCATCACACAGCTCCAGGATGCTCTGAGCTTCAGCAAAATATCTGCACGCCTCTCTCCCTGTTATCTTTCCAGAGAGAAGTCTGTGAATGCTGGAAGGAGGAACTGAAAGATAATTCAGTTTATCAGATTTGTCGGCTGTGCAGACTTGAAGTATGCTCAGAGCTCCCCCATGCGGAAAGCCATCAGCATTCATTTTGACCAAGGGAGGAAGTGATCTTCACACCCCCATTGGTGGGACTTGAAATAAACCCTAAAAGTTCACCATGTAAAGTATTAATATGGGTCTCTGGGTTGAGAAACAAGCATAAAGTATGAACTTATGATAAGTGGGACCTGCAACCTGTACGCGACCGAGCTTCCACCCTCCTCTTTTTCTCTTGCAGCCCCTAAATCTGTTCTGCCCCTCCAATCCACTGTAATAGATTTGGAGAAGGTGCAAAGTTCTATTGTGCAAATCCTTGTGCTTATGAGATGAGCGTGTTCGATGCCAAGGAAACTTTGCAGTGTTTCTGCAGATACCTGAAACCAGGAAACACCCCCTAAATCATTCTAGCAAATAAATGACCACAGAGAGGCTGCTAGTGATATGTTGGGACTTTAAAATTTATTCCAACGTGCTGTTTTTTTAAAAAATAGGCTCAGACTGAATAGACAATCTGAACTGTAGTAAAGGCAATATACGTGTAAAAACTTTTTTTTTCATTCACAGTACAGATGTCATTTACAATAAAGTTCACAAACATCAAATGCTGAGTATTTTTTTCTCTTTTTTTCCTTAACATTATGTTCTGTGCTTTTTACCTGCATTTTTTTTTTTTGCTTTGCACTCTTATAACCATACAGACATTGCAAGATGCAAGTGTAGAAACTGAATTTAAAATAAAATTACAGGCAAAACTACCAAATTACACTGTACTCTGAGTCTGTACATATTTACAGTACCTTTTTTGGAATGTATTGCCATTTTTTTTAAAGAACATATAGAAACTTTCTAAAGACTATTCCACTTACAGAATACATACACCTTTTAGAAAAAAAGGCAAATATTTATCTTACATGAGACCATGTATATTAAATTTGCGTACACATCATCAATATTATTAATATTTTACATTACATTTACTAAAGTGAGCATAAGTGCCATAATATCTCAATAATGAAAACTTGTTTTATGTCATCGTTAGGACCCAAATTTGGTATTTATTTAAAAACATTTTACCTTTTAAAATTCACAAATACTGTGCAATAACAGGAGGGCAAAAAATCCATAAGGAACGCAGACAATAAAAATCAAGTGTATGTTAGGGGTTGGGAATAAAAGTGAGGAACACATTGAGGGGGAGAGATTGTAGAAGGGCTAGATCACAATGCTTCATGCTTAGCTCATAAATGGTTTGTCGGTATCCAGAACATATTGCTTGAATGCTTTTTAAAAGCCAATTGCAATGACTTGGCATTGTATTTTTTTTTAATAAAAAAAATGATGGCCAAAGTTGGCAAAGCCAGACACAGAAAAACAAGAGGTTCTCGCTTATGAAGAATCACTGGGCTGCGTTCTGTGAGTGAGGGCATATCAGGGAAATGTAAAAGGTCGCTCTCAAGGTTAAAGAGTGCAGAGGCCAAATCAGTTGGGTCACTTTTCCTGGAATATATTGTGGTTCCTGCCACGGTCTCCTCCAGTAAAAAATTAAATAAAATCCATTTACAATAATCTGGGCAATTTCATCTCAAATGTAGTGGGGATTTCAATTCAGTTTCTGTTATTCTGTTATTTCTTACTTTAAAATAATACAGTTGTACCTTGGACCCTGAACGCCTTGGTACTCTCATACGTTTTGGCTTTCAAACGCCACAAACCCGGAAGTGAGTGTTCCGGTTTGCAAACGTTCTTCGGAACCCGAGCATCTGACAGGGCTTCCGATTGGCTGCAGGAGCTTCCTGCAGCCAATCAGAAGCTGTGCTTTGGTTTCCGAATGTTTTGGAAGTCGAACAGAGATCCGGAACAGATTCTGTTCAACTTCCAAGGTGCGACTGTAATATTATTATTATTTGAGGCTTTTCTTCAGCCAGAACTTGCCTAAACTCAGTTCTGACACCTCTCTAGGTAGGCACCATTGTCATTACAAGAGAACAAGGTGAGTTCTGGCACCTCTCTTTTTAGAAAGATAGCACTGATAATAATGTCAAAGTCTCGAGAGCCAATCACAGATATAAACAGCAAATGTGCTCTCTTTGGGAAAGTCCATTAACTCAGTGGGAAAGTATCTGCTTTGAATGCTGAAGGTCCCAAATTCAATCCTCAACATTTCTAGGTATGGCTGGGAGTTGTCCCCTACCTGGAACCCTGGAGAGCTAGGAAGACAGTACTGAGCTGGATGGACAGGTTTGACTCAGTATAAGGCAGCTTTCTATGTTCCTTGAGGTTTCTCATTTTTTGAAGACTATCTTCTTAAATATAAAGGGCGGGGGGAGGAGGGGATTCAGTCTAAAATAAAGTTAGATTGAGTCATAAATCTGTCAGAAAACGGCCCTTGGAATCACAGGTCAGCAGAAGCTACCATAGGTATTGCAACGTAGAATGGTTGATGGATGGAGTATTGGCCATCACAGAACTGAATGCGGCAGCCATGATTTAACCTTGGGAAAGTCCAAGCCAGGCATAGGCAAACTCGGCCCTCCAGATGTTTTGGGACTACAACTCCCATCACCCCTAGCTAACAGGACCGATGGTCGGGGGTTATGGGATTTGTAGTCTCAAAACATCTGGAGGGCAGAGTTTGCCTATGCCTGGTCCAAGCATTTATCAGAGCCTTGTGGATATCCTAGCCAAGGGATTCATTTGGCTTACATACAATGACTTAAACTGTACTGGCTTGTGGACTATTCAACAGATTTTAAATCCCTGGGATGTCCCATAGAGATGATTCAGAATTACCAGCAAACCATGGTTTTTCAAGATGTCTAAACCCATGCCATCCAACAAACAATGGTTTGCTAGTGGCTTCCACACTGAGATATGAAAGTACTGTTTGAGAGGGTGTTTATTTCTGAACCAACAAACCATAGCTTGGGCCTCTTGTCAAGAGTCTGCTTTTCGGGGGGGGGGGCGTAATGGCTATGAATTCTCAGGGAAAGTGAAGGAAAGACGGCAATTCCACAAACCATGGTTTTCCTCTACATCTGGACTAAGTCTCAGAGCAACCGTGTATGGTATTGCACTTTAAGTTGCAGTTAGAGCAAACCATGCTGTGATGTTATACCCAAGATGGCTCACTTTCTGAAGTCAATTACAGTTTAACCCAGACTGCTAGGTAGGTGACCAACTGTTTTGAGCTCTGGCCTGAAACTGACATTCCAAATGGCTTTCTGCTACTAATCCTATGCACGCTTACTTGGGAGAAAGTCCCAATGAGCACCGTGGAATTTACTTCTGAATAAACCTGCATAGGGTTACATAGTAAAAGAAGTAATTAATTACTGATTCTCAGAACACTGGGAAACCAGGAAGGTGCTTAAATATAGAGGAAAAGTCCTTCACAGATTATAAATCTAGGAATAAAGTGCTCCAAAAATAAAAAGCGATCAACTCTCACGGATGCCATCAACATTTCAAAATAATTTCCTTTGTCTCTTTGGGCTGAAAAGGGATAAAAATAGGAGAGATGCTCAAGTAACCAAAATATAGAGGTCTTGTCTCAGCCAGTAATAATAATAACTAAGAAGGTCTGACTTAGCCAAGGGATAACAGTACCCAGAATTTGCAAAAAAAATTAATAATAAAAATAGTTTTACAAGTGTTTTTCTTTTCTTTTCTTCTTTTTTAAGCTATGCAAAGCTAGATCAAAATAGAAAGCAATTGCAGAAGTAACCTATGGAAAGTGCAGCCCAATATTTCACATGCTTACTCTGAAGAAAATATCACTATGCTGGGTAAGATTTACTCCCAAGAAAGTGCATATAGGATTGCAGCTTTGGGAAGGGTGGTTTGCAAGGGTGAGGGGCGGAGGAGAGAGATTAAAATTTGATCTCTGAAAAATAAACCTTCCAACAACAGCAAAATAATGAATGGCAGGAAATGTCAGGTCTAGCAACATATTTGACACATGACTGCAGGCTTCTGTTATAGCACCACACCACGGGAACCACGCAGGGACTTTGTGATGGGCTCAGGACTTTACCTTCAGTGGGGCAAGTTAAGTGCTTGAGGTAAAGCACATTCTTAAGGCTTTGCTAGGTCTGCCTGGAGTGCTCAGCACCTTGCAGTTTGAGCCCTTAGTTTGTTTAGCATCTTGCCCTAAGGAGAGCCAGCTCCACCTGGCCAGCCAGTGCAATTAGACAGGCCACCAGGAAATGCCCCAGAGACATTCAGGAGACTTGCGATGGGTGGAAGGAGATTGTTGCATCCATTGGTTTGCTTGCATCACAAAGCTTCTTTGCCATGTGAGACCTCTGCCAACTGTGGCTTCAATTTATATGGAAATGCAAAAGCTACCCTGGCAAAAAAAGAAAGAGGTCAATTTCTGCATTCGCAACTGCCACCCATTGTGGCATGGTTTCTTCTATGTCCAGCAACACCACTGGAGAGAGTGGTTGTTACAGAAAGGGCAAAAGGTTGCTGCAGGCAGATACACCGGCATAAATACTCAGGATCTAGGCACTTTGCAGATCCCAACCAGAAAGTGAAAGGAAGAGTTCAAGTAGAGTCCTCTGCAGTGGATGTTGCCATCTAAAGCTACAGAGCTTTGCATGGTGTCTAGTCTGCCAGCCTATTCAAACAGCATTGGGGTCCTGGGCTGTCCTGTCCTTTCTACCCCAGATGCAAATACCCCCCTAGATGACACTATTTACATTTGCAGTGCTTGCCTCACAGAGGATTAAGAAAGGTTCGAGAGCAATAGGTAAACATACCCAGAAGGTTATTATTGTTATTAGCTCCGGGTTGTTTGCAGATGTCATCAGAACAGATCCTGTCCAATGCACCCAAAGCAGAGTTCAATCCAAAGGCTGAAAACTGAGCACCAGGTTGCATTTGATCTAGCCTCAAAACAAAACCAGAGCGTGAATGGATAATTGAAGAGCAAATGCCCAGGGGAGGCTCAATACCGAAAACCATTTGGTCCTAAAAGAGCTGCATGACTAGCTGGTTAAGGGGGGGAGGAGAAAGGAAGGAGGGGATGAGGGGGAAATCAACCACCTGGAATTCAAAGTCATGGCAGAGACAAGGTGCAGCTTTTCGACAATGACCACCGACGTTCTGGTCCAGGCTTTGCTCATTCCATTAAGTTGATGGGTGCCATTCTGAATCTTTTGAAGGTATCATGACCATGATACCAATTTCCATTGGAGCCAGACTTTAACTCAGTGATTGATGTTCATCCCCATGACCTGTTGACAAAGGGGATTGTATTGGACCTTCAATGAAGTCTCGGGTTAGGTACCGGATGCCAGTGCAGACTCTATAAGCAAGATCTTTCCGGCCCTTAGCACTGAAAGAGGTATTGGAAGCAGAAGTAAACCCAGGGGAAAACAAAACAGAACACTGTCCGCTGTGAATGGAGTTTTCCAGGGAAATCCCAGCGTCAGTTTGGTCACCTTCACATCATGTCAGTCACAACATCATTTTGACCAAAGAAAATCAAAAGAGCTCCACCAAAACTATTCAACACAACACAAAAATGAAATGATACATCGCAGAAGATTATTCAACTCAAAGCCCCATCCATTCCACGTTATTCAGCTATGCCTTGGCAACAGTTCATGGCTTTCCATGCCTGCTTAAAATAAAAATATTGTTCAGGACATTGTTGTGTGGAGCATGCGCATAATAAATGGGAACATCTCAGAAAGGACTGGCCCATTGGTTAAATATTTGTGGAACTGATTCATTTTGCCTAGTTAATTTCAAAAACTGTGAGTACAGACTCGACCCAGAGCAAGACGTTCTCCAAATAAGCAAGCTTGCTCTCAATTAGAGTAAACGTCTGCTATTAAATGCAGTGTGTATATATTAAAAGACCTGTATGGCTCTGGCCCTGATCTTTCTATAGGTGACACCAGGTTGGTTAGCCATTGGAGCCACTGTATTCTTCTCTGCCCCTTTGCTAAAACACCATTCATTGCAACCTATTGATCTGAAATGCAAACAGCTCAATGGAAATTCACTGGGACCTTTGCATAAAGTAGACTAACATTTGCAGTTATTCCATTAAATGGGGAGGGGGGAAGATAACAGTATGCAAAAAAAAGAAAACAAAACAAAAGCCCTTAATTACTTCTTTGTGGACTCTATGCAGTTGAATACATGGCTGATTTGATAGACATAGGGCACATCTAGGACCAGTAGCAGAACTGGGAATGCAGATATGGTTCAGGGTGGTAACGAGGCAAGAATGAACTCAGCCTTGATTTCTGGGCTGGGTGGGAAATCTGTGGCGCTCCAAATGTTGCTGGACTCCAACTCCCATCACTCCTGACCATTAGCCATGCTGGCTGGGGCTGATGGGAGTTGTAGTCCAGATCAGTAAGCAACTTATTTCTATTTTACTCTTAGAATGTCCAAATGTGTGATAAGAGAAGGTGTTTCCTCCCTCCCAAAACATTCATTTGGGGGGGGGGAGAGAGAAATTAAAAGCAAAAACAAAAGATCTCCAACTAGAGAGCAGATTTCCAAAGGGCAGGATCCACAGGGATGACAGCCAAGCCCCTACCATCTAGCGGCTGGCAAAAGGCACCCCTTGGAGATTGTGCGTATCAGTCAAAGCAGCAGCCAGGTCACAGAATGTCAGTATTAAAGCAAGAATGGTGGTCAGAAAGCAAAGATCTACCATTCCCAGAACATTATTTTTTTATTTTTACATTCAATATATTCCTATTTTCTTGCAATTTCTCTTTTTTATTTCCCTTTGTGGGGCAGGGTAGAGGGACCTTTTCCTTATGTGCGTGTCCCTTTAAAAAAAAAAGTGCTTGGGCGGGTAATTTGTACGGGGGGGGGGGGGAGGCACATTCTGAGATTCTTTCTTTGTTTTGGAGAGATTACCTTTTATCACCATCAGGGCCTCCCCATAGAAAACAAGTGCTAGTTTCAGTTACAATCGGAGGGTAAACATTCCTCTCTTCTTCTTCTTCTTCTTCTTCTTCTTCTTCTTCTTCTTCTTCTTCTTCTTCTTCTTCTTCTTCTTCCAAATTAAAGCAGTCACATCTGTCTTTAAAGCACATTTAGAGGCAACCAGAGTAATGCAAATAATAAAAGGAATAATTATAAAACACTTTGCCACATGTTAAATAAAGCAAGTAATAAATAAGGGGTGCGGTCGTTGTGGGGTGGGGGCAGGTTGTACCTGTCTGTACATGAGAGAGGTGGTGGTTGTCCCCCTCCCCTAAAAAAAATAAATTCAGCCAATCTCTTTGAAGAGGTGTTTGTTTTCCTTTAAAAAGAAAAAGAAAAAGCTTTTCAGTGCATCCATTGGAAATTCTTCTCAACTCTTTCCACATGTCTGCATGTGGTTGAGACAAGACCTCATCGTGGGGAATGGAGACACGCTCTAAGAATAAGCCCCTTTCTGATAAAAGAAAGCAATAACAATAAAACAATAACAATAAATTCATAGCTTCAATTTGTCGGTGCATTTCAAGCAACAACCAAAACACACGCACGCACACACACGCAAATGAAAGTCTAGAAAAAGGCACACAATTACGATGGAAATAATAGCAGACTGAAACAGAGAGAGAGAGAGAGAGAGAGAGAGAGAGAGAGAGAGAGAACCAGCAACAGTCTCCGTGGGTTTGGTCGTATGCTAGAGCATTGGGTCTTTTCGTTCCTTTTCCTTTAGCAATGATTATTCGAAAACCAATCGCACTGACAAAGCTTTGTTGATCTTATGGGGAAGCCGGGGTCAAAAGCTGGGAGGGAGGGCTCAAGCACTTCCTGTATTGTGATCCACTTGCCTTTGCAGTAGGCTGAAGCTGACTTGCTCCAAGGGAGGGCTCCTCCTCCTCTGTACCCCTGTGGTGGGGGGAGCTGGCTCTCCAGAGAGGTTCCTTCTCCTGGTGGGAGGCTGGGAGGAGGAGTGGCTCGAGGACAAGGGCTCCAGCAGGCAGCCAGCGCTGCTGCTCCTGTCCAGTGTCTGGGAGGGGAAGTCCGAGATCAAAGTGCAGGGGGGTTCCAAGGAGGCGTTTGAGCTGCTACGTGGTTTCTTCCCCTTCTCCCACCGGACGCCTTCCCCACTGGCCGAAGGCTCATCCTCCGGGCAGGAACCGTCTCGGCTGGGCGTACGGCTTCCCCACTCTGGGCCGCTGGGTTCGGTGCTGGCTGTCACCCTGTGTTCCTCCTTCTGCTGGCGCTCGCTAGTCCTTATTGTCCCTTCCAAGCAGCTGCTGCTATGAAGCGGTGGGGTTGCAGATGAGGAGCGAGCTTCTCGGATGCCTTGCGCCACCTTGCCGGGATCGTTCGCTCGGCTCGATTCAGAGGTGTCACCGCTGGGGGAGAAGTAGCTGGCGTGCAGCGACATCACTGATCCGTGCCCCAAGCCGGGATGGCCGCTGGGCCTTGCCTGGACCATCTGGATGCCCCCGATTGGGATCATGGGGAAGGGGCTCCGGGGTAGCTGCTGGGAGTGCAATGGGAGGTGGCTAAAGATGTAGTCTTCCACCCGGCTCGGGACATGGGCGTGCGTGTCGTGGGGCGATTGCAAAGGCCTGACGCAGTGATGCTGAGTGACGCCCGGTGAACTCGCTGGGCTCCTGGATTCTGTCTTCTGTAATGACAGGAGGTATATATTGTGGGATGTGAAACACAAGAGCAGTCAAGTACAACATTCCTAGAGTGAACATGTTTACACATGGGGAGGAATGTTTGTCCAGCCAGCAGGTAAACTTCCTGTTGCCTTCTGAACTGGGACAGACTTCCTCTGCATGTGACTAGAGGTGGGTGTGGCCTCACCTGTGCTGGTAATGACAAAAGCACAGGGCAGGGCAGCCATCTCTCTCTCTATGACTACATGCATCAAAGAAGCAACATCTGCTTAGCCAAAGATGCTCTCTTGGCTTCCTGCCAAGAGAGGACAAAGAGACTGTCTCCTTATGAGATAGTTTCCAGGTGTATGTTACTTTTCTAAGCTAAGTCTGCCTACTGGGATCTGTTTGTGAACAGAATGTGAGTAAACTCTTTTTTATACTTTTATAGAAGACTGTGTCGTGTCTTATCTTTTATGAGGGAATAAGGGGAAAATACCAGAACAGTTATTATAGAGGCTTTACCGAGCCTGAGCAAACGCATCCGCTGTAAGTTTAAAAAGGGGAATGTTACTCTGCTAAATTGTGAACTTGTTAACACAAGTTGGAAAGGATATAATCAAACAATATATCCTCTCCTGCATCCCTAAACATTCCCACACATATTAGGAACCAGGGAATCTGCATTATACGGAGTCCAAATACTGGTCTATGATGATGATGATATGTTATTTATATGCTGTCCATCTGACTGCATTGCCCCAGTCACTCTGGGTGGCTTCCAACAAATTAAACACATTAAGCATGGTAAAACATCCGATATCAAAAACTGCCCTATACAGGGCTGCCTTCAGATGTCTTCTTAAAGTCAGATAGTAGTTTATTTCCCTGACATCTGATAGGAGGGCGCCACTACAGGGCGGGTGCCACTACCGAGAAGGCCCTCTGCCTGGTTCCCTTCACTTCTTGCAGTGAGAGAACCCCCAGAAGGCCCTCAGAGCTGGACCTCAGTGTCTGGGCTGAACGGTGCCCTCTGGCCTTACATTTCCCTATTCCTGATCTACAGTGAGTGGCAACAGCCCTCCAGGGTCTGAGAGAGGGAACACACTCAGCTCTATCCAGAAATGTGGGGCATTCAACCTGGGCTGCCTGCCTGCAGAACAGATGCTTCACCACTGAGCTATGGCTCAGGTTATGGGGCTGGTGCATATAGAGAAATGAGTGCACTGATGTGGACATATAAACTGACTTTTTAATTTAATGATGGGGGGGCGGTGAATAAGGGAGGACAAAGATAAAGGACCTCTGCTCTCCATTACATTTGGCTATCCTTCCCTCCCTGCCTTCTTATTTTTAAATACACTGTCGCCTTCCAAAACACACACACTAAACAGTGGTGATCTCACAGCTGTAACTCTCCTTAGCGCTACCTCTACCTCTCTTTTAAATCAGAACCAGTGAGGGCAGTGAAGGTCCTGTGTGAGTGTCTGGAGGCGATTGGAGGATGGATGGCGGCTAACAGATTGAGTTGAATCCTGACAAGACAGAAGTACTGTTTTTGGGGGACAGGAGGTGGGCAGGTGTGGAGGATTCCCTGGTCCTGAATGGGGTAACTGTGCCCCTGAAGGACCAGGTGCGCAGCCTGGGAGTCATTTTGGTACTCACAGCTGTCCATGGAGGCACAGGTCAAATTTGTATCGAGGGCAGCTGTTTACCAGCTCCATCTGGTACGTAGGCTGAGACCCTATCTGCCTGCAGACTGTCTCGCCAGAGTGGTGCATGCTCTGGTTATCTCCCGCTTGGACTACTGCAATGCGCTCTACGTGGGGCTACCTTTGAAGGTGACCCGGAAACTACAACTAATCCAGAATGCGGCAGCTAGACTGGTGACTGGGAGCGGCCGCCGAGACCATATAACACCGGTCTTGAAAGACCTACATTGGCTCCCAGTATGTTTCCGAGCACAATTCAAAGTGTTGGTGCTGACCTTTAAAACCCTAAACAGCCTCGGTCCAGTATATCTGAAGGAGCGTCTCCTCCCCCATCGTTCTGTCCGGACACTGAGGTCCAGCTCCGAGGGCCTTCTGGAGGTTCCCTCATTGCGAGAGGCCAAGTTACGGGGAACCAGGCAGAGGGCCTTCTCGGTAGTGGCGCCTGCCCTGTGGAACGCCCTCCCATCAGATGTCAAAGCAATAATCATCTACCTGACATTCAGAAGACATCTGAAGGCAGCCCTGTTCAGGGAAGTTTTTAATATGTGACATTTTAGTGTATCTTTCATCTTTGTTGGAAGCCGCCCAGAGTGGCTGGGGAAACCCAGCCAGATGGGCAGGGTACAAATAAAAAATTATTATTATTATTATAGATTTGTGGGTTCAGACTCACTGCTTGGAAGACCGACAGTGAAGAACTTACCAGTTTAGGTTCTTCATACAGTTCTGTATTCTTGCCGAGGGACCTGTGAGGTAGAGGCACTGAAGACGAGATCCCATGCAGAGTTTTACCCAGGCTTTGAACTTTTTCATCTGCTGCCGACTGGCCATGAGAAGGCAAGTCCTCTCTTCCTGGGGACGGGTACCTCGAAGGCGGCTCTGAATAGCTCTGGGACAACATCTTCTTCAGGGATAAGTATCTGGCTGTAGAGACATCCCTGTTTGGAGACAAATGTCTCACAGGAGACATGCCTCTCTCTGGTGGGAGGTACATTCGCGACGACAGCTCTCTTTTCGGAGATATGTACCTGCTGGGCGAGAGCTCAAGTCTCGGTGACAGACTGCGGAGGGGAAACGCCTCTCTCCTCGGAGACATTCGGTGACCAGAGGACCTCCCCCTCGCTGGAGAGAAGCTCCTCAGAGAAGGTGTTTCTCCAGCTGTCGAAAACCTTTTCGGAGACATTTCGTTTTTGGATAACAGGTGCTTCCTAGCCAACATGGAACGGTTGTTGTTGCCACCACTGCCAAAGCCAGAGTCCTTGCTTGGAGACCCCTTCCTTCTCAGAGAGGTGTCTTTGGAGATTGACAAGTCCATCGCTAAGAGCATCTGTGGCCTTGTAATGGGTTCCTTCTCAGCAGAAGAAGCCACGGGTCCACTGGAGGTCAAAACCGGCCGGTGGAGTCTCAAGAAGCTGTGGCAGACGGCAACTTCAGTGCTGTCAGCCGACCATTTTGTTTCTGGCCCCGAGGAGGTGGTCTGGTGACGCCGAACAGCACGCTTGCTAGTGGAGACAACATCTTCCAAGATGGACAATGCTGTCCTGGTGCCTTTCTCCTGGGCGGAGTGAGAACCTCTTGGAGAATGTCCTGGGAGGGAGATGTTCTTCATTTCTGAAAGCTTCACTGGTGGCTCCTCTTGGCTTTCCTCCTCCTCTTCCTCTTCCTCCTCCTCTTCCTCGTCGTCATTGTCATCGTCAGACTCTCCCAAGTCTGAAAACTGGTGTTCTTCAAGTGGCTCAGATCCCTCCTGCCCTTCTGAATCTTGGAAGAGATCTTCACTGGTTCCTAAGGGGAATTGGGGGGGGGGGATACTGCATTAGATCACACAGAATATAGCAAAATCACCCATCTGAAAAAAAATCTTGCATAAGTTCAAAAGTCCTCAAGATCGCTTCTTTGCCATTTGGTCAAATTTTGTTTTATAAAAGGCACCACAGTTGTATGAGAGTGTTTGGATTGAGCATAGAAACTGCTCTTTTATAGTGTGGCAACACCTAGACTTTGGAACTCCCTGCTTATTGATATCAGGCAGGTACCTTCAACTGAGCCTTTCCAGCATCCGCTAAAAACACTTTTATTTAGATAAGCCTATCTGGATATCTCGAATGCTGATGTGCATTTTAATCTGTTTTTAGTTTATTGCAGAGGATTACAATGGTACCTCGGGTTAAGTACTTAATTAATTCCGGAGGTCCGTTCTTAACCTGAAATTGTTCTTAACCTGAAGCACCACTAATGGGGCTACTGCTGCCGCGGCGCAGCCAGAGCATGATTTCTGTTCTCATCCTGAAGAAAAGTTCTTAACCTGAAGCAATATTTCTGGGTTAGCAGAGTCTGTAACCTGAAGCATATGTAACCCGAGGTACCACTGTATTGGCAATCCTCACAGAACTCTAGCCCAATGGTTGCCATTAATTTGATTTGAACTGATTGTAGAATGAACTGATTTTAGAATGTTGTGTTATTTTACTGTTGTTAGCCGCTCTGAGCCCGGCTTCAGCTGGGGAGGGCAGGATATAAATAAAAATTATTATTATTATTATTATTATTATTATTATTATTATTATTATTATTATTATTATTACTTTTTAATTATTTTTGTAAACTGCTTTGCATTTTTATTTTTATTTTTACAATCAAGTAGTGTAAAAATTTTAGGAAATAAAAAAAACCCTAAATAACAGAATGCCTTGGGAGGCAGTGGGCTCTCCTTCCCTGGAAGCGTTTAAACAGAGGCTGGACGGCAATCCATCAAAATGATTCAGCATTCTGGTTTGGCAGAGGGAAAAGAGAAACATGCTAGGAAGTCTTTCAGTGTGAGCCACTTGGAAACAAAAGAGAATGGCACTGGAACCCCACTGAGTTCTAAGCCGCTTGCATTCATAAAAATTAAAATAAAAAAGCGTAGTGCAGGAAAACTTCTCAGTGGATTCCCCCACCCACCCCATATTATGTTGTTATTCATTCGTTTTTCACTGACTGTCATGGATGCTTATTCATCTGGGTGACAGATGGATGATTTATGCTCCCATCATCATTACTCCGGGTGTTACTCTTCCACAGAGAGGCACTATTAGAATAACATTGAGCAAAGCTGCTGGGTGGGAATGGTTTCAGCTTTATCAGATAGAAGACGCTACAAGATGGGAGACAAGGGGGATATAAAATGGCCTTTTATGTACTACAAGAAACAGATTAAATGGACCAACATCTCATTTAAGAGTCTATAAACAAGCTTCCCATTGCAATTTCTTCAGCAGGCAGCAAAATACAGGAAGCAGTGGTGCGATTTCCCCGGGTTGATTGGACAGCCTCGTTAGGCGCACTGTTGCGTTAGGGATGCAGGAGACATTTATGCAGGGCACATTTGAAAGTGAACTGAGGTCACACCTTCACCATACATTTAAAGCCCTCTTTTGCCACCTTAACAGTCATGGAGAATCCTGGGAAACGTAGTTTGCAGAAGGTGCTGGCCTCACAGACTTACCACTCAGCACCCTTAGCAAACTACAGTTCCCATGACTCTCCATGGTTGCAACAGTTGTATTAGAGGGCTTAAAATGTACAGCATGAATGTGTCCTGACTTAATTTTTACCTCCTGGGTGACTTACACAGATCAGAATGTAGTTATTCTTTGGGTTTCACATCTGCCTAAATTTTGCAATATAGGTACCGGCTTAAAAACATATGAAAGGGCATTTAAAGATTGCATGTTTTAGGATAAAACACACTTAGAAATATATTCTTTATGATAAATTACATATTTGAGGGTCACACCCTTTAAGACCTAAGTTCAATAGACTTCCTTTAAAGTCATATCGAATGCAAATTTTCACATTACGAAAAGTAAGAGATTAGTGCAAAAAGGGATGCTCTGAATGAAGACAGGCAAAACTGGCATGAAGGGGAAATAGATCAATCTAGCCAGCTCTGTCCTTTTCTCCCCCATTTTTAAACTCCTTCTTCGTGGGCAGGCTCGTTCGGTACAAGCACGAGTGCCTTTCAGCCAAAAGTGGAAATGAGTTGAGTGTGCGAGTGAGTTGTAATTCTAAAATTACATGTCTTGTTGCATAAAGCGGCAAAGCCCAGACAGCTAAACACATTCCAGTGGACAGGGGGTGCAGCCAACATCAACAGACCAGGGAGGATTCCATTCTGAATACCAGCGGATTCCTGCCACAGAGTTGAGATCAGCTCTCACGGTGGAGCTCTGCAGGTGCCTGCAGACTAAGAACGTCCCCTGGACAGGCTCTTTGGAAATAGGAAATGGGAGACCTCAGGCTGCTGCTTAGGGTTCACTCCAGCCACACCGCCCTTTTGAGTACACAAGTCAGAATTGTGGTGGGGGCTCTGCAAAGTATTGATCCCTGCCTTGTTTTAAAGAAAGCAGATGCCCTCATGCTCCCCTGAGCATGCTCCCCCCCCCTTCGCAAGCAGAGCAAATGCCCTGTTGGCTCGAAGCCTCGAATAATTGCTGAGGTGGTGACACACTGCGCCACCATTAGCCGAGCGGGGATGTGGGAAACGATGGGAAGGACCAAGTCCTTGAGAGCAAGACCCACAAAATCTCTCCTGTGTCAGCAGGGCCAGATTTAGGTTTGACAAGGCCCTAAGCTACTGAAGGTAATGGGGCTCTTTATATGTCCAGCTGTCCTTTGTCAACAACAAATTGGCACTGGTTTTTTTTGTGTTGAATATATGCTAAATGGTAATTTCTGGACCTAATAGGTATCTAAAGCCATTTGCATATGCAGAATGTAGGCACCCTATATATAGAAAGGAGCAAATCAGTGATATTTTAGGGAGCAGGCTAGCAGGCGGGGCCCATTACTTACACCACAGGAGCCTACACAACACAAAACACTGTTGCTGTATGTAGGCTTTATTTTATTTGTTTTTTATCTTATCTTGATATGCCTTGATATGTAAATCTGGCACTGTGTGTCGACGTCTGCATCCTACGGCTCTCCACCGCATGGAGCAGCATTTGCGGGTTTTCAACGCATCGCTAACATGCCTGGGACCAGCAAGAAATGAGGACCAAACCACAGCTGAAATCCATCTGTTGTGGATGCTTTAGTTTAGATTCCTGCATTGCTGGGGGGGGGGGGTCGGGCAAGATCGTCCTTGGGGTCCCTTCCAACTCTACAGTTTCTAAGATTCTGTAAAATGGGGATGTGGCCGCTTAGCCTGTGCGCCAACCCCGGCAGGTTTGCCGTTCAGTCTCAGAAAGAAGTCAGGCTAAGAGCAGCGAAGACTTTTCAAGGGGCTCTCAAAGCTAATCAGTTATTCTGAGTAAGTTAGCAGGCTCCGCAACTCCTCCAGCAATCTGACACTGGAGCAGATGTCCGCTGGCTGACACCAGCATGAATGCATCTCCCTTGTGACTGACACAATACTGGACTCAATCCTCCCCCCCCCCCGTTTTTTTTCTTTTGCACGTTCTTTCTTCCCCAGGGTAAAACTCTGGCAAAGCACCATCTATTCTGAATGTGGAACGTTTTCCTTTTTTCATGATGTAAAGCAGCAAGAGAGAGAGAGAGAAGGGGTAGAGGAAAGCCTGGATTTCAAAGAAGGAAAGCTGCACCGTGGCAAGCAAGCGAAAATCACAGTGTCTGCTGTCTTAAGGCTGTAAGTTCATAAAGGCACAGGACATATTCTGATGGTTCAGGCCAAAGGCCCAGTTCCAGTTAAGCATCTCACAGCCAGACAGATGCCCCAGTGAAATCCACAAGCAGAGCAGACAGTAGCCCTCCCTCCCCACCTCAATGTTTTAGGATGAGTCTAGACAATGCCCCCCGCTGTGCGTTAAACCACAAAGCCTAGGGCTTGCCGATCAGAAGGTCGGCGGTACGAATCCCCGCGACGGGGTGAGCTCCCATTGCTTGGTCCCTGCTCCTGCCAACCTAGCAGTTCGAAAGCACGTCAAAGTGCAAGTAGATAAATAGGTACCACTGTGGTGGGAAGGTAAACAGCGTTTCCGTGCCCTGCTCTGGTTCGCCAGAAGCAGCTTAGTCCTGCTAGCCACATGACCCGGAAGCTGTACGCCGGCTCTCTCAGCCAGTAAAGTGAGATGAGTGCCGCAACCCCAGAGTCGGCCACGACTGGACCTAATGGTCAGGGGTCCCTTTACGTTTAGACAATGCCCCCAACATGGGAACTGGTGGTGGTTTCTTCAGTGGCGTAGCAAGGTCAGGTGGTGCCCAGTGTGGAAAATTTCTTGTCACACACCAGCATTGAAATCTAGTTGTCATTGCTGGGAGTTGTTGAGCTTTTTTAAGGGGAGAGGTGGCCAAAATTGTTGAGCTTCTTCTGGGATTCCAGGGTTTGAGTCCACATTTGAGGGAGCTTCTGCTTCTCTCCTTCCCACCCGCCTCCGCTCGTTTGCTTGCATGACTCCTTCCCATCCTCTCCCTGCCTGCATGCCTCCTCCAGCAGCCTGGGAGTGAGAGCTGTCAAAACGCTGCAGCTCCCCACCTGCCCCCAACGAGTCATGGGCGGGTGGTGTGCCAAAGGTCACCCCCTCGGAGATGACATTCGGGGCACTCCACCCCCACATCACCCACCTTGCTCCACCCCTGGGTTTCTTTTGTGAACGTAAGAGCATAAGAACATTCAGCATAGCGACTTTTGAGCTCAGGTGTCATAAGGACATAAAAAGACCCTGCTGAATCAGGCCAATGGCCCACCTACTCCAGCATCCTGTTCTCACAACGGCCTACTAGAAACTCGCAAGCGGGGTTCAAGCACCAGAGCACTCTCCCCTCCTGTGGTCTCCAGCAACTGGTATTCAGAAGCACGACTGCCCCCAGATGTGGAGGAAGAGACCAGCCACTGTGGCTATTAGCCATGGATAACTTTCTTCCCCATGAACACCAGCCACCGGGGAGCAGGGGATCAAATCCAGAATGGGACTGCTCATGGGCACAGCCAGGATTTATTGGGGGGGGGGCAGAACCTCAGTTAGTTAAGTATTTTTACTGATTTACTTCATTTGGGTGATAGCTGCCTCCCGCCTCCCTTGGCTATGCCCATGGGACTGCTACAATGCACAGGGAGGTCTGTTTAACCCTTTCCCTCCTGCAGCAGTCCCAATGAGCCCCTCAGCTGCTTTTTGCATAAGAAAGCTCCAATAGCATGTGATAAAAACAGTAGCTTCTGGCGAAGTGGCGAGGTATTCTTTGCAGCTGCACTGCAGTGAGGAAATGCCCCCTCCCCATCTCGTGTGCCACAGTCCTAATCCTGTTACCACCATCACCACCGCAGCTGCTATTTAGCAGCAATGCAGAAACATCAACCAGCAACAATATCTATTTCGTATGATGCCGTTTGGCCCAAAGTGATACCATCTACCTGGCAGGGCGGTGAAAAGGGAGATCCCCAGGCTGCTTTCTGTGGAATGCTGGAAGCAGACAGATTTTATAGTGCAAATGCCACCTAGTTGGCGGACTACATGGCCCCATAGCTAGGTTAGTTGGGTCACTAGTGGGAGGCCATGCCCTCTGCCGCTCTGTGCTCAGTTCAGCTGCACAGGACAGTCATCAGGATAATGACTCTCCGAAGCTTATTTGTGGTACTTAGTGCAGGATGCCACACTGAGCACAGCCTCCCTCAAAAATCCAGCTCTCCTAAACTCCACACTCATCGGCACTGCCCAGTGTCGCAAGTACCGGGGAGTAGGCAGGGAAATAACAGCCACTTCAGAATGGAAAAAAAGTCTTTTCTGTGTTCAAATCCCTGCTCACTCCTGAAGTGCATTAGGTGACCTTGAGCCAGTCACAGTCTCTCAGCCGAACCTACTTCACAGGTTGTTCTGAGGACAACATGGAGAGGAAGAGGGTGGTGTATGCTTTTTGGAGGAAAAGCGAGGTGTAAGAGCAATGAAATGAATAAATAAATGACAGCACTCCCAAGTATGAAACTTCACTCCACCTCCATTTTAAAGTTAGACTGGCATCATCTTTCTTAGTTTTCATTGGACCATTAAAACTTGATTTGCTCTCTATGACCTTTGAATGATTTTAAATGTAAATCAATTCTGTTCCATCTGTTTGTCTGTGCCCCCGCCCCCATCTGTTGGTCATGAAATTGTTTTTCTCATGCGGTTCTCTCTCTCTCTCTCTCTCTCTCTCTCTGTGTGTGTGTGTGTGTGCAATGAGTACTATAGTTTTACATCTCATAAAATATATTGGATAGATATATGTCTTAGATATTGCAATGGATAAAAGTTATTGGTGGGTTTTAATCCAATTTTGAGTAGTTCCACATTTTTTTGCTATACTGTTGTATGACTGATGATGGCTTTTGGCTAAGCAATAAAGATTTGGATTCAATGTTGGTTTTTAGGTTAAAGGTTTTTAAATTGTTACGTCACCTTGGGGTCCTTTGGGGGCTGAAAGACGACTCGTAAATAAATTTTATAACGGGAACATTTATGTGTAACTTGGTCCTCTTGCTTGACTTCTTAATTTTATACCAGATTTCATCCCCAGAAAGTAACATGAGGTAGTAATAAATGCTCTAGTGGATGCTAGACTGGTTTACGCTGATCACTGGAAATGTAAGACGATACCTTTGAAACACGTACGGCTGGGAAAATCGTAGGATACTCTTTTATTGGTTAAATGGATGGCATTCTGTAAATCTTCAGACGCACTCAAACGCACAGTGAAAAATGGAATGCAGCACATGTGAACATATGTGTGTTTCTGTATATCTGCTCACCAGATCCAGCCAAGTCACAAATCAAATTGGGCTAACCTGGGATTCGGTCAGACCAGGTTGAAGCAGCCCCAGATCGTCCCAGGTTGGATGAGTTCCACCTGGAGCAATCCAGGGCAGCCAAAAGAGGGGGCAAGGGCGGTCTAACAGGAAGGGTGAAGAGAAGGCAGCTTTTATGTGGCCCCATCTGCACTAAATATTTAAAGAAGCATCATGCCACTTTAACCAGTCATGGCTTCCCCCCAAAGAATCCCGGGAAGAGAAATCTGTTAAGAGTGCTGAGAGTTCTTAGAAGACCTCTGTTCCCCTCACAAATCTAAAATTCCCAGAGTGGCTCAACAACCCATCTCTCTTCCCAGGGAATTGTAACTCTGGGACGAAAACAAGAGACTCCTAAGAACCCTTGGCAACTTTAACTAACTTCAGTTTCCCAAATTCTTTGGAGGAAGCCATGGCTGTTGAAAGTGGTATAATAGTGATTTAAATAGTGTCTCCTGCTCTCCCTCGCCCCTGACTACATATTTAATTGGGGTTTTAAGTGCTGGGTGACCTTGGGCCAGTTACTGTCTTTCAGCCTAAGCTGCCTCACAGGGTTGTTTGTGAGAATAAAATGGGAGAGGGGGAAGAAGTATAGGGGCCACTTTGAGCTCCTTGGAGGAACAGTGGGATAAAAATGTGATGATAAAACAAATACAGTCATACCTCGGGTTACAGATGCTTCAGGTTGCACGTTTTCGGGCCCACGTCGAACCCGGAAGTACCGGAATGGGTTACTTCCGGGTTTTGGCACTCACGCATGCGCAGAAGCACTAAATCACGCTTTGCACATGCGCAGAAGACCAAATCACGAACCGTGCGTGCGCAGATGGGTTGCGAACATGCCTCCAGGACGGATCATGTTCGCAACTCGATGAATTAATTCAAATCCAATTCTAACTGGCATCAGGAATGTGATATGTAGACAGTAAGAAATGAATGAATGAATCGATATGAGCTTTACCTTCATCTGCTTCTTGCTCCACCAGCGAAGACACCAACACACCCATCTCCTGACATTTTTTGCTGTGGGCTTTTGACTTCATATGTTTAGTCAGATTCCCTGAAACAAAACAGAACATACACGTTTGTCAACACGGGCTTCCTTTCTGCATAGGAACCAGTGACATTCTCTGCATTATTTTGCCAGAACTGGAGGCAGGCACCCACAAACCACACATTATTCTCTCAGCGGGCTGAGTGTAAGGTTAGTCATTTGCTTCCTTGGGAAGATTAAGGCACAACCTTCACAATCACTAGCAGTCATGCAATGCAGAAAAGCAGGCAGGCACTTTGCTTTGCAATGTAGGAAAGGAATGCTGGTGGCCTGGCCCATCTTTCTCTCCAGATTTGCCAGAGCATAGACAGCAATCGCACACTGTCAAACAAAAGGCAAAGCCTCCTTGTGGAGATCAAGCAACAAATATGACCATTCAGTAGCAGTTCAGTTGAGAACAGGAGGCCATAAGCAGAGCCCTGCTGGATCAGGCCCAAGGCCCATCTGGTCCAGAATTCTGTTTCCGCAGCAGCCAAAAGATGTCCCCACAAGCAGAACATGAGCACAAACGATGCTCCCTCAGTAACTGGTACTGGTGCCTTTATGACTAAGCACCATTGACAAGCTTATCCTCTATGGATTACCCTAATCCCTTTTTAAAGGTGACCATCATTACATTTCGTGGTAGCAAATTCCATAGTTAGCTACGTGCTATGTCAAGTAGTATATTTATTTTTTTGGGGGGGGGGAGAGAAGAATTCAGAGGGAAAATAAAGGCTCAAGAGTCAAGCAACAGAGCAGATATTAAGAAGGAAACAATCTCAGCTCAGATAGGCTACTCCACTTTTAATTTAAGACTCATGTTAGTATATACAAGCCTTATTTATGCCTGGCTTGTTCTTGCATCCTTGCACACTTTGCATCTTCTGTGCCTGCTCCCCTCCCAAGTTCTGACACAATGGCAAACCAGAGTTTGGTGGCATACCAGCTCAAGGTGCCAAGATGCCCTCAAGCAAGATGCCCTCAAGTGTTGCCCCCATTCCAAAAAGCCCTCATCCTTCTCACTACCACTGCTGTTGGCTGAATGCCTGTCAGGAGAACGACTGGTGAAAAAGCAGAGGGCAGAGGTGCTGCTACCCACCACTTCTCGTCCACTCTGGGCCAGAGGGTACGTAAACAAAGAGGTGACCACAAGAAGTAGGAGGAATCAGGATGATTCCTCTGTACCTTGAGCTATGGCCCTTCCCCAGATCGATGAATGCACATGGCAGTTCTATTCTTCCTTTGAGGCTGTAGCACTGCTGTGGGTACTTACTGGTCATAATACAATTTGTGCGCAGCTAATACGCAGCTGCTCTAATGCTCGGATTAGTCTCCAAAAGTGGGGAAGGCAGGCATCAGGATGTAAGAAGAGTCTTGGCGGATCAATATAAAAGTTGGTTCCATCTAGCCCAACCTTTTGTTGTTGTGGAGGACTGCAACCTCAATCTTTGTATGAAGATCAGCCCAGCAAGACACCACAACCCAAGGCTACCTTTGACAGCATGATTCAACCAAGAGAAACCTCATATAATAATAATAATAATAATAATAATAATAATAATAATAATAATAATAACTTATACCCCGCCCATCAGGCTGGGTTTCCCTAGCCACTCTGGGCAGCTTACAGCATATCTAAAAACATAATAAACCTCTCTTGCCCTGGTGAAGGCTTGTCAGCTGGAGGTTTGGTGGCTGGGAAAGAGTCATTCTTCTGAGAAATCTGAACCAGAGAAGAATTCATGGGTTTAATGTGTTCCTCTTCTTTGAGGCACACATTATGAACCCCAGGAGTCTGCATCTGGTCTCTGACACACGAAGCTTTGTGAGCGCCTGTTACCAGTGATCTTTGCACTGAAAGCCTCCCTGGTTGCACTGATGGCTTCAAATCACCACAAGTGACCAGGAAAGGTGTCTATCCTCTGGTAAACAGGAGAATGGAGTGTGGCAGCTTTTGACAAGGAAGAGAGAATGCAGGTGCATGAAAGGAGAGAAGTGAAGAGAGAGAGTTAAAGAACAAGAGAATGATAGAATATTTCCTTTCTCTCCCTTACCCTTCTCCCTTCACACGCCCCCCTCTCTCCCCCCTCCACTTCCAGGGACTGACCAGACTGAATATAAGAAGTCATGCATGTCCTCAGTGAAACTCCTTCAAGGTTTCGTTAGATGCCTCAGTATCTAGCTTGGTTCTCCAAGTGCACTGTAACAAGATGACATAGCCAAAGCTCTCCTGACTGTTGGCAAAATACCTGCAACCCGAAAAACTGGGACATTACAGTAAGCAAAGGAAACCAGCCAACTTGTCCTTCTGAGACCTATTTCAGCTCAGCACTAATAAGGATCCCACTTCTCTGGAGGGTGCTTGTAAAAAGCCACCATCACAACTGCTTTACTAGGGAAGGAACCACAGCGCAGTGATAGAAGGCACACTCAGGGTTTACTATTGTTTAGCAATATAGTCATTCTGGTCCATTTAACTGAAATGATAAAGAGGTGGTGTTATGGACTTAGGAGGAGTGGACTCAATTTTCTGGTTTCAGACAAATCCCTCTTTCAGAACTCATCTCTCCTTCTTTAAATTGAAAATGTTAATGACCTGCAAGTTATTCTTGCCACTTGTTTTTTCAGATAATTGTTTTCCCCTAATAAATACAGATCACAAGGAAATTTACATATGAAAAATGTGTTAAGGAGAAAAGATTCACAGGATTCATAGTCATAAAGAAATCACCACGTGAAATTTGGAGTTTGTCCAGTGCTGAATTGCAGTCAAAAATGGGAATAATTGCTCTCTATGAGCACACTGGATGAGCTCAGATGGTGGCTTTGACCACAACATACAGCATTAACCTCAGCTTAGAAGTCACATTCACACCGTCTGTTTAAAGCACTTTTACCATTGTAACAGCCAGGCTCCTGGGTCCTATACTTTGTTACAGGTGCTGAGGGCAATTTGGAGAACCCTCACAGAGCTATAACACCCTTGACAAATGATACAGTGGTGCCTCGCAAGACGAAAAGAATCCGTTCTGCGAGTCTCTTCGTCTAGCGGTTTTTTCGTCTTGCGAAGCAAGCCCATTGACAGCTTAGCGGATTAGCGCTATTAGCGTCTTTTAGCGGCTTAGCGGATAAGCGGCTTAGCGGCTTAGAAAAAGGGGGGGAAGGGGAAAAAACCCGCAGGAACTCGCAAGACATTTTCGTCTTACGAAGCAAGCCCATAGGAAATTCGTTTTGCGAAGCACCTCCAAAACGGAAAATTTCGTCTAGCGACTTTTCCGTCTTACGAGGCATTCATCTTGCGGGGCACCACTGTACTTCCAAGGATTCTTTGGTGGAAGCCATGACTATTAACACAGTATAAGTACGCTTTAAATGTATGATGTAGATGTGATGATATTCTTTGCAAAACAAAATAGTTTTCTCACAATGTCGAATTTCACATTCAAAAAAGGTTCAGGGTCAAAAAAAGGTTCAAGCAACTGTTGCATCTCAACTCTTTTCATCCCCTCTTGGCCACCCATTCACAGCTACTTCTTTAATTATTTTAAAAAACTCAACCCCTGGCTGTGACTAAAATTTGTCCCAGTTCGAGTTCATAATGGACAGTATCATCATTCAAATGGATGCTTGTCATTGAGATCAATCATGCCCCGAAGAGTCCCGAGTCCTGTTCCACTGGCTAACTTTAATTCCATCAGCACACAAACAAAAGCAGGAGGAACTAGAAGCATGCGGCAGCAACATAGTCAAGACATGCCACACAGACACACATAAAGGTCTCCATCATTGCCTGCTTGTCAATGAACATTATTAGCTGCTTAAGCTCTTTTGTCGAGACATCTTCCATGGGACTTAAGCGGTTGCCTTGAGACAGCTAATATGCTTTTGCATCCTTAAACCTCAAAAGCAGCTTAGCGAGCACAGGGAGTGCTTTCCGTTCCTCTCAGAACCAAATGCAAAGGAAGGGAACCTGATAGACATCTTATTTGCAGAGCTGGAAAAGGTCGGTCATGGAGGAACATTGAGGGGAGACATAACCCAAATGCACGTCAGTATGTTATCCGCAAGAAGCCAAGCTAGACACATTGGACAATGTCAAGGGAGCCCCTTCTTCTCCCCTTACTTCTCACCAATGACAACACATTATATTAACGGCTTCTTTAAGGTTGATGTAAGAGTAGCATAATGGTGTCACCTACAAGTCATGGAACCCAACTGTAACCTTAGGCAAAGCATATTTAAATTCATTCTCCTGCAGAGCAGAATGTCACAGCAGGGAAGGAGACTTGGGTTTAACTGAAAATGGCCCTATGTGTTTTCAACTAACCTTTCATAAAGAAGAGGTGAGGAACCTGTGGCCCTCCAAATGTTGTTGGACGGCCCCTTTTGCCACTGATGACCCTTGACCATGCTGACGGGCACTGAGGTCCAACAGAATCTGGAGGGCACCAGGTTCTCCACCCTTGACCAAAGGTGGATAAATCTGCCAATTTCAGTTTCTCTCTGTTTCTCATTTTTCCAATCTTAATTTCAGTTCCAATTTAAATCTTCAAAAATTAAAAGACGAAAAACCACTGGCATTCTAGTACACAATTTTTGTATGCACATTTGCCTTATATAATGTGTTTATTATATATGTTATTTTCATGAAAATGTGCATTTTGTGCACATTGTCCCCTAGCGGGTGCATTTTAAGGCTCTTTATTGTTGTCACAGAACTGCGTTGCAAAATTCAGAGAAGTGTGAATTTTGAATGGAGAGCTGTGCTTCGGCTCACAGATTGTTTTGGGAAGTGAGAATCACAAAGCCAAATTTCTCTCCAGGCCTGCCATATGGGATTCCCATCATTCTTTCAAAATAAAATTGAAAATAATTTTCTTAGTGATCTTCCGTAGGGGGCATGGCTAGCCAGTCACTTGGGTATTTGAGGAGCCTGTAGAAATTCCTTATAAATCCGTGATAATTAATATGGTATTAAGAATATCCTGATGTTTCACACTGTTGCATAGTGGATTGTTCTTCATCCTGGTATGCAGAGGCAAATTCAGATTCCTGCCCAACAGTTGCCTGACCATTTGGGTGTACAGCTGCCATCTCTTTTTTGTGCAAACACATGGGCCCAGACTACTTGAAAGACCCCATCTCTCTATATGAATCTGCCCAGGTGCTAAGATACTCAAGTGAGCATCTCCTCTTAGTCCCATCAACATCAGAAAGCACAGTTGGTGGTGACAAAAGAGAGCTGCTCCCTGATTGTAGAATTCCCTCCCAGCCTGGCATTCCCGGGGGGCTCTGGACTACACCTCCCATCAGCTCCTAGCCAGCACTGAATGGCTAGCTGGGGGTGATGGGAATTGTAGTCCAGAGCCTCTGGAGAGCACCAGGTTGAGGAATCCTGCTTTAACTTTTCTGAGAAGCAACTTCCTTCTTTTGCTATGTGATGATGGGACTTGGGGTGGCCTAAGAAAGGAGACCAGGAAGGGTCTCGATGTTGCCTATTAACATTGACCACCTCGGCAGGCAACTGAGTAGGTGCACAGGCAACCTGGCAAAACCTTCCCCATTATGGTGGTATATGCTGCATTTCCATTAAAATTATAGAAATTATTTCTAAATGTGCATCAAGGCATGCAAAATTAGTAGGTGCAACTTCTATGCAAATCTGAGCCCTAATTCAACTCTTTCTTGGGGATGAATTTTGTTTTGCTTTGGTGCCACCTTAGATGTGGCATTATGTTAAAATAAGTGATGCCTGAATGAAGCTGTTGGAAGTAGACAATGACGGTAACAGGGTTTCTAATCCTACCTAGAGGGGACCCATTGAAATTAATAGACATGGCTAACATTAATGAATTTCAATGGGTCTACTCTGAGTAAAACTTCATTGGATACAACCCACGATTTGGAATGGTCTTTAGAACACACCTTCTTTCCACTTCTTTTGAACTCAGCCAATTAAGAGCCAGCCCAAGCTTTGGGTGTGGGGCAGTTCCCAGTATAGCAGTGCACATTTTAACCTTTTACATACACAAGACTACCACCTGAAGAGTACAAAGCTGAGTATTGGGAGTGGGAACCAAAACAGCAAATTAAATAGAATTTATATGACATTCACCCCCCCCCAAAAAAAAGAAAGACTCTAATTTGCTTTTGGAACTTTCAAACAAACATTTCCAAGGCAGAATGGTGGGATTTCTTTTTTAAAAATAGGCCCTTTTTGCAACAGAGATAGAAAAGGGAGAAGGGGGAGATAAAAAGGAAAAGACTTGTTTGCTACAGATAAAGGGCATGCACCAGCTACTGTTAAGCACTTAAACCCTATTTATTTCAGGGGCAGAGAATTAAGTATGTGTTTTAACATTATGATTGCAATCCAGGAAGCTTAGAAGTGCTTCGCGGCGGTTAGAGTGCGCCAAAATAATCTTGCAGCTCAGAATAAGCTTTTTACCAGCTTTTGTAACACAGGCCCATTATATTTAATCTTCGCAATCCGCTAAAGATGAATCATATTTTAAATGGTTCCAATTTACCTGAGGGCCTCTCCCCAGCGTGACAGACAAATGCATCTAACAGAACTCCAGTAGCTGTTTAAAAGGCACTTTAGGAAGGGGCACTTGTGGGGTGGGTGGGTAGGGGAAAACAGCATTTCTCCCCACTTCTTCTCTCCAAACTGCCTCCTCTAGAAGCTGCTTTTCCCTTTAAAAAGAAGAAAAGCCCACTGGGGATTGGTTACAAATCTTTGCGTTTAATTAGGCTTGGAATCTCTATAGCAGAGGCAGGGAAAGGGATCCAGCCAGCGGTCCGGATTTTTATTTCTCCCATGAAGCAGGATTGACAGGTGGGAGGGGCCAGCCTCCTACCAATCACCTGATGTCGCAATGATGTAAAGGGACCATTTTTGGCTGAATGGTTTGAAACCCAGCCGTGGGGTTTGCACAGCACCACACACAGGGTTTTGTGCAGGTTTGTTTCTGCAAGTGCTGCCAATCCGTTGATTGGTGGTGACTGCAATGTCCATTTGGCCCAGCCGTGTTTCTCCTTGACCCACACCTGGTGCCACATATGATATCAAGTGTAGAGGCAGTGGTGTGTGGCTTGGCCTCACAGACCAGGTTAGGTCTGCAAGCTGAAAGTTCTCTGCCCCTGGTTTATAGCATCATGCTGTGCTGGAAAGATAGAGGAGAACTGACCTGAAAACCATTCTCCATATATTGCAGTGTTGGCGCAAATGAATGACAGCCCCCCTTCATGCAAATTCAACCCCAGAGAATGCAGAAATCCAGACACATGCAATTTCCTAGCTGACAATACAGTGGACACACCACATCTCCAAATCTAAGAAACGGGAGGGTTGCACCTCTGACTTTTTTTACTGGCTACTACAAATCTGCAAGCAAAACTTTGAAGCTGAAACCAATTTCAAAGCCTATTCACAGGTGGCGGCTCTCAAAGCAAGCAGGTAGCTATAATAAGAGTCAGTGATCCTTTCCTACTGATAATCATAAAACTATAATTCTCTGGTTCTTCAGGAGAAGCTAGGGCAATCAAAAAACTATGGTGCCTGTTAAAATTTGTAGTGGAACTAAATTCCCAGGCACCTCTGATGTTTATACCTCCCTCCTTCTGTCAGACTCCACAAATGAAATCACTACCAAAATGGCAAATTCTCTCCGTCAACATGCATTTCTAGGAATTGAATGGTTCAATCTCCTTACCAACTAGACTAGCACTCAGCAATCCATTCTAAGTATGGCTGTGAATGTGCAACAATGCACACACAACAGCCTAGTCCTTGACTGTGCAGCTAATTCCTAACAGTCTTTTGCTGGCATGTAAATTGCAAGTCGTATTTGTCTGATTGTAACTTAGTGGCTGATCCGTGATGGTAATAATAAACATTGATTGACTGAATCGGTAGCATACGTGTGCCCTGAGATAGAAGACAGCACAATAAGCTCTTTGTTAACTGTGTTGAATCACAGTGCAAATCAAAGCATGTAGAGAGGACCCAAATTTGACCCCAAACTCAGTTTTTTTGATTTCCCATTTTTATACAAGACAGTCAGCGAGAGGCAATGAGGCATCAGCTGATCCACATTACATTACTATTCAGATTGTTAAAATGGGTTGAGCTTGACAACGCAGGTAACATGAGTAGATCTTATTAACTCTGGAGCTCTGGGCTTCAAGAAAAAAGTGCCTGTGAAAGTGTTGATTTATTTTCCTGACGTTAGTTTTCCAAGCACTATTTCTATCACAGCAATGGCCTGCAAAGGTCATTCATTCAATGGCTTAGACTGAGTGTAGGAGCTGTGACTCTGATCCAAAACTCTGTGTCCTTTGATGTGTGCATAAAGATAAATTACCAATAAGAATAACCCCATTCATTTCAAGAGAGGGACTCCATCGATACACGCGTTTGTTTACATTCACAAATTTGAACCCACCATTACAGATGCCAGCAAAGCTTTCAATTTCTGGGTTCATCTTAGAGCTTGAGGGGCTCATAATTCGAGCTTCAAAGGATTTACAAGTTATTCTCTGGCTCAGATTAAAATCCAAGCCAGGGAGTAAATATTGGTTTCCCGCCCCACCTGCCTACAATGCAAACCCTTAATCCATTTCCCCATTTAAAGTCTTATTAGGCAGCACCTTCTGTGCAGTGGAGCATAAGAAGAGAGGGAATGGGTGGTCTGCCCTTTCTCCCTCCTTCTCTCTAGTGTCATGGAACACTGCATAGCTAGGACACCTAGAGGTAGGAGGGAAGGGGCAAGCCTTCCTCCTTCCTTCTTCTTGTACAGAACCAGTGTGCCTCCTGTCGGCCAACAAGTATTTAAGGGGAAAGGTGTTGGGAATAAAGAAGGCTGATGAGAAGAGTATTTGAGGAATCAAGGAGAGATGACAGGAGGGGGTGGGGAGCCAATTCCAAACATGCAATTGGTTTGGATCATAAGCTCCATTATTTCCAATTTTTCTGTTTCTCTCTTTGTCGCATCCTGGTCACTGTCTCTTCGAGCTCCTGCCATCGGGACGGAGATACAGGACGATGAAGACAAGAACGAGCCGTCTTAAGAACAGCTTCTTCTCCAGAGCGATCTCGGCCCTGAATGGGAAGCCTGGACTTTGAAAGTCATCTAATCTTCCTTGCTGTATTATACTGTATTGTTATAATTAGTGTTTTTATAGTTGTTCTTGATTTTGTGTGGAGTGCCCTACCTGGGTGGATGGAGCAGCCAAGTAATTTCGTTGTCCCCGAGAGGGGGCAATGACAATAAAGATATTATTATTATTATTATTATTATTATTATTATTATTATTATTATTATTAATTACTTTGCACATTTCCAAGCTGACAGGAGCAGGGGCAAGTTTGCACATCTGTACCCTCTGTTGAAGTGAACGGTGGCAAACTCAGTGCTTGTGGGATGTGAGACATAAGTAGCAGTCAAGTACAACATTCCTTGTTTTCCTAGAGTGGACCTGTGGGGGAATGTTTGGTCCACCCAGTCAAGAACTTCCTGGCTGGGACATACTTCCTTTGCATGTGACTAGAGGGGGCATGACCTTACCGGTCCAGGTAACAAAAGGACAAGGCACATAGCGCTCTCCCTCTCTTTGACTTCCTCTGTCGTTGGAGCAGCTTTCTAGCTAGAGATGCTCTGTTGGCTCTCAGCCAACAGAGGACACTGGGATTATCCCCATATGGGATAGACCCACATGTATATACTTTGTAACTAAGTCTGCCTTCAGGGATCCAACTGTGAACTGAATGTGAGTAAACTTCATTTCTATACTTTATACAAGATTGTGGCGTGTTTATTATTTTAAAAGGGAAATAAGGGAACTTACCAGGAACCTAATAATGAGGGGCTTACACAAGCCTGCAACCGGTTATCCATTGTGCGTTTAAAAGGGGAACGTGAAACTCCGCTAAGTAAAGGAAGTTGCTAGTGCAAGTTAGGAAGGATTTTAATAAACAATATACCCTCTCCTGCATCCCTGAACATCCCTACAGTTCCCACATCAGAACTCAAGTACCTGAAAGCAAACTAGATCAGGGCACATGGATGCCTTTCTGTTGTCTCGCACAAGGAAGATGTTGGACAAGGGTACCTATATTTCTGATTTACCCGCAAATTGATGGTGGTGGGGAATATGATGATGGTGCAGCTACCTTGAAATTGTCAGGACTTCCTTCTGCCTAGGCTAGTAGTCTGTTTGTTGATTGGCAATACCTCTCCCAAGGTCTCAGGCAGAAACGTCTCCCAGTTCTGCTATCTTCTGACAAAGAGTAGCTGGAAATCAAAAACTTGGGACCATCTGCACATAAAGCGCACACTCTACCACTGGGAACATGGTAAAAAAGGAACCTGCATCATACTGAGTTAGATTGTTGGCCATCAACATTCTCTGCATTGACTGGAAGTGGATTTCTGGAGTTTCAGAGAAGAAATCTCTCATGGCCACACCTGGAGATGCAGGGGATTGAACCTGGAAGCTTCTGGAAGCAAAGCAATACTCTATCACTGAGCCATGGCCCTTCCTTGCTTAGGTATGACTCCTCATAGCTAGAAGTGGGGGTTGAGGATAGAACTAGTGGAGAAGATCCACAGATAAAAATGCACACTCAAATTTCCACAACAGCTTCATCCACCCCCATTTGGATTCTGTCCAAATGAAGCTTCTATTTCTTTTTTACTGGAGTCTGTAGCTTTCCCTGATATCCTGGGCAAGGCCTTCTAAGTGTGGTGAAGGACATCAATGCCAGCTGGCACCCAGAGGCCTCTGCCAAAGCCCAACACAAGAGTTACCTGCCAGAACCTGTAACTGATTCCTGCCAGCTCCTCCACTCTCCCTGCTGAAAATCCACTCCAGTTCCACTCGAGGTGTAACATCAACACCAGGCCAAATTCCACTTTCTACAGGATTTGTTTGCAATGCTGAGAACCCCCTGGTGGATGACTCCACCGAATGACTAAGCTGCTACATGGTCATTGCAGCTGGAACAATTCGCAGGAAACTTGTCCTGCTTATGTCCCACTGAAAAGAGAACTTTATGTCCCTGAGCATGATGGGGCTTGCACAGAAGTCCCTTGGCTTACAAAGACCACTATGAGTGCAATATGCTGGCTGGTGCTATGCTCAGTAAATAATGTTAGCTACCACCTGATAATTCTGACTTTTCCTTTTAAATCCCAGTTGTGTGGGTTGGCCTGATTTCCTACCCTCTGGAGTTGTGACCCTCGGGGTTACAGCCCAGACATGCTAATCTCTGCCAGAAAGATTAGGAGGAACCTCCCTAGCTCAAAAGGAAATGAAAAGTGAGATTGTAACGAAACACTGTGGAGCTGGAAGCTTTAAAATGGGGTGTGTGGGAAGAGACCCAACATTCCCAAGAGCTGGCAATCCCACAGGCTTTGGATTGAAAGCACATTTGTTTGGGGGGTAAAGTCTCTGGAGGAACAATTTTTGCAGACAAGGGAAGTAAGGGGTGAGGGAGGAGGAAGGCTTTAAGACAGGGGTAGACAAACTAAGGCCCAGGAGCCAGAGCCAGCCCAATCGCTTTCTAAATCCGGCCTGTGGATGGTCCGTGAAGCAGCGTGTTTTACATGAGTAGAAAGTGTGCTTTTATTTAAAATGCATCTTTGGGTTATTTGTGGGGTATAGGAATTCATTCTTTTTTTCCCCTTCAAAATATAGTCCGGCCCCCCACAAGGTCTGAGGGACAGTGGACTGGCCTCTTGCTGAAAAAGTTTGCTGACTCCTGCTTTAAGCTCACCAGATACACTCAACAACCCTGAGGGAACTCAGTGGAACCCCCATCACCACCCTATTAAACACCTTCACTCTTGAAGCTAGTTGGCTGGTTGTTCAATCATGGAATATATCGGATGGTGGTGTGTGTGTGTGTGTGTGTTTTAGCCACAATTAAGGCTCAAACCTGCCTTTCTGCCAAAGCACAAGAACGGTTCATACCACACCGCAGGCAAACTCTTGACAGAAGCCATCTGGCAAAAATAGCACGTTACATACTCTTGCTTTAGCATGCTTCAGCCAAGTTAGAGGTTCCGCAAAGGATTTCAAGCATCCTTTCCTGTTGCACTGGTGTCGTCCCCCACCCCAGCCCTGCCGAGAATGTCAACTAGCAAGCAAATGTGCTAAGAAGATGAGCGTGGAGCTGGCCGGTGCTTACCTTTGGTTTTAAAAGCAAAGTTACAGTACTTGCAGACATATGGCCTGACGTCTGTGTGCGTGCGAATGTGTTTCTTCAGCATGCTGGGCTTCTTGCAGCGAATTCCACACTCCTCACATACATACTTCCCTCGTCCACGGCCTCGCACATACACATACTCTTCGTTTGATTTGTACCTATGAGCAACAGGGTGTCATGGTAACAGAAATAAAAAAGATTCCCACCTTAAAGACGTAACAAGCCTCCTTTAAAGTTAAACAAAAACCCAGTGCATAGCATTCATAGCCACAGACAAAAAAAGTCTCGGCTAGCAAATTCACTACATTGTTTAGTCAAGGGAAAACGAAACTCCATGTTGTTGTTGTTGTTTTGTGGGGACGGAGCATTGAGCATCATGAGCTGCTGGCGTGATGGAGCGCTCCTTGATCTATGGCTCTTCCATTCATTTCAATGGGCGGGACAGTGTATGGAGAAATGCTGTTGTGATCAAGTCCTGGTTGCGGGCTTCCCCTATGCATTGGGCTATTTGGACGCAGTAAGGCTCTTCTTATGTTCTTAATGGAGAGAGCCAATCTTTGGGCAAATTCCTTTCTTTTCCATTTTGGAGAAAGCTAGTGTGGCGTAGCAGTTGTGCAGGGGCAACCAAAGCGGTGTGGGACTCCCATCCTCCCTGACCACTGGTCACACTAATGGGAGCTAGGATCCAACAACTTCTGGAAGGCACCACATTGACTATCCCTGAATTGGTGTGCCTAGAATCAAAGGGACTGGGTTCAAATCCGCACTCAATCATGAAGCTCAGTTATCAAGGAAAAAACCTGCCAGTGGAAGAACCAAATGGGACAACTCAACTTCCGTGGAAGAAGAAGATCAAAAGCATTCTAAATGAATGCTCAAACTGGTCTCCCTGGCAGAATAGGAACAGCATGCCCATGATTGCACACACAGGTCTACAGCACTAAACTACTGCCTTTCACTTTCCTAACAAACACCTGCCACCTCAAATTTCATTTGGCCACATGCAATATAAGAACACTTTCTACTCTAACAGCCACATCACCTTCTGAATAACGCCTAAATGTTAAAGGCATGATGATCTGACACCTACGGTTAGAATAAGGCTACCAGATATTTTCCCAATGAATCCGGGGGCACTTTTCAACTTCAATGGATTTTGTATGGGGACTGATTTGTAAATCCAGGGACTGTCCCCAAGAAACGGGAATGTCTGGTAACCTTAGGCTGGAAGCTCAAGCAAAACGTATCAGGGAAAGGCATCACAGACCTGTAAACATAGTTAGCTTTGAGCTAAGACGGTGTGGGGAACCTCAGGCCCAGGGACTCAACGTGGCCCTCCAGGCACCTCTATCTGGCCCTTGGAACTGTTGCCATGCCCCCTCCTTGGTCCTGCTTCACCCACAAGTGTTTTTTGCATAGCTGGAATGTGTTCCTGAACTCTGATAATGCGTCTTGCTTGTCTGGGTGGTGGATAGAGCTGTTTGAGTGTTTGTGCTATATAAACAGTGTATATCAACAGTATACACACTGTTTTTACTGTAAGGTTGCTCACAGAATTGTAGAATTGGATAGTTGGAAGGGACCACAAGGGTCATCTAGTCCAACCCTCTGCGGGGCATGTTACATTCAATGAGTGTACGGTCCACGTAGCTGTGTATACAAACAATTGAGCTGTACAATACATGCATAGAGATAACTTGTACCTGAGTTCAGTTTAATGTGAAAATAAGGCTCTTTTGTTTGCCATATAAAGGGGAAACTCACATTTGTTACTCTGCCCACTTTTTCCTCTGATCTTGCCCACCACTGGCACCTGGCCCTCAGAAGCTTGCCTAGGAGGGAATGTGGCCCTCCAGCTGAAAAAACGGTTCCCCACTCTTGAGCTATACCATGCAATTCAAGTTCCCTTGCCCAAATCATCATTCATACAGGCACATTATATTTTGGCAGTTTTCGTGAAAGGAATGCCACAGCAGTTGATGGCTGCCGTTAGCAAAAAAATATGTGAGCAATTGCTTCCTACCATTTTCCTGCTTTCAATGGAGAGTGAAAAACATCATTTGGCCTCCTTGAATTTAAAAGATCACCACCAACTTTGGCCAACAATCTCAATAGAGTTGGGTGTCCAAATATTTGAAAGAGAATATGCATCTCAGGAGTTGCTCAAACCTTTCCTTTCCCATCCTATCCCATCCTAGCCTTTAAAAAGGAGGGGCATTCCCAACAATCAAATTGAAGCACTCATAATTACTAGATGAAATATATTGGCTAATAAAACCAAGTAACCTTCAAAAATCACACCGACAGGGTGGTAGTGGGGAAGTCTCACTCTGTGCTGAGTTTTGGTTTACAAGTGATGTATTTACTAGAGACAAGGAAACAGACAACCAGTAAATGTCAAAGATATGTCAGACACAAGGAGATAGAGAGAAAGCAGACCCTAAAGCCAATACTTTTCAATAAAGCTAGGTATAATTGCTAGGTATGAATGCAACTCATAATTTGTGGAGGAGTTGTAAATTTATTTCAAATGGGACGTTAGTATAATAGGCGGCTACGAACAAACAAAAACCCAGAGCAAATGTCAGCCAGGGCCTAAGGATATTTATTCATTCAATTGTCCCCAGTCTTTCGTCCAAGGAGTTCACTAAGCCTGCGCAAAATTCTCAGGGTAACTTCCACCCAGGCACTGCCACATTCACACCATACATTTAAAGCACTGCAGTGATACTTTAAACAGCCATGGTTTCCCTATAGAATTCTGGGAGCTGTAGTTTGTCAAGGGTGCTGAGAGCTCTTAGGAGGCCCCTATTTTTCTCCCAGAACTACAGTTCCCAGAGCGGTGTAACAACAAATCTTCCTTCACAGAGAACTCTGGAAAATGTAGCTCCATAAGAGGAGTTTCCTAACAACTCTCAGCACCCATAACCAACTATATTCTGTGGATTCTTTGCGGGGAAGCCTTGACTGCTTAAAGTAGTATAGGTAAAAGGTAAAAAAAAAAGGTAAAGCACCCCTGGACGGTTCAGTCCAGTCAAAGGCAACTATGGGGATGAAACGCTCATCTCATTTTCAGGCCAAGGGAGCCAGGGTTTGTCCACAGACAGCTTTCCAGGTCATGTGGCCAGCATGACTAAACCACTTCTGGCACAACGGAACACCATGACGGAAACCAGAGCGCATGGAAATGCCGTTTACCTTCCCACCGCAGCGGTACCTATTTATCTGCTTGCACTGGTGTGCTTTCAAATTGCCAGGTTAGCAGGAGCTGGGATAGAGCAACAGGAGCTCAACCTGCTGTGGGGATTCAAACTGCTGACCTTCTGAGCAGCAAGCCCAAGAGGCTCAGTGGTTTAGCCCACAGTGCCACCCGCATCCCTATAATAAAAGTATAATTGTATAATGGTACCTTAAATGTATAGAGGAGATGCAGCCACATTGGCAAATAAGCCATGAAGCTTGGCTACATCTCTTTTACTAATTCTCCCGCAAATCTTCCCAGACTTGCCCAACATCTTCTCAGAAAGAATCCTCCAGTCCGCTGCACTGAAGGGCCTGCAGCAAGGATGGGACACTTTTTTTTCCATCCTGGGGGTTGCTTTCCTTCGTAGCCAACTTGCTATGGGTCATGTGACAGAGGCTGGTTTCCACACACACTCGCGCATCCCCCTCTATCCAGTCAAGCAAGAGACATTCTCAGAGTTCAAGAACCCATCTCAAACCCTCCAACATTTCTCAGATAAAAACTGGTTGTAGAGCAAACTGGTTCAAAACTGGTTTGAAGAGCAAAAAATAGGACAGCCCGATCTGCTGCCAGCCCGAGCCGGGGAAAGAGGCACACAGGCACGGGGCGGGGGAGGGGGCAGGTAGTCCAAGCCTGAGCCACCTAAAACCTCAGCAACCTGAGCTGCAGCAACCTCCAGGGGCTTAAAGGGGTTGTCCTCCATTCCTCCTATGGGGTGGTGGTGTTTCCATGTGCTCTGGTTTCCCTCGCAGTGTCCCGTTGTGCCAGAAGCAGTTTAGTCATGCTGGCCACATGACCCGGAAAGCTGTCTGTGGACAAACATCGGCTCCCTTGGCCTGAAAGCGAGATGAGCGCCACACCTCATAGTCAAATTTGACTGGACTTAACCATCCAGGAGTCTTTTACCCACCGATGGAGCAAGCTCATTGGGTGCCTGGGGTGGAGCGTGTGCCCAGGGGCAGGGCCAGCTTCCTGCAGGGCAGGGCAAGCCAGGGCAGGACTCCATGGCATCTCCGAGGAGTCTGCCTGCCTCCTCCCATTCAGCCGGCCTAAAGCTGAGGGGGAGGCGGTGGGCAGACTGTTTGGGGCAGTGCGGAGCCTGCAGGCGCCCAAGCCACCATGTCATTCCCAGGAGAGACGTGTGGCTCGGGCACGCTGCAGGCCCCGCCGTGAGTGCCGCCTGCCATTTTGTCACCCCTCAGTGGTGACACCCAGGGTGGCCCTCGCCCACCCCCCTTCCTCCACCCCTGCCTTTACCTTTACCTTTACCTATACAGTGGTACCTTGGTTCTCGAACGGCTTAGCTGTCAAACAAATCAGCTCCCAAATGTCGCACACCCAGAAGTAAGTGTTCCAGTTTGCGAACGTTTTTCAGAAGCCGAACGTCCAACATGAGTGCAGGAAGCTCCTGCAGCCAATCGGAAGCCGTGCCTTGCTATTCGAACTGTTTCGGGAGTGGAACGGACTCCTGGAATGGATTAAGTTTGAGAACCAAGGTACCACCGTATTCCTCCACAAAGGTGAACCTTTGACACTGGACAGTCTTGCTGCCATTTATTTATATTTTTACACTTAAGGAATCTTTAGAATGGATTTATCCTACGTGTCTGGAAGGTCTTTAACCTTTGCACAGTGCGTCACTCTAGAATGTTTAATGAAGAGCAACGCAGACATTAAAATAAAATAAAATGAATGAATGAGACGGCCGCTGCCTACATCTCAATGAACCTGCTTCAACCATCCCGCAAGGCCTCCTGCACTGCTCAGGCATTTGCCCCCTGGCAATCAATCATAGGACTCCATTTACAGCTGCCTTGTTCTTGTATTACTGGTAATTACTCTCTGACATGGACCCTTTATGAGCCATGCCTTTGTTATGCCGGAGTCCTGTGTCAGCTCCATTAGTGCTATCAACAGACAACATCTCCTGGCATTGCCGTTTTGTTTTTTTATCTGGGCCTTGCTAAAAAGAGCTGTTCCTTCTCCAGCTCATTTATTCTGTGGTCAGAAAAGTGGGAAAGATGTGTGTGCATGACTAAACAAGGATTAAAGGAAAACAACATTTTAAAAGCACATAATTAGATTTGACTACAGAAGAAAAGGTGGTGTTCGAACCATGTCATGCAGAACTGTTGCTGTACTGAAAAAGAAGAGTTTTGTGTGACTAAGGTGGGGATTATTGCATGAGTCTTCCTGGGTACAATGGTAGTGGTTCTGTCACGATTTCCACTGTTTATTTTACATTGCATTACCTGCTGTATTGTGGAATTGGGGTCTTTTATAATTGAAGTTCTGCCCTCTATGATGTGTCACCCTCTCTGCACACGAGTGCTTCTGTTCCCCCATGATTCACTCATGAAAATGGCAGGAGGAAAGAACCATATGCTGGGATACCAGGCCAATTTTGGGCACGTGAGTGGGAGTGGCATGACACATGGAAACTGTGAGGAAATCACAGCACAAACTCCCACAATTTGTTGGGTTAACAGGGTTGCAAGCATATTTTGTTCGGGGAGAAAGTAACATGAAAATAAGCATTGGATTCTGCTAGAGTTTCAGAAGTGGCACTTTTTATGTGATGTAAAACATCACATAAAAGGCAAAAATTATAAGGCAAGGAAAAGTCAGGAAAATGAAACAAAGTGCAATCAGAAAGCATCCTCCGTTTGCATGTTAATGCTAAGCCAAACCAAACCTAAGTGGAAAGGAGGAACCATGTTGAGGCACATTAAGTTGCTAAGTTTAAATAGAATGTATTTAAAGCAGGCTTCCGCAACCTAGAGCCCTCCAAATGTTGCTACATTTAAGGCTACTTAAAAGTGAGCATTTTAAAGTTTACAAACATTAATAATCACAGAGTGGCTGGGGCTACACAGTCAGATGGGTGGGGTACAATTATTATTATTATTGGCATAACAACCCTTAACATTTGTATAGTACTTTTAAGTCTTAAGAATGTTTCACGTGAATGTCTTACAGCACAAATGGGGAACCTGTTCCACTCAGATGCTATTGGACTCTGGCTCCTCTCAACCCCAGCATGCATGGCCAATGGTCAAGGATTATGGGAGTTGTAGTCCGTCAACACCAGTAGGGCCTTAAAGCAAACCTGTAAAGCAGGCATAGGCAAACTCCGGCCCTCCGGATGTTTGGGACTACAATTCCCATCATCCCTGACCACTTGGTCCTGTTAGCTAGGGAATTGTAGTCCCAAACATCTGGAGGGCCGGAGTTTGCCTATGCCTGTTGTAAAGTGAGTTGGTGTTATGAGTTAGTTAGTTAGTTAGTTAGTTATTTTCTATACTTCCCTATACCCAAAACTCTCATATAATCCCCAGATAGCAGCAACTGGCCTAAGGTCATCTAGTGAGTTTCAAACCAGGGAGGTATTGCTTCATAACTCAGTCTCTTTGGTTGCAATCCTATACTCACTTACCTGGGTGTAAGCTCCATTGAACTCAACAGAGCTTGGATCAGAATAGACAAGTCTAGGATTGCACTGTTAATCATTATGCAACCCCAGCTGGCCAAGAATAAGAGCATTTGCCAGACAACAGGCCGCAAACTTTCTCCTATCCTCTTTTCTTTTCTTTTTTTTAAACGTGATTTATTGGTTTTCATGAGAATTTGCTATGTCAAGGAAGATCCTGGCACCCTGCACTCTCATGAACCAGCAGCGATTCTGCAGAAAGGCTGTGGCACAGCTGTGGCTGACTGGGTTCCTGCCAACAGACTTAAAAGCAAGACACAGACATCACATGGGGGGAGGGTAAGGAGAGAGAGTTTTAGAAGCAGATCAATCCTGCTCCAGCAAAAATAGCCTAGACTAGGACAATCTTGGCAAAGGTTCAGCTTCATTTGGAAAAAGCCACTGGGGGCATTTTGATACAGCAACACAATGCACAAGGGCGGAGTCTGATCTAGCCAGAGCGAAGTGCTTTGGAGACCCACGGTGAAAAACACAGTTGCATGCCCTGGCCTTGCTTAGGACTCACATACTCTCTGTTCCCCAATTGCTCTGGGCTCTCTGGTTGGAACAAGTTTGGCTTTCCCATGATGTCCAAATATGGCAGAACAGGGTTGGAAAAGGAGGTAGCAAACAGAAAGAGGGCATCCTACCTACTTTGGGCTCTGACCCACCCCATGCCACCTGCTGTTTTGGCCCCACCCACTCCTTGCATGCCACTCCTGATAGATCCCCCCCCCCCAAGAAATAAGGACAGAGGCATTAGTCTGTCAGTGGTCTTCTCCCATTTCAACCTGGCATTATACATTTAAAGCAGTACCATCCTACAACTGTGGCTTCCCCCAAAGAATCCTGGGAGATGTAGTTATTTAACTTGTTAGGACACCCGTTTTCCTCTCAGAGAACCACAGTTCCCAGAAATCCCTGGGAAGAGGGCTTGACTGTTAAGCCACTCTGGGCACTATAGCAAGGAGGAGTTTGGATTTGATATCTCCCATCTTTATCACTCCCAAAGGAGTCTCAAAGTGGCTAACATTCTCCTTTCCCTTCCTCCCCCACAACAAACACTCTGTGAGGTGAGTGGGGCTGAGAGACTTCAGAGAAGTGTGACTGGCCCAAGGTCACCCAGCAGCTGCATGTGGAGGAGCAGGGAATCGAAACCAGTTCACCAGATTACGAGTCTACCGCTCTTAACCACTACACCACAGTGGAAACAGAGGAACAGGGGTCTCTAGACCACCACCTGTAGCTGGAGATGCCAGGGACTGAATTGTGATAACCTCCACATTAGCCTTGGCAGAAAGAGGTAGACACTGAACTAAAATTAACTGGCAATGTGTTCCTCCATTTAGGTGAGAGCCATGCATCACTGGGGCTCACTTATCCCAGTTAGGTAATGAAGAAGCTCTCCCAGGCTTGAATTGGGTTGGATTAAGTTGAGCCATTCTCTCTGCACCACAGCAAAAAATCAGGCCATTCGGTGTCCTTGGGAATATTACATTTCCCAGGGCTACTTAAGTTGGAACAGAACAGAGGGAGAGACTGCCCTCCCTCTACTTCGCACCACCTCTGGAGATGCAGAGTTAAGTGGGCAAGTAGGAAAGGGATTTATTAATAATAATAATAATAATAATAATAATAATAATACCCCGCCTATCTGGCTGGATTTCCCCAGCCACTCTGGACAGCTCCCAACAGAATATTAAAAACAAGATAAAACATCAGACATAAAAAACTTCCCTAAACAGGACTGCCTTCAGATGTCTTCTAAAAGTCAGATAATTGTTTATTTCCTTCACATCTGATGGGAGGACTTTCCACAGGGCGGGCACCACTACTGAGAAGGCCCTCTACCTGGTTCCCTGCAGCCTCATTTCTCACAGCAAGGGAACCGCCAGAAGGCCCTTGTAGCTGGACCTCAGTGTCCAGGCTGAATGATGGGGATGGAGACGCTCCTTCAGGTATACTAGGCCGAGGCCATTTAGGGCTTTAAAGGTCAGCTCCAACACTTTGAATTGTGCTCGGAAGCATACTGGGAGCCAATGTAGGTCTTTCAGGACCTGTGTTATGTGGTCTCTTGAAGGATCATCAGAGTGTGGAGGGTGAAGATTTGGGGTATGGCTGGCTGGGAGGGAAAGGAGTGCATTATTTACTCCAGTAAGTTCCTATTAAAATCTGAGTGAGAAGAGTTGAGGACATAATGCTCACCTTGCCTTTGGGGTGAGCATCACAAGCTTGTATATCTGAGCCCTAAAATATACGAGTGTCTACATTATCTCCAATTTTTGTAGTTTATTTGAAAGGTAACGGTTGTAAAATGTGCCATTTCCTCCCCCCCCCCCCACTTAATTGGCACCACGTGGCTCTTCAGAAACCCCCAAACCATCCACACCAACATTTACCTAGCTTCCCATTAGACTCCGTTGTTCTCAAGAGACTGCTCTCTGATGCAAATTGGAGCAGGTCATATTCCTGCAGACAGGGAACCCCAGGGCCAGGGAATTTTGCCAGACTGTCTGTTCCCAGATGCTATACCACACCCACGTGCAAGAGCGGAGCCGCAGGCAGCTGGGAAACTTGACAAAACAGGAATGGAATCCCTCACAGATATCGCACGTTGGAAGGGCACAACTGCTGAGTGAGCAGGAAGGCAAGAAACAATTCCCAGGTCAGTGATGGGAAAAAAATGCTTCTGGGGTCTAGCCAGCTGCCCAGTGAGGTCTTAGCGGGGCTGTGAAATTGTCACTTGGAAGCTTTCCCATTCAGCTGCAGGGAGACACATTAACCCAACTCTCACAAAATGAAGCGATGGGGGCAAGCCTTATTGGTGACAAAAAGGTAAAGAAGCAAAAATATTTTTGCTTAGACAAGCTTGCCCAGATATGTAGAATGCAGGCATATGTTTTAATGTGCTTTTAGCTTATTGCTAACTTTAATTATTTTAGGATGTTTTAAAAACCTGTTTTTAACCGTTTTTACAGATAATTTTACTGTTTTATTCTCAGTAAAACACACTGAGGGTTGTTGCTGTTGTTTTTACAATCAAGTGCTATATAAATTTAATGAAATTAATACCGATAAATAAATAAATTTACCGATGTGATTCAAAATATGGCAAACAAGGGAACTGTAGTTTGTTAAAGGTATGGAGAGTTAGAAGATCCCCATTTCTCTCACACAGGTACAATTCCCAGAGTGGAACACAAGGTACTCTGGGAATTGTAGCTCTGTGAAGGGAAGGGGGGGGGTCTCCTGACTACTCTCAGCACCCTTAGCAGACTACAATTCCCAGAAATCTTTCGGGGGAGATATGAATGTTTAAAGTGTCACCATAGTGTTCTAAATGTATGGCACGAATGTGGCCCAAGCTAGGAAAGGCTGTTCTGCACTGATGGGAAAAGGAACTCCCTGCCATTTCAGAAAGTGGTTTTCTCCAGCCCTACCAGGAGATGCTGGGGATTGAACCCAGGACCAAGAACTTCACCACTCAGCTGCTGCTGTTCCTCTCATCCGCAGTGGAGAGACAAACGAGAAACTGGTGTAGAGGCAAAACGAGTAGATGATCAACGTCCCCCAAGAACTGCCCTGTGCAGGGCAGATGCCTGTTATCTGCTCATCTTGCATTATGGAACAGCATGCAATCTTGCAATCACCAGATATTCTCTTCCCCAAAATCTGCTCCTTTCCCAATCACCAAGAGCAGCCACACACACACACACACACACAAACACACACAAAGAGTCTGTCATCTGTGCAGAAGGGATTTGCCTTGACAGAAGCATCTGTGGCCTAGCCAGAAGCCAGATGAATGAAGCCACAGTTTGCGAACCAGATTCACAATTCCAGATGGGACTCTTCATGTTAACAGTTTTCAGCTGCCCTAGTGACACAGGCCCAGAGAGGCTGCCTGACGCAGAAGCAACCAGCCGCTATCGCTCCTGACGTCTTGCATAACCCAGACATGTTCTGGGTTGTCCAGGGATAGAATGGAACGGCTGTCACCCACAACAAAACGCACGCTGGAAAAGAAGACAACCTCCTGCTTGACAGGGGGACAACAACATTATATAATTTCACCAAGAGTAACAAGCCACATTCCAGCAGCTACAGTCTTCTCCCTCCCCTTAACTTCCAATACATCTTTATAATGAGCTAATGGCTCACATTTATTTTTTCCTAAAAACGATTTTGCAAAGTCAACAGTCCTTATGCATTCTTTCCAATGGAAGAACATTAGAGGTCACAGCTAACCTAGTTTCACCACAGGTGCCTTGGGGCTCCCACACTTCCCCCCCTCCCTCCTTGCCTCACCTGCTACGACCCAATCCCTCTTCCTCCTTGTGGTGATCACACAGGGTCCCCGGACGTTTAACAGTTTATTGATCCCTGTGCCACCACTGTGCTCGCTTCCCCGCTGCCAGCAACCCGTTACTCTTGGGTACACACTGAGTCCAGACAGTTGTTAAAATTGAACCAAACAAGCAAGTTTATTTTATAAGTATTAACAAGTTTATGGTTTCTCAGATAATATTCTTTTCAGTTTCTTAACTTTAGTTTCTTTACCAGTCTACACCTTCCTAATACCTTCTGACTGAATATCTCAACTGTTTGACTGACTCCTCTTAAGAGATTCTCTCACTAGACTTATCCTCTCTGTCTCTTCTCTAACTCTAGACTGACTTCTTAACAACTCTAACTCTAACTCCTCCCCTTGGGTTCCTATTGGTTAGTCATTTTACAATTAGTTAACCCTTTCCCTATGAACCCCGTATGATGTCACACACCTAGGAGGGCGAACGCCACACTCCTTTCCACACCTCTAAGGGTTTCCAGAGAAACTGAGTCAGGCTGCTCATGGCGGCAAACAGTCCCGCTCAGTTTCATTGAGCAAAATCATGGAATTGTGAAGTTGAAAGGGAGGAGGACAGCTCATCTCAAGTGGACTGCCTGCCTCAATTTTTATTTACACAATATATTCCCTATGCCACCTTTCCTCCAAGAAATTCAAGGCAATGTACAGGTTCTCTCCACATTCTCGTTTTACCCATACAACAACCCTGCTAGGCAGTGTGAACTGAGAAGCAGTGACTGGCCCCAGGTTAACCAGAGTCACGGACACAGGGGAATAGTGGGAGGCAGCAGGTGGGGAACCCCCAAGGGAAGAACCCCAGGGATTGTTGGTGGGATGGTGATGAGTGGTCAGAGGGAGAAGAGAGAAGCCTGGAAGGAGGAGGTGGTGGGAGCTGTGAAGGTAACAAGCTTTAGTGAGCAAGGAGAGTCTCTGGCAGAGAGAAGTCCAGAATCAGAGGCTGAAGCAGGAGAGGGAGGAGGCCAAGAGGCAGAGAGCAATCTGGCTGGTGAAGAAGCCCCCTCCTGATGTGACAAGCTCCCCTCACCCTGGTCATCTCCTCTGCAGACAGCATAGAAATGCAGTGGGCACTCAGCTTCTGCACCCAGTCCTTTCTCGGGCAGCCCACTGGGAATCATGCCCCTCTGGAGCGTTTATGTAAACCTCAACCCCTACATCCCTTCAAAGTTTTCTAAGTTCAAGTGGAAGGCTGGAAGGGCCCCCAATTCATTTGGGGGTCAAAGGGTCGAATGCTTGTGCACCTCCACTCCCATCCTGGTTTGGACAAACCATAGTTGGATCAAACCATAGTTCTATTTAAATCATTGTTATCTGCTCTCTTTTCAGGCAAGAGAAGCCCCTCTCACAGCAGTTTACAAATAAATACACTGAAAACACAACTAATTAAGCTAGCTGCATAAAAAAAACCCCACAAATTTATTCCAAATAAATAAATAAATATGATAGTTTTTTAAAAAATCACAGCTTCAGAATGCCAGCATGATTATTCAGTGAAAAGCAGATTGGCACAGCCATGTCCTGAAGGTCCATTTAAAAACAGTCAATGAGGGAGCCAAACACACATCCCATAGGAGGGAGTTCCACCATGATGGTGACACCACTGAAGAGGCCTTGTCTCTTGTGCACATCAACAGGATGGATCTTAATGGCAGGTCGGTGAGCAGGACTGTTAATGTTAGGACTGGATATAATTTTTACAGGTGCCAGCAGCCCTTCAAACAACCTGATTCTGAACAATTTGGGGCTCCAAATGTAACAACCAGCACTTTAAACTGGGCCCACAGATGCATGGGCAACCAACTGGTATGGGACCAGTGCTACATGCTCCTATTGCTTGACGAACACAAGCAACCAAGAAGCTGCACCCTGCACTGCCTGTAATGTCCAAACTATCATTAAAGGCAGTCCCATGTAGAGTTCGTTGCAATAGTCTTGTCTGGAGATAACCAGGGTCTTCATTTGCCTCCCAACTAAAACTGGAGCTCATGGTTGGAAGTGGGGTTGTTGCAAAATGACCCACAGAAACACACATTTAAAAATAAAATGGTCACCACATTTGTGAGACTTGCACAATTCAAGCACCAGAGACTTGCACAATTCAAGTAAGCATTAGTGAACAATGGTGGCCAGGGGGTTAGGTGATATTCACAGCCCGTCATGGTAAGTTGCATCATGAGTAGTGGCAAAAGGAAAAGACCAGCCAATGGTAAGCACTTCATGGAAAGCGTTTTGCAAAAATTCACATGCACACCAAAATCTTTCTCAAGCCCACCCCCCTGCCCCCCTGTCGGATCCCCTTCCAGAGAATTTTTCCACATGGAGGTGTTCTAACCATTACATTTAGAAGCAGCATATGGAAAGCAGAAATCCATCTTCTGGCATGTACAAGACATGGGACTGAATTCAAGACAAGTGAACCTGAGACGGGCGGCACAACAGTTTGGCTTCTTGGAAACCCTGAAAAACCACATAATTCCAGTTATTAAATTGTTTGTTTAAACCAGGATGTCAAAAAAATCCATAAGCCTCAAAAAACCACGGGTTCCTCCATGCTCTGATGGAAAACATCTGCAAGTGATCTCTCCGCTCTGAAGGGACAGCTACTGCTTCGCAAGCAGGCTGAGGAGATAGCTAACGCTGACCGGTTAAATAATGTGAAGAGCAGAAGAAAGTCGGTGCAAGGATGAAACACAAACCAAAACACTCACCCACCTGGTAAAGAAAGAGGCAATATTCAGAAGCATAAAGTTGGAAGGTACTTTAGAGGTTGTGGTGTCCAAGCCCTTGCTCACTGCAGGACACAACCACAGCAACCATCTACTTAAACAACTCGAGTGAAGGAGAGCCCTCCTATATAAAAATCTGGGAACCCAGGAAGCAGACTGGCAGCAGCATTCTAGAACATCAAGGAGGGGACATTTCTAGTCCTACCTGAAAATGCCAGGGCTGAATGTGGGACTTTTAGCAAGGACCCCAGATTCAATTCCTGCCAGCTCTGGTAGGAAACATATATTAAGGTGCAGGTCCAAATAAAAAGGAAGACCCGATGCACTGGAGAGCAGTTGCCAGTCAGAACCGATCATACTGAGCTGCTATAAGGCAACTTCTCATGTTGCTATAAGATACCCATCTGTACAGAACAAGCTGCAAACGTTAAAATCTGCAGATGGCCAGGCCTCTTAAGCATTTCCTCGCAGTTCGTTGCAGGGATTGCATCACAGAATCAATAATATGAAAGGTCTCCAATCCCTATGTCTGCCCGGACTTCTGAAACTTCATCTTAATATGCAGGTTTTTTATTATTCCAGACGCTTGGCCTCCATTAAAATGGACTCATCTATCATGCCTGTGACTCCGGAATGGTAAAGACAGGCTAGAAAACCTCAGGCATACCAATATTCTAAACAGAGAAGTTTATTTCAATTTTATATGGCAGCAAAAAAAGGTCTAGAGCAGCTTCCCCCAACTTTGCACTCGCCAAATGTTCTGGACTACAACTGCAACCAGCATACCTCACCATCAGTCACAAAGAGCTGTAGTCCAAAACAATCTCGAAGGTTCTGTGTTGGCTTCCCTTGGTGTATAGGACTGCAGGTTTAATTCTTGAACTTTGGGCCAAGTAGCGTGTCTGTAGGCTACCTCTCTTTCTTCTGCACTGTAACAAAAGGCTTCCAGAGACTCTTAACCCTAACTTCCTAGCCGGGATGGACCTTCTATGAAACTTAGGAAGCTTACGTTTCAGGGCCCTTAATCCCAGAGGGGGCCCAGAAGAAACTTTAGACCACATTGCTTAAAAAAATCTGGAGTTTAGTAGACCCAGTCTGAGTAGCACGACTCAAATTGATTGATTTTTGTTCTTGCATACGTTTCAAACATCCCAAAGTTTGAGTGTCAGTAGCACAGATGTTGTAAAGGTGTTGTGATCTGTCATGGAACAACCCCATTGAAGAAGATAACTGTGGTTTCCCAGACCTCGTCGTTGGTCGTGAAGGACCCCCCCATGACAGTTTAAGCTTCAGGGCCTCAAAAATGTAGGTCCGCCACTGCTTCCCTGGGAAACTGGTTCACTCCTGGGCTTCAATCCGGGATATGAAACCACATTATAGTACAAGAATAAGTCACGATTTCCCGGTTCAGATATAATCAGAAACCAAGGCTTAACGAACTCCAGAAGTTTTCTATTGCAGTCAGAAAGAGGAGAGAGGAGAGCATGGGAACATGATGCTCATTTTCTGTGTAGTACATTAAATCACAGTTTTCTGTTTCATCTGTGGTGGGAAACAGGGGTTCAACAAACAGCGAAAGGGAGATGAGGAGAGCATCTGGGTACTAAACTAAGTCTCAGTCTATTTGATTATATCATGGTTTCCTGGTTAAGATGCAAGGGGAAACCAAGGTTTAATAAACCATAAGTTTTTTATTTAAGAGGGGGGAGAAAGAGAGGAGGATACAATACCCATTCTAAGTCTATTAGATTGAGACTTCTCCATCTGAATCGGCGATTTGCCAGACTCACAAATATATTGTCAGCACAGAACACTTTAATATACTGTACTAGCTTACATTAATTTCTGTTGGTGAGAAGCATCACTTTTTTTTTTAATAGCACAGAACATCTATTTGAAGCATCAATTTGAAGGATCAAATTAGGTAAAATCTCATGAATCTTGGTGATAGCTCGCATCCAGCTGAGTAGTGCTTTATTGATTTGTATTGTCTGCCCACTTATGTCAAGGACAACTGAAATATTTTATCACGATAAAATAAAATAAAAAGTCATTCCATAACAGGCCATCCTTCTAATTTTATGCTGCCTGCTCCATTTTCTGCTATTTTTATTAGGAACAAAAGTTTCATCTAATCCATTTTAAGAGAGGTGGGGGAGAGAAGATAGCTTAGTTCTTCAGGCTGCTCTATTGCTTTCCTAGCCAAGCCCATATTTATAAAAAGAATATAACTTACCAGTGTGTCCTTCGTATTAAAGCAAACAATTCTGTGAAGTGTTTCAGACATCAACTCTCTTTAAAAAATAAAATAAATCTCAGAATACTTTCAATTATCAGTCTTTTGGCTGTCTACTCTCTCCCATTTAGACTATGCTTTTACGCACAAAGAGTTTTTAAAAATTGTACAGTATATGTCTTCTGCTATTAAAACATGAACAGCGATCCTGTAGCCTCACCCTCGGCTGTTGTTGGATCACAAGTCTCACCATTCTTGAGTACTGGAGTCCAACAACATCTGGAGGGCTACAGGTTTTCTAACTCTGCCTTAAAAGGTCAACACCTGATGGCAAAAAAATATTGTCAGGGAACATTCTCTCTCTAAGTATGGAGGGCTAAAGTTGTATACAGCTATTCCAGCTAGCAGCAATTCACATAACCAAAATTGACTGGTCATTTATTTACTGATCGGGAAACATTACGGACCACTAACCATTAGCAAATATCACGGCGCTGTACAAAAATAAAAAGACAACACGTAAGAGCAGTTTCCCAAAGGAAATCTGATACTGACCATGAGTCAGCTTATCCTTCTAGGAAAGCCAGTAGAAGGAACAGGAAAGTTTTTAGCATCCAATGAAATGTCTATGATGTCCGAGGTTGTTGAACTTCAATGGGCAGTGTGTTATGCAAAGTAGGTGTTATTGCACTGAAGAACTTCGCCTGAGTCACCATTAAATGAAATTCTGGTGCATGTGGTACCACCAGAAGGGCACCAATAGATGACTGCAGAGAAATAGCTCGCAAAAATTCTTGTCAAATCTCTTAAGCCCACAAAACTATGTTGGACAACTTCTCAGGGTCCTTATTCCTACTGTCTCTTCAATATCTGAGACAGCATATGCGGTTTTCAATTGGTTCCTAAATAAAAACTAGACAGAATTCAAAAGCATTATTGCCTCTGACCATGGAGGTAGAGCACAGCCATCAGAGCTAACAGCCATTGATAGCCTTTGCCTCCATGCATTTGTCTGGTCCTCCATCAGAGTTGGTGGCCATCACTGCATCCTGGGGACTCCAACTCCCACTAGCCCCAGCCAGCACTGCCAATGGTCAAGGGTGATGGGAGCTGAGTCCAGCAACATCTGGAAGGCCACAGGATGCCCCATCCCTGGCCTATTCCGACTGGCAATGGCTCTCAGGTAAGATATCTGTCCCACCATTTGCTACCTGGAAATTAACAAACTGGAAATGTATGTCTAATTAACAACATCATCAACCTGGGACCTTTTGCAGATGCAGTTTTAGGGTAGAGTAACCAGTTTGGCCACACTGGGTGCTGGCACCATAGGGGGTGCTGCAATAATTACGTTAAACAGAGCACAAAAGGCAGGAGCACCAAATTTTAGCATCAAATAGGGCGTTGCTGAAATTTCAGGGTCCAAAATTTGCCTCTGCTTTTCCTTGCATGTGCTCTACCATGAAGCCTTCCCAGTGTGGGTTGATAGTCTTTCCAGCTAACATTGCATATTGAACGGCAGTCATCTTGGTGTTTCAAGTGACTGGGGTGGGGGGTGGGGAAAGGATTTATCTTGCAGCTATTTTTAACTTTTCAATAACTATCACAAGCTCTTCAAAGCACTTTCTGAGAGAGCTGTCTGTCATGTATCATTGCTTGATGGACGCAGCATAAACCGGCTGTGCACAATGGAATGCCTCCATCTGGGTAAGAAATTGGAAAGTAAAGCCTTCGTGATATTTGGGAGCAGCTCAGAGGTTGCAACCAGTTTCCAGGGGAGACACACACACAAAAAGAAAGAATAATAATTCAAAAGCACAAAAGGGAAACTCAAGCAATGACTTGTCCAAAAGCAACATTAAAACAAAAAACTACAAACTACAAACCTAAAGTTACACAGAATGACATCAGCGTTGAGCTACAATGTTCCAATATCTTTCCCCCAGACACATTTGGAATAAAACATTCAGGCTGCAACTCTCTCTTCACTCGAATTCAAGCAAAGCTACTACTGGAATCAATGGCACTTTGTAGGCCTGTCAATGTGCAATTGTTTTGAACACAGTCGACCTGAAATCAGGCAGCAAGTTTGGAATTCATTCTTATAGAGAATCCACAGGGCATGGGCTTCTCCCCCGCCTTGGTTTTTACTTCCTGGCCTGAGGATGTAACCTTTCTACCTCCCTCAGACTTAGAGAATGAGTCCCTAATGATATTGCATTAGAACCCTGTTATGTACTGAGCTTGGATCCTAGAACAATAGGCAGTAGGATCCTAGAAGGCAGCAACCTGATTGGTCTGCAGGAGCCGCCCAATCTGGCTCCAGGAGGAAGTGAATCAATATCCTGCATTTTGGGGGGGAAAGCACTCACTCGCTGTTTACCATGAACTGAAATAAAGAGCATGAAATCAACACTCAACTCCAAGTATATTTCAAACCGGTGAGAAGCCTGCAAACAGGATATGAGCACAACAGCAACACCTGCAGTTCCCAACAACTGACATTCAGAAACATAACCATAGCCATAATGGTTAGTACCCACTGACAACCTCCCTGAATTTATTTAATCCTGTTTTAAAACTATTCAAGTTGGTGGTTCTCCCTGTCTCTTGCAGGAGCAAGTTTCAAGGTTTGTCTATGGGCTGCATAAAAAATACTTGCTTTTCTTTTCCCTGAATCTTCCATCATTCAGTTATAGTATTATAATAGAGGAAGAAAAACTTCTCTTTATCCACATTCTCCATGCCATGTATAATTTTACAAACTTCTATCTTGTCACCTCTTACTTGCCCTTTCTCAAAACTAATCCTACTTCTTCCACAAGTGGGAGCAACTACAGAACGGGGCCCTTTAATACAGCACAGTCAACTCCTCCAAGGAGGTGGAGTAAACAGACTTGAGCCATCTTCTTAAGTCTTCCGGGGGTCTCAGATCTTCGCTGAGATCTTCTTCCCACTGCTCAGCCAGTAAGGGGCCACTGGGAGCTGTCCATTGTCCTACCTTCTTCTTAAAACAACTTGCCTTGCCATTATTTGTCTCAAAGAAACTCAGTATAATGGTTTCCACTTCCCCTGAGAGTGCCCACCCTGAGAAGGACAGGATACCCATCGTGGAAGAAAGGCAGGGTGGAAATGGAATTAATAAAGAGAAAACAAGAATTCTGAAATGAAAAAGCAGACTTTTCCCATTACATGCAAATATGTTATAGCAGGCAGCACCATAGAAGAGGAATTCCCTCCTGTGTATGTGAGAGAAGGAGAAACGCTGCTTCCCAAATGGTTCTTGCTATCTGCAGTTTTTATAAGTACCTGTATTAAAATTATGGTACTTGTATATCTATAATTATTGTCCAGTTAATCAAGAACACTTTTAAAAATCAATCAAAGTAGGAATGGACAGACCCATGAATGCCCTAGTAAGGCATGAGGATGAGAAAAAGTCTGTTCCCTTCCATTTTCCAGGAAGATATTTAATGGAATTCCATTAATCTGCACAGAAACATATTTTTTTAAAATATGAACATTATTGGAGGCCTTGGGGTTGTGCATTGTCCCTGGTCCTCCAATAATGTTTCCTTCACTAATCAGGGCATCCAAATGCCCAGGGCCTGGAGCAGGCTACCATAGAAGCCAACAACTAAGGGCTGAGAGGACTTTGGTCCCCCCATAAAATATGTGAGGGGTCTGCCCCCCAAAGTTGATGGGCATTGCTGTTCTAATGGAGTATGTGCACCACATTATGTAATTGGTTATGCAGGGTGGGGCTAACCTCGGTCTCCCCAATATTTTATTCAAGTTGGCACCCCTAGCAGCCACTGCTTGCTTTAAGAACAAATATGGCAAGGACTCAGGGCCGGTGCGCTGAGCAGGTCTTAATGTAGTTGTGCTCAAAGTGTGCAGCAGCAAGAAGCCCTGGGTAGCCAGAGACCCTATTTTGAAAAGTTTAAAAGATGAAGACATTTTTAGGAGGCAACGTGCAACTCTTGGTGATCCATGAACTGAGCTGACTTATGATCCACCCAGATTCAGTCAGGTGATTCTGCCTTCCTGAATCTGAGCTCAAGATCTCAGAATCTGAGCTCAAGAGCTCAAAATCTGAGCTCAATCCTTCCCTATTGCTAATCAAAACTGTTTAATCAATCAAACTGCTTTTATCAGTTAACGATGGCACCCATCTCTCTCTCTCTCTCTCTCTCTCTCTCTCTCTCTCTCACACACACACACACACACGAAAGGATTGCTGACCTCTGGCTTGGCTGTTCCAAACAATATCATTTGGGGGGGGTGTTTCTGAGGGACTCCATGTTTCTGATATTGCAACAGTGCCCCAAACAATAGCCTCTTTAAAAATATATGCAGAAAATCAGCATTTGGATAATTTCCCTCCTTCTTCAACAAAAAAGCTCATCCTGATTTACAAGTGAAGTTTGGGTGTTAAAGCAGAAACCAGTATTGAATTTAAACCATGCGGAGTGTGTGTCCCCCTAACCTTGAGTGGCAGCACCTTTATCTATTGTTTAAGAAGAACATAAGAAGAGTCTTCCTGGATCAGACCAAAGGCCTGTCTAGTCCAGCATCCTGTTTCACACAGTGGCCAACCAGCTGCCTCTGGGAAACCCACAAGCAGAACAGAAAGACAATAGCCCTTGTTTGCTATTGCTCCTTGGGAAACAGTAGCCCTGCTGCCTCTGACCCTAGAGATTTGCATATAGTTATCAAGACAGCTCATTATTCCCCATGAATTTATGTGGTTACCTTTTAAAGCTGTTCAAGTTGGTGGCCATTACACATCTTGTGGCAACAAATTCCATAACTAGGCACAGTAAAAGTAAGCACATCCTTATTGGCTACAGGGAGGTCTTGATATGGCTAAAATTGTGGGGAAGGGCTTAAGGGTTTATTTAAGGGTGTCTATATTCTCCATTCCACACCGCTGCAGTTTGAGCACAAATCAAAACTCTTGATAATTCAGAAGAAATTAACACAAAATATTGTGGAGGGGAACGTGTGGCCCACCAGATGTTGTCAGACTACAAAGCCTATCATCCCAGACCATTGGCCTTGGTGACTGGGGCTGATGGGAGTTGTAGTCCAACAATATCAGAAGCACCACAGGTTCCCCACTCTTGAATTATATCTATGGATAAAATTGATAAACTTTGGGAGAGATAGGACCCCAATCCAGAGAATAAAAATAATGTGTGGAAACATCTGGACTGTGCAAATGCTCTTAGAAGTTTGCTAGGGGTGAAGGAGGGTTGAGAGGACCTTATCCCAAAGTCCGGATAAAAGATGTGTGATGTCTTGCACAATCCAGTGTGTATGTTTTCGCACAAGTTTGTGTGGAAGCTTGGTGACCACGAGTGCGGTCGGTGATGTGTGATGCTTGCGCTATCTGGGCTGAAGAGCCAATGTGAACAAATGCAATCTGCCTCTAAGGTTTGAGATTATTGTCCTCTCAGCTTCTTCCAATATGATGCTTAAAAGAATTCAGTCCAAACTGAATGCTCTGGGGAAAATTGCCTGGGACAATGCACCTTCACAACACAGTTCTCCAGAATTTCTATAGGAAAAGGGTTGAATGACAGATACATGTTTTCTGTCCAACTCTTTTGAAACTCAGTGCTTACTCCATTGGCATACAGATAATGAAAGTCAAAGAGAATTTAAGGGCGATGGACAGACTTGGAAAAGGAAACAATGGATGGCCAGGCCTGATTGACTCCCTGCCGACTTCCATGTGGCATCTTTTACTGACAAGCTGCTTTCAAGAGGACAGCTTTCCATCAGACAGACACAACGGGAGATGGAGTGCAAAGCACAATACTCACCCTCCTTCAAAGATCTTGATCCGGGCTGGCTCCCCTCGTTTGGATATGGGAATGTCGTCTTCTGGTTTTCCTCTTTTCTCCTCTTCCTTTTCAGTTCTCATTTCGTCCTTTCGACCTTCGTTGGGGAGGATCGAAGGCAGGTGAACCTACCTCGCCAAAGGATGAAAGTAACGGTTTTATTATTCTTCCAAAGGCTTGTTACCAAAGACAGACACATTGGACAAGGCTCTCTCTCTGGAGAGTGGGGGAGGAAACCCAGCAGCCACCCTAACTTCAGTGATAATTAAGTGTAAGATTTAAACCTGCTTTGGAAGGTTCTCATTATAGACCTGGTGCTACTGGTCTGAGCTGCATGGGGTGGGTGGGAACAAGCAATGGGGCAGAACAATTGCTTTAAAGTTGCATAAAAAGAAGCTGAGGAATGTGGGCTGAGTACTCTGCTTGGCTTACATGACTCTGTGCATTTTAGGAGTCGTACAGGAGATCACTGGACACAAGAGCGGCTGCGAGTTTTTCTATTGTGCAGTGAGTTCTGCACCTCCCACCTTCACTGTCCAGCCTCAAGACTGAACTCCAGTCCTTCCTCTCCACTCCTTCCCAGATTTCAGGTAGACAGTCTGTCCCCAGCCTCCATGAACATCTTGTATGGATAACTGTTCAAGCATTCATTCATTGCTTGAAGCAGAAAGGGACAGGGCATTTCTGAACACTTCTGTCATGATAAGCATGCAGGACTAAGACCTGGTAGATCAGGGTTCAGGTCTCCACTCAACCACTAAACTCACTGGGTGACTCTGGAACATGTTGTGACCAATGGGTATGGGGCTGAATCATGAACACACACCCCAGCATCTCCCTGGCACTAAGAATCAAAACCTTCTGACCAGTCAAGGCCTGGGAAATCAGGTGGGAGGGTAGAACAGGATCCCCAGTGCCCAGGAATCCCTCGTCAGCTAGATAACTGTTTCTACAGGACAAGGGAAGAAAGGAAGTCAGGTATGAATCTGGTTAAGTTGCTGGGACCGTTCTCCAAAAGCAATCTGGATTTCATTTAAATTTTCATCCTGGAGCGATGCCTTTAGCATGCTTTGAAGTTAACCAGTCCAGCACACAACCACCCCCTCCCCACACAAAAAACACACCAAACATACCCCAAACATCCCTCTTTGAAGGACCCCCAAGTGGTTTTAAGCATTTGATCTTCTTTTCATCTCATTGGAAAATAGCCCAAACACAGCTTTTTCTCCAGGACAGTCATGTAATGCTATGATTTCTAGCATGTCTTCATAAACAGCAGCTATGTTTACCCCAGACTGATCTGTACCGTGTGAAGCTCGGCTTAAGTGGCAGACTGTCTTGGATCTGCTCTAGTGATGAATGAACCTGTCAATTTCAGTTTACCTCCATTTCTCATTTCCCCAAACTTAAGAAACAAAAAGCATATATGAAAATTTGTGTGCGTTTTAACGCACATTTCTTCTAATATGCACATTTTTGCATGCATCTTTTCAGGAAAATTTCCCACAGTACAATGCAATCTGGCACATTTTTTTCACTTATCCAGTTTTGTTCACACATTTCCCTAATATATCCACTTCTATCCACTTCTATATTTTAATGGCAGCATCCACGCCAATTCTTACTCACAAAACAGGTGAGGACAAAAGGAAAACCCAATTTCCTTACCTCTGACATTTTGGGGTTCCCGGCGCTTGAGGGCACAAGCCTCCCTGCCTCTGGACGTGGAGCAGCAGACATGGTGTAGGTTTCTTTGCTCACCTTTTGCTTGGAGCGCAGGAGCGAAAGGGCTGCTTTGGTGGACACACCGGGGAGGTTGGGATTATACAAACTAACGCACCACCCGGCATACACCGAGGACCTTCGGTCAACTTGCTGGATGTGATTTGGCTTTGTGTAATTTAAATAGCACCAACTGACATTAGTAGTTGTATGGAGACTGGGGAACTGAAATACCTTCTTGACATCTGGCCCCTCTTGGGACTTCTTTGAACTTTGGGCAGCCTCAGAACGAAGAGCTGGACTTGGGGAGGTTGTTGCGGGTGGCTCCACAGGCTCTTTCGAATCTTCTTTCTTCACCACCTGCGGGGATTCCTTGCTTTGCAACTGCTTGCCAGCTGGATGCTTAGATTCTTCTTGCCCCTCAGAACTCGAGACCTCAGGCTGTGGAGAGGCTGGCCATAAAGTTCCCGGGACTTCTTCCAACTCAGACTGCTCAGGTGACACGTCCGGGGACATTTCTGACTTGACTCTCCTTTGGTTGTGCTTCTTCCCTTCCTCTGATGCACTGGGGGCCACCACTGCTTCTGACTTCTCCTCCATCTCAGAGAACTCTTCCTCCTTCACCCTTTTTTGCTGCTGGGTTTCCATTGTGAGTTCCAAGCTTCCGGCCGGAGACAGCATCCGCTTGCTTCCTCCGACAGTCGACGGACTCCCTTCAAGATCCAACAGGCTTTCGGATGGCGAGCCAAGAGGAATGTAGCCTTTCTTTTCCGAGAGTGACAGTGGCAGCCTTAGGTAGGGTGTCTGGAAGATGCTCTTCTGTTCTTCGGTGATCATCTGTGCCAGATCAAGGCCGATTCCATGAACGTTAGCGGTGCAAACCAAAGTACCCTTGGCCTCATACTCGTCAAATCTCGGCAGAATGATAGAAGAGGCGCTGCAGTGTGACTGAGTGACCAGGATCTGAGAAAGGGTTGTATACATTGCGCTTCCGTAGGAGGGCATATTCGTCTGAATGCGAACTGGGACCACTAGCGACACGACAGGCTCAGATCGTGCAGGCACCACCAACTGAGAGATGGAGACAGATGCAGAGGGGCTGCTAGGCCGGGCCAAAATATGCAGTCTGCTCTCGGAGCTGTAGTCTGCAAATGGGGAGAAGATGGGACTTCCGGTGGGTGGAGAGAGCCTGGATTTGAGCTGGGGCAAATGGGCACCAATGTCACTTGGCAACTGGAGAGCAAGCTGGGACTGGAGGGGCAGAAAAAAGGCAGAATGGAGTGGCGAGGAGCCTGGGTAGTTCACAGGGACAAGGGATGGGCCCTGCCTGAGGGCCACGTCCCCTGGGTGGGACAACAGTGGAGGGGCAATGTGAAGCTGGCCTGGGTGCAGCAAAGCGTCTTGCAGCGGGATATCTGCATTCTCAAAGATGGAGTGCGGTATTTGCGGGATGGAATACTGAGCGGAAAAGAGGTCGGTCATTGTCTGGCTGGAGAAGAGCTCCACCGTCTGTCCTGATGGTGGCAAAAGATGTTGGAAGGGCAAGAGAGAAATCTGCGGGGCCATGTACTGTTTCTCGTGGAGCGTCAATTGGGCCGATGAGTGGTGAAACACCTGCAGAGCTTCAGTGTAGGGGTGGGTATATGTGCGCTCAGGGCAGTCTTTTGGCTCATCCTTGTCAGCTGGGTAGCCTCTTTGAGAAGAGGAGGAGGAAGAGGACGGTGGTTGCTGCTGGGGCAAACTTGCAGCTGAAGATCTGCTTGTGGACTGCAGCAGCTCTTCTGTTTCTGTCCCTCCTTTGGAGCCAGAGTCCGGCTCGTGCTCTGGGTGCCCAGCAAGAGACGCCTGCCTCACCAGGAAACATTTCCTCCTCTCCTGTGCTGCTGATGTTGTTGGTGGACGGGGCAGGGAAGTGGGAGAGGAGGAGCACAAGCTCCCATAGTCAAACGATTTGCTGCGGGTCTCCGACATTGGAGAGGAGGGAGAAACGTTAGGCGTCTGCTCGGAGACGGACCTCCGCATTTCTCGGGTAGGGTGGTGAGGGTGGTGGTGGCCTGGCACAGTTAGCATGTGTGCACCAAGCCCAATAGGTTTTATGTGGGATTCAGAGGACTGGGAAGCAGCTTCCTCGCGTTCAAATGACGTTGAGCGGCTGGAGGCATGGGAGATGCTGCTCTCCTGACTGGGGCTCCTCACTGACTCAAAGCTGGATTCTCCAGAAGACTGAGCCATTTCTGCAAGCCTCAGCCTCTTCTTTTTGGGTGGCAGTTTCTCTGCAGGAAGCTGGGAGAGAGACTGGCTTCTCTGTGGCCACTGAAACTCCTCCGTCTTCTCCGGCTCTTTAGGGGGTGGTTCGGGCTCCGTCTCTGGCCTGTCCGGCTCTTCTGTGACCAGGATCTCAGGGACTTGGATGTTGGGTTGACGCACAAGCTTTGGCTGCAGGGAATGAGTTGGCCGGCTCTGTTGTGCAGCTGACTTAGAAGTGTATGGCAACGGCAGCTTTTCCTCTCCTTCCAAGCTGCTCAGTTGTTCAATAGAATCCGACTTCTCAAAGGAGCTTGTGTGCTGGATGACAGAGATCTCCTTTGAGGTCGTCCTCCTCTCCTTGACCTCCGTACCAAAAGATGGTTTTGTAGTCCTAGAGTGGAAAGTGACACCTGCGTCAGAGAGCGGCATCGATTTGCTGAGGTCTGCTGGTGACGTCATGGACTCGGAAGTCAGGTTCAAGGCCACATCAGTAGGTTTCAAGCTAGTAAACTGAGCGGCTGCCCCAGAGCTACAGGAAGAGGGACTGGTCAACGCAAAAGCCGGGGGGTCCTCATCATCACCGAGGCTCTTTTCCTTACGCCTTTTCCTCAGCGGAGTTAGTTCTAAACTGGTCCCCAGCTTATAATGCATCATCTGCGGCCAAGGATCAGATTCTACGGAACTCTTCTCGGCTTCCAACGAAAAATGAGAACTGGAAGATCGGGGCTTGGAGACCTGCAGTTCCGAACAGTAATACTTCTTATGGGCTTCGTAATTATCCCGTTTCTTGTATCGAGCGCCGCAAACGTTGCACTCGTACATGAACCCTTTTGTTTTCGCGCCCTTCCTTGACTTTTTGGTGAGCTCGCTCTCCTTGGTTTCTTGTTCCTCGGGAGATTTGGAAGTGCTTTCTTTGCTCGCCGTGCCCACGTCCTCCGAACCATACTCCACCCCCAACGGAAGTTCGATGGCGGGCTGCCGTTTTAGCATGCGTGGGTGGGAAGACACCTGACCGCGGCTTTGGACCTCCGATTCGGTGATGTGGTCATCGAAAGAATAGCTTCCTCTAAAGGTATGGGAGGAGCTGATGGTGCACGCAGCTGAAGGCATAGAGTGGCTTCGTAGGAGAGGCACTGTCTCTGTGGCACTGTGGGAATGCTGGAGTGATAGCAATGATTGTTCAGGCTTCATTTTTTCCATGTGGGGCATCAGTGACTTGGATGAATCGAGTTGGCTACCAGAGCCGGGTTTGATTTCTAACGCAAAGGGCTCTCTGTAGGGGCCGGACTTTGGCGATTCAATGCTGCTGCGTCTGGACAATGAACTTCTCCTGGGCTTGACGCTATCTATCTCGCTGGTGTCAACAACGGCTTCGTTAATAGTGATCAGTTTGGTGATATGTTCAATAACCTGTGTTCTGGGCACAGACAAAGGAACTGTGCTGAGTTTCTCCTCGGACGATACCTGGGGGAAATCCTGGGCAGTGGCTGCCGCTAACATGGAAGTCCGTTGGCCAATTCGCCCACATTTACCAAAAATAATCTCTGCATAAGACTTGGCGTTGGTGTTTGGTGGGCTGATTTGCTGCTCGGCACTCTCTGACCTGGAGAAATAGCCAGATTCTGTGCTCCCTTTGCTGCCAGGGCTAAGGAAAGCCTGTTCCTCAATCACCTTCTTTCTTTCACTCAATCGGAGAGCTAGCTTCTGCTTGATAGAATGCGTTTCCTCCGATTTATGACTTTGGGCATGCTCCGAAGCTGGCTCCACAAACGAGCTGCTTTCTTCCAGAGACTGAGACAGGCTGGAGTGAGAAAACGAGCAGCTCTCTAGGCTAGAGCTCTGGCTTCCCGACCCGTACAACATGGTTTGCTTTCTCCGGGGTGACAGTTCTGCCAAATGGCTCGGCGCGCTCCTGGTCTCCTCCTCCGAGTCGGTGCTTTCACCCTCGGTGGGCTCTTCAAATTCCTCTCCGGCCATCTTCTCCATTTCCAAACCGGAAGGGTACAGCTCGGTCCCAGTCCCCGAGGCGAGACCGGCTTTGATCCGGTGAGCGTGAGACTTCCGATGTTTATACAAATTGCTCTTGGTTTTGAAGGAAAAGCCGCAGGGGACGCAGGGATAGGGCCGCTCCCCTGTGTGCGAACGGATGTGTTTCTGGAGGACGCTGGGCTTGGCACAAGGCCGGCTACAGTACTGGCAAATATATTTGCCGGGTTTCTGGGGTTTCTTCTCTTTCTTGTGGCCTTCTTCCGAGGATTTCAAGGAAGCTTGCGAAGCGCGGGGAGTGTAGACCTTTGGAACGGAGGGCATGTCCTCTTCGGGGACAACAGGAGGACGGGACGGCAAGAGCTGGCCAGGGTGAAGCCCAGAGGATGGAAACGAACTAGAGGGACCGGCTCTGGCTGGGTCGACTAGCTGCCACGTCGTGGGGCCTTCAAGGACATGTTCCTGCTTCCGGGGAGGCATGAACGCTGGCGACAGGGGGTGCTGCTGAAGCTGGGAGATGTGGGGAGGGCGTTCAAAAGAGAGGCGTTTGAGCTGGGCTGGCCCTGTCTTCTCCTGAGCCTCCTCCCTCGAAAAAGGCTGCTGCGCTGCAACGTCCCGGAGGGGAGAGCCTTGCAAAGGAGCCGAGCTCCCCGGATAGGTAGCGGCGGACGAAACACTGCTTTGGAAAGCCTGTCCTTTGACAAGCCTCCTCCTCGACCCTTCCTCGCCCTTCTTTGTGCTCCTCTGGCTTTGTTCAGGATCCATGACCTTGGAAAGGGAAAGGCGAGGAGGGGGGAGATGGTCCAAGGAATCTATTTCGGGAAGGTGTCGGCAGGCTTCATGGATAATGAAGGAAGGACTCCTCTGTGTTAGCTCGACGGCATTTGCTGCGGGGCTGCCAAAGGTGGCGGCCAGAGAAAACGGTTGTTGACTCGAGATTTCAAAGCGTCACTCGCTGCTGTTTGATTCGGGGGCGGGGGGAGAAGGAACAGAGGGTGGGGAGGGAACAATGAAAAGGGGAAAAAGGTTGGTTGAGGGTCAAGAGAGTTCACACTGGTAAAGCATGACAAACTACTTCAAAGCAGGAAAACTGTCCAAAACCTGTAGTCCAAATATTTTCCTTGTGGATTTTGCAGAGGCTTTAAAGCGGGCCATTTTTATCACCGTTGATGGTGGCAAGCCTTCAAAGAGGAGAAGCAAGCCAGAACACTGCCTCGGGTCCTTTTTCTCATGCAAACCTTGGTAAACGTGAGGCTCCCATGCTCATCTCGCAGCCATCTCTCTCCTTGGCTTGGAAAAACAGCACTTGGCAGTCCTCTGTTTCTCTCTGCATGTGTGCCCTGATTCCTTCTTTGCTTTCCTCTTCTTCCACTTTGCCGTTCAGAGACCTCGGGAAACAGACCGATCACAATCCTGCAACGACATTTGGCGAAGAGGTGAAAACACACACAAACACACTATTGCTACCGTTGGCATTCATCATGTTTTAAAGCAATCCAATATTCAGAGTACATAGGAGGAATGCGGGAACCTGCCCCCTACCAAGTCAGCCCATTGCTCCATATAGGTCAGTACTGTCTGCATGGACTGGCAGTGGCTCTCTAGAGTTTTCCCCAGCCCTACCTGGAGGGGCCAATGATTGAACCTGGGACCTTTTGCATGCAGAGCAGGTGCTCTATCACTGAGGGAAAGTCCTTCCCCAATGGAACTGAAGACAACAGAACTCCCTTTTTGCATAAGCAGGCAGTGGATCATGCTTCCTGGCAGCAGTCCAAGGCAGACTTATTGCAGTTAAGTTCTCCGACACACACACACCATGCACACTTTTTTAAAAAAGTGCTAATGAACATAATCCAGGGCAGTAGATGTATTCCAGAAAACATGCACAGCCAAGATGACCTCAGACTGTAAACAGTCACCTGCATTTGATTACTCAAAATTAACTTTGATTCCGCCCCGCTTCCTGCAGCTGCTGTGCACTGGACAACTTTATAGGTTAGATATTTGCATTTATTTATTTATTTTCATTTAAAGAAAATCCTTTTCTCTCGTGAATGTCAGAAAACTTATCCAACCGAAGGGGCAAATGGGTGCTGCTCTGGGGTTTGCCTAGAAAAGGCAGGGAAATGAACAACATGGAAGGCCTTTAATAACAGAAAATACGCAAATGCAGAATGTGTTCTCATCGTCTTTATGATATCACATAAAGTCAATCTTTATGGTATCAGACTTCTGGATCTGTGGCTTGCACAATCAGCGGGAGTTATTTCCAGGTAAACATGGTTAGGATAAGGCTGTAGGGTTGGCGTTTATCACACATGAGTTTTATAAATGTTAAATATGCATCACATAGATTGAACACCGATGAAGGTCCCTCCAAGCTGGTCCCTCCAGATCAGGGCTAGGGAACCTCTTCCATCCCAAGGCCACATCCCTTCATAGGGAACATTTTGAGGGCTGCACGCCAGTAGCTTGCATGGCCACAGGCAAAAGTGGGTATGGCAACAGATGCGACTTACCTTTGTACAGTTCTGGACACGTGAACATCAGAGGTTTCCAGATACATGCACAAATACCTCTCTCCATTCTCTACCCAGACAAGCTAGAGGCATTATCACAGTTCAGCAACATGTTCCAGACAGGCAAATAGACTTGAGGTAGTTGTGGAGCAGGGCTGGGGAGCTGTGTGGCCTGGGGAGAATCCTGAGGGCCAGACAGAGAGGCCTGGAGGGCTGAAATTTCCCCCCTCAGGTTCCCCACCCAATCTACACCACTGTCTTCTGACATGTTTGTCCATAGTCGATTTGGGGCAGTGACAGAGGAAGAGGGGCAGGGCCACCGCTCAGGGGTAGTCCCCACACTTCATATGCAAAAGGTCCCGGGTTCAGTCCTTGGAAACTCCTATCTAAGGAGTCAAGTGCTCAGTATACCTGAAGGAGCGTCTCCACCCCCATCGTTCTGCCTGGACACTGAGGTCCAGCGCCGAGGGCCTTCTGACAGTTCCCTCCCTGGGAGAAGCAAAGTTACTGGGAACCAGGCAGAGGGCCTTCTTAGTAGTGGTGCCCTCCCATCAGATGTCAAAGAAATAAACACCTATCTGACGTTTAGAAGACATCTGAAGGCAGCCCTGTTTAGAGAAGTTTTTAGTGACTGATGTTTTAATGTATTTTTAATCTTTTGTTGGAAGCTGCCCAGAGTGGCTGGGGAAACCCAGCCAGATGGGTGGGGTATGTATGTATGTATGTATGTATGTATGTATGTATGTATGTATAAATAAATAAATAAATAAATAAATATTATTATTATTAATGTAGAAAATCCCCCTAAATGAACTTCTGCCAGCCAAAGAAGGTGAAATATCGGGCTAGTTGGGGAAATAGCCTGACCTGATATGAGGCACCTGCCGATGTTCCTAGAAGGTGATTTCTCATCATTTCTCTGAGTAATTGCTCACCTTCAAACCGTGACACATTGTAGATAGCAGCACTATTGTGACGTCTCCAGGCTCATCGTTTCTGTGGAAAGAGAAAAACAATTTGCTCCAAGTTTGCTTCACGTTTAACCAACTGTGTGGGGGGGCGGTTTGCAAACATGTGAAGACCCGTGGGCCATTTGACGCAATAAGAGGCAAGCAACATAGCGCTCTTAGGATGCTGCTGGATACCAACTCCCATCAGCCTCAGCAACAGGGGGGCCAATGGACAGGGATTTGCTGGGAGTTGCTGTCCAACAACTTCAGTCTATTGCTCCTGCCATAGATACTTCTTTTAATAAACATCTGTGGCAACAAGACACTCATTTCAATCAATCAATGGCCAACAGCTGCTTCCGCCAACCCAAAAATCTGTGACTCAACCAGGGATGGGTGTATCAGTCTATTTCTTGACTCTCACGTGAATTCACACTCAAATCTGTTCCATTCTGTTTCCGCATTGATCTGTATATATATATATATTTAAAAGCATAGACAAAAAACGGCATTTAAATACGCATTGCTGTTTTGTCTCAAAGCAATCGTGCATTTCTGAAGTCGAGAGCATATGAGGAAAGTGAAACCTGGGGAATTAACGGAGAGTTGTGTCCAATGTTGCTCATACTCAGAGTAGATGAAAATAATGGACACGATTAACTTTCTGCCTCCTGTCACAGGGGCTGGCCCTGGGCGCTCCTATCCTCATGGAAGGTAAGCCTATTGGTTCCCAGCTGCCATAAAGGCTATGTTCTACCTCCACCCTCAGAGGCTGTATGCCTCTGAATGCACCTTCTGGGAATCACAAGTTGGGAGAGAGTGTTGTGCTCTCAGGTCCTGCTTGCAGGCTTCCCACAGGCATCTGATTTGCCATTGTGAGAACAATGGACTAGATAGACCTTCAGTTGAATCCACCAAGACTTTTCTAATGATCATATGTGCCTGAGGATGTCCTATTGTGCCTGGGGATGGTTCCAAGGCCTGAGCACACACAACTCCCGACTGAAATCTCAGAACCTTCAATTACTAGCTTCACCTTCAAGTTCTCTCCCAACAGCCCTGACAGATAGGGCAATTGTTCTCTAGCAAGCCAAAGGTCCCGGGTTTTTAAGACTCGATTGGAGGGAGTTCTCAAAAGAGTTTTCAGCTCAGCCCAAGTAACCACTGATTGCTAGGGTGGTTTTATCTTGTCTTATTTCTACGATGTCATTTCTGTGGTAAACACTGACCATGGAAAATATTGCACATTAAACACACAAGAGCACATACACACACAAATCCAGGACACTACGGCCTTGGTAAAACTCATTGAGTGGACTGTAAATATTTCACCAAGGACCTCACCAGCACAAATGAATGCAACAGTGGCCTTGATCAACAACACACACACACAAAATCACTCACACCCCTGCTCCATTTAATGGCAGGAGGGTGAGGAATACTTACAATGAATTTGATTCCTGCAGCTCTAACGGTGTTTGCTCTTTCCTTTATTTATTTTATTTTATTCTTTCTGAAGGGCTTAATTCAGCCTGCAAAACAACAAAGGTGCATAGCAATCAGAGAAACACATTTAAAAGGAAACATTGTTCTCAACAATGGACAAACCTTTGGGTAGAGAATGGAACACACACACACACACACACAAACAAACACACAAACGGTAATGGACACCTTAAAACACAGGCTTGCTCCCAACCAGCTGACTTTTCCCATAGACTTTTTATCATATTTGGTGAGAATGTAGAGAAGTTAAAAAATTTTGAGAAATGATATGTTTAAATTGATATTTGTAAAAAAAAACACACCACCCAGAAGCATTTTTGTTAGGGATTGTAGGACAAGACCTGCCAAGAAAAGTAAATAACTTATTTATGTATGCTACAACAGCGGCAAGAGTCTTGTTAGCATAAGGATGGAAGAATGAGGAAATCCCAACGAAAGAACTGTGGCCAGAAAAATTGATGAGTTATGCGGAATTAGCCAAATTGACATATAAACTGCGTGAAAAGGACAACTGTGACTTCAAGGAAGAATGGGAACTTTTTACAAACTATCTAAAAAGACAACAAAATGAATTGGACTCTTTGGCAGGTTTTGAATAAACATTCACAAATTTATTAGCTGAACATATGATAGATAAAGCAAGGATATGTACAATTTTATAACATGCAGAAAACAATATATGTAAAAAAAACAGGGAGGGGAGCTGAGGGAATTCCTTGGTGGGGGGGAGAGAGGGAGGGTTGAGGCGGGGAAATAATGTAATTGATTAAGAGGATTGATAATTTTTAATGTGGAAATTGGTTAATAAAAATATTGTTGTTGTTTTTTAAAAAAGCTGACTTTTCCCATAGAGAGATGCTGAACCCCACGCATTGAGGTGACAGTCGCAGAGGTGCGCGTGTCTGTGATCAGATGTGTGGCGATGGACCTACCTGCACTAAGTGACCAGGGGAAGCATCACAAAAGAAGGTGGCCTCAAACAGACCTCTAGCTGCAATTAAGCAGGTGGAAAGGAATTGCCTTACACTATGTGTCCATCTAGCAGTTCGAAAGCACGTCAAAGTGCAAGTAGATAAATGGGTACTGCTCCGGTGGGAAGGTAAACGGCGTTTCCGTGTGCTGCTCTGGTTCACCAGAAGCGGCCTAGTCATGCTGGCCACATGACCCGGAAGCTGTATGCCGGCTCCCTCGGCCAATAAAGCAAGATGAGCGCCGCAACCCCAGAGTCGGTCACGACTGGACCTAATGGTCAGGGGTCCCTTTACCTTTATGTGTCCATCTAACTTAGTGGGGGGGGGGACTCAGACTGGCAGTCGCTCTCCAAAAGATCTCAGAGAAAAGATCACATGTGGATGGTTCCAAGGTCAATTCCAGCTAGGGCTTGGAGAGTTCCCTGCCTGAAGAAGAGCTGCTGCCAGCCAGTGCAGACAACATTTAGCTGGATTGACCAAGGATCCAAATAACTATATGGTATGTTTCCAATGTTTCCGAAACCTGTTACCTGACCTCTTTAGCTGTAGATTCTGGGGATCAAACCTGAAAACCTTCTGCATCTAAACGGTGCGATCTACTCAACTGGGCTAGGATTCTGTCTCCCTAAACCAAGGAGAGGCAACATGAGGCCCTCCACCTTATTTCAAAAGTACTCTTCAGTCAATTGGTTCAGACATCTGGCAAGAAGTGGCCCTGCCCACTTTTTATTCTAGCCCCACCCATTCCTGGCTTCAGGCCCCGCCCACCAGCAGCATGCATTCTCCATCAGTTTACCCCTCAACACTAAAAGGTGGTTGCCCACTAAAGGTTGCACCAAAGCAGGGGTATCCAACATGGTATCCTCTAGATGTTGTTGGACTCCAATTCCCATAAACCCCAGCCAGGATGACCAATAGTCAGAGATAATGTAGTCCAACAACATTTTGTGCCTATCCTTGCCCTAAAGGGCTGGGGGGTCGACGCAAGCTAGGGTTGCCTGCCACCTTGAGTTCTTTGGAGTAAAGTTGGGATATGCACATTTAAGAAATAAATTTTAAAACTAATCTAAGCCCTGTGTTGGCAACGCAACGCAAAACAAATTTAAAAGAATAATAAAAAAGCAATAAAACAAATTAGTAACTTGAAATCAACACAAAATATTCAGTGAATGGGGTATTGGATTGCAATGGGGGTAGCATTTTCTGCACCCTGGGTTAGGTAGCATCTCAAGGTCAGAGAACTGAGACCCAAATCTACTGAAATTTACTTAGCATTCATTTCTCCCTCTTATCTTTGCATTCCTGGCAAAGGGAAGGTGTTAAGAGAACTTCAGCTGAAGAGAGACCACTTTGTCATTTTAGTGAGGCCATAAAAGGATCTTAGTGGCTGTTTCTGTTTTTACTTTCCCTTTCCTTTTAATTGATTCTGCTTTCCTCCCTTAATGTGACAAAAATAGGCAATATATTTCAAAGATGGAATGTGAATTAAAAAGTGTCTGCTGCATGGCTTTTATTACCATGACATTCAGCAGTTTGTGATCTTTTTGTTCCATTATTCCACAAGCTGTTTTGCCTGGGAGTTTACAGAAGAACTCTTGCCAGTTATGTACCAGCCAGTTCAGATGCCCCCGCTCTTAATGGTCTTCTTCAGGCATTTGGGTGCCATTGGCTCAGTTCAGACATCTTGCCAAACAGAAAGCTTAACTATGGTTTGGTGTGATGTCTGACCTGACAAACCATGGTTGTGGGGAGGGGGTGGAATCTGCCAGCAACAGAATCCATGTCACAGGACCTGCTTGTGGACCTGTTACAACAGGGCTCTGTGGACGTTTCTAGGTCCAATGATTCACGGCTGGCTATTTTTCTAAGCAGCCTACAAACAAAGCTGACTTCGTTTTAGCAGATCAAACTAAGAGGAGGAAGGGAGACCAGAAAACCTGAATTGGCAGTGTAAAGCAATCTTTAAATAGAGTTTCTGTGCTACCTCTTTATAATGTTGCTTCCCTATTTTGGTACATAGTAGCGACTCAAAGAAGGCAACTTTCTTCCCCCACAAGCTGAAAATTACTATGGCTGCACTTGGGCCAGCGGCTGAGATATCACTTCAAACCAAGAGCCTTGGTGCTGAAATCCTATCAAAAGAAAACTTCCTTAGCTTATCAGCCCTTGCAGACAGTAGACAAGATGATTTGAAACGGCCCTTGAAGCATTGTTATTTGCTTTTACAGTTTCAGCAGATGATTTGTTGCTGACATATATCAAATTGAAAGCAATGGCATTTTGCTTCTTTATTTAGAAATATTTATACCTCGGCCTTTTGAACAGAGAACAATAATGCCTCCAAGTTGACCCACAAATTTTTATATATATGAACACGGGAAGCTGCCTTGTATCAATGACTCATCCAGATGATCTGTTTATTGAGCATCCATCCTCATTTGCTTGCAGAAAGCTTACGCAGAGGTTAGATTATGTCTGGTCTTTGTTGAGCATTCGTCCTGATTTGCGTGAGGGTGTTGAAACGCCTCCCCATTCATTATTTGTTCATTCCACACTTTTCAGCACAACTGCCTGTCACTTTCCCAATCACAAAAGTCTCGTTTTTTTATTTAAAATGGTGTTGTGGTGCTGGGGCAAGTGAGCACTTCAATCGACTTTAACTGTGCAAACCTAATTTTCCGGTGTGTGCTTGAACTGCTCAAGCAAAACAATGGCTGCCTAGATACAGCCCAAGTCAACCCATTGGTCTATCTCACTCCACTGGTGGAGGAAGGAGGGGCGGGGGGAGCGCACCGCCCCCTGCACCATCGGGGCTACCATCGTGGCCATCCCCCCCCCCCGACACGTGCCACACACCCCACTGCACCGCCCCCCCAGGACGCACACCACGTCCCTGGGATACACGCCCATGCGGGTGGCATGCCACGCCCGTGGCATGCCATGCCCCTGGGATGCACGCCATGCCCCACAGGATGTGCCAGCCATGCCCCCACCTGCTCTCTGCCCCCGGTGCCAGAGCATGCACCTTCACCACTGTCTCACTCAGTACTGTCTGCTCCGATTGGCAGCAGGTTTCCAGGGTTTCAGTCAGCTGGTGATGTCAAGAGAATTCCACCCGAAATGGGAGCAGAAATTCCCACAATTAACATCTTCACCCCCATCATTCTGCCCGGACACTGAGGTCCATCGCCGAGGGCCTTCAGGAGAAGTGAAGTTACAGAGAACTAGGCAGAAGGCCTTCTCAGTAGTGGCGCCCGCCCTGTGGAACACCCTCCCACCAGATGTCAAAGAAATAAACAACTATCTGGCATTTAGGAGACATCTGAAGGCAGCACTGTTTAGGAAAGCTTTTAATATTTGATGAATTATTGTATTTTAATATTTTGCTGGAAGCCACCCAGAAAATCATGTAAGCAAATAATCACTATTGTTATTTTATTTAGTCTGCAAATATCTCCTAAATAATTACATTATTTTCTACGCTGTGCTTGATGTTTCACTTCCATGGAAATGCACTGGTAGTGTGATCAGAACTGTGGCGGGGCAAAGGAGTAAATCCCCAATTGCCCCACAAAATGGCACAGTCCTCGCCAGGATCGAGCCCCTCCCATAACTTTCAACTTACAGATTTGAAAATAAGGGACCAGCAACCTCAAAAAATAAGGGATCAGCAGCCAAAATAAGGGATTTTCCAAGCACAGGTATGTTCAACTTCTGAGCCCCTCCGAGCCAAAGGCAGAAAGCCCAGCCAGCAGCCAAACAAAGCCTCAAGCTTCAAGGAAAACCACCGTCACCTCTCTGCTGGGAAGTGCTGAGCAAAGGCCAGTCCCCAGGCAATGCAGCCAATTTGATCAGCACAAGGCATACAAGCTCTACCCCCATTGTTCTTAGACTTCTTATTGGGTGAGCAACACAGCCAAGCAACACAGTTGGAGCCTCCCTCCTCCCTGGCCAGCAAGGAGGGAGGGAGAGGAGCTGCTTCTTTTGAAACCCAGGAAATTTAAGGGACATCATCAATAAGGGACAGCAGCGGGACACGGCGCTGGGATAAGGGACTGTCCCGCCAAATAAGGGACACTTGACAGCTATGGCACCTTCTGGCAAGCAAGCCCAAGGATGTCAAGGCCAATCACAGGCTCATCATCACTGCATGTGGTTTAGTCTCATGTTTGCTCCTTCCTCGGTCCAAGTACCATGCCTCTGAACCAACGCAAGATGGTCTGTAATATTATGCCAACAGAGAGAACCGGCGAACGAGGAGCACATGCAATTCAATTACTGCCTGAAAATGGATTTTAAGTGGTTCTTATGCTTATGAAGCAGTGCGATGAATAAATAAGGGGAAATTATTTATCCTCTCTGCAGGAAAAGCACGCAGCCTCCTTTCCACAGTATGCTCAGCTTTGTGGATTCACCAGTTAGAGATGCACACCAACCTCCACTGGCTTCCATCTTCTCCACACTACTTAGGGGCAAACTACTAAGCAAGGACAGTGAGTAGGGAAAGTGGTCTGATCAACAAATTGAGAGCAAACACGCATATTATTTTGCCTAAAATAGAAAATCTGCAAGGGGGTGGGGATTTTGAGCTGAGAAATGGCAGGTAAGTCACTTAGCCTAGGGCTGCCATATGTCTGGATATAACTGGTATTTCCAAGGTGGAATTGACATCCGGGAGGAATTTTCTGGGTAACACTTCAAAGGCGGTGCTTTGTCCTGGATCTTAGGCAAGTCAATCGAAAAATCAAAAAAAGCTCAACAATTTTGGGGGCTTCCTATTTGGGGTGTCCTGGTTTTTACTTTTTGAAACATGGCAACCCTACCTGTTTCCCCACTCCCATAATTTCTCAGTGTTAAACCCCTCCATGGGATTAAAAATATGGTGAACATTCATTTTAGGGATGCGGGTGGCGCTGTGGGTTAAACCACAGAGCCTAGGACTTGCTGATCAGAACGTCGGCGGTTGGAATCCCCACGACGGGGTGAACTCCCGTTGCTCGGTCCCTGCTCCTGCCAACCTAGCAGTTCGAAAGCACGTCAGAGTGCAAGTAGATAAATAGGTACCTTCTGGCAGGAAGGTAAACGGCATTTCCGTGTGCTGCTCTGGTTCGCCAGAAGCGGCTTAGTCATGCTGGCCACATGACCCGGAGGCTGTACGCTGGCTCCCTCAGCCAATAAAGTGAGATGATCGCCGCAACCCCAGAGTCGGCCATGACTGCACCTAATGGTCAGGGGCCCCTTTACCTTTACCTTTAAACGTTTATTTTAAAAACCTGCTTGTGTGTGTGTGTGTGAGAGAGAGAGAGAGAGAGAATTGGAACCCACAAATAACAGGTGGAAACAAGGTTAAACACCTCTCCCACAATCTTTCTCTGCTTAAAATCTCACCATGCTGCTTGTTTCCATTTTTTCCTTTTCAAAATGCCACTAGTGGCTCCTTTACACAGTTGACGCCAGCCCCATGGACCTTCACCAGACAAAATGGGTCTATTCAGCCACCCATCAGAAAATGTCTCAGAATATCACTCCCTTCCTGTCCTGACAAATTTCCCTCCTACTGCTCATCTGTATATACTTTGCTTTTCATTGGCAAATTTCTTTCCAAAAATAAAAACAAAAACCCTTCCAAATCCCAGTGAGATGGAGCATGTTGATTCCTCCCTCTCCCTCCCCCCCCCCCCCCGCCTGTAAATATATATATATTCCTTTCATAGACTTAAGGCTGAGTCAGCAACTGGTCAAGCCACTTCCTGAGTTCAAAGAAAAGATGGGTCCTGAACCCAAGGCTATCTATCCACATCTCTCTCTCTCTGTCTCCTGAATGTTTCAGCTGACCTTCCAACAGAATCCAGTTAATTGTTGACTAGTTCCTGGCATAAAACCCAAGTCAGGATATTCTAAAAGAATTGTTATCAAGAGAGATCTATGTATTTGCCAGTGTCATGTAAGGAGACCCTTCATCAACAGGCCCCAGAAAATGGGACCTGTAGAAAACACTGCAATGGAGAATGTTCTTGTTCAAAGTTCCAGCCAGCCATTCCCTTTTCCTACATACTCCATTACGTTTCTGCCCACCTCCCAACACATAAGGAGTGAAGCAACATTCCGTGCCCACTGATCACGCTGTTTTGGAGTCCTGGCGCCCTTAAAACATTTGCCATTTGGGGGTAATTTTCCAAATGTTTAGGTTTCCCTAAACCTGTGGCTTCTGTGAATGGTTTGCTATGTAAGAATTGGCACTTGGAGAACTGAGTTTGCTGTTAGAGTGTGTGTGTGTGTGCGCGCGTGCGTGCGCGCATGTGTGTATAAAATTGTCCCACAGTCTTCTTCCCTTGCCTAAGACCTGTGCATTATTACATTAGACCAGGCATAGGCAAACTCGGCCCTCCAGATGTTTTGGGACTACAACTCCCATCATCCCTGACCACAGCTAGGGATGATGGGAGTTGTAGTCCCAAAACATCTGGAGGGCCGAGTATGCCTATGCCTGTATTAGACTGTCCTACAGCCGTTCATTCCCAACTCCCCATGCTAAAATTTATGCTCTTCCAACATGAGCCAGCTCTCACCTGAGACTCACTTGTTATCAGCAGCTCAACGAGCAATTAAACAGCCCTGCCAATTAAGCCTTAGTTCGGGGTTAACTGCTGGACTCCAGTAGTCCATTAGTTGGAGCATTGTCTAAATAGCAGTTCAGATCTGAGAGCCCTGTGGCTCTATGACTAATCCAAACGTCTCTGCCACTTACGGGGGCCCGTAGCGGCTGAAATCAAGAAAGACGTTTCCTGCTTGGCGCGGCACGGCAAATACTTCATCTGCAAGATTTAGTGTCTACCTTTAAATAGGCTAAAGGAGTTAAACAGCCCAAAAGGCTTCTGGGTTCCTGTGGAGGATGACTCACAGGAAGGATGGCCAAAATGCATCACTATAAAATATTAAAGATAATAGGCCTCCCCGCCACAGAGGCAATATCCAACCTAGCTAATAGACCCCAGATCCTCCCACCGATTCCCAGAGTCGTTAATGGCCCTCAGGGTCTATGAGCAGATGTCAACTCTCTCTTACAGGTACCATTTTTTATTCGCTCCAAATTACAGCCTGGCATTTAATTAATTTTTTATTATGACAATACAGTTTATCCCCCTCCTGCTGTCCTCCTCCTCCACCGCCAAGGAAGCCAGAGGCTTTGGCTATGGCTGCTGTCCCTCTGGAATCAAACCAAGCCAGGCAGAACAATGTCCCTGTCTAGTAAGAACGTCGGAGGAGGAAAATTCTTCTCCTTGAAATTCAAAAACTGAAAAGTGGTTCAAAAAGAGACAGCCATCTGATCAACAACAACAAATTAAAAACCAGAAGACCCAACAGACAGAATGATCCTTTTAGCCAACAGAATTTTAATGGGAGAAATGCCATTTTTCCCCCAAAATGCACTGTTCTGAAAGGTCTCTGCTTGCTGAGGGACCTGGGTTCCTTGTGCGCTCTCTCTCTCTCTCTCTCTCTCTCTCTCTCTCTCTCTCTCTCTCACACACACACACACACACACACACATAGATTCAAGCCTTCTACCTGCCACTTGAAAGGGATGCAGGTGGCGCTGTGGGTTAAACCACAGAGCCTAGGACTTGCTGATCAGAAGTTTGGCAGTTCGAATCCCTGCGACGGGGTGAGCTCCCGTTGCTCGGTCCCTGCTCCTGCCAACCTAGCAGTTCAAAAGCACATCAAAGTGCAAGTAGATAAATAGGTACTGCTCTGGCGGGAAGGTAAACAGTGTTTCTGTGCGCTGCTCTGGTTTGCCAGAAGTGGCTTAGTTTGCCAGAACTGGCCACATGACCCGGAAGCTGTACGCCAGCTCCCTTGGCCAATAAAGCGAGATGAGTGCCGCAACCCCAGAGTAGGTCACGACTGGACCTAATGGTCAGGGGTCCCTTTACCTTTACCTGCCACTTGCAGTGGGGAGGCAGGCAAACATGGAGACTTCAGGTCAGACCTGGACATCTGGCAACCTAGTCTGAAGCCTTGGAGAGCTGCCACCAGTCATAAGACCATAAGAAGACCCTGCTAGGTCAGGTCAGTGTCTCATCTAGTCTAGTATCCTGTTCTCAAAGAGGCCAACCACTACAGTCAGTGCAGACCAGGGGGAGGAAATCTGTGGCCCTCCAGACGTAGCTGGACTTAAACTCCCACCAGCCCCAGCCACCCTGTCTCTACTACTTCCTAGCATTTAGTCAAAATCCTCATTTTTTCTTAAACCCAGTAGAGCAGGCCCTCTCTTCAGGAGCAACAGAATCCAAATGTGCTCCCATCATCTATGCTTACCACCTTTCAAAATAATCAAAGATGGCTATCACAACCTCTCTTCTCCAGGCTAAACATGCCCAACTCCTTCAACCTCTCCTCATATGGCTTTCTGGTCACCTGGAAGGAAGTTCAGTAGCAGAGGGACAAGCTTCTAAAGAAGGCACAGTCTCTGCCAGGACAGATTTTATCGGTCACTTTGATAGGGAATAGATCTCCCACCTGCAGTTGCTTGCTCTAAGACAGGTGAAATAAGGTTATCTGAATGCATGACTCAGCAGTAGAACAGATTGGCTGAGCCATATGAGTCAGCCACCAATTATTCACAGTCCTCTTTAGAAACTGTGTTTTAAAATGTGCCTAAAATGTGAAGGACCAATATATATATACGTTCAGGAAAAATGAGTAGTAGTAGTAGTAGTAGTAGTAGTAATGATTATGATGATGATAGGCAGACTAACTGAAATCCACTCTGAAATTTAGCAGAGATCCCTGGATTAATTGCCCAGTACTTGAATCCATCATTACAGTACCCGAATTTATCATTGCAGTACTGGTACTACCATACTGTAATGTGCTGTACTACCAATACTACAGTACTGGTACAGAACTACAGTAGGAACACCCTGATTAATTACCGGTACTTGAATCCATCACTGCAGTATTTACCACCATCTCTAATAATGTAATTATATGTCACCTTCTTGAATAAATAATGTAGCTCAGACACACCCACCCTGGAAAGCAAATGGGTGTTCTCATGTTTGAATATTCCCCACATCAGAATTCCTATCTTGTGGTAACTTAGCACACTGAGAAGATGCAGTTTCCAACGAGTCTATGATCTGAGAGTTTCTGCATTTGAGAAATGAAGTTGTGACATACTGCCTAAGTTGCCGAAAGCTGCAACCAAAGCAATCAACACGCCAAATATGAGGTCATCCACCGAGGTCATGACATCATTTGATAACGTTGCTACTGGCAAAACTAAACACACACGCTCCCTCTCGAAACCACTAGAGGGAGCAATCTCATTGTGAAGAGTGAAAACACAGCCCCTGGGGTCCAGGAGAGAGGTCACTTTTACATCAGGGAACGTATAACTCTGTTACAGACCAAGCAGGGAAACTATGCATCATGTCACTGGTAAATATATAGTTCAGAGCAGAAGCTGGGGTGAGATGAGGTTGTGGCTTATTGAACCCCAGCAAAATCACATGCCACTGAAACCCACCACAACTAGTGAGAAATATGTGGGTCACTGCAAGTCCCAACCCATTCACTGGAACCCCAGAGGCTCACATTACCTTGCAAAGATCCAGGTTGTGTGCTCTTTCAAACTACACAACGAGCATTAGGCCATGTTTTTCAAACAAATCTGGAAGCTCATTCAATTCTGAAATGCCTCATCTGTGGTCTGAAGTGTAGACACAGGTTTCCAATCTCATAGACAACTAGGATGGGTACACACCACACTTCCCCCAAAGAATCATGGGAGCTGTAGTTTGTTAAGGGTGCTGGGGATCATTGCTCTGTGAGGGGCAAACTACAGTTCCCAAGATTCTTGAGAGAGCTGCCATGTGCTTTCAACAGATGGTGTGCACAGCCCCAGCCTTATGCCAAAGCCTCTCCCTGCATTCTGAATAGGCAACATACATTCTGTTCTTACAGAAATCATATGGTAAGGCCCTTTCTTCGACTGCAACACATCAGACTACAGGCAGGGAATTGCATAGTCCCTAAATAAAATATAAACAGAAAGTCTGTGAACACTGAAAATCAGCAAAGTGGAGAGAAGCTAAGCTAACCCCATGTCCCTGAAATGTTAGCTTTCCAGAAGCAGGGACTTTTTCATTTGTGGATGGGTATGGAGACTCGAGTTTCTGTGGTGCCACGGCACTTGGGGTTGTGATATTTCAAGCTACAGTCCCTGCCAGGAAAAAAAAAAGCTTCCAGTCAGCCACATGGTTTGTACATAAGCCAGCAAATGGAATATCCCCCACATACCAAGTGAAATGGTATAATCCCAGGAGGACTTCACCATGTGCTCTTCTCTGCCCATTTTAACTTGCTTTCAATTGCAGTACTCCAGGGTGCTACCCTATCGAACCATACAAGAAGCAACTGGAGTGAGGGCCTTGCAATTAGAAGGAATAAAACATTTCAATGGCTGTGGTCAAATCCAATTAACGGAACTAACCTGTCAATCGTCCTCTCCCCTCGTCTAAATCAAGAATAGTTCTGTTTCAGATATGGACAGAGCTTTCTATTAAGAAATATAAAAAAAACCAACCGCCTAGCGCTAATGTTCCTGTTGGGTGCCACACAATAAATAACAGCAATAAATTGTTGAAAGTAAGCATCTGAAAACCATCACGTACATATAGATCTCATCCTCTTTCCTATACCCACATCTCCAGAAGACTGCTTTCAGAAAGGACCCCAAACCAAGCATGACCAAAGCTCTTCCTTAGTATCACAGTACCTTTCAGACACTTATGGATTTATTTATTTTTATCTCTGATTACTAACTTTGGGGCAGAGACATTTATTTTAAGAGGAGAGAGATTTCTCCCCCTCTCTCCTCCCTCCCTAACACATAGGGGTTATCCTGTGAAACTGACTGTCAGAAAATTCAAAGCAAACAAAATGGAGAACTTCTTTTGGGAAGTGAAGTACCTAAGTGGTAGAGCATCTGCTTTTCATATAGAAGGTTCCGAGTTCAATTCCTGGCATTGCTAGGCAGGGCTTAAGAGCAGTGGACTCATAATCTAGTGAACCGGGTTTGTGTCCCCGCGCCTCCAGATGCAGTTGATGGGTGACCTTGGGCTTGTCACACTTCTCTAAAGTTTCTCAGCCTCACTTACCTCACAGAGTGTTTGTTGTGGAGGAGGAAGGGAAAGGAGATTGTTAGCTGCTTTGAGACTCCTTAAAGGGAGTGAAAGGTGGGATATCAAGTCCAAACTACTCTTCTTCTTCTTAAATTTTATATACCTCCCTATACCCACAGGTATACACTACTGGGCTAGATGGACCAAAGGTCTGACTCAATATAAGGAGGCTTACTATCTTCTGTAGCTGGTTGGCATCCGTCTGTCTTGAAAGACAATGGAGTCTGTCTCCAAGGTCAAAGTCAAACCACTGAGGAATCACAGCACCTGCTGTGGCTGTTGCGTCCCACATTGTTTTTGCTGCATTAGCAAAACCAGTGGCCTCTCCAGGGCACAAGCCTGGTCAGTGTCTGTGGAGGCCCTGGGCTAACCAGACGACAAGTCCTCAGCCTCGCTGATGTGGTCCAAAGGAAAGCAGAGCAATAAGTTTGTCACTAGCTTGGCAGCATGAGTTGCAGGAAGGAGACGTACAAGGTGTCATCCAATGATCTTAGGGATGCCTTGGTCTTTTCTTTAGTCTCCTATTCTTATTAGAATAGCAACAAGAACAAGAATAAAAGTCCAACAACATTTTGAAGGTTTTAGGTGGGGGAAAGCTGTCCTGTGACATGCAACATCAGCCATTGCATATGGTCACCTACCACTCTGAGAAACAGCTGCAGTCATCAAGAGACAGATGGATGTTCACCCGTCTAGATGGATGCTTACCCGTCTAGAGCTGATCCCATCAAAAAGTAGACATTTTTAAAACTCACATAACAAACATCTTCACGCTAAAGTAGAAAATAAAAAAAACTAACACCTTGCACAAAAATAAGTCTTTCCCTCTTCTATCAAAATAAAATATAATCTGGCTAATCAACCATCTGTTCAACTCATCAAACGTGCTTTGAATATATGAAGGTAGCTAGCTGTATGGCCTGAATCCCAAGCCGGAATTAAGATTGCCAGAAGAAATATCAACAACCTCAGATATGCAGATGACACAACTTTGATGGCAGAAAGTGAGGAGGAATTAAAGAACCTCTTCATGAGGGTGAAAGAGGAGAGTGCAAAATATGGTCTGAAGCTCAATGTCAAAAAAACTAGGATCATGGCCACTGGTCCCATCACCTCTTGACAAACAGAAGGGGAAGAAATGGAGGCAGTGAGAGATTTTACTTTCTTGGGCTCCATGGTCACTGCAGATGGTGACAGCAGTCACGAAATTAAAAGACGCCTGCTTCTTGGGAGAAAAGCAATGACAAACCTAGATAGCATCTTAAAAAGAAGACATCACCTTGCCAACAAAGGTCCATATAGTTAAATGGTTTTCTCAGTAGTAATGTATGGAAGTGAGAGCTGGACCATAAAGAAGGCTGATCGCCAAAGAATTGATGCTTTTGAATTGATGCTGGAGGGGACTCTTGAGAATCCCATGGACTGCAAGAAGATCAAACCTATCAATTCTGAAGGAAATCAGCCCTGAGTGTTCACTGGAAGGACAGATCGTGAAGCTGAGGCTTCAATACTTTGGTCACCTCATGAGAAGAGAAGACTCCCTGGAAAAGACCCTGATGTTGGGAAAGATGGAGAGCACAAGGAGAAGGGGACAACAGAGGACAAGATGGTTGGATAGTGTTCTCGAAGCTACCAGCATGAGTTTGACCAAACTGCGGGAGGCAGTGTAAGACAGGAGTGCCTGGCATGCTCTGGTCCATGGGGTCATGAAGAGTCGGACACAACTAAACAACTAAACAACAACAACAAAGCTGTATGGCCAGTTGAAAAGGGGGTGGGAGGCACAAAATCCTGCCTTTGGATACCATTTCCTGACTCCGAAACATAGCTAGCCCCACTCTCTTGGAGCTAGTGCTTTGAATTAAAAATGGGCCCAGAAGAAATCAGCGTAAGACAGAAACTTGCTTTATATAGCTGGCTCTGGAGAAAGAAAAGAGCAGATGATCTACAGGCAAACCAGCTTCCACAGGGACCGGAAGTGTGGAGGAAAAGAAAAGCTATCCATACACTATACAGGGTGAAACAGAATGGATCCCGAGTCTAGGCGCTCTCTCTCTCTCTCTCTCTCTCTCTCTCTCTCTCTCTCTCACACACACACACACACACACACACAGAGAGAGAGAGATTTGGGCTTTGAGCTTTTCTTTGTTTGTTACATTCATATACCACTTTTTCTTCCAATGAGCTCAAGGTGGCGTACACAATTTTCCTCCTTCCCATTTCCTCCTCACAACAACCTTGAGAGGTTGTTAGGTTGAAACAGTGACTGACCCAAGGTCACCCAGAGACCAGAAGTAAAACAGGCTAAGCATTCCACTGTTTAAAGATTGCTTCTCTGCATATATGGCCAGGGAGATGGGCTGGATGGAGTGGTGGCAGCTGATTGGGCAGGTGGCAGGGAGCCCAAACAGTAGGTGGCACCAAAGCCAGTGGCAGGCAGAGCCAGCCCATTCCAGTTGTGTCTCCATCCTCCTCCCAGCTAAATTCTACAGGGCCACCACTGAAACCGAGGTGGAGGAAGCCGAGATGTAGTGCTGCCGCCTCCTGGACTGGTTGTAAGCAAGACCATTTCTCATTGGCCTAAAAGTCTCCACCGGGATAGAGGAAATGTCCAGTGATGGAAAGAGACCAGGAAGTCCTAGGTTCATAATCCCTGTTCAGTTACAGAGGTTTATGGGAGACTTCGAGGCAGTCAATCAGCCCGGCTGAGACTGACTGATTCCTCCTCTTCTAAGACTGTCTTCATCTGTGGCCATCCAACCTGGCTGTATCAGAGAAGTGAAACAAGGACATCCCCTCCAGCAGGTCTGCTGGGACCAACAGCAGCTTGGCTCCTCAACTCCAAGAACACTCTCCATCTGCGGCCATTCCACAAGCTGTGATGTTTTTAATGTCATTATTTGTATGTTTTAACTTTTATCTATGTATATGGTTTTAATTCTATTAATGCTTAATTGTTTTTTAATGATTTTTTCTTTTCTTTTTAGAGACTTCCACCTGGAGTCTCATCAGGTGGAAAAGGCAGTGTATATAAATAAATATATCGTCATCATCACTGAGAGCTAGCACGGTGCAATGGTTAGAACATTAGACTAGGACCTGGAAGACCAGGTTTTCACATCCCCACTCAGCCAAAGAGTTCCCTGTGTGATCTTGCCCTAGTCAAAGTCTCGCAGCCTGACCTACTACACAAGGTGGTTGTGAGAATGGGGAGGAGGAGAAACACTCATGCCACCATGAGTTCCTTGGAGAAAAGGAGGGATATGAATGTGAAAATAAAGAAACAACCGAAATTAACTATTAGGATCAGTAGATAGCCCTATAACAGTAAACCAGGCAAAGGATAGTGTAATGGACTTTGGCTGGGGAGACCTGGATTTACATTCTTGCTGAGCCATGAATCTTGTTGGTTGACCCTGGGCCGGTCACTACTTGAGCATATAGCCTACCTTGTAGGGCTGTTAGTAAGAGGGCACGGTAGAATGTCCCACACCCAATGTGAGTGCTAATGCTCTGGCAGATGATGCCCTTGCTCTTAGGAAAATATGAAGGATTATAACCAGTGTTGGTGCTACTTAGAGTAGACCCACTGAAATTATCGGGCATGGCTATGTTGGATTTGTCCATCTCAATGGGTCAGTTCTAAGTAGGACCAGGAAAGAATACAAATCCAAAGTCCTGCGTTCTCCCACTTCTCTGCCTTAAGTAAAATGGAACTTGGGAGGCTCTTGTCAATTCTGCGTTGCTCACTTAGCCCCCAGATGATAGCATATATTTCTTTTTGCCTGGAGAGAGGGATGTGTGTGGACTGCGGGACTGGTTTTGTTATTCACAGCTTGACTGGTGAAAAAGAAGAGTTCAAGGGAGGAGGCGTCAAACGCCGTACTCTCTACGGGGAACACACTTCCGTGTGGAGTCTGCCGATAATTCGTCACCGGCATACATGGTCCGCTGCTTGTGGGTTTTGATCTGTTCTACACCTATGGGAACCTGCTACAAAGTTAGAAATTGCACAGCAGGGTGGGATGGCATTTGTATTCACCAGAACCAATGTTATTGAAGAGGAGGCAGGGTGATCGTAATGTCAAAGAGAGAGAGAGAGTAAACAGGGTTCCTGGGTAAACATACAGTGATAGACAGGGATGAGAGAAAGAGAGAGGTTGCATAAACCAGACAGGCTCAATAGCAGTGTGTTCAGCTCCAAAATAATACAGCACCACCACCCAAAGAATCATAGAATCGCAGAGCTGGAAGGGAGCCTGGGGGGTCATCTAGACCAACCCCCAGCACTGCAGGAATCTCAGCTAAAGCATCCATGGCAGATGGCCATCCAACCTCTGTTCAAAAACCTCAAAAGAAGGAGAGTTCATTGGATGCTGCCTATGCTGCTTTCAACTCAATCCCCCTTGTGCAAATGCAGGTGCAGGATCCTTCTGGGGAATAAAGGCATGCAGTTCTCAGAAAAGGAAGCAGATTCACCTAAGGATAACTGCATATTTGCTAGAGAATATATATGTGCATGGGACGTGGGTGGCGCTGTGGGTAAAACCTCAGTGCCTAGGACTTGCTGATCGTAAGGTCGGCGGTTTGAATCCCCGCAGCGGGGTGAGCTCCCGTCTTTCGGTCCCAGCTCCTGCCCACCTAGCAGTTCAAAAGCACCCCTAAGTGCAAGTAGATAAATAGGTACCGCTTTATAGCGGGAAGGTAAACAGCGTTTCCGTGTGCGGCACTGGTGCTGGCTCGCCAGTTGCAGCTTCGTCACGCTGGCCACGTGACCCAGAAGTGTCTTCGGACGGCTCCGGCTCCCAGCCTCTTGAGTGAGATGAGCGCGCAACCCTAGAGTTGGTCACGACTGGCCCGTACGGGCAGGGGTACCTTTACCTTACCTTTATATATGTGCATGTGGATGAGTTCCTCCACTTGGAAGAAATAGTAGGGGGAAGTGTTGATGAATATGAGATTGTGTATCCCATTGATTCTCACATTTTTCTCCTGTTTTTCCTTAGGAGTCCCTCGGACAATCCTCTGTTTTCTGTATGTTCCATGCTTTCAAGACAGCTGCCAGAATTTTGACTGGAGGCAAGTGGAAGGACCATGCAACTCCCAATGTGAGTTCATCAGTACCGACTGCCATGCCAGTACGTGCCCAAGCTCCTCAAAGGCTAAATCTTGAGCATGCTCCAGAAAGCAGGGAGGGCTCTCTTGCAGAGGGACTCTTGCAAGTGAGGTGCAGCAATGAAGAGGAGTTGGTTTTTGTGCCCATCCGCCAAACATCAGAGTGAGAGGAAGCAGGTCCTCTGATACTGAATGCCACAGGTGGGTTGATACTTCCAGGAGGCAGTTCTGTAGGTATTTTGGCACCGGAGCTTTAAGGAGAAGAACCCAGACTTTGAACTGGGCTTGGGCACGATTTGACATGGCAACCTACACTGATGAGACAATTCTGCAAGATTCCTGTATAAAGTAGGGGGTGGATGAGCTCTAAGGACCCTTTCAGCTCTATAAATTCTTTGATTCTAGAAGGACTTCTGCTAGAAACCCTAGAGCAGGGGTGGGGAACCTCCAGCCCTTGGGCAAAAATGTGACCCACCAGGAATTTGTATTTGGCCAGTGAGGACATTATCCCCAAGCCATGCCCATCTGCAATGTCATATGTGTGGGGCAGGTAGAGACACTGGTGCCAATGAGCTACCCAGAGCCTTAAAGCACACTCCCAATTGTGTCCTGGCAAGAGAAAACAGGTTTTGGCTCTGCCACCCAACAGAGTCAAATTCTGCTGGATTGGCTGTGTGAGCAAGTTCCACATAGGGAACTTAACTCACGCAGCTGATGCCTGCAGTCACACTTATGTGGTGCTTTGAAGTCCTGACTTTGGGGCTTCAAAGCACCCAATCACCTGGCATCATTGTGGAATTAGGTGAAAGACAGGTAGGCAAACAAAACTACCTGTCAAATTTGGGCTGCAAGGCTAGGATCTGAGAAGGCTCTGGCCTGTGGAGGTAATAAGGTTCTCCACTGTTGTCTTAGAGGAAGCCACTCCCAGACACAGGGGACAGGCTTGGACCAGAGAGAAAAAAACCATGGCTGGTAGAAGGCAGTTTCCTATCTTCCAGAAGTGCAGAAACTGTGCTAAGTGTGTGTTGCCACTGAATGGGGGAAAATACAGTTCCTGTATGTCTGATAACCCAACAGCATGTGGGGAATGCTTTTTATAGAATCCCAAATATTTACTTCTTCCTATTTTATGCCCATTTCTTTTTGAGAACACAGTGTCTGCGGTGGGAGGCAGGTTTACTTAAGGTTGCCAGGTGAAATGTACCAAACATAACATCTGAGTCCCTCCGGGTCAATTTGCAAGAGGCTTTTGCTCTCTAGGGGAAGCCTCCCATCAGGTCTCTTTCAAATGCGAATGTGTGAGATGCTAATAACTATGCCAGATCTTCCAGCAGGTTTCCTTTGACTGTGGCTTGTGGAAACAAAGGGAGCAATGCACCCCAGTTCTCACAATGAATAGCTATATCTGAAGGATCAAGGCAGGCAACAGCTGAGAACCAAGCTCACTGGCAAAACCAAATCAGGCCGAGACTGTAACTGTTACCAGTTCCCTTGGAATCCGCAGTCTAGGAATCTGAATATTTATGTTCCAAGCACCTGAGGGAATGGTAGTCACAAGTAGCATGGTGTTAGCAGCGCCAGATTTGAGTCTGTGATGTTCTCTGCCTCATTCCTGCTAGAATCAGCATGACTGGTATTCCAGTGATAATAATGGTTGCACTTTCTAGCTCCCCAGATTTCAGTTCTTTAAGAAGTTAATGTGCATTTTACAAGGGGTGTGTCACTAACCTGTTCGTAACAAAGACCAAAAGCATCTAGAGGAATATTAAAGATTAACAAAGTTTGTGGAAGTTATGCCAGAATGGCCTTATTAAGCTAAGTTATGCTTTTCTTAAGCTGCCGTTAAACCAGGAACCGTCTAATTAACATAGTTTCCTGCTTCATTTAAACTAGAAAACTATGGCCACTAGCTTTGGAGAAAATGGGATGGCCTCCTACACTATTAAAGGCTGTGTAAAATAAGGAATTTCTGCAGATATATCTATCTATTAGCACTGCTGAAATGTTTGCTTCGGCACAACAATTAAACATACAACAGTCCAGCAATTTTGTGTAACTGGCCACCCAAGGAATGAGCCCATTAAAGGTTCAGGAGTCCTGTCCTCTTGAACATCTAGTCACCTTGAGAGCAAGGTAGGAAAGTAAAACAATTTCAAACCGGAATTCAGTATCCTGGTGCATTCCAAATATGGTAGTCATAGTTTCCCAGTTTGAATGAAATGTGCAACTATGATGAATTAGAGACTTTTTGCTCATTGTAGAAGGGCTGAGCATGTGGGCAAGAGGAGGCTTGTGCTATTTATTCATTCTGTTTCTATACAGTGGTACCTCAGGTTACATATGCTTCAGGTTACAGACGCTTCAGGTTACAGACTCCGCTAACCCAGAAATAATGCTTCAGGTTAAGAACTTTGCTTCAGCGTAAGAACAGAAATCGTGCTCCGGCGGTGCGGCAGCAGCAGGAGGCCCCATTAGCTAAAGTGGTGCTTCAGGTTCAGAACAGTTTCAGATTAAGAATGGAATGAATTAAATACTTAACCCGAGGTACCACTGTATTTGCACCAGTGACTTTGACATGTGAGATAATCCGGCAATTTGAACTGGAATCTGAGACCTAGTAGTTCATTAAAAACAAAACTGTCGTGATCTGTCATGATACAAGAAGATAACAGTGGCTACCCAGACCTCATGGTTGGTTGTGCGTTCAAGGGAAGACACGGGGCAAGAAATAAGAAGCAAATAGGAAACGGCTAAATGTTGGTACATAGTGAAATGTGAAAATGTGAATTTACAAATATAATGTATATGTACTACTATGTAAAGATTTCATATATGTATTGTGACATAATATAATATAATATAATATAATAATATAATAATATCATATAATATAAATCAGTTCAAGCTTCAGGGCTCCCAAAATGTAGGTCCGCCACCACTCAGACTTCTCCAAGTAAGTTGCTAAACAAGGTGTGGGAGGAGAGAAGGAGGGGACACTCCTTTCACAGTGTCTTTGCTCACTAAAGATAACTTTTAACATACCGTAAAGTTTACATTCGGCATGAGGGGAGGGGGAAGCAACACGGGGTTCTGCTCCGCATCAGAGTTTTACTTTGTTTATTCATTTCGAGCACGTTGGTCCCACTCTTCAGCCAAAAAGGCTCCCGGAGTGGCTTTTAAATCAAGCCAACCCTGGAATGGTAATTCACCCTCCACACAAATCACTTGATTTAGACTACTATCCAGGAGGTCCAGAAGAAACATTATTTACACACAGTTTTCTTTTCCTGGGGATTCGTTATTAGTCTTCTCTTCCGCATCTATAGAACCGGCTACAGAACTGGGGAAATTCTAATCCTGCACAAGTGTAAATCCCTCTGGAGAATTCTGTCTAGACATCGGTTATACAATGCTTAACCTGGTGGAGATTATTTCGGCATTCACATTCCAACCAAATGCACTAGGGTTTGGTTGTAACATTATTTTCCTTTCTTCTTTCCTTCAAAAGAAAGCCTATTTATTTTATTTTATTTTTTTAAAGCAGAAAGCTGGTACAAAATTGTAATCCGGGGACAGGGAACTTTGTTCTGGGCTGAGGGCCACATGCCAGTGGTGGGCAGAGCCAGGAGGAAAAAGGGGCAGAGCGATGTATGCAAATTTCACCATCGCACAGTAGGCTAGTTTCTATACATACTCTTCTCCTCCATCTGGTTCAGCAGGAAGCCTTGAAAGAAGCTAAGAACACATTCCAGCCAGACAAAATACCGGGGAACAGTGAAAAGTGTGATCCGAGAAGTGGGAGGCTGGGGGAATTTTGAGGGCCAGGTAGAGACACTTGGAGGGCCACAATTGGCCCCCTGGGCCTGAGGCTCTCAGCTCCTGCTGTAATCCCTATCATGATTTCAGTAAAGTTGTGAATTGTTATAGCTACTCAAAACCTGGGGAAGCAATTTTTTTAATATACAGTGGTACAGTACCTCGGGTTACGAACGTAATTCATTCCGGAGATCCATTCTTAACCCAAAACCGTTCTTAATCTGAGGTGCGCTTTCGCTAATGGAGCCTCCCGCCGCCTCTGCATGATTTCCGTTCTCATCCTAGGGCAAAGTTCGCAACCCGAGGTACTACTTCTGCGTTAGTGGAGTTTGTAACCCAAAGTGTTTGTAACCCGAAGTGTTTGTAACCCGAGGTACCACTGTACAAACAAGTTTTTATTTGGTTTATTATTATTATGGTTTTTTGTTAGTTGCTTTCTTTTTCCCAGGAAAACCGACTTCCAAATTAAGTTATTAAATTGAATATATATACACGCAAAGTAGCAAAATACATACATACAATAAAGACATTGTGATTACCGGTATATTGTACTTTAGTATTTGTCCCTATTTATGCGGTCCTTTTCTTCTAGGAAAAATGGTGTTGGAACTGTGTACCCTCAGAAAAAAACACATGACCCGGAAGCTGTGTTTATGCTATATTTATATTTTATGAATTCAATAAGCATTTTCCATTAACTTCAAAAAAATTTTCGTTCTTGTCTACCTTGTCTCACTCTAATCAATTCCATCAGCTTATATACATACATTGTTGCTACCTTCCAAATTTTTGTTAGCCATTCCGTCACTGTCGCTAATGACCTATTTCCCAAATTGTGCGCCATAAGCATGTGGGCAGCTATAAAAATTCCACATTAACTCCTTATGTTCTATGTCCTAATAAAATTATCAGGAGATCCAACGGCAAAGTGTAAGCTGTTATTAATTATATTATCTTTACTACCTTTCCTCCCAACCCACAAAAAGATTTTAATTACTGCACAGTTCCACCAAATGTGTTCCATATTCACCTGCAAATGTTTACATTGCCATCACAGACAGCATAGATTTTACTCCATCTTTGTGGAGTCATGCACCACTTTCTCTAATGCTAACACAAAGAGATCATGCAAAACAAAAACAAACCATTTCTGTTCTGAAATTGGTTCTACCTGTTATTTTTACTCATTGTAAAAATGTACCCAAATGTGATTTCAAAGTATTCAGAAGAACACATATTTTAGATAGAACCTGCTTCAGATTTTCCTCCTTGCAATCTGTTTGATCAAAACGTTACAGTACTCTCGCCACCTTGTTTCTTCTTATTTTTTATTCTCTATATAACTTGTTTATACTGAAACCATTGTGGGACTGATCATTATTATTTTTTTGCAATGCCCATTATTTACAATATCTTTACATGCAATCAGATCATTACCCAACCAGTGTGTGTGTTTGTTTGTGTGTGTGTGTGTGTCCAGTAACACCTTAGAGACCAACTTTGTTCTTGGTATAAGCTTTCGTGTGCATGGAAGTGTGCAACACTAAGGCAGTGTTTCCCAACCTTGGGCCTCCAGCTGTTTTTGAACTACAATTCCCATCATCCCTGACCACTGGTCTTGCTAGCTAGGGATGATGGGAGTTGTAGTCCAAAAACAGCTGGAGGCCCAAGGTTGGGAAACACTGCACTAAGGGATGCAGGTGACGCTGTGGGTTAAACTACAGAGCCTAGGTCTTGCCGATCAGAAGGTTGGAGATTCGAACTTGAGAAAAATGTATATTTTTAAACACTGGTTATGCATGTGCTGATCCCACATCTTCAAGAACGCTGTCAGTCATATTTGATAATTGACTGGGCTGAATGAATGCCTGTCCCCAAATCTTTTTTTTTAATTTTTTACATTGACTGGCATGACATGTACAGGAAGCATAATTTTAGCTATTTCCAGAAGATAGACAACATATATATATATATATATATGGTTTTGGTGTCCTCGGGTGTCTTCCCGTGTAAAAGTTGGGGTGTCTAGGCGACGTTTCGACGAGGTCTCACTCGTCATCTTCAGGCTGGTGCTTTCGGCTTCTTGTTACTGGAACAGAGCAGGATCTCAGTGTTTGAGTTCCTATAAATACTGTTGAGGGGGTGTGGTGTATAGCCTCCAATGTTCTGGGCAGAGAGGAAGTTCCCAGGCTAGTGTGCCTTTTCTTCTTTTGTTCCTTAATTACTTGAGGGATATCTTGAGTGATTTCTTGGGTGATATCCTGAGTACCACTTAGGTGGGTCATTAGGTGTGGATTAGTTGCTAAAGTCTTTGTGTCTTGACCTCTTGAACTTTGTGAAGAGTTTTTCTGAGAAGATGGCTGTACTGCACTTAGTTGTGCTCTGGCTTGGCTTCGTGTATAGGGGCGAGCTGTGGTTTTGTGGCCTGTGTCAGCCAGATCTGTGTAGGGATTGCAGGGGGGTGCAGCATCCGGAGGTGCCACCATGGTTTGGCTACTGGATGGTGTCTGTAATTTATCTGTGGAGAGGGTCTGGGTTTGGGTCTGGTGTGGTTGATTGGTGATGGCGTTCTGTGTGCCTCTGGATCTGGTGTCAGTTTTTGTGGGGAGGGCTAATTTCCAGATGTCTGGCAAGCGGGATGTGTCGTCACGCTTGTTCATGTTGTGAGGGTGTTTCTCTATCTCGATGGCTTCCATGATTATTCTCTTGTGGTGATGTTCCATGTTAAAGAGCAATTTGGAATCTGCAAAATTAATTTCATGTCCTGTTTCTTTCATGTGTTGGAAAAGAGAGGAAGTTTTTTCTTCTTTTTTGACGGCATTCTTGTGTTCTGCGATACGTGCATTTATTCGTCTGTTTGTTTGTCCAATGTACGTGGCTGGGCAGACTTTGCAGGGTATTTCATAGACCCCTTGGTTTTCCAACTGGATTTTATCCTTGGGGTTTCTGAGGATATTGGCTATTTTTTGGTTGGTGCAAAAGGCTGTTTTGATATTGTGTTTATGGAGGATTTTGCTAATTTTATCTGTAGTGCCCTTGATATAAGGAAAGAGGATATCCCTCAAGTAATTAAGGAACAAAAGAAGAAAAGGCACACTAGCCTGGGAACTTCCTCTCTGCCCAGAACATTGGAGGCTATACACCACACCCCCTCAACAGTATTTATAGGAACTCAAACACTGAGATCCTGCTCTGTTCCAGTAACAAGAAGCCGAAAGCACCAGCCTGAAGATGACGAGTGAGACCTCGTCGAAACGTCGCCTAGACACCCCAACTTTTACACGGGAAGACACCCGAGGACACCAAAACCTGCATTCCTGTACCCGTGAAAATCTACGAAAGCAAATATATATATATATATATATATACACACACACACACATACATACCCTGTATAAGTGCGCACAAACGTGGATTGCATAGAGAATATTGTGTGCCTTACTAATTATCCCACCTCTATAAAGGCTCTCCCTTAAGGAGGTGCAGAAAGGAAAGTGGTTGCAGGTGGATCTTATGCTCAAAAGAAAGCACCACTTGGTCCAATTGGACTCCCTTCTGAGTAAGTGGAGGGACGCGGGTGGCGCTGTGGTCTAAACCACTGAGCCTAGGACTTGCCGATCGGAAGGTCGGCGGTTCGAATCCCCACGACGGGGTGAGCTCCTGTTGTTCAGTCCCTGCTCCTGCCAACCTAGCAGTTCGAAAGCACATCAAAGTGCAAGTAGATAAATAGGTACTGCTCCGGTGAGAAGGTAAAGGGTGTATCCGTGCACTGCTCTGGTTCACCAGAAGCAGCTTAATCATCCTGGCCACATGACCCGGAAGCTGTACGCCGGCTCCCTCAGCCAATAAAGCGAGATGAGCGCTGCAACCCCAGAGTCAGCCACGACTGGACCTAACGGTCAGGGGTCCCTTTAACCTTTACCTTTGAGGCGCTACTGGACAATTTTTAAATTTATATATATAGTTCGACTGCGTCAGACCAGCACAGCTACCTACCTGAACCGTTATCCAGCCAATTAGATATTTGGCATCTGGTCAGGGGTGTCAACTTGAATAAAATATTTGGGGGGCCTGAAAAGTCCTCCCACACATAATTGATCACAAGACACTGCGCATACACACCATTTGAATTGCAGTGTCCATCAACTTTGGGTGGGGACTCGGACCCCCTCAAATATTTTATTGGGGGGCAGAAGGATATCAGCACCCTATGCCTCCAGTCTTAAAATCTTTGTTAAAAATATGATGTGAACAAGGATCTATGAGGTGTCAACATTATTTTTAAACCACTCCAACCTTCTAGTACAGCCTCTACGCAAGGATTAGACCAAAAAAACTTCCTTGCTATTCTGTGACATTATAGTTGGTCCTCCTAAAAGTATATAACCTGAATGCAGATTTTTGGGTTTCCGCCCTCACTCTGCTCTTACAACACGGCCCTTGTTGCTTTATGTGTCTATTGACCATGAGATAATGCTGGCTTGGATTCACCGCTGAAAACGTGACAGCTGAAGATTACTTTTTAAAAAATAAAATAAGAAAAGCTGAGAATTCTGCATTTTGAGAGAGAGGATATGAATGTCCATGCCACGAGCAAATTACAGGAAGCTGTCACGTCACCTATTTTTGTGGGTATCAGTCATTCAAAATGCAGATATGTGCATCTCTCGCACGAGAAATGTGCTGTGCCCAACACACACACAGAGAGAGAGAGAGAGCTCCCAACATTAAGAGATTGATGAATCCCTGCTTTGAAAACTAATGATATGCATAAGCACAGGACGACTTACTCATGCTTCCTAGGTTTTCCACGTATTATTAATGTTCCAAGTTCCTGAAAGGTGTCAGGTGTATTTTGACATTTCCACACAGTAGCACTTAACAGGGGTGGGGGGCATATTTCACTTTCTAAATCTCTCCCCCACCAATATTTAAAAGAACTTTACTTTCAGAAAGAATACATTTACATTCTCCCCCTTTTTTGCATTATAAATTGCTTTATTGAACTTAAAAAAGAGCATAACACAAAATCAAAATTGTCCATAACAAATAGGCTTCCAAGAATTATCAATATCCAAGAAGATCAAACCTATCTATTCTGAAGGAAATCAGCCCTGAGTGCTCACTGGAAGGACAGATCCTGAAGCTGAGGCTCCAATACTTTGGCCACCTCATGTGAAGAGAAGACTCCCTGGAAAAGACCCTGATGTTGGGAAAGATGGAGGGCACAAGAAGAAGGGGACAACAGAGGACGAGATGGTTGGACAGTGTTCTCAAAGCTACAAACATGAGTCTGACCAAACTGCGGGAGGCAGTGGAAGACAGGATGGCCTGGCGTGCTCTGGTCCATGGGGTCACAAAGAGTCGGAGACGACTAAACAACTAAACAACAACAACAAATTACACATTGTCAGAATCTTCTTCTAGTTCCATTGACTTCCCGCCAACTCCATCTAACTTTGAATGTATATTTATCTAGTGCACTATTTGTATCTATTTTAAATAATTGCATACTGTACATTCTTAAACCTTTTCGGTATATAACAGAAGGTGTTCAAAGGCTGCCACAGATTTTATATTGTTGCAATCTTTTATGTAGTTTTTAAATAAACCCCATTTGTTTAAAAAATACTTGATCTGCATGGTCTCTTATTCTTCCTGATAGTTTAGCTAATTCTGCGTACTCCATTAATTTTTGTTGCCACTCCAATTTTATATATGGTATATATATGTCATATATGGTAACAGAACTTGGAAAAGATTTAGAAAGTGGCATCAAAATTTTCACTTTCTAAATCTTTGCCAAGTTCTATTACCATATATAATGCTCGTTTTTTCTCTCTATTTCCATATGATGGCAGCCAACGAACTCTAACAATATCCTAAGTGCCACTATATTTGAAGGCAAGCCCCGAAGACAGGCCAAAGACCTGCCCCGTATATACTTATTTATTTTAAATATTGTTAAGATGCCCATCTCCCAGACACAAAATGTCTTCCAGTAGCACCTTAGAGACCAACTAAGTTAGTTAAGTGTGCATGCGCATGAAAGCTCATACCATTAACTAACTTAGTTGGTCTCTAAGGTGCTACTGGAAGGAGATTTTAAATTTTTATTTATTTATTTTGTTTTGTTTCGACAAAATGTTCCGTCAAATACCAAGGAAAGGAGGGGCCAAAAATATGTGATCATTGGTGCAACTCCCATCAGCCCAAACCACATAGCCAATATCTGGAGGGCACCAGGTTGGGAAAGGCTGTTTTAAGTTTTCCTAGCAGGACGGCACCCCAGACTTTTGATCATTGTAGGCTGTAAATCCTATAATCATTTTTTTCTGGGAGCAATCCCCATTGAATTCAATAGGTTGTGCCTAACCTTTACTCAGAGTAGTCCCATTGAAATTAAAGGGCATGCTTGAGTAGGGCGTGCTGAATTTTTCAACTTTCAAATTCCCCAAAAATGAGGGGTACTAAAAAGTTGTACCGTGACTCGGTAATTCTAAAGATATTTTGGTTAAACCAATATAATTTAGTTTTGCTTTGTAAATAAGATGTGTGTAAAACTGCATAGAAACCAATGAAAGCGATCGCCAAGTTCTTGCAGTTATATTACATATTAATATCATTTCTATTTAATATTATTATTTGTTGAAATATTATTATTTATTTATTTTTAAATTTGGAAATGTGTAATTAAAGAAGTTATAATTCGGATGATTGGCAGAGAGGCTGAAGGAAGTCAAAAAATGGAAAAATTAATAGAAGTTGTAATGTGGTGTGATTGTATGCTTTTTGATGGAAAATTAATAAAATATAATTATAAAAAAATTATTATTATTCAATATTATTATTTGTTGAATTTACCGTATATACTGCTTTATACCCAAAGGTCTCAGAGCGGTTCACAGAACAAGATCAACATAAAAACCACAATAAATATAATCAAAATAAAAACAACAACCCAATAGCACCTATTTTATATTACTTGAGAGTTTCAGAAGGTATAATTAAAATTCTTTAATTTTCCGAGGGAGTTTATTTGCTTCTTAATCAAACAGAGAGACTTACTAAACTAAATGTTGGCCAATCACAAAAATAATAGCAGCTCTTAATTTCTCGCACCCAAAAACATATTTTTAAAACCCCTCACTGAAGAAATTTGCAAAAAAAAAAAAAAAAAGTTTCACCCCATAAAATGACATGTCCTAATACCTCACTAAATTTCGGTGGGTCTCCTCAGACTAGGACTAGCACAGATACAGCTTCAATCTGCTGCACACTTACTCAGGTAAAGGACCCCTGACAGTTAAGTCCAGTCGCGAACGACTCTGTGGTGCTCATTTCGCTTTACTGGCTGAGGGAGCCGACGTTTGTCCGCAGACAGTTTTTGCGGGTCATGTGGCCAGCATGACTAAGCTGCTTCTGGCAAAACCAGAGCAGCACAAGGAAACGCCGTTTACCTTCCCGCCACAGCAGTACCTATTTATCTACTTGCACTTTGATGTGCTTTTGAACTGCTAGGTTGGCAGGAGCTGGGACTGAGCAACAGGAGCTCACCCCATCGTGGGGATTCGAACCGCCGACCTTCCGATCCGCAAGCCCTAGGGTCAGTGGTTTATAACACAGCGCCACCTGTGTCCCTCCACTTACTCAGAAGGGAGTCCAATTGGACCAAGTGGTGCTTTCTTTTGATCATAAGATCCACCTGCAACCACTTTCCTTTCTGCACCTTCTTAAGGGAGATCCTTTATAGAGGTGGGATAATTAGTAAGGCACACAATATTCTCTATGCAATCCATGTTTGTGCACGCTTATACAAGGTATGTATAGATATATATGTATGTCTATCTTCTGGAAAGAGCTAAAATTATGCTTCCTGTACATGTCATGCCAGTCAATGTAAAAAAATAATTAAAAATTAAAAAGATTTAGGGACAGGCATTCATTCAGCCCAGTCAATTGTCAAATATGACTGACAGCGTTCTTGAAGATGTGGGATCAGCACATGTATAACCAGTGTTTAAAAATATACATTTTTCTCAAGTTCAATATTTGTCATCTATGCATTTTGCAGGCGCTACGGTGCCATTGTAAAAGGGCGGCATTAATCAGACAGTGGCTGCCTACACTGCCTACATTTAAAGCCAATTTCCTGCCAAAGAATTCTAGGAAGTGTAGTTTTGTATGGCTGCTGGGAATTATAGCTCTGGGCGGGGGTAAACTATGGTTCTCAGGATTCCTTGGGGGAAGCTATGTGCTTCAAATGTGCGGTGTGTACACAGCCTGTGTAGATTATCGATCATTTGTATTTTTCAAAGCCAGTGACGGTTCAATGAGCAGCCACAACAGTCCACACACACATCTTGGGCTGGCAGCAAGAATCAGAAAGGGCTGTTCCTCACCTCCGAGAAGTTAAAAAATCTGGCTTGTAACTCAGAACTGTCTCAAATCTTAAACTAAACATACAGGTTGCCAGCGTGGAGAGCCGTTTCGGCACACAGGTATCACTAATGTGCAGACTTGAGGAATGCACGAGGACATAGAAGCGGAATAGCCTATATTTGGATCCGGCCCACGGTTGGAAAACCTTGTGACCTGCCAGGTACTGCTGGCTTCCAACTCCTACCAGCATAGCCAAAGCTCAGGGATAATGGGAGCTGCAATGTGACAATATATGGAAGGCCTCAGGCATGGTCCAGAGAGAGGAGATGCCTCACCACTCTTTGAACAGCATCTTCTTCCAGGGTACTCATTGGACTCTGACGCTGCCTCTCTCTCCTCAGCTACAGCTCTCTCCTCCCATGCATACAGGAGCCCTGATGGAACAGACCAAAGGTCCAACTATTCCTCAGCATCCTGCTTCTCACAGTGGCCAGCTGGTTGCCTCAGGGAACCCCACAAGAAGGGCATAAAGGCAGTGGCTCTCTCCCACTGTGCAGGAGGTATTTCAGTGGCACACTAACACTGAATCTGCAACACTAAGACTGAAACTACATCTTGTGGCAACATGCTCACAGAATTCATACAAGTCAGAAGGGATGTCAATGTCCAGCCTGCATTCCGATACAGGGAATCCACTACTCCAGCATTCAAAGCATCAATAAATCCCATACAACACACTGCGTGCCAAAGTACTTTATTTCATAATAAGAACATAGGAAAATGTCTTATACCACATCAGACGATTGATAGGTCTCTCTACCTCAGTATACATGATGGACAGCCAGCATGGTGCCCTCCATAACTTTGTTGGAATACAACTCCCATCATCCATGCCTACTGACTATGCCAGCTGAGGCTGATGGGAGTTGTAGTCCAACATCACCTGGTGGGAACCATGCTGGCTAACTCTGGTCTGCCCTGAGCAGCTGAGTCTGCCCAGGGTTTCATTCCCAGTCCTACCTGGAGTAATCAAGGGCAGAACATGAGACCTTCTGCATGCAAAGCAGATGTTCCATCACTGAGCTAGGTGCCCTTCCCGCAGTCTGTCTGCAACCTGGTTGCCCATCAATTTCATAAGATGGTCCCAATACCACACAGGTTGTTTTTTATACATGCAACTGGCCCATGGCTTTCTCATTATGTTACAGGAGCTTTCACTGTGCAACGCAAGAAGATCGCTCCTAGCTGTGACCACAGCATGCTCCTTGTACAGGGACCCCATTTTCTCCTTCCTTCCTTCGTTTCCCAGAAGAGCTGCAGGATGGCGGCAAAAGCGTTACAGCTAAACAGGACATAAATGTTTTCTGAGGTTGTGTAAGAAGCCCAGCAAGTGGGGGTGGGGAGGGAGGGAGGGAGGGAGGGAGAAGAAAGGGGGTGGGGAGACAGTGTCCAGTGAACAAGAACAGGTCTCTCTCCTGCACAAGGGGATCCTGGCTTCCAATAATAGAAGACAGAACTAGACATGAGGCAATGCATAAGAAAACAGCTGGTTTGGTTCTGCATTTTCTAGTCTCCAGCAGTGGAAATCTTAATTTCACAAGAAAAGAACACTCTCAGCTTCCTCCCAGCCCCAGGTCGCTTGTCAGCAGGTCCAGAGTTTGCCTTATAAATCACAGCACACTCTTAAGCTTTACATTTCTTCCAGGGGAACCTGACTCTAGTTATGTTCAGTTCTAAAAAGGGATGTTGTTCAGAGGTGGCCCATGGGGACCAGACCCTGGCGGGGTGTAGCCAGTGCAAGTCCTACTCTGAGCAGAGCCACTGGAATTAATAGAGGTGACGAACTTTGGTCCATTAATGGCAGCCTCGCTCGGTGACAGAGCATGTGCTTTGCATGCAGAAGGTCCCAGGTTCAATCCCCAGGCATCTCCAGGTAGGGCTGGGAGGGCTTCCTGCCTGAAACCTTGCAGAGCCACTGCCAGTCAGTGTAGACAATACTAAACTAGATGGACCAGGTGTCTGAATCCGTAAAAGGAAGCTTCCTATGTTAATTTCAGTGGGTCTGCTCTGAAAAGAACTTGGCTGAATACCATTCTCCATGGTCATACTCAACTAAGCTTCTCAAACCCAATAGACAGAAATTAATGGGCATTAACTGAGTCATTTTTGTCTTTGTTTTCTATTATTATTATATTTTGACAAAGCAATAATCATAAATAAATAAAAATAAAAATGTGCACCCCACCATGGGACCATTCTATTATAACTATCCAACCTCCCAAAATTTTAATACCTCTTGCAAAGGTTTGACCCCTTTCCGTTTTAACAGTGCAAATTCTACAAAAACCTTCCATATCTCTTCAAATTCATTTCTCCTGCATATTTTCCATCTTACCTTAATGGTACATGTTAATTTATTGTTAATAGCTATATCCCACACCTCTTTATATCATCTTCCATTTTATATTCTGCTTGCCCCTTCCACTTCCTGAATAGACCTTAGCTGAATACCACCCTCACAGTCATACCCAGCTAAGTTTTACTCAACCCCAATTGACAGAAATTAAGGGGCATTAACTTAGTCGTGTTCATTCATTTCAGGGAGTCTACTCTGCCCAAAACTTGGTTGTATACCACTCTGGGTCTCTTTTGATCTCTTGCCCTTCCCTTCTTTAAAACTTTTTTAAAACTTTACCTGCCGAATGGCTGCTGCCACCCACCATCTTAATTCACCCAGAGGGATCTATGTTTATAAATCAGCACCAGCAATTTTTGCCCTGTACCTAGCATGGCCTCTGATCCAAAGGCTCAAGGATGGGGAAGCAGATGTGGAAGGGGAGAATGCTTTGCATCCCAACCAACTTTGGCCACGAACTTCCACACATTTTATCCTCAGTCTGGAACATGCTTGTCAGTTTCAGGTCACATGTCTCAGTTAAGCAGCGCATATTAATTTCCACTGAGCGGGATTAAGCAGCTTAACTCATTACAGCTCATTTAGTGAGGTTTAATGCATTTTTAAAAATTATTTAGCTTTTAAATAACGGTAATAATAAAGGTGCTCCGTTCTATTGGCCTTAATCTGCAGCAGAACGTCTCATACACCCAGCAACTGCCACCCAGCCTTAAACATATTAATCGGCTAGCACATCCCTTTGATTTCAATAGAAAAATTTATTTCTAAGAAAACACGCTTAGGACCACCACAATTTTTGAAATAAATAAATACACAACTTGAAACAAAGAGAGGACTTGTCTGTCCCCTCTCAGCTTGGGAAATGGAGAAGGTCTCTCACTGTGCCATCTTTTTAAAACGGTGACAAGAGCACCATCACAAAAGGATCTTTTGCTGTTCTCAAGCACCATAACAACTTTTTGACATTTCTTCGAATTCTCTCTGCCTCTGAAGCTGGAGGCCCCCTGTGGCCACTGCCTGACCCCATCAACGTTCACGAAAATTGTCCGGTTCCTTTTCATACGTCATCCACAACAGGACCACAACTAGCCTTAAGAGAAAGAGAGGAAGTTGCAACAACCGTGCCTCCTAATCTACGTGCTTCTTGTCTCTGGTACTAAACTCCACATTCGCCAAGCCTTACATAGGCTACACACTTGCCATTCCATCTCCACCAACGAGGGGGAAGGTCATAGCTATTTGAGCAGTTTGCTGTGACATTTTGATAGGTTGCTTCCTGCTGAAATGGGCAAACCCTTTTGAATATTATTCTATAGGAAAGCAACACAGAAATAATTCGAAAACATAAACGACCCCTGCACTGATTTCCCCTCTAACTATCCCAAAGCAAACAGGCCTCCAGGCACTGCTGAACTACAATTCCCATCACCCGCAAGCTTTTGCTATGCTGGCTGGGGCTGATGGGAGCTGGAGTGCAGTAACTTCTGGATATCTTCAAGTTCCCCATCCCTTCTGTAAAAATCACTAGGAAGTTAACCGTTGAACTTAGTGGGACTTGCTGCTGAGTAAGCACACATAGGTTGTGTCTCTAAGACACTCCCCTTCATACCCAGAGACACTTTAAAAAATAAAATAGGGGTATTGATCAAGCAGAGAGCAGACCTTGCTGGGTCCACACAAACCAAACCTATTTAATCCTGGCCTCGCGTCAAGGCTGGATAGACAAAAGAAAAGGAGCGGGGACAGCCTCCCCCTTCCCTCCGTCCCACAAATCTGCCCCAAATAAATCCCGATCCAGGACACGGATGACCACACACACTCCCCGATGCTCCGTGCCACAGCCCCCAACAGAGACTTTGCATGACATTCAAGACGACCATCCCGCTCCCCCGGCTGCAATTCCTGTCCGAGAGGCCGTGGCTCCCTTCGCCTGCTTTCGAGGGCTGGCGCTTGGCCTTCGCCTGGCAGAAGCTCAAGAGAAACAAGCCCTCTCGGGAAGAACAGGGCACACGGGGCAGCCGTTTCTGCAGCTAGCTTTAAACAGAAAAGTCGAGTCCCGGTGTCGCATTCAAGGGGAGGGAGTGACCTCATCGGAGAGGAGACGCGCCCGATTGTTACGGCAACCGGCCCCCGTCGTGGGACGCGGGGCTGCCTCCCCGATCCCTCCGGGGCCGCCACTCCTCCCTCTTTCCCAGCTGACCAGAGTTGATAAGGGAGAAGCACAGCCCATCAGCGCCACCCCCTTCCTCAGCATCTGCTTACCGAGACTTTGCCGCTGCTTCTGCCACTGCCGTCGGATCCCCTCTCCTCGCAGCCGCCTTCTTGCCCATGCCTGCTCTCCAGCTAAGTGAGAAACCCTGAGACGCCGGCGGAGGGGGTGGGGGGAGAGAAATTTCCCTCCGGCGAGCCTCGGCAGAAAAGGGTTATTTTAAAGCTCCTTATTTGGGCAGTGATGTCAAGGGAAGTTGTTCAGGCAGCACCACCCACTTTCCTCTCGCGCGCGTCCCTTCCAGTTTTTTCCTCCTCCTCCTTCGCCCTATTCACTACACATTTATTTCTTGTGGTCCGGCAGCGGTTTTCGCTACGGGGAAAAAAGGACTCCTTCGATCAGCCCTTGTTGTCCGGTTCTCCTTTTTGCACCCCAACAGTAACGTTACCCAAAATAAAAAGGAGGGGAAGTGTCCTTTTCTCTGTGGTGGTTTGTATACGCGCAGCAGGTGAGCGAAAGGAGGGATGCCGCCGGGGTAAGACGACTCCAGGAATGAATGAAAAGCAGCAATTCCGTGTTTTGCAACCAGATGGTCCCAGGCAGGTTTACTCGGAAGCAAGACGCGCTGTGTCAAATGAGGCTTTTTCCCAAGGAGGGTTGTACAGAATTGTAGCTTATGCACAGAGAGGGAGGCGTGGGGATTCTCTTTCACACACAGTCTCTACAAGAGGGAGAACGCCTGTGAGGCAGGCAGCCCATCCGAGAGAAGGGGGTTACTCTGCACATGCTCCAAGTAGGCGGAGCACAAGATCCTGTGGGGAGACACACGCGCGCACCCCTGGAATGTGTCACAGTCACCGTGAGAGGGAGGGGGTGGTGAGGATGCGAGGAGGAGGCACGATTTTCATTATTATTTTTACATGGGCGAAGGCCAAATAGCGAGAACCAGCATTTATTGGCGGATTCGAACCGGGAGCCACAGAGGAAGCACGAGTTGACAGCTTCTCACAGACAGACACCGCGCGCTCCAGAGACGGGCTGATGGCCCGTGGAGACGCGTGGTGTTGATTGTCGGGCCTGAACGCGGCTCACCCCGGGTTACCCCTTTAAAGGACCAGGAGGGAACACTGAACACACACACATACACCCGGGGGGGAATTTGACGAGGAGGATCCGACGACGGAGCGTCCCAAGGCAGGACAGTCACGGCCGATCGCGGCGGTGCCAGCTCGCACCTAGCTCGGGACGACGCCTGCCTGGGCTTCCCCGGTCCGCATCGTCTGAGTCAGCTCCGGCCACAGCTGAGCGCCCGCCTCCTGGGGCCGCCCCTAGGCCGGCCTTTCTCCTGCTTGGCTCTCCTGCGCAGAGCCTCCGACAGCGGTCTGGGCGCACCTGAAACGCCCGCCGACCGGGTTTGCTGATCTGCCCCGCCTAGCCGCTTCCCAAAGCGCCCCATTCATCACTCTGGGGCACCGGCGGCTCCCCCGCCTCCATTGCTCAGCGCCAGCCCTCGCCGGCTTGACAAAAGTGAATTCAGCTCCGGCCTGGGCCCATTGAGTAAGCGCCGCCCACGGCTTCTCCCCCGCAGCGAGGAGATGAAAGGCGTTCTTGAGTCATTTCCCCCTCCCGGCATGACTAACACCCTCCCTCAATGAGGAAACCAGATGAAGCTATTTAAAACACGCTCGCACACAAAGGCCTCTCGAGGGTGCAGGGATTTCGGTGCATGTGCGCCCGCACCACCCAGCATGCATGCGCTCCTCGCCATGGGCCGTGGGGGGTGGGCTAGGTTAAGCGGTGAGTGGCCTAAGGTCGCCTAGAGAGCCCTGTGGTTCGGTGAGGGATCTGAGCACAGCTTTCCCTTCTGCTCTGAACAAGAAACAACACCCTGGTAGCTGAATAAAGGTAAAGGGACCCCTGACCATTAGGTCCAATCGTGACCGACTCTGGGGTTGCGATGCTCATCTTGCTTTATTGGCCAAGGGAGCTGGCGTACAGCTTCCCGGTCATGTGGCCAGCATGACTAAGCCACTTCTGGTGAACCAGAGCAGCACACGGAAATGCCGTTTACCTTCCCGCCGGAGCGGTACCTATTTATCTACTTGCACTTTGACATGCTTTCGAACTGCTAGGTTGGCAGGAGCAGGGACCGAGCAACGGGAGCTCACCCCGTCGCGGAGATTCGATGAAACCACAGTGCCACCCGCATCCCTGATAGCTGAATAGTGTGGTGTTTAAAATCTGACCTAGGAACGGGGAGAGGCAGGTTCAAAATCACCACTCAGCTAGGAACCTCAGGCCGTCCCTGTTTCTCAGAATAATAATCTACCTTGCAAGGGTGTTGCAAGGACAAAGCAAGGTGGAATAATGTGCAGCTACTTTGAACTTGATGGGGAGTGTGGGATTCAATAATAAAAAAAATACAAGGGCTGATGGGAGCTGGAGTCCAACAACATCTGAAGGGATGTGCTTTCTCATTCCCTGTGCTAAAACTTACTGCCACCTTAGGATCCAGAAACCATGCATTCCTAACCCACTCATCCCTAACCCACTTACCTGAGGGGGAAACACTCTGTACATACTCAAAGTTGTGGTACATTTTAATTGTTATGAGTTTGGTTTTTTGTTGTTTTCCCTGCACCTGAAGTGATTCTTCAGGCCCAGAGCAGACCTCAGGAGTCACATAATGAAGGCATGATGTCCAGAGGGAGTGTAATGCCTCCCTGTCGTACTATTGTAAGGATCATAATATCCATTGCAAGGATTACCACAAAATAATAACCTTGTCCGGGCAATTAAGGAGCATGTGAGAGCAGGAAGATCTGTAGGCTTCTTCTAAGAACGTTACCTAAATATGTTCAAAAGCTGCCTGTGGTCAGGAACCCTGTTTGAGTGTCCAGGGTGTGTGTCCTCCCCCCCCCCCCCCATTTTGGAAATCCTACGCAGGAAAAACACAGTTCCCTCTAAACTAATGTGGATCACACCTTGGCTAGGGAGTGTTGCACAAGTTTCTGCTTGCCCCTTTGCATGCTCAAACTTAAAATGCCTGAAGAGGGTTATGGTCTTTTTGGTTCCATTTGTTGCATTTTTTTAAGGAGGTTGTTCCTGGCTTCTCCTCAGCTTAAACCTCTGGCTCTACTGCAGGGGTCGCCAGCCTTTTTGGATCAGTAGGCATATTGTGATTTTTGAGAGGGTGCTGGAGGCTCCAGCCACAAAGCAGGTGTGTGGCATAATGCAAAATGGCTGTTAGGGTGCAGAGATGTGGCATAATGCAGAATCAGAGTGACAGTCCCCCACAACAACCTTGTGCTTACTGTGAGAAATCTGCTGTGTCCTGCTGGTGAAGATCACACAGAGTGATTTTTTTGGTGGTTTTACACAAACACAGAGATTGAGTTGCTGTCAAAGAGCAACAGGGAGTATTCCTCAGTACCAGGAAAAATGCACAAGATGACCACACCATGCTTACTCTCATTGCACAGAAAGCAACTGCATATTTTGTGCCAAAGCTTTCTTAGGTGGGCTACAAACTTAATTAAAAAGAAAAAAAGAAAACTCAGGTTCTGTGGAATCTGCCCAGGGGAGCCACTAAAAGTCTTCATGGGTGCCCTGGCAATCACAGGCTCTGGCTTTTTGACACCTGCTCTAAGGGAAGGGCTGTAGCTCAACGGTAGAACATCTGTTTTGCCTGCTGAACATCCTAGGTTCCAGCACCAACTTCTCTTGGTAGAGCTGGGAATGTCCCATGGAGAAGCCACGCCCGTCAGTGAAGATGCTCCTAAGCTGGAGGAACCAATGATCTGAGTATAAGGCTACTTTTTATGGACCTTGCCTCTGATGCCTGCTTACTTGCTTGGTCTTGGTTCCTAGCTCCTGATTTATCTTGGACAGCTACCCATGGCCCATCTCTGACAACACAAAGTTGCCAATTTTCCCTGTCGGAGCTTTAACAATTGGGACCTAGGGTATTTTGGGGAAGGCCTTATTCTGGCTGACACACATGTGTGCTAAGAACTTCTGTTGTCATGCCTTGCTCCAGGCATCTTTGTCTTCAGAACATAGAGATTCCCGACAGCAAATTGCAGGGCCTTCTCCAGCATGGCCCCTTTCACTTGAAATTTCCTGGGAAGGAAAAGCCTATGAACCCCTTCTCTCCAAGACATTGGAAACTTATGTGACAGTTCCGTATTCCTGACTGAAAGGCAGGGAATATTATAGCAAGAGTAGGAATTCTGTGACCCTCCAGGTGCCATTGGGACTCCCAACTTCCGTTGGCGCCAGCCTATATGAACAATGCTCAGGGATGATGAGAGCAGCAGTCCAGGAACCGATGGCAAGCCAAAGTTTCCCCTTCCCTGGTGTTTTACAGGTATGCAAATTGATTGTTGAGACTCTTGAGAGTCCCATGGACTGCAAGAAGATCAAACATATCCATTCTGAAGGAAATTAGCCCTGAGTGCTCACTGGTAGGTCAGATCATGAACCTGAGGCTCCAATACTTTGGCCACCTCATGAAAAGCGAAGACTCCTTGGAAAAGACCCTGATGTTGGGAAAGATTGAGGACACAAGAAGAAGGGGACGACAGAGGACGAGATGGTTGGACAGTGTTCTTGAAGCTACAAACATGAGTCTGACCAAGCTGCGGGAGGCAGTGGAAGACAGGAGTGCCTGGCATGCTCTGGTCCATGGGGTCACGAAGAGTCGGACACGACTAAACAACTAAAGAACAACAACAACAACAAATTGATTGTTATGGTGTCAGGTAACTGAAAGGCAGTTATCAATAAAGGCAGGACAGACAGTTGCTAGATCTAGCTAAAGGCTCCGTCTTGGGAAACTGTCTCGATGTTTGCCTAGATGCAACCCTCAGCCTAGTCTTGCCATTTCAAGCCAGTCTTTGCCAGAGGCGGAAGGAGTTTGCCTCAAACTTGGAAAGTGCATGTTTACTTAGCAATAGAAAGTTGCCTCAAGCTTGGGACAATTGTTTGCTTTGTGGGGGCCTGGTATGCACACTCAGCCCCCGCTGCAAACCATACACTCTTTTTTAATGACTCAGCAGGGCACACACCGTTAAGTTGCTCTCTGCAACTGGCATGAAATTTTGGGTGCCCTTTTTTAAAGTTCCCAAAAAGAGAGGCACATTTTCAACTGGAACACAAATCCACCCGTCAGCCAGAATTTATCTACTTACATGTTGCACTTTTCAAACTATTTTTATTTGTTAAACTTATATGCCACCCTTCATCAAGAGATCCCAGGGCGGTTCACAGAGTTTGGGGAACCCTTGTCTACATCCACTGACAGTCATTTTCCAGAGTTTCAGACAGGGATCTCAGCCCTATCTGGAAGTGCAGGTAGGGACTAGATGTGGGATATTTTGCATGCAATACTACAGAGCTACTGCCCTTCCCAGAAGGAAAAGGAGGGTGCCTAAAACTTTTGGAGATCGCCAGGTTTGGGAAGGCTGATCTACACTGTTAACTAGCAGCTCTCTAGGGTTTCAGACACCCGGTCCTTACCTGGAGCTGTCAGGGAATAAACTTGCCTTCTCGGCAGATGCCCCACCACTGAGCTACTGCTATTCAGGAATTATTTGGGATAATGTCACCAGGCCAGTTGATTTGTCAGCACAGCATGACGCTCTCCTGACCAATTCGTTTGCAAAAGAAAAAAGAAAAGGAGAGGCTGCAATTTCAGTTGGTTTGGAGGTGTTCCGAAACAAGGGCATCGCTTGTGGGCTGTGGAATGCCTGGCAAACGCTAGAGCGCTGGGAGGGACGGCAAAAAGCCTTGGGAAGTCTTCACACCCGATCTCATGGGACTTTTGCCAGCACAAAAACATGTTTCTAAGCTTGTACAGCCCAGTCCTCCAGGACTATATCGATGCCTGATCATGATGAGCAGCTGCTTCGGATGAGTGTACCATTTAAACAAATATCAGAGGGTTTCTTTCTTTTAGTCTGTGCGAAGACCTGGCAGACCAGCGTCTCCACTATGCTGGCATAAAGCTGGCATTGAGGGGGAAAGTGGGAAATTCGCCATCAGCACTTAATTTCTAAAATGGAACATGCTGGCGTTCTTTCCCAGAGCCTTTTATTAGCCTGGCAGCAGATATTCCCCCAACAACAAATGGGTGGCAGACAGTCATGGTTGCCCAGAGGTTAAAACAAGACACGTTTTATACATTACAAAAATTTCCCACCTTCCCTCCAAGGAGCTCATGAAAGCTTACATGATTCTTCCCCCACTCCTGCCATTTTATTCTCACAACAACCCTGCTAGGTTGGGCTGTGAGATGGTGGGAACTTCATGGCTGAGAAGGGATCTGTGCCTTAGTCTTCCCAGTCCTAGTCCAGTGCTCTAACTGCTACAACCACACCAGCTCTGGATTTTGAACACAATGACATTTGGTTTCAGAGCTGCTACATGTCTATACTCCTTAAGTCCAAAGTTTTTTGGGTGATGTGCAAAACAGAGGTGGAAAAAAAAGTAAAATAGAAGAATGGTACAATATGCCATTGTGCAAAATGCAAAACAAACCCTAATTACAACAGCCACAGAACAAAACCAGGAAATGAAAGATAATAGAATCATAGAATTGAGTTTGAAGGGATGCGGACAATTATCTAATCCATGGGTAGGCAAACTAAGGCCCGGGGGCCGGATCCGGCCCAATCACCTTCTAAATCGGCCTGTGGACGGTCCAGAAATTAGCCTGTTTTTACATGAGTAGAATGTGTCTTTTTATTTAAAATGCATCTCTGGGTTATTTGTGGGGCATAGGAATTCATTCATTTTCCCCAGAAAATATAGTCTGGCCCACCACAAGGTCTGAGGGACAGTGGACCGGCCCCCTGCTGAAAAAGTTTGCTGATCTGGCTGCGACATCTGTCACCCCATTGATCGCCAGGGTTGATTCGGCTGATCTGGCTGGCTAGGCGGGTGTCCCCTTCCTCCCTCACCGCTCCATTTGCGTCCCTCCCGAAGCTGCGCGCTCGGTGGAAGAGGACGACCATCCCAGATAGAAGGAGTGTACCGTTCTTCGGTCAAGGGTATACGATAGCTGCGCTCCCCTGCTAGAACCTCCAAAGCTGCAACCTTAGCATTATCAGCACCGTGCTCCAACCAACTGAGCTATCCAGGCCAATGTTCTCTACTTCTTTAAATATTTCAAATCTTGCCCTACTTTCCAAAAGTTAAGGCTTTGATCCAAAGGAACACACAATCCAAAAGACGTAAAGGTCTGCATTTGCCACCCCTGACACACAATTGTTTTGACACTGGAGAGTATTTCCATAGCAATGATCAAATGGCATGTGGCTTTCTCGTGTTCACAAAGGCAAATGCAAAACTGACACGTGGACGCTAGGTCTGCGTTTCAAAAATCTAGGGTCTGAGCTGGAGCTCAAGGGGATGAAGCAACTCCCCTATGAAGAATGGTTCAAGCATTTGGAATTTTTTGTTTTAGTTAAGGAAAGGTGAGTCAGAGGCAACATGATAGAAGTTCATGGAAGTATGCATGGCATGGAGAACGTGGAGAGAGGAAAGCTTTCCTCCTGCTCTTATAACACAAGAACTCCTGGATGGTGCAGGACGGATAAAAGTATTTTTTCACATGGTGCACTGTTAAACTATGGAACGAGCTTGCACAGGAGGCAGTAATAGCCAGCAAGCCTTAAAAGAGGATTAAACAAATTCATGGAAAAGAGGGTGATGGGTGGCTACTAGCCAGAAGAGCTCTCCCTCTACAGTTGGAGGCAGTAATGCTTCTGAATAGCAGTTGTTAGAAATCACAAGAGAGCATGCTCTTTTGCTCGATGCCTGCTTGTGGGTTTCCCACAAGCATCTGGGTGGCCACTGTGAGAACAGGATGCTGGACTAGATGGGTCCAGTGGCATAGCAGGGGGGGCGGGCAAAAGGGCAGTTGCCCTGGGCGCAAAATTTCAACACCTGCTACTGCCTCAATACAACTGTGCAGTTCCGTCACTGACCTCTGTTGAAAAAGGTAAACCAGGAAGTGACCTCTACAGACAATGGAACGACTCTTCTTTTCTTATCTCTATTGCTGCGATCTCCTGGGTAGCATGGATGCAATTAGGCAGTTGAATGTGCATGCATACTCTGTCTGTTTCCCTCGCACCCTCTGTGTGGCCCCGGGCACTGGCAACTCATGCTATGCCACTGGATAAGCCATTGGCCTGATCCAACAGGGTTTTTGTTTTTTAAAAAATGTTTTTATGACACCTGTACCCAAACCTAAGGGACGTGGGTGGTGCTGTGGGTTAAACCACAGAACCCAGGGTTTGCCAATCAGAAGGTCGGCGGTTTGAATCCCCGCAACAGGATGAGCTCCCGTTGCTCGCTCCCTGCTCCTGCCAACCTAGCAGTTTGAAAGCACGTCAAAGTGCAAATAGATGAATAAGTACCGCTCCAGCGGGAAGGTAAATGGCATTTCCGTTCGCTGCTCTGGTTCGCCAGAAGTGGCCTAGTCATGCTGGCCACATGACCCGGAAGCTGTACGCTGGCTCCCTCAGCCAATAAAGCGAGATGAGCACCGCAACCCCAGAGTCGGCCACAACTGGACCTAATGGTCAGGGGTCCTTTACCTTTACCTTTACCCAAACCTCACAATACTGAATGTTCAGCTTGAAATCTCGGTGGAGCAGGCTGCTCAGGGGTGCAATGCATTCCTCCAAACCACTGTCCCAGAATTACTCAGTGAATTTCATGGCCAAGCAGGGATTTTAACCCTGGTCTCCCAGGTCCCCTAGCCCAACACTGAACCAACTACCCAAAATTGGCCCTTACTCTTTGGACCTGTACCAGCTTTATACTGAGAATCTTTCTCTTGCAAGCAAGCACCACATTCATGCGCGGCCATTAGCACATAGGCTGGGCTCATTAGGAAAAGCTGGGTCAACTCCTACACCCGCCCCACTGCTACAGCTGACCCCAGAGAATACTTTTCTCTCTAATGCAATGCTTTCCCAGCGTCCCTGGAGATGTATTCATGCAGAGAATATTTCTGTGAACGAGCATCTCCATGGATACATACAACCTTGCGCTCGTGGTGGCACATTTTTCAGCAATCACAAGGTTGTGCTCCTAGGAAGTTAAGAAGGAGCCAGCACGCAAACCCTCAGCATGGATGGATGTCCCTAAGGGGACATGCTGCCTGCATTCCGAATCAGCTCTGGCTGGGAAGCAGGCAGGAGAAAGGGGCTACTGGAAAGCAGGAAGCCTGCCTGGAGCAGGAAGTAAAGAGCCTTGAAAATAACATTCCTTGCAGCCAGCGGAGACCTCCGTCATGCTGCTCACACCTCGGGATCAATGAGAGCACTGTGCTGCTTATGGAAGCAAAAGAACCCCACCCACTAGGTCCACAACTCTCAGGAACATATTGACCGTTGCGGATTCAGCAGCAGCTGGTGACAGGGAGTTACAGTTTGGCCCGAGTGTCCAATTCCAACTGTTTCTTCATTGCTCACATGCCACAGTGTTCACAGGCTGTAATCGCAGCAGGGAAGCCCATATCCCCATCTTTAGAGGTGGAGAGCAGATACTCTGCAGGGAAATGGCGGGGGTAGGGGGGGGGGAGTCGTTGACTCTGAGCTCCCAGCAAAAATGAAACAAGATTTCCAGCAGAGCCCATGTCGCATCACCACCCAAGCTTGGGCTTAATTAGGAACACTAACTTAATCAGTATGATATTGTACTTAATTAGAAATAGAGCAGAACATTCCATCTTGAGCTTCGGAATAGAATCAAAGTTGAAAGAAGCCCAAAGGGTGCTTGGAACCAATCTGCAAGTGTGTGTTTGCAGGGAGACACAAGACAGAGTTTCTCCGGGACTGCAGTATGCTCCACATTATGTATTTTCAGATTTTGAATGCTCCCACGCATCAAAAGCTCCTTGCACGTATAGAGCTAGCACATCAGGGAGGAAGGTGGATTAGAACCTTTTCCCGGGTATTTATGATTGATTGATTGATTGATTGACTGTTAGATTTCCCCCAAAGAGCTCAAGCAGGTATGCACAGTTCACCCCATTCACTATTCCATCCTCACAACAACCCTGTGAGGTCAGTTAGGCTGAGGGACTGTGACTGACCCAAGATCACCCAGCGAGCTTTATGGTTGAGTGGGGATTCAAATCTCTGGTCTCCCAGGTCCAGCACTAGAGTTCTCTCCCTCTCCCTCTCTCCCTCTCCCTCCCTCTCTCTCTCTCTCTCTCACACACACACACACACACACACACACACACTTAAAGGTTGGCACACACACTTAAAAATGTGGTCCTGCATCATTGTCTGAAGGGGTTGATAAAGTTCTGTGAGGACTATCATGCGTTTTTGCTGAGCTTCACTAGGACTGATCTATCTGTCTGTCTGTCTATCTTTTATATAACACTTGTAAAGCACCTATAATTTGATGAAGATGATACATGCTCTAAAAATATTAGAAGATAAGCTACTCCCTGCTGGCAGACTCACCATCAAACAGACATGGCACAAAAGGAAAAGGAAATGCAGAGGGAAGAGGAAAAGCAGACATTCAAGCAGCCGCTCCTTCGCTAGCCGATCAGCTTGGTCATCTCCCTGTTAGCAGGATAGTCTTCCAGGGAGGGCAGGGGGCCGTTGGTGCCCTGACACAAGAAAGAATCTAGACCACACCTCTCTTTATCTCTGCAGTCCCAGGGGAACTAGCCGTAAGAGCAGTGTGTCCTTGCAAGACATGAAATGTATATCAGGCAGTGGATTTTTAAAATTAATACCGAGGGTAAGGAAATGATTTTCATCAGGACCACAACATCCCTTCACTCTCAGTATGGCAATTACTATCCTTATTTTAAAAGCAAGCAGTCCTCTAGCAAGGCAGGGGTCCCAATGAAAATCACCTTGCCAATGCTCAGTATTTATTTATTTAAACTACTGGACACTGATTGGTATAATCAGAATTAGGCCCTGATTGGTATAAGCTCTCAGGTCATATCTATGCTTTAGCCCGTAAACGAGTAGATAAAAACTACTTTGCACGAGACTTGATGGTTCGACCTCAATCTGCATTTCCTGGCATTGTGACAGCATTGTTGCATCGTTCTGATGGCCTGTGGCTGGCTTCAGCAACAAATACTTCTTATCTATTAATAATAAATATAGCACTTAGGCTACAATCCTAAACACACTTTGCAAGTGCCACTGAAGGGGGGGGAGGGTAATTCTGAGAAAACCTGCACAGGACCAGCCCTAAAAGTATGAATGTATCACTTGTTCTAATTGGCTCAAGCACATTGCAGGCATTAAAACGGATGGCACTTGGCTAACCGATGGAGACTACTGCAATCCTTACCCATGAAATCACTGAGTTTGGTCATCTGGAGTTTTGGAGCACATTGTCAGCACATTGTCAGATGACACACAGCTCTGCTTCTCCTTTACATCTTCAGGTCTGGCAGAGGATTGCTGGACCTTTGTCCTGCCTCAGTAATGGACTGACAGAGAGCCAATAAACTGAAGCTCAGTCCAGATAAGACTGAGGCACAGTTAGCTCCCAGTACGTTTCTGAGCACAATTCAAAGTCTTGGTGCTGACCAGTATACCTGAAGGAGCGTCTCCACCCCCATCGTTCAGCGTGGACACTGAGGCCCAGCTCTGAGGGCCTTCTGGTGGTTCCCTCATTGCAAAAAGTGAGTGTACAAGGAACCAGGCAGAGGGCCTTCTTGGTGGTGGCGCCGCCCTGTGGAACGCCCTCCCATCAGATGTCAAAGAAATAAACAACTATATGGCGTTTAGAAGACATCTGAAGGCAGCCCTGTTTAGGGAAGTTTTTACTGACTGATGTTTTAATGTATTTTTAATCTTTTGTTGGAAGCCACCCAGAGTGGCTGGGGAAACCCAGCCAGATGGGCAGGGTAGAAATAATAAGTTGTAGTAGTAGTAGTAGTAGTGGGTTAGTGGGTAGTTAGTGGGTAGTGTGCCCCTAACCGGGCAGCGATTGCCTAACCTCTGTCATTTATTGCTCTAGTAACCTCTAAGGGTGGATTACTGCAAAATGTTATACCTGGGGAACCTCTGATGACAAAAATCAAGGTTCCTCTGCAATGACCTGTTTATTGAGCATTCATCCCTGATTTGCTTGCACAAAGCTTATGCAGTGGTTAGACTACGTCTGTTTTTTATCATTAAGCATTCCTCCCGATTTGCTTGCAGGAGGTTTCACATGTCTTCCCATTAATCATTCGTTCACCCCACACTTTTCGACCCATTTCACCATCACTTTCCTAACTGCTTAAAGTCTGCTGCTGCTGCTGTTTTTTTAAGTGGATTTGTTATGCTAAGGCAGCAAAGCATTTCAATTCACTTTAATTGTGCAAACCTCAAATTCCAGTAAGCACTTGATTTGCTCCCACAAAATAATGACAGTCTGGAACAGCTCCTCATAAAGTCAAGACAGAAAATATGGTATTGGCAGAGAGTTGTCCAGACCCAATGAAATGGCATGGGATATACAGGAAGGGGGTGTTTATAAGCTTTGGATTAACTTAATATAGCTTTTCACTATCCACAATGCATGCCTGTCCCTCTCTTCCAAATTGTGATCATGAACTCACTTGCCTTTGCCCGCTAGCTTGGAAGGAAGCAGCTTTCAGAAACTCATG